>NC_045721.1:22767336-24076711 GCF_009834535.1 Camelus ferus
ATATTAAATGCCCAGCCCCAGGGCCGTCACTCCCAGGTCTCTTTATCTGAGACCTTGGGCGGCTCTGCCAAGATCTCCGTTATGAGGGAAGGGGAGCCACTTCTCCCCAGTCTCTCTGTACCCCCTGCACCACCCCCCTGCACTTCCCCTGACCTCACCCGACCCCATGGTCCATAAAACTGCGGGGGCCTTTTGCTCCGGGTGTCCTCAACTGTGGGCACCCCCACATCTGTGCAGATCCTCCTGACCTTCACTGGGCGCCCATGCCATGGGGGAACCGGAGTCGGGGGAGTCGACACTTCTCTGGTTTCAGCCTCTGGCTTCCACCATCTCAGGAAGGGATTAAAGGCTTAGCTCTTTCCCTTTGGCCGGTGGCCATAATCAGCTCAGCTTCCCCTCCAGCTCAGCTGAGCGCCTGACCAGCGCTGTCCAGCTCCCTCCTCAGTTCCTGTCTCTACCGCCAGGATGCACTTCACCTCTGGATTTTATCTGGATTCACAGTGGCTTTCCGCAGATGTCATTATTCTGCTGCTGTCTAGCCTATTCGACCCCCAAGTGTAATTTCCACCCACTGCTCTTTGAACACTCTGGAAGGACCACACAACACTTCTGACGACACTTCATCAGCTGAAATTAGTTACCCTGTTAAAGCTGGCTTCAAGTGCGTCTGGGGGGGGGGGTGCACAGTCCTCGGACTGAGGACACTGTCGTCACAGGTTCCGTGAGTAAGGACAAGGCGGAGACACTTGTTAAGGCGACGACCAGCCTCCAGCATGTGTCCCTGTTTCCGCCCCGGCTTCCTGCCGCCTCTTCCCCCTGCCCCTCTCCGTGCTTTCCTGGATGTCTACCACCCGCCTACGTCATGACCTAAAATACGCTGCATTTCTATTCACAGGGCAGGTGCCTGAGGGTGGTGGCATGGTCAGAGACAACGCTGGTGGGCTCTGGTGGTGTAAGACAAAGAACGTGTTCCCAGTGAGAAGAAGGTATATACCTTACAAATTAGAAAGACACTGGACTGCGTCAGTGTATTTCCTCAGTTTTATAAATAATTTGTGGCTGAACTTCCAATGGTTAACGTGTCCCTGAAAATGATGTAATTTTGACTTTTTAGATTGGTTTGTCTCTTACTGTGTTGACTGCTCTAAAAAAAAGATTAAAAATTAAGTGTGATAGTACAGCCAGCCTAGTTTCAGATAGTTATTTTTTAATCAGTGTAACTTAATATATACTTATTTATATACCTTGGTTGCTGATAGAAAACAAAACAATCAACATGTTATTTGACTAATGCTTCTCAGTGTTTATGATCAAAATAGACAGAGTAATTTGTAGGTTTTACAACTGTATATTTCAATGACTTTTTTTTCTGATAACACATATAGCAATCAGATTCAATGGAGAAGTTGGTTAGTAAACTTGTCTTAACTACAATACCCTTTTGATTTTAGCAAATACTCTTAAAAGATGTACTACTAATAACTTCCAAATCATGTGCCTAGGAGCCTCAGTTACAAAGGTCATTCCCTTAAAATATATAAATTGTTTGTTGACGGCTCTCTGTCACATGGAGGTGTTACATAGGTGATATGTAGGTGTTACAATGTCTACCCTTCAGTAAGGGGTGGAGGCTCTGACCGTACATGAGAACAAAATGCATTATTCCAGTTATGAGTCAAAGGGCCGGAAGTGCACTATTCATTTTTCTAGGAAAAATCTAATATAGAGGATTATTAACCAGATATTGGAGAAGATAAATGGCAGCACAGGGAACACTGGAGTACCACAGAGCTGACAACTTCAGGAAGCAACTACCAGCAGCCACGCCTAGGACTAGAGAGTATAGGGAGGAGTCTGGAAACTAAGAAATCGGTAGGAGCTTAGACTCAGATCTTTGAAGTGGACACCACCAGGCTGGTGCTCGCGCCTCCGAAGCTCAGAGCAGAGCCTCCAGGGAGCCGGGACTGGGATGGAAGAGAAGGGCGAGCCAGCCACCTGGGGCTGATGCTCCTTAGGGAGTGTATTGATTCTCAAGCTGCTGAGAAAACTGCCAGCTGGCCACTGCCAGGGGAGAGGGCAGTGCTGGGAGACTCTGATGGGACAGAGTTAAAAACAGGGACGAAGAGTCCCCTTCTTCTCTGGGTGACTGCTGTCTCTCTACCACCTCCATGGGCACAGCTGGAATCATCCGGCAAAAGGAAAGTGTGGTTTGCAGAGTGCCCACCTAGCATCCCAAAGCAGCGGATTTGCAACAGAGGGAAAAATAGCGTATTAACTAGCACAAAGATCTTATATCTTACTAAGTGAGACACTGGACTGTACAACGCTGAATTGATTGTTCAATATTCACTCTGCAGGATTTCACTTGGTTGAGGATATTATTAATAGAATTAAATGTGGACAAAATAAAACTTGCAGTCATGTCCCCTAAATTTCAAGCAGAAATTTATTCTCATTATGAAAAAGTGAAATAAGAAAAAAGAGAAGAGCCAAAGTAGGTTTAAACTATAAATAAGAGCTTTTGTGAACACACATACTCTGTTTTCACAGACTGTCTTAAATTTCAAAAATGAATTGAGGGTTTGAATTTTTTTTTCCTGTAAATATATGTGCGGTCACAGGTTGTGGCATACGCCTTGTGCATGTGTGTGTGACTGCACGTGTGTGTGTGTGTGTGTGTGTGTGTGTGTGCGTGCGCATGTGCATGTGTGTAGAGTTTTTCACACATATCTAGAAAAGTAACGTCATCTTGATTGAGAGATTTTGGATTAAGAAAAAGTAGATCATCTTAACTGAGACTCTAGCTTAAATTTCCTCTGGCCTCTGGCACAGATTCTTGCAAAGTAAACCACAGCTTTTAGTGGAGAGAAGTGAGGATGACATTTAGTTGATCCAGGAATATATTTTGGTTACATTCCACCTCATTCTGGAAGAAAACAAGAATGTTCGAGCAAATAATATAAATGAACTAAATATATAACTTCAGTTGTCATAGGGAACTTTTTCCTTCCAAGGGGAAGAAAGGATATGGATAAGAAACATATGGGAAGAGGGACACATGATCTGAAAGTATGCACAAGAGAAATCTCAGAACAACACGAGCGCACATGCTATATGCAACTAATCAAGCAAACTACCAGCCAGGAAAGCTCAGTGTCCCTCCATGAATTCTCATTTACTTCTAAGAGTAGTTTCTGTGGCCCCATTTAGCTTCCAGCTGGCAATGAACAAGTGAAGTAAAAACTTAGGAACCAAGGATAAGAAGAGTAATTTTGAGTAATTCCTGGGAGGCACAGCAGTGCTAATCACTCCTCTTGAGTTCTAAAAATTCTTAACTTGTCACAGGAAAGAAAACTGTCCTGTTGACTAAGTCACAGACTCTATGCTAGCGTTCATCATGGAAACTGTATATCATACTCACACAGCTTGTTTTGTTCTAATTTGTCACTCTCTGCAGAATCTGAGATTAAAATTGTACATTTAATGATTTAAAAAAATTTTTTGTAAACTCTCCCATTTCCCCGTGATTGGTTTCAGCTATAAATATCCACCAATGCTCCATTTATACGGCTGTTTAACTCTCTTGAATAATTGCATTAAGTTGCCAAGTTTGTTCTTTGTTTTGTTTGCTTTTTCTTTTGTCTTTGTTTTGATGTTAGAAACACAGGAAGGCCAAACTCTGAAGTTTGCAGCATAAAACCTACATGGGCCATTTTAATGATGATATAAACTCTGAAGGGCTTAGTCTACTATTTAAAATGAAAATCAATATGAGATGTAAAGAGGGAGACTTTGGGAGGGTTAAGGGGCAGTAAAGTTGCAAAGCAAGCAAAACACAAATGACAGAAGGATAAACAAAAATTCTCATCATTTATAAAAAACAGTGATAATAGCAAAACAGCAACCAGACAGACAGAGAAGACCAAAACAAGGCAGCTGTCTGTGATGGTTATTACTGCACTGCGTTTTCCTTGCCTTCTGAGAGCTGGAAAAGCAAAGCTATTTTTCTTTTCATTATTCACTCCTGGCTTGTAAAGTCACATACTATATGATCTATTCACTGAAATTTGGCACTTTTTGTGGCCTAGTATTGATCATGTTTTATACATGTTTGAAGAGCTAGAGGGAAAATATGTATTTTAAAAAATTATGGGGTGCAGAACTCTGTGTTTTTAGTGGGTCACTCTAACTGTATTTTTCAGATATTCTATTTTTTTTAAATCTATTCACCTGTCAATAACGATTAAGAAAAATGTTTTCATCATGATCTTTTAGGAACTTCCTCCTATAGCTCTGTCAACTTTTGTCTCATATATTTCTTGACCGTTTTAGATGCATAATCTTTAACACTGCTACATCCTCTTAGTTAAGAGAACGTACTGTCATTAGGTCATGAGCCTCCCCAAGCTTCATGTTCTGTTGGTGGTGGTTTATTTTATCTGGCTTTAACACATTATAGTAACTTTCTTTTGTTCAGTGTTTTCCTGATTTTTTTTTACATTCTTTATATTCAACTTTTTAGTACTCTTATGCTTTTGGCGTTTTCTTGTAAATAAGGACCTGTATCTGGACCTTTTAAAATCAAACTCTCAATCTTCATCTTTCAACTAGGGAGTTTAGTCCATAGATGTTATTGTTAAGTATGGAGATATTGGGAACTATGTCATCGTAAATCTTTAAACATATCCTGGATTTTTATTTTCCCCTCATTTAAATTACTTTATCCAAAACTGTTTTCCATGTGGGTCATTGTGCGGCAAAACTTCTCAGGTTCTGAATGCCTACAAGTAATTTTCATTAAATTACTTAATAATAATGGCAAATGATGGGTAGCTGGACTGACTGTGAAATTCTAGGTTCTGAATTATTTTCCTTTACTACTTTGAAAATACTAACCCATAGTCATCTTGCATCTAGAGTTGTTGAAAAACATGCTAGTAAAGTAATACTCGGTTTGTGTAAATAACAGTCTATCTCTGTGTTTTGTTTCTAATACAATCTGATATTCTTAAATTTTACTATGATTTGAGTAGGTGCTTGCAATTTTTTTCCTTACTACTTTGCTTTGGCACTCTAAGGGGCCTTCTCAGCTGGATTGTTTAATTTTTTTGCCCTTCTAATTATGGAAAATTTATCTCCATTAAAATAAAGTGATTTCTTCTTCTGAAATTTCATTTCTCTCTCTTTGGGGACTCATGTCTAGATATGAAACCATACTTTAATTTTGCATATCGGCTTCTCTATTACATGTTCTACTTTCTTTTTCCTCCTTCCCCGAGGGAGTTTTCCTAAGTGGTTTTTTGATGCCTTAATTCATTCTTCTTCTCTAAAGAGTCTGCTACTTAGATTACGCTGTTTACTTAAAGTATTATTTTTTTACTTCATATCTCTCCTTTTTATGTTTCTTCCATAGTCTTCTATTCTTGTTTCACATTAATGCCTTCTTCCATCTCTCTTAATATGTTTTACGTATATATACATTTTTATTGAAGTAGAGTCAGTTTACAATGTTGTGTCGATTCTCTTAATATGTTTATTAGGCTAATTTTACTTTCTTGTTCCTTCTCTTGTAGTGTTTCCAGTTTGGCTGAGATCTATAATACAGCGAGATGTTTGCCTTTTGAAAAAACTGAGCTCCTCAAATGTCTTGATAATATTTTGGTCTGTGAACTCATTTTTCCTCTGGGAGGTACTGGCTGCTCTATCAGGCAATGTGCAGCAAGGCCAGACACCATGTCTAGTCATTGTTCATGGGCTCAGGGAGCATGCAGTGGGAGACTCTCAGGTTCTGCAGCGCCAGATACCATGTCAGTAACCCCCAACTCCACAAACAACTGCTTAGGTTCTGATCTCCTTTGAAGGAGGGGCTGCTTTAGAAGGAGATACTTGTAGACAAAAGAGACGCTCTGTGATGAGCCAGGAGGGGTGGTGGTGCAGTGGGAAAGTGACAACCTGATGTGAACTAGGTAGTCACCATCTCATCTCTTCATTCCTCGCAAGCAAAGAGCTCCCCCCAGCACTGATTTTACTCCCAGGACTCCCAGGCCTGGGGTGCGAGTTACTACAGGTGCGAGGAGGGGAACCGCCCATCCCAGCTTCCATGGTGTTTTTTTTTTTCACTCTCTCCTTTCATACCCGCTGCCCCCTACTCCAGGCCGAAGCCATGGCACCTTTCAGTTATCCATTAAAAGGTCAAAGTCAGTCTCTCTTAGTGGTTTCTTGCCAAAAATGTCCCAGGTGTTTTAAGTGTTCTACTTTTTCATACCAGTTGTAAATTATTCCTTGCACAGGTAGCTAGAATGATGTAAGTAGACCCACTGATAACAGTATAACACTCTCTTTACTGACATTAAGGATTCAACACTTTTTTAATACATTGTCAAGCATATTAACATTACTGTGAAAAAGCAGTGTTTTCATATTTACTTTGAAACCAGTTTCCTGTACCTCATCACAAAGTACTGTTTTATTCCCACTTGGACCAGATGGAGAACAGCAGCCCCCCAGATACACTGGGAATGAGCTGATCACAGAGATGGAAGAACCAGGGCCAGAAATACATTCTTTCACTGATGGAGAAGTGAGTAATAATGATGTCTCCTAATGGATATTTTAAAATTATATTCCTTTTATGTTTTTCTATCAGAATCATCTATTTATTATAGTCTATTGGGAAAATGCACAAAAGCCCAAAGAAGAAAATAATCACCCCTAATCCCACCAAAATTATGAGCGTTATTAAAGGTTTGTGCACACCTTCTAGGAAACTCGTCTGCTTTCTAATATATCCACAAATTTGGTTTAAAAAGCTAGGTTATGCTGTAGACCTATTTTTGTAATTGATTTAATAATTAACATATTGTGAAGATATTTAAATGTCATTGAACATTTTTCTCTAAAATGATATAACTTTATAGTTGTATAGGACTCCATTATGCAGAAAAACAAAAATGAGTTAATTTCATAATGGACACTTGAGATGCTTCTAAAACTTGGCCATCACACTTGTCACTGCTAAAACCATCCTTTTTATATAGTTTGCATATTTTTAGTCATATATTGAGCATGTATTACTAAATGCTGCAGAGCTGAAATTTTTAAACTTTTTTTTCCCTTGAGGTATTATATGCATAGTAAAATTCATGAAACTTCAGCATACAGCTCAGTGAATTTTTACACATCTGTGTGTCCTTGTGTAACTAACACACTTGTAAGATGCATGACATTTCCAGTTGGGTCAGTTTTTAACGGTTATTGCTGCATGTTGAGAAAAACTTATTAATTTAAATTTTCTTTCTGCCTTTTTTTCTCTGCACTCTCCAACATTAGTAATTTTCTGTTCAAAGTGTATAATTTTGATACACAAATTGGTAAATAATTATTCATGTTACTGTTTGTACAGCAACTCCTTTAAAGTTACTTCTTTCCTAGAGAAAAAAAAATCTAATTGTATGCTTTATCACAGTGTTACTTCTCTTCTGGTGATAGCTTATGAATTTGTCTGAATTTTCTTTGGATAGGTTTTGCTAGATCAATCCTATAGGATTGAGTCTTTCCAAGTGGAAAAAAATAAAAAGACTAACAATTCTGGAATTCCTAAAACAACAAATACAGTGATTTGTTGGCATTTAAAATTTTGAATGTGAAAACCTTAATAACCTTTACTTTTCCTAACACAACTCTTAAAAATTTCTACCGGTTTTGCATACCATTAAAATTATTCATGGCTAATATTCTGCCATTTTTACAACCGTCAAAAGAATAAGTCAAAGAAGAAACAGCACAAGAAAAGAGGCAGCTTTGTTAAGGCCAACGTCTGAAAGCACAGAACTAAGGCACTGCCAAAAATTCAACACAGTCATGTCCATGAGGCAGTGTTAATTGACATCCTTCACATATTAAGTTCTAAAGAGCAAAATGAATCATCGCAAAAACAAAGTCCTATCTACGTGACTCTGTAGTTGAAGAGCAGCTGCATAAAAATGCTAAAACCAAGTAAATTTTTTAGAGCCCAAGGATGTGACATTACGACATCAAATCACAAATACGTATGCTCGTCTGGATACAAATTCCAAAGAATACTCAGCGGGGAAAAAGCTTATCTAAATGGCACTTCACAAAAAGAGAAGCCCAAGAATTCCTGATTAATAAAGATGTTAAAAAGGGAAGATGAGATAAGAGCATCTGAGACACAGGAAATTGGGGGTCTAAAGAAGTTATGTGTCAAGTTCAATCAAGATGCACAGACTCCGTGTTTATTCTATTTACATAAGAAATGGAAAGACTGTGCCTTGGGTCACTGGACAGTGGACCCAGTACCTTCCTCCCGGACTGTTCTGCCAGTGTGAGCAGGAAGTTGTCCCTTTCACTGCGTTACAGCTGATGTCTGTGGGAGTTAAAGGCTGAAGACAATGTCTCCCCACATGAGACTGTAAATACAGAAACAACTGAGCTGCTGTTTGAATGAGGTTTAGCTTCCTGAACTCAAAACGAGAAGTCGCTCTCTGAAACCTCAGCCGCTTTGTGATGGAGTCCCAGCGAAGTGAATCCAGGGGAAGTCACTTTGGAAGCTGGCTATCGGTTCCCTTATTTCCACATGAAAGCACTGTTTGTACCTTTTCATACAAAAAGCGGACTTGGTGCTACAGGCTCCCAGTTAAGAGTCTCCTTGTTTTATTTTTCAAGATAGCATGAAGTGTTTGGAAATATATTTCAAATGTTGTGTCTACAAAGAGCAGAGCTTGTAAGAAGGGCATTAAATTAGAATCTCTGGAAACCTCAGGACACACTAGAGTTGTTTCTTTTACTTGTATGTCAAGTTGTAAAGTCAAGGCTGGACTTTTCGTGATTGGCTTTAGTGCCATCAATGGTGCAACTAGGTATGTGGGGCTGTTTCTTTCAGGGGTGTGTTTAACACTCTCCAGAGAGCAGCCTGCCGTGGGAAACACTGTTAATCACCAGGGATGGGAAACACGTTAGCGACAAGAGCTAACTGCATACTCGTCAGAACCTAGAAAAGTGGCTGTAACGTCATTTCCCATAAAACTCCAACAGCCACTCTGACTTGGGCTTTGTACGATCACCCTTAGTCTTTTCTTTCCAGTTCTGTTACCATAAATATGCTGACACTGTTGCAGGGAGACCAGAGATCACCAGAAGGCAGACAGCCATAGGAAAACTGAAACAGATTCAGAGAAGTATTGGTGGAACGTTACTAACACGTTATTGCTTTACTCAGGTGACTCTTGGACTATATGTGGAAATCATGTGGTTAAACAGTAAGACCGAGGAGAAAATACTGTTGAGAAAATACTGAATCTTTAATTTTGCCTACATACTCTAGCTCTGATTACATAATGTCTAGTTATTCATCGCTGCAATTAATCTTTAATCTAAATTTTGGAGACACTGAATAAATAAGCCAATCATTCCTCTACTAGAAAAAGCAAGCATTATACTTCGACTTTGGAGAAATCAATCCAAATCTACTTCTGAATCTCATAAAGAAACTATAGAGACTTAACGCTCAGATATCATATTTCAAACCACCATATTTGAAGTATGATAAACAAATGCTCTTATTATCTTACTAGAGGTAAACTTAATTCAGTGTTCATTAAATCATTTCTTTTTTTTTTTTTTCATAGGATTTAAGTAAAGAGAAATAGCATTAGACAGGAGAGGTTAGTCCTTGTTCTTGTATTTAGGACAATGAAATGTGTGTAACCCGTTAACTTATTCTCAGAAATTTAAATAAACCAGTTCAGTGAAGCATGCTTTTTTTTTGTCTACAGGCAACTGGAGAAACACATACATCAGACTAATGTGTAATGACAATGTTAACTGCAGTTAGCACTGTAAACATATTATTGTCCGAGCAACAAAAATGCTAACTATTGACCTTACACAGACCATTTCTTTTTTTCCTTTTTTGAGAACGTCAATTAATGTAATGCAAATGCTGGAAACAAAAATAGAATGTCCTTGTACTCTGGTATTCAAACTCAAATACGGTTATTGCCAAGTAGAAGGACAACGCTGGAATATAATTAAGACACGCACACAGAAGTTCTTTACACAACTGGCCTCCTCTTTTTAAATTTCCATTTGATAATAATACTTTTCAAATGAGATTACCAGTAATAACACAACCCCCGCAGTATACTGGGTAGAAAGCAATGCTTGAAGATTTCAGCTAAATACGTAACACATTTTTAAGTAGCCGTGAAACAGGTTGACAGCTTTATTAGCAACGGCACTTCACTGGGGTAGACGGGATATGACAAGAAAACACCACACACAATAGCACAGAGGACAGAAGGGCACTTCTTGCAGCAGAAACTCTGACAGGTGGTGGGTGGTAGGCCTAAGTCTATAACCAACTGCCAGAATAAAAGGAAAGAAAATATGGTGACCCAGAGTGAAAAGAATTGTTTCATTTTCTCTTGGTTAGGAAATGGCTGTGCCAGTGAAAAAACTGTACAGCAATCAAGGAAGCTCTGTTTACAGCTGACGACGTGCAAAAATGGAGCTACCCGGGGGGTGTTGAATGGGAGCAGGGATGCAGACAATCTGACCTTAGAAATGCATCTTACTGTTACGGTCTGTCTGCTTCTGTGGCTCAGGCTCCATCCTTGGGATCCTCTCTACGTCTTTGATTTGATGTTTGTTCTCGCTGCTCCAGAAATGTAACCGTCTCAGTGTTTCATTCTTTTTGGCCTTTTTAATGCTGGATGATTTTTCCATGGTCTGTCCTACCAAAATCTGTTTAAGTTTTCTCCGGTGGCAATTTCACTCTTTACTGCACCCCAGCACGGTCTTGATTGTCTTCGTGCCTTACTGTTTCCTGATGGTTTTCTGCATTTTGAGCATTGTCTCGGCCTTCCTTCCAGGCTGTTCTCAAGTTACGACTCTGCTTCTCTATTTCAGAACATATGTAGCCTTGCATCTTTTTTTAAAGGACAACGCTCAGATGTTTTCTAATTTTTAGGTCAAAATATGATCATAGATTAGCAAGCATTCATTCGTCTGCGTAAGGCTACTGGATTAAGAACAGATCACCAGCTAAGAGGTGCAGGTCTCCTGTGGGTTTGATGCAGCACAGTAACTGGAAGACCACATCCAGAGGGCTCTCTGCTCCTCCAGCTTTGCTGCTTCTGTCCCTTTTTGTGTCACACTGTTTACTACTTGACTACACATCCAAAGGTGCCATGTGTTTCACCCATCCCTTTTTCTTACCATCTATGCCAGGTACTGAGATTTAACTCTAAGTGGACTTAGAAATGCATATATATTTTTCTCTTTCTTTTTTTTTGATAAAGGATGAAGCATCACTTTTTCGCTGTTCTTATTCTTTTTGGCAAGCAATGCCCCTGGTTCACAGAGGTAGCAGCATACAAAGAGTGAGTCAAAGTCTGATACATCTTCTTGGAGAATCTCTCTAATGTTCTATGGGAGAGGGTAGAGATTGGAGTGGTTACAAAGCTATCCCTTTATAGACATTCATCTCTATCAAATCCAGTCAATGAAGGGTCAAACATGATGTTTCCTTCTTACTAGTATTTCCAGTTTTTGTCCTCCTGTGAATTTTCATACACATCTTATTGGAACATCAGAAACAAAAGATCAGGTGTTTCTAATCCGCTACTCTATTTACCAGACAGTTTTCAATAATTTTTGTCAAAATGATTGTGTTAAATTTTTTCTGGCTGTCTTCAAGACTGTTTCCTCCCAATTTGCCAACATTTGTTTATTCATTTGAGGGACGGACCACAATTACTACAGCATTCACTGCTACGTGGAGCACAGTAGCTTCTCCATAGAAAACGATGGTTTAATAAGTTAATTGATCAAGTTAACAATATATTTTCTGTAGTTATTTGAACACTATTTGTATACACTTCAGGAATCAAGATTAAAATATAAAAAGGAAAGGCAAAAGCATTATATGCATGAAAAATGTATAAGCTTTTGAAAACACATACACAGGCATAAAGATACTTCTCCATGTGTTGAAGATGTGATCTGTTAAAATGACCAAAGATTGTTATTATGTGCTGAAGTGTCCAAATATTATTGTGACAGACATATGTCTCCTAGCAAAAGCTACCATCTTTCAGATTATATTCACCAGTTTTGCTTAGTGTGAAGGAAAAAAAAAAAGAGAAAGAAAAGGGACAATTCGGTCTATTGAAAGCCAAGACAAAAGCAATTTATTGCATGTACTCTATGAATGCAAATGAACGTGTAGAGTTTTCTGGAATAAACAAACCCTCCAAAATAAGGATAGATAGACTGCCGGTTTGAGATTCCCCATGGGGCAATATATTTTGGGAAGACAATGATTCACTGGGATCATCACCTGATAAAACTGGAGAGCTAAGGGAGAAAATACGATGCTAAGTGTTTTACTCTCCTTTTGCTGCTGTAACAAACAAACCACTAAAAACTAATCACTTAAAACAATGCAGTATATCCTCTTGTAGTTCTGGAGAACAGAAGTTCGAAACTGGTATCACTGGGCTAAAATGAAGAACAAGGCAACTTCTGGATGCTCTAGGGGAGAATCTGGTTTTTGTCTTCCAAGCCTCTCAAAGCTGTTGCAGTGCTTGGCTCATTGCCCTGTATCACTCTATCATCTGCTTCCATCATCCGACATTCTTCTAGCCTCTGTTATCATGTCACCTTCCCTGACTCTGACCCTCCTGTCTACCTCTTATTATAAGACCCTTGTGATCATATTGGGCCCATCTGGATAATCCAGGATAATCTCCTCATTTCAAGATCCTTAATCACAGCTATAAAGTCCCTTTTGTCACGTAGGGTAACATATTCACAGATTCCAGGGGTTAGAAGACAGCTATCTTTTGAGGGACTGTTACTCATCCTATCACACTAGGGAAATCAGAAAACCCTTGAGGAAACAGAAAGAAGAACACTATTATAATATTAAATTCTCAAAAATTCCAGAAATACCCTTATCACTTTGTATACTAGGCTGACCACCGATACCTGTAGGCACTGAATACTAACATGATACCCGTGTGTGTGTGTGTCTGTGTGTGTGTGTATAAGCACATGTGGAAATAACTGACTACTGGCATCATCTTTGTAGGAGAATCCATAGTTTGTTGGAATCAATAAATATTTAAGTCACTAAAGGATGCAGGATAGAGTTACATCAACTTTCTTTTTTAAAATTACAATTTTTCTTTTACCTTTTGCAAGGCAACTTTCACAGATCTAAGTTACTCTGGAGGCATGATGATTATAAAATGAGATTTGCCATCCAAGAATTGTCAGAGATCTTCACTGTTCATCACATTCTTTAGGAAGAGAATCTGACTTCTAGTTACTATCTGGTGAGTTAGTGACAGAATGGAACAGGAGCCAAACTTCCACTTTCAAATTTAGTGTTTCATTACTAAAGACAGGATTGGTTTACCCCCTACCCCAAATCTAAACTATATTTAGCTGCAAACATCTAAGAAGATGCCAAAATGTGCAGTCTTATTTGACCATTTGGTTTGTGGTATATGTTAAAAGATTTAATTAAAAGTGAGTTATGTCCTTGAGAATTCTACCTGGCTAAGCTTAAGTACTAGTCATATAAATTATACTGTAAATTTACAGTTAGATCTCAAGATTATATGAAGTAATAACCTTGTTGAGGGTAAAGAAAACAGAAATAAACACAGCTGCCAATAACAGGAACAGACAGAATAATCTATTTTAAATATGCAAGTAAAGTTATATGAATTACCAATAAGGGTAGAGATTGTTACTTGATGCCATTAACAAATAGATACTCAGATACGTTGAGAGTACTACCATTTAAAAAAGAGATTTCAAACATCAGAAGAACTTTCACAGATTATATAGATTCTAATATTAAAATCTCATGTTATTTTGTTGCATTATTAGACATGATAAGCATAGAAAGCACATAGAAAGAGACAAAAATCTCAGTCTTTACATCTTGGGTGTAGCCATAGAGGATCTTTTTCCCTTGTATCTTTCAGAATTTTCATAATTTTATCCTTTAATGGTCTTACACTGATTAAGTTAAAAATGATGGTTGAAAGTCGAAGCAGCTTGTAAGGAGTGATTAACTAGGTGTTCTAAAACACTTTTTAAAAATATCTATGTGTAAAAGCCCCCAATTTTGGGTATTGTAGTATTAATTATACATAGCTTATAGACCAGGATTATTATGTGTTTGTGTTTAATATATAAGCTCTAATAACCAGAATGTAGAGTTGCAGGACAGAAGACAAAAAGAAAGCCTGAAATAAGACAGACACAATTCGAACCACTAAGATTATTCCTAAAACCTTAGCAATGTGTAATGGTAATTAATTTTAGAGTACATGGCATAGAGTAGATTATAAATAAATACACATATACCATATGTATAGTTCGTAAACTATACAGTATAGTGTTATTTGTTTACCTCATAATGTGAGAACGTTCACTTTCAGGGCTAACTTTTGTTGCCTACATTAAGACAAAATGTCAAAGGTCTTTAGGGATTGTTAAGGACAGGTAGCCATACCTCTATTATGGTCAAAGCTGAAAGAAAGTAGACCATGTGGACACCCCATCCTCAACTGAAGAGTTTTCAAATAAGGATCTTACTTTTCATATTCTATTCTCAAAATTGAAAAACAGATAAAAAAAAAGCATGATTTAAAATAAAGTAATACATTTTGATGTCATCATCATTTTGATGCAACCATTGCCTATCAGCCACCTTAAAAGAATCAAATAAAAAATCAAAGGCAGAACACTTTTTATTACTAATTAATATTCATAGGAGACATTCATTAACTTTGTCAAATACCGAAATCCTCCACTCTTCTCACTGCATCCAAAGTTCATTGATCCCCTCACCATTTTCTTTGTTATTGTTGAACTGAAAGCTTTATGGCCATAGCACTGACTTAAACAAAATTGACATCAATAAACTTACTACAGCTCTACTATTTGCCCTTCATAAGAGATTTTGTTAAAAAAAAATAAGTAGGTATCATTACTTATTAGTGACATCAGAAGAGCTGGACTGTATTTCTAATTTAATCCCTCAAAATGGTGAAATATTTTTCTTGTTTATTGAAGGATGGTTTTACCTTCCTATTATTTTTTGGTCAGTCTTTGAACTTTAAATTATCACCTATTTTAACCTCTATAATGGCTTTTCCTCTTTTATTTACATTAACATTTTTAATCTCTATGAGAATTCACCCAGTGGATACCAACAGTGGATTTATAAATGTTTAGACAACCCACTCTAGATTTCATTTGCAAACAATGAAAAGGCTACTTCAACTAAGGAGTTCTGTCAGACATAGGCAATGACTGCCCTCTTAGAAACTAAACAAAAAGTGTTTATAATGATGTGTGTTTGTCACTCCACATGTATTCTTCAAACTCATTTAAATTATTTACATTTTTCTAAGACTATTTTTCAGAAGACATAAAGAATGTGAATACTGCTTGGTATTTTAAGTGCTTTTACATTTCACGAGGCACAGACCCTTTTACGATGGGTCAGGGATGGAACGATGATCTGGAATGGAGCCGGGGCAGTAATGAGGAGATGGGAAGATCTGGGGGACAACTGGAGAGGGGGATCTGAAGCAGAAACATGGATTAACACCAGTATTGCCTCTTGCCTCCGTTACCTGGAGACAAGAAGCAGTGAGAATCCTCATGGGAAAAAAGTCTGGGATAGGCTGCAGGTCAGAGATTGTACAGAGGACTCGGCAGTGTACAGTTGCCAGTACATCTATACAAACACAGGGAGATTATATCCAAAAATTATGCTTTTGGAAATAAGTAACAGAAAAATCCAACTTAAACTGCCTCAAATAATAGAGCAAAATAAGTGAAATAGTCACTGATTGGAAACCATCAGTCAAGGGTCAGTCAAGTCTCTAACTCTCCTTAATTTTTAACTTAATTTCTCTGAGGTTTTCTTGCCTCTATTTTCTGTGTTGACAACTTCCACAGGCTGGCAGAAGATGGTTCTACAATTTCTTGGCCTTATTTCCATAGATAAAAAATTTTATAGAAAGAAGCACTGCAATTATTTTTTTACAGAGGTTCATTATTAAGAATAAACAACTTTATTTTCCAAAATTCATATCCCACTGGAGTTAAACTTGGTATCACATCCATTCACTTAAAAGATGCTTCTCATCTGTTATCCTCTTCCAGGCACTTTTTGAAACATCTGAACCAATTCACATGTCCAGGAGATTCTGTACACCAACTAGCTTAGGCCTGGGGTCCTGGACCAATCACTGGCAAACAGACGGAATTACTTTTGGACCAATCAGCATGACCCTTCAAACCAGGATTCTGAGGTCGTAAGTAGTAACTTCATAATTTAAAGTATTCCATCATCACTTATATATTTTTAAATTAAAAAGTCAACAAGACTCTTCACTCAGCATAAGCTATAGCATTGAATTTATTAACTTCTAGCTAGTTAATATTCCTAGCTTTTATATCTTAGAAGAGGAAAGATGAATATATTTTAAATATTCAGAAAAATTTGGCAAGGTAGCATTTGAAAAACTATAGAAAAAATTTACCTTACTTAATTTAAACAGTTTCAAATATTTTTAGTTTACCATCTTTGCCTCTCAAACTATAGACTGAAAAGTTATCTCAGAGAAAAATGATTTACAACACATTTATTGCATAACCTAAAGAAATATGATGCCAAATTTAAGTCATTCTTAATAACAGAAATACCTAATTGACCATTATTTGTGGCTCAAATCTAGTTATTTGGACGATGTGATTATAGTATTTTTTTCCAGAATTATATTTTGATTGTTTTCCAAGAGATTTTGTAACCCAAATAAAATTTTTATAATGATACAAAGTTGTAAACCCAATTTAGCATATGAATCATCATCTTAGTTGTATTAAACCATTAAATTCTCCTTTGAAAACTCTCCAGGAAGAGCTTGATTTTTCCTTCTTAAAATATGATCCCTGTACTTAGAGACTTTAACGGCCCCGTAGTTGAGTAACAAAAATTGACCAGATGATGTTTGGATGGTAGCTTAACTAAATATTTTGTAGCTGTTTCATAAAAAAGAAACTCTGGGGATTTCCTCCTACCAAGTGAAGAATAACTAAAATGTCAAACCTGTTGGTATAAGAGGTCAGAAATTATATCTGAAGTTGTCTAAAGTTATGACTGTTTCTCAAGAATCAAAGCTATGGATATGGGAAGACATTATAATAGATTTGAAAATACTCATGACTGTTTGGTAGAAATATTTGAACTTTTTATTGAGATAAAGTTAGTTGCACTTATAAGAAAAGGGTATAAACATCGTATAATGCTTCCTGATTCATGCCTTATTAAAAATGGAATATGGCAAATTTTCAGGGTGTTTCATGAACAAAATATTCAAAATCCTGGATTGCTAATCGATGACTCATTGAGCTATGCTGCCTAGGTAAATTAACATGGAAACTAACCAGAAAAACTTGGTATTAAATTACTTCTCCATTAGTCACGAGGTGCGTACTTTGCTTGATCCTTCTACGCCACAATTTTTTTTTTACCATATAAATGGACATATTGAGGCATCAGGAGATCAACAGATTTGTTTACAAAAGAGCAGTTACATTTCAATCAGCAGAGCCATATGCAATATTTTAAATCCATTCTGAAACAGTATATAAATTTAAAAATTAAAACTTAAATGTTGCTTATTTCTACCAATGTCAATTCACCTCTAGTGATGTTTCAGAACCTCGGGTACACATGGGAATTACACGGAGAGATTTAGAAATTACTGATGCCTGGGACCCAAGCTTGAAATTTTGTTTAGTTGTCTTGGTTATGATGTGGAGAACAGGATTTTTAGAGATTGACTTAGAAGATTAAGTATTAGAATTCATCCCTGTATATTTTTGAATATATATTTACATTTAAACTTGACTAATAAGCAGCAGATTTAACTAGCCTCAGATATAACTGTACAGCTCTAAATAACAGGTCTAGCTTGTTTGGTGTTTCCAATTGATCGTAAGACCCTACCCAGCTAGAATGATTTGTTTCTTGTCTTATAGACATAATGATATATTTTAGCCTGGCATAACCAATACTTTGAAGCATCATTCTTTTCTATCTGCTGAAGTAAAATTGTTATTTTACATTAAAAACAAATACTGGTCAAGTAGTTGTTTAACTCTGTGACTTGAACTTAGGTTGTAGTTAAGTGATGCTCAGTGAAGGCTGAATGCTGTACTGAGAAGAATGTCTCACGGAGACACACTGAAGAGCAGAAGGAGCACTGAACGACGTGGACTAGAATTCAACAGAAACGATGGCCCGGCCCTCTCTTTTCCCAACTCTATTCACCCCCCTGAGTGATCCCTTCCTCTCCAGACCCTTGATTACTGTGTGATGACCTCAAACTGCCACCTGCCCAGACCCATCCCCAATCTCCATACCTGTGGCTGCCGTGCACGTGAGATACCCACTAAATATCCACAGACCACTTCAGAGCCATCATGACCAAAACTGGGTTAATTCCTTTCTCCTTAGAACCCTCTCTTCCCTCTTTACTCACCACCTCATTAAATAATACCAGTTGTGGACACTGAAAATACTGGGTGGACATCCAGCTAAGGTCTGCTCAGATGTCAAGGCTGACGATGCCACACTTGCCTCAAGAGGGTATGAAAAGGTTTACTCTTCACTTAGCGAGGTTTTCTGGGGAGACGAGAGGCCCCATGTCAGGTCCTAAAGTGGTTTGAGGGAAGAGGGTAAGGAGACTGGTTTGGCTTTTAATGTGATTAAGGGGTGGAGTTTGGGTGAAGGGTCCCTTGTTGGATCCTAGTCTTGAGTGGTGTGAACTTCCCAGAGGCACTAAAGGAGGGAGCTCCTGGGGTTTCTTACCAGGTTGTGTGGCAGGAGGGGCAGGTGGTGGGGCTTGAAAGCTGCCTTGACTGAGTGAATTGAAATAACGACTCTGACTCCACTTTTGATGTGAATTTAGAAGAGGAATTTAGAACTTTGTGACTAGCCACCCATACAAACCCATGAAATGTAATCTAATCAGTAAAATATATCTTTAGTGGATCACTTTTTTTCTACGAATTATAAATTAACTGGTGTTATTCCCAAGAATAATGCAATGTTGTAGGTCTGTTAAATAAGTGAACGTTGACAATCATTCACAGACAGATAATAAGGGTACAAAACTGAATCTGAACTAGCACAGAGGAATTAATATAGATATGTATAAACATATATAAATAAGTAGAGTGGCACATCTATATCTGTTTTACTCACATACACACATAAAATAAAATCGAATATATTTCATATTCTATTAAGTAAAAATTCATGATTCATGGTAATCTTTGTAAAAATAGGCATGTATTATACTTGAGAAAAAGATGCTCCGATTAACGCTGGTTCAACTTTAGATCACGTCCGTTGGTGATGTTGAATCACTCATAAATCCTTTGGGATGTAAGATGAAATATTGAAACTGATATAAATGGTGTAAAGTTATACCACATGAAAATCTAAACTTTGTTTTTAAACTTTGGTCTTTAATCATGCTGTGTTCTCTAGTTACTATCCTCTTTTTTTTTTTTTTTTACTATAGTTCAACTCTCAGAAGAGAAAGTTTCATTGTTAAGAAGTACCTCAGTATGTAAACCGTATGGCTTATATTATCAGAGTTGGCCAGATGTGATGAGAGCAATTAATCACAATAATTCTTTCAATGGCAGAAATGGGTGAACTTAACTTTTTTTCTTTTTGAAAGGAAGAAAAAGGGAGGAATAAAATCTCTTAGAATTCATTAAAATAGCTTATTGACAAATTTGTAAAATAATTATCGTAAATATTTAAGTAAAATCTGTTAAGTTATTTTATTATTGCAAGTACTTAGATCTTAATATTAGTTCCTCTAAAAAGTGAACTTGACAAATAAAAATCTAGTCTGCTTTTAAGTACATAAATTAAATATAGACTGAGACTGATGAAGTAGATTTTTTAAAATACCCTATAAAAATCGCTTTTTAAATTTTACTCTGTGTTTGTTTCTATAAAAGCGGTATATCCAAAGCTTATCGGGGACTAGCTACATTGATTTCACTCAGTTTCATAAAATCGATGCTAAAGCCTCAACCGGACTTTAGAAAGGAGATCTTCTAGCCCCTTTTATCATAGTGGTAATAAAATAAAATGCATTTACTTTGCTCAGCATGAATCCTCAACAAACTATTAGCAAACCAAATGCAACAACACATAAAAAGGCCCATACACCATGGTCAAGGTGGATTCATTCCCGGGTCACCAGGGTGGTTCAACATATGCATGTCAATCAGTATGATACAGCACGCTGACAAAAGGAAACGCAAAAACCACATGATCATCCCAACAGACTCAGAAAAAGCATTTGATAAAATTTAACATCCATTCATGATAACCACCCTCACCAAAGTGGGTCCACAGGAAACATATCTCAACATAACAAAGGCCATTTATGACAGACCCACAGCCAACATAGTATTTTTCTCATTGTGAGTTACAATTCTGACTTTTCAGGGTCACCACACGTGACTAATGAGTTTTAAGTAATCCTTATTATGTTCTTCAACGTATTCTTTATGTCTTAATAGAGTCAATTGAGTTATTAGTACCTTAAGGAATTCTCTTTGATTTTCAAAATCTTCTTTTATCCTAACATCACAGAACATCATTAACTCAATCTTAACGTTTTATTAAAACGGGCCTCTTATGACAAATCAACATTCACGAATGTCATCACGCATCAGACATTTTACGCATCTTATAACAAGAAGCCAGGTCTCGGGGAGAAGGAGCAGCCTGCTGAAGGATCCTCTCAGGGGCAGACCTGAGACGCCAAGGTCTGTGTGAGTGAAAACTCCAGCTCTTTCCCAGTCAGGCTACCCTCCGAGGTGACAAGGAAGGAAGGAGGAGCGAAGACAACAGAACTAGAGAAGGAGGCGGGGGCGCTTCGGAAGAAATCATTTCTTTCTCTTTTGAATGCCCAGGATGCTTTACCTGTAATTATTTAAACCCTCTCATCTCTCCTAACAAACATTAATTTTAATTATAATAAGATACGTACCATTACTGAGTATTATTACTTTGTCCCCAAGTACTTTTAAAAGGCGTCGCATGCATTCATACATTGAATTTGCACAGCACATTTATGAGGTGGCTGTAATTATAATTCTCAGTTTACCAGTGAAGGAGGAAAAAAGACTGCGTGGCCAGCCGTGATCACACGTGGCACACAGGAGCAATGCCGCCACTAGTTTTTTAACAAATCAGTGAATCACTAAACACTCGAATCTTTGACTATTACTGTATCAGCAGGGAGAGAAGTCCTCTCTCTAAACAGCAGACGTGCTTTCTGGTATATTTCACATCCTCATGCTTTTCTAACTTTTTCAGTATTAATCGCAATACGATTGTTGAGGAAAAGTAAAATATATTTTGAAAATTCTAACATGTGAACTAGGAAACAGTTCAGAAAATTATGTTAATTCTTATTAGTCACGTACAGCACTTTTGAGTTAACCATTTATTTCTTACTCCTTTTCAGCACATTTATAACCTGACTTTATTCAGTTTCCTTTTCAAATCTCAGGGAATGTCTTGAGTACTTCTTGGTTTCCCGTGATGCTGTGAATTCTCGGGCGGATGACTAAAGTTTAGGGAGGCCGGCTTACTAGCCAGAAATCACACCTGAGCCACCGAAGTTTAGGACCAGAGCCTGAGGCTCTCTTGATCCTGCATTTCCTCTCACCCAACAACCACGAAGATTCATGACCTCCAGGAAAAGCAATGCAACCACAAAACGTAGCAATTACTTCATTCATCTCTTGGCTGAGGAACTGAATCGTGGACTTCAAGGATCACAATTCAATAATCAAAGGACATAAAGAGATGAACAGCCCTTTGCCTTAAAAAGGTAAAACTGAAATAAAGGCTTAAATAGGAAAACCAGGAATTGCCGGAACACTCCTGGCTTACCTTGGCGTGTCTGTGGCCTTTTCCATCCTGTTCCTCACGTTCCAGAGAGACTATTCTTCATCTTGTACTTTTCCTCAGACGTCGTATCCTTGAAAGAACAAATTTAAAAAGTACACTGTGGTGTGTCCCTTTTACTTTATTTTAATTTAAGTTAATTTGATGCAGTTCAAATGTACGTTATTAAAAATGTAGGAAGCTTTTTTAAAAAAAATAAGCAAGAGTTAAGTTCAAAACTTTTAAGAACATCAACAAAAGACCCTCATACCAACCCTCTGGCAAAAAGTAAATAAATGACTAAACCAGTTGCTTAGACAACGGAACACCTGACTGAATAGACATGCACGCATAACCATGAGAATAACCTTCTTTGCGGTGTCAAAAGACTTGGGTATTTAGCATCCGTTTTTATTTCACGTTGAAACTTTGATTATTTTTCTATAGTCTTCTTTAATTTACCTATTTTTCTTGAAAGATATCCACCTCAGTAAAACATGCAACATTTTAGCTGATGATCACTTGGTAGATTAAAAAGATAAAGTATACTTTGACAATTATACAGATTTAAAAATAGACTATCATGTCCTCTACCTTTTAAAAACTTATGCTTTTAATCATGTCTAACATACATTTTCTTGTCGATTGCCCTTAACAATCCCCATAACTCCCCTTTATATGTTAGCCTTTCGAGCACAAGAATTTTTCCTGGATTCCCTCAGCCTCTGGTACAGTATCTGACTCAATGCGTGTGTTCAATAATTGTTCTGTGATTGTTATTTATAAATGGAGTCCAAGTGCTTTAGTTTGTACATAAACTATGTTGTTATTATTCCTAATCATTTCTTTCAGGACATATTTAATCATGTCTTCATATTATTCATTTATTATTCAACAAGTATTTTAAAAAAATTTGGGTGAGGAACGGACTCTTCTTAATGAAGTAACAGCAGCCGTCCAGTCTGCCGCGTCTGCGCTAATCTTCCTGACTGTGGCTAAGCCTTTGCACTCTTAAATTCCAAGCATACGTCAGATCCACTGGCTGGGGTCTGAGCTGCGGCCTCTCTCTAGCTTGTACCGTCATCTTGTCATCAAGGTCTGGGACGGCAAAGTTCAGAGCTAAGTGGAAAGAAAGTCTCTCGTTAATTAAGTAACATATAAATACCAGCTTTCAGAGCGGCTTACTCTCTGAAGACAGTAGATTTCAGAAGCATCTGGAGCCTTGAGTCTCATTTATTTTGCTTAGTACGTGCCAGTAGTCTGAGCTCTTGTTTCCTCCTCTGCAAAAAGTATCCGTATCTAGCTAATGCAAGGCTGCTGTGCTAATGAGTCTGTGAATACGCGAAAACACTAAGAAACTATAAAGTGATGTTAATATAAGGATTGGCAAATTATCACCTGTGGTCCAACTGCCTGCTTTTGTAAATAACATTTTATTGGATCACAGGCATCCTGGCTGATTTTTGCATTTTCCATGGTATCCTTCGGCTAGAACAGCATGACTGAGTAGTTGCAACAAAGACCTTGGGCTTGCAAAGCCTAAAATATTTACTATTTGGTCTTTTAAGAAAAACTGTTGACTCCTCCTAACAATATTAATACTAATACTTTTACCACAAATAATAACAGCAACAAAAGTCAATCTGTACAACTCTAATTCAAAATATTAGAAATACTTATCCAGGGGTGATGCACTGTTTATCTCTTTAGGAAATGAAATACAGTTGATTTTGCTAACAGATCGATGAAGTCAAACAGCAAGTTTTTATTTCAATATACCCAACCTTAAATTTACCTTCACATCAATGTGTTTGCTTTCTAATCTCTCGAATGACAATGAGAGCTTATTAAGTTCTCAATTTCACGCCCAGGTGTTTAATGTTTATACTATACGGTTTAATACTGATTATAAAGTTAGAAAGCATGCTGACCTTAGTACATAATCATAAAGATAAATTTAAGTATATTTATACTTAAATTGTGGGACACTGAACAGATGTCATCTATATTGACTTAAGTAAAACACTACAGATTAACATTTGCAAGTTTTAAAATTTCAGAAATGAGAATCAGTTAGGTCCCTTGATTTAAGGTAATTAGAGAAATGCATCCATTTTATTAGATGTCTGAATTGGACGCAATTTGAAGCCAGTAATGGCCAAGCAAGAAACCATATCAAAAATAATCTATTGGCCACACAGTACCATAAAGACATCCTTTGTAAAGTGAAGAGCCAGAGGAAGTTTTATTACATGTAAAAGCTAGTTGTATAACTGAAAAAGTCATTCTCTCTCTTTTTTTGCAAAGAAAAAGCCTAAAGTCTGATGAGAGAATTGTAATTTACAGAGCTAGCATTAAGCCAGGGTAAACAGGTATTACTGAGTCTCATGATTACACACAAAAATTACATATAACTGATTATCCTTGAAATATACAGTACACACGAGACTACAAATTCAGTATTGCAAATCAGCTGAACCATCATCTCCCACGTTTGCAGCTGTGTAGTTGATTCAAGAAAATCAGGTCCACAATTTTCTCTTTCGTTTTCCTTTCAGACATTGAGTAAGTGTGATAAATAGGTTTCTGTTTCATTTCATTTCCAGGATGTGATCTTCAAAGCCACAAACCCACCGAAAGGAGAAATGACTTTATACCACTAATTCTGGTTGTTTTTGCAGACTTAATCCTGGAAATAGGGGTTGCTGATGGGCAAGTCACAGCCTGGATTTAACCCACAGGTATGCTTTCTTTAACCAGCATAATATTTTAGAAATTGGGAAATTTTGTGAATCATTATTCCTAATTCTTCCCTTCTCCTGAAAATTAAAAAAAAAAAAAAAACTTTCAATATGGATCCACAGCCCCGTGTGGTAACAACAAGCAGCTGGGTGTAATTAGATCTGCTACAACCTCCACCGTTTCTGTTACCTTATATCCAGTGCTTGTCACTCGTTCAAACCGCCTGTAGCGACTTGAGTCTGAGACTCTTGCAGTACAATATCTACACTTTTCGATCGGGCTGCGTTTTTCCGTGACTAGCCCCTAGCGCAATGAGACCATAGCGATTAACCATTTCCTTACATATTTAATTGGCACTTCCTGTTTGCTTCCTTGTCAATTTTATATCGACTAACTAGATTCAAGCAGCATGTGACACTTAAGAGTGTAAGACTGTAAGGTAGGAGACTGAGATCGTTTCATGGATGACGAAAACTGAAACACAATTAGAGTCTGAGCTAGAATGTGCCCTCTGGTCACTTGTCCCTGAAGCCTGAAATCTTAACACAGACACTGTCTGTAGGCCTCTGGTTTGGTCTGTTGCCAACCTGACCTGCGTAGACAATTCCTGGGGCAAAATTGTGATCGGACTTTGCTGCAATCTTAAATTTTAAGTACTGAACCTCTTCGATGCCTAGAGTTTAAGCTGAAATATCATCATTATAAATTATAATAATCAGTTCAAATCACACAGTAATGCCTTTCAATGGACACTAAATTTTTATTGTTAGTTTTTAAAGAATGTGTATAATGCTAAAATTGGTGTTTATCTGAAGGTGGTTAAAACTTCTTGTAATAAATATATGCAACACGCAAAAATAATATATACCTGATTTTCTTACCTCTATAATCCTTAATCTACCCCTTTTTACTTCTGTATTTCTTACATTGTTTGAGATGATAAACAGAAATGATGTTGAAAGATACTTGTTCAAGTTTTACAAAACCAAAGAGTTGTATCAAGCTTTATTCATTCTCCTTAGCACAGTTTCTCTTATTACATTGCGTGATAATTAAATGCATTAAAATTCTGCTCTCTGATCTGTTTTTTAATTTATCATCCTAGTTTTCTTAGTTTAGCATAAATGAGCTTTATTTCATTTTAAAATTTCCTTTCTGACACATTATCTATAAATCAAGCATGCTGCTACCAGATGGAAATTATTTCAATAATGTACAGATGTAAATCTTTAAGAAAAATTCAAATTCCTAAGAGAATTATTGGGAAATGTAAATTTATTATAAAAATCCAAACCACACACAATTAGGTACAAGATGCTTTTCTCAAAACAAATACACGTACAATCACATGCAAATCCTATTTTCAAAGATAATTTATATAATTTTTATATTCTTGCTACAGATATTAAAGATTTTTCTGTCACTCAATAATCTGTCATATCCATCTCTCCACATTAAAGTATATAGATCTAGTTTATGCTTAATGGCCACACAGCATGTAATTGCATGATAAACCTAAATTTATATAACCACCTCTGGTAAAATATGGGTTATCTGTTCCTTTCTTTTCTTTTTTTTGGCTATTACAAAATTTAAGTGAATATATTTGTATATACATCCTTCACACCTGTATGAAGTAAAATGAGGATGGATTTTCAGAAGAAGAATGTCTAGGTCAGACCTTCAGCAAGTAAACAGGATAATTTAAAAATGACCTATGACAATACTGTATTAGTTACACTTTTACTGTCTCAGCATTGAGAATAGAGGACGTCTGTCTTTCCATACTTTTGTGGACACTGAGTATTATCAGTTATTTAAAATTTGGGGCTTCGTTTAATCAATCAGTTTGTGTCATCTGTATTTTTCACCTGAGATAAAGATTTTAGCATATTTTTCTTTCTCACAATAAGACATTTAAAACAACCAAATATGAGGAATCATCACCAAATGCTGTATCTTAAAAAGTGACAAATACTAATCCATAAAGAAAACTGCCACTGTCTGGTTTAAACATTCTGACCAAACCATTGACTAGTTTAACTCATTTCATAACCCGTTTCCCACCGTTTAGACACAATAATTTGTGTCCTTTGAAACACATGCCGCTCCCGTTAGCATTGGCAAGATCATTTCGAATGTACTCAAATGGTGTCAAAGATCTGGAAAAGTTCCTTTGCCTCCTCCGACTTGACCAAATAAATGCTTTTGTTTCCATCTTTCAGTTACTCTCTCTCAATCCACCAAAGAAATTTTAGTCATTTATCTGTGAGGTTTCAGGTGAGAAGATGGAATTTACTGTTTTTCAATAGATAAGAATTAATTCCCTCCCCGTTTTTTTAAAGAAAAGATTTTTATCTACTGTGTAATTCTTCCATTACACTAAATTTAAATGAACTAGAATGACAGTGAATTATTTTCTGAAGATATTCTTTTTAAGGACTTAACAGTAAAAATCTCTCTTAGCTATGGAATCTTGGTAAATAAATTCTCTAGAATTATTTCAGAAGGCTTTCCATACCAAAAATAATAAGATATTAAAATTTTTCTGAAGACATAAAGAAAATAAACAATAAGTACAAAATAAAATCAAAAGCTGCTAAATATGGCACTTATCCTTGGGAACAAGATGTGTTAAATAATTTCAGGCATTGTCAAAAAACTGTTTTGAGCAGAAAGCACTATTTCTCTTAATATTTTATTAATTTATTATTGTATTATTTAATTTGGGAGGGGGGTAATTAGGTTTATTTATTTTTAAGAGGAGATACTGGGGATTGAACCCGGGACCTCATGCATGCTAAGCATGTGCTCTACCACTTGAGCTATACCCTCCCCTCTTCAGAAAGCACTATTTCTCAGAACAGTTCCTGGACATGGAAATAATTCAGTGACATAGTAGTCCCAATAAGAATCAGATAGAAAAATAGAATATCACTTTAGTAAAGTCAAGCCATTGGTGCAAGATTTCTGATCTTCACTTTCCTGAAAATAAAGTATGTGTTTTAAATGTGTGTTCATTTGTCCAACACAGCATTCCAAATGTTTTTCACCATATCCATGCAGGTGCTTCTCAAAACCACCTTGCCACTTCATGTTTAAATTCATTTGCTCCTACATACATCTCATTTCGAAAAAGCCTTAAAGGGTTGTCTTTTAGTCAAAAATGTAAATTTACAAGTACAACTAATTAAGCTTTTTCTGTCTCATTTTTTTCTAAACTTCTGCGAGTTGTTCAAATCTGTTCTGTTTAACAGGAAAAATGAGAAGGCCTCATGAGTAGCCAATGGCCAACTTTTAATAAACTACAAGTTGCTTTCAAAAATCATTTTATGACACACCGCAGAGAATTTTTGAAGCCACACCAAGAGTGCTAAGAAACTTAAAACAAAACAAAACAACATACTGTGGAAGAAGTCAAAGAATGGTATTTGCTGTCCCCCACGTAAGGGGTTCCATAATACAGAACAGTCACTCACTACGGCACATACAAATTTCTGCTTTATTATGCAAAGTAATTTCAAAAAACCCTCTAACTTCACCTCATCCTTGAACTAAAACACTTACTTGCAGAAATAATTATTTTTTCCAAACAAAAGTAATTGAATAAAAATAAGATTCAACATATTCAACTGTGGATGGACCTCAACCTTGATTTTTAAATGAATATTATCTTACTTTCCCCTGTTAAAAACTCCTGGGGAAACTCCCATCTAATCTTGAGAATATGTCCAAACTAAATTTTTATGTAAATGCTAGGCCGAACCCTCAGAAATCAAACTCCAGGTCAAAGATACTGAGTTATGGGCACCCCAGTGCTTTCTGAGTTACCCAAAGAGGGTAACCAACGTTCTTCTGGAACACACCCACCAAGAAGCTGTTCCCCTCCAGCACTTGGCTTTCCCTCTCTCATTTGTAGACTTAATCACTTCAGATTGGTGTTTGTATTTTGTTTCTGCATTTGACTCTTGGCAAATACTCAGGATTTTAGCTTGAGCTTATTTTCAGAGATATGATCATGGAAAATTCAACAGGGTGGTTAAAAACTCAGGCTTAATTCAAAGAGATCTAAATTTACATTCTAGGCATGTTATTTACTAATACAATCTTTGGCAATATATATATATAGTTGGTCTGAGTAAAGCTTCTTCGTGTAGAATATGTTACATTACAGGAGGGCTTTAAAGATTAAATGGGAAACACATGTGAATCATTGGCTTCGTGCTGAGAATATATTAAGTGCTCGGTAAATATAGCTACGAGCATTGTTTTTATGAACTATCGTGGGTAAACTGCAACACCTAATTGTGGCCACACTGGACCCATGTCTCAGGACCAGTCCCCTGGTTTCCCTCTCTCCCCACCCCCTGAATGCGGCAGTGAGGAGAGGCAGACAAAGGGACTGAAAGGTGCTGTGGGCCCAGCACCTTTGGCGCACATAACAGGCACTCATCTAACATGTATAAAGGGAGGGTCATAATTTCCCCTCCTTAATTGACTCTAAATGTGCGGTTGGAAAGGAATAATAAAAATGATGATTCCCTTGGCACTTTATTTACTGCTTTTAAAATGCATCCCATTGTAGAAAATGTATACAGGACAATTTTGTATCATACAAAGAAATGTCATGAGTTCATGTACAGCGTGGAATTTTCCTTTAAATAAGTCTGTGGTTGGCTGTAAACTATAGGAGAACATGCTATGAATGCTAAATCCTGGCTATAAGACAAAAGAAAACCAGGAATGTTACATAATGCTGCTGGTTAACCTTAAAAGTCATTATCTACACTTCAGAGTAAAGTAAAAAAGTTAAGCCAATCCAATAAATTGACACTAGATAATTCACCTTCTAAAGGATTTGAAAAAAATTTAGTTTCTGACCTAGAGTGGTCAATGACGAATAGTCTTTAAAACAAGATCAAAGAGTGACTGTTTTATATTTTGAGAGAACTGTAGATTGTCTTTGACTTTGAAAAATAAATCTTGAGCCTTTTGGAAAAAGGAAAAGTTGGATCAATTCCTGACATCAGACACCAAAATATTCCAAGTGGATAAAGTAATTAAATGCAAAAAGTGCAACTTAAAGTATGCCAGGAGTAACAACACGTGTGAAACTTTCCGTAGCTTGTGAATGGCCTATCTTTGACTCAAAATCAACAGACAATAGAGTAAAGCTACATAATACGATGTTACAAAAACTGACGGTATTTAAAAATCTTGGCATGGCAAATAGGACCATACATAAAATAGAAAGACAAATATGAAACTGAAAAAAATATTTGCAATGTATATCACAGACCCAATGTTAATATGCCTAATATATAAAGACCCTCAGATAAGAGAAGAAAAAGATCAATGTGTTTAGAACAATGAACTAGAATAATTATCAGTTAGTTCACATAAAAATGTAAATGGCTTCAAGATGTCAAAAAAGTATATATGCATGAAACTGTTAACTCAACAGTTCCATTTTTGGAAAACTACTCCAGCTATGCCCTGCCAAACAGGAAGAGATTTATACTCATGGCCAGTTACTAAATGACTAATACTAATAGAAGAAGACTGGCAACAATCCACCCGTCCATCAGCAGGAGATTATGAAATAAACTGTGGATTATACAGCCCCATATGGAATACAAGGAATTTGTAAAAAGGAAACAAGAGAGAAATAGATATATAAGCCACTATTCATGTAAGTAAGGGAAAAACTTGATTGTATGTGTGTTTGGATTTTTAATTCAACAAATAATGAAAGAATAGATAATTTTTTTTAAAAAGGTTTAAAGCAAGAGGCAAGGAATAGGGTGGATATGATGAGAGACGCTAGACGTTTTAGACCATATCTTGCTTTATAGATTTGACTTTGTAAATATATAAAAATTTTTACAGAACCGTAAGACAATTTTAAAAATCTCCTCTAAAACAATCTATTATAAAATGAAAAAAAGGAAAGTAAATAGGTATTCAGTTAGCGACAGAGTGATTATAATGATGTTAAAACATAACAATCTGACTAGACATTGCCAAAGGGATATAACTTGAAGGTCAAAAAAATCCTGGGAAAAAAACTTAAACTATTTTCAGTAATCAATTTTTGCAAGTGGTGTTGGTATTTTTATTATGAGATTTTGTATGTATATTGTAGAGTGAAACATGAGTAATTTATGGTGTGCTAATTTTGGGTATTATTGAAAATTCAAATTCTCTGGGAAAAAGAAGAAAAAAATGCAAAATAAAAGAGGTTAAACAAAACTCCCATGGTCTTTGTTTTGAATTGCAAGTATCAATATAAACTACTGAAGTGTTTTATCTTAAAATTGTATTACCTAGCTCCCTCCAAAGAAGAAGTCTAGAAACAATGACCCACTCAATAACAAGGGGCTCTGATATCACCCAGACTTCATATCAAGTTCTAAGGTCTGCTTTTACTAAAACGAGCTAGGCATCCTTTAAAAAAAATGGATGACTCCAGGTCTTAGTCAAGAAATGGTCAAGAAAATCCTAGAACATCTTTCAGGACAGTTACCAAGAAAATTATAAAAGATTGACCTCCAGATGACAGGGAACTGAGTCATCCTTCTGAATAGCTGGTACATAAAGGGATATAATCAAACATTTATCCAGGCTTTCATATACATATGGTGCCACCAGAAAACCAAATAATAGATAAGGTAAAGCTTCTATTTTTTAGAAGTATTCCAATTAACAAATGAAAAAGGAATAACAGAATGAAAACAGCCTTGTTATGTACATACTGAAAGATCTTGGCATTGAGCATAAATATTTCTAACATCACAGAATAAGGCACTTATTATAAGTATCATTGGCCTCTTGATGAAAAATCACATTACCACTCACGATCCTACTCTTACCAAAGAATGAAGAAAACAGATCTAAGTGTGGCCACCTCTCCAGATCAGAGTCCAGGGAGGCATGTTAAACTACAGCACAGGGACATAATCAGTAACATTCAGACTGTGGGATGCTTTGCAGGATAACCTCCTGGCTTCTTCAACAATAAATTGCACATGAAAAAGAAAGAGAGAGAGAGGCAGAGATTAAGGAAAATTTAAAAGAGACGTGAGACACTGAATCATTATGAAATATTGACAGTATTTGAAACATTCCCCAATCCAATGTGGAAAAATGACTATATTCATGAGGTCACTGGAAATTTGAACACTGACCTGAAATTTATCAAAAAGTAATTATCATACATTTTAGGTAAATTAATTATTTTGCAATAGCATGAGAAAGTAATTCTTATCTTTTAGGTTTGCATATGGAAATATTTATGGATGGGATATTATAATCTGTGATTTGTTTTAAATAATATGGTTGTGGGGAAATGGTTGGTGGAAGAGATAAAACAAGATTGGCTCTGAAGTGATAACAGTTGAAGCTGGATGAAGAGTACATGTGTCTTCATTAGTCTGTATATTTTTGTATATGTTTGGCATTTTCCATAGTTAAAGTTAAAAATATATAATTTCATTCAGGTCTTTACCTCACAGGTAGCACTAATAAAATAAGCAAGTCCAATTTTTGCAGAAGAGTAAGTACCTTATGATTTGTTCTCTGCATAAGAAACTTTAGACTTTAGAGATAGATCTCTGACATGTCTGAAAATGAACAGAAACATTAAACACTAAATTACACCACTACTTTTCTTCTGAGTTTGTAATCAGTGCTATCATTCTTAGTATCACTCTAATTCACATGAAATAACCACGCTGTTTTAATGCATTTAAGTTTTTATAATACATTTTCAAAGTTCCCTGTGTTCTTTTGGACTTCTTCCAGGATGATGGTTGTAACTCATTCAAGAAGTCCCTGACAGCAACTTGTAGTCTTCAGTTACTGTTGGAACACCTTACCACGCGTAGAGATTTGGTTGTAACGCCCCAGACACTTTGACATTACTCCTGTTTCTTCATCTCTCTGTCTTCTCCTTTGTCAACATTTGATCCATAAACACATTTTTAAAGCAGTGTAAATTATAAAATAATATCTCAAAAGTCCTACAATAATTCATAGTTTCATCAACCATTCATGGTACATACACCGTGATGGTTACTCACTCCAGCCTCCAATGGGGATAAGATGGTTTCAGTGCACTGCACAATTCTGGCACACTTTCACTGAATGTACCCTTCTTTCTCAACTGAAACACACCCTGGAATGCATTTGAAAAAGTCTGTCATCGTTACCGCAAAGATCTGAAGCCAATTCACAGAATGCCATCCACTGTTAACAGTAAGAAATGTCTTGCATTGCCCTCACAACTGATATCAATACTTTATTGTGTCATTAATATAAGTGAAAACCTCTGCATCAAAAGATAATTTGGTTTAGTAATGTTCTGATGAAACAAAAAACAAAGTTCCTTAAGTGAAATTCTTAAAATTTCAGCTCTGTTTGCCCTGTCAATGATTACAATTCCCAAAAGAAAAAAATTAAGAATATTTTTATTCTTAAAAAAAATGTTGTTTGAGGAAAAAAAGAATCATTACCATTTGAAAGCGGTGCTGCACCAAGAGGTAGGAAACATGGATGCAATGCACCGTATTCATTCAAAGAGAAAATAAAAGGAACCTCCCCCAGCCATAAAACACACACACACACACACACACACACACACACACACACACACACACAAACAGGCAAAGAAACATGGTGAGGAAATTAGGCTGCTGATTCAAAGAACAGAAGTTTCAAACTGTGCTTTAATCTTTAGCAAAATAAGAAACCATCTTACTACATTAAAAACATAGAGGGTCTTCAATAGCATCTTCTGATCAAAACAGCCACAGATTATTGCAGTCACACTGTACTGCTTTGTGCTATTAAATCTAAACACCACTGAGTTTTTCAAAACAGTCTGCCTTTAAAATTCTTCCACCGACACTGATCTTCGTAGACACGGGCATCTAATAAGGCCCAGCAAAGTAGAGCTTTGTCCTTGTGAACTGCCGACTAATCTGAGCCTTACACAGTTGGATTTTACTAACGCTGCGTTAATAACACAGGAGTAAGTGCGTGGAGAAGGCAAGCCCGTCTGGCCACTGTTTATGGGAAAATGACAGATGGTTCTGCCTCCTGGTGTCTAATGTTAGAGAATTTATTTTGGCATTGTGGAACTGCTTAGGGGACAAAAACATACAATGTGGTTTACAAAGTTGTATATACAAATTATGCCATCATGTCTTTGGCACATTTGGCATTTGCCATGCAGTAGCAGGCTAAACTGAAAATATAAATTATATAGCTCAAGTTCTCTTACACAGCAAACAAAATCACTATGGTGATCTAACCTCACCATATTTCAAATAATAAGTTGGTGGGTTAACTGAAAATTGTCTAAATGCAACTCAATAATCAATACATCGAAAACAAATCACATTGCACGATAGCAACACAATGGAAATAAATATATATTGAAATTATGCACCAATAATATATTAGGTAAACTGATCCTAAACATTTAGATGCTGATATAAACCTTAATTTTCGAGATTAAACTTAATTTGGAATGTGATTTGTTTGGCTACTAAGTGTGGAAAGAGTCTGGAGGCTTGAAACCTCCTTGACTATCAGAAGCTGTCAATCCAATTTAAACTGGCGGATGTACTTTTACAGCTGGGGCACACTGGGCTCTTCAGGTCTGAATCTTTGGGAGGAAAATGGCACATAATACAGCAGACACGTTTGTGGAGCTGCTTTGTAGCACAGACAGACGCTAAAATGTTTTCTCCACACACTTCTACAATTGGGCAGCTTTCCCCTCAACCCCAATAAACCACATTGATTTGATGAGTGATTATGTCACTAAAGTTCACAGGGAAGAAAATAAAACATCATTTTTTTTTCACACAGCCTATCTCATGCTACGTGAAATTGTAAAATATTTACTCAGCAAGTTAACTTCTCAAGTTAATTATTGTTATAAAGCTGTTCAATGACACTGAAATCGTTCTGCAATTTTAAGATAACCTAACACATCGTCTAGACTTAAAACACTGAAAGATTTTTGTGCAAATTTTCCAGAATAGCTACCTGGAGACCATATTAATTATTGAATGCTAGTATAGTAAATGTACAGGTTTAATTAGAAATTTAAAGTTAAAAATGTTAGCTTTGTAAGCTCCAATTTGATATTTCATTTTGATGTCATCTTATAGATTTCTATTGATCATGGTGGAGGTTTTAGAAAGTCTGCAAGACTCTCTGAGTCATTTATATATTCTCTTCCCTCTGAATGTCGTTCACAGAAAGACCCAATGAAGCGTACTCTGTCGATCTCCATGGATTAGCAGTGCAGAATCCTGAGACAACACACAGATAACATCCCAAGGTTTGTTTGGAGAAGAGCTGAACTGAGGTCACTTTCCAAAACAACCAACTGCTCTCCATGACCCTGAAAGGTTAGAGTTTAGGAATTTCCTACAGAGACGGTGTTTTGTCTAGCATTTCTTTTAAAAGTATCAAAGGACTCAACTAGCAATAGTAAAACTGTCTTAATCAAAGATGTGAAAAGGGTGTGAGTTTTACAACATATATTGTGAATGAGAGGGGAAGGAAAAGGCAGACAGCAATTAGGAATCATAAACAAAAGAAAAATGCTTACGTTTATGCTAAACACAAGTCAAGTAGGTTATATGGTTCTGTTTATCGTATTTGCTTCTTATTCATTTGCAATAATTTATCTCTTAACTGTAGTAGAATAGTTTGGGGTAAAATATTATAAACATAAAGGATGCTCCTGCCAGCAGCTAACATTTTCTCCTGAACTTACTGTAACTCAGTTAGTAATATCTGTGCTTGGTAATATTTGTGTATATCACATGAAACATCCGTAGAATGAATCTCAAATCCCCTAAATCCATTATAATGCCATAGCGATGCCCCAGCAAAGCTTCCACTGCACGCACTTTTTTCTTCCTTCCTTCCTTTCTCTCTTTCTTCCTTCCTTTCCTTCTTCCTTTCAGTAGTAGTTTCTATGTGTTGAAATAGACCTGCCCAGAGATGATGGTCTGAACTAGACAGTCTCTTTAGCTTCCCTCTAATCTTATGGTTTAATCAGTAATCAGTAATTACACTCCATACATACAATACGTATTTAAATTAAGTCTATTTTTTGCCAATAAATGTACACTAAGCAAATGTCCTAAATTTTCCTATTCTGTCTGTGTTGCAAAATTCTCAGGTGATGGGTCAAACTCATCACTCAGAATTATCTGTGTGAGGAGGACTTTGTCCCAACTCCCTTCATGTTCGTGTTACTCTTGGATTCTATACCATGAAATTTAAGATGACGCACGCTCCCAGCTTTTACTGGGGTCATGTATGAATCTGGCAAGTAATACCATTATGTGCACTGAACAAATGAGTTGTACTGGGCAGTTAAAATGCCTGTGAATGCTGATGCTTTAAACAGGTGGCTATCATCACGGTAATAAAGGTGAAGGAATGTCAAGCGGACCAGGCGGAAACAAGTTGGAAGGAGTGAGATAACTTTTCTTTTTCTGGATGCTACACATACAAAAAATGTATTTTTTTCTATGTAATGAGTGATTTGTTATAATTTCTAATAACACAAAACCAAATACTTTAGCCAACTATGAATTATGCCTACATGTTCTGAGAAAAACTGTAGCTCCAGTCTTTAAAAAAAGGTGTTTGGGGCCACTTACATGAAGTTCATCAGGAAGGCTGAGCTAGTAGGTCATGCTGCCAGATAATCTGCGACTAACAAGGCTTAGTTTTACAGCACTTTATCTATGGATTACTGTCTAAGGGAAATATACTTTCTGGAAAAGGTCTTTTTTCCAGACTCTAAAACAGAGAAATGGGCCAACAAAAAGGAAGATGTTCCCAGAGCCTATCTCGGACAAATTGGTAGGCTCTCTTATTTAGGCCAAAAGCTTTTTGTAAATTTATGCTGAAAAAAGATTGGATAAATACTTACTAACAAGCACTTGATTATTGTCAGGAGATATATATATATATACATATATACACAGAGATCAATATCTGATATCATTGGGATCTGGTCAGGAAATGAGAGAAACGAAATAAAGCACAAATAGAAATATAATAAACAGAAAGCACTTGTGACCAAATGATACTTTGTCCCTGTTGGTGCTCCCAATGGCTGGGAGATCCTTTAAAATCAGAGACAACATGACACTCAGTAACTTACCAGACAAAAACTTGAAAAATATCTTTATATTAAACTGTAAAAATCTATATTAAACTTGAAAAAGTTCACTATATTTTGAGGTTAAGTTATCATGAAAATACGCTATTATGTTCCTAGTAGGTAAAATCTTGTTAGATAATATTTATTATCCTTGGTAGGTATCATCTAAATCTTTATTTTAAAAGGAGACGATTAAAGCAGATGAAATTTATAATTATTTATTAGTAGAGCAGAAATATTAATAATTACCTAGGGGTCATAAGAAAACAATTTTAAACTGGAATTTCAGAACAATGATGTTAAAAATTCCTAAATTCTTGTTTAATCTTTTTTTTTCTATTACTATCCACTAATCTAAGGATGTAAGTTTGTTCCTTATGGTTGGAAATTCGTAGCCTCTCGGAACTTCACTGACACTGACAAAAAGCTGGTGCCAAGCAATTCTCCTGCTGTATTGTATGCTCTTGTCACTCTGACGTTAGAGTCTCAAGGGCTTTCAGTGTCCTCAGACCCACTACCTACTAGTTCTTCATGTATAAAGCACAGTTAAGAATGTCTACTTCAGATAACTATAAATGAATTAAATGAAAACGTGGGTGTAAAACACAGTACCTGGACAGAAGAACCAGTGGCTAGTTGGAAGTTATTTGAATTATCATGATACTTTCTTTATCAGTAAGACCACCAATAACCTTGAATCCAAGAAGGTCAAAGCTTTAACCTCATGATAACTAAGTAATTATACTGAGTTGTGTCTAACCACACAGTCACTGATGTTCACAGATAACGTGAAACTTAAGAGGAAGAGCATAGCAGCTATCAATCCTCCTTCATCTCTAATTCTCTTGGCTTTATTTCTAAGATTTCTTACACACTTAACGACACTTCTGGGACATACAGATTCATCTCGTTTCTGAGACTATAATATACACTCACAGTTTCATCTGTCAGCTCTTTATTTTTCTTCTATCAGCTATTCCTCTTGAGTGTACAGAAGCATACCTCAGTTTGGCACATTTTCATACAAGTGTCTAAGAGGGAAGTTAACTTTCTAGTGAAAAAATTATTTAAAATCTAAATAATCTAAAAACAACACACACACACACACACACACACACACACACACACACACACACACACTCAAATCTAGGTGCACTACCATCCAAGTTCCTGCCTTTTCTCATCACCTTTCTCCCATCAACTCCAGATAATTCAGAATATTACATTTTTTTTTAATATCACTTAGATGGATGGCTCACAAGGGACATTGCATACATAGTTGCAAAGCGGCTTATTTTTTTCCAACATAACCTAGTCGAGCTTTTGTTGCTCATATGTAGACTTCATTATTATGGATTGGGAAACATTTTTTCCCTATAATTTACAAAAAAGTTTACTAAAACAGGTTTCAATTAGAACTATAATTGAAAAAGTAAAAGAAGAGTTAATGAAAATGTTGCAGAATCAATAAACTCAAAGAGGGAAACATAAAACCCTAACTATAAGTGTTCCTAGTACTTGTGGAATCCTAAAGGTCTTGCCTTCAGCAAAATTTGTGTGACAGGATATCACATGACAAGGAAGCAATGGAAAGATAAATTTAAAAAATATGTAGCCTGGATTGTAAAAACTAAAATTACAGTTTTGTGTAATCCTGGATCTTTAGTTTATCAAGCGCTACCATAAAATATCATTTTTTCCTGTCCAAGCTATACATATTTCTCAAAAATAAAACATTAACCTCGTGTATTAACCATGTAATTAAATTTTAAAAACTTTATTACCTATGTACAAAATAAGAAAATGACAATGCTACTTAAAAAAATGTTTAGCCCTTGATTTTAACTCTGTATAGATTATGAAGTCTGTGAGTAAAGACTGAATGAAAACACAAAAAAGTAAAAACAGGTTGAGTTCTCAATGACCCAGAATAGTGTATAAAGTTTTCTTTTCCCATCTTAATTTCTATTGGCATTATTATTATAATATAATGTAGTGTTATATTATAATGCTGTATTTATACTATAATACTATTTTTAATGGTTTTAAAGTTTTCATTTTTGAATATTTCCATTTTTAAAAGTTATCTCATCATAAATCTTAAGGAAGTATTACTCTACATAATTTGAGTCTGTGTCTATGAAGAGAAAGAAACAAAGTACATTTTGAGATAAATCAAGGAAAATTTTACTTATTGCTATGACAGTCATCTAGATATTTGAGGTGAGCACAATTTTTACAGTAAGGAATATGAATAATATTTACATATCTTCCCTTCATTTGATTGTTAAGAAAGCTGGGAGCAAAGCCAAAGAGAGAAAAAGACATCTGATCATTTGTTTCTCTGGTCTTCTGTTTTTGTTTCTGTTTTTAGTTAAGTCTTTAGAGACCTCATCATCCCTGTTTTTCAGGGAGGAGAAAAATAACACATACTTCTGCAGAAGCAGCTCAGAGGGTAAGTTGTTGTTTCTCCTTGTTAGTACGGAGGTCCTGAGCTACCTGGGCGCCTGGGAAAGCTATGTGCTCAGCAGACCTTTTGTACCACCTGAAATACCCTTGCTTACTCACGCAGGGCATAAAATTGTCTCATAGTTCAAAGCCAAAGCATGGCTTCTTCAAGTGTTAGCTTAGCTGGAGGATAATAAATTTCTCTGAACGTGTGCTAGATCTCAGGCAAGATATAGATGGTGTCGTTTTCCCTGGGCAGGAGGGACAAGTAGATTTATACAATTCCAAGCTGTGATTTTAGAGAAGTGTCTGTCTCCTCCCACCCAACTGCCATCCTGATCCGAGTCACCGGTAGCATGACTGTGTGGGCTGATGGCGCAGGTTTTGCTTTGACACGGGAAAGAGAAGAGACAAAGTCATGAAGTGAGAGACTCATGTTAGGAAATGCAGGTGGGACGAGGGGACCTGGCATAAGGACACCAAGGCGAAGAATGGAACAGATGCCCAGGAAGGTTAAGTATTAACAGATGCTCTGAGTAAGATAAGGAATTGGACTGGACTGGAGTTTCAGTGCAATATTTATGGGAAGGAGCTTGGGTTGGGGAAGGGCAGAGAGGGGCTGTGAGCACAGGGCTGAGGAATGCCCCCCCCAACCTTCTCCTCACCAGAGCACCACCTAGTAGTGTGTGCTGGGGAATGATGGGAGAGGAGGAGCCTCAAGGAAGCCTTCTGCTCCTTCTTCTAGAGACTTCTCTGAAAACTCCTGAAGCAGAATCATAGCCCACTTTTAGTTAAGTACCTAAGGCAGCACTTTCTTGAACTTAAAATATCATCACCCCATCTTATTTCCCTATTCAAATTTTCCCTTAAATCAAATTTCCTAATCTTTCTAAGTTGTATTCTGTTGTGTAATTTTTGATACGCTGCCTCAAGTCTCCTTTTTAAAGAGGTGGCAGATAAATAGATGAATGAGAGACAGATGACGGTGGATGAATATTTATACTCTCAAGCAGACTGCGTAGCCTACAAAATGCATGTAAATTAAAGATGGGAAGGACAGAAGGAGCAACAGTGGTCTTAAGGTGACTGAAAGATATTTTCCCTCCCATGCCCTCTCTTCCTCTTCCCTCCGTGCCATCACCAAACCCCATATTGCACAGCACAAAGTACTGGGGGCTAGAGGTCAAGGAAGATGAACAAACTAACAGTGAGAGAGACCAGGAGAGAAATATTTAACAGTGATAGTCAAAGTAGAGTAGGCTGGCTCATACGTAAGTCAAGAGTTGTGTGTCTGTGTGTTACACAAACAAATTTTCCTTGATTATCCATATAGATAAACAGCATATATTATATACTGATTATATATTATGTACAATACATACACAAACATAAAATCAGTTGAAAAGAGGTTCATGATGCTGGGAAGGGAGAAATGCAGCCAGGAAAGTGCTCTCTGGCCATCTTTCAAACCCAATCTTGACTAGTTGGCCGACATGTTATAAATAATTTATATCTCTCCCCAAAGCATTTGAGTCTTAAATTAGTTCTGCGCCTTGTAGTTACAAATTAGACATATCCAATGATACTCTTTTGCAGCCTCAAGCTCAGATTCTTGTTTGGGTGGTTAATAGGACTTAATATAGGAATATTAAAACAGTATGACAAAATATGTCTAAAAAAGGACTGCTAGTAGTAAATATTGTATCTCTTAGCATTGTTCTGGGATTTGGTACATTACAGAAGACCAGATTTCCCCAGGAAATAATTTAGAAATGCAATTCTTGGAAACAATAGCCTGAATTTAAAACTATAAAAGTCCCTGCCCAAATTACTATTAAATATCACAATTAAAATGATCTAAAATTGAATAACTGTCCTAAAACTAAATAGGCTATTATTTTATAAGTCAAGATAAATCACTGATTTAGAGATGATTTCACTCGAATGTTTTTGGTAAATCTTGTCATGGAAAGGAGTAGAAGCCAGACTGCTCAGTATCAATTTTCCAAATTACTGTAAAATTAGTGATTATAAATTAGTTTTTCCTTGGACTATTCATTTATTGTAACATCTTTCTAGACTTGTCACTAATATTTTCAGATCCAATTTCATTATGTTATCATTTAGTGAAATGTACTAGATTTATAATTCAGTAAGAATCTTTTGAAGTCCAGTTTTGTGTCAAAAATTACAGGAATACAAAAGGTAGAAGACACAGCTTCTGCCTTCCTTATTTTTTGTGACAGTTGTGATGCTTTGAATGCATAAACTAATTCAACGTAAGTTGTAATCAAAACAACTTAGGTTAAATAATACTTATGAATCAGCTTTTGCTGCCCATCATTCTGTAGTTAAGTATGCAGTCCACACAGATTTGTATTATTCTTAGAATCTCATCAAATATAAGGGAAATGAGCTCAGGTTGGTGAATTTCCATAGGACCACACCGACAGTAAGAGGGAAAGCTTCAAGTCTAGTGGGGTTTTTTTGGTTTGTTTGTTTTTTACTAAATTTATATTGCCTTCAATAGTAGAAAAAAGGATTAATTTACATTTGGGCTTAAAAAAATCAATCTGTTCTATTTTGAGTGCTATGGTTCAGAACTCTTCCTTTAAACATTTTCTTAAAATCCAAAAAATGGAAATAAAACATATTTCATGAGTTGGCATGGACATATGTCACATAATTTGCTTCTTCTTCTGCCCAGGATAGATGGCAATGTTGACAACACTCACTGAGACATAAACGCTGGACCCTTTTCTGCACACTTGTCTCAGTAAGCATGGCCAGAGACTCCCAAAAGGAACAGAGGACAAGGAGAGCTTAGAGTAACAGTGACAGAAGTTTCTGACATGACAATTTGTGAGGACCTGCACTGTACCTTCCACTTTTCCTATCTTAAAAATATTCTCTACTCATACTGACTGATAATGGAATTTAACTGAATGAAGTAAATGTGCATAAGGAGTTGTTAGTATAAACCCAAATAAATTTCAACTGCTTGTATTAACTTATGGATTTATTTTATAAAACAAATGTTACAATTCATATAAATTTTTTAAATTAAACAAATACAGTATTTTAAAAAATACACTCAACCCATAAGGAGTTAAGTGTACTCTCTGGGAATGTAAAAACTCAAGCAGGATAATGAATGTTTTCCTAACGAAGCTGAAGCGTCACAGGCACAGGCAGGATCTGAAAGCACAGAAACCAAATGGGGGCTTTTCCCTGCCTCACAGCTCTTCTCCACTGAACTCCATGGCTTTTGCAGTTTATGTCTAGTCCCTGAGTCCATCCGTCAAAGCCAGTATTAAAGATGTGCTGTCTGTTTTACACGTAAAAAGAGAAAAGCCAGGGGACAGGCTGGGTTCTATTCCATTCATCATTGATCAGAAGAGGGGTGTTTCTACACATAAAAGAATTTGAGGTAATCACAGTAAAACTAATCTTCTTCACATACTGCACAAAATCGTCCTTAGAATCAGGATCCGGAATGTTCTTCCTCCAGGGAACCGAACTAGACAAAATAATATGTTTTCATCAAGCATCTCTCATCATGGACACTACTCATATAGGAAAGCACAAGGCAGAATACCCTACTGCATAATTGTGTTCTGAGGCACATGGGGGTTAAAATGTTCTAAAAGTCATTATTCAATACACTTCCAAAAAGAGATTGCAATCAATGAGACCATAAAAAGGGAAATACAATTGTTTCACTTTCTTCTACTGTGGCTCTTAAAAGATCGAAGCATCTGGAGTCCCAAGTAAGTAGAGCTGAGAGAAGAAGCTCATATTAACAGTCTCTTTTCCTAAATATCCCCGAAACACTGCTGTGCTAGACCCCATTATCTCTGTGGGATTCTGTCTTAGCAATGGGTATGTGGCCAGGTGATACATTTTTCCATTAGTAACCTGGAGTAGATCTTGATGCCTTTTGGTATGAACTAAATTAAAGGGGTACAAATCCAATAATTTAAGATGAAATGAAAGGAAATAAATCTGTATTTCCTTCCTTTATAGTAATTTTTACCTAAGTACTAGCTTAATCAATCTCCTCTCTTCTCCTCTGAACACCTGATTTTTATTTCTTTTCTTTATATTCAGTTTTTTAGCAGAGTCTGAAACCTAGATGGTACAAAAATACACTTTTGACAAATGACAAATGAGTACAACCTCATTTGTACTCAGTCCTCCCTGAGTTTATTCTTATTTTAAGACAATTGCTTAAACATGTGGCATCACATAATAATGGAAAGCACTGACCAAGAAACTACTCGTCAGATATGACAGTAAGGTCTTTCCGTTTACTCCCTTACTTAGTTTTGCCCAACAGTCCTATGAGACCTCTACTGTCTTTGCCCCATTTAGCAGATCAAGTTAAAGGACTTCTCCAGCTCACAGGGTACTGTGTGTCGGAGCCAATGTTGAAACCTGTTTCAGAAAAAATTTCTGAAGCCCACTCTTGCTTGCATAGGGAAGAATCTTTCTACCATCAAAATGAAATTTTCGTTTGATGTGAAGACCAGTTTTACTACCAATCACCCAACAGTATCCAGAGTAGGCAAACTGAACAGTCTTCCTTAGAAATTCATTAACTTTGTACACAAATTAAATTATATTTTATTCAATTATAAAAATGCCAATTAGTTTAAAACTTCATAAATCCTCAGAAATTAACTAGTTTCAGATTTTGGTATCTAGAAGGCATAGCCTAGGAAGTAGAAGATTCTAAAGGTAGAGATTTTAGCTATCTCCCTTTGATCTGAACTCAGAACTCCTATGAAATAGATGTTGTTATTATTATTATTATTATTATTATTATTATTATTATTATTATTATTATTATATTTTATATATGAGACCACTTATTACAAACAAGAGCAAAACCCTACAATTATAAATTTCATTTTAGCTAATGTATATAATTATTTTCATGAGATTTTTTTCATTTCTAGTTCAGATGTGTCCAAAGGACAGATATGAAATAGGAATTGGGAGAGAAAGTTTATTTAATCAGATACTAAATATAGATTCTAGCCCGTGAGGAATGTCAGACTGTTTTCCATATCATGTAACTAAACCAATCTAGGCACCCTGCCCTAGTACCCCATTGTGTCCTAAACACAATGCTCCAGTTACAAACAGTGGGCACACTGGCTTAAATACGGTGGTAGGATTAAGGTTTATAAGGAGCTCTAACTGCCCCACGTCCTATGGGGCAGCACAGAGCACTGTGGCCAGTCCTTTCTGCTGTTTCCTAGTCCCAGGACACACAAGTTCTGAACATGATAGGAATCACTCCCCTCGACCACAACTGAAGGGAAGTGGAAACAATAACTCGCTGGATGTATCTATTCAAGGTGCTGTTTGTGAAACTGTCATCTTGTCCTCTTCCAGGCCAGAGGATTATTCACTCTCTCTAAATCTTAATCATCAAATCATTATATTCTTGAGTTTGAAAATATTCTAGTTTTTGCTAAATATCATAAATCTATTTATAACAACTGTTATAACTTCTCCTGTGGTTTTGAGGAAAGGGATACTAAACCTGGAAGAAATTATTCCAGCTGCAATACTGACTTTTTAACAGACTTGGGTTGCAGCATCATAAATTGACAATTTCATGTAAAATAAAGCCTTTCCTAAATGCTCTTTTACAGGCTGAGCACAGAAAACACTGACCTAAGTGTGAGATCGTTATCATGTGCTTTCCTGGTGACAGGTGTTTAAGGTGTCTTCTTGAATAAGGTAAAAACGAGTTGATACTACATTTCTGAGCAATTTAGCTCATTTCCTGTGAATCTGCCAAACAGCTTTCAGTTTATCAGTAATCATCTATATTGTGCACCTTGCACGTGCTGGCCACTGGCCCAGCACTGGACTTGACTCAGAATGAATTAATCTTAATTAAAGAAAGGATCAAGATTGGAGAAAACTTGTTCTCCATTTGAAAAATGCTTAATAAGATCTACAGCGGCTTCTTGGAATTCACATCTGAATACCAAAGGGACATCCAAAGAAACACCCAGAGGAAAGCAAAGCCTGTCTTAGGAAGCGTGATTTGGCTGGACTTGCGAGAGAGAAAGTGCCGAAGTGCAAGGCCATGCGCAGACAGAAGAAAAACAACAATATATTATTGCTCTGTCAACCCAAATGATTAGGCTGTGCCTTATTTTCATGTTGATTTTGGCATGAACCACAATACACTCGAATCATTTTGAAAGATGGTAGCAGGAGAATTTGTGTTGGCAACAGGCCAGATACAAGCTAAGGATAAAGAGCAGTAAGCAGAACTGTTCACTTTTGTCCACAGAAGTTTGCTAACGAGAGAGTAATGGGCAGCTCACGCTGGAAAAGATCCTCTCTCGTAGTAAGTGGCAAAAGCTGGAAAAATCTACGGAAAGCAAGAGGACACATGAAGTGGTAACGCAATGTCATATAGTGAAGTTTAAAAGTAAGAGTCGAGATGAATCCTGCTGGGCAGTTCCTTCCTTCTCGAGGACACCTGCCATGTTGAATCAGCACGACATTTGATTGCTGCCTTAGGGAACAAATGCTTTTAAGGATGCTTTCCAAGGGAGCCCACAAGCATGGCTTCAGAGTGGGCTTCTTTCCAAGCTGAGACTTTGCTCTCTTACATCTACATTCAGGATCCAGTGACACACTTGGCGATTCAGCGGCCATAATGACAATACCAAGGACAAATATGCACACTCACACGTAACCATGACTGACAACACCTCACTCCAAGGACATCATTGGATCATACTTTTGACACCAAAATGAAACCAGTCACCTCCCAAACTCTACCCTGCTAGACCTCTCAAGCAGCCTGCCTTTATGAGAATGTGGCCTGCTGGACAGTGGCATTATTGCCCTATAATAATCATTACCAATCTGAGAAACATTGCTAGTCTGGAATAAAATTTTCAATTGTCTGTCAAAGTATAAGAAACACAAGAACAATTATAGTAAGCTTTATTAAAGTTATATTTATTTGAGGTAATGAACACTCTCTTAACTTGAAATTATATCATTCTTTTTTTTTTCTAAAAAAGCTTTTTATTTAAAAAGTAATGGTTAAAACCAGCTTTCTTAACCAGTTTGCATTTTCTGTCTTAAGTGACAATCTTTTGTCAACTCTGATTTTATTTTTATAGTTGATTGATCCTAAAACTAAAAAGGCTAGGAATGATGTCAAATGGTAGACCTAGTGACAAAAATTTGGTCTTCTAAACTTTCCAAATTAAGCAAAAGAAACAGTATACAAAGAAGAATGAATGGACCTTTGTAAACTGGAGGAGCTGCATAGGTATGTGCAAGAAAGTTTTGAAAATTGAGCATTATGGGAATTAAAAGACTGAGATGTCATTTTCTTGATAAAAATTAGTAAAAGTGAAAAAGGATAGTAACCCTGGGTTTTGAAGTGAGTAGATATGATGATCAAGTTTTCTCACACCCCACTGACAGCAATGGAAATTGACAGAAGTATATTACACTGCCATTTGTTAGTAGCTATCAAAAGACATGTAATTGATGCCACAAAAATTTCTATATGTAGGAATTTACTTCAAAAAATAGCTGAATATGTCTAATGATTGAGCGACTAGGAAGCTCTCCTCAGAAGTGTTAATATCATTAACTAGTTTAAAAAATTATGTAGTCCCTAAAATGGAATATTACATAGCATGAATATGATGCCAAATGTTTGGTAATTTTGAAAGATTTTTACAGTGTAGTGTTAAGTGGGAAAAAAGATCCAAAACACTGTGTATAGTATGATTCACAAATAGATCATGGAGAGAGAGAAATCTGAAAGTGGATATAGCAAAATTAACAGCTAGGTAGTAAGGTGAAAACTTTTTCTTCTGTTTATTTTTGATGAGTGTCATGGGTTGAATTGTATCCTCAAAGAAGAAACACTGATGTCCTAACCTCAAGCACCTCAGAATGTAACCTTTACTGGGAAGCAGGGACGTTCCAGGTGTAATGAAAAAAGATGGCACCACACTGGAGTAGAGGGGCTGTGCATGGCTGGTGTCCTGATAAGAAGACAATATGGAGACAGAGACACAAAGGAAAGACACCATGTGACAACAGAGGCAGAGACTGGGGTGATATAGCTGGAAGCCAAGGAACAGCAAGCACCAACAGCCACAGCCAGAAGCCAGGAAGAAGCCAGGAAGGATCCAACCCAGAGTCTCAGAGGGAGCGTGGCTCTACTGACACCGTGACTTTGGACTTCCATCCTCCAGACCTTAAGAGGGTAAGTTTCTGTTGTTTTAAGCCACAGAGCTTGAGGTACTTGTCATGACTGCCCGGGGAAACTAAAACAATGGGTAACACTGAGAAGCCCAAAAAACATAAATGCACAGCTCAGTGAATTAGTGAAAAGCAGGTGCCTACGTGACTACCCTAGAAGCTGCCCATACACTTACCAACCCCCATCCCTTCCCTCTTTCCCAAAGGCGACTATCACCATGACTCCTAACCCTCTAGTTTCTTCTGTTGAGAACATGTTTATAAATGGACGCAGATGGTGTGCCCTCTGGTGTGTATGGCTTCTGCATCCAATATGTTTCTACAGTTTAATCCAGTATATACCACATTTTATGCATCCATTTACCCTTGAGATCTGCCATTGTTTGTAAGCAATGCTGCTATGAACCTGCTTGTGCATTTCTTTTGGTGCCGGTGCACCCACCTCCACTGGTTACTGAACTGGGAATAGGGGTGCTAAGTCACAGAGTACGCATGTTCACAGCCTTCCCCGACAATTACAACTCTCTAAAATCTTTGTATCGATTTACACACCAACCAGCAGTGAGGGAGGGTTCTTATACTTGGTGCTGAGAGTCTTTTTGACTTGCTATCATTCTTGAGGGCGTGTAGTTGTATCTTCTTGTATTTTAATTTGCACTTCCTTGATCACTGATCAGTCCTTCTTCATGTGTTTATTAGCTATTTTGGTACCTACTTTGTGAGTAGCCCGTGGTAAAACTACAAACTAAGAGTTTGACAGGATAAATAATTTGACAGTAAGTATTACGTATAATATTATTCACAAACAGTATCACTGATAACATGTATTACTACATTTATTTATTTATATATTTATTATAAAATATTTATTGAAGTTAATAAAATGTACGACTATGTCTAAGCACAATAAACATTTGGAAATGGGGTGAGACTCATACTACTTCACTGCTCTGTAAGAGCTACTTTTGCAGTGCACTGCTTCAAGCTATAGAAAACTCCATTGAAAATGGCTTACAGCTCTACGTGAAATGCCTAGGCAGGGCAATGGGAGTGGTTCCCCCCCGGTACAGACAGTAAGGGGGTCTCTTTCAAATTCAGGTGAAAAAGCTGGTATATTGACATTGATTACTTTCTCATGACTGGTTCACTCACTGATTTATCTGACGATATGCTTTGTATGGTTGGAAGCAAGGCCAGTGGCCTGAACCAAATTTCATTCTGATGTTGTATTAGCTGTGGGAAAAAAATCTAAATCACAAGCATCTTGAATGAATGCCCAATTAAATGAAAATTCCAAGTTTAAATTCCAGATGCAACACGAAGCAAGCAAGTTTTCCTCAAACCCAAGTGGGTTGTTACAGAAATCTATAATCCAAAGATTATGCTTAAGATGTGATTTAGCAACTTAATGTATGACACTGATGAACGCTATAGTCACGTGGGGATGATCTTATTTCAAACTAGAAATCTTCTTTGAAATGAGAGTTCAATTCAGTACGAGAAAAATTCCAAGATGACAGAAAGAAAAGGTTTATTGAAATATTTTTGGTGCAAGCTATATGGAAATACCTAGAAACAGACTTTTTTTTTTCATTAGAATTTAACATTTCCTTACAAAATGAAAAATAAATACAGCCTTCCCTTGTAAAGATTTTTGTGCCAGAGTTGCATTTGGTAAAGCTCCCCCTGGGCTCACGAAGAGCAAGTAACTATCATCCACACCAAGATTCTAACCCACACTTGACAGTCTCTGCAGGCATACCCAGACACACCCAGAAAACAAGTAAAGGCATGTACAACACACACACACACACACATCCCGCAGAGAAGCAATCCCCCCAGAAATTCACTTGGCAGCCGTACCTCCCCTCTCTTCAAGTTAGCCTGACAGATACTTCATTTCTCTGACTTTATCTCTCTTGCTTTCCTGAAATTGAATTACTCCTCCCCTTTTGGATATTTCACTCCACTCCCCTCTCACTGGGAACATCTTTCCTCTTCCTGTGATTCTTGGATCTCACTTGGGCCTCAGGATCTCCTACATCCCCTACTTAGAGGAAGGAAGCATGAAGTCTCTGATAGAAGTCACAGCACTTCTGTACCAGTGCTTAAGAAAGAACACCCCTGCCTCTCACGACTGCCTGAGAGGCTTTTCTTTCTCCCAGAAATAGAAGGGAAACTTGAAGACGTTCCTGCACCATCCCCTCTGGTCCTGCTACTCAGTCACGGATGAAGACACGTTCAGTTAACTGGATGCTAAGTCTGACTGTCAGTTAACATTTCATTAAGCTCATCAATTTTAAATGAAATAACTCATAACAGATATCGCTTCATAAAACCTAGAGGATCAGGTTCAAATTTCGACGTCTAGATTCCTTGGGACTCTCAGGAACACAACCCACCTCTTCTCAGGGCTGCCTCTGTCCTGCCCTGCAGGTGGCCACACGCATGCACGCATGGGCATCCCAGCTGTCGCTTCCACCACACGGTCCACATACACCACAAGCATCACTCTTGGCCAGCTCAGGGCTTGAAGAGCTCACAACAGTGGTGTGACCCATGCAAGAAGGACTGATATGGAAAAAAAAAACAAACCAGGTTCCAGAAGCAGGCTAAGAGTTGTTAGGGAGTTTGGGGTCCAGGTATCTGGAGTGTAGTCTGGAAAAGAGAAGGCTGGACTCCTTCCTCGAAGCTATGACCACGTGTCTCATCTTGGCCCACGGGAAGCGTCTAACAGGACCAGAGTGAAGCCTTCTAGAGCTGCGCTGCTGCTCAAACTGTAATCTCATTTGAACCACAGAAGCCCGGGGCCCTGAGCAGCGGTTCTGTCACTGAAGCCTGGGGCAGTGACCCACAGCCAGACCGGAAAGGCTATTCGCGCAGCTCCACTGCTACCCCATGCCCAAGAAAGGTCAGAAGGAAAATACAGAAAAGATAAACTCATTACGGCTATATAAGCATAGTCAGGAAAAATCATGCCTACAAAGAAGTTTCCTGGGAAGACGCTCAAATAGTGAGGTCAATTTAAGAGAGTTTGCTTCTTTCTCCAAAACTACCCGAGCCCAGTTTGCTCTCTGTAGAATACATTGTTTTATCGCCTTATGTAAATCATTATTTGTTGGCTCTCAATGACATGGAGTGAGTGGAAATGCTAAAAATACTTTGCAACTTGGCTCTAAGGAATTGTGGAGAAAATCCTGGCTTGTAAGCTGGGGTTCTGGCTCCAGCTCTATCGCTAACAAGCCAGCACGGGTAAGTTACTTCACCTCCCGACCTGACCTTCCTTGCTTGGAAAAGCTTGGTGACAGAGAAGGCCTGGAAGACCCAGAAAGATGAGATACGGATCAAACATAAAAATATATATGAACCATGTATTTTGGAAATCATACATTAGATTTATCTAGAAATCTCTCTCTCCCTCTGTATCTATGATAATAAAATTTACTGTTAATGTGAAGAAAAACATTCTTTTTATCTTCTTTATAACTTTTAAATACTGCAATTATTATGTAATGTTTTAGGGCATTATTTACAAAAACGTTTCCAGGATTTATGAACTAGGAAACAAAGTACTTCTGTACTTTAAAAAAACCATTTTTCTTGGGGAAACATTCATGTTAGCTTTCGCATAAAATTAGGCAAGACAGAAACTAAGACATGAAATAACCAGGTACAGTTACAAGAGGCAGGTTCACAACTCAATTACAGACAACTTCTACTACGGAAGTTGTAGAATTCAAAGCTACATACAATTCAAACTACATACAATTCAAAGCTACATACAATTCAAACCTACATATAGTTCAAAAACTTCTGCCACATATCTTTTATATCATTTCAAAAGCTGTTCAAAAAGTCTCCACCATTCAATAGTTAAACACCAAATATGCGTGAGTGAACTGAAAATAACTTATCACAAATATGCCCAGAAATGTATTTTTAAAAGTCACTGTACAGAATATCATGTACTAAGGACTTATTTATGTATTTTCCTAATTTAAAGGCAGAATGAAATATTTCCCTTTGGACACAGTTAATCAGTCAGATAGTTTATTTCTACTTAACAATTATATGTTTAAGAGATCATTTTTCCTGTCCCCTTGAAATGAAAGTTTCCAAAAGCAGCCGTAGACCTTCAGAATAATTACTTCAAACAATTCACTTCTCTCTAAGTTTCTTGCGTCAATACACCGTGCATCGCTATCACCTAACACTTATTACATATACTAACATCTTATTCGTCAAGTAATAAGGGCAATATGTCCCATGTAAATGAAATTCAGAACTAAAACTAATTTCTTTAAAATAAAAATGTAAATAATTTTCTATGGTAATATTTATCCTTCATTCACTGAATCACGAGTGTATAACAGGTCCTTTATAAATATACCTACTTCTTCCAAACCTTGAATCCTTGGTTTTACTGTCACATTTTTACTTGGGCTTTGGAATCTTGCCCAAAGCATCCATACAGGACAGTGCCATCCAATATTGTGGTAACTAGCCATGTGTGGCTATTGAGTACATGCAATGTGGCTAGGACAACTAAATAGTGAGTTTTTAATTTGATTCAATTTCAGTCAACCTAAATTTAATTTAAAAACTGATACTTGATTCAATGTTTAGAAAACGTTTAAGTGTCTTTAGAACAATTTCAGTGGGTGAGTTTACTTTTTCAGCTGCAAGTTTTATACAGTCTAAATAGAGATCAAGTATTTCAGGTGAATATTTAGCATCTGAATTAAGATATTTTTAATGTAAGTGTAAAATATATACTGGATTCAAAGACTCAACACAAAACAATTTGTAAAATATCTCACTGATGATTTTTAATACTGAATTATATATTGAAATATTATTTTGGATATATAGGTTAAGTAAAATATACTGTTAAAAGTAATTTCACTTAACTTATTAATTTAATGTGACTACCAGAAAATTTTAAATTACATATATGCTCACACTGTATTTATACTGAACAGCACTAGCATGGAATATGGCTGACCATAGCATAAACCTAGTCTGTCTAGTTGGTTATTTCCATTGAGAGTAGGCTGATTCTCGGGGGCAGAGGGTGGGAAGGGATAGATGGGATTTCAAACTTGTAGAATAGATAAACAAGATTACACTGTATAGCACAGGGAAATATACACAAGACCTTATGGTAGCTCACAGAGAAAGGAATGTGACAATGAATATATATATATGTTCATGTATGACTGAAAAATTGTGCTCTACACTGGAATTTGACACAACATTGTAAAATGATTATAAATCAATAAAAATTTTTTTAAAAAAAGGTAGGCTGAGTCTCAGTATATGAATCATCTGCATTAATTAATTTCTCTTTGGATTAAGCAGAAACCCTAAATTTCAGGGTGAACCATGACTGTCATTGTGGTATTCATTTTTACTCTATGCTGTTTTCAGTGCCACTATAGTGTTTTTAAGCAACGTTCAGGGGTCCGAAACTGTTTGGTTTGTTGGTTCTTACATCTATTTTTTATTTTATTTTTTCTATTTTTTCCCCGACTACACATTTTCTCCCTTCCCCAGCCCCACGACAGACATGTTTCCCTAAAAGGCTCTTCTTCCTTCATCTCCGTAGACACTTTGGTGTTTATTTCTTGTGCATCAGGAGTCAACTAAAGGGATCCCTTAGCATTGGGTATAAAGTACCATGCATTTGGCACCTGCTAAACATGGACTATTATCGAGACCATTTGTCTAAAAGACTCTCGGAGAAAAGCAGAAAGACCTAACATAATGGCCTTATAATGAATATTTCACCTGCTTAGAGAACTTTGATTCTTTTTCTGCTTAACTTCCATTTCTGGCATTGTTCCAGACATTTCATTTGGCCAAATTAGTGAACATAGGGGTTATCATTTCCATTTTTAATGTTATTTGGCCCAAAAGTGAGTCCACGTTAATTAATTCTACAGCTGCCACTGTCTACTAAAAGTGGCAAAAGGCATCACAGCCACAAACATTCTGGAATATGGTATATTAAATCAGGCGTGGAAGTATCCCACCTGCCAAATCATTTACTTCTGAATGAAAGGCCATTAGAGAACACAGGAAAAGACCTCCACGGGCTCATTATTATAAGTGACTTCAAGACACTGGCCGGGTGGGTGGCTTTGTTGTTCATACACTTCCATTTTGTAATAAGACTGCTGTTCGTATTACAAAACAAATTAGCATTAGATTATAGAGTGTACTCCAGGATCCACTTGAAAGGTCTAACTAGCTGTTCTCATGCTGGTTATTAGCAGTCAAGGTTAAGACACCATTTTAATTTACTGACAACTTTTGTTCCTTAAACATTTTGTTTTAGGTTCTTTGGATTCTGTTTATGTGTTTATTCCTATGCCAGAATATCCATGAATCCTGGCAGTCAAGAAATAGAATTTCCACAGATAAATGTATTTACAAAGTTTTGAGTTTTAAAAGCCTTAGATTATAAAGAAACAAAAGTAAAATACAGGTTAAATTTTAATAAGAGTTATCTAAATCAACTTTTAAAAATTTGAGAGAGCTTACAAAAAGTATAGTCAAATTTATTGCTTAAAAAAAAAAGAACTAGATCATTAAAAGTGCCTAATTTAACAAAATAATGGAAGCACAGAGGTCACCAGAGATAGCATTTCTATCTCCTGGAGCAGCCAGGATATTATTATGAAATGTAATTATCATGAAACAAGCCCAGGAGCTGGTCTGCTTCATGACGCTCTGACAAATACGAGCGTCCATGCTCTAGTCACTGTGTTAGAACAGAGATTTGTGAAACTGGGAATATTCTTTTAAAATGATGTGAAGTCAGACATAACTGTCTTCCAAAAGAGCAAAACAGTGTAAAGTAAGAACCTGCTTTCCAAAAAAACACCTTATATGAAGCTGTGCTTAAAACACGCAATTTTTTTTAATGGTGTATCTTTTTTTTTTTTTAATATTGCAAGTTTGAGGGCTTATAATTTTTTAAACATTTTTTATTGATTTATAATTATTTTACAATGTTGTGTCAAATTCCAGTGTAGAGCATAATTTTTCAGTTACACATGAGCATATATATATTCATTGTCACAGGGAAATATACACAAGATCTTATGGTAGCTCACAGAGCAATTTTTTATTTTATTTTCTATTAATAGACTTTATTTTTTTAGAGCAGTTTCAGGTTCACAGAAGAATTGAACAGAAAATACAGAGAGTTCATACGTAACCCTCCCCACCCACACATATATACTCCTCTACCCTCAGCATCTCTCATCAGTGTGGCATGTTTGGTACAATCAATGAACCAACATGGACACATTACTATCAACCAAAGTCCATAGTTTACATTAGGGTTCACTCTTGATGTACATTCCATGGGTTTTGACAAATGCATAATGACATGTAGCCACCACTATGGTATCACACAGAATAATTTCATTGCCCTAAAAATCCCTTGTGCTCCATCTATTCATTCCTCCCTCCCTCCCTCTCCCCAAACCCCTGGAAACCACGATCTTTCTATTGTTTCTGTGGCTGTGCCTTTTCCAGAATGTCAATCAGTTGGAATCATACAGTTTGTAGCCTTTTCAGACTGGCTTCTTTCATTTAGTAATATGTCTTTTAAGTTTCTTCCATGTCTTTCATGGCTTGATAGCTCATTTCTTTCTTTTTTTTTTCACTGCACATATATTTTTTAATTTACATGTATGTACTGTTCATTGTTTCTAAGAACGTTCTAGAGCAAACTTACATAGTTACCAAAGGAATAAAGCCAACCACAAAATAAGAATTAATTCAAAAAGATATATACACCCTGCTATTAACAGCAGCATTATTTATGATTGTCAAGATATGGAAGCATCCTAAGGGCATATCAGTAGTTGAATAGATAATGAAGATGCAGCTTATATATGTAACGGAATACACCTCACTCATAAAAAAGAAGGATACTTTGCCATTTGCAGTCCTTCACTAACTTTTTTTTCCCACTTCAAATACCAGAATTTTATAACTGGCATAAACATTTCTATTACATCAAAACAACAAAATACCCAGAAGTAAACCTAACCAAGGAGGTTACGTATACTCCGAAAACAGAAGTGATACAAAGAAATGGAAAGATTTCTTGTGCTATTGGATCGGAAGAATCAACACTATCCAAATGGCCACACTACCCAAAGCAATCCACAGATCCAATGCAACCCCCATCAAAATACCCACGACACTCCTCACAGAGCTAGAACAACACATGCAATTTTTAATAGACATTCTGAAAACACTGGCAATAAATATCTGTGCAGCAGAAAAGTCCCTTGAGTGCAGAGTACAGAGCAAATACTTGTCTTAACACAGGATGGACCAACTGTGCAGAGTCCTAGGCATAACATTTTTGTCCTGTTCACTTTTTGATCTCTTGGTCAAGACTTTCCATTCTAGCCAATTCTTCCCTAAAAACGCATTTCCAGCTGCTAAGGCCAGGAGCCTCGCTGTCTCACAGCACTTCCCCAGAAAGAACCCAAAGACTCAACCTATTAAATACACACAAACTCTGACCAGTTGTTCCCCTACAGCACAAGCAACCTGGTCCAAACTACCATAAGCTCCAGTCTGGATAATGGTCGTGTAAAACCTCTCTGCTGCTTGCTGTCTGCCTGCCCCTTACTCTTCATGTAGCAGCCAGAGCAATACTGTGAAAGGTTGTAAGGTTTGTTTGTAGCTGAGAACCCTCCACTGGCTCAACATAAAATCTAAAGGCCCTACAGTGACTCACAGGAGCCTACCTGATGTAGCCTGCTGACACTTCTCTGATCCATCTTCTACTGATGCAACTGCCATGCCCTCCTGCCCACAGGAGGCCGCCTTCCTGGAACCCCCCCGAGCTGCTCAAGGCCCCTGCTCCTGGTGGTGTTCTGCCTAGATGGCTCTTCCCCCCTCATACCTGCACAATTTACTCCTCCTTCCCTTCACGTCTTGGATAAAATACAGCTTCGGGAGCAAATCTTTTTCTCATAGCCCTATATAAAATCATTTTTGTATTCCGCCTCACCTCTGCACTCTCAGTTTTCTCCATCTGGCTTGATTGTTAATCACCATCTGAAATACCATATGTCTATTTGTGTATGTGTTGGCTGTCTGAGTTCCCCCGAAAGATAGAAATGGATAGAGAGCAGAGATTTGGGGCTGATTTTGTTTTGTTTGCTGCTTTCTCTCCAATGCTTAGGACAGTGCCTACGGCCTGGTGGATTCTCCATAAAGGGCTGTTTAGTGACGGAATGACTTTGGGCTTGGGATGGAGAACACAGTTTAGGGGGGCAAAAGCACAGTGAGTGGGTTAGGAAGCTATGGCGGTGATGCCGGTGATGGGCGACAGCAGCTTGGAGCAGTGAGGCAGGAGGGACGATGGGATAATTGCTTATACTTAAGATGTGCATTTAAAGTAGAACCAACTGCACGTTCTGGTCGATTAGATTTAGAAGCAGAAGAAAGAAGAGGGACCTGTGACTAGGGTAAGTGTGTGGGTGATGATGCCATAAACGGAGCTGGGTAATCACAGAGGAGGAAGAGTTTGTCAGGAGCTGTGTTAGGTGTTTCCGTTGCCTGTTAGACCTGGAAGTGTCAGGTAGGCATTTTGTTATCTAAGCCTGGATTCGAGGGAGGGCTAAGTATGTAGATGTCACTGGGAATAAATGACATATGTGGATTTTAAAGCCATGGAACTAGAAGAGACTTTCTAAGAAATAAGTACATCTAGAGAAAAGGGACCAAGAATGGGCCTTGGGACAATTTAATATTTTTAAACAGGGTAGCAGAAAAGGTGGCCAAAGAGACAAATATGGGCCAGTGAGGTAGGCAGTGATTTCACCAGAGCTAAGAGAAAAACCATCTCAAGAAGATGTAACTGTCAAAAAAGACAGAGAGAATTAATTTCTCTAACTTCACGAAGTTGAAGGTGGATGCAGGGAAGATTCGGTAAAATGGTCTGAGAGCTTCTGTTTTCCCAAGAAAATACGAAGCATGAGCATCCGCTCAGAAGTGGGGGGTGAATAGATACCACTGGGGGGGATAAAGAAGATGTTTCTCTCATTACAGGAAATAAGAAAGAAAATTTACTAGCAAGAGATAAAATATCATAAACCCTCCAGTTCCAGAATTCAATACATTTATCTCATTTTCCAAGGAATTTCATAAACAGTAAATCATATAAAAGATGAACAAAGGGTGCAGAGGACTTATAGGGCAGTGAAAATGCTGTATATGATATTATAATGATGGATACATGTAATTATACAGTTGTCCAAACCCACAGAACCCAAGCGGGAACCCAAAGGTAAGCTATGGACTTTGAGTAATTATGATGTGTCAATATAGGTCCATCCTTGATTTAAAAAAAAAAAAAGTACCATTCTGGTGAGGGAAGTTGATAATGCGGGAGGCCGTGCCTGAGTGCGAGCAGGGAGTACGTGGGACATCCCTGTACCTGCCTCTCAGTTCTGTTACAAACCTGAAACTGATCTGAAAAAATAAAGCCTCTGAAAAGAAAGATTAGCAAAGGGAGGCAGCACTTGGGGTGACTGGGGAAAGCTTTATGACAGAGTGAGGATTCAAGGAGCATCTGCGGTTTCATTAGGATTGAAAAAGAGAAAACGAGAGAAAAAGCTGCACGGAGTGGAGGCCCAGGGGTTTGGAAAGAGGCAGAGGTGGAACAGTACAAGGTGTCAACGACTGAATCACCTGCTGAACTACTTCGCCAAGTACAAAACCGATCTTGAGGAAACCCAGATTCTCAAACTTCCTCACTTGCATCAACGCAACCACTTGCTAGCTCTTTGGAACATCACGTCTTGCTAAGTCCGAAGAACGTTATCTCAAATCAAATCCACTTTCCCTCCATAAATCAGCCTCTGTCCCCTAGGGTCCCCTAATCTCTAGAAACGAGACCATGATTCTCTGTGTCTTATGGGATCAACATGCGTGTAACCTCTGCCCTGTCCATCCTCCACCTCAGGAAGCCTTGCACACCTGCTGCTTCTCTGCCCCCTCACTGCCGTCAGCCCAGAACAGCCACCCGCCATGTAAAGCTCCCATGACCGCAGAAACCTTCCACCGAATCTGGATTTCTCAAGTGTCCCATGGTTCAGATGGATCTTACTAGTATTCCTGAATCACAACTCTAATCATATTTTCCCCTCCAATCTAAAACCTGTCCTTACTCATTAGTGCCTCCTAATTAGTCTAAACTCTCTCAACTGGTATTTAAGGTACTCTGGAATCTAAAACCAACCTTTCTTTAGAGCCCAATCCCCTAGTACTGCCTAACATAACCTGTAGATTATGCCTATAAATTTGCCACATACATTCCCATCTCTAGGCTTTCAGTTTGGTTGTGCTCCCACCAACACACACACACACACACACACACACACACACACACAATTCCTGTCTCTTGAAACCCTGCCCATCAATTTAAATAGTGCCACTTTCTTCATGAAATTTCCTCTCATAGAACATATTACAAAATGTTCTCTTGCTTCTTTGAAGACCAGCCACACTGTGGTTTTATTATTCCCATGTTATTCTAAACTTAAAATGAGAAAATCCAGGCTTACACACATTCCCTGTCATTAATGATTACTTGACCATGGACAATTAATTTGATTTCTCTGAGCCTCAGTATGCATATCTGTAGAATGTAAGGGCTATATTTGTGGTAAAACATGGAAGAGGCAACGTTTCTGTTCATGTAACATTTGCCAAAGACCTTCTGGATGAATCATTACTAATACATAAAATAAAATCTTTCTGTATAGGAGACAGAAGACTCAGAATGTGTTTATTTATTTAGGAATCTGGAAAGTAAGTTTGGCAGATAGAACCCAGCAGTTCAAAGTTTATAATGAGTAACAGCAGCAAGAAAAGGCACTTCATTATCACCCTAATAAATAGTAAGCATCTATTACGTGCTAAGCTCCTTGAAAACAAGTCATTATAGAATAGAAACATCACAAGCACACAAAATTGTACAACATCTAAAGAAATTTTGCAATAAAAGCTACACCACTGCTTACAATGTCTTTTGTTATAGAAAGAGCAAACATTCCACATATCTTTGATACACACGACACCCAACGTCTTGACTTAAAAATGAAAAGGCCCATCAATAAATTATTTTGTCTTTATGATGTGAACAAATTCATCAGAGGGATTCTTTAATGGATTGGCCAGTTGGTTGGCAACGTGAACACACAGCCTTGCCTAGACCATAAAATAATTTGCCAAATCAATCAACTTCGTAAAAACAAAATCAAACACCACCAGCAAAAAGTTCCAAATGGATGGGTGGAACTCCCACTTTTCAATATGTTGTTTTGGAACTACAAGCACATACTGGAAGTCTTTTTAATATTTTGAAGTATTTCTTACCTCCATTTAATTAGGGAATCCTTTGGAGTAGACAGATTTTTTTTTTATGGTGGAAATTTATCTGATGCACTAAATTAAGGGGAAAAGAAAAGTCTGCAGCAGATATAAGGATGAATGAAAAATTGTAAACACAGAAAGAGCTGAAGGAAACAATCTTTTGCTGTAAAGTTGACCTAGGCTGGGGTACAGTGGGAACAGAGGAAGAAGCCAAGGATATAAATGCAAATTGAAGATGAAAAGAAAGCTGGAGATGAGATTTTTGGGCTGACTGTGTAGGGATCAAGGCAGAGTCCTGAGGGGAGAGAGGTGGTCAGATGCTTCAAAAATGATTCGATCTACTGGACAACAGTTGGATAAAATAAGCCAAATTCATACTCAGAAGTCAATTTATTATCTCTTCTCCGAGCTGAGTACCTAAAAAGTGCAACTTCTCAAGTTACAAGCCTTGACAATTGTTTTTTACACTGTTGTTGAAAACTCTGCAACCAAAAACAACAATAATAAAGAAGTTTGGGTAAAATGGACTTATTGTAGTTTAAGATCCAGTTATTTAGATGGAAAAAAATCAAAGTAGAGACTGGGGTAAGAGAATGTAAGACAAACAGAACCTAAACGGACAGTCAGTAATTCTAGAAAAACTCATGAGGAGGGACCAAACGAGAGAGATTAAAAGAAATTAGATCTCCCTGTGAAAAGGTCGTTCCCTTTTAACTAATAAAAATAGTCGTTCAAACAACGTCCTTTAAAACTCGAGCAGCTTGCCCTTACATTATTTTACATTCCCTAACTTTCTGAACTCTGGGGACAGGCAAGCCAAAGAAACAATCAGCGTACACTCCATGAAGCAGAAGGGGGGTGAGCTCATGCAATCGCTGACAATGGATCCTGGGCTAAAGTTGACTGTTATTTTCTTTTGTTTTTCCCTGATAAATTCTTTTTTTTTTTTTTCTGAAGAAAAAAAAGTTCATAAAAAGTGGGATTTGATATTTATCTTAAATCTACAGACTTGGCACGTTCATTAATGGCATCAGATTTGTTTCCCTGTTAAAACTAACAGTAAATAGTGATTTCAAAATCTTAAAGAATTAGGATCTTTCTCTAATCTACTGAATGAATGTACCTGGGAGGACTGCAATTCCAAGCCAAGTTCAGTTCACTCTTTTCTTGCCTCGGGCAGCTCTCTGCTAATTCTTCTATAATTACAAGCACTGTTGACTTCATATTAGACAATGTTAGAAGATTTATGAAAAGTGATTTGGCATCATTGTCTGGAATGCCCTTGCAAAAGTACACTTGTGGAAACAAGCTGTGATTCCTTAACCAGGAGGGCAGCTTAAAACCGAGACTCCGGGCTTCCACACCTGCCTCGTCTAATTCACTGACAACACGCCTCAGGGCGCACTCCTCGAGCACCAAGCTCGTGCACAGTGTGCCTTGGGAACGAGGCACATGCTCCCGCGCTGGATCAACCACTGTTCCCACCTGGCACCAATGTGCCTGGCATTTAACCGTCATGGCTTAAAGGTCGACTTTGTGATATGCAAAAGGCAAATACATTTTAAAGCAAAAATGATTCTCATTAAGCCCTAAATCAATATATTACAACACTTGGATGACCCTGGATGAAAACCAATGAGCAAAAACCATGACTTAGGTTTCAATACTCGACTCCATTCTCTGTTGCTTCCAAAACACTGCCACCAGCTGTCGGAAGAGTCTACCCACAGACATTTCTTGTTACTTTCTTTTCTCCCAGCACATCCATTTGAAAACCGCCGATGGCTTCTACTTGTTTTTTATATTAAGATGAAATTCTACTGCTTTCTCGCTGACCTTGATAATCCAGCTCCGGCATTTAGAGCGTGAATTCAAACCCCGCCGACCGACCAGGCTTCTGTCCCATCGGACTCTCTCAGCTGACCTTGCTGCTGCTGTTCTTGGCTTTTTTAAAGACATCGAGGTTCTTTACTGTTCACCTATGGATGAACCCTCTTCTTGTCTTTTGACTTCCATAAGTTATCAATTCAAGCACTCTCCTGACTTCTTCCTTTATATTCTTGCTCTATTTGTCTCTCATAGGATCCACCTTAAAAACCCAAACCTGAATCCATCCATTTCTCCTCCTCCTCACACACCTGGCGCGATGTACTTTGTGCTGGACTCACTGGACACCCATTCGCAACATTCATTTTCCTCTCCTGCTTCTGTTACAGGCTCTAAGGTCACACAGCTCAGCAAACCCAAGCCTTCTGTTCTCGTCTCAGCATATCTGCCAGGTCTCCAGAAGGGCTGTTTTAAACCTCCATTTTATTAACCCTGTTAGTTACTCACTTCCTTTCCTAATTCATAGAGAAAAGAGAGCTGTCAGTCCTTCATCCCCCACAGTCTGTCTGCTGCGCTGGCCGCTCACTCTTGTCCTGCCCAGTCTCACCAACCAGGTTCTGGACTCGTCCGGTTTGACCAGCAAGCCAACTCCACAGGGCTCCCCAGGTCTTCCCTTCCCACGTGATCTTCAGCCTCTTTCTTCTGCCTTTAATCTCGGCGTGCTTTTCCTGAACACTCCTCAGTGTCCCCATCCTGTGTGTACCCCTTCAATGCAGGCATTTTCCAGGACCCTGTCATGTGCCCTCTATTGTCTTCCTCTTCCACTCAGGTTTTTCTTTGCATCTGTATCTGACTGCCTACTAGAAAATCCCATTTGTATCTTTCTTTTCCTTTTTTTTTTGAAAATCCCATTTCGATGCCTCAAAGATATTGTCCCAACTTGAAATCATATCTTCTTGGCCGCCAACCTCCTACTGTGTTTCTCGTCTCAGTGGAAGACAGTAATCCCGTGTGCAGTTACTCGAGCCATCGATTTGGCACCATTTCCCAGCCCTTCATCTCCCTCACACTTCACAGGTACACCACCATCTACAGTCTCGTCTGTCCTACCACCCAAATAGCTTGGCGTTCTGGACACTCTTCTCTGCACTCATGGGCACCCATCTGCTATAGACCCCCATCTCTCTCCTAGAACCCTGCCACCGCCTCTCAGGGCATCGCACCCCACTCCACCCACCTCCATCCGATTCCCCATCATCCTCGCCCCTCTGGCAGCTGCTCATTTATTCTCAGTATCTATGAGTCTGTTTCCACTTTGTTTTGTCTGCTCATTTGTTTTCTTAGATTCCACATATATGTGAGAGCATACAGCATTTGTTTTCCTCTGTCTGACTTATTTCACTTAGTATAATCCCCTCTAGGTCCATCCAAGTTGTCACAAATTCTGACAATTTTTAGTTGCTCTATAGTAAACTTTATTACCCCATCATGCATGATGTAAATGATCCAACATTAGGATGTAAGCACTGAAAGAGTGTGAGAGAGAGAGAGAAGTATCTGCACAAACATGAAGGAAATCAACCTGGAGTCCACCGCCACCTCCCCAGCCTCCCGCGCCACCAACCCCCAGGCTTAAATCACTGAAAGAGATTCTACATATTTATATCTATACATCAGAAAGCGTGATCCTTTATACCTTATATTTTCATGTTTTGGCTAAGGAAGAAAGGTTAGGAAATCAGAGATAATATATACTTATCAAAAACACTAACTTCAGTTACTTTCAAAATGAGAAATTTCTAAGTGAGCTGAAGTAAAATGATACAACGTTATTCAGGGCAGAAAATTTGAAGCCCTGAAGAGACGCTTCAATGCATTCAGCAGCATTCTGTATCTCCTGCTTGAGAGTCATGCTTTAGACCCCTCCATTTTCCTCTTCATTAAATCCATCACTAAGACCTTGAAAAGGAGCACCCTTGCTATGCTTTTAAATGAACACATGAAATACATTCAATGACCCAAGGGAGGTGTTCAGGACTCAGTAGAATAGAAGGAAATTAATCTTTCACGTATGTAGTGCTAGCCACTCTTCAAAGTTCTGGCACCTTCCAGTAGCTGTTCATTCATTGGTTATGGGTTTATTCACTAAATAAGCCAGTAAGTAGGTATGGACCAGTGTATGCTCAGCGCTGTTTGGCACGGCAACCTACACAAAGGAAGTGATCAATACAGTGGCTATTTCTGAAGAAAGATAAGAGACTCAGACGACACTAGTAGAGGATGACCCCAGGCCACGTACGTTTAAGTGCTAAGTGACCCAAAGGTTACATATATTTAAAGTGCTCTTCTGGAAGTTCAGAGAAGGGAAAGGTCATTCTGAGCGTAAACACAGAATCAGAAAACTTTAGGATAATTCAATGGGATTTCCTGATTTTACAGATAAGTAAAATGAAGCCTACAGAGGAAAACAAAGAGGAGAAAAGATAGTTTTGTGTGTTTTTTTTTAACAAAAATTTACATATTCTCTGTATGTATTATTTCACTCCCTCCTGGCAGCAAGTCTATGAATTTGTTGCTGATGTGTCCATTTTCATAGGACGTCCATGAGGTTGAGAGATGGATTTTTTGTGTGTAAGTTCTCAAAACTCAGCAATTCACACTCAGGTTCTATGATTCTAAGTCCTGTTTTCCACAGCATGAAAACATGTTATGACACGTATTATGGGCAAGGTACATTCATATACTTTACCTTAACTGACTTTGAAAGAATACCTGCCCCCCACCCCCACCCCCCAGCCACCGTCCGCAATTTAAAACCCCCACTGTCCCCTTCTGTACTTTTGGGTGCAGTTATGCAAATGAGAAAGGTCTAAAACACAGCAAGTAGCTATATGTAATTGTAATAGCAAATAATTTTTTATTGCCCATCTCCTAGTTGTTTTGCATGTATTTATTCATTTAATGAGCCATCACAACAATGCTGGGAAGTCTGTCCACCGAGCCCACGTAGGCAATTACTGCATACTGGTCCCACTCACGGAGAAAGAACGGGGTAAGAGATTTAGCAAGAGAGTCAAAGGATTTAGTTTCTCCACTAAACAAAGACTAGAAGGGCCCCCTGACTGGCAAAGGGACTCAGATGTTGGAGAGAAGAGACAGCAAATGAAAAGTAGGAATAAGTAGCTTTACGAGGGTCAGGCATCCTCAAGAACGGAGTAGACTTCTTGGTAATACTCCCATTAAGCTGTTACATTTCCCTTCCTCTCTGTAAGAATAGCGACTGATGTAGACCTATCGCTGTTCTAATTCTTGTTTAAGCTGAAACCTGGGTTAATGATACTGGTACAGTTTCTTTGTAGCAACACCACACACAAGCTTTCTGCCCTGTCTGAAAAAAGTCTTAAGTATTTTCAGCAGCAGATTTAAGGTTATTGCCCTCACTGAGATTGTTTGTTTTTATCTTTCTTCTTGAATTTCCTATTTCACACAATCACATGGGAAAAAATTACCACTAAATCTTGGATATAGCAGTGCAGCAAAAGGGCAATTAAATTGGATTTCATGATAACAAAAACCGAATTTCTATCTGTGTTTCCTTTCATTACACACCAGTTAACTGCCAGTGGATTTTGCTAGCTGACGATTGAAAGTTCTCAATAATTAATTTGTACATAGAATTAATAGCTTTCATAATCATCATTAATCATTATGGATTTTAATCTTGCTATAACACTGATATATACTTTACTTGCCTGATAAAATTCCAATATGAGTTATATCTGATGCTCATTTAGAATGTCTACATAAATTTGAAAGTATGTAGTCAGATATTAATGATAACTCAGCATGACATGTCTCATTCTTGTTCCTGAGATTCAATTTGATGCCAACCTGTAGTATCTCACAATCATTGATCAAGATCATGTAGAATAAGTTCAGCTAAGTAAAAAAAAAAAAAAAAAAAAAAGAAGACGCTTAAATAGCTTATCAGTTCCAAATGTCAAGCCAAAGTCAAAGGCAAATAGCAGGTTTTCACCACTGAACAAGGCTAAGCCACACTTTGGTACAGACCAAGCTATTGCACTTACATTGTTTTCACTTTGAAGAGCTTGAGAATCTGTTCAGGGGACCGAAAAACAGCAAATTCAGGAATTGAAACAAAAAAGCGTTATTGTTAAAAACTGTTTTATAAAGTTAAAATTGAAATGCAGTACAAAAAAAAAATGAAATGCAATAAACGGCACATGTTTAGGTGCACAGTATGACACATTTTAACGTAAGTATATGCCCCTGAAGCCATCACCAAAGTCAAGAAAAAGAGCAAATGTGTCACTCCCCACATCTTCCGATGCCTCATTAATTCCTCCTTCCTGCCCCTCTCCACCCTGCCACCACCCCTCGTGGGTCCCCAGACAACCACTCATTTGCTGTTTGTCACAATGGTTTATCCTGCATTTCCTAGGATTTTGTATCAATTGACTTACAAAATGTGTATTTTTTGTGGCCTAGGTTCTTTCACTCAGTATAATTATTTTGAGATTAATTTGTTAGAGTATCAGCAGTTCATTCTGTTTCACTGCTGAGAAGTAATCTGTTGTGTGGCGTTACAACTGGGGGGTTTAACCACTCATGTGCTGAGACATTTGGGTTGTATCCAGTTTGTGGTTATTGCAGTGTTGCCATGAACATTCATGTGCAATTCTTTGTAGGAACATATGCTTTCCTTTCTCTTGAGTAAATACTTTGGAATGGAAATGCTGGATCACATGACAGCTGTATGTATCACCGTCAAGTGTTTTACAAATACATTGTACCATTTCCCATTCCCACCAGCAGTATATGGGAGTATCAACTGTTGTTAGAAAAATTCCATTTCTTGAAGCTATAGGACTGAGGACATGTTGTCTTGCTAGTTTTCAGCCAGGAACATGTCAGCTCATGGAGAATAAAGCCACTAGGTTTTTGTCACCTGGCCCCTTCCATAAACCTCTTACAACATGTCAGCCTACCTCCCCAAGACCAGCAGTAGAATCTTTCTCATGCTGTGAGTCCCTGACTAAGGCTGGACATAATCCCTTTTAATTCTTAACTGATTAGGTCAGACCCATCAAGGGTAATCTCCCTTAAGATTACCCCAGAGTCACCTGATTTGAAACCTTAACTACATCTGCAATTATTCCTTCATCTTCGTCATATAATGCAAATTAATAACAGGAGTGAAATCAATCACATTCTTCTCTATCCCCTCAGAAAAGAGAAAATCATTGGAACTAAAAGGCCTTTGACAAGATCAATAAAACTGATAAAACTAATCAGATTGATCAATAAAAAGAAGGCAAGATACAAAATTTCAAATATCAGCAATGAAAGAGATGATATCATTGCAGAGTCTACATATAGCATATTATGAATAATAAGTCTAGATTTTTTCATCCAATCTGACAAACTCTGACATAGTATTTAGACCAATTATATTTAGTGTGATTATTAATATGGTTAAGTTTAAATCTATCACCTTGCTATTTGTTTTCTATTTTTCTATTCCTTTTTCCCATCTTTCCTGCCTTCTTTCAGATTAATTAAATGTTTTATAATGCCGTTTTATCTCCTGTTTGGTTATTTTAGGGGTTGTTTTAGGCTTTATAGCATACATCTGTAACTTATCATAGTCTACTTTCATGAGATACTATACCATTTCACATTTAGCCTAATGTGTATGCTGAGAACATTTAATATCTACTCTCTGTAAATGTCAAGTATACAACACTGTATTGTTAACTATAATCACATGTTGTACATTATATCTTCAGAAATTATTGACCTAATAACCGAAAGGTTGTACCCTTTGACCTACATCTCTCCACTTCCCTCTCCTCCCAGCTCCTGAAAACCACTATTCCACTTTCTGTTATAAAATCAATTTTATTTTTTAAGATTCCCCGTATAAGTCATGCCATGTAGTATTCGTCTTTTTCTGTCTGGCTCATTTCACTTAGCATAATGCCCTCCAGGTTCACCCATGTTATTGCAAATGGAAACATTTCCTTCTCTTTTTGACTGAACAGTGGTCATGTGTGTGTGTGTGTGTGTGTGTGTGTGTGTGTGTGTTTACCCATTCACTTGTTGACAGAGACTTAGGTTGTTTCCATATCTTGACTGTTATGAATAATGCTGCACCAAACATGGAAATGAAGATTTCTTTTTGAGATAGTAATTTCATTTCTTTTGAATATGTACTCAAGAGTTGGACTGTTAGATCATATGGTAGCTCTATTTGTAATTTTATGAAGAACCTCCATACTATTTCCCACACTTGGGATTAATTCATATTCTTGGGTATATGAGTTCATGAGTTTTATTAAATCTGGAAATTTCTCAACCACTAATTCTTTAAATAGTTTTCTGCCCCACACACTTCTCTTCTTCAGGAACTCTAACCATATGTGTTTGTGAAATTGTCCTACGGCTTACTGATGCTGTGGGTATTTTTTCAAAACTCTCTTTATATATTTCTTTTGAGTAGTTTCTACTGCTATGTCTTGAAGTTTACTAATCTTTTATTCTCAAAAGTTTAATCTGCCCTTAATCCTCTGTAGGGTAATTTTTGATCTCATTATAGCTTTTTCACATCTTCCATTTCTCTACTTAACTTTCAAATACAGTATATATGAATGTATTGTACAAATATACATACAATAACTATTTAATATCTGTATGCTAATTATATAATGTCTCCGTCAGTTCTCAGTGATTTTTGATCAATTGTTTCTCCTACTCATTTGTCACACTTTCCACATTTTACATGCTGGATAATTTTTTATTGCCAGAAAATAATGATTTTATCTTATTAGGAGCTAGATGTTTTTGGAATCCTATAAATACACTTGTGCTTTGTTTTGGAACACAGTCATGTTACTTGGAAACAGGTTGAAACTTTAAGGTTTTGTTTTTAAGATTTTTTTTTCCAGCGGAATCAGAGCTGTGCTTAGTCCAGGGCTAAATCATCCACCCTACAGAGGCAAGGCTCTTTGGCCTCCTCTGCCCAGGGCCCCGTAACTCTTGAGGGTTTCGGTTTGGTTGTGGAGGCAGTTACCCCTCCAGCCCCTGTGGTTCTTGTCATGGCCCTTCCCCCAGACTCCGGAAGTCTGCTCCCACGCGGCACACCCTGGTCAGTAGTTTGTTGAATACTCAGGGGAGACCTACCCAGGTTTCCAGAGTTCCTCATCTGCTCAGTCCTCTTTTCCCCAGTACATGCTCTGTCTGGACTCTCGGTGCCTTGCCTTCCGTGGATCCTTAACTCAGCCTCTTCCATCTAAGGGGGCCCCACAGGCTTCTGCCTGGGTTTCCCCGCCTTGCCCTGAGGCTGGAAATTCAATGACAGCAGTACACTGACGTAACTGTAAGACTGCCCTGTTTGTTTTCTGTCTGTCAGAAATCACTGCCTCTTGTCTGATGTCCAGTGTCTTGCGAAGCATTTTTCATGTATCTCGCCCGCTTCAGGTTTGTCTTAGCAGGCGGGAAAATCCAGTCCCTGCGACTGAACCTTGGCCAGAAGTGGAACGTATCAGATTCATTAGTGTCATTGTCTTTAATGACATGAGTATCCTGGTAAGAGCAAGCCAGGCAAAACGGCCCATCATCAACCATTTTCCTCAAAAAGAAAAGGGGGTACACGAGGTCTGACTTAGTTTTAATTTCTACAGACTGCAAATGGAAGGAATGAAACGGATTTATACATTTATTTATTACTCTTATGTCCCCAGTGTAATACACGTCTACCTACTGTCACTCCCCATTACACATTATGTACTGGGACATCTGTGCGGACGTGGTACGTGACCGCTGCAGAGATTACACAGAACACACTCTACTTGTTAGTACACACGTGTGATCCTTGTTTAGCTCCTGCAGATTTTCCATTTTTTTCAAATAATAAAAATCTAGCTTTTTCACGATGAAATATAAAGCAAGAATAAGTTATGCCTATGAAGTTTTAATAATCTTGAATGGAAATTTATTTTGAAATGTTTTGCATCTTGAGCTACATTTTAGCTGCACTGCAACAGGAAAGAACAATAATACCAAGTGAAAGAGATAAAACAAGGGGCAGGAAGCGAGGCCAGCGCAAGGGGAACTGAGCCCAGCTGTCACCGTCTGCCAGGGGGATTACAAGGACATGCGGAGACAAACCTGTATCAGAATAATGTACGTGCAAAGAAACCAAGTTCAAGGAAGAGTGGACAGAAGGCAAAAGAGGGAACCAAGAAACACAGGCAGTTTGGCTGAAAGAAGGTGTAGGCTTGTTCCCCTGACAGAAGCTCCCACCGTGTTCACTGGCCTGGCTTCCACTGGCTTAAATACAGATGTCAAACCAGCAAATTCTAATAATTAGAGTAAGAAACTAGATTGAAAGCTATCATTACTGAGTACCGATGCCAGGTCTTATCTCATCAGTCCTCACAACTGGAGGTAATTAGGTTTATTTAATTAATTTATTTATTTAATGGAGGTACTGGGGATTGAACTCAGGGCCTTGTGTATCTTCACAACTGGAAGTAGGTGCCATGACCCCCATTTTATAGATGAGGAAGCTAAGACGCAAAGTGACCAACTGACCATCTTGGCTTATCCAGACAGAAAGCAGCAATGGGAAATTCAGTCCCAAGCTCGTTCAGTTTCAAAACTTTCTCTTACGCTCATACACAGAGCAAGGCCGAGACAGGCAGCCTGTATGACGTTTTAGGATTTGTAGACTAACTACTTTTTAAAAACGTGTTTCTGTTTAATTTGCCTGGGACTAATCACGGCAATATTTACATTATTTGGATGCTGGACCAATGCAATGCTATGTACCTGCACTGACTGTTTCATTTTCTCGCAGATGTTTGGCATTATATTCATATAGCCAGGGACCTGAGCTCCCAATTTTTTCTCACCATTTAAAAAAGAGCATATGTGGCGGAAGAAACTTTCTGTATTAGGAAGATAAATTTTAATTGATCAAGTCCTCAATAATCTTATTCAGTGATCAGTGAGAATGAATAATACACCAACCTTCGGTTTATGAAGGTCCCTGTCTTCTCAGGACAAATTTAAGGTATTAGTCTACAACCATGAAAGACTGAGAATGGTTCAACTGCCAGGCATTTGAAATTTTCTGTCATTTCTGTCTACACATTTCCTGAATATGACATAGAACATATTGGTTGAAAGTGATGTGAGTCAGGGGTTTTCCAGTGAAACAGGATTAAAGAACCGGTTGACGGAACTGTGAGGGCTTCCAAAGTGAAATCTGTAGGGTAGGAAGGTAGGCTGGAAACTCAGGCAAGAGTGATGGTCGCAGGACTGAGGCAGAATTTCTTCTCCCCCAAGGAAAGTTCAGTTTTTGCTCTCAAGGATTTCAGCTGATTGGATGAGGCCCACCCAAATTATCTAGTCATCTCCTTTATCTAAAGTCACCTGATTGTAGATGTTAACCACATGGCTGAAATATCTCCACAGCAACACCCAGATTCGTGTTTGATTAAATCATTGGCGACTACAGCTGAGGTGACACATAAAACTAACCATCACACTGATACAGCACATTACCCCTCAAAGCACATGTTGAGACATTCCTAGGAGTATATAAGAAAACTTTTTAGAAGCCTGTGAGTCACCAAGTCAAGGAAATGGTGGCTATTAATTACAACTCTTTTTTTTTTTTTTTTGGTGAAATCTCTTTTCAGAAAGACTGGTGTCCTCTACTTCGCTCTCTTTTACTCCCACAAACATTTGACTTCCATTCTCTTTTTAAACCAGGCTTAATATCCTCATCAACAGCCAACTAGCTTCCTCTTCTCTACTGTCTAGAGCGACACAGTAAGACGGTCCTGACATTCTGTAAGGGAGCACTCGGAGCAGAGGTCATGACATCCGTTCTCTGGGATATAAAATGCCACTGTCGAATTTTCACCATATTAGACCTTGTTAATATTCCTCTCATTATAATTGGATTATCTGTTCAAGTCGATGTTGTTAAAAAAGAGAGATCTTTTTAACACTGAAATACAGTCTTCAATGAAAATCTCATGTGTCTAATGTAATCTTTCACCTCCTCTACAGGGAAAGGTAACACGCCTGCATGCCCCATTTCTTGACAGTTTAAATAATTCTACACTGATTTTCTGGAGCTTTCTCGAAGTGTTAATTGGCAAAACATTAATATTACTGACGTGACTGCTATATGCCACAGTGCATCTGGAAATGAAGACTTCTCGGAGAATACTTTTTAATTTCCTTCCTAAATTTCTCTTTGTGCATTTTTAACCTCATACTCATACTCATGGGAAGAGCACTAGCTCCGCTGATGAAGCAAAGCTTGCTAACTGCTGCTACTGCTTCGTTATGTTATCTTCGGACAGTTGACTCGGACTTAGGCACTGAGAGCCTCACACGCATAAGGCAACAGCCAAGATGCATTTGGAAGATGGTCAGTCTTAGAAGCAGAATGGTAAATGGTCCTATCATCACTTCGAATTGATGAATAAGAAAAACTTGTCTCGAAGGTTATTCACTTTAGTATTAAGGAGTTCTCTCACTGACCTTGGTTTAGGTGTTTTCCAAATATGTGCCCTTTAGACCATTTTTTAAATTCATTTTTAAAAACTCAAACAGTTGAAATGTTTAGGCTTTCCTTCTGAATAATTTCCTCCATTGTCTAACTTTTTACTTCTTTGTTTTTTTTTTTTGGAGTCATTTCCACCATTTCAGGGTCCCAGAGGTCCTCCAGTGTGTGTTGGTCACCATATACTGCACATTCTCTGAGTATCCAGTGAGGTAGGGAACTAGAAATTACCCCTGGCATACCCTTTTTAAAAAATTATAGTATTATGGTAGAAACTCCAAAATTAATTACTGTGGTTTGTTTGTTACATCTTACAGATCTGAACTGGAATTATTCTTTTTTAACGATGTCATCACATTTCTATGGGGGTTTAAGGAAGGAAATTAATTGTCTCTTGTGAATGTAATTTTGCAGAGCACATTTCTCTGTGAAGGAACACGGAGACGAGCATCTGTGGCACATCTGCTCTGTCCCAGGCTCTCTTCAGCAGTATCCATGGCTTCCTTACCCTGCATACCAACACTCACAACTGTTATAACCCCTTGACATGGAATCCCCCTGGCTAACTGTGGCTCTAGAGGTTCGGGGTGTGAGGTCTCTCCCAGCAACCAACAGTGTTAATACTACCTCAGTGAAACGCACAAATTCCTATACAGAGTGAAATAAGGAAAAACCATAAAGAACCTCATGTCAGTTCCGGTCAGGTTTGCTGACAATGGGTTCAGGTCAGGCCAGGATTGCGGCCAAGGAAGGAAAAAGTTGTTTCAGTGGTGTTTGGGTTTCAGAATTGTGAATAAGGGACAGTGCATCTGTATTAACCCAATTTTAGGAGGAGGGGCTTGGCACCGAGAATGGCTAGCTCCAGTCAGGGATAAAGAATTTAAGCCCAGACCTGTCTCTTTTGTTGTTGCTCCCGTTGGGCCTAAATTACGGATTATTTCATATATATTCTTTAGGAATAACTGCAGAACTTGATTCTCCAAGGGACATGAAAAATAAAAGCTTTCAAAGATTATTCATTTTTGAATCAGTATTTTAAATACGTTTGAACAGTTTTCCACTGTGATCACCAATCACAACACCCCGGGGAAGGTCATTTTCCCAAGTTTTAGGAGTTAATTTATACACAATAAAAAGAAAGCCTAACTCATCTAATTTCAAATTAACTCAAGTGCCTATCAAGAGCTTGCTCTGACACGGAAAGTTTCATGCTAGATTAGATTTGAAGGACCCATGAAGCTATTATTTTCATGGCGATCCATGTGGCCTGTTAATTAATCATGGTTCACGTCACATCTAATCCCAAGCTACAAAAAAGGTCTCACTTTTTTAAGTCTACAAGAGTGTGTAGGCTATTAACAGGTATTAACTGCACACCGCTGGCGCGATGGCAGTGCAGTATTGCCTGGGCAAGAAACGCTGGCAGAGGTACTGCAAGTACTCAGGGGTGCTCCGCAGCCAGACCTTTGACTAGGGTTTTTAGAAAAACATGATGTTATCCTGAATACCAGATGCTGCGTGCTAAAACTTTTGGACCGAGTAATCCTTTATCGGAAGGCCAAATGTTGTCCCCAGGTGTTGCAATCAGCCAGAATTGTCTACACTTACCACTCCACCTTAGGTGAACTTCCATGATTATCCCACAAACAAAGAAACAACAATTCTAGTGGAATGCTTTAAGCCGGAAATACGTGACTCTATTATTACTGTATTCAATGAAGGCTTAGGCGCAAGTCATGCCACGAGTTCTAAGAAACAGGTTCTTAAAAATCATTAAAACGTTCACCCCTCTGCTGCCATCCTCGGTTATGAGAAGTCATATGACCAGATAATCCTTCATAACAAAATTTTATATTACAGTCATATTAATTAAAGATCTGGCAAGCAAATTTTTATCACATCCACAAATTTGATATAACTATCATTATTCTAATAATTGTAAGAACAAGTTTTAATCAACTGTATCTGAATCTTCACTGACGAATTTTGGAAACTCAAGGAACAAAGCTGTTAGAAGCATGACACTGGGACGAGCATTCAGAAAGGCAGAGTCATTGTGCATTTTAAGAGATGTCAAGCGTATCATGTCTAGTTCCCTTTTTTTAGAGACAGAAAGTTACAACGGGAAACTTTGCAAAAGTAACCTAGAACTGAATGTATCTATGTGAGAGAATTGTTCAATTAAAAAAAGGTAAAGCAGTCAATAATTCGGAATCTACTTTTGATCTCTTTTTGAGCCATTTGTAATTTACTTAAACCACGCTGGGCTAGAATTATAACATTCTGATGTATTTAACATGAAAACTTTCACGATGGGCTTGAAATGAAAATAAACAATCCTCTCCTTACATTGAGGATTCAAGCTTCTAGAATGATGTCATTCCTGAGAGTCAGTGGATTGTTTCTTAATGTGCTGGCGAAATCACTTTAGTCACAACTCACTGGGGGCAGTCTCCCATGAAGAATGTAACCATATCCATACTTCTCTTAGCATAGCTTTCCTTTGACTTCTTTTTCTAATAACTGGAATAATTTATATTTCCAGCGTTTTTAAACATCATCTAATATTCTCCAAAAAGTTGTTCAGTATGTCTAACACAATGTTTCAATGGCCATCTATGGATACTTACATAAATACTTCTAGTCTATTTAGAAACTTTTCTCACTAAGTAGTAATAATTCCATTTATAATACCACAAAATCAGTATTTACAGGGAAGTTATTTCATTTGTTTTTTATGTGTATGCCCTTCACACTGCTCATATTTATAGCTGAGATAGAAATTATCTACATAATTATATTGTCCATTATGACAGTTACTCAGGCATAGGAAATGAAATGCACCCAGAAAAAACATCAAAATACACAAAAAGATATTGGAAAATGACAGCTTGTCTTTTTGTGTGTGTTTCTAGCCAAAGATAAAAATAAAGAGAACTGAATCAAATAAAAACAGATTAACCATACTATCGTTTCATTTCCTTTCAATTTAGTCATGATATTCAACAACTGGCCAGCCCAGAAAAGAAAGGCAAACTGGACATACAACAAAATGTCTTCATAGTAGATTGAGATAAAGATGTGTTGTTGCTCTTTACTGAAAAACATTCTTAATTACAAGAACAAATTGGAGAGATTAAGAGAATAGATGGGACATGCAGAAAGGAGGAATCGGCTCCTTTTTAATATCATTCCAGTAGGTTTGTGACAGGTTTATATCTATTCTTCCAAAATATATGAAATTCACAAAATGGCTGTATGTTTGTTCTGACTCATTATTTATTGGTACAGCAATTTTAAAGTCTCAAATTTCAAAGGTCCAAGGGCCAGAGGGTACAGCAGATAAGCATTTGCATTAGCAATAGTTCTGGAATAACAAGCAGAAGAGCTGGATATTATCATGGCTCTCCAGAGAAGCAGAGCCAATAAGATAAATATTGACTGACTGACTGACTGAGTGAATTGGCTCACATGTTATGGAGGCTGAGAAATCCCACGATCTGCTATCTGCAACTCCAGAACCATGAAAGCCAGTGTGCTATAATTCAGTCTGAGTCTCAAGGCCTGAGAACCAGGAGTTCCTATGTTTAAGGGCAGAAGAAAGTGGACTACCCAGCTCAAGAACAAAGAGAGAATTCGCTCTTCCTCTGCCTTTTTGTTCCACTGGGGTCCTCAACTGGTTGGAGGATATCCACCCACACTGGTGACAGCATCTCTTCTTTACTCATTCTACTGATTTAAATGCTAATGTCTTCAGGATCCACCTTCACAGAAACACCCAGAAATAACGTTTTAACAGCTGCATGGCACCCCTTAGCCCAGTCAAGTTGACACATAAAATTAGTCGTCGCAGTTGTGAAAAAAAAAAATTGATTGGAAATGTCTCCATTTGAATAATCTGGTTGATTATTGTCAAGAAGATAGAGGAATTCCAGTATACTATCATTCGGGTATTTATGTCTTGGTAATTTAACATGTAGCCAGTACCCAGTCCGTTTCTCTGGTTTGACCAGAGGAGGTGACCTAGCCCTGGAAAACCTATTTACAACTATTCAACCAATCTCACCCAAAAGAAATAGAAGATAGAGAGGACAGAAGGTCAATTGGTGACTTTTCCAAGGGAAATTTACAAAAAGGGAATAGCTCTCCTTGACCAATTGTACATAAGAATATCTTTTCCTTAATCAATGGTTCTCTATAGTCCTAAATTAATTTATTCAATTTCTCTATCATCACTAGCTTACTTAAGGTTGGAAAACACATTTTACTTCTTTATCAATGGTTAAAACCCCTGGAAATGAGTCAGGCATTTTTGTTCATAGGATTCACCAAACCCAAATTACTCCTTCAAGCCCGACTGACTCCACTGCCTGGGCATATGCTTGCTGAGTAAGAGGTCTGACACTATAGTCTACATTTAATTTAAATGATTTCTGCCTTGGGTCTTCTCCTGCAGTTTAATTCAAATAAATTAGATATATGTTTGCTGCAACTCCACCATGCACAGCAGATGAATATAATCTGGTGTGTCATTCTTAAATGTGATGGAGTGGAAAGGGCAGTGAGCTTTGAAATGAGTCTTCCTAGGCTGTTTCTGCCCCTCAGTGTCTGCCAGACATTGAGTAATTTACTCACCTTCTGCATCTCTTTTCTCAGCTATGCACTGGAGAGTTCTGCATTATCTACATTACAGATTTGTTTTAAGGATCAAGTCATATGAGACAATTATATACAAATGCTTTTTAAAATATAATTTCTGTGTCAAGGAAGGATACTCTAATAAAAGACAAAGGCAGAGCTTGATCTGAACACCTATCTAAAGGACTCTGGGCGACGCCCAGAGTCAGCTTTTTCTGAATGCCCTGGGTACCTCCTCGGAATGAAAATAAAAGATGGAGATCTGCTAATCACACAATAAGCAGCCAGCTGTGCTCCTCAGTGGGACGTCTCCTCATCAAAACAGGAGACCAGGGAACTAGGGGTTCCCTCCTAATAAGAAAATAGGAGAGAGGAAAAATCAGAAAACGACTTCAGTTTCTTTGATGATAAATTATGAGCACTGTATCCGTTTGCTAGAACTGCCATGACAAAATACCACATACTGGGTGGTATAAACAACAAGAAACGTATTTTCTCATAGATCTGGAGGCTGGAAGTCCCAGACCAAGGTGATCGCAGGTTCAGGTTTTCTTGGGGCCTCCCTCCTGGGTGCGCAGATGGCTGTCTTGGCACTGGGTCCTCACATGGCCTTTCCTTTGTGTATGTACTTCCCTAGTGTCTCTTCCTCTTATCAGGACACCTGCCATAGTGGATTAGACCAATATGGTCTTCTGATCGTCTTTAAACTTAATTACCTCTCTAAAGGTCCTACCTCCAAATGCAGTCATATTGGGAATTAAGAGATCGAACATACGGATTTTGCGGGGACAAAATTCAGTTCATAACAGGGACCTATACAAATAAAGGGACAATGGGAGTAAAGTGAAATAACATCTGAAAGACCTTTTTGAGACAGAATCAAAAGCAAGATTTGATCAAGTGGATGTAGGAAGTGGGAAAGGAGTTAAAAAGGCTTCACTGGGCATTTGGTACATGCCAGACATTCTGCTCATGGCTGAAGACACAAGGATGAACATAAAAGACACAGCCCTAGCACTTAAGAACAGATGCTAATTTTGAAGCTGCAAAATGAAATCCTAGTAGTATAGGTAGTTTATTCCAGAACTACCTTAACCACTGAGCTTCATATGTAAGCCTCCAAAATATATAAGCACAAAGATTTATCTTTGAGAGAATGCAGGCATTAAGATTTGTCAGACTTGGCTTTTAAATCATGAATTTATAATTCACCAGCTGTGTAATCCTAGAGCAGCTAATCTCTCTGAACCTTGGTTTCTTCATCTTCAAGACATGAATAATAATATCCACCTTACATGGCTGACATAAGAATAAAACGAAATGATGTATATAAAGTGAATAGCACATGGTCAGGTCTGCAAAAGACATTCAATACATATTGTTAGTAAAAAACGTAGGTAATGTTCAATAAATAAAAAATCATGCTTGTTTGCTTGTTTTCCTGGTGGGAGGGGAAAGATAGAGGAAGGAGGCGGGGGGTGTGACAGATGAGAATAAAAGCTATCAGAAAGGTGAGTGAGAAATCAGAAAGGTGCTTTCTTCATGGTTATTATTGGCAGAGGTCCCTTCTTTCTCCTCAGATTTATCTGCAGCCCAGAGACCCCAACTGTGATTTAATGAGTGGGTCCCAACATGTTTTGGTATGAAGATTCCTTTTTAACATCAAAAAAGAATCTAGACACTATGGTAGTGATTTTATCTTTAAAAATTATTGCTTAAGAAATATAATACAAATTTACTGTAAACCCAATAAAATTTAAAAATAAATTTGTATTTTATTTATCATCTTGAAAAATACTCATAAAGATATTTTTGTAAGATATATATTTAATTTACAGATGTGTATGTGTGGGTACGAACCTCTTTGAAATGTCTATAAAACTCTGAAGGTCCATGGCTCACAAATGTGGATCCACTGGCCATGGTAGATCACAAACACAGAAGTCAGGAGATGTCTGCTACTAACCTAGGAACCTTGATGAAGTAATTTATTTAACCTCTCAGAGACTCCACTGAAATAGCATTGATATGATACATCTTTGACCTGCTGTACCTCTGTCACTAAGCAACTGTGAAGGACAGATGAGATGAAGCATTAAAGAGTTCACAATGCTGTCATCTGGATCTCCTTCATTACCATGTTGGAAGCAATAGAAGCTATGGAAAGAGACAGTGCCGTGAAAATGTGAAATTATAATGGTAGTCGAGGTAGCAGCAGCAACCTTCCAAGCGGATGACCGAGTTATTTGCCGACACCCCAGTTCTCCTGAGGACCCCGCCCTGCATAGCATGTGTGATAGCTCCAAAATTCATATGTTCTTCAGGTATTATACTGAAAAAATTCTCAAATTAGTGAAAATTTTCTATCATACTACAGGATACTTTTCACCAGAGGATATCACATAATAACATCGGCTAAATGAAGTTCGGTACAGACTTTCTCACCTTCTCATAGAGAAATAAAACCCATAAATGTCTCCTAGAGGAAGACCATCTGGTAACGTGGAGGCACTGCTGGTTCCACTCTTTTCGTAGCATCGGGAAAACAATCCAACATTCAGGGATGGCCAAGGAAGGAAAGGAGCAGATGAGACTGGTGCACGGAGAGGGCTGCTTAGGATGAATTAGTGAAAATATCTGAAACGGGTGCATTTACACATAAGTTAAAGCCTGGGAAGTAGTTCGTGTCCTTTCAAGAAGTTGAATAGCATAGAGAAGAGAGACTCAAGAGATTTAGAGTTTGATGGGAAACCACAGAAAAATAGACAAGCCTTGTCACTTACTTGCTAATACACATTTTACCCTAAGCGAAATAATTTATATTTTGGATAAAGGTCTTCTCCAAAGACAAAAATCAATGCTCAGGAAGGGACAGCTTTGTAAAGCTTTCCAGTAATGAAGACTATTACTCAAATGTTAGTGGCTTTTCAAATGAAAGGATTTAAAGCAGCTACAGAAGCTATTTGAAACTGTCTACAGGAAGAGCCAGAAGACTAAAAGGCTGTAAACTATTAGACACCTTATAACAGAAGAGAAGGAGGCAGAGACAGCCTGTCTGATCCCAAGAAGAGATAAGAAGACCAGAGAAGGCGTCCCAGCAGGACAGCAGAACTGGAGTGGGGCGGGCCAGGGGCCGGGGGAGGCAATGATAAGACCGCAGAGAAAGAGGAGAGGGAAACAGACTCATACACGCAAACATCTCTCTACAGATCTTGATTCATCCAAGTACCTCTTATAACTGATTTGCCTCCTTTCCAGCTTGACTGTTTTGCTTACAGCATGTTATCAAATGTTATCTTTTCAATCAGTCTCGAGAGCTTCATTTTCTAAAGATTTGCTCAGTATGGTCCTCAGAGACACATTTCCAGACAGCCTGTTTCTCATTAGCTGGGATAAACAGGAGTATGGTTACAGCACAGCACCAGACTGAACAGAATTCTCCTTTCCTGGGAGGCTGCTCAGGGACTCAGCAGTGCCGTCACTTAACCGAGTGACTTTCAGTGCTCAGCTGTGCCATAAAATAGAATATTCATCTATGGATAGTCTTTAGAAAGCAAACTGCATATCTCTTTGTGACATAAACATAGAGTTTCATTTTGGACATAATTTTAAGCAGTTCTAACACATAAAAATCTATTTATGCCAAACAGATGTAATCTGTAGTGATTATAAACGGTTTAACTTGTGCTCAGCAAATATTGACTGCCCTCTGAGGGCAGTATACAGAATACGTAGGTAAGACATTCTTAAATAGTTCACAGTCTAGTAACTAATTCAGCTTACTGTATAAGTAAAACCCTTAGAAATCACTCTTTAATACTATGGGAGTGTTTAGAAAAAAGTTAAGTCACTTACAAATAATAGGGATTTTTCAGTGTAAGTCAACAATGTTACCAAAAGAAGTAACTGAGAATATTTATAAATATGTTGATGAAAGAGAATATTTGTGCATACTTTTACCATTGTAAAACTACTTCTCAAATGTCTTGGCTAGCAAAATCGATAATCGGAAATTAATGATTTTCGTTAATCAAACAGCAAGAGATAATCAAAAAGTAAGAGAATCGAAATCTTGATAATCGAAAAGCAACAGAAAACCCACTCCGACTTCAGTAATCACACTGCATTATCTTATATATCTTGCCTTCATGGATGTAGTTCACTGTCTTGGTGGTCCCAGTCTACTACGACAATGACCCGAAAGTGCAGTGAGAGTGAGAAATTCAGACAAAAGACAACGTAGATAATTTACATGTAAGTAACTTCGAGTGTGGTATTTGATAAACAGCCAGTCAAGACTGCATATGTGGATTTTTCTCTCTCTGGGTTTACACATAACTATTTAATGTAATATTCCTATAACAGTAGTAGTAAGTTTTGAACGTTAGAAGTAGGTATGCAAGTCAGTTCCTTTAAATAAAAACCAAATACAGGGAATTTCAGAAGGAATGTGGTTTTATTACTATGTTTCATATTAAGCAAAAGTCTAGCCCCAGATGTTTTCAGCAATATCCTGGGACCCTTTCTGCTTCAGTTATTAAAAGATGATATTGAACTAGTACCAAAAGAGAATATTCAATCTAAAAACATTATTTCCAGAATAGCTCCTGAATTGGTTAAACCTACAGGCTACCCCTATATAGGGAGATGACATTTAACTTTGTTATTCTTATTACTACAGTATAAATTATTAAATTTCAAATCAAACAGCTGTTTCTGTCTTTATAAAACGATTTTTTAAAGGAATTTACAGTCACATTATTTTTTTCTTGGTAAGAAAATGTAAGTCCAATTACAAAGTCTTATAAAATATAATCTGCTTCTTGATGTCTCGATAAATTTCTTTCTGGGATACAAAATACACATGCTTTTTGAGAGGACCACATGTGGGGTGAAAAAAACATTGCTGTGGCTGTTCGGTGTAAAATGGTGACTGAAATATTTTCCACTAATTATTATAATCATTACTTTTCCTAACTATTGAGAAAAGTATATTATGAATCTACACTGCTAATAAATTTCCTCTTCAAATAGTGACAACTGTGTCTCAAGATAGAAAAAGAATCTTGCAGAATATTTTGGCATATTCTCAAGAGGGTATAAAGAGACTGGAGAAATAAAAGTGAGAGAGGAAAGATTCATAGAGTAATTTGTTCCATTAGAACGTAGTTAAAACAGAGTCGGCCCAGTGAACTTGAGATGTGATCACCTGGAAGCCGCGCAGGATAAACTGCTCAGAGAACTGCGATGGAGACTACAGGGCAGGATGCACCAGCTAAAACTCAAGCGACCACCCATTTGGAATGTAGCTTTTGAGGATAACCACTAGAGGATGACAAGGTCCCACCAACATTGCAAAAAGGTGTTTGCAAGAAGCCACAGACACACTCATTTTGTGAATGTTTGTCAGGTGGAGTCCTTCGATCAGACGTTGGGAAAAAAATTTTTACTAATAGAAACTTTGAAGAAGTTATGGTACATAAATAGTTCGTCTGGCAATTCACAAACAGCAACTTAAATGGATCCAAATTTAGTGGTTCATTATTTTCCCTGCACTTAACCAACAATAAAGTCATGATTTTACAGCAATTTATTCAGAATTATTCAGATTTACTTCATCTTCACAATATACCCCAGACTGATTCAAAGCAAAACTGGAAACTCTCACTTCCTTGAATTTTAGCAGAATGGTTTGAAAAAGCAGTTTGTTTCTCAAAAGTTATTGGTAGGAAAATGTAAACTTTTGAGAGGAGGCAGCTGTGGGGTCTCGGACTGGAAAGACGATGGAATGCCTGAAGTAAAGACTTTTCTTCCAAGCAGAGTAGTTTTTTTTTTAATTGAGATAAAATTCATATAACTTAAATTCACCATTTTAAAGTGTACCATTTCAGTAGCTTACAGCATATTGAAAATATTGAGCAACCATCACCACTATCTAATTTCAGATAATTTCCATCATCCAAAAAAGAAACCACAGATCCACTGAGCTGCTATTCCCTATTCCTTCCTCCCCCCAGCCCCAAGCAACCACTCTTTGTCTCTTTGGGTTTCGCCATCTCTGGATTTGCCCGTTATGGATGTTTCATACAAACAAAATCTACCATTATGTGACCTCATGTATCTGGCTTCTCTCACTTACAAGTAAAAGGTTTCAAGGTTCGTCCATATTGTATCGTGTATCAGTATCCATTCTTTTTTTATGGCTAGATGGCTATGTTCCATTGTATAGCAATACCATCATTATTCATCCATTCATCATCAGCTGATGAAACTTGAAATCTGGGTTGTTTCTACCCTTTGGCTATTGTTAATAATGCTGCTATAAATATTCATATATAATGTTTGTTTGAGTATCTGTTTTCAATTCTCTTGGGTATATATGTAGAAATGAAATTGCTGGGTTACATAGAGACACCATGTTCAGCTTTTTGGAGACCTGTCAAACTGTCCCCCACAGCGGCAGTACCATTTTACATCCCCACCAGAAATGTACCAGGGTTTCAATGTCTCCACGTTCTCACCAACACTTACATTTTCTGCTTTCCTACTACATCCATCCTATTGCTGTGAAATAGTTGCTCACTGTGGCTTTGATTTGCCTCCCTGAAGATTACTGATGTTGAGCATCTTCTCGTGTGCTGTTGGTTATCTGTAAGACTTCTTAGGAGAAATGTCTGCTCAAGTCCTTCACTCATTTTGTAATTGGGTCATTTGTCTTTCTGTTGCTGATTTGTAAGAACTCTTTACATGTTCTGCATACTAAATGCTTAGAAGATATATTTTAGTCTTGCCATTATACGTTTTTGACAGTGTGCCTTTCATGAATGCTCTTTGTCAGGTTGAGAGAAGGTTCCCTCTACTCTTTGTTTGTGGACTGTTTTTTTTTTTTTTAATCACAAAAGGGTATTAGATTTTGTCAAATCCTTTCTGTTTGTGTGTCTACTGAGATGTTTTCCCTTCATTCTATTAATATGATGTATTACAATCAATTGAATTTTTATGTTGAGCATCACTTTAATTCGGGAGATAACATTTGGTCATGATGTATAATTTTTTTAATATGCTGCGGATTTAGTATGCTAGTATTTTGTGGAAGATTTTTGCAAGTATAGAAAGCCCTCTGTTTCCATGTTTTCAATATTCATGGATTCAATTAACCTTGGATCAATCCCACTGGTACAAAGGCTGACTGTAAGGGACTAGAGGATTCGTGGATTTTCGTATCCACAGGGGTCCTGGACCCAGTCTCATGCTGATACTGGAGGACGACTGTATACTCATAAGGGATATTGGCAGTGGTTTTCTTTTCTTGTGATGTCTTATCTAGCTTTGGTATCTTTTCTGAACTTGATCATTTTCATGTTCTCTCTGTTTTTCTTGGTCAGTCTAGGTAATGTGTGTCAATTTTGTTGATATTTCCAAAGAATCAACTTTCAATTTTACTGATTTTCTCTATTGTTTCAGTATTTCCTATTCATTTATCTCCACTCTAAACTTTTTCATTTCCTTCCTTCTGCTTCTTTTAGGTTTAGTTAACTTCTCTTTTTCTAGTTTCTTAAGGTGAAATACAAGGTTACTTACTTAAAATCACTCTTCTTTTATAATGTAGGTGTTTACAGATGGAGATTTTCTGCAGAGCACAGCTTTTATTGCATCCCATACATTTTGATAACGTCATTTCTTCCATTCATCTAAAAGTCATTTTTAAAATTTCTCTTATGATTTCCTCTTTGACCCACTGGCTAGGAGTCTGTTGCTTAATTGCCACATATTTGTGAATTTTCCAAATTTCTTTCTAGTTGAAATTTAATTGACTTCTAATTCCATTTCATTGTGGTTAAGAGGACACACTTCACATGATTACAGTCATTTTAAACTTACTGAGCCTTGCTTTGTGGCCTAACATATGGTTTATCCTAGATAATATTCTATTTTCACTCGAATATATGCACTCTGCTTTTAGTGGTGGAGTATTCTATTAAGGTCAGTTTGGTTTTGTTTGTATATAGTGTTGTTCAAGATTCTATCTTCTTGCTCATCTCTCCAGTTGCTCTACCCATTATTTTTAGTGGAATAGTGATGTCTCCAAATATTATTACTGAACAGTTTATTTCTCCCTTCCCTCTGTCAGTTTTTGCTTTTGCATTTTGGGCTCTGATAAATATATATATATATACACACACACACATATATTTGTTAGATTTCCTTGATGGGCTGACCCTTTTATCATTATATAATGTCCTTTTTTGTGTCTCATAAAAATTTCGTGTTAAAGTCTATTTTGTCTAATATAAGTGTAGCCACTCCAGCTCTCTTTTCTCAGTTGTTTGCATAGAACATCTTTCCTAATACATGCTTACCACATATCTGTGTCTTTAAATTCGAAGTGAGTCCCTTATTGACAGCGTATTTGGATCATTTTTATTTATCCATTTGAATTGGAGAGTCTAACACATTTACATTTAATGTGATTACGCATAAGGGAGGATTTACTTCTGCCATTTTGCTGTTTATTCTTTATGTTTTGTATCTTTTTTTGTTCCCCTATTACTGCCTTTTTTGCACTACATAGATATTTTCTTATATACCACTTTAAACTTGTGTCATTTCTTTCACTATGTATTTGTGAGGTATATTTTTAGTGGTTGCCCTGGGGATTACAATTAACATCTTAATTTATAACAATATAGCTCAGATTAACATCAACTTAGTTTCAATAGTATAAAAAGTTTGTTCCCCCTTTATGCTATTGTCTCAAGTTACATCTTGATACACAATGTGTCCAACAACATAGATTTATAATCATTGATTTATGCAGTTTTTTAAAATTAGATAGTAGAAAATAAGAACTACAAACCAAAAATACATTAATATTGACTTCTATCTCTACCTATGCAGTTACCTTTACTGAAGTTCATTATTTATTCATGTGGATTTGAATTAATGTGCAGAATCCTTCTATTTCAGTCTGAAGGATTCCTATCTGCACTTTTTGTAGGGTAGGTCTACTAGAAATAAAGTCTGTCATTTTTTGGTTGTCATTTATCTGGAAATCTCTTAATTTATTTTTTAATTTAGAAGGATAACTTTACCAGATACAGATTTCTTGGTTGACAGTTTTTCCTTTCAGTATTTTAAACATGTCATCCCTCTGCCTCCTGGCCTCATGGCTTCCAAGGCAACATTAGATGTTATTCTTTTACTGAGGATTCCTCCCTTAGATGTGACAAGTTGCTTCTCTCTTGCTGTTTTCAAGATTCTCTTTGTCTTTGGTTTTGGACAGTTTGAGCATGATGTATCCTTATTTTCCGTCAATACCTCTTCAAACATTCTTCCCCCCTTTTCTCTTCATCTGGGACTTCCATTATAGCTGTGTTGATAGGCTTGATGGCATGTCACAGTTCTCTTAGGCTCTGTTCTTTTTTCTTCATTCTTTTTACATTTCCATTATTCAAACTAGATAATCTCAATTGATTTATCTTCAGGTTTACTGACTCTTTCCTCTGCCTGCTCAATTCTGCTACTGAGCCCTTCTGGTGAATTTTTCATTTCAATTATTGTACTTTTCAATTCCAGAATTTCTGTTTGGTTCCTTTCAATAATTTTTATCTCTTCATTGATATTCTCTATTTGATGAAAACTTATTCCCATGGTCTCCTTTAGTTCTTTGGCCATGGTTTCCTTCATCTATGTGAACAAATTTAAAATAGGTGATTTAACATCTTTATGTATTATGTTCAATACCTGGGCTTCCACAGAGACAGTTTCTATTAATTGCTATGTGTATTGGTCATACTTTCTTGTTACTTTGTATGCCTTATAATTATTTTTTCTGAAAACTGGACATTTGAAATATGATGACATGGCAACTCTGGAAATCTACCCTCCCTTTCCCAGGGCCTGTCTTCTGCTCCTTATTGTACTTACCGTTTGTTTGTTTAGTTACTGTTCTGAACTCTTTCTGTAAATCTGTATTCTTTGTCATATTCAGCTACTGAAGTTCCCTTTCTGTCAGTTACTGGACAGCTAGTGATTGGCTGGTGTTTGTACACCCACTCTGTGTGTCTGGGGCATGCCTTTCACACTCAGCTAGTCTGAACTCTGCCTTAGCCTTCACTTTCTGTTTGTGCAGAGCTAGAGATTGAATGTTGAACCAGTGAGAGTTTGGGGGCTCCCTGGGCCATTCCTGAGCAAGTTCACTGCCCTAGGCATACACATGACCTTGCAGATTCTCAGGAATATGTCAAAGATTTTTACAGTTCTTGTCCCCCAAAATATCTCACTCCCTAGACTTTCCTCCTAACCTCTTCGGATAGTCTATTTTTACCCCCAACTTTCATCCACTGCCTTAGGCTGCAGCAACTAATACATTTGCCTGTAACTGCTTTTGACAAACATGGCCCTTTTAGCTAGGCACCATATGAATCAAAACAAACAACAACAATCCTTTGCAGATGAGATCCATTCTGCCCCCTCCAGTACTGGCATCTGTACCAGGAATGTGGGCTGTTATCTAAAAGGCCACTGCTAAGCTGGTGAGTAGGAAATGGGGCCAGAATAAGTTAAAACACCACAATGTACTGTGTTCTTACTGAAAGTCAGCCCTATTTTTTTTTTCCCCACTAAGCATTCTGCTGGTTGCTGTAAGCTATTGGTTAGACTCCAGATTTCTGAGAATGTTGATTCTGACAGTTTTTGCCAGGATTTTGTTGACTTTTTGGAGGGATGGACTTTTGAATTGCTTACTGCATCATTTTCTCTGACACACTCTAAGCAAAATCCCTACAGATGTCTGAACCAATTAAAAGTTTCTGTGAGGTGGTTAAGGCTTTTTTTTTTTTTTTCTTTTTTGGATAGCATTCTATTATTTTGTTTACTTGTTTTTTAAGTCAGGAGAGGACACTGAATTAATTTTTATAGAACACTTTATAGAAAATAACAACGTGTAGGACCATTGGCTTTTTTTTTTCTAAAATCAGTCACTTACATAGTCTGAAAATTATTAAAAATATATGACAAAAAATAAATAATTCTAGCATGAATGTACATAAAGTATGCGACAGACTCTTGCCTCAAAAACATGCCAAAGATAACTGGCCCAGTTATATTCTAAACCAGATTGCTGACTTCAATAGCTTATTGTGGACAAACTTTTATGGATACAAAATAAATGTAATACGTTGGTATGAAAACACAAAAGTAATTTTCAGGCCAACTTTAGAATTCCAGTAATTCTGTTTTTTTTTTTTCCTTATCTCATTATATAGTACACTACGAATGTGTTAGTAATGAATGGGTTAAAACTATGATCAGATCCAGTATTGCAGGTATTCTCTTTTTAAAAAATTTTTAAAGCTGTGCATTGTGATACTTCCATAAGTCATTCTCTGCCTTTGTGTTTTTGGTTCACGACTTTGATTATAAGCATTTTTGGCGAAGGTTTAAACACATTTTGGTAAGGAATTTGACAACATTAAAGACACTAAATTCAAAAAAATGTACACGAAGCAACGTTCATAAAGGCTGAACCAGCTCTTTCACTGTGTTTGTACTATGCACTTGGTACACTGTTGTTTGTAGAAGTGTCTATTGATCCAGTAAATAACGATCTACCATATACTCATGAAGGAAAATGTTTACACTTTCTAGTAAGAATTTTTATATTCTTTTTGGGAGCTTGGAGAGGAATAGTCAACTTAAATTAACTATGTCTCACACACATAGTTACATGATTTGGTCTGGAGTTTGTTATAGAACTTAAAGTTTCTACTTTCTCTTGATATTCTCCTGGCTAAATATCACACACGTATATATAGTTTATATATGACTTTTATAATAGAAAACATATTCTACATACATATTGATCTAGATGCATGTGCTGTTGCTTTTGGCAGAGTGCATCACTGAAAAGCACCACCATTCTGACTCATTTTGTGCCTGGAGAGCTGGCAGAATTTTGCCATTTTCTCGAGTCCTGGGCCTGCTTTGCCCTCTAGAGCTCTCAGAAATACCCGTTGGCCTTTAACATCCTCTTTCAAGTCTGGAAATTCTTTCATTACACAGAAATTGGCTCCCTCTCTTCCTGTTTCTTTTCAAACTAAGGTACTATACCATAGTTTTACCAGAATTGGGGCTGCATACAATTCATCTGGGAATACCTTCCTGACTGTAAATTTAATTTGTAATCTGCTTATTCCTAAAAGAAGAGAAAATCGTGGGATCTTAACAGATACTGGAAGCATTTGGGAATGGAAGCACTTACTTAGAATATGCTCTCTAAACACTATCAATGCTATTTTTTTTATTACTGGGAAAGAAACACAAATATTGCTCTCTTCCAAAAGACATTCACGTTTAATAAGGAGCACACATACAGGATGGCACTCATGCCGCAAAACCTTTAGAAAGAGGAAAGATGTAAGCTTCTAGGGGCATTACAGAAGGAAGAAAATTCTGTAAACCATTTTCTTACTCAGGTACTAACCCTCTGTTAGATACCCACCCCAGACCTCTAATCTACCTATATACCATAAATCTGAGCCCTTCAATTATGTTTCCTCCTTTGTATGTATATATTTTTACTTTCCATTATTTTGGTGAATTTATATTGAATAAAGTACATCTAATTCTGAAAGGTATTATTTCTCTAAATGAGATTAAGATGTTCCTAAAAATTCAAGGCAGCTCCTTTCCCCCAGACTTTCCCTAAATGTCTAGCCTTTTCAAGACAGTAATTATTTTTTAGCTGAATCAACATACGATACTATACATAGGCTCCTCTTAGATAATAATGACAAATCTAATGCTTACAAAAAAAAAAGAAATATTCGACAGGTGGTCTACTTATTAAATGGAAGGTCTTAGATAAGTGACTTAGCTTTCTATGTGTCACGTTAATTATCTGCAAAACGAGAAGATGCAGCGGTAGAGAATGTGAGTTACCCAGCCCAGCACTTGTATCCCTCTTAGCAACAAAATCAGTTTTATTTGCGTTAGTCGTGCACCCAAATACAGACTCTATTTCCAAGCCTCCTGACAACAGTTGGCTCCTCACATAACACTAAGACAAAATTCAAAGACAGACAGATAGACAGACAGACAGACAGACTGACTGAGCAGCGTTGAGTTTATTGCTTACATGGTAAGGGGGAACACCACCTCCAAACGCTTTGGCACTGAGAACCGGAAGTTTGATCTAAGGCAGGTCTTTCAAAGCAGGGGTTTGATTAGGACTGGGTATGAATCAAGACACAACAGTCCAGGATTAGTGAAAACACCAAGACTAGGATTTTTAAGGAGGAGTCAAAGAAGCTTAAAGCGCAATTTGTCTCTTGATGCTTTCCACTGAAGAACTGAAGGGTCTTCAGGGAAGTTTCTATATAAATAATCAAACCATTTGTTCAAGGAGAGGAAAAAAAAAAAAGCTAGTGAAGACAGTAGAATAGAAAAGCCCACGTTAAGGCTGTCAGTAAGGTATGCTTTCTCTTGCCATTGTCCAAGCTGAGTGTGCGAGTACGTAGCTAAGATTCTCCCTCCCTGGCGACGAGCTGGGGTGTTGTGACTGTTCTTTTGTAAATCAGAGGTACACATAAAAGCTGCATGGTCCTTTGGAAAACTGCCTTTACATGGAGAGGTCACTACATCTTCTGACCCGAAGCCCAGAGTGCAGCTGCGATGTCTGGAACAGGAGCACCAGCCACATGGTGAAACACAGTGGGAAGAACATGTTCTCTGCAGCGTAGTTACCCTCCCAGTCCTGGCCCACCTACCTCTGCAACTTTTCTACGTGAAAAAATAAACTCTTATATGTTTAGGTCATTCTTGTTATTAGTTTTGTTTTGATTTTCTGATATATACATCAAATCTGATCCTAACTGATACGGGGATAGTAACATACGTCTGTCATAGGACTGTTGTGACGATTAACAGATAGATACATGTGAAGCACTTAGAATGGTGCCCGCTTTTCAGTAAGTGTACTATTACTGTGTTACCTAGTTCTCTCCCTCGTTTCAGAGTCTAGGAGTCAGGAAACAAGTTAGATTGCACTACTAAGAAACCTAGAAAAGAAAGTAGAAGTCAGGAAGAAAGGCAATTATTAACAGAAATAAGGCAGGAAGAGATCATGAAAACAGTGAACCCATTTCTTCAGAAACTCAGAGACTTTTCACTGTATAGTACTGTTGCAAAGAATTTAACAGATCTTTGTTCCCAGTTCCTAGGTGGATGTCTTTAAAGTCTTGACATTTCCCAAGTGAGTGGAGAGTCTTTGTTATTCACGGTGGGTCTCTCAGTCCATATCCTAAGACCATACTTGATGGTAGATGCTAAGTAGGTGACTGATAACAGACACCTACACAGTTAATGCTAATGAAATGACTCAGGAAGAGATGGCCAGAAAGACCAATCACGTGAGTAGAGGCTTGGGGCATTCATGGTGCTGTGTGATATCGGTCTGACGCTGGGGATTGGGGGCGTGCTGGAGACTGAGTCACATGGCTAGTGATTCTGTCAGTCATGTCTGTGTAATGAAGCCCCAAGAAAAACTGAATTCTGAGCATTGGTGAGCTTCCCTGGTTCGTGTCTCCTTGAGTACTGTCACAGTTGACAGGAGATGATGCCACTGGGGACCCCACAGAGAGGATGATGGAGGAGGCTTCACGTTTGCCCGCTCCCCACCTCCCAGATCTCACCCCTATGATCCTCTCCCTTTGCCTGGTTCTGATTTGCATCCTTTTGCTCTAAGAAAACCGTAATGGTAAGTATAGCCCTTCCCTAAATTCTATGAGTCATTCTAGTGAATCATCAAATGAAAAATGGTGGTGGAAATCCCCAAATTTGGTGCCATCTTGTGAGAAGTGGAGATGGCCGGGTGGCTGGTCTCCAAAGTGAGAACAATCTTGTGGAGGGCTGTGTCCCTAACCTGTGAAGTATGGCCCAGATCCAGACAGTTGTTGTCAGAAGTCACTACAAAGACCTAAGAGGCTGAACTGTGTCTCTCTGTCAGCCTTTGTGAGACCAGAGTTTTGCTCTGGGCTTGAGTTCCTCCCGCCACTGGCCCGACTCTGCCCCCGTCCCATGTTCATGTCTTTATCTGTTGGTTATTCTAAAGTCACACTAAAGAAGATAATTGTAATAAATATCAAGAATTTTGCAATTGAAAACTAAAGAGGAAACACAGCAGTGCTTAATTTGAGATTATATTCATTTATAGCCGATAAAGAGAACAACCTCTTCATTTCAAAGAGCAAATAACTAAAACAGCAAGGTAAACTACAGACAAAAAGGCTTCACTTCAGGATAAAAATTTTGCCAATTTTGAAAACAGTTCTTTTTCCAACATAGTTCAAAACATTTAAGAGTATCTTTAATCACCCCCCCCAAATAACCTATGTTACTTTTTATCCAAATTTTGGTTTAGGGCTTTAGGCCTACTTTACTGGAGAGTAAAATCTTTTTGAAAACCTACGGCACTTGTTTGTGGGTTTCAGCTCTGACTCATTAAGTCAGCTAAGTTACTTTCATGGATGATTATTTTAATTAATTTTATTTTCCATTTTTATGCGTCCATTTTTCTCTGACAGTACACTCCCATGAGAATTTTCTGTGAACTCTCAGAAAATCACATTATTTATATAGGAACTTAGCAAATATTTATCGAACTGATTGCAAAAAATTACCAACCAGTGTGTTTTCTGGCATCTCAGTATTTGTGTACTTCACTCCAGACATCCCTCTCGTCAGCCCTCCTATTTTATTTCCAAGTATCCTCAAACGTACTTAACACAAACATTCATTGTTCTTACAAAGTTCTGGCAAAAGTTATTTATTGACAAGTTCCCTAGAGTTGAGGTGTCATCAGTGATGGGGAGCAGGCATGGACCAATTTCCTGATCCAAGAAACTGGGGATTCTTCTCAAATCTTACCTCACACCATGGGTCCATGCCAGGAAACTTGATAGTGTGCGCCGTGTCTGATTCACAGGCAGGGGCCCTTTAAATCTAACAGGCCATCCAAGAAGTGAGGAGCTAGGGTGTGAAGTCTGAGCTCTGGGACTAAGTCAGAACAGAGCAGTTTCAGGGATCCCATCACAGCTACGGAGCTATGACGGGGTTTTCCACCCACTCCGTTACCCCAGGCTCACAGGAATGGTCAGTGTCAGCCACTCCATCACAGTCCCCAAAACTACCCAGTAAAATCAACACACTCTTTCCCTTCCTTGGTTTCAAGTGGTGTCACTCTGCCTCTTCCTGATCCTCAATTTTTCACCGAGCAACTCATGTGTCCCAAATACTGACCCCATCACTCTCTACGCTACATGCAGAATTTGGGGTTTGCCACCCCACTCCAACACTGTTTTGATCACAGTCACATCACCTCAGCCCGAGTTAGGGCTAAAGCAGAATCAGGAAGATTCCAGGGTACCACTTGGGTGATTTCTAGACATCTTGAAGTTGAACGTTTTTATGTGGTTTCATCCAATACTTACAAAGTTCTTACTATGTGCCGGGCACTAGATTAAGTGCTTTACAATTAATTAATAACAGCGTAAGATTTAGTTTCACAATAATCATTCCTAATTTACAGATGAGAAAACTGAGGCACAAAAATGGTTAAGTACTTGCACAATGTGACAGAGGTTTGGAATTCAAACTCAAGCTACCAAGCCCCTGATTTCTGAACTGCTTTGTTCCAGTGTGTAATCATCCTAGACTCTAACAGATTAGGCTTTTTTAAGGCAAGGCATCAGGTCTATTAATAACTATTTGGGTAATAGTAATTTAACTGTTAATTTTATTTGAAGATCTTTTCACTTATACAAACTATTTTTACACAATGGTTATATAGCTTTATAAACTATATCAAAATTATGCCAAATAAAACAATGTTTTATCTGATAGAGCATTATTATTTTCATATTGAAAAAAATTTGTATCAGCATGCTAGCATTGGTCATGATCACTGATCAACAGTGTTTAGTGTCTGAGTCTCTTTGGGGGAATAAATAGATTTTTTTTTCTTATGGGATTTATTTGGTAAGAAATCATAGAACTATAAGTGAGTTCTTAAAACCGTATTTTTGCTTACATTTCACATTCTATGTATATCCTTATATATTCCTGTACTGAAATATAATCTATGTATAAATGTATCACTGTTTCTCAAGTTCACCTTAATTTTTTGGTCGCTCAAGTTTCTCACTCATTCCATTATCACTGTGAGAATATCAATACGTAGGCTTAAGACGTAATTCCAGTCTTGTCTCACAAAACCTTTTTTCCGGTTACCTCAGCCTAAAATGTGTGCCCTCCTGCATCACCATGTCCTGTCCATTTACTTTGATTTCAAGGCAGGTACCAAAACTCTACTTTGGAATTTGATTTGTCATTTAAAGGTTCATAGTTTTGTTGCTGTTGTTGCTGACTTCATCATTGCATCAGAAATTTCTGAAGTCAGGGACTTCAGTTTCCAGTCCCCAAACTAACACTGCATTTTATTCATAGTGGATATTCAATCAATGATGTGAGGGGAAAGAATTTACCTTTATTGTGGATCACCCTTGCATCTGGCACCACGAGGCCCCAAGTATAGGCCATTGGATTAAAAAAGCCCCTGCTCTCACACAGCTTACATTTTAGGGGCGAGGGACAGCAGGTAATATTGGTGCTAATCATACCATTGAAACTGAATTTGCAACTAGGCGGTGGCAGGCAGTGTCGCCATGGAGATCCAGGCTTGGTTTTGCTGTCGTGGCCCTAGAAGGCCACCAGGAGGCCTGGAGAAGTAGATCAGGAGAAGACACCATATATGTACCAGAATAGAGCTGCACAACCAGCCGAGGCAGGCATGGGCTTGTGCGGCTGACCGCGATGGAGAGCGGTCAGGAGTCCCAGGCCTGGGCACCGAGCCGGAGAGTGGTGGGCGAGGAGTTTGGAAGGGGCTGGGCCAGATCAGAGGCTCTGGGGATCAGAGGAAGGGGTGAGAACTTTTTCTAAGTGTGAGGGGATGTTGTAAACAAGCCAATACCCGTCTCATCATCCTTTTTAAAAGCATCTTGGCTGCGGTGTGAAGAAATTTTATAGGTGGTTCCCTTAGACCTCTTGGGGCTGCTGGAATGAAACGTCATTGCCTGAGTGGCCTAAGAGAAGTTCTGGAGGCTGGAACATCCCAGATCAAGGTGCAGTAGACACAGTGTCTGGAGAGGGACAGCTTCCTCACTCACAGACGGCTTCTCTGTCCCCACATGGAGGAAGAAAACAGACATGGGCGTGGGGTCTCTTTTACAGTCATGGGGGCTTCATCCCCATGACCTACTCACCCCCCATGGCCCCACCTCCCAGGACCATGACCTTGAGGGCTAGAATTCCAACATACGGTTTCCGAGGGGACACACACATTCAGTCCATAGCAGTGGTCATTTAAACAGGCCTCAAAGTGCACTGTTTTCCCTCCACTTTCTAAAGAGAGGAAACACATAACAGCCTTAGACTCACAGAACCAGTGACAGGCAGAGCTCTGATTCAAGTTCAGGGATGTTTAATCCAGAGCCTCTGATCTTTGATGAAAGAGGTCTTAATACTCTTAACTGATCACTTACTCCCTGTTATTAGTCAGCTTTAAGGTAGAGATGGACTTGATCTCACAAAGCACTGAAAATGCCCTTTATCCACGGCGTGCAGACAGACACAGGACTCAGCGGGGAACACGAGTCTCAGTGAAGTGCGAGCTCTTCACTCACACTTCCAGGCCGGCCTGCTGACCTCATACCTGGCAGCTGGGGACACGGGAGCCCCCAGTCCTTGACCAGCAGTCAGTAATGAAAGGCTCAGCCCTTGATCTGATACTTAACTACAAGCAAAAGTGAGCCACGCCTAATTTTCAAGGGAACATCTCGAATGCCTCTAAACGTTTAAGAAAAGGCTGTGTTTCCTAATTTTATTCCTGATACATCTTCTTGTAGCCCCATTTAACCTGCCTGTCACGTGATGGTTACTGCAGATAAAACATGAGGGAGTTCGTCACTCAAAGCGCGCAGCTTACGAGTATTAATGCACCGGGGAAAGGCGTTCAGCGCGTGCTTTCAGCGTTGGGCTCATGTTCACTTCCGAACGCAGTTAGTGTGACACTGATGCATTCGGGACTGCTGTGTCTGTACCACTAATGAGTCACTTTAAAATTTGGTTTTCTTTTTAAGAGACTCTCAGGCAAAATGGGAAGTAAAGATGCCGAGGAAAAAGAGAGCTAAGGGTCTAGAAAACAAGCTCAGCCTTCCTTATTGAATCTTTGATGAAGGGAACTGAGCTGAGATGTTTTGGCGCTGGCAGTTTTAGGGAATTCCACTTTTTCTTTGCCTTTACAAACTCGAGGAGCCAAGGCCACAGCAATTTCTGCCATGACGTTGCCATAGAAACCTGATGCACAGGGCTGTACCGGGTCCACACAGCTCAGGAGAAAGAGCCAGGGAAGAGCCACCACTGGGTGGACAGCGAACTGCACGCGGCTCCCCTCGATGCTGAGAGTCGTGGGCCTCTCGCTGCTCATCCAGCAAGACCTTCTAAGGCAGCCCTGGGAGGAGAGTCGGGCAAGCACATCTCCTTACTCTTCTCCTCCCAAAGTTCCCCCCAGCTCTGACCACTCTAAACTTTCAGATACTGGACTCCCACCTTTATGTTTTTTTAGAAAATCATCTGCACATAGCTGTTAAACACAAAGCATGCTCTTAATATCAGGCAAGAAGATTAAGACCAGACCCAGAGAGATTTCTGGCTTCAGGAAAACTGATTCCACAATCGGACCTTCCCCACAACAATCTAGGTCTTGACCCTGTGCCTAATGGCCAGTCTCAACCCCCTCTCAGGCTGGGATCTCCCAGAGGAAATCTTAGTGATCTTTCCTGCCTACTCATCTCCGTGGGGATTTCCTCAAAAGGAAGAGGAAATAGGGTCTTAATCACTTTCTTCCCACAGGCAGTTCCTTGCTGTTTCGCAAAGTCTCCCAGCTCTTTCCCAGCAAATGGTGAGCTGCTCTGGATTCCAAGGAGTGGAATAGCCAGCAACCTTTGTCAACGCCAGAAGCACCTTCCTTTGGGCTGACTGATTACAGCTATAACAACAGCAACAATAAAACAACTTTTAAATAAAGGGACTTTATTTTAAGTATCTTCAATGAAATGCCAGGTGAAAAACAAATATTTCTTTCAGAAAATCTACTCCTCTTCTCTTATTGCCTGTGTTTTGCCAAGAACATTTCAGAAGACACTCCCCTAAATAATTCTACCTTCATACTCGTTGGTTTTCCTTAAATAAACACATTAACCATAACTGAAACTGTCATAGGAAAGCAATGAGCTCTTTCATTTAAAAATTAACGCGAGTTTCCCACATAAATGTAAATCTTTAAAATGTGAAATGTCTATAACGTTGGCCCAACATTTGTAATCTTTTATGTAGAAAACAGTTTTTTTCACATTTTATCTATTTGAGGGTATGCATTTAGATTCTAGGTTTTTATTAGAAAAGATTCCTTATTTGGATATTCCCTTTATAATGGATATAATTCTGCAAATTTAAAGCTCTATAAATCTAATATTGTCCACTTTCATTATTGTTGAGGTCATAGGGTTCAGTCACTGAAAACAAAATCAATCCATCAGGCAAAAAGCAATTTGAAAGACAGTGCTGATGGATATAATCATACTTTGATGATTTTAAGAATCTATGACTGCTCTTCTCCACGTAAGTTTAGAAAAGTTTTTTCTCAAAATGTTTCAAAGAATAAGCAAACCTGACATACTCAGACTATGAGGAGTATCCATCCTTTTACGTGTGTTCACAGGAGCACGGCACGTGGGTTGGCACCCGGACCCAAGACAGGCAGTACTGATGTTACATGTAACAGTCTATAGGTCAGGGCCAGAACTAAGGGACTGACTATGAACAGGGAGAAGAGAGGACAAATGCAAGAGAGATGTCTGGAGCACAAGTACCAGAATTCAGTTATCGATTAGGTCACTTTGTTTAAAAGTGTCTTGTGTTGTTGTTTCAGCTATCATCAGTCAGCCCAGAGGAGTACACTCTGGTGCAGACAGAGGTTGCCTGTTGCCCCACTCCTCTGTACCCAGAGCAACTCGAGGTCTGCTGGGAAAGAGCTGGGAAAGTTTGTAAAAGGACGAGGTATGGTCTGTGAAAGAAGCAATCACGATCTCATTTCCTCTTCCTTCTGAGGAAATCCCCAGAGAGATTAGCAGGCAGGAATGATCACCAAGATTTCCTCTGAGAGACCCCATCCTGGCAGCAACGCACGAGAGCAGGGGTGAAGGGATAAAGTTGTCAAAGGATAACTCCCAGCTTCCTACGTGGGGAGCCTGAGAGTAAGGACATGAAACCGGGGAGAAAATGCAAGACAAGGCACAGAGAGGAGGCAACAACCGGGGAGATCAGGCGGGAGACAAGAACCATGTGAGCTGGGGACACAGGACAGGACTGGAAACGCTGATGCCAGAGCTGGCAGGGACGTGGTATTTAGAACCACAGGGCTGCTGAAATCGCCCGAGCAGGGTGTGCAGAGGCATGTGGCAGCTTGAAATGAAGTTGAGCTAATCCTGGCGAGCAGCTATGCCTGAGCACCTCTGAAGTCAAACAGTGTGGCCAGGCCTATTAGGGGTCTGTTAGTGCAGAGGAAACCAGAGGACACAGGCAAAGCACCCACTCTGACAGAATGCCACATTAGGAGAGGCAGTTTGCAGCTCTGCAAGACATCTGTTCCTTAGACCATCCTCAGACCCGCTCTTTGAACTTGTACCACCCATGCTCGGTAAATAAACGTGATGCGGCAGAAGAGGGGAACTGAAGGGAGACAATGGAAGGTTTGGAGGCTGCGTTCTCCACGTGGCCAAAGAGCAAAGACAAGGGACTGGCCAAGTGGATAAGACGGGCAGCTGTAATCTGAGAAGCGAACCAAAGTGGAAGGCTGCAGAGGGTAAAGGTTTCCTCCGAATGCAGAGCCCACAGTGTGGCCCTAAGGGAGAATGATGAAAGCTGAAGAGAGACAAAATGAGTCTGACTGGAAGAGACCAAGGAACGAAAAATTCAAATTCCAGTTGTGATTCACATTAACACTGAAACCTTGTAGATAATTCAGAGTTAACAACGAGAGACGAAACTGTGCATGGCGTTACGGGAGCCACGAGCTTCACGTGGCTACTGAGCACTTACAGTGTCGCCAGTCTGGGTTGAGATGTGCTGTGACTCTAAAATACACACCAGATACTGAAGACTTAGTACAATAAAAAGGCTGTAAAAAGGCATCCGTGTAATAACTTTATACTGATTTCAGGCTGAAATGAGACTATTTTGGAGGCGCTGAGTCAAATAAAATATATTAAATTAATTATTAAAATTAATTTCACCTGCTTCTTTTACTGGTTCTAAAAGTACCTTTGGTGGCTCACATTTGTGGCTTACATTATATTTCTAAGGACAGGGTTGATCTAAAAATTTTATGGTTTCATGTAATCACTGTATCCTTTCTTCTCGCTGAGTGATGATTCATGAAAAAGCCAGGGTAGCTTACTTTCATAGTTTTGATATAGAGCCTTATGATTAAGAAGATGCAAAGTTTTTAAAAGTGGACGAGGACTGGCGAGGACCGAATACTGGGGATAAGTTTCAGGCCTCTCCTTCCCAGATTCTGGATTTGGATTGGGGTGGGATTATAAAATAAGGTAGTCAAACTACAATTAACATTATTCTCCTGATTTCTGTTCGGGCTTCTCCATCCTGAAATAAGTTCCTACTTAGATCCTTTCTTACCCGGGAAGAGGATGTCAAGCTGGGTCATCCATCATATTACAAATGACTTTAAATATTAACTTGAGATTTAAATTTTTTAAAAAACTGTATTTTAAATAGGATATATTATTAAGTAGACACCACCCAATTAACCTGATGTAATAGAATTCATGTGTCTGATCTGGGACATGAGCTGATTTTTAAGCTGCAACCTCCAATACGACCAGTGTTTTATAACAACTCCCACAACTATTAGCCAAGTCTCTCGCTCACAAAGGACAGAAAGTGCTCCCTTTTTAATCACACAAACTTGCTTTTTCTTTACATGTCCTCTTCCATACTAAAAACAAGAAAGTATAATTTCTAAAAATAATAATTTCTTAGACTATTTCCTTAGTCATAGTCACTTTTTAAACTTTTAGACGTAATTACTCTTTAGCAATAAATTTTGATAAATTACGGCACAGTAAAAATCTAAAGTGACATTCAGCATCAGTTTGAGAGCAGGCCAAGGAGGACCCTGGGCCAAAGAGAAGCCACTGCTCGTGAAATAATATGCAGCTAAGGAAAAGCTGGACCAATACTACATAATTTATTACATCGTTGCTAGAGGTTGGCCAGATATTTGGCAATGAGTTTTATAGCAGACAGAGAACAGAGAGAAACGTAATCTGATGACATATTTATAGTGACCAAAAGATAAGAATAAACCAGCTACCCTGGCAAACTGTCTTTTTGAAACAGTGAGCCCTAGGAAAAACTGCTGCCATTCTCTAAAAAGTACATGCCACGTGATATTGTTTATTGAGGCCAAGAGGCAACTTAGTTTTAAAAAATCTGTAACAGAGTATCTGTATCTGTGCATGCACGTACACACACACACCCAGCAGTCTCCCTTAATCTTTTTTGTACCCTTACCTGGCCCCACAGGTGCTTGTCTGATTGTCCACATTTCCCTATTACATACTAGAGTTGGGCCAGTCTTATCATGGCTCTTCTCATTAAAAATTAACTTTCTAAACTAACTTTTCAGCACCCTGATCTCTCTAAGTAATGAATCTGAAAACCTGAATATTTCCTGAAAGCAATAAATGATAATAGGTTAATATGTTACCTCTCCTGAGAACTGTATGTAATTTAATGGCTTCTGGTTACATGCCACACCAGAGATTTTAAACTTTTTCTTTTATTTAGCAAAAACTGTTTTTTTTCTCTCTCTCTCAAAGAAAACCTAAGTGGAACTCTCATTTATCAAATGGACACAGAAGGAGCTGCCCAGCTCGAAGCACTGGAGATCTGGAGCCATCTGCTTTAGCTGTGCCTTGACCCTCAGTAGGATGCCCTCATTCTACGCAGCGCAATTTCAACACCACTGCCTTAAACAAAAGGGATGTTGGACACCTGTAACGGTAGTGGGGACGTAGGGGGTTATCAACCCCTCAGTCCTCTCCACCTAGAGAGCTGCTACTTTGCCTCTGGTTAGAAGCACCCCTAACTCCCATATTGTATAAAGTGTCTCAGAAATAGAAAGTCAGCGTGACCACGAGGAGGTACCACATTGGTGAGGGCACCTAAAGATGGCTGACGGGAAAGAGGGATGCTGCTACAGACAGAGGCAGGCAACTTGGCATCAAGAGCTCAAGAGATTCTCTAGGGGCAGTGTTTAAGAAACGGTGGGTGTGGCAGGACTCACCTGGGGATTCTGGTTAAAATGCAGATTTAGATTGAGTGGGTCTGGGATGTGGCACTGGATCCCAAATTTCTTACAAGCTCCTAGGTGATGCTCGGGCTGTTGGCTGGAAGACCACCCTTTGACTAGCAAGGCTTCAGGGAACCACCTCCTGGGAATACCTTATCTGGGGGTGGGAAGGTCACTGAAACATCTTCATATAAGACGATCTGTCAATCATGCTCCCTGGTATTTACCCAAAGGAGCTGAAAACTTAATGTCCACACAAAAATCTGCGCACAGATGTTAACAGCAGCTTTATTCACCATTGCCAAAAACTGGGAAACAACTAAGACGTCCTTCAGCAGGTGAATGGATTAATAAACTGTGGTACATCCAGACAATGGAATATTATTCAGCGCTAAAAAGAAGTGAGCATCAAGCTATAAAGACACGGAGCAAACTTAGGTTCATATCACTAAGCGAAAGAAGCCAGTGTGAGAAGGCTGCACACTGTATGGTTCCAGCTCTATGGCATTCTGGAAAAAACAAAACTATGAAGACAATAAAAAGCTCGGTGGTTGCCAGGAGAGAGGAGAGGCAAAGGATGAACAAGCAGAACATAGAGGATTTTTAAGTCAGGAAAATGTAATACCATACTTAGTACGGTATTATAATGATGAAGACATGTCATTATAAATTTGTCTAAACCCATAAAGTGTACAATGCCAGGAGGGAACCCTAGTGGAAACTGTGGTCTTTGGGTGATGATGACGTTCACTGTAGGTTTATCCTTCGTAAAACATGTTCCACGGGGAGGCATGCATCGGGGCAGGATGTCTCTGGGAAATTTCTGTGCCTTCCTCTCCATTTTATTATAATCCTAAAAATGCTCTAAAAATATTTTTTAAAAAAGAAAAAGTTCGTTGAAGACTACTGCAACCCACATAGGCAGATCAAAAAAAGGGCTCAGAATTTACCAGAATGAAAGTTTAGGTGACATCATCTCTTAATGAATCCTGACCAGCTGGGGGGCTTCCTGATGGAGAAACAAATGTAAAATGCAGAGAAAAGGAGGAAGTGACCAGTTATGATCATGAATCACAATATGCGGCAGAAATGACCACCTACTGGTTTTTTTTCTGGTTCTTTTATATGCCAATTTAGTTTCTGACTCTATCCTGTGCATCTACTATTTTATTTCAGGTGGGTCATTGGTAGGTAACTTTACAATTTAGCCTTTAAGTTATAAGGTATCAAATAGTTATTGTGGCTGGAGTGCAAGGACAACTAGAAATAAAAAACCATAAAACATACTCTTAAATTTTGCAAGCTGGAACTGTAGATTCAAGTTGATATGATCTTTAGTAGAATTATACACTGGGCAGCAATCATTATGAATGGGGAGGAGCAAGAAAGTCAGCGTAATCTAATTCACTTTTATAATAGAATGAAGTCCCCAGAGGGCTTGAACAATAATGGTAAATTGAATAATTCTTGACATAACTGTTCACAATCGTTTTATTTCTGTATCATATACTAGTCTCTACCAAAGGGAAAAATGTAATAAAAATAGTTTACTCCGTAACTTTCTCAAGGGTCAGACTAGCTTTGTGAAATATTGGGTGAAGCACAGATGGATCTGTATATAATGTGTATGTGGTCTATTCTGGACTATCTCAACATAGTATTTGTGGACAATTAATTTAGATTATTAACTTTATCTTTTGTTGTTATGATTGAGATTTTTAAACTTCAAATCACTAGCAACAAAACAGCTTCCTGAACAAAACAGAAAAATATCCACAGAAGGGATTGGGGAGAAAAGGACCATTACTGTTTCTTTGTGTTGACTTTGACAATAGCTTTCTCATGATCTAATTACTGAATGGTGTTAAAAAGTCTGAGGTGGTTTATATTTTTTCTTACTTTTTAATTACAGAAAATATCACATGCATACAAAGGAAAGAGAACAGCACAATGAATTTCCACCTTCCATGACTCAGCTTCAATAATTATAAAGATTCTGTTTTTCTTATACCTACATCTTGATTCATTTCCTACTTCCCACTCAATAATATCAACAGTAACAATGATCATGACAATTACTTTCTGGGTATGAATAAGGACTATTCATATTATCATTAGGGGTCTAATTTGGGTATAAGACACACACACACAAAGGCACTGAATCTTTAGCAGTAAAATTTTGGCAAATGGGTACAACAGCTGTGTCACCCAGACCCACTGTGCTACAGAACACTGGCATCTCCCCAGAAAATGTCCTGGTTTCTTTTCCCAGTTACAACTGCCTCACCACCAAGGACATTGTTTTGATTTTTCTCCTGCAATTAGCCTTGCCTGTTCCAGAATTTCAAATAAATGAACCATAGAATTAATTTTTCGAAATTGTTTTACATTGGCTCCTTTCGTTCAAAGAATGCCTGAGGTAATCACTCACGCTGTTCCATTGATCAGAAGTTCATGCGTAACGCTCAGCAGAATTCCACTGTACAAATATCCTGCAATTTGTTTATCCATTCTCCTAATGACAAATAATTTCCTAATTACTCCTTTAATTTCTTCTTTGACCCAGGAGTTATTCTGAAATGTATTCTTTTCTAAATTGCCAGATATTTCGGCTTTTCTACTTTTTTAGATATTAATTATTAATGATTTCTAATCTAATTCCATCATGGTCAAAGAACATACTCTGGAAGGTTTCAATCTTTGAAAATTTATTGAAATGTATTAGGACACTTTTTTAGGGCTCAGCATATGATCTACCTTGGTGAATGTTACATGTTTACTTGAAAAGAATTTCCATTCTGTATATGTTGGAAATATCCATATATATATCTACATGATTAATAGTGTCAAAATAGTGTCAGGCCAACATAATTAATAGAGTCAGTCATTCACATCCTGTATATCATCACTGGTTAGTTTTGTCTCCTTGTGTCTACTGGTGGTGTGGGAGTCTCCAACAATACATGTGGATGTGTCTATTTTTATTCCATCATGCCACTTCTTCCTTCATGTATTTTGAATCTCTGTTATTAGGATCATATGTATTTATAACTTTTATGTTTTCCTGATACACTGCACTGATAGTTTTATCATTCCAATGTCCCTCTTTACCTTTGGTAAAACTTGTCATCGAGAAGTCCATTTCCCCCCACATATCATATAGTCACTCCAGCTTTCTTATTATTAGAGTCTGCATGACATTTTTTTTCCAAATTCTAATTTTCACCCTGTTTGTGTTTGTAATTAAATATGTCTCTTATAGGCAATATATAGTTGGGTCTTGTTTCTTTAATCAGTCTGAAAAATCTTTGCCTTTTAATTGGAGTGTTTAATCATTTACATTTAATGTAATTATCATTATGATTTGAATTAGGTCTGCCATTTTACTATTTGTTTTCTTTTGGTCTTAATTTGTCTTTTGCTCCTTTGTTCCTCATTTTCTGGTTTCTTTTGGGATAATTCAATTCTTTTTTGGTATTTCACTTTGATTTCTCTATTAGCATTCGGCGTTTCTTTGGAGTTTTTAAAAGTAATTGCTCTAGACTTTGCAATATGCATCTTTAAATGAACACAATCCACTTAGTGTTAATATTGTACTACTCCACATAAAGGAAACTTGTTACAGTATAGTGATGTTTACACTTGTTCTTTGTGCTCTTCTTGTTATATACGCTACAACTATCCACATTATAAATCCCTCAATGTTACAATTAGTGCTTTGTTGAAGAAATTAAGAAAATAAAACATGACTGTGTATTTATAGATTTTTAATTTTTATAAAATATTTAACTACATATTGACAGCTCCAGTGATCTCCATTCCTTCCCTCAGATCCAAGTTCTATCTATTGTGTTATTTCCTTCTAGCCTAACAAGCTTCTCCTAGTATTTCGTACAGTGTAGGTCTGACTCATTTTGTCTTTCAAGAGTAGATACTCCTCCAGTTTCCGTCTGATTTTGGCAGCTCTCTCAGTGACTTCAAATACTCGGAGGTTTTGAGGGAGTAAGGGATGACACATTTTATAATTGTTATCTGCAGCTGGCTTAGTCTGACCAAGCCACTCCACCAGTACTGGAAGCTGAAACCCACACTGTTTATATTTTAACACACTAAATGGTAGTTCTATTCATTCATTGAAGAAACACTTATTAGAACTTAAAAATGTGCTGCACATTAATGAAGGCAAAGCTTATTCAAGGAATTCCAAGTGATTTAATATCATTAGAAGACAGAGTGCAGTCTAGGGGAAAAATAGCTACACAAACACGCATGCATTTTCTCTCAGAGGTGATAAGGAACTGTTAATGGGATTTAAGCAAAAGAGAAACATAAGCAGGTAAGAATTTCTAATATAAACTAAATAAAATGATGCTTTGTTACCTAGAAAAAAAAAAGAATTTCTGCGAGACCAGTGGCATGGATGAAGAAATTTACAGAGTAAAATCTATGGGTAAAAAGATAAGCTAGATTACTCACAGAATTCATGTGGGTTCGAAAGGAGGAGAGGAAACCAGGTAGGAGGCAGAATCTGAGGACTGATTTGGTTATTGAAAGTAAAGGTGATCTGATGACAGATATTGATCTCAAATTTGATCATTAAAAATTAACTTAAGTTCTGAGTATTTGCTTCTTCTAAGCATTACTGATACAACTGTCTGAACATGCTGGTACATTTCCTCGACGCATATAACAGGAGATCCTGCCATCCGCTGTGTGCAGAGGATATCAAGCAAGTAGGGACACAAATATATCATATGATCAGAAGCCTAGCATCTCATTTTAGGAATTACTCCCTGGAGTTGTGGTTCTTAATCAAAGCTGCTCATAAATGCCAAGTATTAAAAAAAAAATCACTGATATTCAATCCCCACCCCCAGAGATTCTGATGTAACCAGTCTGGGGTTTAGCTTGGGTATTGGGGGTTTTTAATCAGTGTTTCTGAAACTTCACTGTATACCAGATTCAGCTGGAAGACTTGTTAAAGATTGCCAAGCCCCACTCCCAGAATTTCTGATTTAGTAGGCAGCTAGAGTAGGGCCTGAGAATCTGTATTTCTAACAAGTTCTCAGGTGATGCTATTGCTGTTGGTCTGGGGACCAAACTTTGAGACACACTGTCCTAGAGAGAATCAAAAGTCCCAGTAGGCAGTTAAAATTAAATAATGCCATAAATTAAATAATGCCATAGGTGCCCTACTAGTTGAAATAAAAATTGCTTTGACTGACATGAAAACAGATTAATTTTGAATTTACTTGCAAAAGTTTAAGTGACAAGTAAGTGATAGAAGCCATAAGGACAAAATACAAAGCCCCAATAAAGATACAGAAGGATCAGTAAAAGAATAATAAATACAAGAGACTGTATTTAAGAAAAAGTTGAATGTAAGCTATCCTGGTGATTAGAGTTGAGGAGACTATCTTTCAAAGAATGTCACTTGGCGCTCTTATCTTCTGCAGAGAATAATTCAAGGTGAAATGTAGTTTGAGACGCTGATGAACAATTTTGACAAATGTAAGAAATAATTCTTCTCAAGGACGGTGATGAAAGAAAGCTGACCAAGGCTGTTTCCAAGGCAGGGTATCTGTGTATCTTCCTTCTAGAAGGATTTGAATATATATTTTCCTGGAATCTGTGTGTGTGGTATCTGCAGTTCCTGTCCATGTTTGCTCCTTTCTTCCTTCTAAGTGAATTTAGGAGCTCACGTTACACAGGGAAAAGAAGTGAGTAGGCACAGGCTAAAAAAATTAATTCAAAATTATAAAACTCATGCCATATTTTTCTGCCAATCAGTCATCTTAAAGGAATTTTTATTTGCCAGCTTAACTTTGGCTTGAACTAATTTACAGACGTTCAGAGTTATTAATGCCTTCTTAGATATGATCATCATTTTTAAACATGACAACATTGTGAATTTCTCTCAAAATAAATGTGATTTTACTAAACAATAGATTACGGTAGGAAAAAAATAAGGTAAACCGTAATTACTCATGTATGCTGTCAAGTCTAAAGGACCTATTCAACACAAACAGCAAGTGATGTTATCTCCAGTATTTTACAGTGTTCTTTCAGAAAAGAGGCATTTCCTGTTATTTCTTTTGCAGCTTATCTGCATCCTAAAACATAACAACTATGGGTGAAATCATTCCAAGTCTGAAACAGCTATATATTTATATGCATACCATTTTGTTCTAATGAAATTCCTACAAATACTTCGTTGTTTTCTTTAAACTAAAACCTCAAAAATGACCTGTGAGAAAAAACAGCTGGTTAAATATATTCTGTCAAGCATATTAAGTTTGTATTTAAGCACAAATAGCCATTTGACTGGCTACAAATAATGATCACTGAAAGTAATTCACTCAGCTACATGTGACATTTATTTCACATACTTTCTATTCTTTCCTTCTTAGTCATTCTCCATTATATTTTCCTAAGCTTACTTTCTCGTTAATTGATTTTCATTTATATGCTGTTCAAATACTATAAGCTGACATAAGTTCTGTAGGGAAAAAAGTGAGAAAAACAGATACTGGATATATAGATGGATGTCCATCCAGATAGATGGCCATGCACAGATGGATGGGAGACAGTGAGTTACAGAAGAGAGAAACAAAGAGGAAAGGTAGGGGGGGTAGCCAGGGTGGGAGGGAGAGAAGAGGCAGGATGGAAGGAAAGAAGGAATTTCTACCAATAATTTTGGGTTATAAAATCTTTGGATTGGATTCAAGAAATGCCATTTAAAAATGACAGTCCGTGTCCCTGAGTATCTAAGGGAGACTGGTTCCAGGATGCCCATGGGTACCAAACTCTGTGAATGCTCAAGTCTCTTACATAAAATAGCTTAGTATTTGCACATAACCTATGCACATCTTCCCACATTCTTCACATCGTCTCTAGATTACTTAACAGTTGACTGTTGAACAACATGGGGATTGGGGCGCTGACCCTCTGAGCAGTCCTGTAACTTTACAGTCGTCCTGTGTATCTGAGGTTCCTCATCCTCAGATTCAACAAATCGCCAATCATGTGGTGTGTGAACGTAGATATGCGTATTCCTACTTTATTTCCATTTGATCCTGAATATTTGTCCATGAAATTTCACATTCTTCAAAAACATAATTGCAATGCAGACATATTTAATTAGAGATGAATGTACCAAAATTTGATCTCCGTTCCCACTCTAACTACCCCCAAACTCCCTCTTCTCCTTCCTATGCACATTTTCCAAACATTTGCTATACTCACTGTCTCTATTTCCTTGCTTCCCTTTCTCTTCTCAACCTACTGAAATATGCCTTATGCTTCAATGTTGCACAAAAATCCTGTCATCAGGTCCACAGAGGGTTCCAGTGACTGTTCCTCAGAACCCGTCACCCCTCTGCACACACCTGGGCCTATTCAGCTTTCGTATCTTACTGAATGGCACCATCATCCATCCAAAATCCATGATAAAAGCTAAAACGTGAGATTTAGCCCTTAAACTTTCCTGTTGCTCATTCCTATGTCCAGTAAAACACAAAGTTCTGCAAACTTTAACTCTCTTCAATCAATCCACCTATTTCCACTTCCACCCCCGCTCTCCCACGTATCCTCTCTTGACCGAACTATCACTATTGAATCCTGACTCTTGTTTGTTCACGAACTCTTCCATTCCATTTTCAACACTGTAGTAAGGGTATTAATTTAAAAGCAGAAGTCTGTTGGCGTCACTGCATCACCATGAATTCCTTCGGGGCATTATGTGATCTGGTTGAGAACTAAGGCATAAGCCATCAGTGGGAAAGGTAATGAATCCAGGCGGTGCAAGCCAACTGCGGGTCTACACTTCTGCTGGGACAAGGGGTTTCAAAATAACCACGATAGACAAGAGTGACATCCGCCAGGTTCAGAGAACACGGAAGGTGGACTATCAGGCCAGTAAAAGTCAAGAGATAATTTTCTTCCTTTTTATCCCGATTGCCCCTTTCTTCTTTTCCCTTCCCTCATTTTGACTTCAAGGCATCAAAAACTAGGAAGCTAGGAAGCTAGGGAGGCGGAGGCTGGGGAGTGGCAACGTGAAGTGACCGTAACCACGCCCATCCTGCTACTGGCAGTGAGACCATGCCAGGACCGAGAGTTGAGAAAGGCTGCAATTCTTAACAACGACAGGAATTCTTTTTCACATATTATCATGAAACTGAATTAGAGCAATAAATTACAAAATTCAAGCTGTTTCTATGTCTAGAATAAACTGGAAGACTTTTTAATATTTAAAAATGATCAGAAAATTCACTGAGCTCGAAATGAGTTTTCATGCAACCGGCAGGAGTAAGTTTAAGCAGGTAATAGTGAAAAAAAATAAAGGGATTTCTAATTATACACTGTGAATCTTCCTTTTTCAATGCACCAGTTTGGGTAAGTGAAATACACAGAATTTAGTGACTGAATGACAAGTGGGAATGAGAAATCAAGGACAGTGAGTATGAAGCCTGAAGTTTTAGCTCCTATCTTGGGAGTAATAGGGCAACCTTGAGAGTGAAGCCTTGAGACAGATAGCGAAGCAGAAAGATGGAGTGGCTCTGTGGCCTTGGGAAAAGTGGAGCCATCACATTAGCCCCGTACTTCTTACCTACAGACTCATGTTACATAAAGAAAAAAAAAAATAGATCTCTGCCACTTTTTAAGTAGATTGACTATATGCACCAGGACTCCCAGGGCAAACCGAGGTTTATGTCTACTGTTACAGTGTAATTATTATCAGAGCCCCTTTTACTCTCAAAAGGGTCTTTTTGGGATTAAATATAGCATACATAAGAGAGATTAAAGATACATGAAACAAAAATTGACACCACTGCCAAGGAGAAATGAACGAATCCAGCTGGAGCTTCAATGCCCCTCTCTGCATAAGTGATTGGACTTGTAGACCAAGAATCAGAAGTAATACAGAGGAACTGAACAACACTATCAATCAACTTGACTGCACTGACATTTACAGAAAATTCCACCCCACCACAGAAGGATATATATGCATTCTTTTCAAGTGCATGTGGAACCCTTACCTAGGTAGATCACATTCTGAGCCAGAAAACAAGGCTTTCTAAACTTAAAAATATCCAAACCATACTATGTTCTCTGTTCACCATGTAAATCCAAGGTCACAGAAAGAACTCAAGAACATTCAAAAATGTTTGGAATGTGTAAAGCATAATTATAAATAACCTATGTGTCAAGGAAGAAATCAAGAGGCAAATTAGAAATTTTTTTTGACTGAACAAAAATGGAAGCACAACACATCAAAATGTGTGGTGTGCTGCTAAAGTAGCACTCAGAGAGGAATTTATAGCTAAAACGTTAAATTGTGAAAGATAGAAGGTCTCAAATCAATGACACCTTTTACCTTAGGAAATTTTTTAAAAATACATTAATCCCAACCTAAAGAGAAGAAAATAATGAGGATCAGTATCCATGGAATAGAAAACAGAAATTGAGGGAAAAATCCATGAAACAAAAGGTTGATTCTTTGAAAAGATCAATGAAGTTGATTACCTTCTAGCCAGGCTGATCAGGGAAGAGAAACAGAAGGTGCCAGTTGCGAATACAGGAACAAGCCCCTTGCTGATGACCGCACATATTTAAAAAGGAAGGAGATAGTATGAAACATTCTATGCCAATGAACGTGTGACAACTTAAAGAGATCCTGGAAAGGTAAAAACTACCAAAACTTACTCAGGAGGAAATCAGTCATCTGAAGAGACCCACATCTATTAAAGAAATTGAATTTATAGATGAAAAATCTCACCACAAGGAACCCTTGAGGTCCAGACGGCTTCAATGGTGAATTCCACCAAACATCTGAGAAAGAAAGAATCCAATTCTGTACAATCTCTTGGGGTTATTTCAGCAACAAAAGATTCATTTAACATTAAAAAAAAAACCAATCAATGTAATTCACCATATTAAGCAACTAAAAAGGAAAAAACATATACATGATCATTTCATGAAAGCTTTCATCCTTCTGTCATATAAAGAACTGCATATGAATGTTCATATAAACTTGGTAGTAGCCAAAAACAGGAATGCAAATGTTTATCAACAGGTGAATGGATAAACAAAGTATGGTGTCTCAGTCTTCATGATGGGATACTAGTCAGCAACAAAAAGAAATGAACTTTACATCTATTCAATGACAGGGATGCATTTCAGAATAATCATGCTGAATAAAAGAGGTCAGACCCAAAGGAGTACATACTGCATGGTTTCATTTACATGTAATTCTAGAAAGTGCACACATTTGAGAGAGAACAGATCAGTGGTTGTCTGGAGACCGGGGAGCAGAAGGGAGTGACATGCAGAAACCTCGGATGAGGGTGATGGATACCTTCACAATCCTGATTGTGATGATTATTTCATGGGTGTGTGCATACGTCAAAATTTAGCAAATTCCATAGTTCAGATACGTGCAGTTTTTTGTATGCCACTTATATCTCCAAAAAAGCTGTTAAAATAATAAATGAGTCTACAAATTTTGAACTCCCAGTCTATCCCTTCCCACCCCCCTGTAGATACTGACAGGCATATGCAGAATAGATAAACAATATTATACTGTATAGCACAGGGAAATAGATACAAGATAGCTCACAGGGAAAAAAAATGTGACAATGAGTGTATGTATGTTCATGTATAACTGAAAAATTGTGCTCTACACTGGAATTTGACGCAACATTGTAAAATGACTATAACTCAATAAAAAATGCTTAAAAATAGTAATAAATGAATCAATCAGTCAACAGATAGATAGGTAAATAAATAAGTTTTGTTTCAAATTCCTTGTTCACTCTTAATTACATTCAACAAACTACTGCCCTAATGGTATAAGGAAGATAATGATGAGTGAGATCCAGTCCCTACATTTAAGCTGGTTACACTTAAACACAAGGGCTAAGGTGGGGCAAATGCAATTTTTATCAGACTGTGATTTGGAGAAGGGGGTGAACAGGAGGGTGGGAAGGAGGAGAAGGAAAGAAGAAAGAGAATGAGCATGAAAAGAAGAATGAGCCGAGCACTGGTTAACCAGGGCAACAAGCATTCACTAAATGTTTATCATATCCCGGGCACTGAGCTCATCCTTGAGAAGACACCCTTAAGAAGTCAGCATACAAGGAGATAAACACACACGTGGACCATGAAATACACACTGAAAATCAAGATTTATAGTAGAGTGGTCTGGTGGGACAAAGGAGAAAAGGAATTCATTGTGATGGATCAGAAACGAACATTTGACCGTGACCTTAAAAAAAAGAGTATTTCAATGAACATCAAGACTGGGAAGAACTGTTCCTCCTATGGAAATAGCAGGAAAAACTCCCAGACGTGAGACAGTTTATCTGGTGTGACTGGAGAATGAAAATTCCTCTTGCAGCACTGGCAAACCGGACACATAAAAGGACAGAAATGGAGAATTAAGTTGGAAAGGTGAGGCTGTGATGATACAGTGAAAGAAAATGAACCCCACAGTAAGCAGTTTGGAACCAATTCTACAAGCACTTGAATATTCAAAAACAGCAGCATGACCACCAATGGTTCTAATCAGTTATAAGATGGGGCACAAGCAGGTTGTTAATTATAATGATTATGCCACTCATATTTGTAAAGCATATAGTTTTAAAAACTCAATCAAGATTTTCTCTATCATAACATCATACTTATTAACTAGTTTTCCAATATTCTTTCTTGAGTGTGAGGGTCGGATGTACCACCCCAATTGGTGACGTGTGGAATTTCAATAATCTTTTAGTAATCACAGGAAAGTGTCAAAAAAGTGAAGTATAAAACATGTGTATTATGGCAGTAAAATTCTATGTGTATATATCCACAGAGAGAAGGAAGAGAAGCGTTGATATAAACAGTGGGATGAGATGAGAAATTCTCGAATGCATGAGGAAAGGATGAATAGCTGGAAAGAGTACAAGAAAAGTTACCACATATGAAAATAAAGGTCAAATGTCCATATCTGTATACAAGAAGTTCTAGAAAAATGTAAGGAGAAAAACAGCATAAGTTATTTGGAGGCATATGACCCACAGTTTCACAGCAATATCACACAAGGACACATAAACAAACATGAATTCACATGGAAAGATACCAAATGTGCCAAAGAGGTGATAAATAAATCACATGGACATGTTACAGTAAAACTTACAAAAGTCAGAGACAAAGGAAGCAGCCCAGCATCCCAAGGAGAAATGGCAGATCACCTGGGCAGGAAAAGCATCCTACCAACACGCTTTAGGAGGCAGGAGGCGTCTGGCCAACACTAGGTCTAGCTCTAAAATTAGACAAGATATTTAACTTCTCCGTAGCTTGGTTTCCTCATTTATATAATACAGACCATAATAATTTCCATAATTTCCACATCACAAGATTGTTGGAAGTACCAAATACAGTACAATCCATGAAACCCATAAAAACACAGCCAGGCACATTAGTAGGCACGCTATGGCTATGAACGATTATTGTTCTCAGATTTCTTGGTAGCGATATTTGATGGAGAAACACAGCAGAATAACATTTTCAAAGTGTTTAAGAAAAGACCATCCGTGTTAAAAGAGTTTTATATCCGTCTGAATAATCACTTAAATACAAGAGTGGAAAGACAGAAAAAATATAATGAATATAAGAAAGAAAGATTAATATATCAGGCAAGGCATTAATAATACTGCAATTATATATGAACTTGTAATTATTATTCATGCCCCTTCCAAAATGTACTGAGAGACTATTGTGTGCCAAGAATGATTTTAAGTTCTTTGCATAAATTAACTAATACAGCATTCACATCAACTCCATGTGGAAGAGAGAGGCTCACCAAAGGTCACTCAGGGTGGATCTGATAGGTAGTCGAGAGTCACCTCCATGATAAGCCTCCTTTGTAAGATCTGTAAATGCGAGACAGGTCTTAAATACAAACCATCTGTTCCTTGTTCGCGTTCTGAGCCTTTCCTCCACGAAAGCTTGTTTACAGACTTTATCTCTGAGAAATGGTCCTTGAGGGTGATTTCAGTGGAGGTAGAAACCTCTGGTCCTAAGGAGCTTCTAATTTTGGCTACCTGCCCTGGTGTGTTCTCCTCTACATAAAAAGCCAGTTCGTGGTTGAATCCAGTTATGGATAAAACCAAATACCTCCCAACAAAGGACTGGTGCTAACTGTTAAGCACTCACAGGGAAATGTGAGCGTAACACGGAGCTTTACTGTTTTATTTTTTAACAAATCATGCACACATTTTTCTAGCATGCAAGTTATAGCAATGGATGACTAAATATTAACGTTAGAGACCTTGACTTTTTCACTGGTTAAGAAATAACAGTGGTTGGTTATCTACCCAGAGCCTTAAGGCTACAATCATGTGAAAAAACAGCTAAAGAAAACTAGCTTTAAAAAAAAAACAAAAAAAGCAGGCAGATTTGAGCATGGCCGCAGTCACCTAACCCTAGCTCTGCAGGGCTTAGGGCGAAGCTGCTCACGTCCTGCACTTGCCCTCTTGACACAAAACTCTTCGGTGGAAGCTCTTTCCACCCAAAGACTATCTGCTCTAAAAAATTCTTAAGAATCTCTGATTTTAAATCTCCTAAAAGGACTCACATATCTTCTGTCAGTGGGTTAAACTCTGTGTCCTTTCAGCTGGGACACATGAATCTAGGTATTTACTTTCTCGAGTTTAACTGCTGCCCTAGTGGTCAGAATTACCTGAAAATTCCTTTCCATTGTGGGTCCTAGGCCATTTTTTTCTTTTTTGGTGTATTTTCCAGATAACAAAGACTCTGTTTCTTAGGTCATGTAGCGGCCACTTGGGAGAATATGAAGCAAATGCAACTCAGATCTGTTGATGGCAAGACTGATTATATTGTAGGAATCCCTTGCAAGTGTTTCGCCCACTCTGCCCAAAGCAAGGTAGAGCCCCAAATTGGGAGAGGAATATGCAACCTTAAAGGGAGACCTGTGATACGTTTTTATGGCCAGAGTCAGCGAGTGCTCATTTGAGTTTAAATACACCATTGACTTTCTTTCTCTGCTTTTCATGAAGATTGGAAGTGATAGGAACAATACGATTTCAGAGTAAACAGCAAGGGTTTGAAAGTTCTCTAGTAACTCTCCCAGTACCATGAGTACCTCCAATAGTGGAGAGAGAGGCTGGAATTCTCTAGGTTGGAAACACAAAGTCAAGTAACTGCTTTGCTGTAGTCATTTGTCTCTTCCATAGAATAGAGAGGCAATTGTGAAATCTGAATGTCTCTCGCTTCCTGCAATCAACAACCAACAGAAGAGAATGAAAGGAGTAGTGACAAAAAACAAATCTGCTAGTGACAAGGCAGCTTTCCACCAGAGATACACTGTTTTCAAATCGGACCAAATAATCAAAGCATTCTTGGGAATGCATTGGGAATCTTAGGAGACAAAGTACACTTAGCGTTTGGTAGCTTGATGAAGAGAAATTGAAATAGATCCAGTGTGAGACTTACCCCATCACTGAAGGCCTCCCTGGCGTCCCCAGTTTCTGAACTGACAGTCTTAGGCTTCAGCAGCAAGGGAAGTGTCCACAGGATCTCAGCAGGACGTCCAGGTTGTTGAACTCCCCCAAAATACCATCAGAAAACCTTTCAATAAAAAGAGTTACATTAATGGAACTTACTGCAGTAAGGGAGAATCCTATTTTGACTGACTCTAAGCAGCATCTTAGAAGAGTTAAGTCAGAAGCAGAATCTCATTGGGACTTTGGGGTCTGGACTCAAGCAGGTTACAGTGGGTCTGCAAGAGTGGGCAACTGAGCAGGACTGGGCAGAGTTCAGGGTGCAGTAGTTTAGGATTGGTGACATGGGGGAGTGAGGGCCTTGACAAGCAAACTGCTATTGACAAGCAGGCTGTGTGTCAGAGTTCTGTCTTCAGTATATAGATTTGGGGGCATTTTCTGAAGCAAACCATGGACTTAATTATTAGTTTACCATCTTATCTTTCCCAGGCTAAAGTTTCCTAGAAGGAATGACTAATTCACATTGACACAGGTGTCCCATTTTATTTAAGCCTTGATCACAGATGGTCTCAATTCTCAAAGACTAAGACTTTAATATCAGAGGAAATAGAATTTCAAATAAAATCATCAGAAGTTACAAAAATGGACATTATACACCAGTAAAAGGAAAGTTAGATTAAAAAGATACAGTCATCATGAACATAGACGAGCAATATAGCACAAATTATATAAAGAGATAACTGAAATAATTACAGTTAGGAACAGAAAATACAGTCAATAATTATAACTAGAGATTTCAACAAGGCACTTTCAAACAAAATTTGAATACTATAATTAATAAACTCAAACTTAATATCCAACTAAAAGCACGGAGAGAATTAGTTCCAGGAATCAACCATGTACAAAGTCACAAAGAAAGCCTCAATGTATTTCTAAAATCAACATCATTTATCACTAAGTTAATAAAATTAAAAATTAATAACAAAAATTCCATAAGTCTGTGAACAAAAAATAAAATAAAATAACTTTTCATTTAAAGAAAAAAAATTCCATGGAAATTCAGATAAATATACAACTGCTTGACAAAGAAAGCATAACAGACCAAAAGTGGCAAATGTATAGGAGAAGCAGAATTTAGATGGAAACATATTTTTAAAATATGTTCATCAGAAAATAGAAAACGTGACAATGAATATATATATATGTTCATGTATAACTGAAAAATTGTGCTCTACACTGGAATTTGACACAACATTGTAAAATGAATACAACTCAATAAAAAAGTTTAAATTAAAAAAAGAAGAAAATAGAAAGCCAAAAGACAAACAATCTAAGCACTCAAATGAAGAAGTCTGAAAAAGAGCAACAGAGTAAAATTAAAGAAGCAAGAAGGAAGGATAGGTGAATTCAGAAATAAATGAACTACAGAAGATTGTCATAATGGATACTGGAAAACACAGAATGAATATACTGTTAGCACCATGTGCCTTCAAACACCACCTCCATGTAGAACAGAAACCGAATACATGAAACAGACAAAAGGTGTCACTCTGGCTGGGGCCTGAGGGGAGGGCAATCGGAGCCCTGCTCCCTAACCCCCTTTCCTCAGTTTCCATCCACTGAGAAACATTTCTTGAAAAGTCAGTGCTTAGAACCTGTTGTAAAACAGGTCCTTTATGAAGCTAGTGATGGATTCACAAACCAGGAAAAAGAACCTTCTGAAGCTTCTAAATATACTGATGGCAGAAAGTACTTTCAGAGGGTAAGCAAGCAAAACCCAAAACAAATAAACAATCAAACAAATAAGCCCTGAAACCACTAATGCAGGATTGTCTTCTGAGATCCTCGACTTTTTTTCACTCAAGTACACTTTTTGCCAGCATTTCATTTACTTAAAATAATGACAGGAGGAGGAAGACAACACTTTTGAGAGAAAAAAAAAAAAAAAGTCTGTATGTGCTTACTGCTGTATTTCAAATAAAACACATACTATACTTAATATGATACGTTCTGATTCTGTTGACGTCGCGGTCTTCACCCTATGCTAGGCCCCGGGAGGGTTGGAAATGCCTCAGAGTCTCAACTTGGTTGCCTGTCACCATCCTGAGGCTCACTTCTTACTCCAGACCAATTAAGCGGAATCTCTTCTGGTGCACTCAGGCACGTGTGGTTTTGAAATCTCCTTTTGGTATTTCAAGTGCAATCAAAGTGGAGAATCACTGTAATAGGGAATGGTTACAAAGAGGCCCCAGTGTCTGCTTAAATCCTACCCCAGTCTGTCCTTAGCGCTTCCCTTTTCACGGCTTCCTCAGTTATCTGAAGACAGATATGACAAATTGATCAAACAGGCACACAGCAGGCTTAGATAGCGAGAGGACTACCACAGCCACGGCAGCAGCATCCCAAACCACCTCAGCAAGCTGTGATGATGGACTAACTCCAAGAGGAGCGAATCCAATAAGGATAAACAACAAAGCTCAAACCTTGGGCACAGTACACCGGCTTCAAATGCAGGGTGATGCAGCCGTGACTATACAGCAGTCCACATGAAGAAAATCTTGAGGAATTTAGTTGACTTTTAAGTGTGGTGTGAGTCAACACTGATTCAGCTGCTAGAAAACAAACCCCATCTGAGGCTGCATCAGCAAATGTATGATGTCTGGACAGGGAGGACCCTTTCTGCATGCTTGCTGGAACACTTTAAGTCCTGAGTCATGTTCTGAGGAGTATACTACAAGAGGAACATGGACAAATTAGATTATGGCTAAGGAGGGAACTTGGAGTTGTCTTTAAAAAGGGGTGAGGGTTGCGATATTTAGCTGAGAGGAAAGCTGGGGTAGGGAGAATATGCCATATTTTCAAAATATTTGATGAATTCACATAAAGAGGTTAGATCAGATTCATGGTGTAAAATTCAGAAGTTGAAGCAACGGATAGATGGAAGTGTTACCCCGAAAGGGGAAAGGAAAAGACCTCAGTTCATGTCTTACCTGAAAGGTACGAATTCAGACAGGAGATGGAGCATTGTGTAGGGAACGATTTTGAAGAGTTTATTTAGCAAAGGGAAAGTACACCTCCCAGAACGGGAGGCGGGTTGATCCACAGGAGGAAAAGCAGTGGTCTTTGTTATGCCCAGTCTCTTCTTCCCTCACTCGATGGTCTTTTGGTTGACTGACGGCTCTTGCCCCTGGAATGCTTAGTCATGTTTGTCCCCTTTGCGCATGTCCTTACCCATGATGCACACAGAAAAACCCACGGGGGTTGGGGGTGGGGGCGCAAGGCTAATTGTATTACAATGAGCATGGGGTCATGTCCAGTTAAGTCCTTGCAGCTACCAGGCAGTTTCAGCTGTCAGGTTCTAACCCCTTTTCTTGCTGGTATCCTTTGGAGGAGGTAAAGCCGCTTTACGCTGAATGCGGGCATAACACCATCTTCCAGACCATCCTGCCTCTCCTCCACCTATCTCCCTGCCCTCACCCATCTAACTACCTAACAGAAGTAAACACTTTTCAACCACGCTGACCATCAGAAAGGGAATGGGCAGCCACACAGATCAGCAGGCTCCCTGCCCTAGGTGCTATGTGAGGCTGCAAGTCAATCAGGGGTGAGGGGAGTTTCAGAACTTGTGGAGCACTGAATCAGATACGACGGTCTCTTCTCCACCTAAGATTTTATGACCACTGCATTTAAAAGTTACTCGGGAGTATGTGTGAGACTTTTTCTGTTCTGTGCGCTCTTGAAACCCCTGACCTTGGACGTCTGCATCCAGGCCACTTGGCCCCTCCGCACCACGCCCGCAGCCCCTGGGTGATTGTCCAAGGGGAAGATGCTGTCGCTTTCTGCAGATGTCCCTTCCTGCAATGTGCTCTACACGTGTGTGTGTGCGTGTGTGTCTCACTCCCTTTCTCATTTAAACCCAACTTCTTGCAGAAGCTTCTCCATGAAGAGTCTGGCCCGTCCTCCCCATCTGCCACAAGTTCTGGATTCCGAAGGGATCCTAGGTGCTCACCCCCATGGCCGGGACTGCATTCCCAGGGCTCCCCTAGTTCTGGCTTCCCCAGGCCCCTCGAGTTGCCCAGACGAGGGGACAGCGGACAGCGGCCGGTTCCCAGGACCACCGGCGTCTGGCCCCGTCACGGTGCCCACTTTCTCTCGGACCTTCTGGAACTCTCGGGCTCTTTCCACACCTCGAGCCGAGCGCTGGGGGCCAGGCTGACCGGCGTCGGACCGGAGCCGAGCGGGGGGCCACCGAGGACAAAGGGGCGGCTCGGCCCTCCCCGCACACCCCTTTACTCCCGCTCCCACCGTGACGGGCGCGGGGCCGTCGCCTCAGAGCCGGAGCGCAGAGCGCGGGCCCCGGGACGAACCCGCGCCTCGGGCCGCGCTCCCGGGAGGGGGCGGGGGAGGGAGGAGGGGCGCCGGGAGGCGGCGAGGGCCGCGGGGAGCTCCGGGGAGAGAGCTTCCGAGGCAAGTGCGAGGGGAGGGCGGCCGGGCCCGGCACGCTCCCTCCCTCGGCCGCTTTCTCTCACATAAGCGCAGGCAGAGGGCGCGTCAGCCATGCCCTGCCCCTGCGCCCGCCGCCGCCGCCGCCGCCGCCGCCGCCGCGCAGCCCGGCGCTCCGAGGCCCCGCGCCCCGAGCTCCCCGGCCTCGCCGCCCGGCGCCCCGCCGCCCTCCTCCCACCCCGGCGCCGCCGCCGCTCCCGCCGTCCCGGCCGCCCGGCTCGTCCCGCTTCGGGGAAGGGGAGGGAGGGGGGGCTCGCGGACTCCGGGGGCGCTGCCGGCCCGAACTTCGCGGGGCGGCTCGGCTTGGCCTCCCTCTTCCCCAGAGCGCACGCCGAGGCGCCGTCCTCCCGCGCCCTCGCCTCACCTCGCGGGCTGCGGACGCGCGGGGAGCTCGGATGTCCGGTTTCCTGTGAGGCTCTGCCCTGACCCTGTCGCCTCCGCGGGCCCGGGCCGGGAGAGCGGCTCGCCGCGTCGGGAGCGCCGAGCCCGGACCCGCTCCCGCCGCGCCGGCTCGCCGCGGGGTCCCCCCGGCCCTCGGGGAAGGGCCGAGCCGCGAGCGCAGCCTTGCAGAGGGGCGCCCGCGCCCGCCCCGCCCGCGGACCCGGCGCGCTCGCGGTCCTTCCACCATGCACTTGCTGGGCTTCTTCTCTCTGGCGTGTTCCCTGCTCGCCGCTGCGCTGCTCCCGGGTCCGCGCCAGGCGCCCGCCGCCGCCGCCTTCGAGTCGGGACTCGGCTTCTCGGACGCGGAGCCGGACGCGGGCGAGGCCAAGGTAGGTGCGCGGTGGCGCGCTGCGGCATGGGACTGCGCGGGGCTGCGGGGCTCGGGTGCCCAGGACCCAGAACCTGTGCAGAGTGTGGGGTTCGTGCTTCACCTTGTGCATGTTGGAGCCACAGTTACTGAGCTGAGTGTCCGCTTTCTGGGAGAAAAGTTTTCTTTGCCTTTTTTCAAAGAAAGTTGTTACTAAATAGGAAAGCAAGTTATACGAGTGGAGGGCCCCGAGAGGTGGCTGGTGACAGCGATCGCGTGACCACCTGGGAAGCAGTCCCCACCGGTGCGCCCAGCGGGTCTCGACCCCGCGCGGGGGTCTCGGCTCCGGAGAGCCCGAGTTCAACCCCATCCGAAGTGTTCTTTTCTTTCCTGGCAGATTAGCGCGACTCCAAACAGCTCCAGGGGCTTGGATAACCAGTCATCCGAGGCTTGTTTTCCTGGAGTGTTCCTCTTACATGGAGCATGAGGCGCTGTGCGCGATTTTAGAAAAAGTGTAAAGGAATTTAGTAACCGGGCTCGAGGGCATCAGACTTCAAATTCACTTGGAGAAGTTGGTCAAACTTGAGATGATGCAGAATCTAAAGTAGATCATAATCAGGCTTGGCTTTTCAGCTTCATAAACTCTGCATTTCTGAAATCTGGTCGGAAAGCACAGTAGAGTAAGGGGAATTTTGTTCGCTGGTTGGTTGGTTTGTTTTTTTAAATGAGATGTTTAAGTCTGCCTGAGAAATATTGCGAAGATACTTTTGAGGCATTCTGATTTTCAGATACCGTGTATGTGTGCCTGCTTCTTACTTGCTCCTCTAAAAGAGAACATACTTACCTAAAAAGTTCAGATCTGACATAGGAGGGAGAGAATGCTTCACAGAGTTCTTGAACTCCTGAAGAAGTTTTATGTCCCGCACAAGATGGGAAGTCTCGGTTCACACACTTGCAGGACCCCTGGCTGGAGCTATACTGTAGCGCTTTATTTCAGCTCATGGCAGGTGAAGTGTGTATCTGTCAACCCTGAGTTGACTTTACTGATTAACATATACTGAATGGGTAGAAATTAAATTGCCTTTCCAGTTTTATTTTGAAATAGGCTTTTAAGATTGAGAAGCCTAGGGAGGGGAGATATAGCTTGGTGGTAGAGTGTGTGCTTAGCTTGCAGGAAGGTACTGGGTTCAATCCCTAGTACCTTCATTAAAAAAAAAATTTGAGAAGACTAATTTTTAAAAACCAAAATACCTTTGTATCTTATATTTGGGGGGGGGATTAAATATTGGAATTTGTCATTCAATGGAGTCAAGAAAAAAATGAGTAAAACCTTGGACATGAAAGAGCAGGAAAGAATGCATTGTGTGAACTGTAAGCTAGTTTTCAACACAAATATTTACATTGGTAGAACTGTTGTCATGAAAAAGTCTCCCTGTCCTCAAATGCCACAAAAAAATGCGGTTTTAGACTCACTAACATGTCCTATAATTTGAATGTCTTGAATTTCACGATATCGATTCACTTTGTTTCTGCAGAGTTCAAACTTTTTATTAAAAGTATGACTTAGTAAGGCAACTCCTCTCTTGCCTATGATAACTCACTTTGGTTTACAGTGAGAAAGGGTGAAGTAGGAAGTAAAATGAGAAGCCTGTCCTGTTAAGCCAAGAGCTGGTATAAGTCGCTAACTGCCGGGTGGATCCTGAATAGATGTACCCGTGTGTGCGCATGCGCTTGTGCTTACCGCGCGTGTGTGATGTGCAGGTGTGTGGTTGGAAGGTGCACGTTCGTTTACTTCCATTTTCAAAATTGTCTTCATTGGTCTGGTAATCAGATTTTACCTTTGCCATGAAAATGTATGCACTTTTTCTGGGCTTTTCGTATTTGGCCATCTTTATATGTTCTATATGGTGAATATGGTTTGGTATTCTGTATGTAGTGTGAACTCTTTACCACACGATGGAACATCGTTTTAAGTCTCCGAGTTCAACAGACCGCAGGGCAGAGTGTTATTCCTGCACTGAAGTGTTCCCCAGTGGTTGGGTAGACGCTGTAGAAGGCATGTGTGGTTAATGCCCTCAGCAAAACTGCTGTCTAGTGGCCATAAAAATGCCAGGGTCCCGAGACTCCATGTCTCTCCCTAGTGGACTAAACGAGCAACTCACTGAGATGTTAGTCCTGGACAGGAGCTGATTGTTAAGTCTCTGTGATCTGCATAGACTCCAAGAGGAAATTTCAGAAAGTAAATAGAAGACTCTAGATATACATAATCCCCAATAGAGATTTTTTAATAACTTACACTTAGGAAGTATTTTTTAATATTTAAAAAAATAGAGAACAGCTCGCAAGCTATGAACCAAGTTTAGCCATCCCATCCTTCACCCCATCCCCAGAGCCATACAAAAAATTGGAGGTAAAATCACAAGTGGAAACAAGATCTCCTTGTCCCTCGACCCAAATTTGCCTTTATTAGCTTCCTCTTTTTAATTATTCATGGATATATGACTTACTAAAAACCCCTAAAGTGTTTTTCTGAAGGATGTTAGTGCAAGTGAGTCAACATCAGTAAAGTAAGGCAAGCAAAGTATGGTCTATTACAGAATTAAAGTTAACTGGGCATGATGGGGAAAAATAGGAAATATTTAAAATTATCATTAAACTAAAGAAAACTACAGAACATAGAAAAAGCACTAGCTTACTAGCTACAATCATTTGCTGACATGAGATTAGATAGAGCTGACTCTAGTTGGAGTTGAGTTTGGTTTTAGGAGAAAAGTTGGTTTATGATTCACAAAAGGAAGAACTACTTCATTACTTCGTATCATGAAATATCCTTTTATTCCAAAAAACTTGGTTGGACTGAGAGTTTAAGCACCTAGATCCTTATATATTTTTAGAGTAATAAATACAAGGAAAGCATATCTTACATCACAAATGCCATTGTTAATAAAGATTGAACTCAACAAAAGAAAGCTTAAAGATTTTACAGTCTTGTGTCAATTAAGTGAATACTCTAGAAAATCTAATATTATTGCATAGAAAAATATAACATGTTATTTTCAGTCATTTGCATAACTTTAAATATACCTACATTTATAGTTTCAGTGCTAAAAATAGATCAGCTTAATATTAATACCAGTTGCTTTAATGAGAATAGCTATTTTTAATTAACATAGTAAAAATACACATAGTGACTATCACAAGACTTTCTAATAATAGCAACCATTTTGCAACATACCAGATTTATTTCTCCATCTTTTTAAAATTCTGCATAATTTTGTATTTGTTTTATTTTTTATGTCAAGTTAATCAGTGGTGATGTTTTTCAAAATATCATCTTTGTGCTAACTGCATCACAGTTCCCTAGAGATCTTTAATTTTTTGTTCTCCTTACCTGAGACCAACCAAATATATGGACTTAAGTCTAGGAATATACATTTTTAACTAGCATCCTAAGTCATTCTCATGCGCAATGACAGTCTTAGACTCACTGATCCATCATGTGTAACAATGACTAATTTCATTGTTTTTTATCATCTTCATTATATAATTGTCACGTTTGCGATGTACTGTATTAGGCATGGGGCATCTTAAAAGACAGAAGCCATCTTTTCTTTTTTCAAGGAGCTTACAACTCAGGTAGAACAAAAATAAAGACTGTAACACAAAAATACTGTGAGTTATCAGGGGAAGGATACCAAAACATTGTCTGTGTCTTCAAGTTTGGGCAAGAGAGTCATTCATGTGGCCTTGTTGGTCTGGGTGCCTTGACATAAGGCAGAACTTGAGCTGTAACTTGGGGAGGAACTTCCAGCAGATGGTTGCATCAAGCTCAGGGGTCCCTTTCATGTCTTGGACGGTGTGCAAAGGTGAAAAGACAAGGAGAACTATTTGAGTGCAGCTGTGGGATTATATAGGATAACAGTGAAGACCCTTAAATAAGAGTAAGTTTGTAGAGGTGGATGGGGTTACAATGTATATGGCCTGAACCAGTTTACAGAATTTGAATATCATGCTTTGGGTCTTGGAGGGGTTATTCATGACGGAAGCACCTGAAAGGCATAGATAGTATGAAGACATTTGAAGTAATTTACGGGGTTTATTTGAGGTCAGAAGAACTGCCTGGGGCCTAATCTAGTTGAGAAGCCATAGTAATAGCCTGGAAGGGCAGTGAGGCATAGTCAGCATAGAGCGGGGGCAGTGGGAACAAAGGAAGAGCTGTTACAGGTGCTACACTATAGATCTGGTGACTGATTAGTATGAAAGATAAGGGAGTGGAAGAAATTAACCTCGCATCAATGTTTTAATCATAGGAAAATGTTGGTCCTAGTTGTAGGATTAGGGCACTTCCAGGAAGAGAAGAGACTAGTTTTCATGGATGGATGCTGGAAGATGGAGGCATGATTCCATAAGTCACTTAAGACTTTACTAAACTTAGGACTCTTTGGAGAAGTAAAATCAGCTTTACATGCTTACATCCCATTAAAGAAAAATAATTGTCAAGCATGGGAAGGATTTAAACTGTGTAATATATTTTAAAGGACTATTTGAGCATTTGACAGGTCTTATTACAATCCCTAAAGGAAAATTAACAGTATGCATATCCTGTTATCCTGCATCGGGAATGAGAAGGTACATTTTATTCAAGTAAAAATAGGCCATACATGTGGCTGTAACTTTTAGCCACTTACTTGCAGCCTTCTCCGTGCTTCATGTTTGCAGTACCCATGACGTTCCTCTGATGTACTTCAAATTCTCATGCTTCTTGACAGCAACCAAGCATCAATCTTCAGAAAGGAAGTTCAATATTAGGGACACGTGGAATGTTTGTGAAAGCAGAAACCTTTGCACAATCTCCTCTTTGCTTCATTCTGCGTCAATTTATGTTAGAGGCTCAGTGTTTGACTCCCTAAGAGGAGGACAAAGGATGGCGTAACTCAAGGATTGGAGTCTTGTCCCCTTTTCCCAGGTATCTGATTCTTTAATGGCAATTCTATGGTTGTGATGTTTACAATATTCCTTAGCCTATATGGCTAAGTGGCCAATCTCCTGTCTTACTCTGAAGTTTGCTGGGGATGTATGGCTTGGGACATAAAAAGCTCAGTTCATCTTTCATTTGGGTTTCGACTTCTTTGCATTCCTTCTTCTGAACTGTAAACACCTGATGTCAGCTACTGGTTCCCTAGACAGTTAATAATCAGCAAAATTGCTTTACAGGAAGCAATTAGTTACCGATATCAGGGAGACCAGTGCGTCTCTGTTCATGTCCTTCGGAGTTGATCTGAGAAGAGTGGAGGGTGTGGGTTTGGGACATTTCTTTCCGGCCCCCCAGGTCTGGGGCCCTTGAGAGGGAGGTCTTTGTCTCCTTGAGATCAGCCTGGGTGCATCCTGGCATGCCATTTCCCCGGCTGGTTCAGGACACGGGAGCTGGAGCGAGAGGAATGAGGGTTTGTTTGCCCCAGCATTGCTGCCATCTTTGGCAGCCACAGGGCTCCTCGCAGGTTCAGCTCACCCTCTGGATGGTGGATCTGGATGGTGGGCCACACGTGCCCACATCCAGAGTAGACGTTTACATACTACATCATTAGGTTGTGCCTGCAATGGCCTGACGATCTATCTGTTAATTTCACTTTGTTTCTCACTACACCTCCGTGAGATAGATGTGAGTATATTTCATTAAAGATGACAAACCTAAGACCCAAATGACTTAGGAGCAAGAGTAAAACTTTTCCTTTTCTATTCCTTTGAAAAAAAAAAAAAACTTTTGCATCATGTATTTTAGGAAAGTGTGGTAATGGGTTTGCACCTTCAAGGTTTGGGAAGGACCCATAGTCCACACTCCCTTCCTCCTGTGAGCCACGCGGTGTGCAGGGAGACAGAGAGAAGTGCTGGTCTGTGCGAGGGCCCCCTTGTTACGATTTTTTAGGCCCCAGTTCCCCACAACGGGTCAGTCTGGAAGAGACTTGGACTTCCTTCCAGGGTTTACCTCATGGTGCCCTCTGATTAAAAACAGATCGTAAACTCGTCCATAGCACTCTCGTAGGAATGGCTGCATCCTTATATATAACTAATATAACTTAAGTGGAAGATTGTGATCTTACCTACGTCCAGTGACCTTTCAGGAATGGTTGGATTTGGACAGAACAGACCTGAGTGGCAGAGACGTCATGCCTCTGCCAACTTCCCCACGTACATGTGTGGCTCCACGTTTCACCAGTTAGATTGTTCCTGGAGATATGCATCCTCCAGACACTGCACAGGCCTACTCTGTGTTTCAAGACATGTATTTGTCACTTCAGATTTGTGTAACTTGTGGATTAAGGTATTGTTAACTTTTCATATTAAAAAAGACCGACGTAGCAGAGAACTTTAAACAATAAGAGATAATAGTTAACTTGATTTATAATGCAATTCAAAAATTTACTGTAAATAGTTTAGATTTATCCGGGTAATTGTCTCTTCTGAAATGTACTCATGCAAATTATTCCAGTGGTTCCTATACAAATTTACTTTTCTCCCCCCCCCTAGAATTTGTAGCTTAACTGTTGGAGAGAGAAAAGACTGTGTTTTATTTATTTTGCTTTATTGGGCATCCGTCACTGAATCAAATAGGTGCCTTAAAATAACCTTATGTTGGTGGATTCTTCCCCTTTCCTGGTATTGATAGCGCCCTAGTGGCTTTCACATGTTAGAAGGGATCCCTGATGATTCCTTTTGTGAAATTCTGAAGCCCCAAAGCTCATTTTCATAAATTACTTGGTGTTACAACCTTGATCTGACCTGACATAAAGCTATTTATAGTCTTCATTTATACTCTAAATTTGAATGTATCTAAACTTCATTGAAGACAAAGTATTTATTTATGAGATGCTGCCACGGACCCTGCTAGGGGAGGCGGGGAGAATTAAAATGTATACATACTGCATTTCTTGAAAAATTCTAGGATCTGAAGTTCATGCAATTTAAGGGCTTATGGTAAGGGACTGGATTGGAGAGCTGGTCTTTTCCACGGGCTCCCTTCCTCTGTCACCTGTTACCTCAGGGACAGCCTGGAAGGGAAATTGAAGGACTCAAAAAGGAGACCCTAGGGACACCGCCACCTCCACTTTCCCTGTTAGAAGCAGGCTTATGTGCTTTTCCTTGTGAGTTCTCATATTTAAATCTACTTCAATTCAAGGGCATTTTAATTAATTTTCACTAGTGGCAGCTTCATTTCTAAGCAGGAGATTACAATGCACTGAATGATGCAAAAATGTAGAGTGACTGATTCCTGTCTATAAATGTAGAGTGAGTGATTCCTGTTTATAACAAGCATATTGTGGTTTTTGAGAAACAAGAAACTTACTCATTAAAAATACCAGAAATTAAGCTATGATACCAGAGCTAAACCATGAATGCAGACAGTATGGGAGATTTTGCACGAGAGTCTCCTGCTTTACCAGAAGTTGTTGGCTGGGCTTCTGGGGGTTGCATGGGCAGGCAGAGGAAAGGTGGGATGATGTTGTGTCAGTTGTGAAAAGTGGGTGGTTGCTGGTTGTAGAAAGGGTGAGAGGATATTGAAGTGTGAGAGCTAAGTAGAGAGGTTAGTAATGGCAGGGTGGTCAGCGGGCACCCGGGAACAGACCCCTCTGGCTGAAGAGTCCTGAGCTTCAAGGAAATCCTAGGGGAATGTTGTGGAAAGTGTAAGAAACCCAAGAGCAGGAATTAGGTTTGAGACTGGGTTGAAAGCAACAGGAGCCACTGCAGATTCTTCAGTGATATGCTGAGAGTTGTGTTTTCAGGAGCTTACCCTGGCATCACTTTGCAGAAGTGTCAAGAAAAGTGGACTAGAAGCTGGGCAACAGCTTCCCAGAAGCCACTTCCAACTGCAAGCTTCCTTGACATGTCTGGGACCCATAAACGTTATTTGAAGTCCTCTGTATGCTCCGGGTTTCTGCTGATGATGGTGATGACCACTTAACTTACATAAGCACCATCACCGTACTGTCCAGAAACATTTATACAATATATTAACAACAGTCATCTTTGCTCTTAGGGCTGGAATTCCAAACAGAGCAAGAAGTGTAAACAGTGGTCATGCTTAGATACACACACACACACACACACACACACACACACACACACACAGCTCTTAATGGTTCTTCAAACCGCCGACAGTAGCTTTAGGTGTTCTTTCTTGACTAGCCAAACATTTTTAGACAATCTATTGAAAGAATATTTAAAAATCATAGTATATGAGATTAGATGCTCCATGGTTTATATTTATTCCTAAGTTAGCTGGAAATTTTAAAAAGAGAGAGAGAACACTAAAGTGTCCTGGCAATTCCTTCATTGCACATCTGCTTACAAGTATTCCTCCTAGCGGTAAGAGCAGAAAAGGGGCAGAAATGAGTTATTGAGTGAATCGTATGATTCTTTTGTAGTTACTCTTGTAATTTTTTTTAATGTGGCAGAAAAATTTACTCAACCTCAAAAGACGACTATTATAAGATGGACATAATGAAAGAGGGAGTCTTCAGATGCACAGCCTCGTGTAACAACACTTCAGGGTTTGAAAGTCAGACTACTCAACAAGGTCAGCTTCAGCATTGTCCTGGTTTGGACAAGCAAGGAGAAGATAATTATTTTGGAGTAACTCAGAAAGACATGGTTTGCCATTTTCTGTACTTGTAAAGATTTTAATTAGCCATTTATTTTGTAATTTATTTTACCCTAAAACTTGGTCTCCAAATTACCATTTTCTCCACCTTTTACGTGGTAGTAATGCATTTATTATAAGTGGTGAAGGTTGGGAACAAATACATGTATATACTATATATACTTAAAATATCTATAGGTAGGTATAAAATCCCTGTTGGAATTATGACTGGTATATAGTAAGCATTCTGTACATTTTTTGTTAAACAGATGGGCTGCATCCTCAGAAAAATACCATAGATGTTAAGTACTATTCCTAGGCATGTGATGTAGCTGTGATATTTTTCACAGTGATTCTTCAGCACCTTCCCACCTAACTTATGACATGTTTTTTTATTATAAACTTACTGACAGCTTTCCTGAATTCTACAATATGAGAACAGGATGTTTGATTTTGAGACAGTTGGGGAAAATCCAAGGTGTTTAATCATTCAATGTAGCAAGGCTATGTACTGTAGATCTGTTATAATACGCTTCTGCCTCTCCTGCGTGCCTGGGTTTGTGTCTGAGCTGGAGGGAGACAGCTCCGGCCACAGACCACCAAATCCAGGAGAAGGGGATGATGGTCGTGCCCTAAAGTGCTCCATCCTTAAGTCACTGGGTAAAAAAGACTTTGGTACCCAGAGCATTATAATGCCATATAATTTCACATGAAGTCATCCTGAATGCTTTCAAAGCCTAATTACCTTCAACTTTAAATCTCTGTTTAAAAACAGGCTAACGTTGCTACTTTAATATGTAAACATCTCAAGTCTTTGTATTATTTATTGGCACAGGAGAGATATTCATATGCATTCTAAATTTACAGTGAAATCATCCCAGAATATCGAAACGATGAAAAATATACTTTCACCAAATAAAATATAATGAAAATGTCATGGTACCAGGTTATTTGCGAGAGTTAAACTTGGGTAAATTTGTTCAGAAAGCATGATTGCCCTTCTCCTTTGGGGTGCTCTTCCAGAATGGCAACCAGCAAAGTGTCTGGTCTGTGCTGTCACTGAGATGAATCTTGGAGTAAATACTTTCCTTCTCTTAGGGTAAGTCTGGGTTACCTGAGTTCCCTGATTTGTTCATAACAGTTGATTTTGCTTGAGGGTTCTATGATAGTCAGTGAACACTGTGAATTTCTTGGTGCTGAAATTGGTGCTTGATGGTCCTGGGGGAGCCCTTGGAAGTGTGTGAGTGGGCAAGAAGAGGAAATTCAGGGTAAGTGGTGGACACAGTTCCCAGCTCTTCAAGAGCGAAGAACATGTTTTTACTCAATAACATCTTGAAAGCATTCACTTCCTTAGGATTCCAGTACGGATGTTAGTTGGAGTATTTTAGGAACTGCTGATCAAATATTACACACACACACACACATGTATACAGAATTTTTTGCAGACTGAATCTGAAACGAAGGATTGAACACTAAATAGATAACTCAGCAATATGTAAATGAATAAAGAATTAGATAATACATTATCTATACAAGTCTTTACATATCCATGTACATTATCCATACAAATCTATATGAGATACTGGTATGATCTTTTTTTAAAGTGATTTTTTGTATTTATTTTAGGACTAGAACTGTATGTAATTCTATAAAATGAAGGTTTATATTTAAGTGTTGTTATATTTCTCCAGTTATATTATTCAATTTAAAATTGTAATGTAAAGCAATTTTCTTCACAGTAGTTTTTCATTCTCATCCTAATTTTTCTAATAAAACAGCTATGCTTATTTTGGGGGGCATCAGAAATAGGATTAAAATAACATTGCTTATTTAATATTCTTTTATGTGTAGAGGAAATATTCATAAAATTAATAATACTTTTGCTTCCATCTTGCTTAAATGCTTGAAATGGGTGAACATTTTCCAAAACAAAACAAAACAAAAGAGCAGACTTTGACATTGTGGTTGTTCAGGAAGATTCTAAAATAAGAGTTGGTGCCACTCCAAGACAGGTAGCATTTATTCCCTCCTCGGAACTGGCTGGGAGTATGGAAAACTGACCGCTTATCACCTCCTCAGCCAACTGGTGTTCAAAAGTTTAATGCCTTTTCCTGAAATGGCAAAAATAATTACCTTACTTAAAAAGACATATTGTTAACGGCCCTACAACCTTTCCTTAAGAAAATAGTACACTTTTTCTTTTCCTTATTTATGCTTAAATGGAGTCTTGTCTTTCCCTACAATATCAAACCACCCCCTCGATTCCAAACAAAGAATGGAGACATTTGGCAAATTAAACTGAAATCTTAAAGAAAATGATCTTGAGTTTCAGATGGAGTGACCACTCTGCTGCCATGAATTCTATCATTAAATTCCTATAATCTGTAAAAGGAGATTGTTATTTCCTCTCACTCAAAGTTTCTTGGAGATAGTTAATATCAAATACCAGATGCGAAACTGTTTTAAACCACTATGATTTGCTTTACTGCAATATCATTGCCTACATGGAATATTTTTAATTCCTTCGTTTTTGTTTGTGTCTGTTGTGTGCATTTAGTTACTTTATCCTTTTTAAAGTCTTCTTCCAAGTTTACGTTTTGAAAAATGGAACACTTATTTAGATTCATGTTTGTTTATGGGTCATGACATTTATGACTTCCCTAAAAAACAAACAAATTCCTTTGTCTCAGAGGCAAAATTTTAGTTTTGGGAATGATAGTGATTCATTGTTTGTTCTCTTTGGGTCCCAGACTTTTGATTTTGGTGTCCATCCATGCCAAATTAGAATTTTATCAAGGCCAAATTATTCATGAGTCATGAACATTACCCAACTTAAAGTTGGGTAATTTGAAGCTGCTTTAGATACACAGATTAAGCAAATAATGATGTCATACATTTTAGTGCAAATGGTTTTTTTTTTCCCTCCTAAACATTGGTAGCAGTAAACATCCTGCTGTGTTAGAGACCGGTTCTATTTTACTTTAGGAAAACACACCCATGTCATGGCCATAGAGCATAGCATACAGCCAAGCCCTCTGTATCTGCAGGTTCCCACCTCACAGTCACCCAGTCGGTTGACTGTATATGGGAGGGCCGCGGTACTACGCCGTTTGTAATATAAGGGCATCCACAGATTCTGGTGTTTGCGGGGATCCTGGAACCAATCCCCACCCATCGCCAATACCGAGGGATGACAGTATGTAGTTATGTTACTGTAGTATGGTATACCGTGGTACATGACTTAATGAATGAAAGGTGGAAACGTTTAAAATCGATATTACCTTTTGGTGTCATGCTGATTTGACAGTGCAGACTCTTCTTAATCTTAAACTGGGGGCAAGTCACACCAGGGACCCTCCAACTTTCTCTAGCAGAAAGCACCCGAGACTCAGATTTGCCTTAATGTGCCAATTTTTTAATTAAAATTGCCCTTAGCTTTGATTTTTAAGTTTATTGCACCTCTACAGCATGTCTACAGTAGGAAGAGATTGGAGCACATACACTTGATCCGTCTCACCTATTAGCTCCACCCCTCCTTCCCTCCTCCCAGGAGGAAGGAAAGGACTTAGACTAGTGTAAATTCGACTTTCTGTTAAAAAATCAGAATAGTAACTCATAAACTAAGATATGTATTGCTAACATTAAATCTGTGATATTCCAGTGAGCTCTGTGCTGTGCCTCATGCGCTGTGTGTGACACGTGAGTGTGAAAGACTTGCTTAGTGAATGGGTTATAATGAGTGTTAACAGATGTCTCTGTAAAATGCCAACCAGCCAGTTGCCAGTAGTCTGAACTTAACAGAGTTCCAGTTAAATATGCGTATGTTTAAAACCTTTCAATGTTTAATAAACTATCACCAAGATATCATAAGCATGGATTTCAGTATGTGTTACTATGAGTTTCATTGGGACCTAATGGGACATACCTAAATCTCTGAAGTTGCATGAGTTTACCAGTAGTTCGGTGGAACATTGCATTCTATCCATATGCAGGTTCAGTCTTATTTTTAGAACAGTTTCTAGTTTGCTAAGCATAAACTGTTATCACTTCAGTTCATTAAATCCATTTCCTTCTTACTATCTTAGTACTCTGTTCTCACACTGACATGGGCTGGTCTGCCCTGTGTATGGTAGGGAAAATGTACGGTAATTCCAGGATCCTGGTCTCCCTTGAAGGTTAAAAAGATTCCTGACTTGGAGATTAACATTTCACTCAAAAGTAAAGTACTCCACCTGATGCCATGACCCTGGGGACTGACAGATATAGGAACACTCTTTTATAAACGAAAATTTCAGACACATTTACTTCCTCTTCTGTATAAATTGCACATCCCTTTCTTTCCCTTTATTCCATCTTTTTACTCATGTATAATATTTTGCAGTTAAATATTTTTAAATACACTGCAGACAAGTTTTCCTCATTACAAAATATGTATGCCCACCGCTGCCAGGAGTTATTCATTGTTTATACCACCTTTTACTACAACATATAAATGTCATGCTACAAAGAATGTTAACATTTATAAAAGTGAGATTAGACTTTCTGAGAGTAAGATTTAAATTTGAACTTAAATTCTTCTGGGAAATCTGATTTTACACTCCCTGTTGTCATTTCACCTCAGTACACCTTCGTACTATTTGGATCCATGAATGATCTTTTTAGATTATGATGGCTTCAGTTTTAATGTAATACTAGCTGGTTTATGGCTTGAAAAACTTAGTGTATATACTGCATCAATCAATATAGAAGTACACACTATCTATAAATGTGTGTGTATATATACGTGTGTGTGTATGTGTATATATATAGTTTATACATTTTGTGTGAAGAACCAGAATTTTTTCCAAACTCTCACTTAATTTGTTTGTTTGCTTGGTTTTTGGTTTTTGTGGTGGGGAAGGAAGTTAGTCTTTGGCAGCATGTAAAATTTATAATAATTTTGTCAGACTGATTCATTCCATTGCTACAATTTGAAATCAGAGAATTTTGGGGATGTGTCTAGAGTTTATGAGACAGAATATTTGAAAATGAGACACTGACTGGAAACTGTGAAGGTAGGTTCCTATGCATGTGGAGCAGAAGGTGTTTTGGATCAGAGCAAATGTTTTGCATCCGGAGGTTGAAGCATAGTTAAAATATATCTGGGTTATGTTTAGTTAGCAAAACCTGACATCTATTCAATAAGATTGGTAATTAAGAGATGAATATAGTTTACAATAGCCCTTGTAGGTCTTTAGGTGTTCAACAGAGTAAATTACTCTCAAGGCCAGATGATTTAATAAAAATTATTTAATTAGGTAATTCCTACTTAATCAGCATTTGATTAGAACAGATGTCATACTGCTAAACAATTTGGGATTGTGGGCTCTGATTGTTGGAGGAATTTAGAGCATCTTAAGAGACAATTTTCCCTCCAGGGGCAGTCTTTTGTAGAAGAGGGTCCTATCATTTGTTTTTTACCTAAATATATTTTTTTCTTTACTTTTGGCTTGGTCTTTCTTGCTTCCAATTGTGACTTTCAGCAAATAGCAATAGAAATTTAACTTCCAGCATGTTTTAGTCATCAAAGCTCACCCGTGAATGCATGTACCATGAGAAAACTGAGTTGGCCACAACTAGACCATCAGCATGTGAAGTCATACTGTCTTCTGTTCCCCAGTTGTCATTTTGTTCCTAGTCATGCATTATTCTGATTAAAGTTCAATATTTTGGTGATTATAATTGCAGGAAAAATAAAAATCTATTTCATTTTAGACATCAAGTTCTTAGATCTAAAGGATTATTTAGACTTTGATTATAACTTCAAACAGAAAGAGCTAAAGAACTAGATTTCTAGGCACATTCTGACTGTGAAATTGATACCTCATGTAGACCAAGAGTTGCTTTTATATCTGTATCTGTTGCTTTCTAAGATTTATTAATTTGTTCACCAAGCAGTTACTGCTATCTGTGTGCCAGATTTAAGGTACTAAATAAGATCTGAGGGGAAAAAATCTATAAAATTTCAAGATGTAAACTTTTATGTATTTAAAAGGTAAATATAAAAGTATGAAATATATTTTAATGAAGAACACTAACTGAGTTGTTCATAATTAAAAATATTAATGAAAGGATACATAAGAAATGTTCAACAGATGACTGGATAGAGAAGTTGTGGTATATATGCATACAACGGACTACTACTCGGCCATAAAAAAGAATAAAATAATGCCATTTGCAGCAATATAGATGGTCGTACTAAGTGATGTTAAGCCAGAAAGAAAGAAAAATACCATATGATATCACTAATATGTGGGATGTAAAAAATGGCACAAATGAACTTATTGACAAAACAGAAACAGACTCACAGACAAAGAAAGCAAACTTATGGTTACCAGAGGGGAAAGAGGGTGGGAAGGGATAAATTGGGAGTTGGAGATTTGCAGATACTAAATACTATGTATAAACTAGATAAATAACGAGGTCCTGCTGTGTAGCACAGGGAACTCTATTCAATACCTTGTTATAGCCTATAATGAAAAAGAATACGGAAAGGAATATATATATATATGTATTATTATTTTATATATATATAACAGAATCACTATGCTGTACACCAGAAATTAACACAGCATTGTATATTGACTCTGCTTCAATAAAAAAGGAGGCATAACCTAATGACGATAAAGAGTAACACTTTATGAAACTTTTATAACCTAACAATCCAAGTTGTTCATTTTGATACATAACAAAAAGACAAAGCCAGACAAAATATAGCAAAACCCAAGTAATACTAATAACCTAGTAACAATAGTAATGATGATCATTGGTCACAGCGTTGTGTTTTACTTAATAAAAGACAGCCCTGGCACTGGGGTTTGGTCCACGGGGGGTCAGGACCAGGCAGAGATGACTCTCCTCTGTCCCTAAAGGTTCCCCGTCCCTTTTGCTGCAGCTCTTGGAAGGTGGGTGTGCGGGCGGCCTCGGCAGCACCTGTGAGGTATCATGGGGCGCGGAGTGCTGCTTTTTGTCATTTCAGAGTTGATCATTTATGCCTAGGCCCTGCTGGTTCTTACTTCCTACATGAAATTCAGAGGGTCAGTTGGAAATTTTAAATGTAGTTGGGACCAAACTGTGTTTGAGGTCTCCTGTATCCAGTTTTTTGTTTTTTTTTTTTTTTAAAGTGTTTCCCAGCTTTCTTAGGAGCTAGCATTGGCCATAGGATGGTTTTGGCCAGTGAGATCCAGAAGGCAAAATCTAGTGGGGATTTTTAGGGAAACTTCTGCTTTTCTGATAGGCACTGCCTTTCTTCCTGTTTACTTTCTTCCCTAGAGATTAGAAAATCTCTTATCATTAAAAAAAATTGCTTTATGCTTATCAAAAGAGCACTTTTAGACTTATGTAGACTAATAATCTTTAAAATTATTAATGTGAGCCCAAGACGATGGAGAGACTTTCTAAACTTGTACTGTGTCCTTAATCTATTGATTTTGAATTAAAATAATTAAATATCTTTATAAATCTAACGTTCTTTGCCTGGCTGAAGGACTTTTAAAATGTTGTTATTTACATTTTGTAAATACTTCAAGAAGGCTTAGCCGGTAACCATGTTCCAAATAAGTAAGTGTTCCGCTAGGAAAGCAATACTTTTTCTCCCTTATTGCTGTTGAAAGTGTTAGTGGCTTGGGATGGACCCCTGACCAGTTCTAACTGGAAAATGGCAACTAGAGGGAACAGAGGGAGAGAATTCTCATAGGATTTAGAGAGAGAGAGGAATTTGGGTGGCAAGCCTCGGAAATGACAGGGAAAAAAATGTGCAAACGTATTTTCATCTCTTCCATCAGATTACTGAATAATTAAACACCTGGACTATTCAAAAATTGTGTTTGATTCTAGGTTTTTACAAGCCTGAATTTGTCATCAAGGCATCAGGAAGGGAAATTAGGAAAGAATGCTAATTTAAACTTAAAACAGCTGGAAATACCATCCACAGCATATACGACTATCTGCTCATCTGTCAACAAGCACTTACAGATGCCACGTGAACTATTTTAACTGCAATTATAAAACTCAGTGGAATGTGTAGAAGTGATTCCAAAAGTGTGGTTGGCTAATAAGCAGAGTACTCATTCTTAAGAAACACTCTGTCCAACACAAATTTTAAATCTGTGCAGCCCATTTAATGCTAATGAAGAATTCTAGGTTAACATTTGGGGAAGAAATTCACCATCAAATAATAAATAACGGATATATAACCTCAGTGGAAGTTTTTTTTTTTAATAACAATAGTTTATGTACAAACACTTTTTTTTTTCAGTTAGATATTTTTTTCCTCAACTGTAAGATTTCGGAGCTGTAGTAATCTGGAAGGATGAAAGGTTTTCTGCTTGACAAGCCTTGTCCCTGTGGGTTACTTGCTCCCCTTAGAGCTGTGCATTTATTATCCTCCACCCCTGGGTAAAGATCTTAAATTCCCTTCTGCCACATTACTTCCCATCTGATGGATGGTTAGACTATCTGTGAGCGAGCAGTATTCTTACAGTGCACCCCCCTGCTCAGGGCGCTTTGGCCACGTCGGTTATTAAAACCTGATTAGTCTTAGTTCTGGTCTAATGCAAATCAAGATGCGTCTGTGGTGGTGCGATCATCAGAAGAAGTAATGCTGAGTAAAGCATGTGTTCTCATGTACTCCTTCAAGACATAATCTGCACCTTGAAGTGTATTTTTACTTACCCAGCTTATATGAGGATCATTTTGATTTCTAGAATAGGTCATATTTTAAAAATTTTAGAATCCTTTGATATTTAAACTTTCAGTTTCATATTCCCCTATTGTACATTTTACATATGCAAACTTTTTTTTCCCCACAAAAATAAAAGTTCCACAAACTCCACACATGTAGATACTTGGTATAGTGATAAATGATACATTTGCTGAATCATAAGCAGTCTTCTGAAATAAAAATTCTTTGATTTTGGCTTCTGGAGATAATTAACTACATATTACTTTATGTCGTATTCAAAATCTAACCCTCAGAATTAATTTTCACACTCATTGCTGAGTTTGATAATTCAGGATATCACCTAGAGTTTTTACTTAACATGCAGTTTTATTCTATTAAAATTATATGCAAAATTATATATTACATAGTTCTGTAACAAATTATTCGAGTTGCAAGTAACGACTTTTTAAATCAACCATATGTAATATGTATTACCGATTTTATTTTTAAAGCCTCTTGCCATTTATTCAGTATTCTAAAGAAATGAGATTGTCTTTATAAGTGAATTTTCTGAACTTCTGAAAGTTAGCAATTTTAAGTATAATCATTCAAATTTATTGTACTGATTAAAGTACATTATACATAACTTCATCTGAATGACTCAGCTATAATTAAAGCAAGAATGGTTGCGTTTCCCCATTACTCTTCCTGCACCACTGTTTACCACCTCTGCTATTTGCAGTTGCCTTTGCACTTTAAAAAATTCACCTTTGTTCTCTCTTTGTCTCCTTTTCCCAAGGCGTCTCCTCTACTTCTGTTCTTTGATGCTAGAAAGGTGTCTTTTGTTTTTGTTTTTTATAGCTATGGCCCCCACCTAAAAGAATTTTATTTCAGCCTCTGGTGAGCTCAACACCTACTTTGAGAATATCATTTAAAATGGGATTTGGCTGTAGGTACCAACAATCTAACCACAGGGACTTAAACAAATTTGAGTTCATTTTTCGCACCAGCAGGGAGTGAAGGGCTGGTACAACCTGCAGCTCTGCTACGCTGTCAGGGTCCCAGACTCTCCCACATTTTCTCCCCCTGTGACTGCAGCAAGGTGATTCCTCTCCAGCACTGTGTCTGATTTCAAGGAGGGAGGAATTAGGAGACAGGAGTCTGGTGTCTTAACAGGAAAGCAGATGCTTTCTCAGAAATCTCTAGTAGGTTTGCACTTACTCTTATTGGACAAAACTATCTTTTGGCCATCCTTAGCTGCAAGAGAAGCTGAGAAATGAAGTGTAGGCAACTTCTGAGGATTGGGACTCCCCTTGTGAGGAAGGAAAGGATAATGGACTTTGAGTAGCAGTGTTTGGTTTGTAACATGGTGTCAGTATGATTTCTAATTTTGATTTCTTCTTCCCCTCAAATTTCTCATTTTTTCTCACGCTTGCAAACATGGTGTCATCCTTACGTACTCAACTGAAAGATTAATGTTACTGAAGTACTGATTTTTAAGTTATGTGAATGTTATTACATAAGACCTTTTGACTATTCAAAAGATTAAAGTTTACTTTGGAGGCAGAATTCTTATGTGAAACATTTATAGATTACGAGAGTTTAAATTCACTAATTTTGTGATGTCAAAATTAGGTTCAGTAACAGAAGGGGAAAACTTGGGAAAGCTAGTGACCTTGAAAAACATTCAAGTAATGTAGATTTCAGTATAAGACAAATTAAATAACACCACGTTAAGAAATACAACTTTTTTATTTAAATTTTTTCTTTAATATGTTGGTGTTGGTTTTCCTTTTACTCTATATTTTCTGTAAGGTTGGAAACAGAAAATTTTCTAATTTCACTTGACTTCTTTCTAATGGATTTATCTCCCTTGTTTAATGCTTAACTGCAGCAGGGGCTTTCTTCAGCCAGCATGTTCCTTCTCTCCTCCCACTGAGCTGTTCCCTTTGTGAGACCAATTTGATGTCGGTGGACACTTCCCAGCGTCTGTCTGGAAAGTGGGGGACAGCTTTTGTCAGATCACAGGCTACTCTGATAACAGGGAATGCCACCATCCTGACTTTACTGTGCTGATTTCCAGATCACACACTGTGAGATAATGGGAAGAGGTAAGCATAAGAGGGAGATGGATGATTAAAATTTCTTCGCGCTACCAGTAAACCCGGTACGGATTCAGCTGTGTCATCCTCAGAACGGAGAAACAGGGGTTACTTCTCCCTGGGGAAGTGTCCGCAGTATCTCTACCGGATACAAGGATCTTCACCTGTGCCCTGCAGTGTTTCTGCCTGCATCTCTTCCTGTGTCTTACACATTTACTCACTGAAAAAGGAAAACAGGAAACATAAAATCGTAAACATGTGTTTACTGATGCTAATGGAAACCTGTACTGATGCTAATGGAAACCTGGGGCAAATTTCTCTATTATTTCCTCATTTATCTTTAATATTTTGCCCTTCGATGTTCTTATTCAAATTTGTAATCCTACATGTGTTAAACACATTTTTTTAATAAGCAGACTGTATCAAACGTAATGGGAATTTGACATGAAAAGACACTGCAAACAGAGAAGAAAACACCTATTGTAAGAATGTTTTAAGTTCAAGTATTTACCTTGCTTAATTTCCATAGACCATCACCTGATACACTAATAAGATTGGACCAGTTTATATGATTTTAAACGTTTTCCCGTGTAACTGGATTATTTATCCTTAACGTTTTAAATTATTCTTCTTAATCTGCCTTAGGGGCAATTGTCACACATGCTGATGTTTCAAAATAGTCCACATTAGAATTTAATTATTTGATTCTAAGCACTGATTCTTGTTTTGATTTTTGTTTTTGAAGTAAATTTCCTTGAGGGAAGTAGATTTTGCATGTTAATAGGTTATTTGCGCTTTCATTTCAGTGAAAGATAAGAATATGTTGCATTAGGGCAGAGGGAATGAAGGAATGCATATTCCCATGGGTACCTCGGAAGTCACATCACGATCGGCTCCTCTGTGGATAGAAGGGCCCTGGAGAAGGTGCTCATCGTTTGGGAAGAAACCAGACGTTAATGTGCACCGGCTCCAGTGGGATGCCCAGAGCTTTCATTGAACTCTGTATCCTGATCACTCTAAACCAACTCAACTGTCTGGCTTAAACAGGAGCTCAGTTATTTTTCAGGGCCAGCGGTCCAGAGGACACTCTAATAGAAACGGATAATTTCAAAGTTGAAAACATATTAGGTACTGTTTTCATTCTCTGTTTGGAAAGTCTGCACTGAGACTTTATTCCATTCTGCTTCCTCGGGGAAATACCCCGTTCAGGTCACTGGAAATAACATGTTAGGTTTGAAAAGAGGCTTCATATGTAGCCAAATAAACCTGCTAAATATATTTAGGAAATCATTCTAGTGACTAATGTCTTAAACTGTTTCCACAATAACTATGTTGGAAATGTTAGGATTTACCCTTTTGCTTTGGAAATGACATGGCAAGTCTGAAAGGAGACTTTATGGGTAGCCAAATATGCTTGCTAGGTGTTTAGAAAGGGATTTTACTAATTCAAAGGATTTTTTTTTTTAACGTAGCCTGTTGATTTTAAGCAGTAATACTGACTGAAGTCACTAGGCAGCTGGGGACGGAAGTTAACCTGGTTTTTGTTTGTTTAACTTTTCTAAATATTTCCAGTTTAATGGGAAAAGAGGAATAAGAACCATCTATAATTGGAAGTTTGGGTATTTAACCTAGTTCAATTTTATTTTAGAATTACTGTTTTCAAGATCATATGTAACTATCAGATTTTTTTTAATTGCCTGAAAACTTCTTTCCAATAAATAGACATTTCTTCCCAGGCCTTGTAGGAATATGTTTTATTGATTTTTTTTTTTTTTTTTGCATAGGTCACCAGGAAATAGTGTTTTCAGGGAGTGAAAGGGCCCAAATTTGATTCCCAGATAATTCAAGTATGCCTTCTTTAATCATTCTATTTTATTTTATTTTTAGAGAACATTGGATAGTTGAAACAGCATGGACTTTGGGGTCAGGACTGGATTTGAATTTAGCACTGCACCTGAGGAGATGTATAATCTTAACACTTCTAAGTCAGTTTCTGTAAACTGTGGAAAATAGTGTATACTTTACGGCATCATAAACTCTTATAAATCCCTGCCTCACAATGGCTACCAGTAAAATATTCATCCCTTCTCCAGAGTCTGGCAGAATCATTAAATCCATCAGTATGATTTCCAATCTTGCCTTCAGAGTCTTTAACTGAGTTTTTGTGATTAAAGGTCCACAGATGGAATAAAGTTCATCTAAATATCCATTTATTAATGTAATATCTGCTAGCGCAATACATGTTAATTACATATAAATAACACATTGCTCTTTCCAAGATAGCAATGACCTCCACGTTGCTAAAGCCAGTGTATAATGAGCAAGATTCCTTGTTCTGTGTTCTTTTATACAATAGTCAATCAAGTGTGGCCGCAAGAGGAGTCACAAGAGCGGCTCAAGAGAACAAAGTCTATTAACTCACAGGAAGGGGTCACTGTGTGCCATGCAGGTCCCAGGGGAAACGTTTTGGTGAGGAGAAAGAAAGTAGGGGCCAGGGGGGAGCTGAGACCAGAACCTTTATTGGGGTTTCCCAGGGGCAGCTTGCACAGTTAGGAACTGGGCAGCTTGAATAATTTCAGTGGCTCTGAACTAGAGAGATGGTCTAGTTGCCTGGCACCTGGCCTTGGGATGATTAAGGCAGAGGAACATTGCCTCCTGGAGTATTTGGGCCAGAAAAGGAGGCCAGGCTCTGGGTGGGTTAGTTTGTATGTCAGAGGCATGCTCTTAGCTGAGCCTTCCCTAAGAATTGGCCAGTCTCAGAGTGACTTGATACATGGCACAAGCACTTCCAATCTGTCTTTCTTTAATATTGCCTTGGTGGTATATGCTGGGATGGGATTGCATTGAATCAGAAGATTGGGGAAAGATTTGAGGAAAAAGGACATATTAGCAATATTGAGCCTTCTATTTAGGTCTTTTAAATATTTCTCTCAATTATATAAAAACTTTTTTAAGTTTTGTGTGTGTGTGCATAGGGGCCTTGCACACCTTCCCTGTTGGTACCTAGGTATTTGACATTTTTGAAACTGTTGAAAAGGGTATTTGTTTTGTATTTTACTGTCTAACTTTTTTGGGGTAAGTTAGTCTAGATTGGCATTTATTTTCTTTCCATATCCTAAAGATTTTTTTCCGTCAACTTCTGATCAGTCCTAGTATGTTCTCTTTGAACAAGAAATGACTTCCACGGTTGGCTTTTAAGGTTTTCTGTCTTGGATTTAAGTCGTTCTGTTACACTTTTAGATGTAGCTTCCTTTGGTTTAATTTGCTTGGAGTTGACAGCAGTTTTTGAATTAACCTCTGTCCCTTTTTCCCCATCCATGGACTGACGTATTCCTCAAGGGAAAATGTAGCCCTCAAAATATCAGTTCACTTCTCTGAGTTCTGTTTTTTTTTCCTCCTGAGATCTTGGCCCCTAAAGCCTGAGATGTCTCTACAGTTTTATCTTCAAGTAGTTGTTTGTTGTTTCTAATTTTATCTCATATTTGCTAGTTCTTAGCAGGAGCATTGTTTTGTCACAAGCTGCTCCATCTTGGTTACAAGTGGAATTCACTGAATAGCCACCTTAATAATTGTCATGCGGTTAGTATGGCTTAATGACTAAGGGAACAAAGTTTTTGGATAGCCTCGTGGTTTGAATTCCACTCACTGTGGTTGAGATACTTACCCACCGAAAGTTCAGTTTTATCATCTGTAATCAGAAAATCAGACCTTTTTCGTATGATTTTTGTGCGGATTAATTGGAAAAATGCACATAAAGAATTTGTTGCCCAGGGTGAGTACCACTTGAATGCCTGTTTCGTCTCTGATTTCCCTCTTTCACATCATTTTTGGCTTCCTCGGAAAATTTACTTTCTTATCAGATCTTCACCGTATATGGAGACACATACACTCACACGTGTGCACACAAGTATACATATGTATGTATGTATGTAGGTAAGTTGATAGATGGATAGAATAGAAAGATGAATGGATGGACGCACCTTTTCAGAAAGAATCTCTTCTACCAAACTGTCAGCATAAGTGACTAATATATGTTCTAAGAGATTTGGAGATTGTCCTTTCAGACCTGCTGACTTTAGGGACTAGCATTCTGAGTCTGCCTCTGACACCAACGCTGGTAGCAGATGCCAGCTGCACAGCCATGAGCGTCTTTAATCACACGCATGGGGTGAAACAGAAGATTTTCACTTCTCTGAGCACGGCTGGCCCAAAGGCATGGGAAATTGCTTGGTCATAGTGAATACATTTATTCTGAACGAAACCAATTAACAGGTCAGAGACAGCTGGGTCCACTCCCTGTCACTTTCTCAGCTTTCTCTGCCTCTGACCAGATTTTCTTCCCTGGCAGTGTCTTCTTCCAATTCCGACTGAATTCTAGTGCTCTCGGTCCACGCATTTGATCCTTCTCTCTCCTCTTTGATCTCACCATCTGCCTCTGATGAGCCTGCGAGCACTTCTCTCTCTTATTCTTGTGCCCCGTAAGATATAAGTAGCATTAGTGCTAAGTATATGTTTATTTCTCTATGTTACATGGGCTGTGTAGTTACATGGGCTGTGTATGATGTGCCTGGGGAAGGTGCCTGACAGAGGCAGAGACTACACCACACACACACACACACACACACACACACACACACACACACAGAGTAACTCATTATTGTCCCTGATGCATATTCAACACTACAGATCCTTCCATCTTTATAAATCTGTGACCGGTTTTTGAGTCTGTTGCTTGGCTTATTTTTTAGGGAACACCTACAAAAACTCCGTATTTGTTCCCCAGAAAACCCACGCATGTCATGTGTCACTAAAGAGTTTATATGATAGCACCTGCTCTTCTATTTACTGATATTAGGTTAAAGATAGAACGTTCACTAGTATTTGAGGGAAAAGGTATAGCAAGAAGAGATAAATATATTTACTTATCAGTTGTAGAATTTAATTTTCTAGCAATTTGAGGACATTCCATCAAAGATCAGTCATCATAACACTGTTTAGTTTATTGTTTCTTAACTGTTATTTGCTTTTGTTAGATCAATAGCAGGAATCTACAGAATTTTTTCACTGTAGAGAGCAAATCACTTTAAATTCCCGGGACCCCTGACCTTGCTCGTTGAGTTGGACTTGTCACTTGCCAAACTGCTTTATGCTGACCTTGCTTGAGTGATTTTACCATTTACAAACCACTAGTACTGGTACTGAGTAATAAAAAGTTTAGATGGCATCTTAAGTGAGATCAATGCCACTTAGAGCTGCCTCAATACGGTGTTTGTTCAGTTCTTTAAAATACAGTTCTTTGTTTTGGAATCAGCAGATTATTAAGGAATGGCATACTTCTGGGGAATAAATAAGACTTTTTGAAAGCCTATGCATGAGAGAAAAATCAGCCAGAGAAAGGACTATTTCTTTCATTCCATGTTTCACCCAAAAGTTTTATTTAGGTTGTAGGAAAGAAGAGTAGACTTGCGAAGGCGAGTATTGGATAAGAAATGAAAACAGTAAAAGCTTGTTACAGAGTGGAATTCCTGTTACATTTCCTTCTAACATTTTATCTCTTCTTCATGAAAAATTGGATAAGGTTTTACAACCACATTACACATGTATATCACACACATGTGACAGTATATGTAACCATGTGTAATTTACACAAGCAATTTACATGTCAGTGAATTTCACAACCACATTGTACATGTATTTACAACCACATTGACAAGTATTTAGATTCAATTCCCTGTGAAATGATTTCCAAGCTCACTGTCAATTATTTTATAATGTAAATTCTTTATTTTGATTCAGTTTTGAGTCAGCTGAATGATGTCTTTGAAACAAATGTTAAGGGAAAATGTGGGAGTTTATAGATTATATTTTTGAATCCTCATACATGTGAGGATATTATTCTCTTGTCTTTTATTCACACATTAATGGCAAAATAACATGCAGTAGAATTCATAGCACACAGTGTCCCCCACGTCACGTCCCCCCCAACAGCAGCAACAGCCAGCTCTCTGCTGTTTCAGCTCCCGCAGTCACCCTTTGCTCTGATGATCGCAGCGTGACCTGTTTGACCTGCTTTCACTTTTTACACCGTTTGAATCTAACCTTTCCACAGCAGCAGCAGGCTGTGTTCCCAGAATGTAAATGAGATGGTGTCATTCCTCAGTCTCAACTTACCAGTGTTTCTGCCTCCCATCACATTTAGACCTAAGTCCAAGTTCCCTATCATGGACTATAAATGAGACCTATCACAGCCTGGCCCTTGACTCCCTCTCTGACTTCCTCCACCACACTATGCCTCGTCCTCTCTTTTCAGAAGACTGCGTCTCCTTTTCCTTTGTCTGTGACGCAGACACGCTCCTTCCATTGAGCCTCACATGTTCTTTCCTAGATGAGCACGGCTGCTCCTTTTTCATTGTTGTTGATGTCCCCGTTTCAGTATCAGTTCTTTGGAGGACCTCCTTTCCTTAACCATTTGAAAGTAGCCGCCCCGCTTCTATCGTGACACTCAGTTTATTGTCATCACTGCTTCATTTTCTTACTTATTGTTTTATTTCTTTATCAAGTCTACCTCCCTAGTAAAAACCCCAGGCACTTTGGAGTACTTTGTCATAGCTGAATGCTCAGAACCTAGAATCATATCCAACATTCAAAAAATGCTTATGAGCGTTCAGTGTATTTTATTAAATACGAAAATATTATATAATTCTCAGAATATCATTATAAGTTTAATTCTGTTATTGTAATGTGTAACAGATTAAAAAAATCAAAGATTTGGGAGGCAAGTACCTTCACCCGGGATTATCAAGTGATTTCGGTAGCAGAGTGAGAATTTGAATTCAGCTCTGTTGGAGAGAGCCTTACCTGTAATGTAACCTTTATTAAGTTATATTGTTATTATTCAATTAAATTATAATATCAAAGTATGTATCTACAAAATAATATCTGGCACAAGAATATAGTATTTATACAACAAAGAACACATTTATTGGATACATAATATATATATGTTTTTTGTGTATATATATATTCACTTTTATTGAAGTATAGTCAGTTTACAATGCTGTGTCAATTTCTGGTGTACAGCACAGTGCTTCAGTCATACGTGAACATACATATATTCGTTTTCACATTCTTTTTCACCGTAAGTTACTGCAAGATATTGAATATAGTTCCCTGTGCTATACAGTATGAACTTGTTGTTTATCTGTTTTGGATATATTAGTCTTAATATCTTTTTAGCTCAGTTACCAACCTAAAAATATCAGGCTGGCCATTCAGTAATGTAGTAATGCATTCATCACAAAGCTATAGGTTTATGGGCGGGGCATGCGTAGTTACACGACTGTGGATACGTGTGCATCAGTGGATATTGTTATTTCTGACTGTCTTAATGTAGGTTCCTCTAGAAGTAGACTTTGAGATGGAGATTTGAGGTAAGGAGTTTTTTGGGGAAATGATTCCAGGGCACACTGATAAGGAAACGATAAGAAGAGACAGGATAGGAGAGGATCCAATAAATGGTCCATTATCAAGGCAGCCACCACTGTGAGTATCTGGAGTTTAATTCCGCTGGGGAGCTCTGGGAATCGGTATAGAACATGCACCCAAGTTGGCGGTAATTTCTTCCAGCAGCGACAGGAAAATCATGCTACCTAACCAAACTCATAGCTGCTTGTGTCCCCTCGAGAAAAGAAAATATTGACCTGCTTTTTTAAAAAATCGTATCAATTTCCAAGTATATGTGTGGTGATAAATGCTATGTTTTGAACACTGGAAAGACTGGAATGGGAGACAGCAGAGCTGGTTTGGAATTCTGCCTAATTGCTCTCTATTTGATCTCAGTTAATGTTTAATTTCTCTTAGCTTTGGGTTCATCATCTGGAATGCAGTGACAATATTCTTGCTTGTCTCAGGAGTTTGTTGTAATAATCAATTTAGATAGTTGGCATGAAAGTACATTCTAGACTACAAAATACTACATGCAGTCTTAATGGCTTTGTTAGCAAACAGTAGTGCCAGGGAGCTGATCTCTGAAATCAAAAAAGCAAAGGATACGAATTAAGCCACATAATTCTAGTCAATTTACAGATTTCTTAGTGTTTCTGAATCAGAATGGCCAAGTATATGTTATATTTGCATTGCACAAGCCATGACTCTATGTTAAAAGACTGACTATTTACTGAGTGAAAAATCTCATTGTTATTTTTCTATCATACATTTTTAAATGGCATTTTTTCTATCCCTTTATTACAAATGTTTTAAGTGAGTTCATTTATGTAGGAGAAAAAACATTTCAGTGGACGATCAGATATTGAACTCTGCATCATCTACTTCAGAGGAATTAGAAGACTGTTTTCTGATTGTAACTTCTGTAAAACTTTGGCAAAATTGGATTCTGCGTCTTCCTTTGCATCTGTCTTAATATTAGCAGAGACTCTTTGGGGGCCCAGAAAAGAACAAACTGTCTCTGGTGAAAGGCTCATCCTAGCTGCCAGTGACCCAGCGAGGTGCCTGTGAGCAGCATTGTAGCCATTCCCCAGGCAGACGAGGATCAGGGGTGAGGAATCCACACACTAATGAATTCCAGAAGGTGCGGTGACTGCCTTCTCTCTTCTTAAGCCCTTGACATCAAGCGCTGGTGCTCAGGACTTTTATCCTGGAGGCAATGCAGCCCTTCTTTGACATCCCCTGCCGCTTCCCACCCCAACCAAAAATAAACCCCAAACCAAACAATAATAAACAATTTGCTGTTTGATTTTCAGTCAGGACCACTATCAGACAGCCCTTAAGAATGCCACAGCTGCGATCTGTCACTTTGTATCTCAGCAGGAAAGGCTGGAGGCAGCAGAAAGAGGCAGGGCAGGCCAGGGTATGTCAAAATCTCTCCTCCTTATGGATCTGGGTTCGTTGCAGTCAATGTCAGTGAGCTGCTTTGGACCCGTTTCTGTGTTTAGTTCCTGACCTTCATCCATAAATTGTAACAAAACCCACATTGATTGAACACACTGTATGTCATGCTCTGTAGTTTTGGTCCTTAAAATAGCATCAGGGCATAGTTTGTTGTTGTTGTTGTAATTTTTACAGATTTACAAAAGGTATTATTTTACAAATGAGGAGACTGAGAACTCTAGGTCACCAGCTTAGCTGGTAAGCAGCAGAGCTGATGGACTTGGAAGTCAGCTTGTTCTCTGTGCCTCCTCTGTTTTTATTAGCCAAGCTCCCATTCTTCTGTGAGAAAGGCATGTTTCTTATTTATGGATGTGAAGCACCCCTTTTTGGTCTTTTCTTTCTTTTTTTGGTTATATAAAACGTGCACATTTACATCTTACGTGGAAGACTTTTATTAAAGGATGTCCTCATCTTTGCAAGACTACTGAACTGACTAAAGGCGCAGAAGAAATTTCCATTTTTATCACGAGTAGAAGGAATGATCTGCTTTGCATTTCATCCCTTTGTATCTAAATGACTTGATGCCATCGTAAGGTATGAGAGTGAAGGAGAAGATGGGGTTTTTGTTGTCTGTGTCATTAGCATCTTTAGAGCCAGAATATCGTTAGACCGTGTCTCTGTTACACCCAGACTGCAGAACGTCAGGAGATCAGACAGGTGCCAGGATGAGCTGTGTAAAAGCCGCCAGAAAAGGACTTACTCTCCACGCCTCTATTTTCCATATAAAATGTGTCCCATGTTTTCCTGGCACTTGCAGGTTTCTGGACAGTCTCTCTGACAGTTTCTGTTTGTTTAGTGCATTAAAATATCTAAGTGTTTCTCCATTAATTGTGTCGAGGCCTCCACTTTAAGATTGAGGAGACTGACCTGTCCGTTCCAGGAAAGAACCAGGTCAAAAGTTTTAACACAATTGAATGGAAATTATTTTAAAGAAACATTATTATATTTAGCAATAATTTCGTATCAAACTTTACAGAACGCAAGTTAAAATGGGCTTTTCTTGTTAGTCATATTTTATAGATGAGAAATCTGAAGCAGAGAGACATAACATGAAATGTGGCATTGGTTCATTTAATTTAGTTCTCTCTCTTTCTCTCTCCCTCCCCTCTCCCTTTTTTCTTTCTTTATTTCTTTCAATCTATATGTATGCTATTTATCTAGTACCTAGTATCCAGACACTTTACTAATTGCTTTTTTATATTTAGTTCACAGACCACCTAAATATATAGATATTATTGTTCCCATTTTACAGTTAAACAAACAGAGGCTTAATGAAGTTAGGAGGCAGCCCCAGGTGCGGTAGATTTTATAGCTTCTCACCTTATCAAGCTTGAATTTGGATTCAGGTCTTCGTTTATTCCAGACCTAATGCCCTATCCACAATGTCGATTTGCTTTGTTATTTTATAGTGAGGTAATTACTTGTCACCTCAACATCTAAGAGCTGTTTTTAAAACACAGAAAATCCTCTCTTATTTTAAAACACACTTTACATACGTCATCAGATAACGTGACTGACCAATTTGGGATTTACACGAAACTAACCTAGTGCAGTGTTAGTATAGCCTGAAATTTCTGGGATGTTTTGTTCACTTATTAAATGTCTTGATACATACATAAAAAACCTTTGCCAATCCCAAAGAACTTGTTTTAATGTTTAAAAAAAAAATACTAGGCTAAGATCAAGGTGTATCCAGGCAAAGTATTGTTCGGTCTAAGCCAGCTTCTCCTTGCCTCCTGACCCCCATTTCGTCTGCTTTCCTTGTAACCTGTACAGAACCTCATCATTATTTGCATGGTGTACTTAACACGTCCAGTCTTTGCTTCTGACCCAGAATTTACAATCACAGTCTTTATAGTTTTTGAATGAAGACTGGTCATGACATTTCTTTAAAAAAAAAAAAAAGTGAATTTGTTTCTAATTTATTTCTGCTTCTATTTTTACTGTTACTAATCATTCAAAATAAGATTGGCATCATTATTCATGTATAAATAATCCACATCAGTTCATTTTAATCCAGTGCCCAAGTGGAGAAGCACGTATTCCATTCATAACTTCCGTCTGTATCCCTCTGGATTCGTTTTTAAAAAGGGCACCTCATTTCCCTCCACTTCCACTTTGAAAGCATATGTAACTGTGCTGTTAAATTGCACACACGACATCACTGGATACAATGCTGTGATGTATTTTCCTGATGTCAAAGCTTTGAATTATGAAACGGGAGCCCTGGAGCTGAAGCATATCCCTTATTCAGCGTGCAGTGAGGCACTGTACCTCCCTGTCTACATAGTCTTACAGTGCATGTCTCCCTGGAAGCTAAGCACTCAAGCAGTAAGCAAATTTCTGCATCTAGTTAATAAATTAAGCAAACAAGAATTTATCAACATGAGGTGTCTGCCCTACTTCAGTGGCTTTACATGAATAACTGATACCTGGTGACTTCTGGTAATTTGGACGGTTGCTTGGAATTTCAGTAGTGGTTTAATATTGTCGATGCGCGGCTGTGAATTTTAGTATTGTAACCAACTTCCTCTCGATTGCTTTACTCACGTAGAAATCACAGCATCATCCAGCCAAAGTCTGCAGCCTTCAGTTGTAACACGTCTACCCTAACGTCCAGTGATGGAGAAATAATACATCAGTATTTCTAGGAGGTGGACCCAGATGTTTACTTTTTAACATATATATATGTGTGTATATATTAAACATATATATGTGTGTGTGTATATATATGTGTGTGTGTGTATATATATATATATATAACATATATGTATATTTTTTGACAAAAGCTTTAGAATCACTAATATAGTGAGGGTGGAAGCAGTGGATGTGTAAGTGATGAGCATCTGGGGGACTCAAAGGAGCTGACAAAGCTTCCCAAGGGAAAGGGGCGTTTGGAAACCCACAAGGATAAGTGGCTGGTTTTTGATTCAAGCTCTCTGTCTTTGAAATCTTCATCCTGGTGACCTGGCGTTTGGACCAGAGTCTGTGTATCTTTTTACCAGCTGGACAGGGAGAAATGCTGGTTGTGTGGGGAAGGATTCAGACAGAAAGTGTGAGACTCGCACCCAGTTATCAAGGCTGCAGTATAACTGGGGATGAGCAAATTATAAAATTGCGGGATTTCTAGAATTATATAGTGTACATGCATATGTTATATATGGTGTATATTGCATCAATAGAAGATATATGACTCCATATATATTATGTATTATTTTGTACATGTGTATTATCTATATGGTACATAGAATTTATGTATAATGGCTATATAACTGTGCGTGACACATCCTGTTTATAGTCTATTGTCATTATTAGGTTTTTCATCATTTATCCTTATTTTATGATTATATTGTATAATTTTTATTGGATATTATTTTAATTTTTTAGTAAGCAGGGCATATCTAATACTCCATACACACTTTATTACAGATTTTCTTGTCCTGAGTATTTTCAGCATTTGTATTTTATTCATATGAAAATAGATACTTTGAAGACAAGCCCTTACCGTCTGCTCTGCCCTCAGCCCCCCGCCTTCAGATGGCCTTGCCAGGGACAGGAGGGAGAGGGCGCGCAGTGAGAACGGACAGCTGAGCTCAACCCGGGTGACGTGACTCCTGGCCCGTTCCCGCTGTTTGACTTCCCTCATGACCTCTTCTTACTTTCCTCATTTCCCCAGGCTGCCAGTCCCACGCTGACAATACCTGCCCTTTAGTATCTGGTCTTCCTCTTCCCTTCTGTGGTTAGCTGACCTCGGTTGCTTTGATGTCAGCATCATTGCTGCCTCAAATTAGGAGACGCTGTCCACCTGCTGTCTCTAGCACCTGGCCCTGTTCTCACCAAATAAATGTTTGTTGGAATGAATTTAATTCTTGGACCTTCACGTCATTATGGGCAAGACTTACACCCCTAATCATGGAAGAATTTGAATAGAACTGATTGAGTAGAGTTATTTTTAGAATTTTGTGACTTAATGATTAGTGTCAACCAAATTCATGGTGATTGGTGATGTTGCAGTTGTGGAACACACTGAGCATTTAATCTTCAGAACAACCCTGATGATAGTTGTTATAAAACACATTTAAACATAAAACTGAGACTCAGAGTGATGGTTAGTAATGATGCGGCGATAAATCAGAAAGGAACCAGAAGAACTAGAATTCCAACCAAGATCTGTCTGATCCCAAATTCATGGTCTTCCCTTAAACCATGCACTTAAGGACAATGAAGAAAGAGAAAGAAAAAGAAGGAACACTTAACTAAATAAGAGAATTAATTTAATGCTACATCATTTATAGCTTTTCTTCCTAAATACGGTTACATGCCAAGAAAAAGCATAATGATCACTCTAGTTTACCTTTCTTTTCCATTATGTAGATCTTGGGTACAGTCCAGAATTTTTTTTTTCCCTAAGGAGCAGCATGATCAGTAACAGTTGCACCAAACATTTCCATTTAAAATACACGTTAAATGGCTTGTCAAGTGATGGTTACACTTTATCTTTTTCATTCTTCATAGCATGATGTGCTTTAGGATGTACAGCACACTGCACATTCCTATTAGTTTAAAAATTAGGAACTAGAGGTCTAAGGCATCACATACACAGCATAATTCAGTAGCAATTTGGCAGCTTCCCAATTGCTGTGTTACTAAGGAGAGCCACGCCGGATAAATCAAGCCCCAAAGCGGACTCTGGCCTGGAGGTCTCAAGTTTTAATGTGCCTACGGAGTGTCCCAGAACAACCTCTGTCAACACTGACTGTCCAGCTGGTACAGCCCTGGGCCCTAAAGTGCTTTACGTAAACTAAGTCATTATTCCAACAACTAAATCAGCTGGAATTAGCATGAGAATTTTTTTTTTCTGTTTCTTACAATTAGGAGCATTTCCACGCTACAGTCCTAGGATTTAAGTCAAACAAACACAGCCTTCCCCGTGTTCTCTCACTTTCCAATTTACATGTAAGATGATGATTTTACAAAGACAATACATCACATGGAGCTTTTGGTTTAAAAATGAGTACTCAGACTTTTCTATGTGGCAAAAAAAGATCCAACCCGTAGTAGTTAGGTAGTGACATTGATAAATTAAGGATGTAAAGCTAAATATTTATCCGTTAGCTCCCTTTTTTACTTTTTTGGCTTATCTCTCAAATTCAGAGAGTTCTCAAAGACCTCATTAATTAACAGGTTAATAACTTTATACAACAAACATTGGTTGAGTGCTTGCTGTTCATGCCTTGATCATTGAGTTACTCATTTAAATCAATAAATAGTCATTGAGGTCCTGCTTTATGTGAAGACTATTTAATGTGCAATGAAAACAAATTATCTGAACTTGGGACAAATGAGGTTTCTTTTGCTGTAGACACTTTTGGAATATTTACTTTAGAAAATGTCTCCATGAGCTAGAGAGGTTTTTTTTTTTCTTTTGAATCATCGAAATGATGCCAAATATAATAACAGCCAAAGTCATTGGAGCCAAGTCTGGTAAATAGTGTGAGTATCCCAGTTATTATGGAAGGCTGGTTTTGATCAAAGTGTCTACACAACTATAAAATGATGAGATAATTTTTTCATTTGTGCTCTGAAAACAATTTTAAACCAATGGTTGTAGTGTGTTCCTAGCCCTTTGCACAGACTCTGAGGACAAAACCCCCAAACAACTTATAAACAGAAACACTGATTCTAGCCTGGAGCTCACTTACATTTTCTTGCACAAGATTAAGGGACCTTGGGGTTGATTTCTTTGAGGACCAGCCTCACCATCATCAAGCTATAAACAGATGAGGAGTGCCATAAATCAGTGTGCAAACTGTCAAGTCACCATGTGATTCAAGTGTGGTGTTTGCAAAAACTCCCCTGTCCGATTTGTTTCCATAAGGTGATCCACAGAGTGACTTTAAACTCTTAAATTTGATTTCAGCTTACATGCACGTCAACCCAGAGCAGCCTTTTTGCAAAATCTCTCCAAGTTTACTTGTCCGTCGCAAGTTACAAAATTACAAAGCGTGACCTGACATTAGCCTGCCGACAAGATTCAGAAGTTTCTACCTGTTACTTATCTGGTTCTGTTTTATCTCTTAAAATGGTCCAAACCTTTTTCCCAAGACTTCAGGCTTTAGTGTATTCCCAGCTTTGGCCTGAGTCTAGCATCATATTCTGTCAAGAGGACATTAGAGACTTCTGTTCAATTTATTATCATCTTCAAAGCCAATGAACTTCTGTTCAGCAACTACAGAATGTGGAACAATGTCTCTCAAAGTTTGCAAAACATTCTGCTCATTTTTTCTTTTCCATCTGCAGCTTAAAATGTATAGAAGTATGTTTTAAACTAAATTTGGTAGTATAATTACACACAATGGAACCGTGGATTATTTTAGTCACTAAGGAATAAAATATGATAAAATAAATTATGAAGAGTTCATGTGATCTTCCAGGGAGTGTTTTGTTGGGGAAAAAAGCAAACTTATCCTATAAAAGTTTTATAACTAGGCTATCTTTATGACTCTTCTGATCAGAACACTGGTTTATATTGTTATTTGTGACCTATTTTATCAATTGAAGAAGGGTATTTCTCCATTTCAAATCGTTTTTAATTATAAGGATCACATGAACCACATGAAGAGTAAAAGACAAATTATTTTTTTAGAAGCATTGAATAAATTCTGGATTAATCTATATCTTACTGATCTGAAAAACCTCTCAAATTTAACATTTTCTGTTAAATTAACAATTATAGAATATTTTCAAGCAAACATCTTTCATAATAATAACCTCCCCCTCATAGAAATTTTGTGGTCATTTACATTTCCTTTTAAATGTTCGTTTACATTTTATTTTTAGGATGTTTATTAGTTAATATGACAAAGTGGGTTGTCTTTAATTAATACTACCACTCAGGTTTGTAAATAGTCCATGTTTTGTATAACTATTCAGAATTTGTACACTGATACATTAGAGATTTTGTTTAAGAATCATTTTTAAAAGCAATTATCATTTGTTGAACTAGAAGAATCATTATTTTTAAATGCATCCTTAAAAATACAATGTTATGCTTCGCTATGTAGCTCATTGATAAATATTTAGTCTCTAGTTTTCTTCTATCTCTAAGTGTTTCTTCTATCTCTATGTGTTTAGCTAAGAATTGTTTTTAATCTGGTGAGCAGTACCCTATTTAGGAATATGAAAACTATTGAAGCAATTATAAAATACTTAAGGATTTTATAAAAGGAACATTTTAAAAATCATGAGAGATACTCTCATTGAAATGAGTATTTATATCTAAGATAGAGTCTTTCATTCCTTATAGGTATATAAATTTAACTTTAAATACATACTTCTCTCAGAGCCTCAGAGAAAACAGTTTCACACTCATGTAGTGTTTATTATGTATACCAGGAAATATACTGGATTCTAAGTCATGTCATCTCTTTTAGTCACCACCAGAAGTCATGAGGCAGGTGCATTTATTATATCGTCTTTACAGTCAAATTAATTGAGGCATAAAGAGACTAAACAATATATATGTAGCTGATTTTTTCCTCTGAGGCTAGATCTAAAAATCCAGGCTTTTAGGGGAGGGAGGATATAGCTCAGTGCTCCAGTGTGTGCTTAGCATGCACGAGGTCCTGGGTTCCATCCTCAGTACCTCCGTTAAATAAACAAACCTAATTACCTCCCCCGACAAGTAATTAAATAAATAAATAAAATCTAGGCTTTTAATTTCTATATTGAGTGCATTGACAGATTAATAGCTGTTTAAAGTTACAATTCAAGAGAAAACACCACAAAATCTAACTATAGGATAATTAAACAAAATACGATCACTTTAGTATGAAAAGCTTGCTTAAAATATGGGTGAACTTTAACAAACAGTGAAATTCAAAACTATCCATTTATTGTCTGAAAGCATGCAGACTTTTATTTTGGTATTAATGATTTAGGTTCAAATTATTCCAATATTCTTCTTATTCAAGAAATAACTTCCAGACCTAGAGCCCTTACAGAATTCTCTGCTCACCAGAAAGTAAGGCGTGAGTCTCCACGGGGGAGATGAGGCTCCGAGGTGGAGATGGTGCCTTTTCTCCAGAAGGAAACAGTGGAGGTAAATCCATTTTTGAGTGAACGGGTACATCTATTTCAGGGAAGGCCAATTTCCAAAGCCTTTTCTATTTTAGATCTTATAGAGGGCTATGTAGATGTGCCAATTTACATAGTATAGATTTCAAAAGAGTACAAGAAAGAATCATCATACCTCACTGAGACAATTTTATAGTTCTTTCAAATAGTAACCCTGGAAGTGATCCAAACGGCGAGCACCTCCTGAAGCAGTAGGTGCGATGCTACCTGACCCAATGTCCCTTCACACCTGTAAGTCCGTTTTAGGTCCTCCAAGATGAAACCTTACAGTATTCTATGCAAAGTGTCAGCATTCAGAATCCTGCATTTGCAAGCTCTTAAACGTTTCACAATCTCTTGCTGCACTGAATTCCTACAAACCGAAATAGGCAAAGATAAGAGAATTTAGTTTCTGGGAAGATTTCCTCTAAAAGCCTCTGTCCAAAGCATCCAGTGCTGAAAAAAGGAAAGGTAGTGGTGGTTTATATCTACTAATATTTTGTTTCTTTTTCTTTTCTTTTTTTTTTTCTGTATTATAATGTGTAAGCAATAGAACTGGGTCAAAGACCTTTGAGTCAGAATTCTATCTTTTTCCAGCCAAAAGGTGGACAGATTTTTACTGTTCTGAGTAATGAAAGTTATTATATACTGTCAAAATTTAAATCGTTAAAATAAAAGCACGTTCCATCACCAGTCTTACCAAGGTGAAGTAGCAAGACTGCAATGCGATCTTACATTTGATCCTAAAAGTGTGGATGTAAGTGCTTTAACCCGTTTCCTCCTTTCAGAAACACTCTCTTATCTTTAGATGTCATGGCAACACCTCTTCCTACTTTTCCTTTTGCTGTTTCACTGGTTCATCCCCTGGAATCTGAATGTCAGATCTTGGAGCTCCCCAGCCGAGGTTCTCTGTAGCTCTCTGCTCACTCTTTCCCTTCTTAACCTCACACGTGTCTTCATTTTCCAACCAGACACATTGATAACGGTCGTATTTAAATTTACAGGATGGGCTTCTCCCGATCAATAGAACCACATATCCTACCATCACCTCATTTCCACATGGATGTCTTAAACTCTCATGTCTAAAATGAATCATATTTGCCCCCGTCCAAAATGGATCTTCCCACAGTGTTCTCAGCTCACCCTTTGTCACTCACACCAGAGATGGATGATTTTCCCTCTCCCTCACTGTGTAAACTTAAACCAAGTATTCTAGGTTTCAGCACCTGATACCTTCCAGCATGTTTGGTATCAGTAACAGTGGCCTCATCTAATGAGATGGGACGTGTGTCATTCCCACTTTATCCTTTCAAAGTGTTTGTTTCAGTTTGGTATTATTTCTTCTGATGTTCTTGTTTCATAAATAATGTCTCTAATGATATCTAGAAACTGCTGTAGGGTTTTTCATTACGTTTTTTTCTGTTTCCTGTATTTTCTGGTTTTGTTAGATTCCATTTGTTTTCTTTCTTTCTTTTACATTGGAGAGTTCCCTCAAATTTCTTATCATCCTTTGTGGTTGTTATTGTTTATATACAAGGCTGAGTCACTAAAAAAAAATCCGTAGAGGCTCCTTCTAGGTTGTGACGCTAGTCAGCTGAGAAGATTTAACATAGAGTGAGTAGGTAGAGGTCTGTTTTTTCCCCCCACTGGGGGAAATACTTCTGTAAGCAACTATATATCTTTTCTCTGTGGCCACAAAGACTCTCCAAGGGAAAAAAAAACTTCTCTGATTTAGAGCGGGGGCAGGCGTGCACCGTGGTGGTGGCTGGGCTATTGAGGGAGTGTAAGTCTGGCTACCGGCCAGCATGGGGCCAAGCGAGGCAGGGAACTTGCAAGTTCACTGCTTTCTGTGCAGACCTTTTCTTAATCCTCTCTTCTTTTCAGTAAGTCTTGGCTTGCTCTTGGCTGTAACTGGGACCCTGGGTTTGGAGCCTGTCCCTTTCAGTTCCTCCATGGAAGGAGCCTCTAGGATCAAGCTAGGATTGTGATGATTTAGTTGCTTAACTGGATGGAGACAGTAAATGGGAGATCTGAGGGCCAAATTTAGTCTTTAACTTCATCTAATCTCCCCATTTTTATCTGTCTCTTCACCTCCATTTTGCATGGTACCTGTGAGTTAATGTACTTGTGGATCTGAGGCATAAAATGACTTGCTTCTTCTAACCATTCCCAACTATAGGCACACGGTTTTCAGCTCTGTCTGCTCTGACTACACCTCTATGTATTTCTTTGCTTAAAAAGTACATCAGTGTCTTTCATCTGCCATTCTCTCTTCTCCTGTTGTTTGTGCCTTTGTGGTTATAATACATTCCCCCTCTTTTAGTAGAGCTTTGGGAGGGAGCAGAGCTATGCACCTGCTTTGAGCCTGCCACATTTAACTAGAAGTTGAAAGATTGATTGTCCATTCACGATTGACTTGGTTTTAGCTCTGATGCCAGTGAATATTGTTAATAAACTGACAATATGTGTGTAGAAACACCAGTTCTATCGGGAAAGTGAAACCAACCAAATGGAAAATTTTATGTCACTTCATCACGCCCGTGTCGTGACCCATGACTGCTTTTGTTCATCAACTGATGTAAGAATCGACACGTTAGAAATGTTATGGCAGTGATGTCCCATCACAGAGGGAAGGATATATAAGTTAAACATTTAACTCTCACTAATACTGAACTCATGGTCCTTAACCCACAGACTTTCTGTGAACTTTGTGGTTGTTGATTTTGCTTTTTCATTTGGGATCCTTTTTGCTTTGGGTCATTTGAAACCACCTTTGTGCCTATGTTTGTTCCACTTTTATTTTGTAGTGTGGCAGGACTTCCATTCCGATGAAACAGATTGTTGTTAACTATTTCGTTTTGTAACTAATAAGAAGTTGGGGGCGGACAGGGTACTTGACAGTCCAGTAAGGCTCTGCGTACTATACACAGAGGTGGTGAGAGAAAGATGGTTCTCCAAGGTCCTGGACTTTAGATTCCAGAGTTTGAGGAAAAGACAATAAATTAACAGCAGCCATGTAGAGCCCTGCAATCCAGTTGATAACTTATGATATGGGGGGTGGGGTGGGGTGGGAAAAGTGCTAAAGGTGAAATGTTTCAGTTGGAACATAATTCTTTCTTTCCTGTTCACGCCCCAGACTACTGACTTTCAGAATGATTTCCAAGGCCCTGTGCTTTAATTCACCTTGCATTACCTAAAGGAGGAGAATGCAATTAAGTGCTTAAAATTTTTCCACTTAAAATATAAAATGAGTGGGGTCTTCATTAATCCAGTTTTAATTGATTAATCTTTGCATGAATAAATACTTGCTTCATTATTTTTTATGAGATCTGTTTGAGTCAGTCTTTCTTTCTTTCCTTTTTTCTGTATTTCTTGCATTCATATTTTTAAAAGATAGGATTTTAAAACTATTCCTAAGAGCTGACTATCCATATTGATTTTTAAGTGTGAAAATAAAAGAGAAAAATATTCAAATTGAAAAGGTGTGAATTTCCTGTTTACTGTCTACCATTGACATAATCTTGTCAAAGAGGTTAAGTATTAACATGATGAGATAATTAAAGTTAAAATATTGTGCATTTTCCCAATCTTACTTTTTAAAAGAAAATTGTGTTTATTTTCTTATTTTGCGATTCAGACTAAGCAGGGAACACTTTCCTAAGTAATACCTCAGTCACTTTAAGAAAACAAATACATCATTATCAGTAATTACTTTTTGGCCATTATTTTTGAGTTAAATTACCATTAAATATTTTCTAATGTTTCTCTTCGGTTTTAGGAAACTATTATTAAAAGGTTCTTCCATGACATGAAAAATGACAAGAAACTGCTTGTAACTGTCCTGCTCCTTCATTTATTCCTTAACTAAAAACATACTCCAGACATGCTACAAAAAGCAGTGTACAGTAGGCAGTGCAGCAGACATGCGGGGCAGTAAATAACTAGTGTTTACAACGTCTGCAACGATATGAAGGAAACAGATAAGGCGCTAAAATAGCTTATATCCATCAGGTTATTAAATTACAGGGGATGGGAAGCCATAGCGAGTGTGTGGCCTTTCAGCTGAAGCTCAAAGGAGAGACAGCACCAGCCTTGTTAACGCCGGGACATACAGTTCTAGCAATGGGAACGGACTTTTCTAAGGTTTTAAACTTGCGAAAAGCTTGGTGTTTTGGAGATACCAAAGTTCTGTGGGTGAGAGCGGGGATGGTAGGAGATGAAATGGGAGCACTGACAGGAGTCAGATCGCTCAGGGCCGTAGAGTGGGTGGTTAGATTCTATTTGAAGTTGAACAGTAAAGCCGTAGGAGCCTGCGTGAGTGTTCAGTCAAGGATTCATTCAATCGATGAGTGTTCATCAAGGATTCTTCTGATCCGTGCATGGAGACTCAACTGGGGGGAAAATAGAGAAGGTCAGCTATGAAGCTAATGCAACAAATCAGGTAAGCGATATTGGAGGCTTGAACTAGGAGGCCAGCAGTGGACGTGGGGGAAATTGCTGTGTTTTGGAGGTAAGATTACTAGGTCTTGCTGATAGAATATATTTAGGAGTAGGGAGAGAGAGATAAGACATGTTAATTCCCAGACTCGTGAATGAGCAGTAGGTTAGTAGGTTCTAATGAAGTGGGAAAAACCAGGGAGGAGATGAGTTGGGGGACAAGGTCCATTGGTCCCGTCCGAGATGCGCCAGGAGCAAGATGGTGAGAAGTCCAGCGGCAGGTGCCTATGAGGGGAAGTTTGGTCTGGTTATCCACAGTCAAGTCCTTGGACCCAGGTTGTTTCTTCCAGGGTTGGGAATGGATGAGAATACTCAGAGAGGCATGTAAGGAGGATGTAAGGGGAACTACTTCTGAGCCCTGAGAACTCAGCCCCTTGGGATCATGTGAGAGAGACGTCCAAAGGTCACTCATAACAACTGTCACTCAGGGAGAAGGACTAGGAGGCGAGCGTGGCCTCAGGGTTCGGGTTTTGATGGACTAACAGCCGGGTGATCGCCAGGACAGAGGAGAGGATGATGGGCACAGAGAGCTTGCACGGAAGTTTCGAGGACCCCGTTCCCGCAGAGTCACTGTGGGAGCCTTGACGAGTGGCTGGGAGGGGAGGAGTATCACAGATGTGGACATGAAGCTGTGAAGGAGAGCGGGGAAATGGACCTAGAGAGGGTTTTCTTCTGCTTGTTGATGATTTTGTTTGTATTTATTTTTAAAAGATTGGGAGAGCCACAGTTCCTATGCTAACAGGAACACTACTGGAAAAAGAGACAGACAGACAGACAGAGACAGAGAGCGAGGCAGACAGAGAGAGGGAGGCTGAACAGGAGGAGAAGTGTTGCTACTGCTAGAACAGGAAGCATCCAAGCACCTGAAGAGACACTGGCTTTGGGGAGGATGAGGAGACACAGTTTATTTGTTTTGTGTGTAAGTGAGGTGCTGTGTAGCATCTTCTGTTCTTTCCAAAGTACGGGGCAAGTTTGTGCACTGAATGCAGGAAGGAGGGATGGAAGTAAGTGGACATGGTTTGAAATTAGCTTGGGAATAAATTGCTTGGGGTAAATGAACTGGTGGTGAACATCGTTAAAAGACGTTATTCTGACCTGTTAAAACGCTAAGAAAGACTGTTCTTCAGGACTTCATCGGGGTTGAGCAAAGTTGTCCCTGAAGGTCACAGTTAGGCATTGAGGAAGACCTGGTTCAATAAAGGAGCGTCTGTGGTTTCCCCAAAGATAAGCGATACTGCCCTCAGAAGAACTTTGCGAGTCCTTTATGCCAAATTAGACGTGGCAGTAAACTTACGTCGTTTCTCTAGCTTGTTTATTTACTGAGTGTATATCCTTAGCACATTCCAACCAACCACCACGACCACCACCACCACACACACACACACACACACACACACACACACACACACACACACACACACACACACACACACACACACACATTCAAACCTCTTCCAGAGCCAGAGTTCCAATCATGGTCCAAAATCAGTATCAAAGAAAATGAGTAGTTGAGTAAATGAATTTATAAATAAAAGCGTATGTGGAATGTATGGTTTTGCTATTTTGAAAAAAGTTCTTAAATAGGTTTTAATCATAAAGAGAAATTTAACAGCTCAAAGGATAGTAAAAATGCAAAGATGGAATTTTTGTGTTTTTAGACACAGCACTTCTGGTTAAATAATTTAACTTTGTTTTACTCAACATTGTTTCATAGCAACAAATTCCCCTCCCTGACACGTTAGTAAATAATCTGGAATCTTTTAGACACAGAAGCACATAAGGAACAAGAAAGTCATCTGGAAATAATTGCAATATACAAAACAGGTATTCCTTAAAATTGGCAAATTCTTTGGAAAAAGCAAATTTGAGGATCTTATCAATATTCTCAGCTCAGAAAACTATATATAATTCCTTTCATATAAACTCAATGAAAGGAGAAACCTTGTTTATAAATAGCGTGCCTAGCACAGTCTTTGGCATGTTGTCTTTGACTTTGCAATAACAGTTGTAGAATCATAACATTTTCCCTCCTTTGCCATTTATTTAAAATACCTTACTAGAGACAAGTGACTGCTTAGTGTCCCAGCCTTCTCTCTATGTGCTTTACGTTTACAAATACTGTCTCGTTCACACACACACAAGCTTTGCAAGGTACATTTTATTACCTGCATTTATAAATGGGAAATCATAGGCTCAGGGAATTATTAATATCATCATTTTCTACACTTATTAAAAACTTACTATAAACAAACACTGGGCTATTTACATACTTTATGTCAAAGAAGCTCATTTAATTGTTACAACAACCCTGGTATTTCATGTGGGAAGATGAGCCTCAAAGATCACACACATAGTGAGTGAAGCTGAGATTCAAACATGGGAATATCTGTGCCCCAAACACATGTTCTTGGTGTTATTCTGTATGATGCATGTGTAGTTCTCCAAAACATGATCTGTCTTAGAAAACTCAGAGTTCAGTTAGATATCTTGTTAGACTTTAAGTACTGTGTGCGCATTATGCATTATGTGACTTTAAGGACTGTGTGCATGAGATGGAACAAAACAGGACTTCACAAGGAACCCTGGTTTTAAGTGAGTAAGAATTAATGCTAAAGTATGCTTTGATAATTGAACCTTTTATATAGTTTAATGACTATCCTTTAGTATAATTATTGCCCACATATTTACTGCTTTTACCACCACTACTACTGTCACTAAACTGTAGCTATCCTCAGCTTTGTATTTGATTTATATTATTTAATGACTTCAAATACCTCGGATTTATTGCAAACAGCATAATTGAAACGACTCACAGAAAAGAAAGAAGATGGAATTGCAGATAGCTTTTGTACATCAATGATATTAAAATTGGGGGCATTTTGGTATAAACAGAATGTACTTAATGTCAAGATTAACTATAAAGCTCTCGTAGTGTGGAACTGGCATAAGGGCAGACAAAAAGACCGATGGAACAGAAGTCCCAAAGCAGACCCAACATCAATAGCCATATGGGTCACAGCAAAGGAACTAACACACTGCTATGGCCAAAGTATGGGCTTTTCATTAAAAGGTGCTGGATCAGTTAGATATGCGAAAAGAGAGAATCTTGGCCTCTACTTAACACTATACTAAAAAATCAATTCTAAGTTAATTGTAGGTCCAAGTGTGAGAACTAAAATAATAGAAGTTCTAGAAGATAATAAAAGATAATATTTTCATGACTTTATGGTAAGTGAAGATTTAAAAAAAAAAGAAATACACCAAACGCACTGACCATAAAGAAAAATTCAGACATCATTAATATTAAGAGTTTTAATTCATAAAAGAACAGCATGTAGAGAGTAAAAATACAAGTTTCCTAGTGGAAGATGTTTTTAATACTTCACAATACATTTTTGACGAAGAACTTATATCCAGAATACATTAAGAACGCTTACAAATCAGTACCAAATAAAACAAGTAACAGAAATGGATAAAAAGCTTTTAATTGGCACTTCTTAGAGTAATGCAATGTCCAAATAACGTGAAAGAGTGTTTAGTGTCATCCATCATCCGGGGACTACACGTTAAAACCATGATGAGATATTATCCCATATTCATGACAATGGCTAAAATTTAAAAACTGACACTGCTAGTTGTTGGCAAAGATATGGCGCCAGGGAACTTGTATACACTGTCCTCAGGGTTGCAAATTATAAATTGGAATAATTACTTTAGAAAATGGTTTGGCCGTTATTTATAAAGAAAGCTAAGTATATGCCCCCCTCATGAGCCATCAATTCTGTTCTAGTTATAGAGGCCCCCAAGTCCATCAAGCTGTGTCCTTAAAATGCCAAAGAGGAAAATAGCATTAGCATAATAATTATTTAATGTTACTATGAAAGTAATATTAATAATACTTTTATAAAAAGCTTTAATTAATGAGTAATAGTCATACAGAAAAGTGAACAGGTCACAAGGACAGTTAGATGGATTTTTACAGACAGAATAAACCGCTCCCTGGAGTCACACTGAGACCAAGATGCCGAGCACTGACCACATTCTGGAGAGTTTCTTTGTCCTCCTTCTCAGTTATAGCTCTCCACCAAATGTAACCATTTTGTTACATTTCTACATTTCTGTTTTTTTACCAACATAATTGGTTTTTAATCTTTTTCAAGTTTTACGTAAATGATACCATACAGCACATAATATTTTGTGTGGGGTCCTTTTTCTCAGTCCTACGTTTGTACGTTCGTCTTCGTTGTAAGAAGCAGTTCATGTCTCTGCTGTCTCATTTTCCACTCTGTGGACTTCTGCAGTTTATCTAGTCTACATGCTGCCTTGTCTTTCGATGGACATAGTATGCCCTTGGGGGGCTGTGTAACTAGAACAGAACTGATGGCTTAAAGGTGGGCATATACTTAGCTTCATATAGTATCTTTGGTATTATAAGACCTTTCTTTTTAAAAGATACTTGATTTATGCTATCAACAATGGATTTGAAAGAGTCCATTCTTCATTATGGCATTATTTTCAACACTTACAATAAAAGTTTCAGAGGAGTAGGCAAAAATTAAATTAAAAGTTAAAACTTCCAGTGTTAAACTAAAATTTAAATACCTGCTTCCAGGGTTACCTATCTGTGGCACATCAGGTTGGTGTAGACATGGATGATGGGTGACCTGTGGGTGAAAGAATCCTGACTCTGACACCTTCACTGAAAAATTAGGTAAAACGATTTGCTAAGGTTATGTACAGCAGTCACAAATTTCTGTTCCTTAGCAGGATATCATTTGATCTTCCATATTTCTTTACGATTCTCTACCTCAGGGTGTTTTAAAAAGTGAATCCTGTAGCTATGTATTGGGTAATTTCTCAAATCCAGACCCTCTCCATTATGCCACCTAGCCCAGATTTTGCTTTAAAAAGGCATTTTTAAAAGGCTAGAATATACTTTTACAGTTTACAGATTTGCTTATTACCATGAGTGGTTCGCCGAAGGAAACAGAATGACCCACATGTTCATCTGTTTTTCAGCTGCCATTGTTAAATAAGGAAGACTGGATAAGCAAGTTTCTTTGCTAGTTTAGGGCCAGAATAACTTCAGTAACCACTTATTCTAATGATTCGATAGGAACTTGTTTTCAAAGAAGAAAGGAGGAAGCCCAGGGATAGTGTAGTTACTTACCTTGCCAACTGCCTTATGACAGATTGATCTCTACTGATATTTTGGTTTCTTAGGACAGAGATGATGTATGTGACAAATAACATGACAAATACTTCCTTTTCAAACTTTTTAGTAAATTTCTTACCTTATTAAACTGATAATTTAACTGATTCATTGTCCCTTTACTTTATCTTATGAAATTGTCCATGGAAATAAACATTTTTTTTCAAATATAAAATATTACTTGAGCCGGCCTTTTTAAAATAGCATATGGACAGTTTAAGAAAAATATAAATATCCCTTATTTGCTAGTGTGAACCTTAAGTAATTTTTCTCCCTCTCCCCCAAAATATAGCTATATTAGACAGATTTGCCTATGACCTTTTTGGTCACTTGATAAAAATATGTAGTGTGATCAAACCTTTGTGTGATGGACTCTTGCCCATTCCTTCCATTCTGATCATGAATATTTGATAAGAGTATATGCTTTTAGGTAAAAGGAAATTTTCCATAATATAAGTATGTGCACTTCCTTATGAATTTTCAACTTCATAAAATTATTAAATATATATATTTAATATATAGTTTATTATAATTCTTAAATTATATATTAAATATATATATAATATACATACAGCGTAGAGGTTAACTTACAATTGTTCAAAGGGACGATTGACATTGGACTTGCAGGTTTTCTAAAAGCTAATTTCCACTTACTGACAAATCCAGGACCATCGCTGGATTGATCCTAGATGAAAGCTCAGGCCTCCCACCTCTCATTGGCTCTGGGAGTATCAGTTACGTGCACTCGTGCTTCCTCCCTACGTCTGCACACCCCTGGTCAACACAGAGCTGCAAGAGGAAAACCAGTTTTGTAAGCTATGTGTGTAACATGTAGTTGATCAGGGGCCACTTTCAAGGTCACCTCACGTGTTGACTTCATGTTATGAGTCATCATGACTACAGAGAATTATATAGTGAATTTCCAAAGCTCTTTCTCATCGTGTAACTTCTAGAATCGGAGATCTTGCTTCATCCTCCCCCCTGGTAGAGTAAGAAGAGAGTATGTTTTAGGTGTATGAATCATCACGGAAGGGCTGGATGCCTGATTGTAGCTCCCTGCCTTCAACATTGCTCACTCCACTTTGACTCCCATAGCATCTCAGAATCTTCCACTGAATGTCACGTGGGTTACTGTTTGAAAATACGTCCATGCTGAAGTTATGTCAGAGTAATTACTGGAACTTCCCAATTGATCCCTCTAAGGTAGAAGGCAAAATTAGATTCATTTTTAGATCATTTTAGGCTTCTTTGTTACAGTTGTATATCCATTTGTAAGATACTTTCTATTTTAAGACATGCCAAATCCCTTTGGAAAAATATACTAACATTCAAGCAAATGATCTTGAAAATTCTGGACAACATTGCTGAACATAACGACTCAAGAAAGCATTGAGAAAGAACTGACTTTCATATGGATAGAAGTTCTACCTGAAAAGAGTTTCTTGTGTCCCTGGTTCAGAACTCATTCTGGGTTACTGGGACCTCTTCAACTTCTTTGAAATAGGTTATGACTGGGAAGTGTGATTCCATAAAAGTGATAGTATCTCTCCTCAAGACATCACTTTCTGTGCTAATTTCTGTTTGTAGTGTATATTATTTCATTGATTCCTCATTATTGTCTGTGTAGGTATTTTTTCATATTCACAACCACAGGCAGCCGCATGATGAATTTGCACACATTTCTGGCACATTATCGCTTCTGTTGGAGAGGAGATGTAATTCCAAAGTGAATTAGCTGTCTAAAACGGAGCTTGTTTTTAAGGTCCTTCAACTTGAAAGAACACATTTTCCTTGAGTAGCTGTACAAATTTACCCTCTCACCAGGACTGGAAAGAACGATAGTTTTCTTCACTTTTGCTGTCATCAAACACATTAATTGTATCTGTTCTTTGTGACTATGCAGTTCAAGTACTTGGCCCATTTTTCTGTTGAAGCAGCTGCTTATATTTTCTTATTGCCAGGTTCATGCAATATTTTAAAAATATTAGTCCTTTTCCGTCTGTCATGTATATTGCAAACAGTTTTCCTACTTTATTTGTCTGTCTTTTATTTTGTTTACAGTGTTTGCCACCGTAAAGATAGTTTGCTATTTATTTTTATATTCACTTTTAGAAGGGCCTTTTTCAGCCTAAGAGTGTAAATGTAATAACTTTTATTTTCTAGTATTTTTTTCACTTTTTTTACATTGTACTTTCTCTGTTGTGAATTATGTTTTTCTCCTGTTTCTCTGTTGGGTAACTTAATGTTTTCTCTGATGATAGAACTATTGTTAGAGCTACTTTCTATTGTTCAGTTTTAAAGTACAAGAGTGAGTGATTTTCTTTGAAACTTCAAATCGTACTTAATTGAAAGTCCCTTCCCACCACGATCTTCCCTCTTAACAGTTTGCTGTGTATCTTTCATAGTCTCACGGAACACTGTTATGTTGTATTGCAGCTCCTTTTTGGTAGAGGGAACACGTCTGCCTGTCTCGTGTGAGATTCGTGTGGTCCATTTAGATCACAACCTGACTTTGATTCCGGCTGAGTCATGGGGCAAAGAATCCCAGGGACTCGCCAATTACACAGCCTCGTGTCTCCACGTGTTCAAGGGCTAGTCAGGCAAGCAGGGGCCAGTAGAAGCCCACCTGTGACGTTTTCCTCCAGGCAGAAGTGACTGCAAATAGACCGTGTGCTTTTATCATCTTCCTCTCCGGTAGTAATCCTTTTAGATTCCGAAACATTGTTTGATTCTTGAATTTTGTGTCACATGTGGAATTTTCTTGAGACTGATGCTTCATACACATTTAGTGGGGAGATGGTGTGAGGATGTTTTGTCTCTTTCATGTAAGCTGAGACCTCCTCTCCATCCCACTCTCCATCTCGTCAGAAGGATTGTATTTTGTGTCATTGTGTGACATGTCAGGAATCATCCTGCACCTTCCAGAAGGCCATGTGTCAGGATCAATATTTTTATGACATAGACCTAAAGAGATGAAGTGATATTCTCAATTCAAACAAGAAGTAAAGAAAGGGGAAAATGCCAAAATTCACAACTAATTTTAATATATAATAGGGAGGAACACATTTCATAATCGACTGCCTGGGAGGGTTTGTAATAACGTAAGAAAATGACATGAGATTATGTTTCTCAAAATGCAGTACAAAAATCTACATCAGAATAACTTGGGTTACTAAAAGTAGTGGTGGAAAGACTTTCAGTTAAATAGCATTTTGATTTTTAAAGCAAATATGTTAATTTTGTACTTCAGACATTAGAAAGGGAAAACGTATTAGAATGTGGACAGTGCCATTGAAGACGCCTGGCTGGGGAGGTGGGGGCAGGTTCCTGCATTTTTAACAGCTCTCTGATTGATTCCAATGCAGGCTAAACCTTTGAGAACCAATATCCAAAGTATTTAGGTACAGATTTAGACTTAAGGCTGGGATCATCATGACAACGTTAAACATCTGAGGTCCTTCACTTTGCAGACCGGTTAAGTTAAACAACATCCCATTTTCCTGTAATTTCAAAGTGTAAATTAGAAAAAAAATTATATTTGTTCTGGGTATGGTGACTACTTGAATATAACTTGGAGTGTTCTACTTAATTAGATACTCTTAAATAGACAGTTAACTATAGGCAGAATAATATTCTCTGGACTATTTCACATCTTTTTCATAGTAGGATAAATCTTGATCAGGTTTTCTGGAAATATTGGGAGGTTCTTCCAAAATACAGCCTTACTGTGAAGCTGTTATTAAAATCCCACTCCATTCTTCAATACTTATTCTAAAATGGTTTCCATAAAACTGAGATTCCTAATTTCAAGCATCCTGCTTAATTATTGATGCTGATAACTAACTGCAAAGCATTAGAGTGGATTTCAGTTTAACTTTATATTGGAAGGTAATACAAACTTGTGTAATTTTTCAAACTTATACATTCACCAATTTTGTAAAACAGCTATAAATAAAATAAGCGACTTCAAAAATATTTTAATTGATGTCTCAAAATGTTTGTCCTAAAAGCCAAATATATATTTTACATTTTAATTGTGGTAATTTCATTCTAATTTTGGCATTGATTTGAATTAAAAGATGAATATAATTCTACCAAGAAAAGTTAAGTACTTAGAAAATTAATAATATTTAACAGGGATCTGGCATATGTAACATTAAGCCTGAAGGTTTTCTAGTGCATCTGTTTCCAGATCTCTCAGTCTGATAAGTAATTGATCTTGCGTGTTTCTCTGACAGACTTATGCAGGCAAAGACCTGGAGGAGCAGCTGCGGTCGGCGTCCAGTGTAGATGAACTCATGACTGTACTCTACCCTGAATACTGGAAAATGTACAAGTGTCAGTTGAGGAAAGGAGGCTGGCAGTACAATAAAGAACAGGCCAACGCCAATGCAAGAACAGAAGAGACTCTAAAATTTGCCGCGGCTCATTATAATGCAGAGATCTTGAGAAGTAAGTATGGGAAAGAAAATACAGAGTAGGCTTCATATTTCAACCCATTGAAAATCACCAGCTTTGTCCTTTAATTTCAGCATTTATAGTACCACTGAGTATCTTCAGAGCCAAAAGTAAATACAATAGAAAATAAAGAATTATTTTACAAGTACAGAATTTTATGATTTCACTGTGAGCAGTAAAGATGATTTCTTGAAAAGTAAAGATAGGGAGGTACATGCATATCAACACACTTTAATGTTTTTGTAATTGAGGTGGTATCCAGTCGCAGAATTTTTAAAACATACAGATACATCTTACACACTATATACCAGTTTAATTATTAAAACATTCTGTATCATGAAAAAAAATTACAGATAAATTTTATTTAGATTTGGATATAGAAATGCTTAGTTGCTAAATCATCTTGTCAGCTACTGCACATTTCCTTGCTTGTTGCTTGATAGGGAACTGGCTCAAGAGCTGGACTTTGGTAAAGCTACCGAGAGATGTCGAAGAAAGAGTCACAAACAATTTATGATGTTGCACAAAATGGCTTAGTATCAACGGGTGGGCTACTTTTACAGAATAACTCCTGTCAGTTGTTAGGTGTTAACTGCTGTAAAGATTTGAAATTACAAATTATTTGGAGAACAAAAGCAAACGAACAAAATGGTTTCGTGGTTGAATAACCAATAGTTTATGCTTTTTTTTTCCCAAAAACTTTATTTTAGAGGAAATGGGGGGAAATAAATTAGAATATTTAAGAAGTACATCATTTGTAAGGCGGTCTTTAAAGAGTCAGCAGTGCGGTAGGTAAAGCACTGGCTGATTGGAAATGGAATTCCAAGAGAGAGCATGAAAGGAACAGGAAATTTTGAATTTCCTGAACAAAACAGTTCAAGATACATGTCCCAGTTGATGGAAAATACACTTGCACTTCAAATAGCTACCACCATGACATTACCCAATGGTGCCAAATCGCCTGCCTGAAAATGAATTTTGAATTGAGTCCAAAACCAAAACCATTTTCTTTACATCTCAGTTTAAAAAGAAAATTTAAACGTGTTTACAGTTTCTTTGGGACCTCAGAAATATTGCATATTAGAGCAAATGAGCATGACTGTATCTCTGCAGGTTTTGTAAACATCTACGTGCTAAACGTTCATTTTCTTAAGTAAAGAAAACCAAACAAGTGCAGGAGAGTATTGGTGTAGTAAGAAAGCGTAACCCTAATGTAGCTTGTTACATGGCTGTAGAAACTAGTTTTATTTTAGAAAATACCTTCAGCTGCTCTGTTAAATGTCATATCATATTCCAATTCACAGGGCACTTTAGGATCCCGTCAACTGTTTCTTTAAAGTTATGTATTTTACTTAAACTTTAAACTCTGAAATCAAAGGTGAGTGACTTCCAGCTGCTGTGGGTTTTTCCGCCTTGGTGGCTTCTGTATGACTTACGACCTTCCCTGTGACCCGACAGGTATTGATAATGAGTGGAGAAAAACTCAATGCATGCCACGGGAGGTGTGTATAGATGTGGGGAAGGAGTTTGGAGCAGCAACAAACACCTTCTTTAAACCTCCATGTGTGTCCGTCTACAGATGTGGGGGCTGCTGCAACAGTGAGGGGCTACAGTGCATGAACACCAGCACAAGTTACCTCAGCAAGACGGTAGGTGTGCGGCCCTGCCCGGCCCGCGTCAGAGCCTCAGCCCGGGGTGGGGGAAGGGGCGGCCTTGGCTTCAACTCTGGTCCCTTTAAAGTCACTTGGTTGTTTATTATTATTGAAGTCTAGTCAGTTTACCATGTTGGGCTATTTCCGGGGTACAGCATAATGTTTCAGTCATACCTATATGTACATATATTCCTTTTCATAGTCTTTTTCATTGTATGTTACTTGAAGATATTGTGTACAGTTCCCTGTGCTAGACAGTAGAAACTTGCTGTTTTCGAACTAGACTTCAATAATAATATAAAAAAAGGTAACTTAGTTCAGTTCAGAGTTGCTTATATTTTCTGTGGGGAATGAAGTTAATTTTTCCATATTTTATGTTTTTGATGATAGAGTATCACAAAAAAGTAATTGATGCTTTATGAGCTGTTTATTTATGGCATCAAAGCCAAGTGGAGAAAATGATAAAAAGGCACATGAATGCCTGGGTACATGTAGACACATACATATGTTGATCTTGAAAGACAAATGTTTTCATTCAGCAATAAATTACTTCTAAATGGTTAAGTCTTCTGATTATAGAAATGCAGCACAAATTATATATTCAAGAAGCATTGGTATATGTGTGTGTGTTCTGTGAAACAGCGGTGCAGTATTGAAATAAGCCATCACGCTGAGCGTATCCATTGTGTTCACTTAGAAAGCAAAGGAAATATCCCTTTTCCTTTTCTTGAATAACCAGTCAAGTCCCATCCCTTTACATGTTAAGCTTCTAATAAATAACCAAGAACCTTCTCTTAAGGTTCATTTGGATGGGAGATTCCTAGAGGGTCATTTAAAATGGTGTGTGCCACTGGCTTCTGCCCAGAAATCTTTGGAGAAGCCCAGAGCTGTAGGCTGGGCTGAAACTTCTCCCTGAAAGACAAAACTGATTGCTCAAAAAGGCTTTTCCAAACTATGCTGAGAATAGCATAGGTAATCTGGCTACATTTGGAACTGTCCTTTGACCTTTAGAATGAAACATGAGAGTATTTTAAAAATGTCATGTTAGACTTGATGTGTTCAATGTGGAACAACAGCAAATCGACATTTCAACTAAATAATGTCTGTACTTCGTCTCATACAAACTTCAGCTGAGCTACATGGTTCCCACTAACAAAAATCTACTCCTGTTTTAATATAAGTCAGTGGAAATGAAAGTAAAGATTACTAATTCAGTTCTTTCAACTGCATTTTTCCATCTGGTTGAAAATTTCTAAAAATTTTACTGTAATGATCATTTGGTCTCTAGGTTTGGAGACATTGTCCTGTTGTACAATCCAAATTGCTTTTTTTAAAACATTGTATATCTTTGTATTGCTCACACACTTCACGAAGGGACAGTCTACTTCAGATACGAAGACTTGCAAAAAGTACATTATAAACCTGAGTTTTCTATTGCCTCTGCCTAAACTCTAAAGACTGAAAAAGTTTTAGAAATCAAAGGTGATGCTTTGGGGTCTTATGTCTTTCCTCTTATTATCATAGTTGGTTAAGTGTATTCAAAAGTAATTTATTCTCTATTATTACGATAAGTACAGCAAGATAACATAGGGCTCATTCTAGCATATGTTAACAAGAAAACCACTATGAATCTAAATATATTCATTCGTTTAGAAACTTTATCTTTGTGGGTGATGTGATAAGATTTCAGTGCTTGACAAAATTCTGACATTTTAATGGATAACATAATTGTAGAGTTAGGGCACAGCAAAACTTCGCCTTTATTGCTCCTCCCATATTTTTATCAAACAATAATTGAGCATTTGTTAGATAACACATTAGAGTTTTCTATTATATACTGTTATGAATAAAATATACTAATTTAATAGGGTTCATAGATATTGTGTGTTTATCTTTTCAGAATCCTTAAGAGAAGTTTTTAAGAAATTTTTTAGTAACTGTTGGAACCAAACACTTTTTTTAAATCAAATAGAAATACTTATGCCAGTAGGATATTCTCCAAACTGTAATATTTATTTTAAAAAGATATTATTAAAAATGATGCTGCTTTAATGTTTAAGCCAAGCTCTATAAAAGGAATTTTGGCCTTCTGAGTCTCTTGAAAAAAGGTTATTATTTTAAAAGTCAGAGAAAATAAATATGGGTGATTTAGGAATTGGAATAATTTCGATTGTGTATATTTTTAAATAATTCAGTTAAGCCATGTAGAATGTGTCCTAGACAGTCTTGTTTATTATCATAGGGCTTGATTTAAGTGAAATACCAATTTGGTTGATTTTTTTAAAAGGTCTAGATATACTAGTTGCTTTTTCCAAAAAGCAAAGGGCTGTGTCTCTTTTAAAATTGGGATGACATGGAGTAGAATCAAAAGACAGATTTTTGAAGAATTATTTCATCAAACAAAGCAAAATGTATCTATTAAGAGCTGATTATTTATCATTTCAAAATTGCCTTATTGGATTTAGTTGTTAGATGAAATTTTATTTTTGAAGTGCTTATATTACAGAAATACAGGTCTGAGTAACAATCATTGTAGTGTTAGGATGTTTATGTATGTGTGTGTGTTTTGTGCATTTCTGTAAATTCCTGTGCTTTTTTTTTTTTACTGTTAATTTATTTACTCGGTGAAAGTAAGTTGCCAGTTGACATTATCCCAAGCTATTTTTCATTGCTAATTTCCTCCACAAATTCTTCGATTATGCCTTGTTGAGTTTAATACAGAGAAAACCTTTTAAATGAATCCTTTTTTAAATGTCTCAATTTATAGAATATTAATTAAATATGACTTTAATATTTAAAGTAAGTAGTTCAAAATATATCTTTGTTAGATACTGATGCTCCAATGTTTTGTATAATAGCTCCTCAGGCAAGATTTTTCTCCCTGACACCAAACTCACCCCAAACAAAAAACGCCATAAAAAAAAGCACCTCGTCTTCTAGTTTTTACCTCTCACATTGCTTGGCTTCATCTCTAGTCAGAAGCATAGGGATTGTCTTTGACACCTCTTGTCACAAATCCAGTCTCTCACCAAATCAAATGCTCACTTTATCCCCTAAGTGTCTTTAAGCACCATCACTGTAGGTCCAAGCCACATGTGATGCTCTTTCCGACCAATGAAATGACATCCTCTCTGCTCTCCCTGCTTCCACGTCTCCCCTTCCTAATCCACTCTCTAAACGGCCCTCAAGCTGGTATTTTTAAAAACACATGTCTGGTGTTGACAATCTCCAGTATAAAGGCCTTTCAGTGATTCCCCATTGCTCCTTGAATAAGACAGAAATCTTTATCACAGCCTCTGCCTTCCTCTACAACATCCTCTAACATAACTCTCCCTTGACCTTACTCTTTGTGCCCTGGTCTTCCTTCAGGTCCTGGGAACCCATTCCCCCGCTGCCCCAGAGCCATTGCACGTCCCTCTGCGTCCTCGCTGCCCGCGAAGGTATCAGACCTTCACATCTCACGTGTCTTGTGGCTTGAGGCAGCCCTAGGGGAGATTTTCCTACCTCCTTGATTAGACTCAGTAATTCTTTTAAATGCTTTTTAGTTTCTGATACTTTTCTTTCAAAGCATATACTATAGTGTACAATCATGTAGTTTATAATCATACAGTCATTATTTGATTAATGCCTGTCACCTTCATAAAGGCAGATAGGTCTGTTTCATTCACTGGTGACCCGAGTGCCTACCACAGATTGCACAGCCCCTTACAGAACCACACAAAAACCACAGACCATCTCACCAGGGGAAAACTGAAAATACAGACACATCCACAGTATTTCCTCCCCCCCAGTTTCAGGGAGTTAGTTCTCTGACCCCTAATCCTTAAGTGTGGAATCAGATTTTAAAACAATTTCTTGATGTTTAATAATAATAAAAGAGTTGATTAACACACTTGTGTAATTTTTAAATGAATTGATTATTTTTTACCAAACAAAAGTATGTGCTGTAAATCATAGCTCAGCCTTTTTAAAAAATATCTTTTATTTAATAAACAGAAGAGAGGATTCTTTTTTCCCCATTCATAGTTAATATTAGCAGAAGTCAGCATTCTGTTATTTCTTTTACTATGGGTTTACTAACACATGCTGACACGTGTGCCAGATGGGAGAGCCTTGGGTAAAATCTGAACTTGGAAAACAGAAAATCAGTGCATTATTAGTAAGCAAAGTATATAGATTTCATCTTCGGTTAACCGTTTGTGGGTTTTTTGTGACCCCTGTGTATGTATTCCCTATATTGGTCCCATTCGGTCCCCTAGTCACCTAACTGGTTTCAGAGTAAAAGTGTTTACATGAAGGAGAGGAACAGAGAATGTCGTACGTGTGACAGCATACAAACTGCTCTGTCAAGGTGGAGGTCTTCTAGGGGGTTAGGCTTCAGAAATTGTAAGTCTTCAGAGCCAAGAAGAGCACTTAGTGCTAGGTTTAAGTGCTGTGTGGTTGCAATAGAATTTGATCCAGTAGCCTCGGAACATACATGTCAAATATGGTATTTTTTCCTATAAGAAAATGACGTCTACGTTAGATCTTATGGAATCAGTTCTTGCTGTGTTTCATCTTCTTTCACCTCCAGCCTTCACAGAATTTAGGATTACTTTTACAATATGCTTATGATGGTGATATTATTCATTGTACCTGCCTCCTCCCAATTTTCTGTTCGTATGAAGAAAATCAGGATTTGCCGACAGAATTTTTGAAGTTTGTCCGGTTTCTTATGGTTGGTTTATAATGTTTTCAAATTTTGTTTCGATCCTTTGTGATAGTGGGAATAATTACAATCCTTATAAATTCTGATCTGCAAAGCAGTGAGTTTTAAATGTTTATATCATTATAATAGCAAAGGAGATTCATTTTAGCATTTCAGTTTTTTAAAAGATTTGCAGATTTTTGGAATTTGAAGTTAATGGGGAACAAGATATTTAGTCTTCAGGGATCTGCTCCAGAACACACTCCTCTGACTCCACACCCTTTCCATGGACCCCCTCGTCTTCTCTTTTTGCTCTTCATGGTCACTTCCAAATATTTATCTCTACCTCAGACTCCTCTCTCTTATGGTTTCCACACACCCTACTCATCTTTGTGTCTTGTCTTCCCCCAGACCGGTCAGAGTCGGTCAGCGTCACACCTGTTTTCCCACCCCCACTCCACCCTCACCAGTAAACAAGCAACTCAATAAATCTTTTTCTTTTTTTCAGTGTTCTCTGTCTTAGTAAGTGATGCCATTCTTCTAGTCGGTGAATCCAATTATTCTTTTCTTTCACCAAAAGCCCAATCAATAATTCCTGTTAAATCTACCTTCCAAACATCTCTGGAACCCGTCAGCGTGTTCCTTATGGTGACCCCTCTCTGGTCTGGGTCACATCCATCCATCACCTGGACCAGTACACATGCCCCAGCCTACTAACTGCTGTCTTACCTCCATTTTTACTTCCCTCCAGTCCATTTGCCACATTGTAGCAGCGAGGTTTTTTTTTTTTTTTCTTTTCTAAATGATAAATCAGATACTGCTCCAGCCTCTTGAGTAATGTTGCGTATTGAGACTAAGCCAGCATCCAGCAAGTGTATTAATAAGCCAGTGTTTTCTAATTGGCTTGCTCAAGCTAGCATCTGTTCTAATCAGTTGATGCGAACGTTCTAAGTTGTTAAATGTTTTGAATGGCACTCTTCCTTAGGGGTCTTCTCTAGGTTAAATCCTTTAATATGGTTTCCGGGGCCCTTCATGATCCGGCTGCTACTTAAATCTGCAGCCTCAGTTTTCACTCTTCCTCCCCTCAAACACGACTTCCCACGGGTACCCAAATTCTCTTACCCCTTAAACTGCGTCAGCATCTCTTACCTCCAAGTCATTCCAATACTTTATCCTGTGTTTGAAACATCTCCTTCCACACCATCCCTACATCCTCACTTATGTAGCTAATTTCTGCTCATCCTTAGGCCGAGGCATAACTGCCACCTTCACAGCATCCTGTCCTGTGGTCCAGGAGCATCGTTGATTGCCCATATTTTGGCATCATTGCCTTATCTGTCTGGCAGATTGTTTTATTCTCTATGCTCTAAACTCCATGAAGGCAAAAATTGTCTTTGAGCATCACCATGGGGCATAACAGTGCAGTAGTTAGCACACTAGGTACCAAATAGAATAAACACAGATTTGAGGTCAAAGGTAGGGTTTTGAATAGGCTGATTTTGAAGCATCCGAGTGGTATCCAGGTAGAGGAGATTGGGCATCTAATTCTAGAAGTCTGCAGCAGCGAGCTCTCAGTTTGAGAGGAAACCTCATGTTGATCAATACTGTTTGAAGCCTTGATGTGGTTGTTACTACGTAGAGAATTCTCGTCTTGGAGAGAGTGGGTGGAAAACCAATCCCAAGGGAAAGCCAATGTGCCATCATTGACAGTACCTTCCATTTCTCCCTTTGGTTTTCTAATATCATGCCCTTCTCCCACCCAAAAAATCCACTCGGCTTTTATTTTACAGTAAAAGGGATAATCTGGAATTTTAATTCAGTTAAGCTTAAGTGTGGTGGAACACGTACTATGTGGTGCTTATCAAGAGGTTCACAAACCAAGAGGAGCAAGACGTGAAAACTCCTGGAGGCACTGTTTGCATCTGTCTTTGATATTTTTACTAATGTTACAGCTTGTAAAAGCCTGTATTTAGGTAACACTTTTTCCTGAGTTTATGTGTTTTATTATATTTTCGATGTAGTATAAATGGGAGCATGTGACAGTTTCTTTCAAACATAAAACAAGGTCTCTTACTGATATTTTCTGAAGGAAAATAAAAAGGTTTTATTTTGTTACAGGAATTCCAGACACATCTTTTGGCAACAAGTCACCAATTAAAATTGTATAAACTGTAAGGACAATGTACCTTATGTACCTAATGTAAAACCCAAGTTTTTATTAAAAACTTCATAGAAAATGTTTTTGTGAGGCTCCACGAAGGGCAGGTTATCAGCGTGTGTGAGGAAGCCAGCCGTTAGCTGAAAAGTAGAAACACATGCACTAAACATTCCAGAGCGAGCTAATCGGTACCAACTGCTTCAAAGTCCTTCCCGACGAATATCTAAGTGACTTTGAAAAGCTACACAGATCGGATGTCTTGTTGACCTCTTTCCTAAACACATGCTCTAAGTATATTTTCTCGTGAGAAGTTGTATGTTTAAGACGTATAACCAAAAATTAGAAACTGAATTTTGCACAACGTAAATTATTTGACTAAAGTAGAAGCAGAGGAAAGTCACCTGCTTTTGAGCCAAACATTTGGACAAAAAGTTATTTAAATGTTGGTACTGAAGATAGGACTGAAATCCACGGGTTTTCCTTGAACATCTTGGGGTTAGAACCAAGGAAATGGTGTGTGTTCACCAGTGCCAGTGGAAGAATTCCCTCAGTCTGAGAAACATCCTTTCCCCATTCAGATATGCATGAGCCACACTATTTATAATTCTGCATTGCCATCTTAAAAAGAAAAAGCCATTCTAATTTTGTGTTATTTTATAAAGGCATAATGTAATTGCCTATATATTACCAAAAGCATTCCTGATTATACTTGAGTTAAACTGTTTCCTAAAATTGTCTTTTACTGCAAAATTCATAGTAAACCTAAGTACAATGTTCAGCTCTGGAATGAAACTTAGAGGTACTGTTTTGCACTGCCAACAGAGATAGTTCTTACATTAATTAAACAGAATGCTGCCAGTCTGAAGGATTAATTTATCACATGCATATGCATTTAACAAGTGGAATGCAATTTGTTTGGAATCTTTAGCTAAGTAGTATTTGGCAAGCACGGTTGTTGGAAATCAGGTTTTATCCAGATGTGGAAAACCCGTTATCAGAAGTTTAAGAATAACATTTGCCTTAAGAAGAAAATGAATGCATCTATTAAACATACCACTTTTTTCCAACCGAAGGTTCTGATCAAGTCCACAAATTTTATTCAGTCTTTCTAAAACCCCTGTTTGGACTTTTTATTTTAATTGTGGCACTGTATTTACATTTTAAGTAAGACAACATGTAAAATTAATTCAATACTAGATGTAAATCTGTTAGGACCTGTTGTCTCATGTTCTTCCCAGTCTCAATTTAAGTTCTATAGACCCCTGATAGCTGGCCAGGTGGTTAGTATTCTCAGTTGAATTGTTAATAGTAAACCCTCAATTTTTGAATCTTTTCCCATTTTTAGTGAGTATTTCTTTAAATGTTATGTAGTTTTTCTGTCTGACTTTACAGTTATTAACCATCTTTCCAGGGGCTACAGGCTGCATCTATACTTAATTAATGGACCCAAGTTTAGACTATTTAAATTAAATAGGGTAGTGAGGTATTATGCTCTGAAGAGAAACTGGTCGTATTTTGGGATATAAAGAAGTTGTAAAGGAAGGAACTTTTTGTGTCATATCTGTATTCACACAAGCGTTCTTTAGAATTTGGTGCTAAACTGTCATCCAGGACCTTCTCAATAAGGAAGTTCTACACCTTCTTCTTGAATAGCCTGTAAGATAAGTAGAAATGGGAATTGTTACTTAAGAGCTGTTGCTATGCTGGTGTAAACAATCTATTGTTTCAAAATGTGGTTTATTTGAAGTCCATTCTTGTTGGTGGGAATGGACTGTTAAATATTCTTATTAAAGAATTCCAGTAGACATCAAATGGGAGCCTCTCAGTTGGAAATGTTTGTCATTTCCTCTTGTTTATTACAGTTTTACAGAATACACAATCAAAATATTTTTCAGTTTCCAGCATTGTTTAAATGCCATCTTTATGTAAATTCTTTTGATCTCCTCCAAAACCAGCAACTGTTTTAACAGACAACTACTGAGAGAATCACCATCAGTCTCCATAATGAATTTTATTTTTATTTAGATCCTAAATTATATACAAGCTAACACCATCTATTGTTCAAGAACAATTCCCTTTATGGCATAAAACTATTTTAGGAAAACCATATTCAAAATATCAAATTATAATTGTTACCATCAATTAGTATTTACTAATCACACGCATATACATGGAATTATTAGCTAACGCTGAGCATAGTACACAAATGTTGCGCTCTGTGAGCTCAGATCTAGAATAGAAGGAATTGTCTTGCAACATTAAAGCCCAGAACAATCTGACAGCAGTTTAAGGGGTTTTATTATATTAAAGTATGAAGAATCTGTTTATTGTTTCAAACACTGATGTGTTTGGATAGACCTTGACTCTTTGAGAGAAAATTATATTCACTGTGTTGGTTCGGGTCTTTACATAATGACAAGCACAGATTTTATAAGGGGGCTAAACTGCAGGTTCTTATTTTTAAAAAATGTTTTCCTATTTTGGGGAGGGTTTAATTCGATTTATTTATTTTTTTTTTAATGGAGGCACTGGGGATTGAACCCAGGACCTTGTGCATGCTGAGCACGCACTCTACCCCTAAACTACAGGTTCTTACTGACCAACAGCATTTGTGGTAAATTACCTGATATGTTTAAAATTCCAACCTAGTATCATTATATATATTTATATATAAATACGTATCTATATATATATAAGGTTTTTTCCTCTAATTCACTCTCATCTTTCATTTCGCTTCACTGTGAGTTACAGAGGAGCAAAGAGTCATTGATTGATGACTGTTACCTTGAGCGTCTGGCAAGGCATTTGGTGTCTTCCAGATTCTCAATACACAGTTACTGAAAACAAAGAAAGATGTTAAACAAGTTAAAAAATTGTAATTCCTCTAACAAAGATTCAGCTTAGTTTTGAAGAAGGAGAATCATCCAAGCAACCCCACCATGAAATCACTGCCATTATTATCCCTAATTTATAGATAATGAAACGGAGGCTGAGGGAAGTTAGGTAATTTTTCCAAGTCACAGAAGCAGCAAATTTCAGATGCAGGACTCTAGCTGATGTCTGCCTGTTTTTAAAACTAAGATCTTGTTATTCTTAAATCCCTAGTAGAAAAGGGAAGTTGCCAGTTGTTTGAAAAGTTTGTTTATTTGTTTGTTTATGTAGACATGTGAGTTTATAATGTGATTCTAATTGTTAATATATTTCAGTTCAAAAGAAGTTTACATTTTCTGAGCACATACTATCTGATTAGGAAAAAAGGCCTATGGACATCCTTAGTAACATAGGGACTAAATATTGCAATATAAAATTTACAAATTGATGTGTAAAGAAGAAAACAAAAAGGAGTAGAAGCCATAGTTAATCATTTTAAGTGAAAAAAAAGTCGTCAATATGTACACTGAATAGTAGTACAGAAAGAAGTTGGAAAATGAACGAGACCCCTTGAGTGTATGGCACACCTAGCGTAGGCACAAGCCTGTCCCGATGCCCACATGTGTGGTGCACTCTGAGGACGTGTTTCTCATTTTTCTGAAGTTGATAAATGAATAAAACTCAATTATCACATATCTTTCTCCTTTTAGTGTTGATCAAAGACACTTCTCTCTGGACCTTTAAGTTTTTCCACACTGACACAGGCAAGTAGAAAGTTAAGGAAACTACCTGAAACACTCAGGTCAAAATTCGGAGGTAACAGATGTGTTTCAAGAAAAGGTTTTTTACTTTCATTTTTAGACTGCTTATTCCTTTTGATCAAATTAGTTGAATTCAGCTGGCCAGTTGTCTACCTACATTCAAACCAGAGACATTTCTATAATATTGATAATTTTGTTTTATTTAATTAGTTCAACTCTAATTTTTTGTCTTAAACTGCACCACAATTTTAATGCTTTATGAAAATCATCAATTTATAGGGGGGAAAAAACAGTTCTCTAAACATGATTTTTTTTTAAATGTCTCTTTACCTGTCCCTTTATTCCTTTAGTCAGTGTGCTCACCCACACAGATTTCCTCCACCCTTTGAGAGTGAGGGACCAGCTTATTTTAGAGGAAGATGCTTTTTTAATGTGCATTTTACTGACTCCCTGCATCTCCCTAGAACACTCTCCAGAGCCCTCGTTCCTGAGTGCACGCTTGGCGCTTCGGGGCGGGGACTGAGTGTGGACATTATCCCCCCAAGGAGTGGCCGGCGTCTGCCCACGGTCACTGGTAACGCCCGCCCCCTGCGATCTCCCCCCTCCGGCAGTCACGCCAGGGTGGAAGCTGGAAGGGCAGCCGTCGCTGAGGGTAGGACTGATGCTGCTGAGGTTTGTGGGCGGAGACACTCCCTGCTCTTCTGCACCAGCTGTGACCGCGAATGGTGCCTCATCCCTCACTGCCAGCCCTGCTCTGCCTTGTGTCACTGCGGACAGTTAGCACGTCCCGCCGCGACCGCACGCGCGCTGTCGGCAGCCGTGCCCCCCGGGCCGGGCTCTCCGAGCCTGGCGCAGCCTCTCTCCTTGCTCGTCCGCCCCGCGGCCGCTCCTGCCCGCAGCCCCTGCCCCGCCACGGCGCTCAGAGCCGCGCTGGTGCCCCGCTGTCCTCACTGCGTCCTCGTCCTCCCTGAAGGCCTTCGACCCTGCGACCACACACACCCTCCTGAAGCTCTCCTGTCTTCGGCTTTATGATACCATCTCTGGTTCTGCCTGTCGGGACGCTCCTCTTCCCAGACCTCTTTACTGGTTCATTTGCCTTCTTCCACCCCTTACATGTTCCTACTGCCCGGATTTCCATTATTAGACATGTTCTGTTTTCATTCAGAATGACCTCACCAAGTAATCTGGGCAGTCCCCGAGGCTTTAATTCTCCCTTTAATACCAGTGGCCTTCCAGCGGCTCTCTGAAGCTCTAGGTGCGTATTCAGCTGCCGAATAGACATAGAATCTTCGGCTTTCGTAAGCTGACCTGCACATCTTCCTGCCATTTCCACTATGACAGAATTTAAGCAATTTAGAAATCATATAAATATAAAAATTAAATAAGCAATTTATTCTAAAAATTGCTTATTTTCTAAACCTCCTTTTATTTCTTCTGCAATGCTGGTTCTTAAATGTAGAGTCCAGAGGTGTCATAATAGAAAAACTGTAGTGTATGTAGATAGTTCAGAATTATCTATCTTACAATAGTTCTACCTAGTGCAAAGGATTTCACCAATGGGACATTTTACCTAATAAGAGGTTTCATCCAAACCACATAAACAAATGTCTTTAGAGGAAACTGGTCAAAATCATAATACTGGGTTACGCCGAGGTCATGTGTTGAGATTATTTGTGTAGAACAGAAAGTACTTTGGAAAATATCTAGAATCTTGAGAATATATGCAAATGATAATAACTCCCATCTACGCAGTAATGAAACAACACATCACAATCATATACATTAGCTTATATAATTTTTAAAAGTCTCGTGAATGGGTCAAATTTTGTTCTCAGTTGACTGGTTTTTGAATAAATATTCAGCTTTGAGAAGTTAAATGAACTTTCCAAGTTCACACAACTTATTAGTGGGGTTGCAAATGACAGCACCCTGTCTGGGTGTGGTCCTGTGTCCGTTCCTCCCGAAGCACTTTGCTAAGGAGGAGCTGAACTTTTATTTGAAAATACGATGAATACATTTCAAGTGAAGAAAGGGTGCATTTTATAATTTAGATATTTCCGTATTTCATTCTTCAAAATTCATTTCAATAAATCCTCCTGTAGGCTTGGACAAAATGGGCAACTAATTCTATTCCCTAAATATTTTCAATGATCTTCAACTGTCGGCATTAAATTACAGCAAGGAGCCAAACCACAAGGCTCTGAAGTGTGTCATCTCTTTTTAGCACCACTTAGATTTCCAGAAAGGTACCAGATAATGTGTGATTCAACTATAGTTAAATGACAGTGAACTGATCTTATCAGGCAGGTAATGGCCAGGATTTCACTTTTACCATTATTACTGATCATCATTTAGATTTCAGACCCCTTGGTGTTTAAATCCACTACATTTTACTTAATCACTGATATATTTGTGTATTCAACTTAAAACACTGTTTTTAAGGAAGGAAGAGGAAAACTGAAGTTCTCCATAAATAAGGCAATCAGAATGAGATTTTAGTTACACTAAATGCTGAAACTAATTCACCGTCATGTATAATGTCCTACCCTATTTTAAACTTATATTTTCATAATGCCTTTGTCAGCGTAGCAGAAACAATGCTTTACCTGTTAAATCATGACTGTGTTTATTTTTCTTTTAAACATAATAAATTCATAAGCTATCTCAGATACCTGCAAGGCTACTTTGAGTTTGAAATTTAATTTGGAATGAAAATCAATTTTACGTCTCTGTATTTGATGTCTGTGGTTTACATAAAATAGGACTTAGCCAACCATTTCTAGGTTGTGTGACCAATAGCTTTGCTCTTACATCACAAAGATATTTATGTTTGTGCCACTTTTTAAGCCCCTGGAATAATCTAGGACTGGAGATGGTCCTTTTTCCCTTGAGCACCTTGGTGTGTCAATCTCTGCTCCGATATCATTAGTTGGTTATCAAAATTCTAATATGCTTTATAATAGGGACATGAGATAAGCATATGGACTATTGATTATTCTGATAAAGGATATTGATCAGAATAATATTGAGCTGATAAAGGATATTGATCAGATTGCGTCTGGTGCAAAACAGTTTTATGTTGTAATCATAAAAATAAAACCTTTAGCATCCTTCATATATTATGCAGCACTACTGAATTATAAAGAGTTAATCTCACTCTTTTTGGACTCCAACATTTACCATAAAAATGCTTTATAGCATCTATGTAATTGTTTCTTCTTTTTGTCCCTTCTTTGTAGTTGTTTGAAATTACAGTGCCTCTCTCTCAAGGCCCCAAACCAGTAACAGTCAGTTTTGCCAATCACACTTCCTGCCGATGCATGTCTAAGCTGGATGTTTACAGACAAGTCCATTCCATTATTAGACGCTCCCTGCCAGCAACACTACCACAGTGAGTATGAATTAAATCTGCTTTTTTTCTGCATCCTCTACTAATATAAAATTATTTCCAAGTAAGCACAGTTGATTAAAAGAATTTTTGTGAAATCTGCTATGATATACTTCTGCACCAAATAAAAAAGAAGATAAATTTAAAAGCACACCATGAAAATAAAATTAAACTGAAACAGGAAAACCCACGCTACAGACAAAATAGCTCACAATATGTAAGAAGTATTTCTATGGAATGACACATAAGACACCAGCATCCCACATTCAGCGTTCATGAAGTTGGGTGTGCAAACTCACAGATACTAAAACTGAAAATGTTTGAGCCCAAAATGTTTGGTCCACAACAAAAAGTAAATATAAATAAATTATTTTACATATATTAGCATTCAGTCTCCTTTCTCCAATCTCAATCTGTTTTTCTCTCTCTATCTTTTTTTTTTTAATTTCAGCACGGATTGAATATTGAGGTATTGATTAATACTTGAAGTAATTTTCTTTTACTATTACCTCTAATTAACAAAGTAACATTGGCCATTCAGATTTCCTTCCCATCCTATTTATTAGTTTGGTAAATGGCTGTATGTGCTTCAGTAGATCTTATAGAAGGACCTAGATAGACCACCAGGTATTGAATAGTTTATAATGAATTATTATGGCCTGCCGTCTGAGATCTAGGAACTTTCTGCGTTCTGCCCCCAAAATGAGTGTGCAGCTCTTTGTTCTTTAGGACAGACAGTGCATGTGGAATGTGCGTGTAAACAAACCTGACATAACTCTAGCATTTGTAACAAAGGCATAAATAAATGGATGGGCAAACATATATATTACAGAAGATCTTTTTTAGAAACCATGCACTTTAGGGGACTTGACAATAAACGTGATGTGCTAATTAGCAGTTTTCCCTGTTGGTTCTCTTGGGGCTGCTTTATTTAGTGTGACATACAGGAAGCCTTATCTTTCCAGGGACACTGGAGGAAAAACTCAAGGATCACCTGATTTGGCAGACAGAAAGAGAAGTTCTTACAGGCATCTGTGCATACATTCACGCTGACGCAGGGGGAGACAAGGGCCCTGAATCAGGACCTGCCATTTCATGCACACAGCCCTGGGAGTTCTGGTCACCCTTCTCCCTTGGCAACTCATCCATTCTAAGCACGTCAGTCCTTATCTACATGCTGACGGTTTCCACAATTACAGTTCAGGAGGACCATACTGGTGACTTATAATACTTTATCTAAGTCTCTTTTATGTCTCTGTGTTTATATCAGACATAACACATGAAAAATCAAAGATTTATCAAGCCCTTTTATTTACCTCTGCATTATTCAGAACAGTGTTCTCTCATATTCTTTGAGGCCTTGAAATCACACAGGTGTCATTACTTACTTCTTTCCTTATAATGTCCCCAAACACTGTTGATTACTTGAGGGGAGAGGGGAGACATCCGCTCCGACCTGAACTTCAGTTCCACTTCCGTCACTGCCATCCTTTGTTCGGTCTGCATTTCTGATTTAATGTAGTGGCTTCGATACTAGCTTCCTTGTATCAACTATGTCCCCAGCTCCTCTGTGATGTCGCAAGTAAGCTTTCGAAGGCATCATCGCATTCATCTGACCAGAAACGGCTTCTGAAAAAACTGGGCACAGATTTTCCACCTCTCTCTTCTGGTATCAGCCTTTTTTTCTCGTTTTTCTTCCCATTATTCACCAAGTCTGTGTTTCACAAAGTCTGATTCCCCGAACACTAAGCTCATTTCCTGCTCTGTATCTTGTTTCTATTCCAGCCTGGCTTAAAATAAATTTCCTTTCTTTTCTGCCTTTCCAAAGCCCTCTCCGTTTCTCAGAGTTCAGGTAAAGGTCTTTCTCCTGCATTTGTCTTGTCTGAATGCCACGGCCACCTCTCCGTCTGGAATACCCAGAGCGATGACTATCTTTACTTTGTCCTTGCACCGATGTTTAGGGGTCTGTACAAGTTGCACGTGAACCTGGACTGGAAGAGCGTTTTAGGTAGGTTTATGTCTTCTTTAGTGTCCAGCTAGTAACACTTAGAAATAATCAAGCCATTACTACTTTCAGCTTGTAACACACACGGTCTCATTTAACCTGGACAAAAATCATCTATGAAGTTGGTAGTAGTAAGAGCCTTACTTTACAGATGAAGCAGGTACTCACACTCTAAACTTAGGGGCTAAACAGATACACTGCACTGATCAACAAATGGCTTGTTAAATAAAATAACTTACTTATCTGTATATAGCTCAGAGCAACTGCCAATTTTACTCATGTGTCCATCATCACTTATTCATATAACTACGATACTAAGTCCTGTTTAAGGTCAAGAAAAGACAAATGTTTAGAGCAAAAAGAGCTTGGATCTTAGAAAAGGCCAGAGCTGAATTAAGGTCTGCCACTAGTTAGCAGTTTAAGATTGGGAATTTCATGTCTCTGAACCTCAGTTTGCTTGTATTTGAAATGTAAGGATGTAGAGAGTATTGGAGGAAATACTGAATGCTTTTGCAGTGACTAGTTAGCATAGTGCCCGGCATCTACCGGTCAGTCAGTAAAGGGCAGATTGATTATTACCGTTAAGATTCATGTTGGATTCATTTCCTTGTCTGTGTGCTTTTCAGTATGCTTTACTACATACAATAAGAAATGTATTTTCTATTCCAAGCCAGTATCCACATAACTACGTGTGTATGTAATATCCATATGTATAAATATGGATGTGTGTCATATATGTTACATACATAATTTAAAGTAGACAACTATATACCATAATATATAGTTAGTCCTATAAAAGTAAACAAAGTATTGTTTTAAAATACTTCCTGTATTGTAGTGCTGTTCAACTTTTTTTCATTATCACCCCCTAAGGATTCTTTTACAGACATTTTTTTCTAATCACCTCCCCTATGAAATTTTAATACCAGACATATTTATATCTCTTTACATACTTAAAGTATATCTGGGCTTTGTACATTAAAAATGAAGTAGAAAGCATCCTTTTTTATTCACTGTAGGATTGAAAATGACAAAATAAAATTTTTACAGTGAAAGTTTAATTAAAAATGTAAAAGTGATTAACATTGAACATAACTGTATAACTGTTTGCTGAGAAACATTTAAAGTAATTTATTTACTTATATAAATGGTAATGTATCAAATTACATATGGAAATTAGCAACTGGTATAAATGTATAACAATGCAAACATAATAATCCTTAAAACATTCTAAATAATCATTTTCCAGCAAAAGTAAAATAATTTTTTTCAATAATTTCTTTAAAAATGTTTAGAAAAATTAAAAATTTTAAACTTCCGCTCCATATGAGAAAACGATGTTAAACTTGTATAGTTACGAGATACTCATTTAGATAGTTTGGACTTTTTTTCTTCTCAGCATTTGACATAGCAATGGTTTGAGTAACTTTTGTAGAATTGAATAATAAGATAATTCTAAACTTAAAAAACTTCTTAAAGCTCAAGTCACATGCAAAAAGGATCAAGCATAAGCAGTGGCCACAAGGCAGCCCACGGACACACCCAGGCACCCCCCACTCTGTGACTCTGAGATGGAGCACCTAGCCCAGGGGAGGTCCTCCAGTCACAGCCATTTATTCACTACAACTTTGTAGCCTTGTCCTGCATACACTTGGGGTATCTTCCAGTGCCAACATTCATGTGATAGCCAGTAAAACTCAGTAGAAATTAAATACTAAAGAATGAGATTTTGTTGGTTTTGAAGGGCCAGAGGCCACTGTCAGATCTAAGGTTCCTCCTCCCCAGCACCCAGTTTCCCCCTCCTTACCGTTGATAATATTCCCATTACAAAGGCATGCCTTATTCCATGGGATGCACTCCAATACTTTTTTTTCCTATTGTTTCTCTTTTTTAAAATGTTGGTCTCAACCTATTATGAATTGTGACTCACAATTTAATTAAAAAACTGTTACAGTGATAATGTAACATGGGTACATGTTGATAAATGCAAAACTGTGTTTTAAAATCATTACCTTTGTTAAGAGTTAAGAGGAAAGGCCAGCACCATGGTTAAAATGAAGAGGACGAACAAAACCAAGTGTGGGCGATGACGTGGTGCAGTTGGCACACTCGTGTATCACAGACGGGAATGTAAAATGGTGTCACCACTTGGCAAACATTTTGGCAGACGCTTGTAAACTTGAACACATACTTACAATGTGATCGGTAACTTCTCTTCCTAGGTATTTACCCAGGAGAAATAGAAACATACTTCCACACAATGATTTGTAGACAAATGTTCATATAAGCTTTATTAGCCAATAACTGGGAATAATCCAACTAGCCCTCAAAGGTAAATGAATAAACAACTTGTAGTGTGTCCGCACAGTGGAGTGTTACTGAACAGTCTAAAAAGGATGAACTGTTGATACACACAACAGCATGAATGGATCTCACAGACAGTAAGCCAACTGAAAGAAGCTAAGCTACAAAGAATACATACTGTATGATTCAATTTACATGAAACCTTAGAAAAGACAAATATAATTTAGACTCAGAGAAAACAATTCATTAGTTACCTGAAGATGCTGGTGGTGGACATTGACTGGGAGGAGCAAAGGGAACTTTCTGAGGTGATAGAAATGCTCTATATTTTGATGGTGGTGATAGTTACATGGGTGCATACATTTGTAAAAAGACAATGAATTTAGAATAGGAGATTTTACTGGATGCAAATTATTCCTCCATAAAACTGATTTTTGAATGCCAAGAGAAAAAGACCCCTTTTATTAACTGTCATTTTGGAATTAGCTTTAGGTTCAAAATGGTAGATGTCCCAAGATCTTTATGGTGACACTAGTGGGAGGGCTACCCAGCACTGCTTTATGTAGGGGTTGAAATTTCACTCAGAGGCAACAATGTCCCAGTTCTGTTCCCTCCCTGCCCTCACGCACCACGGTCGGGAAGAAGACAAGGCATGTCTTTTCCAAATGGACAATACACTATTTACATTTTTATGAAGTTAAATAAGAAACAGACCATCTGTTTTGCATTATTTATGAACAAGCATAACTAAGTAATTAAAAGAACCATCCACAAAGTGAGTCATGCATAAAATAATTATTGAGCCTCTAAAATGGACAGAGGATGTCTCTAGGTACCGTGAGAGAGGACAGAGACCAGCTTGGCTGCGTCTGACCGCAGGGCACTCACGGTCCAGGGACAACACGGGTTCCACTGAGCAGTCTCAGTGTCAGCAGCACCGAAAAATCATGAATTCCAGAAGAGGGTCTTTCTAACAGAAAAGTTAGCCATCAATTTTCATATTGATGTTCTCACAGATTATTCTTTTCCCAATGATTTCTTCTTGTATTTTCCTGCAAATTGAATTCCATGAATTTCCACGGCCCCTTTCAAAATGGAGACTCTCCTTTTATGGAGGGAGCCACCTGTGATTAAGAAGTGATGCCTTAGGATCTTCTGCTTGGTAGAGGCAGTGTTCACTCATTCATTCATATTTATGTTGAGTCTTCTCGGTGCATAGTAGTGTAATAGGAAACGTAGGATATTTTTAAAATGGATAATATTATTTCTTAACTAAAGCAGCTTATGTACCAGAGTACAAATACACACAAATCTATCTAACATAGTAAGTATATAATACACAATGCCCTGCTTCACTCAGTCATTCAACAAACAGTTTTTGTGTGCCTGCTAGGTGCTACTGTTGTGCTCGGCTACAGAAATAGAAAGATAGACAGGATTGCTGCCCCAAAAGACATCCTGTGAGTGAGTCAGACTGTACACAGAAGACTGGAATTCATGTGGTAGAGGAGGTTGTGCCGGATGTTCGGCTGGAGCTCAGAGTGTGATGGAGACTGTCGGCAGGGCTCAGAGAGAAAGCAGAATTGCATGCTCCACCCCAAGGGTGGACTTCTTCTCTCCTTCTCGTCAAGCCTCTCGGGAACCTCTAGACGATACATGTAGGGATGGGATATTTACACTTTATGTTATAGAAAGAACAGCCTGGAGGCAACGTAGTAGGTAGACTGGAGAAGCAAAACAGGACTTGGAAAAATTGGAGAGGAAGCTTCGGAAATAATCCAAGAGAGGAATGATAGGAGTGGGAACCAAGGCAGTGGGTAGTGAGGATGGGAAGAAAACAGGTGGAAAGACACTTGAACCAAAAGAAAGCGTATGACTTGGGAGTGGCATGTGTGGGACGACAAAGCGTGAGAAGCGGAGGGTGAAACCGCGTGGATGATGTTCAGAAAGACAGGGAGCGCCTGTTCCCGGGAAGCACAGGGCTGAAAAGGACAGCTGAGTCTTCACATACATGTACGTTAGGTTTCTGTGGTATCTCTAAGAAATCAAGGCGAAATGTTCAGGAGACAGTGAACATGGAGCAGGGAGACACTGGGGGGCATGCACACAGGGTAGCTACCAGTATGGACTGGTACTTAGAGCCACTGGAAGAGATGAACCCAACCAAGGAACAGTATCATGGGGAATATGAATATTTAGGAAACGGAGAAACAACAGACATGCAAGAGATGGAGTGAGGGAAGGCAGTCAGAAGAATTAGGCATAACAACTGGGAGAGAGGTGTATTACCAAATCCAAAAACTATTGCAAAAGCCAACGAGAGTTCAAGGAAAGAAGTGGTGAGAGGATCAAATATCAGAAAAAGCTTCAGAGTGATTAGGACCAACTCCATGAGCTGAAGGACATGAGATAGAGATAACATGTGTTTATTAATCACCTACTGTGTGCTAGGCACAGAGAGGGAGGGTGTGGTTTGAGGAAGAGGGAGAGAAAACGAGAGTGAGAGAGAGAGAGGAGTTCCCAATTTCAGGAGAAACTGAAGCGAAGAGATCAAGTGACTCCCCAACATCACACAACTGAAAATGTAGCAAAGCAGATCCAGGCTAAATCTCTAGCCAGTCCATTCCTTTGGGGATGCTGTCATCACTGCATTTTTAATTTCTTTAAATTAAAAAGAAAAAAACCTACAAATAAAGGACAAAAAAAAATGACATATCCTTCTACCCCAGTTCAAAATTTAAGAAACATTTTGTCATATTCACTTAAGATACAACCCAAAGCCCCAGTCACCGTTCTTCATCCTCTATTTCCAGAGATAACCACTACTCAGAAACTGTATTATTTTCATTTAGACTTTCCTACTTTTATGGCATGTGGGTGTACTGACATACCACAAGAGATTACATAGTACAGATGTGAGTGTTTAAATTTTGTAAGTTAAAATTGTGACATCACTTTTTTGTCTCAAAAAAGTGTGTATAATCATATTGATATCTGTAGGTCTAGTTTGTTCAATAGCTGTATAGTTTTCCACTGGATGGATGGATGGATGGATGGATAGATAGGAAGAACTTTTTCACGCTTATTCTGTGACAACATACCATAGGGAAGGCAAGATACCACCCATTGGGAAAAGAACAAAATCAAATGACTTACCACATTTGAGAGACAGTGCCGTGAAGTTAACTTTATCCTGTAGTAAATTTATTGGTTAGTTAATCGGTTTTCATTGACAGTGTTCCTAAAGGAAATAGCACATTCTAGGGAATAGACTCGAATAATTCCGTCGGGTTTTGATCTAAGAGAGCAATAGGAGATAAATCACAAGGACAGCATAAGACTTTGCTCCTGGAGGCTGAAGCACCAGCCCACGTCTCACCTGCCGTGTCTCTTAGAGGTGGTGGAGAAGCACAGGGAGTTTCTGGGTAGAGGAAAGGCAGACTGTTCACATGGCCCAGGTACCTGGAGTTGCGTTCATGGGTAGTGAAGCTAGAGGATGTGTACTATTTCAGCCTGACTAGGAGGCTCTCTCAGTCTCTGGGAGAAGGTCATGCTGTGGTCAGAAAGACAGAACGGAGGAGTGAAAAAAGATGAGAAAACTGATAAATCTAACCTGAAGGCTAATTTGTGATTTTGCTTGTTTACTGTTTTTCATTTCTTTTACACAAATGTTGACATTGTTTTACTAAGATACCCAATAAAGCAGACTTTCTTCTAAGAAGTTAGAGTTATTCAAGCTTATTAGGAAAATTTCATTCTTGTGAGAACTCATCTTTTCTCCAAGAAACAGTCATTTTATAGCCGAGACAACGTTTGACTTGGAATTTGAGTGTCTTTGGACTATTAATCTGTAACAGATCCTCAGTCCTAATGCTTAAAAGCTTGAATGTCCATGAGGTTTTTTTTCCCATTTGTTTTTTTTTTTTTAATTTGAAAATTGTACAGTGTTGCTTTGTTTAAAAATGGAGATAAACAGAATAGCAATTATAGTTTAATTTTAATAAACTATATCAGAGCAGGAATGCAGGGGTAAAATATCTGCCAATTAAATTGGACAGAATCTTGCACCAGTTGGTCAGAAACTACCTTTTTTCCCCAGCATTTTAAAGCATGCATTTTTATTTTGCCCTGAAAATGTCCTTTTTGCAAGTTCAACCCCCTTAGGTCCATATGCAGTTATTTTTGAGACCTTAATTAGTATGTCTATTCACCCTCCCTACAAAGCTGATGACCTAAATATTGTCTAATACCATTTGAGCACCTACCTGTGATATGAATGGATTTACCAATGGAACTCAGGCCTTTGGGCCGTCTTGTTTCTGCTTCCTAAAAGATAACGATGCAAAGCACGGCTTTCCTATGGCTCACTAACCGACTGGCAGAAATTACAGCAAAAAGTACATGGCAGAGCAGATTTCATCAGTACATTGTCTGCACTAAGGCTGTGTCTGTAATGTTACCCATAGAAAGGGGCTATTAGAGCAGAGATTTTGTGAAGCTTAATTTCAAGTTCATCCAAATCACCTTGATGATTATTTTTAATAAATGTCCATAGTATTAGACCAAATCTACCAGTCATTTTCTAAAAATTTCAATAAACTTTTTTAAAAAGCAATTTTCGGTTTATAGAAAACCTGAGCAGAAAGTAGAGTTCCCCGTTACTCTCCTCCCCTAGTTTCCCGTTACTAGCATCTTGCCTTAGTGTGGTACGTTTGTGACCACTGATGAGCCAATATTGATACCGTATTAACTAAAATCCATTATTTACATTAGTATCTTTTTGTTGCACATTGCATGGATTTTATCAGATGTATAATGACAGCCACCATTATATTCTCATACAGAATGTTTCACTGCCCAAAAGTCCCCTGTACTCCAGCTGTTCAGCCCTGCCCCTCTTCCCCTGAAACATGGCCATCAGTCAGTCATTTTGATGTCTTATCAGCCCTCTGATGCCCTCAGCAGGTGTTCTTTTGTTGTCATTGTTTTGCTTTGTTTGTGTTTTTGTTTGTGAATGAAATGTGGCTGTGATGAGCTAATGAGACCAGTGACTACTGACGGACGTTTTTACTGAGTTCCTGGTTACGTTTTCCCATTTCTCTGTTCTAATTCTGTTAATTTAAATATGACAAACTGATAAAGGCAGTAACTCCTAGATTCCCATTGTTTCAACCTACCATACTTCTCTCAACCTTGTATCCAAGCAAATACCAAAACAATTAAATTTAAAAGAGGAAAACACACAGGTAGAATACCATTTCAGCTCAGCTCCAACTAATGCCAGACAGAGGCAGTAGTGTGTCTCCATTCCTTAAGTACTGACTTGGAGGGTCAGGGAATTTGCAAGTCTATAAAAACCCCAGTGCCAAAAAGTAGAGAAGATGAGAATCCAAAAAACTGTATGCACAAAATAGCCGACCATGATGTTCAGGGCACAGGAGCAGTAATTGTCACCCAGCATGCAGAATTTAATCTAACAACATACTTGGAAAGATTAATCTTTTAAAATTTCAGAAGGGAGATCAATGGCAAAATAAGATTTTTATCAATAATTCTGTTCTCTAGCACACATACCCTTAAATTTTTGTCCGCTGGTTTTAATTAGCAAAAAAAGCAATAGCTAGCAAACCAGTCGAGTGAAGGTTTTAAATAATTAATGAAATAATTATTAGAAAAGCATCTTTGTCCTCCGTACAGATGATAAGCAGGATTGTGGTTGTGCTGGTGTGTGGGAATGTTCCCATTTCATTTCACATATTCTTACATCATCTTAAGGCTTTTTCACAAGCATGGATGCATCGATTTTGCAATTCACAGGTAAGGAAAGAGATGCTCTGTGTACCGCTTACACTCCTGCCTAGCCCGTCTGTCTCTCCCACAGGTGCCAGGCTGCAAACAAGACCTGCCCCACGGATTACGTATGGAACAGTCACGTCTGCAGGTGCCTGGCGCAGCAAGATTTTATTTTTCCCTCTAACGCTGGAGATGGTAAGCCAACTGATGCTTTACAGACTACACGCCTGGGGTCTCTATTTTTGATTAACACATATTGTAACATTAAAGTCACCCGTCCAATGTCATCATGCTTTGAAATAAGTCACGACAAAACAGGACATCGCCTGCTTCGTATTGGTATTATTTTGAATGTCTTTGTAGAGGACCTTACCCGGGTTTGTACACAACCCTTTCATGAACAACATGGAAAGGAAGACACTTTTAAATGGCTTTTTATCGTTTCACACCACCCCCAGCACCAGGTAAGGCAGAGTAAAGATGTTCTGACTGTGTCTGTCTAGACCCTGCAGGCGGATTCCACGACGTCTGCGGGCCCCGCAAGGAGCTGGACGAGGAGACCTGCCAGTGTGTCTGCAGAGGCGGGCCTCGGCCTCCCAGCTGTGGGCCCCACAGGGAGCTGGACAGACACTCGTGCCAGTGTGTCTGTAAAAACAGACTCTTCCCCAGCGCGTGTGGGGCCAACAGAGAGTTTGATGAAAACACGTGCCAGTGCGTGTGTAAAAGAACCTGCCCAAGAAACCAGCCCCTGAACCCTGGGAAATGTGTCTGTGAATGTACAGAAACGCCACAGAAATGCTTCTTAAAAGGAAAGAAGTTTCAGCATCAAACATGCAGGTAAGGGGCCTTCTTAAAGAGTATTCATGTCCTCTTACTGGAAATCGTTTTCTCAACCAAAACATCAGTCCCTTGTTGGAATGGGACCGGTTAAAATTGGAGGGTGAATTCTGATATTTTGTAACCAATGCTAAACGCTCGTGAGACTGTGTTTGCTCCCCTCAGAGAGCAAGACAGGAGCCCTGCGAACCAAACCCAGGTCCCAGCTCGGAATGCAAACCTGACGGCCCCAGAGGCTGAGGCTGAGCTCTCAGCGTGACGTAGGGGACAGAGGCCTAGGACGGCCACCCGTGGAGGATTTTCAGGATCTTCCAGGCGGTGCCACCTGCCCCCACCAACAACGGTGATGCCGTCAGTTGTCACTCCGGACAGCTGTTCTAGGTGCAGGGTCCGTGGCACCAGACTTACAGGGGACAGGGTGGTATCTGGAAGGGAAAATAGTTAAGCTAACTCTGTAATGGACTTAGACAAACGAAGTAATATGTTATTAACGGTCACTCAAGACGTTCCTTAAACCTCGATTTTGCTTCCTTCTTCACCAAGAGAAAAATGAGTCCCCTGGACTCAAAACACTTTCGGTGTGAATCCCTGAACTTCCTCCTCTTAGATCTGGGAATAAGCCAGGCCTGGGATTTTGACATTTCCTCCCACTTTCCTTCAGCGTTGCTCTGCCGGCCACGCCTTTTCTCTTCCATACCTACAATGTCCTCAACTGCTATCCTTTCCCCTCGATCTATAAACGTGCCCAAATTTCTTCTATTTTGTTTGCATCTTACTTTGATTCTGAGCATTCCTTAGCAGCCGTGCTCTGTCCTTGTCTCCCAACCAGGCATTTGGCATTTGTGTGCTCAGCTCTTTTCTTCTCTCACTTGGTCAACCAGCTGCAACCTGGTTTGTGCCCTGATTTCATGGTAATGTTCTGTTTAAGGTATGAGGAGGCCCTTCGTCCCCAAATCCAGGGGACAATTTGGTCTTTCCGTAACCTGTGTTTTCTGTGGCTTTTCTTTGGGCCCTCCTCGTCGTTGGCTGAGACAACGTTGCGTGTTCCTGGTTGTGCTTTAGTTTTCGGGCCACTTGTTCTCCATCCCCCTCACTGGGATCTCTTCCTTCTCCCACTCTTTGCAGATAGAAATAACGCCCTTTCAGCAGATGATTACTATTAACACGACTTAAAACTTAGCTTTCGCTGACGTACGGTTTAGTGTCTGCATGAATGTTCATTATTACTTTTTTCTTCAGTAAATGCAGTGTCCTTCTTTTTGATTGTCAAGAGTTTGTGCTCCCATGACAATGTGTATTTCTGATGCTCCATCCACACTGACACGTTAGCTGCTGCATTAAGGAGACGTCCATGAACCTAGGTGTCTCGCTGATGACATTTTCCTTCCTGATCATTTCAGAAGACCTTATTGGGACCCTTTTATTTCCTTTTTAGACTGTCTTGAGCAATAACTGTATTCCAATTGTACTTGCATACCCTACTCTAATTACCAAAAGGATAATTTCGAAAATGCGGCAGAATATAGACGCAAAATCTTATTAAAGATTATTAAACCCTTTTGCATGCTGAATCCAAGTGAACCCAGTTTATATTGAAAAGCCTGAAACTCCTGTTCACGTAAAACTAACCAGCCATTATATTTTTCTGCAGAATTCTTGTATCAACTCGGTAGAAAAGATTTCTATCACTGTGTTGCTCCTCAGATCATACATTGTTTCTTAATGGCTTTCTATGTGCTGAAACTCTCCCCATGCTCATTTTTCTAAGTATGTAATTCCAGGTTTTATGCGTATATTGAAGCAAAAAAAGAGTTTAGTATTTTGAAAATATGTCTGCTCCTCATTTCCTCTTCCTATTTATTCCGAACGTGCGGCGGGCAGAGCACACGTTCTGTGGGTCATTGCCTGAGCCAGCAAGTCTCACTGACCGTTGAGAATGGCATCGTTTTAGTAAAGCAGTGCCAGTGGCCTTACAGTGATGCGTTTGTATTTAGAAGTAAAAATAAACAAACAAATAAGTACCATTTTAACTAGGTATGCTTTCTGGAGCAAAAGAAATGAAATTTTAAATTTCAGAATCACACGCATGGTTTTTCTGTCGAGCATTTTTGATTTCCAGGTTACCTGGCATTTTCCTCTGCACATCCATCCCCACTGCCACGTTATGTTTACACACCCTCCAAAAAGTCCTTCAGAGTAGCTGCCGCTCAGTGGAGCAACAGGGCCAATGATGTTATTGGCTTTTGGGTCTTTTGTCCTTTCACCACTACTGGACATTCAGGGTAAGGAGAGGGACTCTACCCACAATGAATATGGTCCCTCCCTGGCCCTCCCCCGGCCCTCACTGTTGTCACATGGAGCCCACGTGTAGAAGGCAGGGAGGGCCACCAGCCTGCAGCCAGCCAGCTGCCGGCCCTGCCAAGACACAGTGAGGGTGGGGCCCTCACTGCGGACCACAGCCCTGCCAGAATGGCTGGGTTTAATCACTCCGAAGTCTGGGTTCCAAACGAGTCCCAGATTCTTGTGAATTCTGCCACGCTTATGTGATCACGCTAAATATTTGCTCTGAGAATTTTTTATGTTTTATGTTACTTTCATCCACAAGGCAGAGAGCACTTCAAAAGAGCTCATGCTAACAACACCTCGTTCTCCCATTTGTTATATCTGCAAGCAAGACTTTTTTTTTTAAAGGTTTTTCCATTCCTCTTAAAGTTTGTAATTCCAGGCACAAACTTTAGCATTTTATAAACTGAAGAACAATTTTATGATAAAATGAGTAATTTTGGTCTACTTTGAAACTTAGAAAAGCAGAGAAGTGCATTCGTAGCAGAACAAACTTCATCTCCTTGGTCTCTAACGGAAGCATGTTCCTCCTTGTCCCCCAGTTGTTACAGACGGCCCTGTACGAATCGAGTGAAGCACTGCGAGCAGGGACTTTCATTTAGTGAAGAAGTGTGTCGCTGCGTCCCGTCTTACTGGAAAAGACCGCACATGAACTGAGATGGTCCTCTTTTCTAGTTCGTCATTTTCCTAGCATGGGAAACTGTGTCATCACCACCTTAGAACCATGAACAGAGACACTTTGTGGGACCCTGGTAACAAAGCTGAAAGTCAGTTTCCTGAACCATGTGGACACATGTTACAGAAATGGACTGGAGCTTATCTGCAAAGGACCTCTTTAAAATGCTGGTTTTCTGCCAGTGACCGAACATCTGAGGTTTTTCTCTTGTGATTTAAAAAAAAGAAAAAAAAAAAAAAAAGAAAGAATAATGACTATATAATTTATTTCCACTAAAAATATTGTTTCCGCCTTCATTTTTATAGCGATAACAACTGGTAAAGCTCACTGTGATCAGTATTTTTATATCATGCAAAATATGTTTAAAATAAAATGAAAACTGTATGATAAGCTGGTAAGTTCAGTCCATTACCGTCTTACCCTATGAGCAAAACTTGAGATTGTGAAAACATTCGTCTCCCTGTTACCTCTTCCTTTTCCTCTAGGCAGATGTCAGGTTTTGACTGCTGTGGAAGAATGCGGGCCTGTAAAAGAAGGCTTCAGAGGGACAGCAATGGCTGTTCCGTTTTAGTTAAATTCACCCCTTACTAGAGTTAGTGAATTATAAACATTTCAGCACGTGGCATTCTTGAATTTATAGCCCGATGAATCAGTAGGGAACATATCATCTGAGAAGACAGTCTGCTTAGCACGTCCACTTGACGGAGAGTTATTCAGTGCTCCGGCAGCAGACTTAACCTGGAATAATATCTCTCAGAATGTATTAAAGTGGCTTTAAAATATTCTACTCAAAAAGAATCTTTTCCAAATATTTAACTTCTTCCAACCAGCTAAAATACTTTCTGTAAGCTGAAGTGCCCCTATCCATCACATATAAAATAAACTAGAAATGACATCTAAATGCTCATATGTGTTAAAAAAGGAAACATTTCAGTCACACAAAGTGCTTGTTTCATCTGTTTAAAAAGACAGCACACTAAAATACTTTTTTTCTGGGAACAAATATTTGCCTACATAAATACAACCAAGTAAGTGACAGAGGATTGATTATTTTCTGGTATGATACGGATACTAACAAATAAAAACACATAGCTACTAGCAAATACGTAAAAATAAGTAGTCCTGAAAGGAGAAAAAAATCTACAGGTATGTAAAATTAAGTCTCTTAAACCTTACACATTTAATACAACAAAAACATTTTAATATGGTATAGGAGACTACTTCGCATAGCACAAAATATTAGTATCTATGTGTTTTGCTATACAATGATTTATTTTTTAAAAGTATTTGATTAGAAGGTTGATGTTCCAAAAATATTAAAACACTGAGTTTTCAATACTGACTTTCAAAACAATGTTACATGCAACGTCTACTGAATTCTGGTTATGTGCTCTGCACGATGTTAACATCTAGGTCATAAAGTCAGCTTTTTTGTGTGTTAGGAAAAAGAAGCAGTTGTCTTACATTCTCTCGTTATACATTCATGGACCATCTTCCTATTTTCTAGTAAAGATGAATCTGAAGCCTTTAGGCAGAAAATACGTGCATTGTACAGTCTCTGAACCACTAAAGTCCAGCCAATTTCCAAACTTGAGAACAGCAACTAATACTAACAATATAAAAAGAAAAGGTAAGTGAATTTGACAACAGCTGCAGTTTTATCAGAATTTCCCCAAGAGAACAAATTCAGGGGTCATCACAGAGGGAAACACAGACTCACAGGCAGTAACATCTTTCCACCCGATGAGGAGACACACTCCCTTTGTGCATAAAATGGTCACCATCTATACAATGCAGCTGAGATTCCATTTAATAAACTATCATCACATTTCAGCCAGGGACGTAAGCAAACAAACATTATGCAATCTGTTATGTTGATCTGATCAATCATTTTTAGTCTTGATACATTTTAATTATATTAATCTTTTAGCTAATTTAGAAAAGAAAATCTATTCTAAGTTTCACATGAGCCCCTCTGAGGCCAGGTAGAGAATATTAGAACCTGATAACAAAGCCCTAACAAGCCATCAGCTTAAAAAAATCTTAAACTATGTGTTCACAGTTAGTGTCTCAGAATATATGGGTACGCCAAAAAAAAAAAAAATCACTAGATCAAAATTTAAAGCGTGAAGCATGCCAGAAAAAATAGCATTTAATTTGTCCCTGGAGATGTAATAATTTTGATGAAAAGCAAAAGTAACATCAACAAAGACAATATTTGGCCAGAGATTCTTGCAAACAATGTTATGTGGACCATAAAAATCTCACTTCACTACATGATAATAGTTGAGATTTTTCTGGTGCCAGTTAAGAAGATGGACTGGACAGCAAGCTCAACAGTCACTTCGAACATTAACAAATGGGATTCAGCAAGAAGCTAAAATATACGTGCACCTGTTCGTAAACCCTGCAGGAGTCGCCAGCTACCAGTCCAGTGGAATCTAAAGGACAAAGGCGAGGAAACGCTGGAAGCTTTCGGCAACAGTTAATATATCCAGATCATGGAAAATTTATAAACAGAATTTTATGTCTAGAAACCTAACACCACATACTTCGTTGAAAAGACTCAAGGAGCAAAATATTTTGGTAAGCAGTTATAAGATTTGGCTTCCAGATTTTGTTTGTTTGTTTTGGAAGGGGGGGTTGACATTGGCTAACTGTTGGAGTGAAACAGATTCCATTATTAGAATTTCTAAAAATAATCTTTGTCCTCTGTATTTTTTTTACTTTCAGAAGTCTGAGTGGTGACCATCAGCGGATACCCCGAGTGCACACCTTTAAGCGAAGGAAAAGCGGTCGCTCACTCACATTCACAGCGTAGGGTGCCTCTGGGGCTCCCTGCCCTGAGGGAATTCTGAAGCCGACCCACCAGGCGAGAGGGTTCCTAGGACAGCACCTGTTCCTGCTGCCGAGGTTCACGCAGCTCCTGAGGCGGTCGCGTCCCTGCTCTCACCTGCCTGGGAGCGCTGGGCCAGGTGGGGAACAAAGGTCTCCCGGCTCCGCGTTTCCTGCCTTCCTCTGCCCTCCCTGACGGTGTGAGCTGCGTGAGCAGATGTTTCAAAGGCCACTTTTTAGGGACTTGACCTTTTGAACCGAAAGTGAGAATAACATAAAAATAGTATTTCCCTTTGCTGCAGTGGAAGAGAGAGTGCGTTGACAGGTCTCGTTTTTTTATCTAGGTGAATCGCAGAAGTTCTGAATAGACCCAATGATCGTATCCTAAGGAACCACAGAGTTCCCCAGAGAACCGGTGAAGATGTCCCCAGCACGTACCTTGTAAAGTACGTACTAGCTAATCTGTTTGTGTTTGAATGTGGGGTATCTTGGCTATTCTTTTTAGTAGGGAATAGCTGTCTGTTAACTTGAAACTGTAAACTGGGTTTGATATTTTGAAAAAAATTTTAAATCAAAATGTTACATGCTCTTTTCTCTTTGTTCCATACCCAACAACACATTGCTGTAAAAAAAAAAAACCTACCGTAATAGAAGGAACACTGAACTGGGGATTGTAGGCCAGCTTGTAATCCTGACTTTTCTGTTTTGTCCTTAATCTGTGCTCAACAATCACCAAAATCCTCGAGTCCCAGCCTCTTAATCTGTGAAAGGAGGAAGTTGAAATAAGTAATGTAAGACACTCTGCCTCCGAAGTTATGAAGTTTGTACTAAACTTCACACAGAGTGGGGGACAAAAGGAAAAGGACGTTTTCAAGGACTTCATACCAAAAAAACAAACTTCTGTGAAGCCACAATCTTGACGTTACTAATCCCATTAAGAGGAAATACTAATCTTTTCAAGCTGTTTCTTGTAAGAAATTATAACTGAAAACTCTGTCTCCCTTAATACTATTCTAAATCTACTTCTTAAATTCTAACTAATTCAGATAGCTCAAAACATTAGTCTTCCTGATTTCTTCCTATCAAAGGTGGTCCCACCTGGAGACTGGGGAAATTTTCTTTCAACTATTGGAAAAAGTAAATATCTCAGAAAACAAACCCAAGCAACTTTCACAGGAAAGCAAAAACTGAGACTCCTGCCCACAGCTTCCAAAACTCAGTCAGAGGCACACATCCTGTGTTTCACCCAGGCGAGGCTGCTGAAGCAGAAATTGCCTTCCAGCACAGTTCCAGCTGGGATTCCGATGACAGAGTTTGATTCCAAACTGGGCCTCACCGTCAGGGTCTGGTATCTACGTGTCCGGAAGTACAGAGGTCGGAACGCCCGGTGCTGCCCGGGGACTGACCACAGGGACAACCATACAGCTGTTCTGAGCTGATAGAAACTACTGTGAGACCCTCATTTAAAAACATCTTTGAAATTCACTAAATCGTGACTGGCTGGGTAAGAAAGAACTCGACATTGTCTCCAGCAGAAATACTTAATTTTACAAATAAAATGTATAAATAGTTTTAAAAGAAGAAAAAAATGGATTTTTGTATTCAAATTTCTATTCGATTAAGAATTTCTCATATAATTTTGGTGGGAATTTCCTTCATTTGAATAAAATGCACTTTACTTATAAGCCTTAGAAATTCAGTTTAAATCAGCACTTCTCAAACATTAACTGTGAGAGAATTCTTACTGCATTTTTAAAGGGCACATGATCTGGAAAATGTCACTGAGAAATGCATAATGTTCCTGTGCTTTAAACTGAACAAAGGAGGCAGTGCTGTGTCCTTAATATACAACTTGCTCATAAGATTAGATGTGACTATTAAACAGTTGTTGGAGAAAAAAATACCATAACTCAAAAATAGCTATGTTGGGAATTTTCACCCATTTCTAGCAGATTTGAATTTAATTTTTTACTCTTTTCCTTCCCCCACCCCCAAAAAATAAATGTATAGAGATCTATGGAAATCCAGAGGACCTCTTCTAAAAGATGAGCAACAGACGTCTCAATCTAGGTGTTTCAAGCATGGCTTGCTGAGAGGGGTTAAAGATCAAAGTTTGGAATTATGACAGCTTGGAGGAGGGGAGGTAGTAATTGAAAAATAAACTGTAAAGCTCAGCAGACCAAAGAATGTGCGCACATATGGTGTTAACATGCTGACAGACAAATTAAAAGTAAACAGGCCTCTACTGTAATGTTAATTAAAAATATAGACCGTCTTCCACGTACTACAAATCCCAAGAAAGCCTAGATGTTATCAATAAGATTCAGCCTTCAGGGAATAATTTTTATTTTACTGTAACCATATCAAACTCTTCTGTAATAACTCACTCGGTGCACATTAGGGAACTAAGCTGGTCTTGAAATAAAACACTCATCTATGAATTTTGATTAGCCCACCACAAACCTTGCAGACTTTAATTCAAAGTTTGAGGGTGGCTGGGTACCCACATTTCTAAGTGATCTTACCATTTTGGAAAAACACCCACACATAGAAATAACAGTATTTTAAAACTGTGTTTAAATAATTACCAAGCAATACTCTACATATCTCATTATCTCAACATAAAATGCAAAAAAAGAATAGATTGACCAAAATCAACAGTTTTAGCAGAAGTTCACTTGGTTTAGTAGGAAGAGCACTGTCTGAATCCTGACTCTCTTCAAAAGATGTAGGATCACTTGACCTCACTAAGCCTCAGTTCGTTAATCTGTCCTGATATCAGCATTGCCATTCAGCTCCCATGCAACAGTGTATATAAGGGCCACAACAGTAGATTTTGCAGGTAACAGATGCTCACTAAACATGTATTCAAAACCTCATTCATCCTGTGTGCACGTGCTTTGGAATCAGGCACATCGTAAGGTGATGGTCTATTTCATTTTCTCCACATTTGTTTACTCCTTTGCAGAAAGATCAACTCTGTTAGTCAGATCCCACAAGATCCTCCCTATTAGCATCAGTTGGCACTTGCTTTAAGTCGGTTCAAGGTGGTGGTGGTGGGGAAGGATCAGGAAAAGAAGGAGATAGAAAACATCGCACTAGGGTGCTAGATGCTAAGCACATTCTATCTTGCAGGATAAAAAAATACCAAGACTGCAGATAACATGAAATAAGAATCTATCTAAAAATGTCTATGATACACTATTATTTCTTTCATCTCCTGTCTTTTTAAACGTAATATTTCTGGAAAAAATACCTGGCTATAGTAGAAAATTGAGAGATGTTTATCTATAAGAAAATTAAAGTGGCCTATGTACAAACATAATCATGATGGCACCTGGTGTACATTTTTATGACTATTCTCACGAAGTACAAAAGTGGGATCATATGATTTACACAGATTTGTCCCATGGATTTAGTGCTTAATATTTGTGCATCCCTTTTTCTTTTCAATATTTCAAATTTGCATTACAGCATAATGTTATAGCTGAAATCACAAAATTTTTTTCGTGATTCTATTACATTTGAACATTTATTTAATTAGCTTGTAATAGTCAGTTCTACTATTACAATTATAACTTGTAATTCTTTTTTGCATTACTGTCATAGGTGTATTTCTTTGGGCTACTTCCGATGTGTAGAACCTATGGTTAAAAGTATTAATCTTTTAAGGATCTTGGTACAAGGCCCCAGTACTGTCCTCTGGAAAGGTTGTCACTATGATTCTGAGAGAGCTTTAATAAATTTCCATCATAACTCGATTAATATTATCCTTAAAAAAATCTCAGCTAATTCGAGGGCTAACAAGATATCTTTTTATTTTAATTTGTAATTCTTTTGATCAATAGCAAGGTAGAATATACTTTCATATGTTAACAAATCATTTCTCTGACCGCTCTCTGCAGTCTTTGTCAATTTTTGAATCATTCTGCTTATCGAGTTGTTTGAACTTTCTAAACAGTAATACTTTTTAAATTTTGACTTTTCTGCTTGTCCGCGTATTTTCCTTGGCTCGCTGTTGGCCTGGTCATGCAGTTCATGTTGTCTTTGTGTATAAAAATTTTATGGAGTCAAACCATTTTTTTCTCTCTGCTCTTTTTCATTTCATTTATGTTAAGCCTCCTTCCTTTGGCAGGAGTCGGGAGATATTTTAGGATGATGAAAGTGACAGAGAAAATGGTGTCAGTCATCACAAAGAACATCTACGAGGTAGCGTAAGATTGAAGCTGGGATGGGAACTGAATCTGCGCTCCTTGGAGTCGGGGAACGCTCTACAGGCAAGTCCAATTTCAAGCCTCTTTTTCTTCCATGGTTCTCCAAGAGGGGTGTTTGGTTTTCCTGGAAGGCACAATCAGGTTGTCCCCACGGATAATTTCACTGTACAGTCAGTGTCCCTATAAATTCCTAGAGTAGCAGAATATCTGGTATAAGGAAGTAAAATGATCAAGAGGAGAAAACAAACTTACAGGTAGGTTTGCCAGAGCACCTATGACATAAAATGTTCGTTATTTCATCTTAGAAAAAATCTTATTATAAAAAACTAAATGGTTCCTTAATGGGGGCATTTATAAAATTTAACTTTTTAAACCGTCAGAAACTTATTTTAGTGTGTGGCTTAATTTAACTTTTGCTTCGATTATTTAGTCAATTGCTCCATCAATATTTTAAAATACTTATCCCCTCCTGTGTGTGCGGTCTTGCTCTGTGTATCTGTTCTGTATTATTACACCATCTTGCTTGCTTCCAAGGCCATCTACTCTTTGTTATCCACCTGTTTTTGATCCTTTCATCAGTGCTGTGATCTCTTAAGCACAGCAGGCACCCCTCCTTTCTCTTCCTTTGCCTAATTTTCTCAGCCCCTGGAAGTCACAGAGATTTTGCCTCTTAAGACGTAACATCCATCACCCCACAACCTCCCTGACTGGCATTTTCTAGAAATTATAATCTCAGAAATATATGTAAGGATGGAAAAAAGGGAGAGTATTATCCTAGTCACTTCCAAATGAGCATCAAGACAAAAGAGGAGAGCTGCCTTGTGCCTTGGTGGTCTCGCAAGCCAGTGGTCGCACTGTGGGAGAATTCCACCATGCCTGTCTGTTTTGTTCAGGTCCTCCTGTCTACATTATTTCAGAAGGCAAAAGGACTGAGTCCATCGCCAGCTTTTTAAAAAATCCATTCAGCCCTCTAGTTTGGGTGAATTCTCCCCAGGCACTACCTATCATGTGCCAGTCTTCACTGGTCCTCAGAAGAATTTCATTACAAAGTTGAGAGAAGTGAGTGATGGAGGGGCCGCCAGAGGGCAGGTGGTATTTTATGCCCAAGTCCTGCTGCCTCTTAGGACCGTAATGCTTATGGAACACAGTTACTGGAAGAAGTCACACCTTACACTGTCTTCTCGACATGCTGAGGGTGAGCATGCCTGCACTTGGAAATGGCCGTCTTAATGACTTCTGAGTGGGAGGGACTCTCAGCGATGGTGACAGGACTGACACCAGCACTGGCACCACCAACCAGATAACTTCCAAAGGCTCCTTGGGAAGATGTTTTCTACTAAGAAAATTAAAAGAGTGCGTCTTCCTCTCTAACGGCATTTTGGGCTGTTGGTCTTTACATAGGAATATAAAACCTCTCTGTTAAATGTAAAAAAACAGTTTGGGTGAGAGGAGAATTAGAAGGAGTGGGGAAAACAGGACCCTCTGAGTGAAAATGTGAACAGAATCTCAGTTGAGATTTTTTGGGCAAATTACACACCCCCTTTGGCATTAATTCTGGCAATAGGTGTGGAATGTGTGAGGTGCTTAATTTTCATTGTCCAATTTAAAGACATTAAGATAATAAGGGTCTTTAGACTCTGCTTGTGGTATAATTTGTGCCTGAAGATTAAAACCTGTTGGCCTGGAAGGGTCTTACTATGGATAATCTCTGGAGTTTTGGAGTTTTTATTTGATTAGAAGGGATTAAGAAATTAAAGTCACTTGCAAGGCAAACTGAAAAAAAGAAAATTCTTCTGTTACATTTGCCCCAAACGTTGATAGCTGGCTTACCCAGACAGAATTGGACATGGTTTTCTTATTGACTCTCCTTGACTGAGCCTTTCCTAAACTTTCAGTTTTCTTGGAGTTCATATTAATTTTTCCATATATTATGGTTATTTTCAACTGGAAACACTGAATAAATATGCATTCATTCATTTCATGGAATAACCTACCACGTGGAGATGACCAAGTTTAGATCATACAATTCTATAAACTTGAGAAAATCAATTCTTTTTGTAACTCAAATAGACACCTTGTGTGATTCCAAACAGAAGTCAAGTCAGTCGTAGATGACACAGTAGATTTAAAACATCATGCTGGGCAGCCTTCCATGTAGTTTTCTTTCACATAATGTTATGAACAAGTCATATTTGAAAGGAAGAACCGTAGGAGAAATCATCTCAGATTTTATTTTTCTTTCTTTCCTTGTTGTCTTCCTCTTTTTGTATGTTAACCCTCTGAGAAAACTTCCTAATCAACCACCCTCAGATGTTCCCTTTTGCTGGGGAGCCATTGCTTCAGCTGTCAAGCTTGATTTTAGATACAACTTTTAATACCTCTCTAACCATTATTTTATTTTGTGTGTTTGCCCCTCAGACCGACTGAAGTATTCAAAGGTTAATCTGATCTACTCAATTTAACAATATTTAGTGCAGTCTGCCAGTTTTTCCTTCATCACCAATGGAATCTGTGTTTTCTGCCCATAGTTTACTGTGGATGAAATGTAGTTTCAGAATTTCAGACACCACCTTCTCCATCTTGTGTCCCGTCAAGCTCTGCAAGGACATTGCCAGGTTGTCAACTCTATTATTTTCCTGGCTGCTTTTGTTCCTTCATATGTGCAGCCTGTTGGCCAAGTCTGCTTTTCTAGAACAAAATAACTTTGAACCCCTCATGGTCTCATGAGGTCTGGGCCACATAGCTCTCTTCATACTGAACCAGACATTTCTATGTAATTTCATATTCTCTGCAATGCTTTCTCTATAGCCAAGTAAACTCAACAAGTTAACTTTTGAGATAATATCTAAAAAGAACTTTTCAGCTGCCTCAGACTAAAGGAATGGGTTTCATTGAAATGTTTCCTGTTTTCAATACATTGCCTGATAGAACTATTGTGTGTAACACAGAGTCTGATTCAATTAGAAATGAAATGGTCACAAGTGAATTTCAACTCAAGCTGTAGAAAAAGCGTCAGAAAGTTCAACTACTGGAGAAAGAGGGTGGATGTCATTGTCATTTGGGAGGTGAGTGTGTCTTGCATTGATGTACAGGATATTTGTCACTGGAATGACAAGTTAGTTTAAGGCTCTGTTCAAAAGCCATGCAATTGACAAATGAGACTCGGTATATTTTTATCATTTACAGCATTAAATAAATTGAAACACTGGTCATAAGTATTCATCTGTTTCTATACTGGAAATACTATACCCAAAGCTGTCTACCAAGTGACACCAGAATATCAGGCTGCTCAGGATCAGAACATTCCCAAATGAGTATAGTTTGAACAGAAGCATCTGGCACCTGTTTGTGTACATGGTCAGTGGGCACTAATTTCAACTACTTGTTTAATTATGAAGAAGATACTTTTGCCCTTTAAAGTGATATGCTTTTATGTCAAACTGGAATGGAAATGTTTTATGCAATATCCTCATTCAGCATTCTATTCAGTGTTTTTCATCTTAAAGAACTACATTGTCTGATATCAGTAACTACCCTCTTCTTATTTAGTTTGCAGTTGCCTGCATCAGCCCTTTATTTCAGTATTTGTTGACCCACATATTTTAAGGGTTTGTGTCCAGGTAGCAAGTCAAATGTCTTTTGGAACACTGTTCTTCAAAAGCTGAAGAGAAGTAAGGCAACTTCTAGAATTCAGAAATATCAACTTCTTGATACACTTACATACATATTTTAGTTGTTCTGAGTGCAAAAGCACTCCAAAATCAGAACAAAGCAGTATTTTGCTCAAAAAGGGCTTTTTTTCTTCTAATCATTTCAAATGCAGTTCAAGAATCTGCCAAATTTGAAATAATGATGTGAGAGATCTAATCTTGCTCCCATGTCGTTATAAATAACAGAAAACAATGTTCAGTTTCAGCTGAACAGAGTTTTGACTGCAAAGCACACAAAGAGCATTTCAAGGGTCACATACCACCAAACAAAAGCTATCAGGATACTCCTACACGCCAAAGAAATGGAACAAACCAGGATGTTAGCAGGGAGAGAGCCTACAAATCAAGAACACACACAGGTGACACAACCAAGGGACCCACTGGGAAAGGAGCACCTGCAGAAGTGAAGGTGCTGGACCCCTTTCTGCTACAGAACTGTGGCCACCCTGGACTGGACAAAAATATCAATAGTGATGGTGGTGATGGTGGTGATGATGATGGTGGTGATGATGGTGATGATGATGTTAGTGATGATGACAGTGGTGATGATGGTGGTGGTGATGTTAGTGGTGATGATGATGGTGGTGATGGTGGTGATGATGATGTTAGTGATGATGATGATGGGGATGATGATGGTGGTGGGAATGATGATGGTGGTGGGGATGATGATGGTGTGACTCACTGTTCAGCCAATAAAGCACAGTGGGATCACATGGCTCCCCAGATGCTCTCACGCTGGGAGGAGCCTGAGCAACATGGAGAAGCCACACACTGGTGCTCCATCCACACACTGGTCATCCCAGCCCAGATGCAGACAGATGTGTGACTCCAATCAACCCCACAGAGGCCCCATCACATTGACCCCACAGAGGCCCCAGACACTATGGAGCAGAGATGAGACATCTTGCTGCGCTCTGCCTGAGTCTATGAGGAAAATAAAAAGATCAGGATTTTTTTTTAACAAATTACAAAATTTTTTTTTTTTTTTTTACTATTACTGCTCTGTGTATGCAGTAATAGTAAACTGAATAGAATTGGGTGCCAGGAAACGAAGCACTGCCAAACAAAACCTAAAACAGGCAGCATTTGTTTTTAGACTCTGTGTGAGGCAGAAGTCTGGAAAGCCTGTGGTAAGCTGAACAACAGCCCCCCAAAGATACCCTCATCCTCATTCCTGGATCCTAGGCTATTTCATTATGTAAAGTTCTTAGCAGATGTGCTGAAATTAAAGATCTTGTATGGGGGAGGGCAGATTATAGAGTATCCAGGTGGGACTTAAAAGCCATCACAATACACAGAGGGGAGAAGGCCATGTGACAACAGGCAGAGATGGGAGGGATCAGCCTCAACCACAGAAGCTGGGGGAGGCAAAGAATGGATTCCCTGCTAGAGTTTTCAGAGGGAACTCAGCCCTAGCGACACCTGGATTCTGCCCAGTGAGACTAATTTTCGACTCCAGAGCTGCGAGAGAAGGAATCTCTATTGTTTTCAACCCACTCAGCTTGTGATAATTTGTGAGAGCCGTGACAGGAAAGCAGCAGCCCTGAGAAAGGTAGTCCATGAAGGTTCGAAAGAGGTTGAAGAGATTGTCACTGGAAGCTAGAGGAAAGGAAGCCTCAGTCCTGGGGAAAATTGGAAATACACCAACATGTACATTACGGTGGACAGGGCAGGATGCGGGCTGCTTCCTCCACCAAACCCAGCCCTGCCCCGGGAGCCTGCTTCTTCGAGATGACTGGAGGGGCCCGGCACAGCCTCTGTGAGTCTGCGTCTGCACCACACGCCCTGGCACACAGAGGCAGGCCCCCCAGGAAGGGAGAGCTGGCGAGACGGGGAAACCAGCACCTGCTGTCAGCCCGCAGGCGCCCCAGGCGGGGAGGCCTCATTAGACCTGATTTCTTATCTCCCCTTACGCCAGGGCTGCGATGCTAGCTTTGAAATATTTATTCTAAATCTATCCCACCAAACCATGTAAAGACGAATATGACAGATACCCATGTACCTGCCATCCAGGCTAAGAAATAAAATGTGAATATAGTTTTTAAAAATACACCAGTGACCTCTGTAAGCTGGGGAAGGAGGCTTTAGGGGAGGAGTGGGTGCGTGTGTGGCTCCTCTAGCTGGTTGTGGCAGAAGGCAGAGCAGAGAGATGAGCTAACAGACGAACGACCCTCAGGTATCGAGAGCAACTACAGAGGGCTTAAGAAAGCAATTCAGAACAGAAGGATCTTAAATAAGAAAGGATCTTTGGTTCAAATGCTAGCAGGAAAACAACGACTCTGAGTAAAGATGACACCTTAGGTACGACTGTGAAAGCCTCAAGAAGACCTCAGAAGGACGGACGTTCCTGACCTGTGGACATGTTCAGACGGACAGCTTTCGAATGCTCTTCAGCTGCCTCTGTTAAGGAACAAATTAGGATTTTAATTAAATCTTAAGGATGTTATTCCACAGAAGTTGCACAAAGGGTCCAATGTAGAAATGGGCTTATCTCTAAGAGATTCGTGAATATAGATTTGTCTAAAGGGTGAGGTTCATAAGTTGACATATAACAAATCCACAGAGGTTTTAAAGAAATTGTATTTGCTGAGACAAAAAGGAACAGAGATAGTACAAAATTAAAAGTCTTTGAATCTCTGAACTTCTACAGACAAAATGCAGGAGAAAAACAAAAATAAAGAAACAAAAATCTGCTCAGCTGTAAATATGGGCTACAGCTTATGAAAAAGAAGAAGGTGTTAGGGGGTGGAACAAACAGCCCAGGATGGTCCCAAGTCTGTCGAGCACCTCTTCCAGGCCGTAGGTCTAAGCCTTAATCAAGGGACCTGCTGGATTTCAGAACTGCTATGGGACAGTGATTCTGTCCTTAAATAAGAGGGTCCACTGCGGTCATCCTAAATGCTTGACCACTGCATATTTGCTGTTTTGGGGACAGATAACCTGTCTCTTTTGTTCTCAGGTCACACTGAGAGACACCACACTCAAGGAACTGCATTCAAGATGTCTTATCTCCATGCAACCTGATTTAGATTTTGGACCTTGCGCCTGAGATGGAAGCAAAAATAGAATGAGACTTTGTGGGGCAGGGTAGGGTGGGGGGTGTCCCAAGAGAGAGTCACTTTATTTGCAGCTGTGAGGTTTGAATCATTGTGGCCTGAGGTCAAATTTGCCGTACTGTATTTCCTGAAGATGGCCACCAACTACATCCCACACAAAACGCTTTTCTGAAGTGTGCTTGGCGACCCTGCCTTCAGGAAATGCAGTCTGTGCTCCTGCCCTTACCTCTGGGTGGGCTTGTGGTGGTTTCGGTCAATGGAGGGCAGAGCAGGTGCTGCTCTGTGGCTTCCAAGCTGGGTGACTCACACCACCGGTTTTATGGTCTGGGCCATTTGAGCCTTTCCCTCCCCGGACACTGCCTCTGGGACGTTCTCTCCCAGATCCCCCTCCCGTGGCGTGTGCCTCCGCTACACATGGAGAGGCCGCGGGTACATGCCCCTGTCCACAGCCCCAGCTGAGTCCAGCCTCTGAGTCACCCCAGGCCGGATACCAGACACATGAGTGAAGACTCCTCAAGGAGACTCCAGCCCTTAGATACTTGAAACTTAGCAGAGGCTCCGGCCGTGACGTGGTGGTCACGAGCTGCCCCTGCTGTGCCCTCCCTGAATTCCTGACCCGTAGCATCAGGCACCGTGAGACAGTTATCGCAGTTTTACAGTAATAAACAAGGACGCTTTGTTACCCAGCACTCATAACCAAAACGAGGACAGATCATAGAGGACAGAAGTAAAGGAAGAAGTGACAAAAGAAACGTCAGAGAGGTAAACAGACATGAGCACTACAACTGATGCTGCTGGCGCTTCTCAGCAATGTCAGCCTGGGCTTCTCATGGGACGTGGGGGTCCTGGGAACGGGTCCCGAGCCCGCCTAGCGCTACGTGTGATACACGCGGCTCAGGAGGAATAAGGGAAAGTCAAGTATGCGCACAACGGCAGCGTGGGGAAGGGTGCCCGGCGGGATCTTTTTGTGTGATTATTAGACAGACGCCTGACAGAATGTAAGCAAGTAGTCAAGTCTGCCTGAGTTGCCAAAATATCAGTGATGTTTTAAGCAAGGAGGCTGGAAGAGAGGAGGAGGGAGAGCGGAAAGGAATTTTAAATTGTCAAAGAAAGGTTCAGCCCGAACCATTTTAATGGAAACAAGCCTTCTAGCAAAGTTGCCAGATAGTCCAGTGGATTCAAAGCATTTTTAATTCCTAACAGCACAGAAGATGCTTTTTCCGCGGTAACACCTTTCCTTTCACAGATGCACACGTGTGCATCGGACAGGCAGCAGGCTACCATCGCCCAGGTCTTGTTGAAAACATGGCTCATGATTGGTGTATATAAGAAATACTAGGTTTTAAAACAAATTATGTCCTCTTTGTAAAAATGTTTTAAAAGGTGACAATCAACTTACTATTCTGACCCGCCCGGCACATGCCTACCTGCTTGCGTAAAGGGAACAAGACTCCAGATGAGCAAGTCTCTTCATCCTAAAAAACAATGACAAATGGATGCAACTTTCCAATGAGGCAACCAAGTTCATGACTGTATCGTGAGGAACAGTGTCGTGTGTCCCCAAGTGCAAACAGTTTCACCCAATGCATGAGGTCTCCATTGCTGCAGGACAAATGACCAGAACCTGAGCCTCAAACACCACCTCCTTATTGACTCACCTCCATGGATCGGAAGTCCAGAAGGGCTGACTCCTTTGCTCAGGCCCCTCAAGGCTCATGCTGGCTGGGCTGGACTCCCTGGGGGTCTGGGCAAGAATCCGCTTCTCAGCTCATTCACGTTGCTGGCGGAATTCCCTTCCTCCTGGAGGGCTGTTCTCAGCAGCAGTTGACTCCCCGCAGAGAACCCCTCTCATGCTTAGAACCGCTGTGACCTAGTCTTCGGCAACTGGCTGGAGAAAGCTCCAACAGGCTCCTGTGATGGGCCGGGCCCGCGTCTGTCACCTCCCTGTGTTACGGTGACCTGATGAGTCATCCTAACGTCAGTGAACCACGTTATTAAAAAAAGGAGGGAAGATCCACTCACTTGCCTTCATCTCTCCCTATTTTGATCGCCAGCTTCACTCGTCCACACTGGCCTGTCAACGGGGTCTGAGTCCCAGAGTCAGAAAGCATACTCTGAGGTCCCCTTCTGCCTCTGACCAACTCTGCAGTGACAGGCATAGCCATTTTCACACTACATTTGGGGAGGAAAGGAGGAAATAATACACATTACATAGGGGTTTTATGAAAATTAACTGCGCTGATAAGTATTTAAAAAATCTCATCCTATGCTTTTTTACCTAGTGAGCATGCAAAAGAGACCCCCAAGCTCTGCCCTTCTATAAAATTACAGGTGAGCTATGAACACACTGTCCACCCCATCACCTCAGGTATTCAGCATTTTTGATCCGTATCCTTTTATGAGCACCCATTGTGTGTCAACCTTTGCTTCACGTAATACTCAAATTAAGGCCGAGCAATAAATCACCCGCAGATGAGTGTTTACATTTAATCTGGGGTATACCAGTATTTATGGAGTTGGCCTACACCAGTTCATATCAGTGTATATTTAGTGGGAGAACTTGACATGTGTAAGAGATAAAATAATACACTTCTGGTAAATTTGATTTCAAGTGTAATGCCAATGAGCCCTGGAAAGGTTCTGTTAGTGTTAGAACCATCTTATTTTTTTGAAGCGTGGACTCTGGTATTAATCATACCTCTTCCTCTGTTAATTTATAAAGTGAGTTATACCCATATTTGTTATGGTTCAGAAAATGCCAGTGAGGTAGTTAAGTGTACTTACTCCCATTCTGTTGATGAAATTTGGGGACAATTTCAGTAGCTCCTCTAGGATCGTTAACTAGGCTAATGGAGCGTCTGGAAAATTTCAGAATAGTCATCTCCTACTGCAGAGGCCCCAGGTCTCACACAAACCCCTGGGCCATAATGCTGCCCTCGGCGTCATTCTCACCTCTCCCAGACGTTTCCACCCTGGAAAGCATGGGCACCGCTTGTTGAAGTGAGATAAGCACAAACCAGATTCAAATCGCAAGTTAACCAAAGTCACAGTTTGGTTAAGAACTGAGAACTGCTTGCCAATCCAAAGTGCGTGTCTTATGGGCTCAGAAATGTCTTCTTCCCGAGTTTACTTATTCCTGTTTTTCTGTACAGAGCATCCTAGAAAAATCACCTACTTTATAGTCAGTTGTTGGTAATAACTGAGGAATGGATGTGGAAAGTCACAGAGATCTGAAGGAAAACAGATGTTTCTGGGTTTTTTTCCACCGATACTGAAAAAAAAAAAAAAAAAAAGATGCTTAGGAAAACATGTCTTGCTTGAGTGAATTTTCTCCAAAACAATAAAAGTGAATAAAAGCTGCATTTCTCCTGTAAATGGATTCAAAAGCCCCGAGTATGAAAAACTACCACCAAAATAACTGTACAAGACCAGACCAGAAAGCTGGCGTTTACCTTGACTCATCCGCAACTATTCCAGAAATTTGGAAGCACAGAGCTGGCTTCCATCATTGGCATTTGGAAAGCGAAAAAAAAGAGAAGCTTGAAAGGATTTGGGAAATAGATTACTGAGATTACCAAGGAGAACTCTAAAATTTTATTTCCCAATTGAAGACAAGTTTTTCAATTTTTTTGGAAATTTTCTAATTTTGGAAATGTAGGTGAATTCAAAAATTAGAAATTTGATTATTAATAAAAAATGACCATTTATATATTGAGGAGTCACACAAATGCAGATAAAGTTTAAAATTAGCTTTCAAGAGGCAAAGGCAAATTGTTTTCCTATTTGGATATTTTGTCCAAATTCTCTCTGATTCTTTGCTTATTCTTTTCGGTTGGCCGGTGTATTTCCAGTGGAAGAACTCAAGCTACTTAGCACTCATGTGGGGCTGAAAGCTCTATTTCATTGCAAAGTCACTAGCAATCCAAAGTGCCAGTCAAAGAAACACTTTGTCAGTTTACGAGATGGAAGTTTTACTAGTTTTTATAACTAGTTTATATGGCAAAGACTTTATTAAGGAAGACCTAGAATATGGAAACTAACTCCTGTGTAACCGGCGCTGTTTTCCTAAGGTCTACAGAGAAACACCTAGGTCTCTTATTCAGGGAGAATGTAGTACAATTAGATGTTACTTATTATATTAGTTTTATTCCTTATCCTCGGTAAAGCTGGCTTGTCTCTCAAATTAGTTTGTATACCTGATTAAGGATCCTTTATTCTTCTCAGTAAAGAACAAATAACTTAGCATTATTTTATCCAGTCTCCTCTCCCCCATTTTCCACTATATTTCAAGTTAATCACCACAAGTACAGGAATATTCCTAAAACACTACTCTGACTCTATTACCTGCCTAAGCATGTACAACGTTGCCTTCTGGATCAGAAGCAGAATCCTTTGAGCATTCTAAATGCTCCACAGAAATCCCCATAGGGTTTTTCCACCACTGCCCAGATTTTGATTACTTTGGGCTGGACCTCAACTACCCCTGAATATCGCTGCCTTTTCCCCACACAACACTTTCCTGCCTGGGGCTGGCCTGTCCCATCCTCCTCACTTTATTGATATCTTACCTTTCTAGTAATGCCACATCATCTCAGAAACTATTTTCATATCAAACCAGATTATAAAAAGAATGTAACTCCATTATATAACACTCAGAAAATAAATGAACATAGGAGTAGATTTTAAATTCACTCTAACTCTATCGCCAAGTCATACTCACGGTTAACGTTCTGATGCAACCTTCCTGACAGGCTTTAAATTTTGTTGCGATACACACTTCAAAAATGGTCTCATGCTGCACGTAGTATCTCATAAGCTGTATTTTCATTAGCAACTGCATCATAGACATGCTAATGTATATCTTTTCACACCTCATTCGTTGATTATTTCTCTGTGTATCAATCACCTTTGTGTACCCCGCTGCACCCAGCACGGAGTGTGGCGAGCAGTCACACAGAGCAGGGTACCATCAGTAATATATTGCGGTTTTGTGCGTAGCCGGTGCTCTACAAGAAGCTAGTGGCAGAACACACCAGATGCTCCTGACTAGTCCTGGTTTTGTAAGTGCGCATTTAAAAATCAAAGTCGGTTTCTTAAACCGTGAGTCAGAGACCATGAACCACAGGTGCAGCTTCGTGTCTCCGAGAGATTACCGCACCCTGCTTTAATGGGGAGCCTCCACCGCTCGGGTGTGAAACACACGAGTCGGTGCCCATTCAGAGATTTTCCCATGCGGTCAACATCCTGGCTTTGATGTCTTGCTCACATGGATCATTTTAAAGATATTATTATCAGAATTTGTTTTGTTTTAGAGAAACTTCTCTCTCTCTTGAACCATCTTCCTTTTTAGAGTCTTCTCTGAGTCAACTTGTCCTAATCAATGTTTATTTATATTATTTATATGATAATCCATATGTGGTTACTATTTGTTAATTATTAATTAATATAATTATAAATTAATTATGCAATAATGCTATTATTAATAGAATCATTTACCCATTATTAAATACATTGTTTCGGTGACAGATTTTCTTAGCTGTTTTTCTTATATGAAACAAAATGTTATACAAAATTTAACTAAGTCACTAAAACATCAGTGACTTTCAAACCTCTCTGCATGATGGAACCCTGCAGTTTCCAGCTCAACTAGGGAATAAAAATAATTCCTCCGTTGCAAGGAGATCTAGAGGTGACAAACCACATGGTGTTTGCAAAGGTGGCCCCAGGATAGACTGTAGTTTAAACTGGAGATGACTGTACCCGGCTAGCAGTTATGTTCCCCTTGAATAGAGAACATAAATCTTCCTTTTTCTTTCTCATTTCTGCTTTCATTTACCAATTCTCCCTACCCAGTCCCTTCCACCTTCTGTCCCAGCTCTCTTCTATTTCAATTTCACAGAAACCACTGTATTGGGGGAGGGGTGGGTGGAGAGTGTGGATTCATTCAAGAAATTCTAACTCAATTATTACAACAAGTCTGTAGGTATTAATTTACACTTTTTGCTTTCTCTAGGTTTCCACACTGACATTGCTAGACATTACAAAACATTAATAATTTAAGAAAAATAGCCACATGTATAAAAAGGTAATGAAATTATTTCTAACGTTATGACATAGTAATCAACACATTTTAAATACTGAAACTGAGTTAAATGTTTTAATAGTTCTCTCAGTTACCATGGAAGTGACAAAACGGATTCTCAACAGATCAGGAAAATCTATTCTTATCTGTAATCTATTTTAGTTACCTTTTAAAATGTTAGCTCATTTAAGAAGTTGACATATCCACCTTAGTTTTATCCAGAATTTTTCACTTCGATTAATTCTGCATAGATTTTATTTTCTCAATTGAAATTTTTATTCAGAGCTTAGCTTATAGGAATATAAAATGCACTTTACTTTTCTATAAAGGTATTCCAGAAATCTCTCAATATACTTCTTTTTTTTCTTTTTTCAATATACTTCTATTCCTCACCAGAAAATCACATTATTTCCCTTAAATTAAATGGTCTCCTATAAAGACAGTAAAGAAGTACCATATTCCAGAAATAACACAATTTGTCACCTGTTTTTTTCATTAGGACTATATTTTTAGAGCAGTTTAAGGTTCACAGCAAAACTGACCGGACGGTACAGAGATGTCCCGAATACACACACTCCCGCCTCCCAACACGTGGGGCCTCCCCCGGGAGCAGCACCCCCGCCAGGGGGCACATTTGTTACAACTCATGAACCTGGCGACACATCATCGCCCGGAGTCCCTAGTTTACCTTGGACCTCACTCCTGATGTCATACAGGCTGTGTTTGGAAATACAGGAAGTGACACGTATCCATCATTACAGCGTCACAGAGTACTTTCTCCGCCTGAAAAGTGCTCTGTGCTTTACCTGTGACATCCGTCCTCCTCACATCCTTTCAGCCCCTGGCAACCACTGATCTGTCTACTGTCTCCATCGTTTTGCCTTTTCCAGAACGTCCCACAGCTGGAATCCTACAGTACATAGCCTTTTCAGATTGGCTTCTTTCATGGAGTCGTATGCATTCACGATTCCTCCATGTCTTTCATTTTATTTATTCAGTAATGCCCCAAATACAATCTTTTTCTACACTATGATTGTATCTCTTTTGAGGCAAGATGTGTCTGATGACAAAAATAAATATTGGCCAACCGTGAAAGAACTCAGTCATCCCAGACCTTATATTCACCCAGGTAGGTAGTTTCTCGACTGTGAGGAATCTACATCTCATCTTGGCATCTGGAGATATCCATGTATTGCTGGATACGGACATCTGTTTACAGGGAGCCCTCTGTGAGTTACTGTGCATTTCAGCCCGTGGGTGGGGTCAGCCAGGCACCCTGGCCTGGGCTGAGATGCCAGACTTCCTGGTGTTCCCCAGCTGCTGGTCAGTCCCTGACTCGACTCTATGAGACCTCATTTTCAACCAACTTGAGATCCCTTGGGGGACGCTGAGAAACACAGACATGGTTTTCAAAACTCCAGAAGCAAATGCACCTTATCAAGCCTTTTCTTTTCTATCTCTCTTTTTTTTTCCCCAGTGAGCCAAGGGGCGGGAACAGCCCTCACTCTATATTCTTTGCTTATTGTTTAGATGGGAAACCATCGCTCTTGCTGTTCAATAGATACAGATTAAAAAAAAAAAAAGGCTTTTCTCAATGACATGCAATGACACTTACTCTGCCCTGAGGTTCAAAAGTCTATTTAAAAAACCAACTAAAAAATCTCATCAGATTGCTTGTATCACCACTGTACGAGTCTCTACCTGAGGGCAGTAATATAAATCACCATTTCCCCACTGCCACCCATGTAAAGTACTCAGAACACTGCCAACCCTGTAACAAGTGCGGATCTATTTCAGATCTGTAGGAGATTAGCAGAGCGAATATTATCAAGTTTACAAGACAAGGAAATTGAAACACAAAGGTTTACTTAATGCCTAACAAGTCTTGGGGAAGTGGGAGAGGCTAAAACAAATTCCCTGATCTTTTTCAGTTTCTTTCCAGAATATTGTGTGGCCTCAGGCAGCTGGTTAAAAGTAAGAGATACTAGATTAAGCTGTTCGTCATGTGTGCTAAGGCAGTTCATAAATCTGTCCTCTTTCACAGAAAAATTCAACAAGTCTAAGATGGAAACACTACTCTTGAAATATTTTGCAAGTTATACACCTTTCCCTAATACTGTGTCAATTTGTAAAAACGGATTTCTCTGCTATAGAACATGCACATTTCACGAATGTACAAGAACCTGAGATCTGCGGGTGTTTCATTGTGCTACAGAGGAGTAACACTTTGGGAATCTTTTGCACACAAATTTATGTATATCTATTTCTATACGACTCCATATGTCTAAGAAAACAGGATTTGAAACGGGTGTAAGTTTGGAAAGTATGTGAATGTGAAAAAGAGAGAAGATGTATGCCTTCACCCCCAAATCAACTTTTAGGATGACAAATAAAGTAATTAAAGAAGCAATGTGATAATATTATTACCAGACAAAATTGTGAGGCCAAATTTTAGACATTTTGTTAGCTCCATGGAGTTTTCTGATACCAGGAAAGTGTAAAGGTCAAGAAAAAAATGTAATAGGTGAGGAGGATAAATAGATTTTACACTGATTCTCATTGATTTTTGTAGAACATAAAGGAATATCCAATTCAATTTGGGCAAAGTTGGTGGCAAAAAAGTTCAAGTTCCCAACTTCCCAGAAACTTGGTCAATATATATGACACATTTGTACAATTCACTTTCATAAGGAAAGATGAATAATGTCGGTGGTGAAAAAAAGGGAGAATTAATTTAATAATGGACTTTGTACTTTTGTCTCAAGAAAATATCACCCAACTCACCTCTTTTTCTATTCTTCCCATCTCACTGTTACTAAAACGACTTCTTTTGTTTAAAAAAAAAAAGTGGGGGGAGAACTTATTGAAGAAAATAAATATTAAATATTTCCTTCTATAACTAACATTACTGATTAATGAGAACTCCCTAGACATACAAATGTAAAATATTCATTTTCTCTGCAATTATGTTAAAACTGCTGAATACTAAGAGACTTTCTGAAATTGCCACTTTGTTGGCATCCGTGAGAAATATCTTGTCTTGAATCCTGAACAAATGATGTACCTTATATGTTAGATGTTCCATAACAGCTCGAGAAGCCACGACATTAAATTTTATACATGGTGACCTTTTCAGGAAAGGCTTCGAATAAACTTTGGAGACATACTGATGATTCAGGAGGAGATGGGTTTCGGTAAACCCAGCGGATTTGCCAAGCAGATGAGAAACCATTTTGTTTTATTTCATCTATTCATGTCCCTTTTTTTTTTTTTTTTTGAGAAAAAAATAAAAGTATGTTTAGACTTCCCTTTGAATTGCTTTTGTAACTTTGTCAGAAATCAGTTGGGCTTATTTCTTTGGATCTATTTCTGGGATCTCTATTCTGTTGCATTGATCTCTGTATCTCTATTGCCACCAATACAACCCAGCCTTGATTACTGTAACTACACAGTAAATCTTGAAACTGGGTAACGTGATCTCATCCATCTTATCAGTTTTAGCTTTTGCTGTATAGTAAATGTGTTCAGCAATTATCTGTTCGAGTTCTTTTCAGCCCCACCCTCTTTCTCCTGGCCTCCCAGGACTTCTACGACACAAATGTTAGACATTCTGCTGCAGTCTCAGGGATCCCTTAGGCTCTGCTCATTTCCACCCCCCCCAAGTCTATTTTCTCTGATTTTCAGATTGATTTCTCTTGTTCTATCTTCCAGTCACTGATTCTCTCCTGTCTTCTCCAGTCTGCTCTTAATCCCGTCTACTGAGCTTTTTATTTCACTTTTAATATTACTAGTTCCAAGATTGCCATTTGTTTCTTCTTGATATCTTCTATTTATTTGCTGATACTTTGTACTTTGTGGCGAGGATTTCTATTTTTTCATTTATTTCAAATGTGTTCATGGTTGTTCACTGAAGCACTTTTATGGTGGTTGCATTAAAATTTTTTCAGATTATTCTAATATCACTACCATCTTGTTGGTAGTACCTATTTGTTGTTGGGTTTTTTTTTAATTTAAATTGGATCTTGGTATGATAAGTGATTTTCAGTTAAAACCTGAAAACAGTGTGTATTAAGTGATGAGACCCTGGGGTTTAGTTAAACCTGTTGCGTCAGCTGGTTTCCCCTGACGCTGCTTCCACAGTGGAAGTGGGGCGTGCCACCGTGTCACTGCAGGGTTGGGGTAGAAATCCACCCGGCTTTGTAGACAACTGGGCAATAAGGAGAAGGGAGAAGAGAGGTTCCTTTCACTTCTGGGTGGGCAGGAGTTCCATCTCCCCTCTGGGTCTCCACTGATACCACTCGATGGGAGGGGCAGGAATTCCTTCTTTGCTGCTCCCCATTTGTCCTCCACTGACACCACGGAGTGGGGCTCACTGTCCCTGGTTGGGGTGAAAATCCAGTGACGTCACTTCAGCAGGAAGTGGGAGCGTTGCCTCACTGCTGACTGATGGGGCTGGAACCCCTGATCCTCAGCCATCTTCACCTGCACTGTCTGGGGAGGGGCGCATCATTACCACCCGGCAGAGATGGAAGTTCCAGCCCCTTACTTGACCTTCTTGGACATCGCCCTCCCGGGGGGCTGGGTCCCTCATTACAGCCTGACGAGGGTGGAGGTCTAGGCTACTCACTCCACATTTACTGGCATGGGTGGGAGTGGGGCCAGTCTTTTCTGTGGTTTTTGGCTGGAGCAGAGTGGTTATTGTCCGAAAGTTTTCTTGCTAGGCTGCCCTTTCCCTGTCCCTTGACAAGAGAGAGGAGACTTTTGCTGGGGCTTCTCTGTCCACACCTGCTGGTGGGTCTGGATGGCTGACTTCTTCATCTCCAGGTCTGGGATATATGAGGCTAAAAGGAAACCTGGAGAATGCACCCCTGTTCTGATCATGGGGCCCCCAGCTTCCCAGCCAATCCTTCTTCTCTCCAGTTTTAAGAGTTTGTTTTGTATGTAATGGCTGTGGTTGTCCTGTGTTTAGTTGTCCTTAGAGGGAGAAATAGGGAACAGTATGTCTTTTTCTTCTTCCCAGAAGTGAAGTCCTACGGTGGCATTTTTAAATGCTGCTCTCTTGACGGCGTAAGTGGAAAAATTCACATTATCAGTGGTTTTACAACATACCACGAGCCCCAAGTTGAAATGACTGGTGGAGAATCCTCACGTGGAATTACTACTGGAAGCCGACATGTAGAAAACACTGTTAAAGAGCACTGTTACGACTAAAGGCCTGCTGGCCTAGACAGTAATCCTACATGTTAGTATATTTCCAATTACCCAAAATTTACGTGAAGAACAGAACACTGCCGGCAGATGACCCCAAAATGATCGTTCCCTGGTCTTCTTGATGGTAAAGGGGGGAAACGTAGGACATGAGAAATGCCTCTGCATCTCCGGCCTGAACTGAGTGACTTTTCCCACAGTTTGTTCAGTTTGTGATTATTATTACCATCCGACTTTATCAACTGGGTTATCAAGGTGAAAGTCATCTAGAGAACTTCCCCCGGAGGAATAGAGTTGATAAGCAGAGCACTGAGGCTCATAAAGAACGCCTTGCATCCCAGATGAGAAAATAATCTGAGTCCACGTTCTTTTCACTTCAGAGGTTCCCACGTCATAAAAACAAAGATGTGGAAAACGAAACGAGAACTGGCCACAAGAATACAAATGTTCTGAATGGTGCAGAGAGCAGTTCAGTGTAAAGGATCTGGTATTTAGTGTAAGAAGTCTGAAAAGGCATGATCTGTCTAAAGGTGACTTGTGGTGTTGTATTTACTGGGGACCAAGACTGTGAATGAAAAACAGCTTTACAATCAATCATGTGGTTGTTTCTAATTATCAAGATACTGACTATATATAAGCATGGTCTTGAGTTTAGCATCAATTTTTGGTGTGCAACACATTTACATAAAAATGCACACTAAAGAGGAAAATGAGAGTGGGTGAAGAGAAGGGGTAATATTAAAAGAGCTCAAATATTTCCCAAAAATATGACTTAGAATCTAATATTTGTGTATATGCACTGGAATATATAGTTTCAACAAGGCCATTCTTAGGCTTTTCCACCATCTGTTTGCAGTCACAAATCCAAGTGTAAGAAAAATTCCACTCATGACATCTGTGCCCTTTTTTGCATTTGTGCCCTTGTTTGACATTTCAGGGTCACTAAAATGGGCAATTTAATCAAGATGTGTGGTTCTTTCATTCTCGATAGTAGCAATGATTGTTTTTTTGATTATGTTGACATCCTACAAATCTAAACAAACATAAAGATCCTCAGTTTACAAACGAACTCACCTGGAAATCGTCCCATCTAATGACTTAGCTTAATAAACAGCATTTCCAAGTTTCTTTTACTAATGGCTCACTGTGGATCCTTCCCCCAAGTGTACTGATTGCTAGAGTCCTTAACAGCATCAAGCATTACCTGCTGCCTGAAGCCTTTCCTGATACAGTCAAATAAACGTCACTGTTCTGTCCTCTGTGCTCTCGCTTCTTACGTATATTTACATAAGTGGTTCTCGATTGGAGGTAATTTTGTCCCCCGAGGAACCCTTGACAATGTTATGGAGACATTATCAGTTGTCACAAGTAAGGAGACAGTGGGTAGAGGTCAGAGATGCCGCTAAATGGTGCATGAGAGGAAATTAACCGGACTTAGGTTATTAGAACAAACTCCAGCCCCTCCTGCGGCACCTGGTTTCAGGACCACCCGTGACATCCATCATGTTCCTCTGTCAATACTCGTTCTAGATTCTCTCATCCTGGGCTCACAGCTCCACTAAACGAGGAGGCTTATCTAGCGGAGGGACCCAAACTTCCCTCCCTGAAGTTCTGCTTCTGAATTCCATGACTGTCTCAGGTGGTGGCTGCAGCCCTTTTCCCTTTCTAGTCAAACGTGGGCAAGGGAATGACGATCAAAGATGCCTAGCAGATGACCTAGGTGTCAAAGACAGTCTTTTCTGCTCACGTGGCAGAGCAGCAGCCTTAACTGCTCCTGATAAACACGGCCGATTGCCTTAGCCAGTTGCCCATGTGACTTCTCCCCTTGCCTGCTTACCTCTGGCATGAGAAACCCAAAAGTCACCAAGAAACACTCACAACAGAATTATGTCCTTGGGTTTATAAGTAAGTCAGCTTGTTTTTCTGCTCTTTGGATGCAAGAGGTGAAGGTCCCTATAGCTGCGGCCAAGGAGACCCTCTGACTTTCACACCTGTTTCAACTGGCGATTAATACCCTTCAGGCTCTCATTTTCGTTCTCCAGTCCACCCATGGTACTCAAGAGAAGCCATCCAAGCCACTGTTCTCATAATCACTATTTGCTCCCAATCTTTTAAACACCTGTATGGCACCACTATGCACAGCAGACCACTCCTTTCTCCCCACAGCCCAGCCCAGTTCACCAGGAATGAAAGTCCTCACCACCGCAGTGCTACAACAGACCTGGGGCAATTAACTCGCCACCTGCTAACTGGGTGGAGTACTCACTGCCTGCAAGCAGTCAGTGGTGAGTAATGGAGCTCCAAATCTCATGATAGAGCCTGCTCCTTCTTGGAGACTGCTGGAGCTGACTGCACCACTACACGAGAAGCAAATGGATACACCCCTTCCCAATTCTGTCCTCAGGAAGACCTTCCAAGGCGGGCGTCTTTACACCACGGGAATGGGTAAGTGCTGCGAATCACGGCGTATTTTTCCCAGACAGCCACTCATTGAACACTCACCAGCCCACCGCTGGTTTCCTCTTCAGTCCCCTTCTGGCACCAGCTGTCTTGAGCTGGTTTCCTGGAAGACAGATTTTGAGATGGAGATGTGTCTGGAGGAAGTTTATTGGGCTATTAAGAACAATACCTATAAGGAAGTGAAGGAAACAGGATAAGCCAGAGGGAGAAGTGAAAATCTAATGCAGTCTTAGAAGAAATCTTGAGTTGGGATTCCCCAACAGAGTGGCCCAGAACTGAAACAGGGAGCTGGACCTTTGTCTGCCTGCATCGATGAGTCAGAGGATGCTGGCTGCCCCCAGCAGAGTGTGCGACCTTAGTGAGCCAGTTCCCAGGGGAACTCAGCTGTGAGCCGTAAGTGGCCCCAAAGCATTCCTGAAACACTTAGGGGATGGAACGTTTTGGTCCTAAAAGTGGGATGTTGAACAGCTGTGAGCATTCTTCAGTACCAATAAATATTCATTTCACTTCATTTCTAAAGTACATCCTTTCCTAAACAAACCTATTTTCCCTATTATAAGATTCTCTAGAGAAGTTTCTTATAGATAGATATTTATATACATTGATATTTATTTTAATAGAAAATTCCTAAGAAATGTGGTTTCGAATGGGTTGTGTTAATTTATGATTCCACCAGACAAGAGTGCCCATTTCTTTGCATTTTCATCAACAGTAGTTATTATTGTTTGCAAATATAACAGCTGAACAGTGCATTTAATTTTCAGTTAAACTGGCACTTTTTATCACTAATGAAATTGAACACATTGGATATATTTAGTGACTATTGTATTTCTAAAATTGTAAACTGTCTTCTCATGTTCCAACCCATTTTCTACTCTGAATATTTTTCCTTATTGATTTGAAAGGGCTTTAAAAACCAGAATTAGGATTCTAGCTCTTTTAGAGTGACACACTGAGAGTATTTTTATTCAATTGCTTTGTTATAATTTTTTTGCTAACTGGAAGTTGTTTTTATTGCATACATAATCAAAACTTGCAATATTTTTTCTAATGGGCTTTCATCTTGTTGTTACACTTAAAAATATATCCACTTCTAAAATAAAAAAAAAAAAAAGAACACTATGAACTCATCTACAAAACAGAAACAGACTCCCAGACTTAGTAAACAATCTTATGGTAACCGGGAAAAGGGGGTGGGAAGAGATAACTTTGGGAGTTTGAGATTTACAAATGTTAGCCACTATATATAAAAATAGATTTTAAGAAGTTTCCTCTGTATAGCAAAGGGAACTATGTTTAATATGTTGTAATAACTTTTAATGAAAAAAATACAAAAATAAAAATATGTATGTATATGCATGACTGGGACATTGTGCTGCACACTAGAAATTGACATACTGTAATTGACTATACCTCTATAAATATATATATATATATATCTCCACTTCTTTTGAGCAGCAATTATCGTGGTAAATATATAGCAGGCTTTCAACAAATATCAATAGTTGATGCATATATGGAAAAGGACTATAAGCAACAGAAGCATGCTGAAGTACATGAAATTGGCCATAAAACTTAATCATCATGAAAGCAAAGATAACACCTTGATGGAAAAAAATTCTATAAAACTTCATCTTTAAAATATCTGATAGTTACGTATATTAAAGATCATCATTTGAGGGACATCCTGGCTTACTAGTTACTTACGTATTAAACATTTCCTTGCAATTAACTAGCATATATTCATTTTAACACTGTATTGTGATCAATAATTTATCAAACTGAAATGAACGAATGAATGCTTTGTTGAATTAATGATTCTTTGAACCTGATGTAATACCAAGCTCTTCAGAATTTTCCTACTTAGTTTTCTTATCTTTACATTATTGTCATGTACGTACTTGTCTTATCCACTAGAAACCCACTGAAGGCAAGAATTGGACCTTATATTATCACAATAAAGTTGTTGAAAAAATAAATAAAATAAGTAAGTCCAAAAAAAAAAAAAAGAATTAGACCTTATTCAGTTTTCTATAAGCACTGAGTTACTTAACCAAGTTATTTATCTTGTACATTACTACTTGTACATTACTATGATTGTCACTATCAGGATGGCTAAATGTCCTGAATTCATACTAGAAGGTAAGCAGTATTCTAAGTGCTTTCAAGTATTAATTCATATAATCTTCACAATAACCTTATGAAGTAGATGTACTGTTATTCACATTTTATCAGAAGAAGAAACTGGAGAATAGAAGAGTAATTTGCTAAAGCTCACATGGCTGTGACTGATAGAACCAACGGTGTGACCCAAGGACTAACTCCTAAGCCTACATTTGGAATAAATTATATATGTAAATTATCCATAATAATCTCACATCAGATGCACCCCATGGGCCAAGGTTGTGCCACTGCTATATTGCAGTGAATGTCTGTAGCATTTAATATAATTGGACTAGGGCTTCTTTTCATGATAAAATTATAGTGCTGTGGTGTGGGGCTGGCATTTCAGCATATTTTACTTCTCTACTCTAATTTATCTATATTTTCTAGATAGTTGAGACTTATTTTTGAATGATTTGGCAATGAGAAAGGAGTAAAATAACATAGGGTTTGCAGTAAAAAAAAAAGGAGACAATATAGCATTCACCAAGTCACTAATCTTTAACATCTAAATCAGCTCAAATTTGGGGCAGGAAAAGAGGGTTTTTTTTCCTAGCTCTCTTCTTTAGAAAAGAGAGTTGATCATCCCCTTACAGAAAAGCTTAAAAGAGAACATTGATTTTGGCACTTAGGAGGATAAGTATTTCATAAACTCATGTTAATAATAATTCCAATAATGTTGCCATTTTAGACCCAGTGAATCCTCAAGATAATTTGTATGGAATTGTTTTTGTGTGTTACCTTGATCACTTTTTAATTATATAATTAAATTGCTGAAATTAGGGTGTTAGGAAAGTTTAGAGAGTTACTGGGACTGACAATTTGGGGCTCATTTACAAAATAAGCAGGGAATTAGTTTTGAAAGAAATGCCCATTTAAGTGACTGTCGGATTATAGTTCCTTATTTCAGGCCTGGAAGCAGGCGAGTCCGGCACATTCCTCACTTCTGAGGAATCTTCTTTTGCATAATCACTTAATCGTTTTGAGTGGGCAGCAGCACAGCTTTTAGATCTCTGCTCCCTTCCTTTCCACATGCGCTCACATCTAACTGTAATGCATCTCTGCAGGGAAGCAGTCTTCTTCCAGAAGCCACCTTGACCTTTGCAAACCTGGGTTAACGCTTGCCGGTCCCGCGTCAGGCAGGATGAGCTATGCTCCAAGTCACACTGCCCTCATGCTCTCCAGAAGTTGCTAGGCCTTTCTATTCTTCTGCAGATGCCATGATGCAAGTCCCGTATTCTTAAAAGAGCATCTCGACAGGTTTTATTTTAGGCATCTTCTACCATTTTCTGCAGTAACTCCATTCAGTGATTTCTCCAGCTTCAGAACAATTCCAAGGCAGGCCATCCCAGCCCTGGTGCTGATGCCATAAATGCCCTTCCCTGGGCTTTCCATGTGACAGGCCACGAGGGAAGACACAGTGCTCACTGCGGTCATTTGGAGAGAGCCTGGACGATCCCTGGGGAGCTGTTAGAACAATCAGCCCCTCCTTCAGGAAATGAGAGGAAGTGCCAACCCAGTGGAAATTTATTTATTACCTGTTTGAAGGCTGCTGAAATAACAAACATCCTTCACAGGCGAACCGGGGCTATACAAAGAAACTGACGCGTCTCACATCGGGGCAGCGAGCACTGAGAAGTGTTTTGTTCACGGCACTCCCAAAGACGGAAGACGGCAACGTGGCCATATAAAATAAATTAAGCATCAGTGAAAAACTTTCCTTGACCCAACTCATTGCAGGAAATCTGCTCGGAGCAGGCCTCGGGGCCAACCAGGTCAACAGCTCCCGCGTCAGCGTCTACGTATTGTCACATCCACTGAGCTGGGAAACCCCTACACTCAAGTTCAAGGAGCTAGAGCCAGACCAGCAGCTACTCCCCACACCAGGGGCGATGGCTTCCTTTCTCAAGCCTGAAGGAACCTGCGGGATTGACAGCCGTAATCGTTTTCTCTCCCTTCCCAAGGCAGAGGACTGCGTTTTAGAGACTTCAGGTGGGGGCCCTGGGGCTCAGGAAGGCCATCGCCATCCTAAACTGTGCTCTCAGGGTTAGGCCAAGTGGGGCACTTGTCTCTCCCCTTGCTTTCTGAGATACACTGTGGGCGGTCCCTCTGACTCGTGAACGGAGGTTCTTCTCTCCAAATTCATTCTGCCTGTAGTTGCTTGTGATAGTATCCTCGGTCCTTTTTTGAAAGTCTGCCTCTTGTCCGGTATATGGAAGTAATATTATACATCAAAAAATAAGAAGGAATTCAACCTCAAAGGCTAAGACTTGGAAAAGCGTGCCTGCGTTTCCAGCCTGCCTGGCCCCCCCCTACAGATTTCAGACTCAAGACTGTGTAATCAGCTCCTATCTACACTTCTAGCCTGCCCATTTGCCCTATGGATTTCAGGCTTCCCAGCCCCCACATCCTCGTTACCTCCACATTGTGGGCTGATGGTTCCCCATGAGGATTACTCAATCAGCCCTGAGCTCTGGCGGCCCCTCGGGGCAGCTCTGCTACTCCAGGCACCTTTACCCCTCGGTGCTCAGCACCTTGTGGTCTGCAGTACGACTGTGCAGCTGACGCCCTGAGGTCCGGCTGCTGGGGCCCAGGAAGAGAAGCATCCTTGCGTTCCTGGGCAGACCACATCCTTCCTGGGTCTCCTTCTGTGTCAGCAGCGGGAAGCGTCACTGTGAGCAGAACACACCCTCAGTGCAGGTTTGTGAGCACAGATGCACGTATCCATGTTCCCTCCAGAGGAGACAGTGGAGAGAGTGGACCCTACCCAGACGCCCGGAGGCCTTTTTCTGACCCAGATGAGAACACAGACAGACAGAGTCCTGGGAGCGGCCCTGGGGACCAGTCATTCATGGCAGAGTCCCAGGTGTCAGGCAAGGAATCTCTGAGCCTGAAGCTGGAGAAGGAGATGTGGTTTGAAAAATAGAAGTTGGCAAATTTAGCCAAAAGAAGGACCCAGTCTCTCCCCTGAGGCACACTTCTGAGATGCCTCAGTGGATTGGAGACCATCCCATGGCCACCTTGGGAGGCACGTGCTAAGATGGCAGGAGCCACCTGAAGGAGGGAGCCCGAGCCGTTGAGTTCCCCAAGAGGAGTGCCACCCTATCCAGGAACTAGGGTTGAACAGGACAAACCAGCTCCACGGAAAACCTATAAAATGTTAAGACCTTGCCAGTGTCACTGATTTTCCCGGAGTTCTCATAAGTGCAAAGCCCCTCTGATGACACCGTGCTGTGCCCGCCTGAGCGACCAGCACAACGGGGATGGGAGACTTCAGGGGAGGGGGAGCCCTGTGACCTCTGCACTTAGAAGCAGGCTTCCCTGCTGCAGAAGGACACTTAAAATCAAGGGACTGAGCTTCACGCAGGGACGTGGTCTCATGAGTCCGTGCCACAGCCCCTCCATGGTGCCTGGACATGCACATGCTCGTGTGCAGGAGGGGGCGAGGCCTGGCACTGCTTCCATCCTCCAGGTTTGCTGTAGGGCCCGGCAGGGGCGGGGCAAAGTGGCCTGAGTTCCAGGCTGGACTCTGGCTGCAATCAGCCCTTTCCACCTCCTTAAATGCACCCCACAAGTAACACCACTGTCCACAGGTACAGCCGGCAGCATAATGCGAGCCCTGTTTTATAGAACCTGGCCGGTCTCCCCTCCGCCAGCCCAACTGATGGTCTGTCCGGCTTGCCGGTCACTTGTTTCGTTAGAGACAGGGCATTATACAGAGCTCCGTGTGGTCAGCTGTGGCTGACAGGATACTGGCCGACAGAGGAGAACGGTAGTGCCCTCTGGAGCCAGGGAGGGTCTGCTGACCTCACAAAAATGTCTCCCCAGCCGGTCCTGGAGCAGCCGTGGGGTCTCTGCTGGTGCCGTCCGAATCTTTGAGACAAGGCCCAGGTCTCTCTGGGTGTCCCCGGAAGATCCTGGTTACGTACTGCCCTGGCTGTTTTCATAATAAAAAGCCCACATGCTTTCGGGAGAGGAAGAGAATCAGCCATAAGATTATCTGCCTGAGTTGAAGACTATCCCAAAGTCAATGGCACAAGCCTACAAAATCCTCAAGTCGCCAAGGGCGGAAGCCAGTCCTGTCCAGGTACAGACTCCAGCTTTGGCAGCACTTAATAAAAACCTGAACAGGTCTTTACTTGAGGACACAGTACACGTTCTCAAAAAAGAACAGAAGAGGGAGGCCTCATCTCCTCCCAGGAGGCGCTGTCACCTCCGCCACGGGCACCACGAGGCTCCCTGAGCCACGATCTGGGCCTTGTGACACACAGGCAGTTTGAGCCCCGCAAAGACGTCAGATGCGCCACCACCCATGACCCCGGCAGCTGCAAGGACGAAACGCCATCCACTCTGACTGACTCGGCCCCCTGCCTGCCCTCCCGGGACTGCAGACTCGGACTCAGAGCCTGAGAGCTGCCCCCAGCAGGCCTGGCTGACCAAAGCCTCTCACACCCCAAGTCCCAGCCCACCCCAAACCTGGCCCTGCCACAGGCAAAGCCCAGGGTCTGGCTGGGGGGACCAGGTGAACTCAGTGACGAAGGGCGACCTTATTTAGAAAGTCCTTGGTTCCCTAAGACGGCCACTCAAGGTCCTTCCAGGTAGACGGGCGGCGCTGCCTGACTCCCCGGCCTACCTGCCTGTTGGAGGTGGGTGAGGAGTTCTCTGGGCAGGTCTGCCTGCTCTGCTTGTCCCCAGGGGGCCTGGACCAGTGCAAGGAGCAGGACACGCGGGCGACACTGGATACTGCTGGCCAGCAAGCAGTAGAGGACCATGACTGGCAGGGGACCCAGATCCCCACCTTGCATCGGCATCGCCCTTCTGCGTGCGCGGGGTACCAGCAGGCACACAGCGCTGGGCGCTAGGCATTAGGTGCTGGACAGCGACAGTACCGTGACAGTGCAGGACCATGCTTTCCTGGCCAGCAAGGTGGCGTTCCAGCGCCAGTTCCTACACCCACCCCCTTGTCCCAGAATCTGCCACTGTCTTGAGATTCACCTGCATCAGAAATAAACCAGGTACTCTGCTTGGCCAAACAATAAATAATAAATAATAAAAACTTCCTGGACTGATGATGGCTAAGACTTCAGGAAAAGCCAGCCACTGGAAGAGGCACCAACATCCTTCTAATTCCCAGTGACCTACGCAAAGAATAGCTTAGCATCTCAGGAGAATGCAACTTCAGAAGAAAATATTGCATGATTTGAATGAAATCACTCATCTTCAGAGAAGTCTAAGACTGCTTGCCTGGGAAACTGCAACATGAAAGCAAAGAGGACCTTCCAGCTGAAGGAACAGAAAAACATGCTTGAAAACCCAAACACACAATTGAAGCAGGTCATGAATGAGAAAGAGAGCCAGTTAAAATCTCCAACTGAAACTGGACTGAAGGTTGTCAATGTGCCTGATCTCCAGGGACAACAGCACCTTGGAATTAGAGAAAAAGAGTGACTTTAGACAACGGAGATTCAGCTACTCTGTCAGTCAGAAGTTGACTTGAAAAAACTAATTGATGCTGTTAATGTTTCTTTTAAAAGGCTGGAAAGCAAGAAAGAAATATTCAAAAAAAAATTTGAAGACAAGACCATCAAATAAGGAAGAATTTACAGGACAAGTAAAAGAAAAAAAAATCTTCAAACTGAGTGAGCATTTTTGCAGACCAAAAATTCAGAGTTTGAAAGAGATTCAGAAGCTTCAGCTGAAACTTCAAATACTGCCTAAATTTCATGGAGCACGTGTAACGCAACTTCAGAGACCATTGCCAGAGGAAATATGCTACTGAGAAATAGACAATGAGCTGCCCAGAGTGTACAGAACCATGAGCTACACGTATCAGAACTCAGCAGGAAGAGGGGGAAGACGTGGGCAAAGAACTGAAAAGAACCACTTTCTTCTGTCGAAACCAGATTCCCCTCTGTGGGCAAAGAGCTTATGAAAGTTGAATGGCAGCTCTGTCAGACTAGGGAAAGCCCAACAAGCTAAGGAAAGAAAATGACCACGACAGACAAATAGTTGCTAAAGCAGATTCAGGTTCCAGCCTTTCCTGCGGGGGCCCTTTGGTTCTTGCTGTTCCACCTGCAGCCACAAAGGCCTGAAAGTACCAGGGGTCCATCTGGATCATCAAATCCCCAAGGAAGAAGGAGGTTTAAGCCGTGAGGTCTCAGAAATCCCGAGTCACATCCAGGCTTCATTCAGCCCTCACAGCAGCAAACCCCTGAATATCCACAACCCCAGAACAACAGGCACCTGTGTTTTCTCCGTTTAAAAGTAATTTTGATGGAGCTCTTTTTAGTTTAATAGTTGCTGTTCAATTGATGCTACAATTGCTCCTCCTGGAGTTTGGTAGCACTATAATTTTAGGGTACTACTTTTCAAATATGGATTTGTTTACTATAATTGTCATGAGTACATATTTCCCCCTTGTTGGTCCCTCTAGAATTAGACAGTATACATATAACACATTGTATTTTGAATAAACAGACCACTGTTAGTTAAACCATTGCTTAAACATTGATACGAATGTTTGAAACAATGAGGAGCATTTCTGTATGCTAAAAAATATAGTATAAATTTTACACAAAATGTGGTTGAACTTTCAATACATCCTGTCTACTTCTACCTTAGAGAATATTCTAGTCTTCTGAGCTTTTAGTCCACAACGCTTAACTGAAATTTATTTTGAGAAAAGGAGTATTGTCAGGATTCTCTGCTGAGAAATATATTCAACTGAAGAAGGAATGAGAAAAGAGCCATTTTTATCCTCGAAGCAGGTCAAGCAGATAGAATTGTTTTTAACCCGTGCACCTGCTCTGCACACACTGACCGGATGTTTACAGGCCGTCAGACCCTCTGCTGTGGACGCTGGGCTCACGACGGTACTGCCCTCAGCCCACGTGCTCCGGGGGGCCCAGGGGGCAGAGAGAGGCCAAGAAGGCAGTACCTGGGGAATGTCTGGAAGCAACCCCTTCCTAAAATGAAGAAGGCACCACTTGAGGGGGAGCAGGAATTGGTCAGGGAGACAGAGAGAGGAGCGCACTAACTGGAGCAAAGAAGGAGAGCAAATACCAGAACAAGAGCGGTCCTGACAGTCAGGGTAAAACGGCCATTTGCTGGCAGTGCGGGCGAGGGGGGCGGTGAGGCTGGCCTGCTTACAAAAGGTCTCACCCACCATCCTAAGGTGCTGGCTGTAGCCTACACTTTCATGAAAGGCTTTGAGCAGGGTGTGGTGCAGAGTTTCCCATCAGACAGAAAACAATGGCTACTCTTTAGAAGACAAGACCAGCATCAGAAACGGGCAGCGACCAGAGCCGCTGAGAGGCGGCTGCCTGGCCTGCAAGGTGGACAAGGATGGAGACTTGGGGAGACATCCAGAGGGTGGAGCTTGTAGGACACAGAACAGACACAAGGGAGAGGGGGATGCAGTGACAGCGTAGGGTAAACTCGTTCCGTTAAGATTTTCCGAAGAGTGACGGCCTCAACTCTGATAAGATGCACAGAAATACAGGCAGGAGGGTCAGGAAAAACAAGTTACTCTCTTCTGGCTTTGGTCCCCAGCCCATCCCGGCTAACCAGGTAAAGTGAGAACAAGACCTTTGCCTGGTGTTCCAAGAAAAGGCTTTCTGATCACTGGCTGTGTGTTCTGTGTCTTTGTGACCTGAGGGCATAAACTGGGTTTATCATATTGACACAGGCAAGGCCCCTTTTCCCTCCTTTCCTTTCTCCTTCCCTTTTCTTCTCCCCTTCTTTCTAACAATATACTTAGCACCCACAAATCTCTACTGTGCAAATAGAGCTAAAAGGAGGACGGTCATCTACATCTGAACTTGGGGTTCCCCTGGCTCCACGCCGTCATTGCCTGCAGGCAACCTAAGGTAGCCACCATCCAGAACCCCTTGCTTTCATTTTTATGTGGCTTCACGATATGTATTTTCCTGAAATGGAAATGTAAACATTGCACCTGTTTTTAACTCTTCCCTTTAACACTGGATCGCTGTGATTCACCCCGTGAAGCACGGCTGCCTGTCCAGTTCTCCACGGTGTGAGCGGACGCGGCGCGTTTACCCATCCGCCTGCTGAAGCACGCTGGGTGGTTTCCAGGTGCGAGCTTTTGCGTGCTCTTCGGTACACGTTCCTTTTCCAGTTTACAGGTCGCTGCTAACAGGTTGAGGTTCCTCATTTTTTTCAGAAGAGGAGGCTGCTATGAACCCTCTTTACACATTTTCTTCCCACACAGGCTTAAAAAGCACGTATTTCAATCTAAGTGATCTGTCTTTTCACACTGACTATTGATCCTGAATCCTGACCACAGTCTGTTAACCCAAAGCCACCAACAACAATGTTGCCTGATTTAAGCTACTGGTTAACCCAGTGGGAAATAAGTCATTCACACAGGTTACGTGAACTAACCAGTCAAACAGCGCACACAGAAGCCACATAAATCCTCAGCAATGGAGGCTTGATTTTCCTCTCTAACTGGCAGAAAAAAGTTGGAGAAAAAGGTACTCCTGACGGTAAAGACTCCTGCTCTTACTGGGAGCAGGGACTGGTCCCCAGGCTGAAAGGCAGGCAAAGCCTCGATCAAAGCTGCGCGATGCTGCAGAGAAAAGCGCCCCAGGTTTCAAAGCTCTCAGAGGCAGCGTCCTCACTGCTTTGCCATCAGGGCTGCTCCTGCAGCGTGCCTCCCAAAGCCCTAAGCCCTGGAGCTCCCCGGCCTGGCTGCGCCTGTGGCAGGTGTAACTGGCCGCTGCTGGTCAGTGCAGCTGCACCAGGAAAAGCACAGGAGAGAAAGAGGGACTCGAGTGCTTTCAACAGGATCCCACCTTCTGGTCTAAAGTCCCACCAGCGCTCAGAGTCAAGGGCTGTTTCACTACTAAGACATTTATGTTTTGGCCTGATTTTCCCACCTAATGTTTCTAGAATTTATGTCTCAACCAAATTTGAACAGCAGATTCAACAAGCTTCTTACTCTCTGCTTCGGTCATTTCCTACAATTTCTCTGGAAATGAGGACTTCTCTTTCCTAACAGAGTATAAAGTACTCCTTTCTTTTACTCATTCAACAAATGTGTTGAGTTAGAATTGTAAGCTGTATACTCTGCTAGAGCCCAGAAATATAATGCTGAGAAAAACAGATAAATTGCCCTTAAGAATTTTAATTAACCCACTGTGACGTGTCATGAAAATTGCAACAAGGAGGTGGTGGTGGTCCCTGATCTACTCTGGGCAGCTTGTGAGAGAGGAATCCCTCTGAAGGAAGTGAAATTGTGTGAAGACGAGGTCTGAATGAGGACTAGCAGTGATCTAGAGAACATGAACTTCCCAACACTGCTTCTCTCTCCGACCTGCCACCGCCGCCACTCTCACCTGGGACACGACATCCCCACCATCCACTGCACCACCCAGCCAGCACCCTGGCCTTCCCGCTTCCATCCTGCCCAGAACAATCAGTTCTTTTCTCAGTAGCCTGGAATTTTTTTTAAAAAACATGAATTGGGTCATGTTAATCCATCACTTAAAATCCTTCCACAGCTCCACATTCATCTCTTGTAAACGTCTCTTTACTCCAAACCATGCCCTCCTTCCCCACTGCCTTCCTCCTGACCCCTCCTCCTGCTGTTTCCGTTGAGTCCACAATGACTCAGCCAGAACTCTTCCTCTCAACTTCCCCAGCATGCCCACATCCCACTCTGGATTTTCGAGAGGCTCTCTGTCTGGAATTCCCCTCCTCTTATTGCTGATGTGATCAAAACTTTCTCATCTTTCAGTGCTCAGCTTAGCTGGCATCTCTGCAGAAGATGTCTTTCTCAGAAAAACATAAAGTATAGAAATGATAAATGTGGTACTTCCTGCATTGCTTCTCTCCTCTCCCAGACTGTAATCTCTGCAAGGGTAAGAACCATCTTCCCTTTTACACACCAGAGATTAGCATAGTGCCTAGTATATAATAGACCCTAAATGCATTTTTGCTGAATAAATGAATGGATAGTGTTAGATACATGTTTTTGATAAAATAAAATCTTTGTTAGAAAGAGTAATTCCACAGGCAAGAGAGAAAGATTAATTGGAAAAAATTTAAATAATATTAAATGAAACTCTCTTCAACTCTGTATTAGTCAGGGTTTTCCAGAGAAACAGACCCGATTATATATATAAAATTTGGTTCATGCAGTTTTGTAGACTGACAAGTCCCAAGGTCTTCAAGGTGAGTCAGCAAGCTTGAGACCCAGGAGAGCTGACAGTTTAGTTCTAGTTCAAGTCCAAAGACCATGACCCAGGAGAGCCAATGGTATAGTTCTAATCTGAAGACCCGCAGGCTCAAGACCTCAAGATCCAGGAAGCGCCAATGTTTCAGCTTGAGTTCAAAGACAAGAAAAACCCAATGACCCAGTTTGAAAGTCTTCAGGCAGGAGGAATTCCCTCTTAGAGTCCTTTCTGTTCTATTCAGGTCTTCAACTGATTGGATGAGGCCCACCCACTTAAGAGAGGGCAATCTGCTTTACTCAGTCTACTGAGTCAAATTTTGATCTCACCCAGAAACACAGACACACCCAGAATAATGTCTGAGTAAATGTCTGAGTACCCCATGGCCTGGTCAACTTGAAACATAATGTAATTAACCATCACAGTCTCCCATTAACATCACAACTATGTTTCCTCTGTGCATTGCTGACCTTCAAGGTATCTAGCTGAGCACAAGTTCATGGTGAAGGGGGCTCCATATGTGATTCCATGGTGGAGGACCTAGTGACTCTTGCCTGCTGCTGTATCAGTCATCCCTCTCAAACCGGGATCCTACGCTACAAGTAAATGTAAACTAGAGGCAAAGCAAGAACCCAGACCTGCAAAGTTATCATCGCCATCAAGTGACATAAGAGCAGTAGAATTCATAATGCTTATTTATAATAATAAATATTTGTCACTGCTATTGAATACTTACTACATGCCAAATATTGTTCTAAGTGCTTTACATATAATAACTCATTTAATCATCATAACGACCCTAGTCATTACTATTATTCCTCTTATATAGGAGAAAAGAATGTAGCATAAGGGTTAAGAAACTTGCCTAAGGACAGAGACAATAAGAGGCAGGTCCAGGATCGACACCCAGGCACTGCTACTCTAGAATCTGCGCTCTTAGCTAGTGCACTTGACTACTCCTCAGAGACATAACTGTGCACCACGTGTTTACATACATTATGTCTTTAATCCTGACATGAACTCTGCAATTTAAAACTATTGCATGAGGAAAATGAGAAAACAAAGACCAATTTAGAGTTTAAAAAAAAAAATCTGAGGCTAACTGATGAAGTGATGGGCCCAAGGCTGTAATACAAGATAATGGAAGAAACAATTTTTCAGACTATCTGTTTGGCCCCTAAACCAAGTTTCTGCCCAATGTTTTTCAGCTGCTCCTCGTTGTGGATTGGATCCAAGTGGGTCCATTCATCTCCAAAGCAAAGTTTCCAAACACAAATGAACCATAATCTCATATTTATAGCATAATCAAGGTCATGGAATTTTAGTCAGGTCACTTTTTTTCTATGCAAATCGTATATATGCAATAAAACTGAATTAAGTATCATTTTCATGCAAAAATTGTTTTATATTTCTGACTTCCCTCTGCTTTGATTATTTTTGACAGTAAAAATTCATCAGTTGGAATGACTAATGCTAGCTCCTTATTTATAGTTCAGAACACTTACATGGTGATTTGATGAATGTAAAATACATCTAACCCAATTTTTTAGGATACTAAACAGTGAAGGAAGAGGGCCCAGCCACAGACTGTTGAGAATCCAGCTGTAACGAGGCAAAGACTGAGGAGTCACTACGGCTTGACAAGGTTGGTCATTAACTAAACTCCATTCCACTGTTCTGTGTACTTGCAGAAATTTGCTTTTGTGAATGGAGAGGGAACAATCTTGTGAGCCTAGGGAAGCAATCAGGAATTCTGAGCCCACCCATACATGTCTTTAAGGGCACTTGAACAGGGGTAACATAACCTCTTGTGCATATTACCTCGTACTATGAGGTCATGGGCTTGATTCACTTGGATTAGCAAAATGAAGAAAATGCCAGCATGCCCCAGGCTTCGAGCAGGACACCTACAAACACTGTCCCTACCCACCTGTGCCTACTACTTTCATTGTGTAAAATGTCTCCTAGAATTAACTCATTTTCTGTAGGTGGCTTTAATGATGATTCTAAATATTTCAACCCACTGTTCAAATGTTCATGGGTATACCTTGGCTTTGTTGTCTTAAAATAGCAGGAATGACCATTTACTTTTTAAGTATTTCTTCTAGATAATTATATCTTATTGTGATGATGGGCTTATGTTTGGGCACTGTCTGTGCAAAATAATATCTAATGCATTAAAAATGACATTACAAATAGTCCACATTAACTAAATGGGCAGCTGTGAAGTGTGTTCCTCAGCAGATAATTCTTAATAGCTTAGATTTCCATCTGCCCAGCATGGCTGACTAGAAGCTGCCTGATGCCTATAAGCAATACAAGAAAAAAAACAACATATTTCCTGTTTTAAGTATACAGTCTGCTAGGACAATCTGGTGTTTTCCCCAATTTTTTGCTCTCTTGAGCAGAGTAAAGGCGAAGGCAGCTATGGCAAAGGAAAGCAATGCTGATTTTCTAAATGTTGAGTTTTCACTTAAAAGCCTCAGATAAGCTGAAGGTTGGCTGACAAGTGTCTGAGGCTATATCCCTGGAGAAGCTCCCATCCTTACTCACTGATGACACACAGACTAAAACCTTGTACAACTAATTCAGAAATGACTAGCCCACATCCCAGGATGAGCTATAGAGTCTGACAGTGAAATAATAACGATGCACATTGGAAATATCCTTGAGGGACATGTCTTGACTGTTGGTACAGCCCACAGTCTGTTAGTTGCCAAAAGAAAAGGTCTAGCAACATTAGTTACATCCACAATTCAATGTTGTGTTTATTTAGAGTGCTAATAAGAGCTCAAAGAAAATAATTCATTCTAGGGTGAGTCCCAGCAATCTTACAATCTCTAGTAGTACTGAGTGACCAGATAGAAGCCTTTTTACTAAGATCTGCTTTCATTTTCCATCCCACCACCTTTTTTTAATGGTGCTATAAAAAGATACAACGCAGTGTGCCAAGGAATATAGCTCAGTGATTGTAACTCAACGAGGCATCTGCTCCATTTCCTTATGGAATGCTCGGCAAATCTTCCTCTCCCTTAAGAAGCTGATGGAGTTGTACCTGTCAAGAACAACAAGCTGCTAGGCTTGGCATCTCCCCAAGTTGTGCTAGGAAGATCTCGAACTTGACTTTGTTATCTTTGCTTGAAATATTTCAACCATACCATGAAATAGGACAAACTAGCCAAAGGAGTGGAGAGAGGAGTGTATATATGTTTTGGAAGAGAAAACTGCGTCTTATCTTCTGCAATGTATCACTGACTAAGATTTTTAACTTAAATGTACAAGTTCAAGTTCACACCAGACTTTACTTCTTTAAAGTACGACTTACTGAGGTATAGAAAATAGCTTACAGAAATAAAATTGCTTTTGGGGGGCTCGCTCATGGGTCTTATAATTAGATATATCATGTTTAAAAATTCCCCCATCACATGTTTTATTATACTATGCCCACACCCCTTCCCAGGCCATTAATAGAGGTATATTATAGAAATAAAAGTCAACTCCCTCATTACGTGATAAAGGCATCTTTTCAATGTTTTCTCAATTTAAATTTATATACAAGAGTGGTATTTACAATAAAATCCTTATCTCAAATGACTGCTGGAAGAGTTGCTTCCCACTGCACGAAAGAGTTCACGACAGTTACCTGCTCTTGGAGAGCCACTTAAAGGCTTATTCATTCTAAGCAGCAATCCCAACTGTATACCAATATTCAACAGGTTGTAACTGACAGAACTTCAGCTAAGAGCCTTCTGGAGCTAAGGCACAGCAAGCTGAAAATCATGACAGTGAAACTCACTGGAAATTCTGTGAGCCAATTGGCACGTGGCAGGTCAGCAAGTATTCAAATATAATTGTATGAATGAAGGATTAAAGTAGTTAGTTGGAGGAAGTTCTGGAGGAAGTTTAGCAGAGGATGAATTAAAATCAAGGAGCACAATCAATGACTAGGTTTAGAACATCAGGACAACACCATGAAAAATATTTCAAATCTAAGCGTCATTATACATTCAATTTTATTTTAAACTTGGTTTTTCAAATAGCAAATAAACTATCTGCATGCCATGCAGCAAACTGAACTCTGATACTCATTAGAGTTACAGTTGAGTGGTTTTCAATTGCCATCTGTTCCACCTTCCTGAAATAGATTTGGATTCCACATAGTACTTCCATTTGAGATTTGTTTTTTTGTAAAGTAATGTATAGACTTTCTGGATACTCTACAGCATGCCTGAATTTTATAATTTGGCAGTAAAATATGTAGGTGTGTGTAGGTATACACACATTATTCTCTTAAAATATATACTTAAAAATTCAGGCTTTATAGATCGAGAGAATTCATGAAACTAGTGTTCTCATTTAAAAAGCATCATTCACGTGTTATACCAGTTTTCAATCCCAAGTTACCCTTCAATCCCAGCAGTGGACCCCAGCTTGGAAAAAAAATTGCCCCTATTGTTTTGGATTGAATCCCACTCAGAAGCAGCTTTCCCGTCCTGTTCCTTGACATCTCAGAGAAAACTAAGAACGATGGAAGGCAGTGGGTTGCTAGGAAACTTCAAAACAGCCGCACGATGGCCACACACAACGGCAGGCAGAGGAAGGTAACCCTTTGCTGATGGGCACCAGCTTCCTCAAGCTTCATCATCTCTCAAGTTCCATCGTCTCTCAAGTTCAGCAGAGTCTGGATTACGCTTCTGCTGTACGCATCCTCAGCACCCTCACAGACAAAGGCTGCAGAGGAGAGCAAAGGACTGGGTACTGACTGAGGGAGAAGGAGCTCGAGGTCCGGGTACTGCCTGAGGGAGAAGGAGCTTGAGGCTGCTGTCAGGACGGAGGATGTGACTGACCATCAAACTCCAAACCCCCAGAAACGAGAGGGAAGGAGGCAATGATTGAGGAAGCTGGCTTCACTGAACCAACGAGGAACGGGAAAACAAATAATCCCTTTGAATTCGGGTAGAGTTGACTTTTCATTCATAAATCAGCTCTGCACTAAGCCCAACTCTTCATAGTCTCACATCATGTTTCTTTCTACCCCCTTCTTCCTCTCTACGTGAAACTTTCGTGGGTACCAAATTCCTTGAGCTGCCAAAATGAACTCTGATCACTCTCTCAATAAACTGATCATCTCTGGAACCTACTGAAGGATTGAAATGTGAATTGAGCTGATGCTCATTTGCATATTTTGAGCCACATACTGTGAACTTTTATTCATTCCTCACAAGTGAGACAGGTCCCATGACCCTATTTTTCCAACAATGAAACAGAGGACAAGAAAGATTTAAGTAACTGGCCCCAAAACACACAGCCATTAATTCCTAAAACAGTGTGGCTCCAAATCTCACTCTTTTTTCTCCTCTTTCTATTGTGGGACATTCAGAAGGCTTGCCTAGGTAAACTCAGTCTCATCTGAATTTGTTTGCTTTTAGTGGTGTAAAACTTGGCAGCCCTCGAACCTGCTGACATCACAGAAAGACTGTGCGTACCTACAAATATGGGAAGTGGCTGCAAATAACTAAAACTAGGGAAATAGCACATCTAAATATCAGCTTCTGGTTTCTCCTGAAAAACTCCTATAACCCTATAAATTCAGCCCCTATTGGAGGTCCACATATCTGAGGATAAACTCCATCTAATACCAGGTGGTAAATAGAGAACCAAACTATTCAGAAATACGTAGCTGCCCAGAGGGAAAAGTTACCCTAACTAAACAGGTGTTCACCATTTTTCTCGCCCTTTTATCACCATTCTTGGGAGAAAGTGTCCGCTCTAAACAGGGACAGCAGATCTGATCCCGTGTTAAATGGGAGTGGAACTCTGAAGCGGCTTAAGGGTCCACTTCATCTTCACGTGACAGGCACGGTCTGAAGTGTTAGGTATTACTAAGCAGCTGCTGCGGAAGGACGCTCTTCAGAGGCTTCGCGTAACAGCTTTCATTACTTCTTCTGGCCTGGCAAGAAAATCCACCTGAGAGTCTCAAAGGTCTTTTCCATCCAAGATCTGTGAGCCAAGATCTCTGCTTCTAGCTGAGACAAAATGCCCACTGAGCACTCCCGCGCTCAGCAGAAGCTCTGAAATATAATTCCCTGGCTCCAAAAACGTCCAAATGTCGGAGTCAGCTGATGATTAAGAAGCCTGTCTCTGTGTCAAAGGGAGGCTCATTTCCCATAAGTAAACTCTTGGTGGGCAGGAGGGTATCATTTATAATCCTATATTTAAACACAGAAAATTGAATAGATGTTGTGGGAGTTTCTGTTTAACTAAAAATAAAGATGTTTCCTTTAATCTGATAAGTGTTAGGAGTTTTCTGTAAACCCTGCCTCTGGGCCCACCTTCCATCCCTTTTCCCTTGTTTATTTCTGACTTCTGTTTTTCAGATCCTGAACCTCTGTCTTTCCCCCAAAACCCTTCCCATTGTGTTCTACAAGGTTCATGCTTCCTCCAGTAGGACAGTACCCTCTGGTGTCCATATGTCTTTATTTCTCCTCTTCTGTTTGGTTATCAGAGGCAGCGTGATGTCTGGTTTAAGAACGCTGGACCCGACACAAGCAGAGCTGGGATTATTTACTCTGAGTTGGATGAGTGCGGATATACAGCTTCAATACGCTGAGATTCCTGCATCTGTAAAACGGCGAGAGCACCTACTCCAGATGTTCTTAATGAAAATCAAGTAGGTAACACGTAGAATCCACTTACCACGGTGCTGGCAACCCGTGCTCAGGAGGCTTTCTTTCTAGAACCATCGAGGAGACGTTGACTTCTCTGACTTGAGCTGACAAGGAAACAAACAAAACTTGTGTTTGTTACTTGTCTTACACACAAAAAAAGTTCTCATTTCCCACCCGTATACACTAATGCAATAAAACCTCAAGATAAAGTACACATTTTGGAGGGTGGTATTTTAGCCTTGTGTAAAATATTTCTGCCTTTTTTTCCCCAACCCATACTTTTTTTTAAAAGCAATACTGAAGTTGAGGCTCACCTGGAAGGCTCTTTAAGAATCCAAATGAAATACAGTATTTTGTGGATTCCCATATTTAATTCAGTGGGATTCTTTTCCCCAACTTTTTAACAATAAAGCCTTTGGTGAAAGAGTCTGTACTTGAGGAAATATCTGAAAAAGAAAAAAGAAATTATTTAGCACTTACGTGTAGCACGTGCTGCGACGGAATAATTGAAGGGCACGACTTACAAACAACCCTTTGAGGGTCGTAATTTCCAGAAGTAGAAGGTAAGGGTGAAGAGGTTAAGTAACTTGCCTGAGGCCATGCAGTTAGCAGTCTGTCAAAGCAAGTAGTTGAGGCAGCTTTAGAATCCAATTCTGTCTGGCCCGGACGTTAAGTTAATGTTTCTACCACAGCACATTATTCAGTAATTTCCCATTGGATTTCTAAGGCCCTCTTCTTCAACATCACAAAGCTGAAATCTGAAGCAAATGCACAAAATACAATTATTTTTCATTCCTAATACAATGCAAATATTTTTAGAGATGTTTACATTAAACTATCAATATTCTAGGGCAGTGGTTCTCAACGCAAGACTGTTTTTGCCCGCTGCGGGATATGTGGCAATGTCTGGAGACACTTTGATCGTCATGGCTGGTAGGTGTTGCTACTGGCATCTAGTTGGCGGAAATTAGTGATACTGCTGAGCAACTTACAAGACCCAGGACTGTGCCCTCCCTCCAGAAAAGAATTATCCACCACATAATGTCCATAGAGCTAAGACAGGAAAAAGCCTTGGTCAGGGGCTTCTGCTTCACAGCAAATGAAATCGTTTGACTCAACTTCCAACTGCATCAATGAAATGGAAGTTAATATTTTTTAAGACACTGAAAAGAAAGTGGAGGATTATGGGACCAAAATATGAACAAAGGCCGTATTCCAGAGCGGTAAGCCTAGCACAGCCTGAGGGCATGTGCCCATCAGAAGAAACAGCTACCAGGCCAAGCTCTGGTTGGGCGGCTTTTCAGGAAGAAGGGAACAAATCCCAGGGACTACGCAACATGGAGAATCAGTTTGCGTCTTCTTCCAATTGAATCTGGGAGCCAAGGGCTATCCACACCCCGGCTTGCTCTGAACTAGAAATTAGTCAGCCTTTGTGCAGCCTTGCAGCCCAAAGTTATATATTCCGAAGCTTTCATTTTTCATGGACTGCCAGACTGGTAGTGCCCAGAGGTGCCTGGCAGAGCTAATGAACGTCCTCTCTGTGGTATAGTACGGCTATATTAGTCCTCAGAATCTCTTGGAAATAATTTTTCAACTACCACGACCATTACACCATCAAAAATAACCTGGTATATAAGTAGATAAACCCCCACGATACGATGCTCTCAAAATAACAGAGAAACTCACCATGTTAGGATAACTAGACACGGACCATAAGACAGCTGTGCTCTCTGGGGCGGCAGGCACCCCTACAGGTGTGCGGTCTCTGGCCCTGTCCTGCTTCCGGTACAGGAAAGGATTACACTTCCTCAGCTTTTGAAGTTAGGAATGGCCGTGTGACCATCCGCCACGTCTCTTGATGGTGCAGTTTTGGCTGCAGTTGTATCCAAAAATCACAGGCCTGATTCCACTCCATTCCGAAAACAACTCTGTTTCGCTAAAATAATTCCACTTCTGCATTACTGGGCAAGCTTGGCGACCGGGCCACAAAGCAGAGTGACTCTGTGAATCCCAGAGGCTCTCGTCCTCAGACTGTCAGGACGTTCAATCCCCGGGGAGCCACATTCAGCCTCACACTCGCCTGTCCTCATGCACTCAGCTCATCGTCCTCCCACATCCAAACACCTCACCACATCCAAACAAGCCTGATGTCTGGGAGTCATCAGTGACTGTGGAGTCCACATACCAACTAAATGTTCCACTTGACATTTATGTTTGCTTCTTATTTCTCCAAACAGCCTAACACTCCTTGATGGAGGAACGTACGCCTGGTCCGGGCTATTTATCTTGTAATTCCTGGTCTGGGGCACAGCACCTGGAAGCCAGTATACATTAGGGGAGGGGGTTGGGGATGAGTGAACAAACTCCCAGAGAAGCTATCACATAACGTTCCCAATAGCGAGAGTAATTTGCCCTTCGGATAAATATTTATAAGGTGCTCTCTTATGACTGAAACCAAAAATAGAGTTTCAGGACCTCAAATGCACACATCTGCGGAGATTAAGGAAAGCACACGTTTTTACATAACGTCAGACAATTTGGGTCCTCTGTATCTGGTAGGAGGTCTCTGCCACGGAGGACAGGTGGTAATGTCTCTAAGAAGCAGCCTGAAGGCAGGTCTGGCTTAGACCTCGAGAGAAAAGAGAACTCCCGAGACAGAGCTGAAATGGTCCCGGCTGCGTGTGGCCAGGCTGTCCAGGGACACAGCTGCTCCGCGTAGTGAGAAGAGCCTACAGCACCGTTTTAGCCAAGAGGCTAAAAGGCAGGTGCCTTCACGGAGGCTCCGTTCACAGGTTATGTCACTGAGTCCTCACAGTAGGGATGTCTGCTTTAGGGTCACCCAGTCTGAGCCAGGTACCGGCCCTGGGACACACTGCAACATGAAGAGCTGTCATCCTGCTGTTTGTGGCCACTCTTTTCTCCATCGGAGGAGGGTGGGGGGTGGCTGGCATGGAAGGATATTACACCCATTAAATGTGCCCAGTTAAAGAGGACGTAGGAGCCTGGTGGCAGAGACTTCCCAATGCTGGCACGAAAGTCCTTTGCTGCGTGGGCCAGTCACCGTGCAAGACGTGGGATGCTCTCTTTTTAGTGTCCACATCAGAAATCCGCACACATTTATGGCTCTTTTTCCAAATGATCCTTCTGTGGTTCTTCTAAACTTCATTTGCTTACCTTCCTCTCTCTTTATTTATTTATTTTTTTTTTTGAAAATGCTGTTGAATGCTGAAGAATCATTTCAAATCCACCTATCCTCCGTCTATGTTTTGGACAATTTATGTGGAATTTTCCTCCTCAGAGCCACATACAAAGTACATTTGTGCAGTTCTGAAGAGAAAATGTATCTACTGTCTTTGTCTAGAACAAAAAAGCATAGGACAAAAGTGAGCAGGTGTGGTAAAATGTATTTTAACATATCATGAATAAGAAATGCTGCAAATACTTTCAAGTTAAAGAGCACGGAATGAATAAGTTACTTGCCAGGTCACATTTAAACAGTTAGCTCATACCTGGGGGATTATCCAAGTTCTCACTGACCTTGGCAATGAAACAAGAGCAACATTTTTTAAAGGATAAAATGTTCTCGAAAAACATCCCCGAGGCTGATGGGGCCTCATTTTGCTTTCATCACCATCCATGTTTCTTTGCCTGTTTCTCCTCCTCAGCCAAGAAATAGGGAGTCTTTTAAAATAAAGGTAGGAAAAATGTCCTCTCTCACTCTAATTCCATGTCCTGGATTAGTGCTGGTACTTAATAGAGTCATCATGGAAATAATCTTTGCAGACTGTACACAGATTTTTACTTTTCTTGAGGTTGAACGAGAGCAAAAGACCATAAATCTACAACAGAGAAAGCCACAAAATTCTTATCTGAATCCACCCGGGGGAATCCGTCTTGTTTGTTTGTGTTTGTTTATTTTGGTGTCAGAGATCCCACAGACCTGTTCTCGTTCCCAAGAAAAGATTTCACGGAATGAAGTGAATGAATGAAGGACTGAGTCAAGAAATTCTCAGACTACAAGAAGAAAGTAAAGCAAATGAAAATAAGTTTCATTTTACTTACCTTTATTTAACTAGAGTGACGAGTTGCTATTTTCCACTGAACAAAATAGTGACAACTCGATATTCCACAAGATGGGATGGCAAAGCCAGGGGAGATGCCATGTGGGTGAGACCAGGAAACTGGTGGAATCCAGTGGTAATCTGACCGTTTTAGCTAAATTAATATATTTATACCCGTTAGTAGCCTTCTCTCTCTGGGGTTATCCAACAAACATGTCTCACTCAGGTCTGTAAAGACACATGGTGAAGGAAGTTCACTACCATGTTCTTGAAGATAACTTCTGTTTGACATTACAGCCATTGACTTCTTGTTTTTGCTGCTGCCACTCAGCTTATGGAACCTTCACTGATGCCTCCCAAACTTTCTCAAATTCCCTAGATCATTCGTTTCTCACAGTTTTGAAGCCTGGAAATCCAAGATCAAGGTGCTGGTCAGTTGTGTTCCTGGTGAGTCTCTCCCTCACTTGCAGACTGTCCTCTCTTGGTGGAGAGAGCTCTCTGGTCCCTCCTTATAAAGGCACTAATCCCATCATGAGAATCCCACCCTCACGACCTGCAAGGGTAAAGTCTATGCAGGTAATCTTTCTACTACTACTGCACATATCTGCTCATGTTGACTGGGAATGACACCCTAAATGATCTCTTTGCTCAGGATTTAATGGAGTTTGAACCACTCCTTCATCTCCTACTTTGATTTATCAACACAGTTGACGTGTAATTGGCATTTCATATATTCAAAGACCTGTATGGTGATTTGTTAATCATACACAAACACTTAAATGATCAAGTAACTTCTCTACCTTTTGGGGACAGTTCTAAAAGTTGTGTGGGTCACTTATTTTCCTAAATTTTAAAAATAATTTCAAAGAACTATAGTCCAATACCTATCTGTTTAATAATATTAATACATTCTAAATTGAGAAATTCAAATTGATTTTATAACTCTGGAGCAAGAACTACAAAAGAACAACAAATGAACAGAATGTTCTTTTTTCTTTCTTTATACTAGCACAAAGGGAAAAGTCTTCCAAGAACTGAAACCAATGGATAATTTTTGTTGAGAAACACTTTCACACAAACCATTGAACATTTAGCTCAATGTTAAATATCTATCTATTCTTCTTTGGGCACATCTCCAAATTACAATTCCATGGCCACACAATTTCAATCCAATATTTCCACCATAACCCCAAGAATTCACAGTTCTTTGCCTTCAGTTGCAACATAATATGAAAAATAAGGCACTTTCATGCCTTTTGAGTAGTCATTTTCTCGAAACATTTTCTCTTCCTATCAGCCATTTGTTGGACTCCCACATCTGGTCATCTTAGTGACTAATGACTAATCATAATGACTAATCACTCAAGATGACAGACTCATCTCAGACCTAGTCAATGTGTAATAACAGAATAACTCATTAGTTCATAAAAAGCTAGAAGGTCATTAGTGTAACCCGAACTCAACAGAGAAACATGACTCTTGGGTTCCAGTGGGCTTCCCCACTAACTACCTGGATGATCTCCGATAAACCACTTAATTTCTCTGGGCCTCATCATAAAACGAGCAGTTAAGCCTAATCAGTGACTCTATCATCTTGTGTATTACTCATGGAGCTCTTAAGTATACTCATATCCAAAAATAAACAAACATATCAATGGAATTAATGGAGGTATATGAACAGACCCAAATAACTGTGTGCATTTATTTTTATGGAAAAAGTAGCATCACAGAACCATATTATGAAGATTGCATTTAATAAATTATGTTTGGGTGATTGATACCCTCTTAAACCTAACTTAATTGCATTCCCAGCTTACTTATTAGGTCAAAATAAATTTCCAGATGGCCTACAAATGTAAGTGTATAAAAAACAAAACTATAAAGTTTTAGAAGAAAACATAGAGAATGGTTTTATCATATCTGTATGGGGAAACCTTTCCTGAGTATGTCACAAAACTTCTATGGAAGGACATTTGATATATTTGATACATACTAATTTAGAAATTGCTGAATAAAACGAAAGATAAAGTCAGAAGACAAACAGAAAAGCAAGACACTTATCTGTAATACTTATCACATGGGGTTAATTTCTTTAGTATGTAAAGATATCTGGCAAATCAACAGGTAAAAGGTAAGCAAATTATTTTTAAGTAGTTAAATATGAAAATACAGTAACCAGAAAAGGCTATTCAAATGGCTTTTAAAATATGAACTATACTCAGTCTCATGCAAATGTTCAGATAGCACCTCTGGAGTTAAGGATTGAAGAGCTAACATTTGATTTTTTTTTTTTTTAACAACTTTCCGTTGATTGACTCTAGGGCAGGAACCACTGAACAGGTATTGCCTAAGATCCACTAATCTCTGAAGAGATGTGTGGTTACCTTGTATTTGTCTGTCTGTGATCCAAGCTGTTTTACTCTGCCGTCTTCCCTACCTGACCCACAGCCACCCAACACTGTAGAAATACTACAGGCAGCCCTCCTCATTTCTATAACCAGGAGGCTAGATGTGGCGAAGGGAGGAAGAGTCATGCACTAGAACTGGGATTCATCCAAGTGCATGCTTTCCAAATAGATGACCTCGCCTACATTCTTCAAGACTTTTACAATTTTGGGCCTTTCCCCTCACATTCACTCCAGCTTCATCATTCTGAATGGTTTCTACTTCCCCATTCCTCCCACCCACATTGCTGCTTGTTCGTTGTTACCAAATGACCTCATTTCCTTAACTCACAGAGGAAAGAGAAGTCATCCCTTGCTTTCCTGACTACCATTCCATCCCCAAATGCAAATTTCCTGGCATCCTTATCCTCTTTTTCTCTTTCACTTTGGTGTCAGAGGAAGATAGGTCTCTTCTATACAAAGAAACGGCTTGTTCTGAGTCCCAGAGACTCCTCCTACCTCAGTAATGCATTCTGCATTATTTTTTCTCTTCTTTCTCTTTCATTTCTTGTATCTTATATGGGCAATCTTTTCTACTGCCCTTCTCTTCTAGCCCAGTAGTTCTCATCCAGGAATAATTTTGCCTCCCTCCCCAGGGTAGTTGGTGCTGTCATTTTTGATCGTCACAATGAGATGCTACTGTACTAGGATCTGGTCAGGATGCTACCGGCATCCAGTGCACAGGGGCCATGGATGCTGCTAAACACCCTACAAAGCACAAGACACTCCATCACCTCCCAACACGCCTGCACACAGCGTATTACCTGCCGAGGCTTACAGATCCTGCAGCCTATAAACGTTGGCCCTTCCTTCCTTCCTCGTTCTGACACACACAGCAACACACACACAAACACAAACTACATTTTAAACACATTTTTTCCCTTGACCCTTCATCCCTCTCTAGCTGTTCTTATCTTTCTCTTCCTTTTTTCTTAGCCAAACTTTCGTTGAAAAAAATGACCCTAACTCATTGTTCTTGCCTGTATCTAACCACTTGAGGCAATCCAGCTTTACTGAAATCATTCTAGCAAAGGTCGCTAATGACTCAATGTTGCCAAGTCTCAACCTTATCACAGAAAACTTCTCTGAGGCATTTGATCTTTGCTGCTTCTTTTTTTTTTTTTTTTTTTCTTATTGGACATCTCCCTGTTTAAAATTCTCTTTTCCCAAGGCTTCACATTTCACATTCCTAGATCTCAGAACGAGAACTTTTTCATTCTCATCTCAATGATTCTACATCTTTGTTTTTGGCACAATGACAGCCCTCATTCTTCTGTCTCTTTTAGTTTTCTCTTCTAAGGCTATATTTTCTATTTCAAGCATATTGTATCCACAGCCTAAAGGCATGTAAATATATAACTAAACAAAATGGTTCTACGGGACTTAAGGCAAATGTAACCAACCATCTGTTAGGGTCTCACCCTGTATATCCCCAAAGCACTTCAAATTTTACATGTGAAACATGAACTTACATTTTTACACTTGAACATAATGTCCATTTGTCTGTACTTTCCTATCTCATTATAAACATCATTATCCAACCAATCTCCCAGGCAAGAAGCCCTACACCTGGCAGTCTCCCCAGTCCCTATTACTCCATACGACCTAAACAGTAACGAGTATTATCAAGCCTCCACCACCATACCTCAATTATGTCCCATCCAAATATGTGGCCACTGCTCATACCTTCATTTAGGTGTCTATCCTCTTCTCTTGGTTAACTGTAACACCTACTGATTGATGATTCCCCCGCCTCTAGCCTCTTTTCAATGCTTTAAAGGTCAGCTTTTAAGGTCTTGTTTCATCATGATCTCCCTTTCTAACAGCCGCTCCTAGTTCTTCAATGACTGGATCAGACTGAGTTATTTTATAAAGCACAGAAAGCTTTATTACTCTACCCTTGCCATGTTCTCAAGCCTTGTACATTTAACTTGGCTCCTCATGTTCCAATAATACCAACTGCCTTACGCTTCGCCAATCTCATCAAGTTGTTTCCCATCATCTCGCCTTTGACATTTTTAATCTTGGTACCAGAATCAACTGGTGGCAGGTTCTATTGAGCAAACTTCTATTCCGCTTTCAAAACTCAGGTAGGCTTCTCTCTAGAAAGCATTCCTTCTCATTCTTTGAGAATTAACCGCTCTCTCTTCTCTTCATTGGCTTTCTGCTTTGTACTTGCTTTAAATGTTACACTTGTCACCTCGTATTCCAGTTTTAAAATACACCCTTGCTTCTCCTACCAAATCATGGCTTGTTGCAGAAGGGTCTGCATCTCAGGAGTCAATGATGCAGCACTAGGGCTTGGAAAAAGACTCTGGACTAGTCAGTCAATGAGTGTTTGCCGAGGGAAGGAAGAAAAGAGGGAAGGAACAAGGCGACCATACAATTGTTATTAATCAGCTACAAAACCCAGTCTCACAATTTTTCAGCTTCAGCATCCAAAGCATTTATGAAATGTCTACATACCCTTGGTGGTATCCTGAGCTCCGTGCAAGGCAAACTAGTTTAACTGCTGAGGTGGGTCTTAGGTAAATACAGAGCTAATCCTCACTATTGCTCAGACTGAGGCAACTGTACCATCTCAGTAGCACACACTGGTGAATTATCACAGTCGTAAAGGGGCCCTTTCTTTAGCGTCTCAGTGGATATTTACTTGCCTCGGTTTATTTCAGTTCCTTAAAAACAAGAACTAAATTTTGTCAAGCGCTCCAAGGAACCTAGTCCTATGAGACGTCCTCAAATAAAAGGGTCTCATGGTCAGTCGTGCTTGTGGAGCACGCGCCCTCTCTCTGCTGGAGACGGAGAATGCACGTTAGCGTCTAGAAGTCCTGAGAAAGTTACACAGTAGGGAAATCCGTTTGCATCCATTAAGTGCAATGTTTCATGAACTCACTTCATCGTGGAACTTCTCTCATGCCTTATCTATAAAATCTCACAAAGCTAGTGATCTGTGAAAACAGCTTTGGGACACCGGTCAGAAGGGCAGTTTGAAAAGTAACAAAACTTCACCTCCTTCCAATCATCAATCCTCCCCTGCTCTGCTGGCCCGAGTGGGGGGATGGGGCTAGGAGTGACAGCTGGGGCTTGTATATTCCCAGAACCCCTTTACCTAAATTTGCTAAATTAAAGTGGAAATTGTCCTGTACTTTAAAAAGCTGATTTTTTTCATAATACATCATAGAGCCAATATGATGTGATTATTTTGCTATAAGAATTAGCAGGCAAGGGGATATGTCTTAAAGTCACTTTAGGAGGTCTTCTATCAAGACAACGGAAAATAAAGTGAATAAAAAGCTGAATTTTCATAAACGGGTAGGATGACATCAGGCTTTTCTGTTTCCTCAGGAATATGTGCTGTGGCTACAAAGAGTCATAGAGCTGAAAGGAATTTAGAGATCACTTAACTCAGCCACTTAATTTTACTAGTGAGGAGTTTGAGGTCCTGAAAAGATAAGAGACTTATCAAATAGTATTCATATACTTAAAGGGGTTGACAACATAGAGCCTGTGATTTCCATTTCGGTGCTTTTTATACATTTCACTTCCTGCTCATGAATTTAAGTCAAGAACAGAGCTCAGGGTTAGAATCAAATATAATGTGCATTGATATTAACCTGATACATAATCAGTTTCCTGCTGCTTCTAAAATGTTGTCATAGTCATTATTCATTATTCCCATCTGCCCTGCAAGGTGAGTCAGGCCGTGCTTGCTTCTTTCTTACCAAGATTTACGACCTCGCCCTAAGTGAAAAGTTCCCCAATCCTGGGGGATGATACCTTGTTAAAATGTACCGAAACCTCATTGCTCTTTCAAAGGATACATCCAGGAATAATTTATAGAGACAAAAGATGAGGTGCATACACTTCAGTGGAAACTATGGTTCTGAGAAAACTGTGGCAAACCAGAGGTCCTATTAGTCTATTTTCTGCTGTTGCACAGTGTAGGCAGAATCCCAAACTCTTCATGGCTAAAAATACACATTTTCAGAAATCCAAAGTGTTTCATTTAAATCAAATCTAATGGAAGAGACAAGCAGTCTGGTACATGGGGAGCTCTTCTAAAACCACTCCCTCGAAGACAAAAGGAAACAAGGCTGGTATTGAAGTGGAGCCATTCTCCAAACAGCTCCCATCAACTGGAACGGGGGCCTCACTGAATGCAAACGATTAGAGCTTCATGGAAGATTAGAAAACACTCTACTGCAAACAGCACTCCCAGATCTGCAGAACCAGGTCACTGCTATGTAAACATTTTGCACCACTTCGTAAACAGATAAAAATATCAAGTCAGTTTGGTATAAACAGATCAACAGCAGGAGAAGCCAGCATCCTTCTCAGATGGGGCTGTGTGGACAACCAAGAGACTCAGCGTTCTCTGATTCAGAATTGCACTTGACTAATCTCATTTAAGTGATTACTTTTCTGAAATCTGGCCGTTTGTGGAGAAGCTAGTGGCAGGATAACAAGAAATTCAGGGTGGCCCACAGCAAGTTCCAGATACCACTTCGTAACTTCTAGCTCTGCCCATACCACTTCTGAAACAAACAACTATTTTCATGCTATGATCTAAGATAGGAGCTGAAAAGGGTGGACGTGAAAGTAGTAACTGACTGAGAGCTCATAAGCAGACTTTGGAGATCATGAGACAGGAAATCTAGAGGAGAAAAACAAAGCCTGAACATGAGCCAACACCATTCACTGGGGTCAGGACACATGATTTATAAAGTGTCCAGCATATTTGGCAGAGTATTTAATTCTCTTCCACTCTACCACAATACCCTACACCCCTCCTCTAGCATTCACCCCTCCCTTCTGCCTTCACACTTATCAGAAGGAAGAGGAAAGTAGACAATGAACAGAGAAGAGTTTCGGCCCCTCAAACCTGCATGGTATTGCAAGGAGCAACTGGATTGGATTCACCTTACTTTTTTGTTTGTTTGTTTAACTTTATTTTTTTTAAATTGAAGTATAGGTGATGCAGAATATGTAAATTACAGATGTACAATACAGTGAGTCACAATTTTTCAAGGTTATACTCCATTTATAGTTATTATGAAATATTTGCTATATTCCCCATGTCTTACAATATATCCTTGGAGCTTATTTTAAACCAAATAGCTTGTACTTCTTACTTCCCTACCCCTGTATTGCCCCTCCCTGCTGCCCTCTCCCAACTGGTAAGCACTAGTTTGTTCTCCATGCTAATTCAAAAAGACACCTGCACCCCAATGTTCACAGTGGCACTATTTACAATAGCCAAGACATGGAAGCAACCTAAGTGTCCACCAACAGATGACTGGATAAAGAAGATGTGGTGTATATACACTACCATAAAAAAGAATTAAATTTTGCCATTTACAGCAACTTGGAAGGACTTGGAGGGTATTATACTAAGGGAAATACGTCAGACAGAGAAAGACAAGTACTGTATGGTATCAGCTACATGTGGAATCTAAAAAATAACAACAAAATAGTGAATATAACAAAAAAGAAGTGGATTCATCTGACTTTTTAAATGTCTTTGAAGATCTTTTTATTGACACCCCTAGTTAAATACTTATTGAGTGCTTTTGATTGCCCGTCCCTTCACTAAGCATGTGAATTGCAAAATAGATGAAACATAGTTCCTGCTCTTAAGGAGTGGACTTCATATTTTCAAATACATGTTTAGACTGCGGAATATTTTAAATGTGTGCCCATTTAGAATCCATCCACCCTATCACGGCAGAAGGGAGAAGAAAGGCAGATCACGTATACATTCAGTGTAATACAGCACTCCCCTTCACCCACAAACGTATGAGTCAGGTGATGAATTTGGACAGTGTTCAAGAATTATGGATCAGTACCCCTGATGTCCAAGTTCTCTTGCCTCACAGTCAGCGACAGGGGGTGACAAGGTCCCCGTGAGCCACCATGGTCTCGGCACAGGTGTAACGGGAAACGCCCCACCCTTTCCAGCCTCCTCCCAGTATCTTGTCCCACCACGTGCACGGGAAGCCTGAACAAACCAGGGCTCACAACCCAAAATGCAGAAGAACTGACAACCTGCCAGACAATCCTTGAAAAATGGAGAAGAGAAACTGACAAGCAAGTTCTTTTCTCTTTCACCCTTCAGACTGGCAGTTCTGAGATGTACGTCGTCGTGAAGGTTCTCAGAAAGTCGCGGTGAAAATGGGCATCCGTCATATGCAGCAATTACCAACTCGATGATGCATCCTGTATGGACACTCCCTCCTTCCCGGCTGCGCTCCACTAGCCCCTCACTTCTGCTTCCTGGAAGCATGCTGTGTGTGGACGCCCTGACAACACGCTAATCTCAGTCAGCTTCGGGGAAGACTCGGCTTGAAACAACTGGAACAGTCCCTTGCTGCTTAAGCTGTTTAATGAAGTTCAATGCAACTGAACTTTTCTGCATTTTCTTCATTGATCCCTCCCTTAGGCATGTAATTGTAGGAATCTAGCAAAGATTTTACCCAGAGATTAATCACTATCTTTCACAAAGTTTCTCCTTTAATTGACACTTTAATTATTTGCATGGAGATAGACAGATCTAATAAGGAAAGAAGGAAGGAAGGAAGGGAGGAAAAAAGGAAGGAAGGAAGGAAGGAAAGGAGAAAGAACGAATCAAAACATATTTGTGAACTTCTTGACTGAATCCGAGAATCCATGGCATTTTTAAGACCATTTCCTATGATGAACTGTTTGCAACAATGAGGAATTCTAGGATGTTACCAGTAGCCATGCTTTGTTTTCATTTATTCTTTTGTTTTCTCTTTTTCAAGCCTCTAACTCTTCTTTCTGGTCAAGCGTGTGGTGGGACATACCGGAGAGAATCAGAGATGGAACAGATGGAAGAGTGTGGAGTCAGAGTCCATTTGAGAGGTGACCCAGACGTACACCAGGAGCCGTGGGGAAGGCTACATTAGAGGCACCACTGGAGCTAAAATAAGACTTCATTCTCCGTGTCATAAATGGAACATACTGTCTATCTTGCACATTCAATTTTTCACTTGCTATTCATGAAAATTTTACACATCTACTTTGTCCTCTAAAAAAGCAGCATAAATATTCCATATTGTAATGATGGTACATTTTACTTAAAGTCACTTTTCCTGCTAAAGGATATTTCAGCCTCTTTGGATACACATCAAAGGACACTTATTTCTGGGAAAGGGACTAGGATTGGCTGGGTAATCAAAGGAGGATTAACTTGCATCAATAAATTTTAATGTCTTCACATGAAAAGATGCTCAACATTAGCAATCATCAGGGAAATGCAAATGAAAACCACAAGGAGATATCACCTCACACCTGTCAGAATAGCTATCATCAAAAAGGGAACCCTCATGCACTGTTGGCGGGAATGTAATTTGGTGCTGTCACTACAGAAAACAGTATGGAGGTTCCTCAAAAAAATTAAAAATAGAACTAACATGTGATCCAGCAATTCCACTTCTGGGTATTTACTGAAAAAACCCCCCACTAATTTGAAGATATACATACAGCCCTAAGTTCACTGCAGCATTAGTCGTAATAGCCAAGATATGGCAGCAACCTAAATGCCCATCAATGGATGACTGAATATATATGGAATACATATACAATGGACTATTAGCCATAAAAAAGAACGAAATCTTGTCATTTGTGACAACATGGATGGACCTAGAGGATATTATGCTAAGTGAAATAAGTCAGACTGAGAAAGACAAATATTGTATGACCTCACTTATATGTGAAATCTAAAAACAAAACAAAACAGAAACAGACTCAGATATAGAGACCAAAATGCTGTTGCCAAAGGGAAGGGGGTGGGGGGTTGGGCTAAACAGATGAAGAAGATTAAGAGATACAAACTTCCAACTATAAAATATGTAAGTCCAGTTATAAAATAAATAAATTACAAGATAAGAAATACAGGCAATAGTAGTGGAATAATTTTGTATGGTGACAGATGGTTGCTGGGCTTGTCATGGTGAATATTTCATAATACACTTGATTGTCGGATCACTCTGCAGTACACCTGAAACTAACGTAATATTGTATGTCAAATTTACTTAAATTAAAAAATTTAATGTCTTAGGAGAGTTTATGTATTACTTGAGAAACTAAAAGAAACAATTTTTAAAAGCTCTGCTTTCTTAGTTTGATGAAAAGGCAGGCCAAAGCTATACAGGAAAATGTCTTTCCTACATTTACATATTCCACCAACCACTTGCTTTTCTAACATCCCTCCCTTTCTCTACCTCCCTTCATGCCCAACGTTTGTAACTTGTCTTTGATGTCAGTAATAATCTGATTTCATGAGTGTAATATGCTGACTGAGCAAAACGCCATCGTCTCTACCTGGGCACTTGAGTGGCTTGCTTCCCCGTTGTCTCTGGCTCCATCCCTGCCCCTCTGTAACCTGCGTGGGCTTCCGGGGTTGCTGGTCTGCAGAGGACGTTTCCTACACTTCCCTCCTGGTTCATGCAGCTCCCTGTTCAGGTCTGTCATTTGACCACGTGGTCAGGAGACTGGAAAGCAGGAGGAATGGAGAAGTCTCCTGCTCTGGTTGCCACCACAGTGCACGCTGCTGGCAGCTTCTGGTTGTCACTGTTGGGGCAGCAGGGACTGGCTGCCTGCAGCCTCCCTCCACGTGGTCCCCACAGCTGTGGTAGTGACAGAGTCCACAGAGAAAGCTGCAGGCGCAGGTGCAGGTTGTAGGGATCCAGCCTGGAGCACCAGCGGACCCTGTTCTCCACACATCATTCCTTCCTTTCCACTCCCTGGGCACTGCCTTCTTCCTCCCTTTCTCTGCCACTTCTCACAAGTCTTTTGTATCCAACTCCCTTCCACCTGAAACACTTCACATGGTTTTGCTTTCCTGGCTGGATGCTGACTGACACAGTACTTTTAGCTCTAACAACATCCAAGGTGGTTTTTTGGCATGGAGATATTTATCCAAACTACATTAATTTCTCTTTTATACCCCACTTCAAGCCTTGATGTAGGCAAAGAGCAATATATTCAACACATGCCGTGTATGTGAAGGCAACTGGAATTTAGAAAGTAATCATCTGGGCCTCAAAGTAGAGAATCCTATTTTATAAATGTAAGCAGTGAGCATGACAGCAAAGTACAAAACCATCAGGATGTCAAGTAGAGGCTCAGGTCCGTCATCCAGATATTTTATATCCATGAAGCAAAGCGTCTAAGTGCCCGGAAAGACCTACATGATTGACTAAAACTTCCCAGGTAGCTTGACATGAGTCCAAGCCTTGGAAGTCACTCAAGACAACTGCAACAGTTTACTTAATTCTGTTTCTAGCACTGGAGAGCAAAGGGCCTAAAATGCAGCATCGTATTCTCATTGTGTGGATCTCCATGGCAATCAGCCTGTTACAATGCTTTTAGGGAGGACACTGATCAGTCCTCTGTGGTTTCAGAGACAAGAGGTCAGCAGCTCATACTGTCAGAATCACATGGCACCAATGGGAGACAAACAACGAACACTCAGCATACATTTATTAACGTGCCACAGTTAATATTTCTGCACAGTTTGTTTTCTCAGCAGTATCTTGCTATCTAGGGATCCCAAAATGTGTTTTGCTTTACAAGTGAGACATGATTGATGCTTTACTAGGAGAGATGTCTCATAACAGAACAGATGTCTCCTGACAAGTTATTGGTTCAAGTGAACTACATTACTGCAATAATGCTAAGGTTCAGACTTCAGCAAAAGACAGTCATTGTGTAGGGGAGGGTGGCGGGAAGAGAGAGCAAATGTAAGTAAGAGAGTGAGATGCAGTTAGTCTGAGTCTGCATCCCTACCCTACCACGACGACACTCTGGGATACATCAAGGCAGCACAGAGCCCTCAGGAAGCAAACATATGCCAGCTTTAAGAGGCCAATCTCTGCACAAAATCATTTGTCAACATCTTAGCAGCAAGCACATCTCTTTTTCCAAAATCTCTTGAGTACATCAAAACGTTTTATGTGCAGATTAAAGGTGGTGTTTCTCTCCTTTCATCGTGGCACATTCATGGAACCACGTAAGGCACAGGACATTGAATCACTCAGAACCTTATTCTAGTGTTCATTTAACTATGATTTTTGTCTTTATTATCAATTTGTACAGAACATAAGTCTAGTAGAATAAAGAGGGCAGGTTTTAGAACTAACAGGCTTTATGAAGAAAAGTGGAGAAGGAGGCTATAGGTAAATGTCTCCATAGGAACTGGAAACCTTACACACACACACACACACACACACACACACACAAACCCAAGAGCTGAGAGTTTAGGATTTAAGCTAAAGTAAGATTCAAGTGAAATTTACTTCAAAATTTTGATTAAACAGTTTCATAAAAATCTGCTTTCATTAAACTCACCAAATACAATTAAGATCCTTAATATACAACAATAAATTTTATTTAATTATGTCACTAAATATATGTATGGTTCCAGTAGAAAAGATAAATTGTGTTTTCCATTATATACCAGGTATATAATATACTTTTTACAATATATAGTATATACAAATATATATTCCTGGGGCTATAAACGGCTCTCAGAATATTTTTCAACAATCGAACACTGTTTGCACCTTTATCTTAGATTCAGGTTGATTGTTACATGTTATTGCTCTTTCTCAGTAATTCACCCCCACTCAGTACTGTTGAGGTTGTATTTTAGGGAAACTTGAAGGCATTTCTTCTTGATATCCTCCTTGCAATCATCCCATCTCTTATCACATGCCAGCGTGTTGGGATAAGGTACTGCTCCTCGTCTTCTGCAGGTGTGCTGCCAGGCCAAGAAGCACCTGACAAGGGTGGCTTCAGTGATGCTTGCTTGGTCCTGTCTTGCAGTGCAACACGAGTTTATAATCATTCATGCCAAAACAAACAAAACCATTCCCAGAAACGTTTTAATTAGGATTTTTGTCAATCAAAGCTATGCAGTCACTTAATAGCTTAAACATGTTCCGTACTGGTAGACTTCCAGTTGTGTGGGGAATCGTTGCCAATAGCTCGAGCACCCAGCGAGACATCTGAAGTCCATGATGTGTCTTTCCACCTCTTAATTTATTAAACAAGATTTTAACAGACTTCGATGATGAATTTGGATCTGGTTTCTCTTGTGACAAACCAGTCTTGTGACTGGCTTCTCTAGTTAATAAGTTAGTTTTTAAAATTTTTGTTATTTTTTGGACATGGAAGATTAACATATGACAGATTAGGAAAATCTCTCAAGGGATTTTGATCAGAGTCATAGTGAATAGAATCTCAAGCATTTTTTTTTTTCAGAAGAACGTAAACATGCTATATTCTGAACTACAGACTGAAGAACAGACAGTGTTGTTTCCTATAGATGTTCTCCTAGTGGGGCTGGAAGTTGTGAATACGAAAAAAAAAGCCTAAAATAAGAACAACAACAAAAACCCTGTACATTTAAAACTTATAATCATCAACGAAATGTGCTGAATTAATCAGGTCCCATAGCCAAACAGGGTTCTTGTAATTCATACGATAACAAGGTTTATCTTAGGATACAATGGTAACCTGCACCATAATGAGCAAAAAATTCAGGCAAAAATACAAACAGATATTTCCCTGAACCATTGCTACCAGGAGGGATGTTAAACTGTGTAAAATGAAAAGCATCTTAATATGGTTTGATTTATTCTGTACAAACTGAACTTCAAGCCAAGAGGGAACTCTTCTCATGAGACTGTGCGGACTGTAACCTTCCTCTTTGCTGCAGCGAAGCAGGCAGTTCAGGCAGAGCTGAGAACGAAGCTCAGGGAGGCAGAGACCTTGGAATACAGCCATTCCCATGATAACATTCCCAACTTGGCAACCGGCACTCTCCAGGGCACTTTAAATGTGGATAAAAAGTGAGCAGTAAATGTTTAATGTTTGAGGCAAACTTTGAGCATCAACAGAGATGGAGAATCTGAAAGTAGCTAAATGTTAGGAGTTCAGTACATCACTGGTGGAGCACAGACAAGAATTAGAACGTTAGGGGAGGCAATCGGGCCAGGGCAGTGTCATTTTCCCAATCACGACGACCAAGTCTTGTCAGCATTCCCAGCAAAGAGGAAATGGAAATGGAATCTCCTATCAGAACTATTTGATGTGGCCATTTGGATCTCTTTCTAGGGTATAGAGACCAACATTCTCAATAAATCTCTTTAAAATTTTTTCCATAGTTCTTTGAGTCAGGAACCTAGAAATACCAGCCCAGATAGATTCTGCAGGTCATTTGCGTGTTCTTTATATCCTTGAAAGCATCTTCAGAACTAGGAAAGATTTTAATTTGATTTTTCAGATTAAAAGTTGATTTCTTAAAATCACATTTACCAGTCTTTATTTTCCTAAATCCTTGAAGTTCAACTAAGAGAGTATTTTATTCTATTCAGCAGCCTGGTAAATTTTCACAAGTATTCAGAGAGATATTTTAGTAAATATGGTTAATTGCACCTATCAGGTTGCTGTAATTTGATTTTCTTTTGAACTTCGGTTTGTAAATTATCTCAGTAAAGCTGTTAGAAACATATCTGCTTGAATAAGAGATAGTTTTATTTCTTTCCCATGTCATGGTTTAGAAGTAGGCAGGTTGCACAGTGGCTACTTGACTATGGGTTGATTGGACTGATTTTCCCATCTCCAAGATGTGTTTTCTATTTTTAACTCAACTCAAGCAGACTGAATAGTTGACGAAGAACTACAAATTTCCTTTAACCAGGAATACCAGTTGACTCAAATGCCCACATTCAAACCAAACTCGAAAACTCACCTCCCCTAGAATTGCTTTATCTACCCATGTCAGAATTACGACTTGGTCAGATGAAGAATGGGTCAGATTAGTAGGAAATGGAATCCTGAAAGTGAAGCAGACGTGCCTGTGACTCTGGGAGATGCACACCAGGCCACAGGCCATCCTTCTAGAGCTCGGTGGCCGGTGTTAGGAAGTTGGTCGGCAAAGTCTGCAAAGGCTTTGGAAAGGTTGGAAGAGCATGAAAGTAGGGAGAAGAGAAGTTCTAGGTACATAACCAGTGAGATCCAGGCAGGAGGCAGGCAAGTGTGAAGGCTTTGGGGAAGTGGCAGTAAGGCGTGAGGTCCCAAATGCAGTGGTTAAACGTCGGGCTGGATCCTAATTCCCAGAAACCTCACATAAAGTCTAGGAAGATGGGGGCTGGCCCTGTGATTCTGGCTCTGGTACTCAGAAGATGGGTCAGGAAAGTCAAGAGGCAGCTTATTGACAACTGAGAATCTGAATGTCCTTATTGGTTAAACCGGAGACACAAATATAGTCAAACAGGTCATTTAATTCACAATCTCAAAAAAGAGCAAATTATGAGGGAAAGATCAAATGATATAATTACAAAGGCTATGGCTTTCTTATTTCATAGTTTATAAATATCAGAAGGGAAATGAAGAACAAATGTCTAAAATACTGACAGCATATGCTTATAGACAAAATAATTGTAGAAATTCTAATATTGAGTAAAACCCATATTGCAACCTATGTTTTCCTGATATGCTATATTCTACATACTTGCAAAAAAAGAAAATTATAACAGAAAAAAGAAATGAATGTATGTTGAGGCAAACTGTGGCACCCTCAGTAAGGCAGATCCAGCCCTGAACTTGAGGTCAGGAGGCCTGGGCTTTGAGGGGACCCTGAGACACCACGGAAAAGGAAAGAACGGGTACATGTGACACATTTTGCCAGCTCTGAGCAGGATGCTATGTATCTGCTGTGCCATTTAATCATTTTAAAACCTCTGTGAGTTCCATAAATTACTGCTGTTTTATAGCTGAAGAAAGTTCACACGCTATTGTCTATATTGGAAGAGAGTCAAAGAATGGATTTCTCACCCAGGGTTAAGTCTTTTTCTTGGCGGGGGGAGCAGAAGAGATTTTCATCTGAATCTTATTACATGACGTGGTTAATACTGCCCTTTTAAGATAATATCAGATACCTCGATGCACATCTTGATCAGATACTCACTAAAAGCTTAAGAGTCAAATGCATTTCATTTTTTAGGTTGAAGCAAAATTTAAGTTGCAAATTCTAGGTCCCTCAGGAAGTGGTTTGAAACCCATTGTTTTAGTTGTTTGTGTTAGTGATTCTGTGTCAGCAGAAAAAAAAACATAGAATGTTTTAAAACGAGAAAATATGTAAATATCACTCAGGCTATGTACAAGGAAAGCTGTCATTAATTAGTAAAGGTTCTCAAATAATTAAGATGCTTATTTTGGACACCTTAGCAAATGAGAGTAAGTATTTAGGGTTCGTCAGAGTAGGCTGTCTCCTGACCTGAGAGTGAAGGTCAAATCAAATCTCAGTTATATAAACTGTCCTTTAGGATGTGAGGCCTTGGTCACTATCAGAAAGATTAATTGCTTAGATGAGATAACACATTTTCTAAGGGTCTTTTATGGGTCACAGTTTGTACATGGGTCATGGCACACTCAAAACAAGTGACTGCAGGGAGTTTAATAAAGGGGCAGTGAAGCGTCCAGAACTCTTACCCTTGGGCTTCAAGGGTCAGAGGAAGGGAGTTGTTACCACATACTTATCAAGGCTAAAGGGAGACATGCAGCTTGGCCAACCCATTGCTTGCTCAGAGGGAGAATAAATACCTCTACTTTTATCTTCATATTTCTTGTTGTGCTTCCTCTTGGCCATGCCAACTGGGAAAGAATGGTTGATGTAATCAATAGAGGTCAGTTTCTCAGGGTCTAGAGCAGAGTGATGAAGCTCGGACAGCAAAGAGGTACCCAGAACAAATACTCTTCTCATAGCAACTCGTTTCTTCATTCTTCCATTCCTTCACTGCATGCACAGCTGTGAGCACCAGACACATTCACGACGTAGTGCTTTATGTAAAGGTTGACATAGGAAGAGGAGGGAGGAAAATGTGCATAAGAAATTGCTCATGTTCTCAAGGAGTAAGAAAAGCATGCAAATAATACAAAGCAGAGTATGCTGTGCATAAGAAGAGTACAAGGGAGAGTTATGGAAATTCAAAGGAAAGAAAGAATAACTGAAGCCATCAGGAAGGGCTTCATGGAAGGCCTGGCATTTGAACTTGGTCTTGTACAATAAGCAAGACATTATTAGAAGTGGATGGAGCCGCCCCAAACAGAAGGAAAAATGTGGGACAAACGGATGGGAAGACATCAGCCGTGCCCAGGAAAAGCTGACTGGGATATTGTGTGCCTTTAAGGAAGACATGGGAGATGAGATCAGATAAAACTGCAAGAGCTGCCCCACCCCAAACACACACGCACGCTCATGTACACACACCCGTATGTGTTTACTCACACAAGGCTAATGCAAAGCCTCAGCAAGTCATTTCTCAGTAAAATACAAGCGAGTTCTATAATCCAACATTAGTGTCTCCTCTGGTGTAAGACAAAATCCAGTAAGCACCCTGGATATTATTGCTTTTATTCTGGCTTTATTCTAACCAGCACCATCTCCAGCGCGCGACTGCAGTTAGGATAACAGCACCATCTAGTGTGTTCTAGTCTCATTTTAAGTTCCAGGACTCCTCATCTGCTTCTAACGTTCGAACAATCACAAAGGTACCAAAACAAACAAACAAACAAACAGACCCTTCCATCCATTTTTGGCTTTAAAACTTGCAGTTTAGTAGATTGAAATTTATTGGGATTTATGGCATTTCTAAAAAAAACATCCCCTTGAAAGAAAACTGCCCTGTCTCATCTGTAACTGAGATGAGAAAAGTTTAAAAAGTCTTTTCTCATTGTTTTCCAGTCAGTCCAATCTGGCAACTAAAATATGTGTAACAGTGTTACTACATTTTCAGTGGAGAATAAATGGCAGTTTTTTTTTGGTAAGTAAACCTTTTAACATGTGAATTAAACAATTCATTACACATTAAACCAATGATCGCCATTTAATTATACAATGTAAAATTTAACATAAAAGCTATAAGGACTATTTTGGCAATTGAACATGAAGATGGACTTTAAGCCACACATCATAAAATAACTCTGGAAAATAATCAGATTGTGAAACAGGAAAACTGACACTCAAGAGAATCTCAATTCTGTCTGCCCTGCTGTTGCCTGTATTAACAGAGGACAAGGAGAAAGATGAGAGAGGAGTGAACAAGCCACAGGTGGAGGAGAAAACAAAGATGGGGAAGCTGAGAAAAATGGTGGGAACGTGGGGAGGAAAGAATGAAAGCGACACATCTCATGTCCCTCATGTCCCACGCTTTAGAAGTTTCAGTTCAGCATCAGACCTGCAACCCCCCAATGGTTTTTAACTAAGCCAATAATTTCCTTATTTATCATCGTTAAAAACAGAACGATGTAACCACAAAGAACATGCCTAAGCAAATAATATTCAGCAATGCCCTCCCCTCTGCTAGGGATTCCACGATGTCCCGAGAGCACTGAAAGAGAACGGAGTTTGTTTGGTGCCACAGCGATTAAGTCACTCTTCTATTTAACTTTTTTTGTCTGTTGAGACATTTGAAAAGAGCTGATATGAGCTCACATAAAACCCAAACCTGGCTTTCCTGATCAGAGTATTTCATGGGGAGAATATGTAGAATGTTAGCAAAGAGCAAGTGTGTTGAGGCTGCATTGCCCACTGCTTAACAGGCCTGTGCTTCCGGGACCACTGCTTTGGACAGGAACTTGACCTTCAGTTAGAGTAAGATGCTACCCACGTGGACAATGATTTAGCTTGGTCAGGACCCAACATGGCCATATCTTTTGATCAGCTGAGTTAACAGAGAAAATTTCCACTTTCTCCATCAAATACATCTGAAGCACATCAATATGCCTTCAAGGTCACAAAAACTAGTACCGAACATATTTTCACTATGCGGGTCCGGTTATCAGCCTTCCGTGGACACGCCAATCACCCGGGGAGTTTTTCAGAAATGCAGAGTCCAGAGCCTCTCCTTCAGACCCACTGAATCAGACTTTCCACAGGTGGGTCAGGGGTTTGGTATTTTCAACAAGCAACTGGGTGATTCTGAGGTGGACTCTTAAAAGTATGCTTTTATGAAAGCTATGTGAATCCCAGCGGGTTCGTCTTTTGTCTTTTTTTCTTGACCAACAGAAGAGTTTTCTCTATTTATTTCACATAATCCTTGTTTGTACCTTGAACAAGAGACCACTTATGTTGATAGATTAATGTTGCATTTTTTTTTAGCAAATGTGATTCGCATAGTTTCTGACACATTTACTCTAAGAGTTCAAAGTTTCAAAATCTGAAAATTTCCAATCAAAAGTCTGAAAGCATATATTTTTTACTAAAAAGGAAACAAGATTTTAAAAAAGATATAAAATATTGTATCCAGGGTCCACTACACTACAGACTCCTAGAAGACACACTTTCATTTCTGTCCTTCCTAAAGCCTTGCTATGTTCCAATCAAGAACAACTTAGCAGCCACCTGTTCTCAACATCTCATTTTATTCCTGGGTCTCCGCTTTTGGCTTTTGTTTCTGCCTCTGATGAAGTGTTCCTTTCTCCTAAAAACCATCTGCCTAGCAAACGTCAGCATGACTTTCAAGACACACATCAAACGTCACCTCCCTTGTGAGTTCCCTCATGGGCTCCCACCAGCAGCCCCGCCACTATGCTCTGCAGACATCACAGCACACCCAACACTGAATTGCACCTGTTTGTTTATATGTCTCTCTCTACCCACCAAGCAGTAAGCCCTTTGAGAGAGGATGGTTTCTTATTCATTTTATAGTCCAGTGTCCAGCCCAGAGTAGACAGTTTGAATAAGTGTTGCTAGATTAAAACTATAAGCAATTTTAAGTATCTGGTCATCTTGAAATCTGGAGCAAAAAAAAAAAAAATGTGGTTTTAAAGTAATAGTTTGAAATGTTATGGAAAAATACTAAATATTTCCATTGTGAAAATACCAAAGCGCTAAATTGGCCTCAACATCTTTTATCTGAAAACCGTTCCTTGCTTCCTAAACTACTCCTAACCAAAAAAGATATGTACTAACTACTATGTATAAAATAGATAAACAACAAGGTCATACTGTACAGCACAGGGAACTATATTCAGTATCTTGTAGTAACTTATGGTTAAAAAGAATATGAAAACAAATATATGTGTGTTCCTATACGACTGAAGCATTGTGCTGTATACCAGAAATTGACACAACATTGTAAACTGACTATACTTCAATAAAAGTATATTTTAAAAAAGGGTATGTATTTGAGGTAAATAAAAAAGTGTTGTGAAGTGGGAGAGGTGGTAGAGGAAGCATCTATAAATCTCCTGATTTTACTAATCTTGAGATTCTTTGATACGCTTTATTTTGTTTTCTTTCACGTCTAGATAACAACGTTGTATGGAGCTGTTGTTGCTTGGGGTTAAGAGAATCTATCACATGCTATTCATCACTTCCCAGTTAGTTATAGGAACCTCCGGAATTCTTCAAGGTTTCTTAGAACCAGAAAAGTACCAGAAATGAGAAGAGAGGTCTCTCATGAATGACAAGTCCAACAGGGTATATTCTATAACATATAGCCTCAAGGTATTTGCTGAAATAAACCTAAAACATTTAACAAAGTGAAGCCGTATTTGCTATAGATTAGTATAATACAAAATATTCTGCAGAATTTTACATCACAAAGAACCGTGTCAGTAGAAAACGTAAATTAGTCACTAACAATCCCTAACCAGATGATACAAGGTTATCAAAGAAAACTGTATCTGTTTACATTCACCAGACACTATACAAGACATTTGGTTTATTAGTAATAACAATACTGATAGAGAATTTTAAAAAGCATACATACTCTGCACTTCGTATTTTAATGTGGAAAATTTACATCAGCAGAACAAAAAAGTATAGCTATTTGCACTTTATAATTTTGTCAAGGGTGAAATTATTACCACTTCTTAGTTTCAGAAGTGGACTTACTATAGCAGGAACATGTGGACTCCATCATTTATTTATCACTTACATCCTATAACTTAAAATAAAAACACACTTCTGAAATGAAGATGCTTCCCATATTTTTCAGTTAGAACAGAAAAATACGCTATAAACACCAGTGGATTTCCCAAGCATCTATGCTGAACAATCACTGTAGAACTTAAATGTATCAATACTAATCAACTTGATTCCTATATACAGAACTACTGAACAGAACCAATTCGTTATAAAGAAAGACATTATTAACCTTACAGGCAATAGAAGGAATAGAAATAAACAGGTAAATCATTTCTTGTGAATAAAATATAACCAACACTTAAAAATGAGAATATCCAGTTTTGACAAGGATGCACTAAAAGGGACCCCCTCACATATGCTGTGGAAAAACAATCTGATACAAGATTTTGGAAATCAATTTCATGATCTTTACAAAGAAACAAAAATATTCATACCTTTGACTTAGTCATTCTGCTGGAGAGATCTAATATTTCTCTACTGTGATAAAAAAAATCATACATGAGATCCATCCTCTTAACAGATCATTAGGTGTACAGCATGGTATTGTTCACTATCCCCACGATGTATAGCACATCTCTGGAGCTTTTTCACCATGCATGACTGAAACTTTATATCCATTGAACAGCAACTCTCCACTTTTCCCTCCCCCAAGCCTCTGGCAGCCACCATTCTACCTTCTGCTTTGTTAAGTGTGAAGATACATCACATAGGTGGAACCATGTAGAATTTGTTCTGTGATAGTTTATTTCCCTTAGTATAATGTCTTCAAGGTTTATCTATGTTGTACCATATGACAGGATTTGTTTTTTATGACAGTAATATTCCATTGTATGTATAGATCACATTTTATTTATCCATTCATTTGTCAATGGACATTTAACTTATTTCCACCTCTTGGCTATTGTGAATAATGCTGTCATGAACATGGAAGTGCAAATATCTCATGAATATCCTGATTGTAATTCTCTGGATAAATACCCAGGATTTTTGCATCGATATTTATCATGAACACTGGCCTATAGTTTTTGTTTGTTTGTTTGTTTGTTTTTTCCTTGTAGGGTCTTTTTCTGGCTTTAACATCAGGATAATGCTTGCCTCATAAAATACGTTTGGAAGTGTTCCTCACTCCTCAGTTTTTTGGAAGAGTTTAAGGAGGGCTGGCATTAACTTTTAAGTGTTTGGTGGAAGGCATCAGTGAAGCCATCTGGCCCTGCGCTCTTCTTTGTTGGAAGGTTTTTGATTACTGATTCAATCTCCTTTCTAGTTATAGTTCCATTCAGATAACCTATTTTTTTCATGGTTCAGTCTTTGTAAGTTATCTACTTCCATAAATTCATTCATTTCTTCTGTTACTCAATTTGTTGGCATATAATTGTCCACAGTAGTCTCATGATCCTTTGTATTTATGTGGTAACAGTTGTTATGTCTTCTCTTTCATTTCCAGTTTTATTTGTCCTTTTTTCTTTTTTTGGTTAGTCAATTTTGTTTATCTTTAAAAAGTTTCCACAATCTTAAAGGTTTGTCAATTTAATCTTTTTTAAAAAATTGACTCCTAGTCTCATTGGTTTTTCTTCCATTTTTTTCCTACTCTGTATTTCATTTATTTCAGTTCTAATCTTTATTACTTCCTTCCTTCAGTTAAGTTTGAGTTTAGTTCGTTCTTCTTTTAGTTCCTTGATGTGTAGAGCTAGGTTGTTTTAGATATTTCTTGTCTAACGCACGTGTTTAGTGCTATAAACTTTCCTTTCAGTACTGCTTCTGTTACACCCCAGTTTTGGTATGTTGTGTTTTCACTTGTTTGTCTCAAGATACATTCTAATTTATCTTCTCATTTCTTCTTTGAGCCATTGGTTATTGAAGAGCGTTGTGTAATTTCCACAGGTTTGTGACTTTCCAAGTTTCCCTTTTCTGTTAATTTCCAGATTCACTCCATGGTGGTCAGAGAAGATACCTGATATGATTGCAACCTTATATCTATTAAGACTTGTTTTGTGATCTAACACATGCTCCATCCTGAAGAGAGTTCTAAGTGCACTTGAGAAAATGCATATTCTGCTGCTGTTGGGTGGAAATATTTTGCATATGGCCTAAATGATATAGTTCAAAGCTCTATCTTTTTTCTCCATCATTCAGGCAGATTCCTGCCTACCAGTGAGCAAAGTTGCTGACCAGGTTAGCAGGCTGAATGAAAGCTTGACCGAAAAGTCCTGGAAAAGTCTCTGATTGTCCTGGCCTGCATCATATGCCTTTCTCTGAACCAACTGCAGTTTCCAGGAAAATAAGTTGTGTTCTGATGACCATGCCGTGTGTCTCCCTGCATGGCTGATACTGATTTCTACAAGGAAAGGAAAAAGATTTCCTATAGCAACTGGGCTTCTGTTTCTGTGAAGTCAGAAGACCCGAAGGCTGCAAATAAAGTAGATTTTCTGTCTATCCTAACCATAAAGAAAAATTTTATGACACAAAACTGTTTAGGGCATCATTATTTATAATGGCTAAAATCTTGAACTACACTAAAATACTCATTAATAAGAGAATGGTTATTAAATGATGGTATACTCGTATGACCATTAAATTTTATATACAAATAGTTTTATTAATGTGAGAAAATGTGTTTTAAAGTTAAATGGTGAAATATGTCTACAAGACTATCGAGCCAAACATAACTGTATAAAACACTGTAAAACACAAAGGAAAACATCTAAGATATCACAATACAAAGAGTAGCTATATTTGGATGGTAACAAATTCTTCCTCTCTTTTTCAGTATTTTCTCATTTTAATAATGAATGTGGATTTCATACTTAGAAAATAATCAATATTTCACTTGAAACAGAGAGAAAAAAGAATTTCTTACATTACCTAGCATTTATGTTTGAAGGCAGGTCTTAGGATTAGGACACCAGAATCACAGGAGGAATTATGGGCTGTGATAAATGTTTAAAAGCAGAGGCTTAAACAGACAAATTGTGTTTCAACTAAGTGAATGGAGTTTTCATTTACTTTGAAAATAAAAAGATGATACTAGCAGGCATTCAGGGACTTGGAATGGTTCCAGTGCATGACACTGAGGTGCCTTTCTTAATTTTCTCTATAAATAGTGCAGGGCATATTGGCACCTCGTTTAAGAATCTGAGGTGTGTTCACTGTGAAATAGCCTATAGTCAAGTTTTAATAGAGGCAGAAAGGGATGCTTTTGTCCATTAACTCCACAGGGCTCACATTTGGCCTGGAACTTCAATAAAACTGGGGAAGAAATGAGACTATGAAATAAAACTGCATGAACACCGGAAAGGTGTCTGTCGATTACATGGTACTAAATAAAGCAGCATTTCTTTTAACTGTATCTGTTTCTAAGTAAAGTTAGAACTGGCGATTCTCAGGGTGTGAGAGACCGACAGCAATTCCAGGAAACACCTTCCATCTGGATCCTTGCTGTTACTGTTCTCACTATTTTAATTAAAAAATCTTATATTGATTTGTTTACTTATTATAACTAGCAATTATATCTCAGATTTAATTTTTAACGCCTTAATTATGCTACTGTGAACACACCGCCTCCCACTTTCCCTCTGTTCCTCACAGGCGAGCCAGGGTGGCACGCTGCCGGGAACCGGCCACGTGTGTCCTCACTCCGCACCATCCGAGAAGTAAAGAGGCGAATAATGATCAAAACATAAACAAATCACTCTGGCAAAGGAGCAGGATTCATAATTATAAAAATCCTACCTTGGAACGTTTATTAGAGTTACAAGTCCATTTACGTTAGTGTTTTCTAACACGCAGGCTGTTACAACTGTATCTAAAGATACCGTCCCTGCTCTGGAGGGGCTTACAGCGTTGTTGCAGGAATGAATACACAAACCATTGTTACGAGGTTAAAAATGGTGAGGGAAATCTGCTACTAATACAGAAAGGAAAGGAATTTTAGCTCATCTGTGAAGCATGGACAGCATAGAGAATTTCAAGCTGGGTTTTGTTTTGTTTTTTGTTTTCAATAAAGTCATAGGCTTATGAAAGTGCACTCAGGAACAGTGGAGAGGCCAGTGTGGCTGCAGCATGAAGTATGTGATGAGGAAAGCAAGTGGTCAGCAGATTACTGAGAGCCCAGATGCTGTGCTGGGGACTGAACATTATCCTGTAGACCACGGGGAGCTACTGGAGCATTAAAGCAGCAGAGTGTGGCATGAATAGGTCTGGGCTTTAGTAAGAGAAAGCTTGTGACAGTATGAATGATGGATTTAAAGGGTGAGAAACTATAAACAAGGAGGCCAGTCAGATGCAATAATCCACAGGAGAAAAGAAAAGGAAATAAGCAAGGGCAGTGGCAGCGGAAATATACAAAGGGCACACAACCCAAAGCCAGTCCAGATTTAGAACCCACACATTAATAGTAGTGAAAGAGACATGGCCTGATTTCTCTGTGTCCATCACTGTATTAAGGGCTCCACGGACTTTTATCTCCTTAAATCTTCCTAACAGTCTTGTAAGGCACATTCTCTTTTCTATGCCTGTTTTACAGACGTGGGAAATAAGAATTAGAGAAGTTAAGTAGCTTGCTCAAGATCACACAAGTAGGAAATGGGAGAGCTGGGACTGAGACTGGGGTCTGATTCTGGAGCAGGACAAATCCTGATGACAAACTCTCCCCAGCTTGCCTAGGTGAGTGTGAAAAATGAGGAAGAAGTGGAAACGAAAGATGACCATGTCTTCTACAGCCTGCATGACCTGAAAAATGGGGATTCCATTGACTGAGGTTAGGAATATATGAAGGAGAGCAGGTTCTGGTTAAAAAAATCTTATATATATATATATATATATATATATGTGTATATATATATATATATATACATATATATATATTTAGTGTTGGACACATTTACATTGAATATTGAAAGTACATGGAAGTTTGACTTACGGCTAATGATACAGTGCTCTGAGTTTTTCTCATGGAGATTTTTGGAAAAACCACGTCTAACAGTGCACTGCCACAGCAGAGCACATGGTCAGAAGACACCAGAGCTGGAGGCAGATGCCTGTAGCGTTACTTCCTTTCAGGAATGCACTGATGGGACTCTGAGAAGGAGAAAGGGAAGGAGCTTTCAGCGACGAGGCCAAAGACCCTGGAGAATTTAGGGTTCAGTAAACTAAGGCACAGGGAGGTTTGGAAAAAGAGCTATTGAAAAATAAAACACACCATTTCCAAAAGCAGAGTCTCAGATATCAAGGCGCTATCACGTTGGAAGAGAACTGAGGCATGCTTGTTGGATTTGGCACCGGGGAGATCCCTGCTGACATTTAAGAAGGACGGTTCGGGGGAGAAAGGCATCTGACACCAGATCACTGCAATACACAGCATGAGGGGTCCGTGAGGAAGAGGGGGGGCTTCCTCTGACAGACCTGATTTGTTCCTGGTGAACATGGCCACCTCCTCCTCAGACCCCGTCGTGGAGGCATTATCACAAACCAACAGCTATACTTTCACAAGAACGCCAACACACTCCTAGGGTAAGAGACGGGGTTTCTTTCCCCTTCAGCCTTGGTTACAAGCCTAAGAGAGACTTTCACCTGTTCCGTTAGAAGAGAAACCATCCTCCTCACACCTGATACCCCCTTTCTGGAGGACATTCAATCAGTGTAACTTCCTCCGAGCTGGTTTCTGCCCCTCAATTAGCTCCAACCACCTAAGTGAAATCCAGTTGGTACATTTGGGAAGATAAACTGGACATGCTCAGCTCCTTCCCACTCAGCTCTTTGGGAACCAGCCTCTGGGCAGGAAAAGCATAATCCAGCTGCTTTTTTCCAGGTGGGCCTCCCATCTCTATGAGGGGACTGCAGTTTTAAGGGATAATCCCAAAGATACCAACATTTGGTGTACTGGCTGGAAACAGAGAAACAAGATGAAAGAGAAAAGCTGAGTGGAAAAAGAAAAGAAATGCATGGTGGGACTCTGAACTGGGGCTCACACATGCGGTCTGCAGTCTTCACTGTAAGCGGTGCGGTGAGTGCTTTGAGGTTTCTAACGGCTTGTATTGGACCCTTTCTGCTGCTGCGGCATGGGCCAGCACCTCTAAGACTTAGGGCACACGGTAGTTTAACCTGGATCTGTGGATGCAGATGACGGTGTACTGCTCTAGAGAAAAGCAACTTTTGATGGAGGTAAGTCTAGAAGGGCCTTGACAAAGATGCTCGAGGCAGCGAAAGCCAGCAGCAGGCACTGGCAGCTCAGAGCTAAAGTTGTTGCTTCTTGACCCTGAAATGCACCTGCACATGAGGCGCAGACAGCAAAACCCACAGCGGACGCCAGTGGCTGCAGACGTCCCAATGCTCAAGGGCAGCTGAGGCGTGAGTTAAGTTAGGAGAGAGCTGGAGTTCTTCGGTAAATTTCTAGATCCTGATATAGTTGCTTTTACACCACAAGGCAGCTGAGTCTCGTACGTGCTGGGGAGTACTTCCGAGGTTCCATCTTTAAGTGGTTGTCACCAGGCTTTAATAAGCAGCAAGGGACCAGTGATCGACTGCCCTGAATTATTTTCCCTTCTCAGGGCCAAGAAAAGGACTGTGGATTTATGAGGCTTGTCCACAGGTTCAAATGGAAACTACTCAAAGAAACACAGGGCGGTTTTCAAGGTGACAGAGTCATCATAGGGAGGCTATCACTGGCTTCATTACTATTATGAGGGAATCTGCCTGCCGAATTTGTGGAATCCACAAGCAGAGGAACGACTGCATCTTGAGAAGCACAAGGCAGAGATCCTGGGCCTCATCAGAGCCCGGGGGGCACGGGCTTCAGAAGGATCCACGGTAGCTTCATGTTAGGAAGACGTTGCGAATGCTTTTCCAGTTGAAATAAAGGTGGGTGCAAGATGAAAAGCATCACTGAGAAGCAAACTTCTTGGGCTTAAGCAGCACTGTGGCACGGGGGTAAGCATGTCTTTGTACAAGATAAATGGCAGCTCTGTGATCAGAGCTCATTGTCTGTACAGCTCTGAAGTGCCAAGGACACAGAGCTCAGAGAGGAAATGGAAATTAAGAAGCTATGCGTGGGCAGATATTTCTCCCAGAAATGGCCGGTGCCTTGTTCTAAGCCCTTCTGCTGGAGATTGACCTCTATTAAATTTAAATCAACAAGTCAGAGCTTCTACTTAATACATATTGACTGACCTGTCGCATCTTGGTGAAAATAAAAATTAAGATATTTTTCCACCCCCTTTTTTTGAGGGGGGAAGCCAGTCCCCAGTGTTCACTGCCTCCTAGTATTGAAACTCTAGTGCAATATTCTCTGCTGAGGGTGTTCCTAGACTTAGTGACTCATTTCTAAGAAACAGAATAAACAGAAGACAGTGCAGGACTCAGACATCAGAACATAAATGACAGTGACATGTCACTTACTGGCTCTGAGGGACGCCAACTGCCATGTTCTGTGGACAGCCGGGCACCCTGTGGAGAGGCTCTTGTCATGAGAAATTTTAGCCAGTGGCTGATGAGAAAGCATAGGTTACCTATTACCATGTGAGTGAGCGTGGAAATGATTCTTCAGTGTCTGGGAATGATGACAGCAGCCCTGGTGACAGCTGGACTCACCCTCACGGGAGACTCTGGGCCAGAACCAACCAGAAAACTTGCCCCCAGATTCCTGAATCACGGAAACTGTGAGATGATATATGCTTGGTGTTTTCAGCTGCTAATTTCTGGAGCAATTTGTCACATGGCATTAGATAAATTAATACTCCTTCTTTCACTTAGAAATAACCAAACTTTAACCAGTTTTAGCGAAAGTTAACTAATAAGTTCAAAGGAATTTTAGCTGGGAAAGCCATTCCAAAGCCTGAGGATCGCCTGTTTTTCTTAAAATTGGTATATGTAGGGGCAGTGAGGTTATAATCTTATGTTCTATTAACTCTTTGGACACTAGGAAGACAGATGTATCTGATACCTCGTGTTAAATTAATAAAATGTGCAAAGTCCTGAAAAAATAACCCCCATTCTCAGGTAGTCAGATAAATTGAGAAAAATCTCTCATCTAGAGTAGGCAGAATTTTAAAAAATCGGAAATTACTTTAATTTCTGATGTTTAACTGATGGTCAAGAAAATTAAAATTTGAACATTTATTTGTTAAATAATGGGTGTGGCCTTTAGCTTCTCCCTGTGAATTTGACAGCAGCAGAGGGCTTCTATTGAAGTTTCCTGGCATTTTATCATTGCAGCATTTAAATATTTTATTATGTCTCTTAATAATGTTATTAAATCTCATTGCAGAACCAGTGATATGTTACCTTGGAAAGCACGGCTGGACCTAATTTGAGATGGGAAACAGAATAGGGAGTAAATTTTCAACCTTAAAGAGAGAAGCCCTGGAGTAGTTAATTAACAGAGCAGAAGACTCATTTTGGAGCTTTCTCAGGGAAAACTGTGTCTTGCCTATGGCCCAAGAGGATACCAAAGGAGCCTGGATTCGTCTTAGAGAGAGAGGGACGGAATGGCCTGGGGAACGTGGCAGCCAGCCTGGCCCAGACCAGTCTCCTGGATGCAGAGACCCCTGCCTATAGCAGCTAAGTCAGAGGAAACAAAAATGCAAATCAGAGCAAAACGGAGCAAAACACCTGGGAATGTCAGAGGAGGGATGTTCTGTCACTGTAAAACCTGCTCCTTCTCTGCCGCTTTACTCTGACCTGAGCAGGTGGAGGGATTTATCTGATTGATATATTTCAAAAGAGAGAACTAGGCAGGCAGAGCCAGCCCAGTCATTTTCCCTCTTGGGAGCTATGGATTTCCAGCTGCACACTCTTCCTGCTGCTCCTGGGGGCAGGCTCTCCCCAACACTGGGGCCCATACACATGCCTTGACTGGGTGGGTAAGTGGGCCTAATCTGGGGTTCACTGACCAGGCCCACCTGGCCCTGACAAGTAGGCCTTTATCAGTTTTGGTGTTTTTTTTTTTTTTCTAATCAACATTTTGATTTTCCATATGCCTTACTCTTCATCTTATTTCTCAATTTGTTTTGAATCTGAAAAGGAAGAAGGGGGTTATATCTCCATCAGGGAAACCAACATTTCTGTCAAAATTCAAGTAACTGAAAGGATTTGGCCTGATATGTTCAAAGGCAAGGATACAAAATTTCCCTTAATTGTATGCTTTTATCACCTAAATATGATTCAAGTATTCAGAGGCTACCCCTTTGGAATATAGATCTTTTCCTTGCTTGTGTAATAACAAACAACATAGGAACTGGTGTAATTATTAGCCGTATTTATCCTGCGTTTTGGAGCCCAGGACATAGGACTTCTAATCCCAGGTCTGGCAAGTCATAAAAATCTCATTGAGAGGCCTGTTTCTTTATTTGTGTCTTCATCTTAATCTGTGCAACAAGGAGCGGCAGCTACTCCGCAGGGTTAATGCAAGGATTAAATGAGCTAATGTGTGCAAAGTCAAGCACAACACAGTGTTCCACACACGGCAGGCACCCAATATACGGGCACTGTGGTTACCAGATCCTGAAGTCTGTCTTGTTTTACTCTATAATAATTCACTAGGGGCAAAATCTCACACCAGAGGATTTTTCTAGCATAAGGAGATTTTCTGAAATTGAAATGTCCTGAAGATATTCTCACAAACAATTTTTCTCTTCAACTTGAACTCAGTAAATATGCCACTTTAAGCAAATGTTTGGTCATTGTCTCTCCATCTACTTTAAATTCAAAACGTGTCATTTTAAGGTAATTCAAGCATTTTGTCAGTGTTCACCACTTAATTTGTATGTATTTTGAATCTAGGGGCAAAGGGAGGTCAAGGAATAAAAGTCCCTGTGGCTGTTGCTGTAAAAAAATCTAATACTTTTAATATTAGGTTTGCTGGTAGACTGTCCATGGTACCACTGAATAAAGTCTGGTTTTGTTGCCTTAGTAAAAAGTCTCTTATATCAGTCCTTAAGGAATTTTTTTGGATAAATTCCTTTCTTGGTTAAATTATCCCATTAGCTGTACTGCCCACCTTTGAGAGATTCTGCTATGAAAATGAGACTTTAACAACTTGAAGTGTCTGAAATCAATCCCTTTCCCAGCATACAGATCGACTGCTGCCAAGCTCTGAGAAGCCTCACCTCGTATCTTGTGCTCAAGGGGAATCTTCTCAGTTCAGCTTTGCAAATTGGCTCATAGATGCTCTGCAAGATACTTTCCTTGCACTCCTGTGTTTGCACTGTCTAATTTTATAGACTTAAAATTTGCAACATTTCCCAGCCTCCAGCTTACTCTCCTTCTTTCCTCAAGTCTCCACTTCCTTTGTTCTATGCCCTGAATCCTCTGGCAACACAAACCACCCCCAACTTTTACCTCCTTGCCTGGGACCACACTCAACGTGGAGGAGGAATTGTTTGTAGAAACCAAACTGGCAGTTATTTAACAAAAGAAGATTATATTTCTAGCAACGTAATTTCAGTACAATGTCATTAAAAATGATAAATCATAGTATTCACACACAGACTTCATTTTATTGGAGTGGCTTACCTGTGCTTATATATGTTTTAATTTCAAAAACTATTATTACATGAAATAAAGCAGTAATTAAATTTATATGTTTAGGAAGTTAACATTCTCCTTTGAAAGAAGGAAAACCGAAGATTTCCTCACTAAAGAGACTAGAAAAAGGAAACATACCGGAGTACCAAGTCTTAACACATCTTAAATTCTTAGTTACTATAACACAGATTTTGTTTCCCTAGCAAAATAAAGAACATCTTTTCAAACACTGAGAACAACTCACTGCCAGAGATAAGCTTATCCATTGGTGGGAACTGGCTACACAATTACGTCTACTTCCAAGTTCTTTTTAAAACAAAAACAAAAACATACCTGGTGATTTTGAGCACATCCCAGGGTGGCTTAGCGTGAGCCCTGAGTCCAGTCTTGCCTTTCTGCTTAATAACTGTGTGATCACAAACAGACAATTTCTCAGCTTTCTCATTACTGAAAGAGAATTAAAAATACTTTCTACCTCATTAGGTTGCTGTGAAGATTAAATGAGAAAATGTGTAATGTAATTAGTACAGTAATGGGGCTATAGTAAGTGCTCAGTAAACATTAGCTCTGATCATCAGAGAAAGGGATTGTACACTTACTTGTAAGAGTTCTTCTAATTTAGTCCTGTATTGGCTATACTGAAACAGAATTTTTTCCCTGGGTTTAATTTCCTTGGAACACAGTTGTTGAACAAACTCAAACGTGAACACTGAATTCTTCCTGACATTTCATTGCTCTTATATTCCTTGGACTAACAGCAGGTTTTTAATCTCAGACAGATTTTCATGCCTTGATCACTTTAAAATATTTGCTGAAACTAGTATTAAAGGAAACTAATGTGGTGAACTAGCATGCTTAAGATAGAGGTTTTCATTCTACACAGTATGGGGCAAAAAACTGATTGGACCATTTTCAACCTAAGGTAAATTTGGAACCATGTTGGTTTATTTTGGAGCTCCCTTAACAGCTTCCTTGATAACGAATTTGTGCTTAGCTTTTAAAGTTAATCAGGGCAGTATCATTTTTCCACTAGTACTTGATTTTTTCCTACTGTTTTTATTATTCATGGTCTTGGCTCTCAAAGGAAAAAAAAAACCACTTCTTCCATTTCCACCAAGTATACTTTATTCCCTGCGGACAAAACATCTCATTTTAACTTTCATATTTTTCTTCTCTGTTATTTTCATACTAGAATCATTTAACATCATAGAAGATGTCTTTTCTACGTACTTTCCTTTTAATTGTTAAATTCCCAGAAGATTCATTCACAAAGCTGTTCTTTCACTTCCAAGGATGCATGAATCACTGGGTGAAGCACTGTCACTGACATTTTTATTTTTACTATTGGAGAAGTTGTTCCTTCCCTCTCAGATTCCCCCCTCCATGTGTTCTTCTTCAATCTTCCAGTTAAATCTCCAATTAATATGCAGTGGAAAATCACTGCTATTGCTTTGTACTTCTAGAGTACTTTACTTAAATTCTTAGGCTCCTAACACGTATGACTTGGTGTGATAGTTGGTTGGATTCGAGTTTGCCTGCCTATCAGATTACAGTCCCCTTGAGTGGAGGGGCATTGTTAGAATCATTATATTCCTTATAGCCCCTAGCACATAATTTGAATGCAATAGGCACTTACTGAATGTTAACTGAGTTGAATGTCATCTTTGAAGTGAGTATGACTGATTGAGGCACTTACATTTCTTAGTCCCGTATTATGTGCCAAACACTCTGCCCTGTAATCGTGGCCCTCTGTGTGTAACTAGTGCTAACAGCAGTATGTGTTTATGTTGCTCTTTCTTGAATCTCATCCTCATTTCACAGGAAAGTATTCTTATCCTTTTTCCTCAAAAAAAGCAAAAAAGTGACTCAGAGAGTCTAAAGTGTCCAAGGCTGTGCATTTGTTCTGGAGCATAGCGGCAGGGTTTAACAGCACATGAGCCCGGGAGGAGGGTACAGCTCAAGTGGCAGAGCACCTGTTTAGCATGCATGAGGCTCTGGGTTCAATCCCCAGTACCTTCCCTCCAAATAAATATATAAATAAACCGAATTACCTCCCCCAACAAAATTTTTTTTTAATGCATGAGCTTGACTTTTACACAAACCTCTATTCAAGCATTCTAGGTACGTTTGGCAACCTGAAGACCTTGTATACATTTGTACTAGTTATAACACTTTATAGCCAAAGGACATCAAGTCACTCATTACCTAATTTTACCTTTGATTCATTCATGTGTGATATTATTATAATTTGTTAATAATTTTTGAATAACGTGGCTAAGCAAGGAGAGTTCGAAATAAATTTCTTTCACCTTATATATTGTTTGTCCTACTTAAAATAAAAGCATACTGGAAACTTGACCAACTAGTGCAAAATCTGAATACCGGTCAGGAAACTTCCCTTCAAAATGGAAGAAACAAATGTCCTAACACAACGGGTGGACATAGCTCCATAGATAAGGCTCTGCCATACAAAGTGCTGTGAACTAATTTAGCTACAATTAAAATGCTGGTTTTCGCTCATGAAAATACTCCTCCCAAATTCCAATCTTTCCGACAAACAATTAACCCATCAGGTTTAAAGTTTTTCATTCATAATTTGGACTGTATCCTGCCATTGATATTTATTTTAATCTCCTATTGATTTCTGTGGGAATTCTTGTAGCATTAAGGCGGGATACAGCCCCAAAGGAATTTCTGCAAAGAAGGTTCCCACTTTCATCTCTTTGTGTTTGATTTTTATTAAGTTTGGGTCATGATGCTGTGTATCTAAAAATAGGTCTACAAGCTAAAGCAATGATAAAGTCTTCTATTTTTGTATTCAGGCTGAAAGGTCAATGAAAAGTATCACAAGGAACAACAACGTTATAAATGATTTTTAACGTGGTTTGGTCCAGTTTCTAGAAAAAAGGAAAGATATTAGTTAAAAATGTTTTTTTTTACTTTTTATATCCCCAAATGTCTATCTCCAATGAAATTTATTTTTAAAATATCCATTCAAACCACGTTTAAACATTCTGAAACACAGATGTAATATTAAACAGCCATTTTAAATTATAGTAATGATGACTATAGAATTATGGATCTTGGACATTCTTTGGAATGATGTTAAGTTTGAAAAGAGGCAAAGTATAGAATTATATATACAAATATTTATAGTAATGTAAAAGTGCACATAAATAAAGATGAGTAGATAAGAGAAATTTAAATTTTGTGTTATTATTAGTGGATTTTATGTCTTATCAAATTTCCTAATGTTTTGTATTTTATATATTAATGTTAAAAATCAAATGCAAACAAATAATATAACTCAAATAATATAACTTTTAAATTCATCAAATTCATATAAACTTAAAGTCATGACAAAAAGCAAAATGAGTAAGAATAAGGTCATTAAGAATAGTCTGGTATTTCAGTTTTTAAATTAGTGTTCCTTGGATCACCTCTAGAACAGCTAAGGGCATGTGTGATCATGTGGTCTTCTTTTTTTATTTTCTGGTGTCATGAAAATCTCTAAGAAATTATGCAATATCAATAAAAACTGACCAAGAGAATTCTGACAATGCTCTGTCCACTTGATAGATAGGGTTGTTCTGTGGACCAAGTAGATAATGTTTATGTAAGTACTTTTAACAGTACATGTGAAAATCTGCATAATAATTTTCAGGGTTACCTTCTAGATTAGAGCTCTAATTTGATCTCAACTGTATAATAAAGAAACGTCAGTAAATGAAACAAACATCTGAAGTTTTATTGTAATGCGGACTCATATTGTTCTCTGTCTCTCAGGAAGGCACGGAATCTAAAATGAACTATTATTCTAAAGCCACCAGTGTTGGGAAGCTCTCCTGCTGAGGAGGAAATGTCCTGGTTCCATTACAAAAACTGCAGATCAGCCTCATCACTGTATTTAACCACAGTGGCCCCTCCTTATCCACGCGGGATACAGCCCAAGACCCCCAGTGGATGCCTGAAACGGCAGGTAATACCGAACACTATGTAGACTAGGTTTTTTCCCTATACATATATATATCCATGGTAAAGTTTAATTTATAAATTAGGCACAGTAAGAGGTTAACAACTATAATTATAAAATCGAACAATTATAATAATATACTGTAATAAAGGTTTCGTGAAGGTGGACCCTCTCACAATCTCATTGTGCAAATTTAATGCCTTTTCCACTTTAACTACGCATTTACTACCCACACACTTCTGCAGTGTGACGCACCACAGCCAAAGCAGCACGAATTTCTTTTTCCCTCGTCACAATTTCAGGACAGGAGGCTAGTTCTTACCGTAGGTCTCAGCATCCTCCGCCTAAGGCTTATTTCTTTCCTAACAAGTGAAGAACGCTCACCTATGAAAGGAAGCACTTTTAGTCTGCTCTTTGGCGTATCCGAATCGTCAGCATCCCTAAGGTAAGAGTCACGTGAACACAAGCGCTCGACGTGGAGCCCGCGGATTCGATGGCCCAGCGGCAAAAACGTGAGTAAGGGCGGGAAATCTCTGGACAGCGGGGTGGAAGCCAGCCTCGCGAGAGTTCCCCCACGGGACTCAGAGTATCGCGAGATTTAAAACCTCGGACCCGCGGGAACGGGGTGAGTAGGGACCGCTGTACCTGAAGTCCTCGTCAACATGTGTGGAGGGAGTAGGGTCGAATTCCGTCTGCGGAGCGCGGTCAGCCAGTCAGCCGGCAGCCTTTGAGCTCAGGCCATGCTTTTCCCGGGAGGATCCGGGGGTGGCGGAGGGGGAGGAGGGCGGGCCGAGGTACCGCGGCCTGGCCCATCCGCCCAGCTCGGACTCCGCCACAGCGCAGCCTCGCTCGGGAGCGCCCGCGGCCTGGCCGAGCCGAGGTCCTGGCCCCTCTGCATCGTGGCCTGGGCGACAGCCCCTCCTGCACAATCCGGCGTCCCCTTTTTTCTTCCACAAAAAACCTTCCGCAGTCCTGTCTCCTCCCGGTGCCTGCTTCCCAGGGAGCTCACCTGACTCCAAGAGTGGTCCAAGAGAGCCAGAGGAAAGACGCGGTCCCGGGACTGGACACTGACCACCGCCCGTCTGGCAAAGAGGACACCACCCCAAGCAGTGTGGGGGCCAGCAAGAGCCCCGGCACAAAGAGGCAACTTGGCTGCTGAAAAAGGACTGGTGGTGACTTGGGAGCCTCTTCTTGTGGATGGAAATGTGGCTGATACATCTGAGAAGTTGGACGGTGGACTGGGCTGGTTGTCATTAGGTCGTGGCACTAACGAAGCTTAATAATGTTTAACATTAATTGCAAATCAAACATGAAGAGCAGAGTGTCTCCTTGATAGCCTAAAAGAGGCTGATTTTCTCTCTTGGGAGAAAGGGAAGAAAGCTTGAGACACAACTGAGGATTTACACTAGAGTCACCGATCTTCAAAGGCAATTGAAGTTTCGGCTGAAGCAGGTCTGTTATGCCAATCTCCTGGCCCTGACTCCTGAGTTGAGGATATCTGGGCAGATGCCTCTTGGGATTTTGGTTCCCCAGATTTTTAAAAATTATTATTTATAAATCTTATCTTTTTTAGAGCAGTTTTAGGTTCACAGCAAAATTGAATAGAAAGTAAAGAGTTTCCACATATGCCAGTGTCCCAGTTCCCAGCACCCAGACTCATTTGACCCTCAGAGCCCGCAAAGGTGAACCTCTCTCCCTGTCAAGAATGGGCCCACTTCCGTGGAGGAGAAAAGTGCAGCTCTCTCCCCGGCAAGCCCACAGGGGTTTTCTCAGGATATGACCCCACCCCTCTTGTGGCTGCCAGGCCTGTAACCATGGTTAAGTCGTGGCATAACCCAGACAGGGACTTGCTAGACCTGCTAGAGGAATAAAGGGCCAAAGCCACGGAGGAACTGCAGGAATTAGCAGGCACCCACCAGCAGCCACTTAGGATGGCTGGAGTCAGGGAGTCCTTGTGGGATTGGAATGGGAGGTTTCTTGATCAAGGGGTCTGGAATATAAGATAAGACCAGGGAGAGTTTATTAACTTGGAGTGTTCTCTTGTGATTCAGGACTTAACAACCTGCCAAGGACCCCAGAGAGTGATGCAGGGAGCCTCCTAGCAGCCTGGAGAAAACAATGGTCCATGTTGAACAAAACTGAAATTCCTGAATTACTATGACAGATGGTAGAGAACTGATTGAGAGGCTTGGAAAATTGGACCTGCTAGGGTGATAATATTTGTGTGAGGCCAGAAAATCATTCAAGTTTTCTCCCCCACAGGAAGGCTCAGAGGACATTGGATGCTCAGAGGCCTACAAATTAGCCGGTAAGAGGGCATCAGCTTCACTAAGAGTCAGTGGTGACACGTGTGCAGACCAGTGCTGAGAGTACGGGGAGCTGTGATGGAACTTTCCCAATTGATAGCAGCAGAGATGCTGGGCCTGAAGCAGTGAAGCTAGTTACTGGCTTCTAAACGCCAGCATCTGGGGGGCTGGGTTCACAATGATCATAACAACCATCAAGGTCAGAGTACAGCCAGTGGGATTTGACTCATAGGGTATGGAGATAATTAACATTACCTGGGTTCCCTAGCAGAAAATTGTATGTGCAACCAACGAGGGTACTATGTGATCAAAAGACAGCAAGAATTGCTGAGCAGGAGGCAGAGGGCTGTCACACCCTATAAAAAGTTACAATCCTGAGCCCATTTTCAAAGCTGGGAGCCATTAACTAAAGAGATGGCTGTGACCACAGGAGGCAAGGCCCTGCAAATGCACACTGTAGTGATTCTTCTGCTTGTTCCCCAAAGGAACCTAAAATAATTTGCTGAGGAGACTGCACACTAGGAAAGAATGCCCCGGCGTTTCAGGGACACAAGGTCTAAGTTGGTATAGAGGGCCAAATAACCAAATTAACCCCTTGCCCTCCCTATTAGGCTGAGAGCAAAGGGGTTCAGGTAATTACTAGAGTCCTGGACAAAATCCAGCTAATGTTGGGGCTCTGGGTCTGTAAAACCACCCAGTGGTCTTTTCTAAACTTCCCGAGAGTATAATTATGATTGACTTACTTGAAAATCGGAATAACTTTCACATTGGATTCTCAGCTTGTATGGTCAGAGCTATGAGAATGGGGATTGGCAAGTGTTTTAAGTCTCTGAAATTACCCCTGCCCCAGCCAAAAGAGTAAGTAGAAGGTATCGTATGCCAGAAAGGACAGCAGATCAATGACATCCTAGAAGGTGGGGAGGTGGTGGTTCTATTATTGCTCATTTCATTTGTCAGGATGACTCTTGGCAACAAACGGATGGGTCCTAGAGAATGATTACAGACTTCTTCAAGTAGTTGGTTGAGCAACTGTCATGGTCGAGGTGGTATGATGTCTAGAGCAGTGAATATGACCTCAGGTTCATAGCAGGCAGCTTGTGATTTAGCTAATGCACATTTTTCTTTCCCAGTCGACACAGAGTATTAGAGAACATTAGGTTCTCTTGGAAAAGAAACACAGATTTGCCCCCAAGGTTTCTTACCTATCCCACTCTCTGTCATAACATAGTCAGAAGAGATGTGGACTTTCAGGACATCCTACAAAACACTGCATCGATCCATTTTATCAATGACATGGTGCTGATTTGGCAGGATGAGAAAGAAGGCCCTTTGAAGACACTTGTTCTCTGAGAACAGGAGATAAATTCTGTCAAGATTCAGAGATCTGCGGCTTCAGTACAGGTTTTAGGGGTTCAGTGGTCAAGGACATGCCAGGACATTCCCTTCATTGTAAAAGGCAAATTGTTGCATTTTGAGTTCCCTGCCGCAGAGAAGAGAGCACAGTTCTTGGTGGGTCTCTTCAGGGTCTGGAGGCAGCACATTCCAGACATAGGACCACTGTTGTGGTCCATACCTGGGGCAGTGAGCATTCTGCAGTTAACACCTGAAGACACAAGGAAGCCCCAGTTCAGGAGCAACACTCTGTGAGGATGGGGTCCTGTCTCCCAGGGTACATGCTGCACACTTAACTCTAAACTTGTATCAGTGCTGTGGTTCCCAAGGGGAAGATTTGGTTTAGGTGCAGGAGTGAGCCAGCGTCGTTCCCAGTGACCCATCCCAGCACCTCTGGGCTCCACTGGGTTACAGGTCCTCTTCCTCAAAGGAGAACAATGACCATAACAGTTAACACTTAATAGCCCCTCACTATGTGCCAGACACTGTAAGAAGTGGTCTATGTGTGTTAATGTACTTCATCCCAACATTGCCAGGTATTTACTATCATTAACCTCTGGTTAACGTTGAGACCAAAGCACAAAAAGGAAACTTGCCCAAGTTCACACGTTTACCAAGCGTAAAACTCAACCACTGTGAATACCAAGATGTATGACAAAGCAGGTCAGACAGCATCCAGCTGATACTGGGCAGAAGATCTAACTGTCACATGAGATCTGACAGTCAGGCCTTCACAGTGTTCTGGGGCTCAGTGGCACATCAGAAGCTATTTACTTAAAGAGAAGGCATGATTTTGCCCCAGAATCACTAGAGCCCCCTCTGTTTCTCTCAGCACAGGGTCTGTTCAGCACCCATAGGCTCTGCTGAGCCATGAGAGCCAGATGTAAGAGCTGCTTGCATTGCACCAGCGGGAGAGCATTCTTGTTCTTTGGGTCAGACTGGCTATTACAGCCTCTGCATGTGGATCAGTGCAGCTCACAGATACGTAATTTATTTTTCTTTCAAAACTGAAACATTACTTTCTTTCATTTTGGAAGAGGAGATACTTTGGACCATAGGACTCTCGTAAATCTTATGAAAGTGGAAGGTCCTTGTGCTTCTGTGGCATTTACTTTCCAGGCTGTGGCACTTGTGTGTGTCATCTCACCGAGGTGATAGGGACCCCGCTGTGTTTTCTGTCTGCACGATGTCAGTAGGGTCGTGGCCAGTGTGATGGCCTGAGCATTGATGAGGTAATTACTTGTCCCTGCAGAATGACTTGGGACACAGAACAAGCAAGTTGCTATAACCCCGTGGCAGGACAGTGAAGATGTATGGCTGTCTCTGTCACATGAAAATAAATTTCTGCTATTTACTGCTTTTGGAGATAGAGGGAAAAAAGCATTTATCAAATAAGTGGGTGGTTAGGAAGGGCTATATTGATTTGTTCCAATGAAGAGACCACATCTTGTACAAAATTGCAATATTGAATCCCCACTTGATTAAACTTCTGATAATTTATTGTCATTCGTTGTGATCTGTCTTTTTCACTAGCCAAGCTGGACAGTTAACTACAGAAGTGATGCTGAGCTCCACTCCTACATCTTTCAAGTCTTTAATGCTGTCGCAGATTTTTGTAATTTCATCAGGTCTGTGGTAGTGCCTTTGATGTATTCCTGAAGCACATAGGAAAACCTCCAGAAGATTCCACTTAGCCATTCCTAAAAGTAATAATAGCAAAATCTCCTGTGGTTTTTCAACTGTCCTGACATTATTTTGAGAACTTTGCCTATATTAATTCAGCTAACCCCCAACAACCCTAAGAGGGACATGGTATTATCATCCAACTTTACAGTAGGAATTATAACAGGTCAAGGAGCCAGTGTGGTTTCCATGTGTTGATTCTTGTTTTCTCGTTATTCCTGTCAGTTATGTACTGTACAGTAGCCCCACACTTGACTGGTGAATACTGAAACATTGCTCCTAGGGGAAATGTATGCGTATATGTGTAACATAGAGTACACCCTTAACTTCTAAAAACAGCTCATCCTATAGCCTTTATTTTAGAAAAGTGAAAACAAAATTCCAAAGTGTCAGGTCTCCATCAGTAGAAAAGTATTCCTTTTGTATAGTTCCTGCAGGTTATTCTATGTCTCCTCATCCTTTATGAAATGCTCATAAATGCCATCTTTGTCATGTACCTTTTTTTTATAATTTATGGTAATATGTGACATTTCTATCCCCTCTCCTGAGAAAGAAGTATTAAATGGTTTTTTTTGAAAGTTTACTATGTCCCAGGCATTGTTTTAAGCTGCACACAGGATTTAAATCACTAAATCTTCACAAAATGCTGTGAAGGAGGTGCTAGTGTTGTGCCCAATTTACAGATGAGGAGAACAAGGAACCGAGGGGCTAGTTCACTTGCCCCAGGTCACAGAGCAGGTAGGGAGAAGACCCACCCAGCAGGCTGGCTTCAGAGCCTGCATGTGACTATAATCTTGGGCCTATATGTTGATCGAAGATGGCACGGCAGAGTTTGCATTCTGTTGCTCATACCAAATGTCCCAGTTTGACTCTCCTAGCTTTGTGGGCTCCATGCTGCAATTCAGCCTTTGTCTGAGTGAGGACAACAGACCTGGGCATCTTCCTATGTGACTGAGAAGTCAGTCCTGTCACCTGTTGTGTGTGTGCAGTTTGGTGCCTAGTAACAGACCTCTCCCTTGGTCCTTATTGTCAACTTCTAATCTGTTTTAGCTGACATAGGCTATTTTTTGTTTTAAACATGTTGCATATTGAGTCTTCCTTTTTCCTGATAATAAAAAAAATTAACAAAAGGATTAGAGAGTCCTCTCTCACTGGGTTAAGTACTCTTAGAATGCCTAGGGCACTATCTTTGTCTATTTGGTTTAAATGATAAGAGGGGTGGAAAATTTACCAAATTCCTATTTAGTCCTTATGGATAAATCTCTGGGATTAGAAATGAATTAAGAGATTTATGGGAATTGATAAGCATTCTAAATTCCTACATTCAAAGAAAGATAATTGATGCTATAAGTAATAACATGATATAAAAAATTTTTGAACTATTTCACATAAAAAACAGAATCACTGATAAAGTACATCAGGAATCAAATGCTCATTATATTTCATAAAATTTAATTTATTCTTTGATTGCATTTTTACACTATATTGAAAAACAGAATTGGGTGTTGAGTGTTTGAGAAATCAGGTTTAATTGGAAATGTAAGTGAGCCCATCTACTACTCTGTTTCTGTATTCTGATAACAAAACGTGTAAACATTTGGGGAGGCTCCAGGGATTTTCAGATTTCAAATCTTTTTTCAGAGATGCCTTGAAGCATCTTAAAATAATAAATACTGAAGATCCTTTTGGTTCCAAATGTTTTTAATTTATTCCCATGTTTAGACCAAAGAAACATATTAAAACCTGGCAATTCTTTTACTTCTGACTTTTTAAAACAAAATTTTAAAAGTTTCCATGGTTATGGAAAAGAGCAACAGTGTGGCATTTTACCTTTTGTGGCCATTTTCGAAGTATAACTAGAAACAAAGTTCCATTATTATAAAGAAGATAATGTGTCCAAAACAACAAACAAACAGTTGCTGTTTATCTTGGGGAAAATCAAGTAAAAAATTCTTGAAATATGGCAGTAGCTCTATTTTCATAGTGAGCAGTCCAATTTCTTGTCAGTTTTATTCAGGAATCTTCCAAGAAACTTTCTGGCACTTTATCTCACTCTGATGGAACAAGTGAAAGAAAGCCAGATTTATATACTAAGGTGATTGATCCTCCAAGTTGCATGCAACTTTCTGGCTGATCGATTTATACACCTGGTTTGTTTCTGACACAACTGTCTTCAGAGTAGTTCACCTCTTTTAAATTACCAGCAACTCTTCTGATAACCCATCCAGATGTTCACCAACTATGTAATCCATATCATGTATTACAATACCATAATTATCCTTTGTTCTATGTCTAGTAAATATTTTTACTGGTTTTGTTTTGTTTTTTTTGCCACTCACTTGAACAGTCTGTAGCATTTAAAATGACAAATTTGCATTTAAAATTTGCATGCTGATAGTTATTTTATAAGGCAGGCAAAATCTGGAAGAAAAGTTTGGGCAATCGGCAATCATCTTCCAAATCCCAAGAAGATCAGCAAGCGAAGGAGTGTTTATCAATCCATCTGGAAACCAGTGGCAAGGACCACCCCCCCCCCCCCGACTAGCACATGACAGCCATGAGCTAATGCACCCACCACCAGGCAGAGGGAAGCCGCTGGGGTCATCCCTGTTACAAACCCGTGAAATCTGATGACACGACAGAGTTTATAACCCTGACAGGCAAGGAACCTGAGAAGTCAGTCGAGGGGAGGCAGACAGGGACAGGGGTCCCTCCCTGCTCCACTTTGATCATCCTGTAAATATTTGGTCTAATTTCCGTATGCCGATTCGTTTCTTTCTATACCCAGAGGACAAGAAGACATTTTGCAGTATTAGATCTTGTTCATGGCAAATATCAAAACCTCAGTAATTGATTTAGAATTTAATGTCATATGGAGAAAAGGCTAACTCTCCTCTTGATAATTCTTCTCAATAAAAATAAATTGGCTCATCTCTCTCAGTGTCTGCACTGTTTAGTACTTTATTGCCATAGGATTATTAAAATTTGTTTCGAACCAACCAACCAACATTTTTTTAGTTAGTTTAAGATTTTCTAGGGGCGGGAGGTAGGTTGATTATCTCCTTTTGGTTTTGTTATTTTGTAAAACATTCCATCTTTCCAAAGTCAAGGTAAAAATTTAAAATATTCAGACAACTTTAGCTTCTAATCCTACCCCTGCTCCCTGCATCCTCCCTCTCCAGATAGGTGGTATTTTTATTAGCTTTTGGATTAACCTTCCATTGTTTCTTTTTAAAATAAAAGCAAGTATATGCAAACACACACATGCATACACAAATATGTGTGTACACACACATTCACAAACTGATTATTTCATAAACACTATTCTGAACCCTGCTTTCTTTCAAAAACACATCCTGGGATTCCAGATCCCAGTATATAAAAATATTCTTCATTCTATTTTATAACTGCATCGGCACCACTGTGTGGATGCCTCACAATTTATTCAACCCTTCTTGTCATGATGGATATTTGGGTTGTTTCTTGTATTTTACTGTTACAAATGATGCTGTAATACCCTGTGCTTACATCATTTTTCCTTAATTTCCTGCTAACCAACTCATTTTAAAGAAAAACCAGAGTTCACATATAATCCATGTGATTTGCAATTACCCATCAGGTGTTCCACACAAACCCAGAGGAACCATTTCAGAATTCAATGCAGAGATTTCAAGTGACGCTTCAGAAAGCTTATCCCACTTGAGAAAAACAGAAAAAGTGAACCGAGCACAGAAAAGTAACCAAGTTCTGCGTGGGTTTCCTTACAGGGAAGTAAAACCTGTGAAAGATGTGAGACCCCTAGCAGGCTGAGCCATCTGGTGAACTAACAAGCAGTAAATAACCATTACAGCAACACAGACCTTAGAAAGCCTTGTTGTATTACGACCCTTTATTATCCACCCCCAGCAACAACTGGGAAGTCAAACGGTGGCTTCTCTGAATTCATAAGAACTAGACAGAATGTGTTGAGGAAAAGTTCTGGTGATTTTTAGGACGAGTTTCTAGTAGATCCATTTCATCATCATCATCTCATTTTTACTCACCACCATGTAAAATAGTATTTCAAATAAAATAATGTGAACCCAAAATGCTGATGATGGTTCCATGTTTGGTGCTCTCCAAGAATAAAATTTATGATTTAATTTCAAGCCTTACATGTATTAAAGGGATTGAGATTTTAAAATGTTAAACCACATCCAATAACTTGCTTTTAAAGCAGTAGGAAACCCTGTAAGTTGTTCTTTCCACTCCATTTCTCTCTTTCCTTGATTTTTAATGGTGCATGCTTATCATTCAAGACAATGTACTCTTGTTAAAACGGCCATTGACTAGGTAAGCTGAGGAACCAGGAAAAAAGGCAAGGGAATTAAATTCAGTTTACAGGTGAGCTGAATGGCCGCAGAAAAGGTAGGAGTGTGAAGTCACAAGGCAATAATTCCCATCACAATTTAAGTGACCTTCAGCAAGTTACTTAACATCTTGGTACTTGTTTCCTCATCTGTAAAATGAAAATAACAGTAGTGCCTATCTCGTATGTTTGTTGTGACAGTTAAATGAGTTAATATTTGAAGCATTTCCTCTTAGAACAGAGTAAGTGTTCAATAAACTTTAGCTATTGTCATGTCTAAATTATTACTATGCTTAGACCCATATTGGAAGAGACATTGGTGGGCTCAACTGTAACCTTTATATCTTCCCAACTGTCCACATGATTGAGTGGAGACAACAGTCTTCCAAATTAATGTAGGCGCCTAGATGTCTAAAGAGAAAACCAGAACCTTCCCCAGGAAGTAGTACCAGAACACAACAATGCATGAAAAAAAATGTGCTATAGAATCTCCCAAATTCTCCAATATACAAGATGGCCAGAATTGTATTGAGCTGCAAAATTATTAAACAGTCGTTTGCATAACAGAGAATTCAAATGAAACTATCATAATAAGTTAGCTTTAAAACTTCCAGATTAAGCATCCTCTAGTAATGTATTTTCTGTTTCTGTTCTGTTTTGCTCCCTTCCACAAACCTAATTTAAGTTTTTCTGTTCTGTTTCAGTGTCAGTGCAGTCATAATGTTTATGCTGTTTACATCGGTGCTTTGGTGATACTCTTATTTTTATTTCTTCTTTTCTGGATTGAATGAGCCATGAGGGAAAGAATATTTATTCTGTTCACCACTATTTTCTTCATTCCTATTACCAAGGGCAGCTTTTGAAAAAATTACCTGATATTAACCAATTCAGTTTTGAAAAATGTTTGAGAAAGAAGGTATTGGGAGTTATAAAATAATTAATGTTCAAATATTTTCTTTGACAATTTTTAGTAGTTAGTATCTGTTAATTCCAAATTCCAAATTCATCCTTCCCCCATCCTTTCCCCTTTGGTAGCCGTAAGTTTGCTTTCTATGCCTGTAAGTCTGTTTCTGTTTTGTAAGTTCATTTGTATTCCACATAGAAGTGATATCATATGATATTTCTCTTTCTGTATCTGACTTATTTCACTTAGTATGATAATCTCTAGGTCCATCCATGCTGCTACTAATGGCATTATTCTTTTTTATGGTGGAATAATATTTCATTATACACACACACACTCACACACTCACACACTCACACTACATCTTCTTTATACAATCATCTGTCAAGTTCCACACTTGCTATTCTCTGGCCTTCTTAAGACAGTATCTTTGTCCTTTAAGCTGGATTGCATGCCCGGGCCAGGCTGAGACGAAGCAGGCTGGCAGGATGGAGTACATTTCACCTCCACCTCTTTGCTTCTGGTCATCATGAGGGCTTAGGACTGCAGAGAATTCAGGCAATTGAAACAACCTGCTTTTATTAAGAAAGCCAACAGTTAAGTAACTGTAAAAGTGAATATTACCAGGTCATCTTTTTAAAAATGGAGAAAATAAAGGAAGTAAAAAATTTAGGTCATCTCAGCTCCCTTCCAACATATTTTTTAAAAAGCTTGTTGGACGTTATGACTTAAACTGAAATAGGCATGAGTATTAGATGGTAACAGCCCTCTGCTGTCACTCTCATGCTAACAAAAGACTATTTTAAGTTCCATTATGATGAGAACACAGAGTTTAGACAACCCCAGCTTCTTGCACAATAATACACCTTTTGAATTAAGTTAATAGTCAATTCACGTAAGTTGAATCCTGCAGAAAGCCAAGTCTTCTTACTATTAAAATTCAGTTTTGCCTGCTGTTACTATTCACTTGAATTGAGTTTACCGTTAGACCTTTTATTCTCAAAAGTTTCTTTAGGGAAGTTGTTTTGCTGGCATCAAATACTGTGACTGGAACTATATCAATATGTTATAGGGATGTAATTCATCATCACGTAAAGAGGTATTATTTAAACTCAAGCACTAGAGAGAGAAGAGTTCCAAAGTCATATCCTTTAATCTTGGCAGATAAGAGTTGACCACATGTGTGGTAGAGAATACTGAAGAGTTGGTCAAATGTCTACTGACTGTCCTGATGTAACCTCACTGGTTAAACTTACCTCATTGGTGCAATGGTGCGCATCACAATGCTTTATGGGTAGAGTTTCAGGCTGTCAGCTGTCCATTATAATTTGGAATCATGTTTCCAAGCAGTGTAGACTTAAAATTTTTTTACTCGTATTTTGATGGTATATATACCTTCATGAGATGTATTTTTAAATCTCACTATATTATATAATCAATATTAAACTAGAATTCAGGGTTTTTTTGTCAAGGATGTTTGCATCTATGTTTATGAAGAATATTGGTCTTTTTCTGGCAACGTCTTAATCAGGGTTTGATATCAGAGTCATGCTGGCTTCATGAAATGAATTGGTGAACTCTTTTCTCCAAGAGTTTGTCTAGGATAGGTACTGTTTTCTGCTGCCATGTTTGGTAGAATTCATCAGTGAAGCCATCATGGCCTGAAGTTTCATTGTGGAAATAAATGCTTTTGTTTATGAATTCAATTTCTTTAATAGATATAGGGCTCTTCTGATTTTCCTTTCTTCCTGTCACAATTTTAGTAATTTTTGTCCATTTCTTTGAAGTTGTCAAATTTGTAGCCATAAAGTTGTTTATCCTTCTGTAGAATTGGTATATTATCTATTGCTGCATAAACAAAAACTTAGAAATTTAAAACAAGCATTTAAATCTCACATGGGTTCTTGGATTCTGGGTGAGGCATCCACCCAGTGTAATTAGCTGGGTGGTTCTGTCTCAGCCTTTCTCATGAATTTGCCGTCAAAATATCACCTAAGGCGGTGGTCATCTGGAGGGTTGACTGGGAATGGAGGGTCTGCCTTCAGGGCTGCTCATGCACAAGCCTGACAGATTGATGCTAGTTGCTGGTAGGAGTCCTTGTCACATGAACCTCACCACCAGGTTTCTTATTTGTGGTGCATGACAGCTGACTGCTCTCAGAGTGAGTGAGCTAATAGCTAGAAAAGTGAAAGTCATGGTGTCTTTCAGGCCCAGCCTTGGGAGTCACATTTGGTCATTTTCACAGTGTCTTTTTGGCCCTGCTTGTTATCTCTGTTAATATTGGAGAGAAATGCCTAAAGGAGGCAGGGATAATTAGGGCCGTCCTAGAGGCTGGCTAACACAGATCTATCATTCCCGATATTTATAATACGTGCTCTCTTACTCTGTTTTTTTCCTTCAATGGTCTAGCTAAAGGTATTTTAAGTTTTGTTGATACTTTCAAAGAGCCATCTTTTGGCTTTATTACATTTCTCTACTACTTGTCTGTTTTCTATTTCACTGATTTCTGTTCTGTTATGATTTTGAGGGAGTTTTTTTTTTGTTTTCCTTTAAAGAGTGTTGAGTTTTGTTTGACGGGCAGATAAGTGCTTTTCAGCGGAGAGAAGGAGCAATTGTAGGGCTTACCTCATTTGTTCCGGTTTTGTCAGGGGTCACAGTCCTGTGCTGCCTGTTGTCCAACATCTAAGAGCAGATTTCTTTCTATATTTTTCTCTTTCCCTTCTAGCTTATGGCTAGAGGGTGAGTCCTGTACCAGTTACTCCACCGTGTAGAAGCAAAAGTCCTAAACACACGGTTGAGTTATGGTCTGGCTAAATTAACCAATCTAGTAGTTTGGTTTAACTCTGTATATTCTGAAATTTGAAGATACTCTTTCATGACTTTTTTTTTTAAATCTGTGACACCATGACAAATAAATGTCCCATTGATGTTTGATTGTTAGTTTTTACTTAGTCAGCTCTGTGGCAGCTGGGGGCATGACGGTTGAGCACATCCCTTCAGAGTCAGAGCACTTTGGGGAGTACACCGCAAGGTTACGTGGTAAAGGGCATGGATAGAGCATGTGTGAAGAATTAGAACACGATGGCTATCAATCTACCATCTCAGAGATCAAACTGTTGAAGAAAGAAGATGACAAAATCTAAATTGGCTAAAATTCAATAAAATTCTGCCAACAAGAAAAAGAAATACAAGTGAGAAATTTAATTCAGTTATAGAAAAATAAAGAAAATGTCTTGGACATTTTGATGTGAATACTGAGGAAGATACACCTGTTCCTGCTCCTGTACAGCTGTGTCAATACAGGACATCCATAAAGAGCATGGACTGTCAGATCAGACTGCCTGCTTTCATATCCAAGATCAGCCACTTACTGCTTGTGTGACACGAAGACCTTAAAACATTTAATCTTTTAAGCTACAGTCTCATTATCTACAAAAGGGGACAATAGTTACCTCAATGGACAATGGTGAGAATTAACAGTGATAATGTTTCTAAAGTATAGAAACATTTCCACATATGTGACATCATAAACCAAGGTTCAGCAAACTTTTTATGTAAAGGAGCAGGAAGTAAATATTTTAGACTTTGACAGTCATACGGTTTCTGTTGCAACCATTTAATTCTCCTGTTGTCGTGTGAAAGAAGCCATAGATAAAGTGTAAGTTAGTGGGCATGTCTGTTTTCGAGTAAAACTTCATTTACAAAAATAGTCAGTGGTCCATATTTGGTCCATGGTCCATAATTTCCCAACCACTGCAAACTATAGTTAGTGGATCTATCATCTGTAACTCCATTTTAAATTACTGTACTTCAGAAGCCATGTCCTTATTTTGTTGTGTTTTTATATCTCCTCGCCAGTGCCTGGCATAAAATAGGTGCTTTACTCAAAGATTTTTTAAAAAATAATTATTTATTGAGCCTCTACCAAGCACCAGAGCACCAGTAAAATGCCTACTCATATTCTGATATAGTCTCTGCCTACTCTTGCTTCTCTCCCCAAGGAAGAAAGATGGAAATTCTACCTGAAGAGTTAGAAAGGACTGAGCCCCTTCTAATATAAACAGCCCTGCTAATAAGCTTTATCTTCTTCCAGCATTTAGATCACTTATGTTTCCTTTGCACCTTGCAGAAGCAGTTAACCTACTCCCAGTGCCACCAGGGCATGTTTTCACTCCTCATTATCTGGCCCCATTCTCTGGACAGGACATTACAAGTTTCCTTGCATGATCATTTCACTTTGAACCTAATGGAAGGGTGGGTTCAGTTTCTGATCCTCCAAGTGTTTGAGCCAGGACGGTCTGTGTAACTCTGCTCCATTAATGATGAGGAAAGCAATGTATAATGTTTAATGAAGAGGATATCCTGTCCCTGCCCTGTCCCCCATCCCTGCCTTCACACGCCCATCACACGACTCCGCTAACCTCAACAAATACACCCTGATGGGATTTATGTCCCTAAGGCTCATCCTATCACAAGGTTCTATTAACTTCTTCACCATGCTATTTCAGAGAGCATAGTAGAAAGTAATTTTCATCTTCAGCTCTCTTTACAGATAAAATAAGACAATTATAGTGCCATAAAATGGTCATTTTTGCTCATATTAAGAGACAGGGGGAGTCACTGCAAAACATCAAATTAATTCCATTGCTATCCTGGCCAATAAAGCAAGGATATGTAAACTCATAAATTTTCTGTGCATGTTCCTTTGGGGAAAAAAACGTAGATGGCTACATCACAAGCACTGAAAGCTCTATTCCAGTGTCCGTAATGTGTTTGTGTGTATGCTTGTGTATGAGAGAGGGAGAAGCTATAATATAAACACACTTAAAAACCGCTACATCTTAACCAAGGCAGGGTTGGCACCGCTTAACTGGCTTGGGTCATGTGGTAAAAATGACTACTTAGCCTTGTTTAAAATCAGAGCTTCCTATGTTGGCTGCCGGTGCAGATCCCACCTAGAGAAGCAAAAACAATGACCTGACAGCAGAGACATTAGGGATGGGTGTTGATGAAAAGATTTCCTTGTATTATTTTCATTTGGTTTCCTGCTTGCTTCATCGATGCTTGATAGACTTGGGTGCCAAAAAATAGAGATTAATTTTATGGAGCATCTTGTGAATGTATTTCCTCTAAAACTTGATGATCTTCACCTTAGTGATCTAACAGAGCACGGTCTCCACCGCAATTAGAAACAAATGGCCGGGATGTGCGTAATCACAAAATGCCCCAGGGAAATAGGCTGAGGCAGCTCAGATAAGCTCCCGCCCACCTGCGGTCATTGTCTTCCAAGCTCCAGCGGGATGCCACCCACGGCTGTGCTGGTACTCCTGTTGTCAGCATTCCTGGAGACGGTACTCTTCGTTCCAGTATGTGACTAGGACATATTTCTGCTTCACACTGGTAGCCCCTGTCTTCAAGTTCTGTGCGTTTCTCCCTTGGCCTCATTCTAACACCTGAGCAGCCCCATTCACTCTATACTGGGGTTTCCCAACTGCAGCATTTTTGACATTTGAGCTGCATCATTCTTTGTTGAGTGTAGTGGTGGTTACCCCATGCACTCTAGGCTGTTTAGCAGTGCCCCTGGCCTCCACCCACTAAATGCCAGTAGCTCCTCCCCAAACCCCTGCGTTGTGACAACCAAAAATGTCTCCAGATATTACCAAAGTTCCCCTGGGGGTGCAGGGCACAAAATTACCCCCGATTGAAACTTAGTGCTATATATTAAGTTGATTTTTATACCAGTGGTTTCCACAACCACATAAACTCTGACATAATTTATAATTTATCTTGTCCTTAAATAAGCATCTCTCAATACATCATTTTGAAAATAAGGAATGGAGATCCAAGGCGATGGATTCAATTAGCCAAGGTGACTTAGCTCACTGATGACAAAGCCAAGGCTAGACCTCATTTCATCACAGTGCTGCTTCTCACATGTAAAGAGTATGACACTTCTGCTCTGTGCTACACCAAAACCCATCATTAAGTAGCTATGTTCTAAGAGTTAGGATGAACCCCCACAGAGAATCTTCTCAGTTTCTAAGGTACTCTCAATTTATTGCTATAGTTTTTTAAGAACACATTTGGCACACAATAAAAAATATCGTGACACTTGAGAAGACAACATTTAAAAAAAAAAGCAGAATTAAATGGTAGTAAAAACAGATTCACAGGGAACTAAAATTATTATGCTTTTTGAGTTCCAGTAAATAAAAGACAGGATGAAGAAGCTGGACAGATAAGTGGAAAATATAAAAGAAGACAAGACAGAGTTGAAAAAAATACCAGTAATAGCAAAAGTAAGAAAGCAATACGTGGGTTTAAGAGCAGATTACCCAGAGCTAGAATTAGTGAGCTAAAAGGCATGTCAGAATAAACCATCCAGACGGAAATGCAAAGACACAGAAAGCTGGAAACATAGGAGAGAAGGTGACGGACACAGGGAATGTGGACAGTGGGTCCAACAAATAGAGATGGCAATTCCAGGAGAAAAAGAAAATAGGACAGAAGAAAACTTGAAAATACAGTGGCTAAAATTTCCAAGACTGCTGAAACATAAAAATAAGTTGAAGCAATAGACACATGTACAACAAATATTTTTTAACGTACACAAAGGAATATTATACTAACATTTTTGAAACCAAACATGAAGATAAAATATTAAAAGCAGTTAGAGGAAAAGGGCACTTTACTTTCAAAAGAGCAAGAGATGCGCTAATAGCTGCGTCTCAGAAAACACAGTGGAGACCAGAGGAAAAGATAGTGCTGAAATTACATTATGCCAACCTATAATTTTGTCAGTGGGGATAGCCTTCAAGAAAGAAGATGAAGTAAAGATACACTCAGATTAAAAAAAAAACAAAACAGAATTTATCACCAGCAGAAGTACACTAAAGAAATACTAAAGTGGGTTGATTGGAAAATAAAACTCATAGTTGCAGACAAGGAAATGCAAGAAGGAATACAGAGCAATGCAAAGGATAATTATGTGGAAAATCCAACTGAACACTGATTATATGACACAATAATTATAATATGCTATAGGCTTTTAAATGTATACCATTAAAATACATTAAAAACTGAAAATGTACTATTTGGAAGGAGTTAAATGAAAGCCAAGACATGTCACAGGTCCTGACCTCATCCACAAAAGGGGTAAAAATACAAGTCAAATATGACTTTGATTAATCAAGAGTGCATCCTATCATCTCTAAGTGACCTTAGAAAATAAGAAAACATAACCATGGTGTTTTAACCTAATGAACATGTTAAAAACAAAAACTATTCCCCTCACGCCTCAATCCTCCACCCCCTACCCCATCTCCACCCAAACTCTCCAGTAACTAACGTGTTTCAGAAAAGAAGTTGTGATCAGCTGTTCCAAGTGAGGGCCCTGGTTTGTGTTGATAAAGGTGGAGAAATGACCAAGAGGCTTAACAATCCAGAGTCACTGACGGGAGTTGTCTTAATGGCGTAGGAGGGTGCGGATTTAATGGGAATGAGTTCAGGATAGAAAGGGAGGAGGGAAAAGGGGGACAACACAAACAGACAGCTTTGGGGGGAGATTCTTCAGTAAAAGGGAACAGAACGTGAAAGATAGCTAGGGGTGAAGGCGAGATCAATGCCGAGTTACTTTTTCACTCCGGAGGGTAGTATAGGATGTTTGTGCGCTGGTGGAAATGGTCCAGCAGAGAGAAAACCTAGTTCTGTGGAGAGGGAGGGGAGAGATTTCCGGAGCAATGACTCTGAGAGCAAAGCGATAGAATGCAGTGCACAAGGAACGGGTTGACTTAGGAGGAGACAACTCATCCGTCAAGACAGGAGCAGCAGCTGACGGCTGCAGAGCCGAGTAGGTTGGCGGATGTGGGTGGGACCACGGAGGTTCTTTTCTGGTGGTTTTTATTTTTGCAGTGGTAGAAAAAGAATAAAATAGGATTTCCAGGCAGCATAAAAGATCACTGATGTAAAGTGAGACTAGCCAACCATGCTCCATGTCTTTCTTCAACAGCCTGGATGCAAGTTTAAACGAGAGGGGACTTAAGCAGGTTTGTAATTATTTCAGATGGTGGGGAGGGGAGGGGATGGCTTTATCACATGATTTAAACTGGGCAGGGGTGGAAGTGAGAAGCTCTGAGTGGTGAGGAGGGGGTGAAAAGCTGTTGGAATCAGTAGATTATGGGTCCTGATTAAAAATCACTAGTGTTTGGGTCCTTGAAGTAGAGACCTGGAAGCATCTGAGGTGGTGCTGGGAGACGTAGCTGACGAGAATAGTGGAGCTAGGTCGTGGGCAAAGGAAGTGATCAATCCATCAGTCTTAGAATTGTCAGCTAATACTCATTTAACAGGTTTTCAGATCATTCTAAAGTTCAAACCTGATTGTGCCGTTACTAGAAGTCCTTTAGGCTACTCCTCCCAAGCTCTGAACTAGTTTTCAGGATAAAATTCAGCCTCAGGAGGTTGGCAGTAAAGTTCCTTCATTATCTGGTCTCTTCTTCCTCCTCCAGCATCAGCAATAACCTCCTTCCCCTCCACCCCTTTCCTAGACTGTTAACTCTGGTCAAAGTACATCATGGATGCTACTCTTTCTGAGACATAGCCCCACAGCCACGTCCTGTTAAACTGAGCTTAGACATAAGATCTGAGTTTAAGCACTTAAGCTGCATGTTCACAATTAACAGCTTCCCACCAATCAGAAGCTCTTTGAGGGCACGGAGTTATCAGTTGAACTCCTCCTCTCCTGCTACCACTTCCATTTATTTGTGGGTTAATTTCATTACTAAGTGAATGAATAAATAAATGAATTAACCAATGTGCATCTACTTGAGACAGAAACCAAGCTAAGGATTTAGCCTTGAGATAGCAGTTAGAAATAGAGATAAAACAGTTCTTGCTGGTGAGAGGGAGTCTCTGGTGGTGGGAGTTGGGTGGGGGGGGAGTTGTGGGAAGAAGCTAACTTATCAGTGCATCCCAGTTCTTAAGAACACAGTCAGTAATATGTTAGTAACTAGTAGCCCAGTGGATGCAGTTGGACATTTATCAGTTAATTCCAAAAAGTGAGATATCATTCAAATTTAAAAAGAAGCTAGAAATGGTGTCAGGGTAGATTCTGTATAAATGCCAGCCACCTCTGATAGTTTTGCCTGTAAGGTGACCATTCAGCACCTCTGTTAATTTTTTCCCCAATCTCAAAATGGCTGTAGTACAATCTCAGTTGTTTATATAAAAGAAGTCATTAACGTTTGGCAAGAAACTAGAAACCATGACGTTAGCTCTACCTTTATTTAAATTCTATTAAGCATCTTTGGTTTCTATGTTCAACTGTTTATTGGTATCTAGGTAGTTATTTAATTAGCTACCTGTTTAGTGAAGCCATTTATTACTGCCCAGATAGCCATAATCAAGGGCAAATAAAGTATGAAAAAGATTAAAACCAATTCATCAGCCAAATATGAGCTCCTATACAAAGGAGAGATTTAATTATTTCAGGTCTGGTATTGAGATTAGCCTGATTGACTTTCTGACTTTGAATCAACAACCTATTATCTCATTTTGAGATAACAATCTGGTGAGCAGTGGTCATATCCCTTGTTTTGCAGGCACAGTCAAGGGAAGGTATGTTCATTTACCTACCATCGCACCTGGCAAAACAAATTACTGCAGCAAGATGGAACACACTATAGTTTTCACTCTAAACTTCACTCTACACTAATTTTCTGTGCTGTTTCAGGTCTTAAGAGGACCAGAGTTTGGGATTTTTTGTGATATTTATACAGAAAGTGTTTTTTTTTTTTTTTTTGCATTATGGCATTTACTCCAACGAACACTAATGTTTTGAAAAATGCTGACCTATGAATTGCAGGAGAAAAAGAATTACTTAATTTTCTTGGTTTTTTTTTTTTCCAAAAAATTTTTAAAAGGAGAAGTACAAACTGAAGAATAATTGAAATATTACACATTTTTATAAGACTCAAACTGAAAATATCAAACCCACAGCCAAAATATGTACATTTAAATCATGTACACATTACCAAATGATTTTCAAGTTAATGCAGGTTACCTCCACTTCTTTGGCTCCCCATTCCCATAAGATAAAGCTGCATCCTTACCATAGCATATCTGCCAGAGTTTCTTCTCACCGACCCTTCTCATATCTTCAATCCTGAGGCTTGCAAAATGCTCTGAACCCTCCATATCTTGTAATGTTCCTTCCATGATGAGACTAGTTTCCATTGCATGCAGAATCTGAGTTAACTTCATTTAAGAAGGAGATGTTTTTCCTAAGGAAGAGTCAGCATGGAAGTGCCAGGAATTAGGGAGCAGAAAGGCATGTGGCGGAAGGATTAGCATGTGCTTAAAGTGGAAACCAAAAAGGAAAACTCCAAGGAATTTAGTATGATTTTAGCACATTTTATTTTGTGTGGTTTTAGTTAACCAGAAAATTTGGTACCTAGAAACATAGTGTTATACAAACCAAACTGCATAGTGTGGGCTAAGGCTCTGTACACTCCAAGTGATTTTTTCCCCATATAAAACTTCAGTCTTTTTACCAACTGAAATATAGATGTATCATTAAATGTTCACTCCACAACATCGCTAAATCAGTTGGCTAAGTTAAGTATAAATAATGTCACTCATAGGATGATTGAGTTTTCCCCATAGTAATTTTCAATAAACTATCATACTGAGGTATTAGAAGACCAAGTGGTTGAGCTGACAGTTTTCAATCTCAGGCTTTTATCTTTGGGTAATAGCTTTAGAAATGAAGACTATGCACACATTCTGTCAGGAAAATGAGGGGGCAGATTGATACCTTCACATGGTGTATTTTTATAACCATTGTAACACACTGAACTTAGTTGCTACAAAAGCATAGTAGTTCACCATTTTATATCTTTCTCACCCATTTAAACCATTTTCAAAATTCAAGTAACTGCGTTTCATTCAAAATATATAGTATATGACTATACCAACTCACTGTTTTATTCAAATATCTTTCCTTATGACAACTTAGCAGTTGAGAATGGGCAACTCAAATTTTTTCCTTTAAAACTCTTGAACAAAATTGGAAACTTGGAAAGTTTATTGACATTTTTATTTGATTTTAATTTAAGATAATTTCTTTCATAGTCATTTAAGCTCTCATTTACACTTGAAAGCTGAGAAAGCTGCCCCAAAGTAAATCCTGCAAAGCTCTGATACAGAAGTATTTCAGCTCAGTTCAACTAGGATTTCCTGATTTCGCGTGCTGGACACTGGGAGATTACAAAAGGATTAAGAGCATGGCTCCTACCCTCAAAGGTTAATCTGATTGGGAGGGCACAGCATATACACGTGTGGTTCTGTTTCATACATGCTTATGTGTTGAATACCATACGTGGTGCTGTAACTAATTAATGTAACGGTGTGCTTGAATAGAGGTTCAGTGGACAGGAAGTTATTTAAATCTTAATAGCAAAATAAAAGTGAGTTATGAGCATTGATACCATAAAGCATAAAATAAGATGTTATATTAAAAATGATAAGAGATTAGATGTCAAAACTATAACAAGGCAAGCAAGAAAATGGCACTGCAGCTCCAAAATTCAAGAATGTGCCATGAAAATAAATTTTTATGTATCAACAGGTGAGAGGAAAATTATGGGCACAGCAGTATCATGTATCACTGATGTTGAGATGTGCAAATCTGAAGAAGAAGGATAAGATCTTAACCTTTTGGAGGAAAAAAGTTATTGCAGGAAAGGAAGCTTAGAGGCATGCATTACTTAACTATCCTGTGACCCACTCTCACAAAACCCACTCAAAGTATGAGGCTCCTCTAAAAGAATCCACTGTTTCCACCAGATAAGAGTATCCTATTTCAGCAGCATAGTTTAGATAATTGTGGTATAGCTCACATGGCTGCTTATGAGCTCAGATAGACCAATTCTTGTCCTCAAAACACTTATATCAATTCATATTAACTAATGTGATAATCTGCTTAAAATCCATCCCCACCACAAGATTGTATGATCCTTTAGTGTAGCACCTACCACCACAACTGGTGGGTAGGAATTCAGAAATATTTGTTGAACAAATGAATAGAGAAAGGAAGGCAGGGAAGAAGGAAGCAAGAATCACCCATTCTGTAAAATTTGAAAGACTTCTGCAGGAAGCCCTCTACAGCTTCCCCAGTTGGAAGTGATCTCTCTTCCCTTGTACCTCCATGTCCCTTGTTATCCAGGTCTGCTTTTTATTACCTTTAATTTATCCAAGCCCACCTCCCTCACCATAATGGAACTCATGAATGGTGACCTGTTTTCCCACAGCATCTACTCAGTATATTGAACAGCAAAGTTACTGAGTTTTTTTGTTTGTTTGTTTTTGTTTTTGTTTTTTTTCACTGAACTGAACTAGATAAGGTGATGGTAGCCTTCATGCATAATCTGTCATTTTGGGAGGCCCAGAATTTGGAAGGAACCATGCTGGAAGGCCTGGAGAGAACTGTATGCTTTCTTACAGCTAATTCAGAAATACGAAGTTCCATATGTAGCTTGCCTGCACACGCTGTTCTGCCATTGCAACAGCCCATTTAACAGGGAAACTCTCTAAGGAAAAAAAAATTCAAACATGCCAACTAAATACACTGTCTTCTGTCTTTAAAATATAAACCACATGCTTTTTATGTTTTAACAGACTCTGGACTCCATCAGCAGCTTTGAATACAGTGAACATAGAGTACCCCCAGGTTTGGAATTTCAAACGCATTGTTGGTCAAATACTACGTTGACCCATAGTAGGAATTCTGACTGCTTTCCCAGGAGTGGGACAGGGTTTCACGATCAGTCCACACTCTTTTACCTCATTCCTTTGTGGGCCAGAGCATCTGGGAGATGCATAATGTGGCTAAGGACCAAATCACCATCCACAGTCCGTCCTCCATGGACGCAGAAACCAGACCCACCAACTGGGTCTCAGCTCCATTTTCTTACCAACTGGGCCATCCCACCCACACTGAATTCATTCAGCTGTCCGCAGGAAATGCCATATTGGAAAATCAGCTCATCAGAATCCCAAAAAGGGATTCAAAATTTGGGATATTTTTGGCAGACTCTAGTTTAATACAAATTACTAAAATTTGTAATTATGGAATTAAGATAGCAAATGCTATACTGCATGCTGTTAGTAGTGTTTTCAAAAGATAACTTCTTTATCTTACTATTACCTAATTTCACAATGTTCAGAAATAAGAGACTTGGTCATCGAATGCTTGCGGTCCAAGGAGCCAAGGATGAGAAGGTGGTTGATCCACGGCCTGCACTACACCCTGAGTTGTTTCAGAACCTTCTGGCTATAGTGGGTTGCCCTTCAAGAACTGTAATAGAAAATTTCATCCTGTTCTTTTTACTAGGACCTCTGATGCCTTACTTTTATCTCCATTTCAAAGTCTAAGGGACAGAAGTGTACTGGACAAGAGGATAGTTCATCTCAAAACAATGTTATCTATTGTCCCACTCAAATGTAACTCCTCTTCCACCCTGAGGTCCCCATGAACCCCCACAGGAGCCACTTCCTTAACTAAAAGCTCTCCTAGCTTTGCCTGCTCTGTGTAAAAGCTAAGAGATACGACTTCCAAAAACTAAAAATAGAACATTCCTGCTTCTACCCCCAAAATAAATAAATGTCCAGTTCCCTGGCATTGTAAAAAATTAGACTTAAGGACCCTGAAATAGTTCTAGGGTATCATGCGTGTGGCAATTGATGGATTATATATACTAGCACTGATGTTTTAGAGACGGGGGAGGAATCTTAGATACCAGCCAGTCTAACCGCTTCATTTTCAAAGAAAGAAATCAAGCTTCCACAGCTAGCTGTGGAACAGGGACCAGAGTCCACATGTGACAGGTTGCTCGCCCCACACCCTGCCCTCAGCCCTGTACTGTGCCATTCTTGAATACACTCTGAAGGAAGCGAACAGTGGGTTCAATCTGATGGCAGATAATGAGCACCTCACTGCTGTCCATTAGAATAAGGTCTCAGGAAATGGGAGGAACAGAAAGGCCAAGTGACCCACGCAGAGTACGAAGGTAATTTGTAGCAGAGCTAAGATAGAATCTGAGCTTATTAATTCTTGCTGTCTTTAGAGGGTGCTGAGTTAAAGAGCCCCTCCTGATAGATTTAGATGTAGACATTTGGATCTCAACGGAAAATTGTGATCAGACTTCTAAAGCCCAGAACAGACAGCCAGTCAGGTAAGCAGCAAGTCTCATACGACGGGGCTTTGAAAAGGTGTCGTATTTCTGCCTCGTGTGACACACGCCATACCAAGTCCTTTCGTCCCAAATCTGAGAATCTGGAGTCTGATGTCCTGCAGAATAATTGTTCTCACATGATGCACAATGTATTACTCCTCCCTCAGCTTCGTCCACAGATGGCAATGAAAGTGCTTATTCCTGCTTTGCACCTTGAATTGTGAGCCCTCCCCAGCAATCTAATAGAACTGTAGAATGAAGAAATTGCATAATGTTATTATAATGAATGAGAAGCAGCACTACCTGGGGTCTCATCTATTTCCAGCCAACCTGGCTTTTCAACATGAATAATATCCTAAAGCCCAAACTGCATTGAGTTGCTTCATTGCCTGGTCTTCTGGGTACTGATAAAAATTACCATCTGTATTATGGTGTGATTTATCTATATTTGATGCCCTAAACAAAATTTTCTCTAGCAAAAAAAAGACTAATTGTGCCTAATGGCCATATCGCTCATATTACAAATGCTTAATTTCTGATAAATATTCTGGGAGCAATTCCAGAGAATATTGGCTGGAAAACAAAGTAAAAAATTTAAAAGGGGGCTTTGTAATTCCTACTTTGGCAAGCAGTGAAAAACATTTTAAACTTTTAAAGAAAAAAATACTACAAAGATTTCAGTGTAATGAAGTTTGAGATGAATGCTTAAAATTCTTTTAGTTTAGGAACCAAAATATGTAATAATGTAAATGGAAATGTTATGTAAGAATACTTCATGGTACAAACATAACTGTTTAAATAGCTTTCTTTTGAATTTTTACTTCTGAATGCTAATGACCCTAAAAAACATTTTTCCTAATATTTCTGATATAGTTACTCCAGAATGACAAGTGCTGTTTCATTCTGTCCACCTGCAAAATGTCAAGCTTTAGAATGATTAGTGCCATCCATATTCTTGAAGAACGTATATCTTTAGGCTTAAAGATTTTTTTTAGATTTCAGTGTTATTAGCCATGAATTTAGTACAATTTTCCGATACTGCTTGCAAGAAAAAAAGTGTTGCAAATATATCTAATTTTAAACTTTAAAAATTTTGCTGGTATTTGATTTTCTTTTCCTTCATACTAGCTACATTTATATTTGTTGCATTGTAGGATTGCCTTTACAAGTCCTGGTGCCTCCATAAAGAAGAAATCCAGGTTACGTTTTTTTAAATTCCCATACTTAACAGTTACTGTTTCCTGTAAGAGGAATTATCTTTAGGTACACTAGCACTATTAGGAAACTGAATATTATTCTTTAATTTTTGTTCAGTGCAAATATCAACCATGCCAGTTGCTGCATAAGTTTGAGTTGGATTGTGCCTGTGGAAGCAGGGTTTTTTGTTGAAGGTCAAGTGTTGGTGCTAACTCTCCCATTCAGGAAGAGAGTGCCTGGAGAATTAAAACAGTAAAATAAAGTCAGGGAAAGGAATCAAAAACAATGAATAATCTCTCCCTGCTCCTAAAACTTCCAGGTTTTAGGCTTGTTAATTTGAGCCAGTGGCAAGAACATAAGCCTATGTGGAAGCTCATTACATCCTAGAAAGTGGGGGTGATATTTCATGGGACTGTTGTGAGAACTGGAGGAGAAAACACGCAGAGAACATCGAAAATGTCTGGCACGCTGAAAGTCCTGACTAAAAGATAATGAGCATTTTCATTATTATTTATTGTTATTTCTAATAATTTACAGCAGATTCCTTCAGTTGAATAACCAACAGGAAAGTAAAAAGAGGGTGGATTGATCTGCTGGCAAGTTATAATTTACAGTTGCTTTTAAGCAGTAAGCTTTCTTCTTTTTTTAATTAAACCTGTGTCTCACTAGATTTGATAAACACAATGATTTATACACGCAAACCACTGGACTTCAGAGCAGTGTTGGTCTTGGGACTGGGACATCTTTAAGGGAAACGCTGAACAAGAAAGGGCAATTTAGAAAACGTAACATGACAATGAGACAACCAGAATGTCTGGTAAACAGTAGAAACGCCCTGTCTTCTCCGGTGTCTGTCAGGTCTTCCAAGCGCATGCTCAAATGATCGAACTTGATCCCATAAAAATCCTGTGAGGACAGCAGACCCCATTCGGGTGGTCAAAGCCAGGTTCCTGGGAGGCATCCAGATTCCCCCATGTCTCATCGGGTGCCCAGTAGGAGACTGGGGTCAGAACGCAGGTGTTCTCCCTCCTGGAATCCCCACTAACCCTAGGCTGTCTTTTATGAAGTGTTCACATAAATAACCATTCGACACATAAAAACTGAATAAACTTCTGAGCATTTACAGGTAAGACAAAAGGGTTCATTGCTTTCAGCAGTCTTTGTAATTGGGGGAAACACAATTTCACGAGGCACAAACTCACTTCACCGCTGCGTATGGCTTAACCGTCCTTGTGTGTAGAAGGAGACCACCAAAGAGGCCTCCATCATTTTGCCTCTTTTCTTTGAGTATGGAAGTTGTAAAAGGATAATGAGAGAAGAGAAAAAAGTCCGCAGGAGAACATGAAGCTAGAAACTCAGTAACACAGAAAGTCATCTTTAAAGATGCTCTGCTCTTCCTTCTTCTGGCGTGCTAAGGTGCACCCCTTTAACTTCCCTCTTTTCTGTAATACTCGTCAACTAAGGAAACTAAAAGGAGAAGGACTTACACGACAGGGAGGACGTAAAGTACAATTCATAAATTTATCTGGGCCCATTTTCTGCTTTAATCAAGCACAAGTGTAAGAGGTGGTCCGTTTTCACAACCTGTTGAAAGTGACTGTTTCCATCATGTTATTCATGTAACACAACCAAATGTCCTCTTACTACTTCTAATCTAACTAACCAGCTTGAGCTTGCTTGTGTCCCCCCCACATTTCTCTGTAGGTATATGTAACAACCTATCACTGCTTTAAACTGTTGAATTACTGTTTTCATGACATTATTCTTTCTGGAGTTAACTTTATCTTTGCTTGTTTGCATAATTCCTCTCTTCTTGTTTTAAATTCCTTTGTCAAAATATAGTCCTATTTATAACAATAAATACAATTTTTTTCTATTTGACAAATTTCACTGTGGCCAAATCAGGCAAAAATATTTCTGTATATATGAATATGCCAGTAACTGATGTCTATCTGTGATGAATTCTGGAGGAAAAAGCACATTTTTATAGGAACCTGTTAGGTATTAGCATTTTGGCATAAGTCACCCAACTGGGAATTGTCTTCTCTGTTATCATAGTTTCTTAAACCTATTAATTCAGTTCATTACAAGAAAATACCCTTTTTATGGAGCATCTAGCATATGAACATGCTTTTTCTTTTGAGTCTTGAGAAAAACAAAAGTAATCAAGCTGCTTTGAATTTTAAACAAGAAAACCATGCTCGTGAATTCAGATAATGAAAGTAATTAGTCACAAATTTTAACTCTGCAATGGAGTATGAAGATGAGATGTGAAATGGACGTTATAAACACTCCACGGACACGTTGCTGAGAATTTTTCAAGCTTTGCTGGTCACATGGCCATTTAAAATAAATCTGCCCTTAACAACGTTGACTCAGAGATCCTAAAAAAAAACAAAAAACAAAAAAAAAACAAGACAATTGTTCATAACATCAACTCATCCTTACTTTTAAAACAAAATAATTTGCTATTATAATTTCTTCTTAAGCAATGTGAGTAGAGATAACACTGGAAATCTTTTCCAAAGAAATGAGATTTCCTCTCATTGTGAAGATGAAAGCACTCCCTCTTAGTCACAGTGAGTAGGGGCAAAAATCAGTCATTTGATTGTTTCTTGGATTTAGGTGTGCCTTCTAAATTGGATGGCATTCTCAGACACTCAGGATACAAGACAACGACTTTCTCTAAACAGTTCCGAAATACAAAAATAATACTTAGTGAAGAGTTGTATGTTCAAAAGACAGTAACATTTAAAATGGCTCCTGAGGGCTCAAAACAAAAATCAGCTAATAAAACTAATCCCAAAGAACCAAACTGAAGTTTAGTATTCTCAGCTAGGTGACACTGTCATTAAACTAGAATTTTGGTTTTAAAATAAGATAGAAGGTATCTTTGCAGTGGAAGGGAACTCATTTCTGTAATATAAATAAGCCTTCTAATGGCAAGGGAGAAGTATATCGATTTTAAAGAATAAATGATACAGCTGTCATTTCCTAAGTATAACACTCTACTTTCTTGAGCCTTGTTTTACGGTGTATTTGCTGATCCTGGAAAATGATTCACGTGCTCTTGTGAAAAACGTGTATTTTGCTGTCGCTGGGTATAGTGTTGTACATATAGATGGATAATAAGTCAGCACTGCTCTGCATGCATATAAGATTTTAATAAAATTTTTCTTAAAAAGAGGAAAAAGATAATATGGACTTTCCAAAATTTGGGAAAATCTTTAATCTCATTAATAATCAGAATGGAAATTTTAGCAACTAGATACTGATTCTTTCCCTGAAAATTAGCGAAGATTTTTATTCCTATGTTTAATGAAATACCCAGTGTGGTTAAAGGTGCGGCACTCCCCCTCACTGTTGGTGGGAGCAATTTGGTACAACTCTTTCAAAAAACAATTTGGCATCCCATAGTTTTACTTTTGTTCCAAAATTATATTAAAGTGTTATTTGTAAGAGCAAAAATCAGAAATAACTAAAATGTAACTCTTTACAGTGATGTTTATGAAGAGTTCATAAGAAAACATGGAAAGGAAGCAGGAGATATTAACTATTATTTAATTTCTTAAATAGAGTTTGCCCCAAGAACGTGGCATGACAATGCTTCACCATCAGAAATCCTCTCCATGTAACTCACCGTGTCAGAGAATAACCATGTACGGTGACAGATAATTTCAGAACATTTCAATATTTCATTCCAGTTAACTTGCCTTGTGACTCGATGTGCCTTCAGAAAATGGATTGTCTAATCATTTCCCTCTCTTTGGGGCCCAGAGTCCATGCTTAGCTGGGCAACTGAGGAGCTAAAGTGGGGCAGGGTCCGGCGTCCGCGTCTGTGCCCTCATTCTTGCTCTTCCTCACATAAAGACTCAGCAAATAACAAAGTCAGACAAGAGACCTTGAGGCTGAGTGCATGCAAAGCATCTGTGAAATCTCTGCAGGCGTCCGTAATTTTTCAAAAGCTCTTTCACAAATTAGTAATAGAAAAGTGCTTATATTAATACTTCTGAACTCGTGGTGGATATGGAAAATTGACTCAGTGCCCATTTAAATACCCTCTGGTAGAATTCAGCTAAGGATCAGACAGCTAAAAGCTGTATTTTCTGTACTTTTATTACAGCTGGAGTTCTGCGTGGGACCTGGCTTCTGCTACACAGATGTATTACAGGAGAATGGAGGTAAAATGGTAGAGACTGGCTGGTGGTGGTGGCGGTCAGGTTCTTCCGGGGCAGCGGAGGCAGGTCTCAGAGCGTCCGGTCCCAGAAGACCTGGGTACTGGGTGGCAGGCAGCCGCAGTGGTGCTGTGCTGTGGTTGGACGTTTCCCAGGCTGGTCTGCTCCCAGTTAATCAGTAGCCAAGCCCAGGTGTCTGACTTTCTTGTAGATAATATGTTTTACTGAACCCTTTCCTGCTTAAATTGGCTAGATAGAATCTATGGTCTGCCCCAGAGGACCACAAATGATACAGCCACAAACCCCAAACCTCCACAAACATCATAATTAATGGAGGAATATTAGAATTCGCCTCTTTTAAAATTAGGTGTATACTAAGCAAGATCAAAAAACATAGTACTGAATAAAAAAAGTAGAAATGTTTAAAGAGTAATTTAAATGTGGAGAATGTGACTCTCACAATTATGCATGAGATTATCAGAGACATCACCTGACACCCACTACGTTCATGACATAAGATAATCCTCAGACTCAAACACAATTATCCGAAGAAAAATCATACTCCCAGGACCCAGGAAATTTTGTTGTTAAATATCTCAGCCAAATCTCATACTTACTGTAGGTAAGGACCTCTCTGGGCTCTGCATGAGGGAGGATCTATGGGGAAAATCTAACTTAAGCTTTTCCAGGAAGCCAATCCTTCTAGGCCAGTCGCCCAGAATCGAAGATCTGTGAATTTTATAGGAAGGACTCTCTGAGCAAGAGGCAAAGTTTGGCCGTCTGCCTTTACCACTTCTGGGGGTGAAACCTACTTACGCTTAGTGCCTTCCCTCTGGAGGGAAGCAAGGCATTGCTGCCTTCTTGAAAAGTTTAGAAATCTGCAAAAGAGGCAGTGTAGTCACCAGTCGTATTCAAGGTACCTTTCTTTTCCATCCATTCCATTAAAAATTGCTTGATTTCCGTCTCCTCCGAACCAGATGTTTCTGGCACCCCAATGATATTAGTGTCACAGTGTTTTTCAGACCTGGACCGCAGCGGCCGTTTGCACCGCCTCTGGCTGTTACAGCTTAGACCTAGAAAACCTGTTCTAGAGATGACTCCTCCCGCGTGTGCAGTTCACTCTCTACGTTTAATTTGAGAGCACGTGGTGGGGCCTGGCTTGAGAGCCACCGTACAGGGCCTGGAAGCCAGTGTCTTATCCTTCACAGCCCCTTTCTTGACTCTGCACGCGGGACGGACTTTGTTACAGCTCACCCGGCCCTGCTTACCTAAGCTTGGCACTAGTCACCTAAAACTAAAACCTCACTAAGCCTCTGTTCTGTGAAGGCTTGATTTCTGCTCTCTGTCTCCATAGAGTCAGCATCTTTCCTGTGGACAAGGCTGTCGTAAGTGGCAGTCACTTGTCAAGATCAAAGTCTCACCACGCCCAAGATTTAAAACCGTCCACCCAGGTGGAGGTGATGACGTGCCAACCCCAGGCCTGCCCAACATGCATCACAGTGGAGCGCCATGGTGACAACGCGGGTCTCGCGCAAGCTTGGCCAAGGTCATGAGCTGCGTTGCTTCTGATTTCCTCCACCTGCCTGCCAGCGTCTCCTGCCCCAGATGCAGGAAATCCTATCAGCCTCTTGATTTGAACACACCTTCCAAAACCTGCGAGCTCACCCATAGCGTCTATCCCCGCCAGCCTCACCTCCGGAGAGGCAGAGCGGACCCTGGAAAGAAAGGCTGCAGAGATATTCTAGTGACCTCAAGCGGGAAAGTTCCTTAAAAAATACCCCAGGCTGTTGCCTGACGTGAGGGAGAAGATTTAAGGAGAGGAACAAGCAAATGCGCACTGAAGGGACTGCATCTGGATGATATATTCTGTTAAGACAACAGTAAAGTTGTTCACGTACATTTTGAGAAATGCAGACTTACATTAAGCTTCCTTGGAGGAGGTGCTGTATTAAAACGCTTAAACATTTTTCACTTTATGGTTCAAATAACCCAAAGCACAGAAGAATGGACACATCTGTCTTTCTATCAACATCTACACTGATTGAAAAAGGAGACTCTTGAGTTCAGCTGAGCAGACTTCAGTTGGCTTTATCTGAGCTTCAATAGCTGGAAGAATGGAAGAACAATCAGATGAAGAGGACTGATCTGGAATCTATCATTTATGTACGTGCAGTCATCAGGTGTCCACTGACCAGAGCAGACGGGGCAGACAGCAATTCACAAGGCAGGGAGAATGAAACGTGCCTAAGATGGGGGAAGGAATGCTGGCATCTTTAGGGTTTGGGGCGAGAGAGAACTGCATTGTAATCCTGCATTACTGAGGGGATTCCCGGGTGAAGAGCTCCAAAGACAGGCGATGTTTCGGTTGCCTTGCTGATTTTGAACTATTTGTCCCTTGAAGGGCTCTAATCTAGGCTGTGTGTAGCTGTGCACGCGGCAGTCTTGCGCCATCTGAGGCGGTAGCTATATACATGGACAGTTTTCATTTTTCCATGAAGCCCATGTAGAAGAGGCAGTGGGTACAGTCACTGTAATCAGTGACGCTGTTTTACCTAAGTTTTTCATAGCACGGATGTTGACGTATTACGAAGCTCTCAGCACAGAATAAGCAGATGAAAGCACTGTTCCCCTTTCTCACTGGGGAGGAGAATTAATTTTAGGCTTTAGTACCTAAAATCAAATAGCTGGAACAGTGTTTAATGGACTGAAACCCTGAACTCTTAACTGCTGCACCTCTACGATGTTTTGAGATGCTTCCACTAAAGTTTATTTTTTCCATTTCTTCGGCTGTACCTTAATGACCACTTGCACATGAGCTAAAACTAGTGAATGCCCTGAACTAAACAGCTTCGAAGCCCTGGAGTTGTGTATTGTTTGTGCTAAGTTTTTATACTTCCTAGCATGGGAGGTGGACTGAAAGGAGATACAATAAACATTCTAGAAAGGGAGCAACTGGCAGGCTGGGAGATGGAATTAGACGGTAGTAAGAATTAGATGACTTCTTACTCACTACGTTCAGTGAGTTCTAAGAAAACTCTCCCGTCAAAACCCGGTGAAACATTCCACCCTCTATAGTTTTCACCAAATCACTTTTGGATTCAATTGAAGGACTGATTTCTGCACAGATTCCTGCCAGGATGCCTTTTATCCTGATCACCCTTTGTGAAAATTAAAAAGTGATGTTTCAGTCACTCCCTGAACTCAGATAACCCTTCTTGAGTTATCTCTCCATCCAATCAATGCCTGATGTCTCTGCTGACTTCCCTGTAATAGCTGAGTTGTTTACATTTTCTCAGGGCATATTTTACAGAGAATTTATCTGTTTAGCAGTGAGAACAATAAGGGATAAAAGAATGGGTAAGCTGGTAAGAACTACAATTTTGTATTTGACCCCACTGTCCGTATCATCCTTCCTGTCCATACCGTCAGAAGTCTCACAGGCAGATAATCTACCTTTACATTTAAATTATTTAATACAACACTTAGTAAATTTAATAAACCTTCATAACTACTGCTTTCAATTTGACAGTATAAAAATAAGGAGAAATAAATAAGAGCCATATTTAATTCTCACTGATTACCTACCTGCATGAAGACATCACAGTCAGGTTTTGTGGCTCTTGGGAATTCATTATAAGGCAGCTGTAGTAGAGCATGACAGATACCTTGACAACAAACATTCTTTCTTGAAAGTGGATTCCAAAAGGTTATAAATATAACAGGCAAGAAGAATGCCATGGGTGACTTCAAAAGCCAAAGATTACCAACATGTGGGCCAGAAGTAGTAAAAACAGCCTGTACGTTGCATGAACAGGGTGTAGTTGCTGGCAGTCAAAGTCAAAACATAAAGGAACTCAAAACCTGAAGCATCTGTTAATAAAGAAGGAAAACACACATTTCGCCAAACGTGGCAACAGCACTGATGAATGATTTACACTCGTATTATCAGAAATATTATGCTTTGCACCCTTCACGATGAGAGAAGACCATCCACCAGGGAATCACACTCAAAAGGCGTTGACTTTGAAAGGACGTGTCTGGTACGCAGATCCTGCTGATTCAGAATTTTAAAAACATACATTAAAAGTATAGTAATTCTGAGAATTCTCAACAATGGAGTGTCATTAGCTAACACTGCTGTCTACCTTATCTATCTAAAGATTCCATATAGGAAATACCATAGAGCTGGTACACTCTGCACGAGCAGAGTTCTCTGGTCTTCAGTTTAATACACTTGGGCAGAATCACCTAGTTAACAAACACATATTCACGGGGGTCATGACCCACAAGAATTATCTACAAACCAAGAGAGTAATGTTCCTAGACTATTCAGAAAAGGGTCACAATCCCAGTAAAGTTCCAGAACCAGATTCCCTGGTGTCAGATGCTGGCTGTGCTCCTTCTTAGGTGTGCTATCTTAAGAGAGTTATGTGTTTTCATTTTCTCATTCGAAAAGTAGTACTAATCTTATAAGTCTACTGAGAAAGAATGCTGCAACAACAAAATTAACAAGTGTGTAATGAATGTCTATAAAAATAATATACTAAAATTGTTTCTTTTTAAATATGTCATTACACCAGTCAGAATGGCCAACATTCAAAAGTTCACAAATGACAAATGCTGGAGAGGCTGTGGAGAAAAGGGAACCCTCCTGCACTGCTGGTGGGAATTCAGTTTGGTGCAGCCACTGTGGAAAACAGTATGGAGATTCCTCAAAAGACTAGGAATAGACTTACCATATGACCCAGGAATCCCGCTCCTGGGCATATATCCAGAAGGAACCCTACTTCAGGATGACACCTGCACCCCAATGTTCATAGCAGCATTATTTACGATAGCCAAGACATGGAAACAGCCTAAATGTCCATCAACAGAGGACTGGATAAAGAAGAAGTGGTATATTTCTACAATGGAATACTACTCAGCCATAAAAACCGACAACATAACGCCATTTGCAGCAACATGGATGCTCCTGGAGAATGTCATTCTAAGTGAAGTAAGCCAGAAAGAAAAAGAAAAATACCATATGAGATCGCTCATATGTGGAATCTAAAAAACAAACAAACAAACAAAGCATAAATACAAAACAGAAATAGACTCACAGACATAGAATATAAACTTGTGGTTGTCAAGGGGGCGGGGGGTGGGAAGAGATAGACTGAGATTTCAAAATTGTAGAATAGATAAACAAGATTATACTGTATAGCACAGGGAAATATATACAAGATCTTATGGTATACACTGGAATTTGACACAACATTATAAAATTATTATAAATCAATAAAAAATGTTAAAAAATAAAAAATAAATAAAAATTTAAAAAAAGATCTTATGGTAGCTCACAGAGAAAAAAATGTGACAATGAATATATACATGTTCATGTATAACTGAAAAATTGTGCTCTACGCTGGAATTTGACACAACATTGTAAAATGATTATAAATCAATAAAAAAATTTAAAAAAAGTTTACCATTCTTACACGTGACATTTAATGTAGTACTTTGTGTCACCCTACAAAGAGTAAATCTAAATTGAAGAAGCAAAAAAAAAAATTGAAAAAAAATTGCGACTCAGATTCTTCCCCCTTTTAAGTCCTATATACGTATGTAATTTCTAATAAGCAACCATAAAGTTTTCTCAAAAATATTAACTGGTTATATTTTAAATAAAATCTTATCACCAAATAATTTCATAAACAAATTTAAAAACTATTCCCAAAGCAAAATACTGTTTTTAGCATGGGATGTGGGAGTATTTTAACCTAGCTGATAAGTTGAGGATTACGGATTCTAAAATTAAGCATGCCTAGCATCTGAAATAAAGTGTGGCTCAGGAGATGATAGAAAACAAGGAATCTAGTGAGAGAGATGATATTTTGGCCAAAGGTGAAGATAACATACACAGTTCTTCATCCATTTTTCTAACTGTTCATTTCCAATACACATGCATGACAGTATCTGAATTGTTAAGCCCACCCACCAAGGGAACCAACTTTATCAGCTGCAGTCCGTGTATGCAGTTGCATTTTTGCTTTTAGTCTTACAGGCCCTGTTCATTTCCAAAGTAACTTAGGTCAGCACCTTTGTCCCACCCCTTCAGTAAGGATGTTTCATATATATATGTGTATGTATATATACATATATATACACACACACACACATAGATTATTTTGTTACACTCCCCACTTCATCCTGAGATTCCCCCACTTCCACAATGATGATGTAAAATTAGCACACATTAAGGTTCATTCTCTGCTGTAAAGTTCTGTGAGCTTTGCCAAATGCATAGTGTTATGTACCCACTATTAAAGCATTACACCGAGTTGTCACCACCCCAGAAACAAAACCCTGTGCTTCCCTGTGCTTCCTCTATTCAGCGCTCACCCACAGGAACCTCTGGCAATCACTGATCTTTTTATTATCTCCGTAGTTTTTCCTTTTAAAGAGTGTCATATGATTAGAATCAAACAGTAGGTAGACTGGCTTCTTCCAGTTAGTAATATGAATTTAAGTTATTCACATCTTTTCGTGGCTTAAAAGTTCATTTATTTTTATTGGTGAATAATATTCCATTGTATGGGTGTACCAGAATTTGTTTATCCATTCTCCTTTTAAGAGATACCTTGGTTTCCAGACTTCGCTGATCATGAATTACGCTGCTGTGAGCATTCGTGTGCAGATTTTTGTGAGGATGTAAGTTTTCAAATCAATTGGACAAATCAAGGAGCATGATTGCTGGACCTTGTAAGACCATGTTTACCTTTGTATGACACCACCACGCTGTCTTCCAGAACATCTGTACCATTTTGCCTCCCCTCCAGCAATGCATAATTGCTGTTGCCCCACAATCGCAGCAGCAATTGGTATTTTGAGTTTTTTGGATGATAGCCATACTGAATAGGTGTGTAGTAACATCCTTTTGTTATTTTAATTTGCAATTTGTCTAATGAGAAATGATTTTTGGCATCTTTTCATATGCTTAATTTCCATTCGCCTATTTTCTTTGCTAAGATGTCTTTTCAGATCATTTGCCCGTTTTTTGATTGGGTTGTTTGTTTTCTTATTGTTCAGTTTTAAGAATTCTTTGTATATTTTGGATACAAATTATCAGATGCGTGTTTTGCAAATATTTTCTCCCAGTCTCTGGCTTGTCTTCTCATTCTCTTAACAAATTCTTTCACAGATAAAAAGGTCTTTTTAAATTTTATTTTAATGAAGTCCAATGTATTAATTTTTTCTTCCACGGATCATGCTTTAGGTGTTGTATCTGAAAACCATCACCAGATTCTAGGTCATGTAGAATTTCTCTTATGTCTTCTTACATAAGTTTTATTCATTTTTTATTTAGATCTATGATATATTTTCAGTTAATTTTTATGAAATGTGTGTGGTCTGTATTTAGGTTCATTTTCTTGCTGGACAAGCAATTTTTCATTGTAAGCTCATTGAATTGCTTTTGCTCCTTTGTCAAAGATAAATTGATTATATCTCATTTATCAACTGTATATTTTTTTACCAATGCTAGCTGTTTTTATTGCTGTTACTTTTATAGTAAGTCTTGAAACTGGGTAACGTGAGTCCTCCAACTTTGTTCTTTGTTCTTAGTGTTGTGTTGTTGGCCAGTGTAAGTCTTCTCACTTTCCATATAAACTTTTGAGTAAGCTTGACAGTAAATGCAAAATAGCTTGCTGAGACTGTGTTTGGGATGGCATTGTATTTCCTCATAAATTTCAGAAGTACCACCATCTTCATAATTTGACTTTTCCAGTCCATACACTTAGAATATCTTTCTATATGTTTAGATGTCCTTTGATTCCTTCCACCAGAGTTGTGTTGTTTTCCCTTTATAAATGCTCTACATATTTTGCTAGGTTTTTATACAAGTATTTCATTTGGGGGGGGGTGCTAGTGTAAGGTGTATCATTTTTCATTTCAAATTCCAGTTGTTCACTGCTAGTATATAGGAGAACCATTGACTTCTGTATATTAACCTTGCATCCTGTGACCTTACTGTATTCATTTATTAGTTTGAGGAGATTTTTTTTTATTTGTCTGTTCTTTGGGATTTCCTACATAGACAATTATGCCATCTACAAATGAAAACAGTTCATTTCTTCTTTTCCAATCTGCCTACATTTTATTTCCTTTCCTTGGATTATGCTGTAACCAGGATTTTCAGTTATGATGTTGAACAGAAGTAGTGAGTGAGGAAGAGCACAGTTGTCTTATTCCTAGTATTAGGGAAAAGAATCCAGTTTTTCACCATCAAGTAGCTGCAGAATTTTTTGTTGATGTTCTTTATTAAGTTGCTGAAGTTCCCCTCAATTCTTTATTTACTGAAAAATTTGATAATGAATGGGTGTTGGGTTCTTTTTCAAAGGCTTTTCTTCTTAGAATACGATCATAGGCATTTTCTTCTTTAGCCTATTGATGTGGCAGGGTACATGACTGATGTTGACCTTTGGGCCAGCCTTGCATGCCTGGAGTAAATCTCACTTGTTTGTGGTGTACAATTATTTTTATGCATTGTTGATTCAACTTGCTAATATTTTGTTTGTTTTACGTTTGTGTTCGTAAGAGGTATTTGTCTTTGGTTTTCTTTTCTTTTATGTCTTTACCTCATTTTGATATTTGGGAAATGCTAGCCTTGTGGCTGTTCAGGACGGTTGTATCCTTACTGATTTTTTCACCTGCTTGATCCATCCATTACTGAAAGAGGGGCATTGAAGTCTTGAATTTACTCCCTCTTCTTGCTGTTCTGTCAGGCTGTATCCAGTCTATTTTTGAGCCTACCAAAGATATCCTTCATTTCTGTTAGTGTTTTTATTTCTAGCATTTCCATTTGATTCTTTCTTAGGTTCCAATCTTCTTGCATTACCAAGCTGTTCTTGCATATTGTGTGCCTCTTCCATTACAGCCCCTAACTTACGAACTCTATGACGTTTCTTGCCCGGTAATTCCAACACCTGTATTCTGTCTGCATCTGGATCCAGTGATTGCTTTGTTTCCTCAGACGGTGTTCTTCTGTTGCCTTTTATCCTGCCTTTTAACTTTCTGTTGAAGGGTAGACATCCTGTATTGGATAACAGTAGCTGAGGTAAGTCAGCCTTTAGTGTGCGGATTTACGTTAACCTGGTTAGGACTCGGGCTTTCTTGGGTGACTGCTGTACTTGAAGGTGCCGAGTCTGCAGCTGTTGTCCTTGTTTTGTTTCCTCGCTTGCCCTCGAGCTTCCCTAAGTCGTCTTCCTCAGAGAGCATCTGTGTCTTCCGACTCTTTCCGCTGTAATTCACTGTTATTGTACTGGACCCCAATTAGTGTGTCAGATGTGTGGGAGGAACGTTCTATAATCTGATGATAAAATCTCAGTCTTTCAGTCGGCCTGTATCTCTGGGCTGTGACCCTCACAGATGTTTTTACCACCTTCCATAAGACAAGAGGGCTCGAGGGTAGGGTGGGAGGAATGTCCTGTCCGGCCAGGATAGGGATAGGGCTCTGGTAAAGCCTTTTCCCCTGGGGAACAGGCAGTTGCTATGCAGAATACTCTGGGAGCATTTAACATTGGTTACTTTGCTCCTCCCCCTGCCAGAACTGGGAGGGGAAAGTTTTTGGATCTTCACCATGAGAACTTGATGAAATTTCTAAAATAAACCTAGGAAAGTTTGGTTACCCCCTAAGACTGCAGCCCCCAGGAGTTTTCCAGACTCAAGCTGGTCTAGTCTTGGCCTCCAGCAGTTCATCAGAAGCTCCCCTCCAGTGTTGCATCAGCCTAAGGGCCTAGCTGTTACAGATCTCAGCTGTGACTAATACTCACTTACCCCTCTGGCTTTCAGGGTGGCAGTAGGCCCTCAGTTCTCTAATGGGTTCAAGAAAAGTCATTGATTTTCAGTTTGTTCAGTGTTTTCTTGTAAGTATGGAAGCTGCAACTTCCATGCTCTCCTATGTCACTACTGAAATTGGAAGATTGCCCTAAATGTTCAAGAGGGAATTTTAGATACTAATTTCACCAACATCCACTTAATCTGTGGTCCATGGATCACCTAAAAATGCATGCAAGTTTGTACAGCATACGTGGTGTGTACTTTTCAAGGGGTCTAAAGCTCTTATTAGATTCCCAAAGAGTTGAATGACTTGAAAAAGCTAAGAACATCACGATAGAGAGTAATTCCTTTCATTTTTGTATGTAAACCTGCAACTCAGGTTTCCAGCTAAGGAGTAACAAGAAAACATAAAATACATCACTTTTTGGTTTCATTTGAATATCTTTTAATAGTGCATGTAAAGTCCAAATTAAAAGGCGGTATCTGCCATATATATTCAGTTTGTGAAAAGTTATCCTGCTTCAAAGCTCATCAAGTACTTTTGACAACACAATTTTTAATTTGGATTTACATAAATTCATCTTAATGCCAGGCAAAATATTTTTTTAAGATGTAATTGAAAAGCAGACTTGTCTAGATGCAGGACTAATACAGGGTTCTAACAAGGCAAAGAAAACACTCAGTGATTTATTTCTTTTTAGCTTTTCTAAAAAACAAGGACTTAGCTTCATCAGTTCACGGATGAGAGTAAGCTAACAATTCCAAATCTGATGTTGGAGGTATCTCTCACACTGTATGTTGTACAAATACTGTTAGCAATAAAACAGCAAGATAAAAGATTACTTTTTAATTTTGTATCACTGTGTAAGTCACTGTACTTATTGTCAAGTCTGATTAGATGGCATTGGTGAGAGAAGGTGAAAAAAAGAACTTACATGTGAGCATTAAGTTAAGACAACTTTTATTAAAAGAACATTACGGTGGCAATATCAAATCCCCAGCTGTTCTCTGTCATCTCTGGCAGATAAAAAGGAAAAGAAGCCCCACTGTTTGCAGGGCCACATCCTGTGGCTAGTCCATCACCATTTGCTTTTGCTCCGTATTTTACATTACCATCCAACTTCCTACAGGAGTCTCTGAAAGATGAAAGTGGACTCTCACTGAGAATTTCACACAAATGGATTAATTTGTGTCACCATTTTTGGCATGTCGCCATGGATACGGCCGTCTGACGGCCTCAGTGCAGCTGTGAGTTGATTGACGGTCCATTCACAGTCCAAGGCTTTCAAAACCGGTAACATGAAAGAACGCTCATTAGTGGACAAAGACCCCACTTACACATGTGGGTGATGCTTCAAAGAGTGAATGCTACCTCTCAGTAAGTCTGACCTTCATATCAGTATCACCAGTGAGAGTAAGAATTGTGCCATAAAAGAGTATATTTAAAAATGCAGAATTAGTAGATATTTGATACCTCTCCTTCTTTTCTTTTCTTTTCATTTAAACACAGCTAAATGACAACAGAATAGAAACAGGAACAGAAGAGCATTTGTGTTCTAAATCCTATATTTTCTAAAAAAAAAAAAATTGAAAGAACAAAATGCCATTTCCTGTTGTAAACTTGTAGACTGGTATATACTTGGATTAATAAAAGGGAATACTTTGTATCGCTCACTGTGAAATGGAAAGTCTGCTTTCTGCACATGTAGCACATTGTGAAGTGTAACACTGGTATTTTACATTGCCACACATGCAAGTGTGCAAAAATGTAAATGTATTTCTCTGTCGTTAAACTTAGCTTGTGTTTAAGCAGCCCCAACGCTGCTTGGTAGTGAAATAACCTTCCTGGTATACTCAAGGTAATTCTAGCGGCCAGGGTTGATCACTCTGGGGTAGCTCCCATCGGTTCAGGAAGCTTCCCCCTCTCATCTCTGATTCTTTTCTCCGGGGGTGGGGTCTGGGTTCCTAAAGTGGGAGGACAGACTGTCCTGACTCACTGTGCCCTCACTGGCCCCTGCAAGACCTGCCCCTCTGGCCTTGAGCACTGGCCCCAGTCCTGCCACCTCTTCTCTGATACTGACATCTTCTGCTGATACTGACATCCCTCCGTGGCCTCCAGTTGTGTGTCCTTGTTTCCGCATGCTCCCCAGCCTCCACGCCAGCCCCTCTGAGTGTCTGCTCAGCCACTTCTGTGTACTTCCTGGGGTGTTCAGAAATGCTTGTCCACTTTCCCAGGCTACAGGAAGGTGCCTGAGACTATGAGGCTGACCTCAGACCTCACTGCACAGACATCCCTGTACCTGAGGCAGAGAGAAAGAAGCCTTTTGGCTAATGGGACACAGAGGAACTTCGTCAGACTCCATTGAATCACAACTAGTTCTAACTCTTCCCTTCATGTCTCATCAGACTAGTGAACTACGTGTGACGTTGATTTTGACACTTTGATGTTCTTTAGCCATGAGTCTCCCTTTATTTCTATCAAAGGGCCAGAAATAACAACTCCTTCAGGACTTTCAGTGCTCAAGATCCCTGCTGTTTTCCTTGGAATCAGAATCAAAAGACATCATTTGGCACGTAGCCCATGTATAATGTAAGCTAATCCATCAACACGACAGCATAAATGAAACTGAGATCCTACTGTCCTCTCCATTTGATGAATCCAGTAGGATTTACTGTTCTACATCCTCTCTTTTTCTACTAAATTGGGCAGAAACACCAAATCAAAGTGAACATTTTGGATCTGCTTACTAAGAAATACTTAATGTGAATTAAAATTTTAGTACTGAAATGAAGCAGAGCAGTGATCAACTACAGAATGTAGGAATATTTGTGCACATCATGCAGGTGCATCTTAAATTGAAATACTCTTTGTTAAAACAGTATAATGAATCCATCCTAAAGCAGTGGGATTGAGTAAACATAATGTGCATCACATATGGAAATAAGTCGTGCAGGTAAAATGTGGATCCTGATGGGATATGAAGGATTCCCACTCTATGTCTTTTTCTCTATGTTGTTGTTTACAAATTATCCAAGTTCATTATGGAACTTGGTGGTTCAGAAAGACACCAGAGAGGAAGGGGGAAGCAGCTGGGGGACCTAATCCATGTGATGAAAAGGAAAGGCAATTAATGAGGAGCAAAGAGCTCAGGAGAGAAAACCCATGCGGCAAGATAAAGAGTATAAGGTAGCATTTCCAAAAGAGAGCAAGCAGTAGGCAGCACAGGGAGAGGCAGAGCTTAATTTCCAGCTGTCTGGTTTGTATCTGCTGTAAAGGCTGTTTTCTCCTTCCTCTTAGGTAGTAATGCTACCTCCAGACCTACTTCTCTCTCTTACACTTGTGTTTGGAATCCAGTGGTAGTTAACTCTGAGACGATATTTTGAACAGGAAATAGTAGAAGAATCTTTGTATTCAGTTTTCGGTGAAGCCTCAATCCCAAATCTTTGAAAAAGAAACATGGCCAGAGAAAGGTCAAAAGTCCCAGGCTTTAAAAATATTAAATAACCACTAAATAAAGGAAATAATGAACAACCATCCACTTGGAAAAAGTTGTTTCATTTATAACAATCGTTGTTATAGATGGAGAGGTGGCCGACATGGGCTGTTTTGCAGGGGCTGACTTTTCCATTATATGCAGTTAGAGAACAGGAATAAGGGAAAACTGCTCTTAAAAGAGAATTAAGCAGTCTTTCATCTTAGGAAGGCCACAGTTGGAAATCTCTGTGTGTATCTTTTAAAAAGCTTTAGTTCTTTCTTTCATATGTGAAACCTCTTGGGTGTCGAAAGGGTTTTGAGCAAAATAAAAATTGAAAAACATAAAGCTATGCATAGAAAGTTATAAATTAAACGTAGAAATACATTGTTCTAGATTATAATAAGCACATGGGTAAATAGCTATTAATTTTGCTTCTGGAAATTTCTGATTGTTTTCACCTTTAGTAAAGGAGCATTTTAGTTATTTTAAATTTTTATACCTATCTGTCCAGACAAAGTCATGACATTTCTCTTTCCTAAGACCTTGCATGTCATTTATCAAAACAAAACATATTGGTATCTGGCCATGATATCAGTATTGACTCCTTAATATCATTAATTTATTAAGAATCAATATAACCATATTACTGGCTGAAATTATAATTTTAGAGGGAATTATAAAATCCCTCTTATATATTATTATTACATATTATTATAAAATCTTAGCATTGGTTGTGATGACGACACATTCAGCAGTTAACAGCAAAGCCTAAATATTTATGTCAATAAGATACCAATATCAATAAATTGATAAACAATAAAATATCAATAAAATAATACAATTGGATAGTGTTTATGAAAATCTTTTAAGTTAAAATCAAAAATAAAGATTCTTAAATGCTTTGCAGATATTGAAGGATTATGGGGAAAGAAGTCCGTTTAGCAGCTCAGAAGTAGCAGTGGTGGAGAGAGGAGTGGTTTAGGATGTGTGATTCCAGCATGAACGCCTCGGCTGAGGGCAGGTGCGGCACTGACTGCGGGAATTGTCAGCTGTACCTGCGTCAGTGGGCCTCACTGCCTGTCATTTTAAGAAATTGAGAGCAACAAAATGCCTCAGAAACACCCAATTTATATTTCAGAGTAAAATAATACACACTTGATACATTTGAGGAGAAAATTTGACATTGATTTTTAAATAAAATTATCCATAAACAATTTGAACCCGTATCTCAGAGTTTACATTCTCTGTATCTCAGAGTTTGTATTCTCTGCCCACAGTTTACTCTTAATTAAATACTTGGCCTGACAACTTTGAATTTCACAGATTATTTTCTTTCTCTGCCAGTCGCATTTTACTTCCAATTGATATATATATATATATTTCTTTTTAAACCAGTAACTGTATTTAGTCCAGACAGAGTAATATGAACTAACATTTCTTGAGTAGATACCATTGCCAAACACTCTGCTTCATGCTCTATGTACTTTATTTTATTTAAACCTCATAGAACAACTATACCAGGCACTGTTAGTGTCATTTTACAAATAAGCAAATTGAGACACAGAGAGTTTAAACAATTGGACTGAAGTTTCAAAGCTAATAAATGGCAAAGCAAAGATATGAATCTAATTTTGATTATACTTACCACTTGCAGACAAAGTTCTTAAATGTTCTTGAAGTCTTATTGTATGCTTTATTAATATATCTATCACTTTATTGATGAAGTAGTTTCCATAAGCTTGATTTAGACTAACTAAATGTGATTAACTTAGGCTAAACTAAATATGAGGGTTACATTTTAATCAATTAAGATCAAAAGGCATCAAGGGAAAGTTTTTCAAAGAGGCTGTCAAGTATCTGGGAGCTGAAATTTTAAGAAATGTAAGTATACAACACTCGGGCTGAAGGCAATAACGTCTGTCTTGAGAGTACACAGTTTAGCCCTCAACCTTCATATATGGGGCATGGAGTGTGGAATGGTTTCATGATCTTAGAGTCACTCTTGTTCCAGTTTCCTATTCCTGGTGAAATCCGGGTCACACTCATGTCGTGCTCTCTTATCTATCTTTTCCGCTGCATTGACCCAAAGAAGGAACACAATTTTTTCTCTTTGTTTCCCCAAGCAATTAATATCAAAGCCCATAGTGTGTGATAGAATTTAGCTGAGTATTTGAGAGAGCGTTAGCAGAGTCCAGCTAACGTTTGAAAGGTGAGAATTATAGCGGCCTCTGATTCAGATAATCATTTTGAAATCCTTGTTCATTCCTGAATATCCAGCAGAGCTGAGTGTCTCAGTGAGTTTTCTGTGTTGAAAGCCAGCCAAAGAGGTCCCTTCTCACGTCTGGCATTCCCAGATAACAAGTTACCTTCAGCTTCACGTCTCCCATCCAGTACGATGCTCACGACAGTTCTCAGAGAGGCAGCCCCATGACGCTTTGCCTTAAGAAAACAGATACAAAAAGCAAAACTAAAATGGCAGCCAGTAGAATGTAGTAAAATATTTTTTAATCATAATAACGAGAGGGGAATGTATTCCAAGAATGAGAAAACATTTCAATAGGATGACCAAATTTTCTTTAAAAAAAATCAACAAAGTTAAAAACTTTCAGAATGGACTAAACAGTCAGTGGCCAACAGCAGAATTCTATAGAAATGAATAATTTAATGCTAATTTATAGAAAAATTATTTAAAGGAATAATAAATAGTCCCAATAAAAGTAGTGAGAAGAGACATGAAATACTTAAGTGGAAGTGTGTATGACGTAAGTGAAGAGTAAATACAGACAGTTTATGTTTATGCATGGAGAGATTCAATCCTGTGGAGATGTCCATTTCCTTCCCACGACTCCAGCATTGTAATGCGGTAACAGTGTAATATCAGCCTCAGGGCGTTTTCCCCCAGTGGTTTGTTTGTTTTCTTTTTTATTACAATTAAAATAATTTGATAATTCATATGGAAGATATCTCTGACCATATATTTCTGTGAACTATTGTATAAGATATTGGGGATAAAATAAGAAACAATAAGAAAAGACACAGCCCCCAAGTCTTGTGGAGTTTTTATTTGTAGTGTGAAAGTTAAAAAGTACACAGATAGATAAAATTACAGAATGTGATGGATAATCAGGTTACTATGGTAACAGGTCAGACCTCATTAGACAACAAAGAGCTCTCTGAGAAGTAACCTTTAAGCTACAACAAAGAACATCTAGAGACAGACATATACATCTAAAAAGACTGAAAATCTATTTACCCGTTCTGTTGAGAGCGATGAAAGGTGTTGGTAATGTTTTCTTCTTTGCATATATTCTTTAAAATTTCTATGATAAACATGAAAAATGTCTAAGAAAAAAAGACATTAAATTCGTTTTTTAAAGAACCATAAATTAAACAATTGTGATTTTTTCTAGAGGGCCCTTTATGTAAGCCACTGCCTTAAACATCAATATATTCTTTAGTGCCTTTCATATAAAAAATTAATCAATGAATGAATATAGATACAGATGAAACACACTTTCTCGTAGTCTCTGTTCACAAACATACTCAGAGTACTCTGAGTACTGAAATATCTACAGTCTTTATTTCAGCAATTTATATAATGTATATATATAAATTTGATTAAAAATACAGAATATTACTACTTACCTGATTTTTTAAAATATTCCATATAATTTCATTATGTTATATTTTTTTAAATCCTAGGTTCAGTTAGGCACTAGAAGAAATTAGATGGGTCTCATTTAATTTATTACTTAACTTTGTTTCTATTCATATTTTTAATTTTTTATGAATGTTTTGAATTCATTTCTTTGAAATTTCAGGAAGATATGGACATTGGAACAAACCTTTCACAAATTAGAATGGATTAAAAATTAGTACTTACTTCTAATATATTTGGCCAATGTAAGCCCATTTATGTATTTTTTTTCCTTCAAAATATGGAGATTCAAACATATTATCGTGTAAGTAGAAAGATCATTTTAATAAGGGTTTTATTTTTTTATTTTTTTACTGAGTAACCTTAAGGTCAGGATAGGTAACAACAGATATTTTTTATATTTCCCTTAATTAAACAGCCAATGTCTGAAAAATACACCTCTTACAAATATTGCATTCTAATGCCTTTCAAATGGTCATTTTAAAAGATGGCAACTTATTTGGAATTTCATGTTCTACTAATGTCTCTTTAAATATAATCTCCTATTAAATAGCCCATGAGGCTTCCAAATAAATTCAATGGGTAAAATCCTAGACACGATGGAATTAAAACACATTTCAGCATTAGAGATGCACGGGCCCATGTGAGTTCTACTTCAAGGGATTGCTCCTTAGAGCAGTAATTGGCAAGTGGTTTAAAGCAATCAATTAGAAGTTTCCACGAGTAACTAGGAGCCAAAGCATTGTGGTCTTGGCTCAAGAATACCCCTGTGGAATGAACGTTTAAATCCATCATGAGCGAAGTCCACTTTGTTTTACATGACACTTGTATACCTCATCAAGGGAAGTACTAATCAACATGCAAGAGCTTTCATTTCAACATTTAAAGCTTATAAAGGAGAAGTCGTGGTAGCTTTTCCAAATGATCTCCAGGAGAGGAAAGAGACGCCAGAATAAGCAATGCACGCCTGTTGCCCCGCCAGTGACCTTTATCTTGAGCGAGAGTTACTTCCTGATGTAGATGTTGGAGACGGTTCATTTTGTGTGTGACTTCAGGCCAAACCAGCTCCCTAAAATGAGGTGAAAATGAAACTTTCAATCCTTTGGACCCAAAGGAGGGGGTGAGGTATGACGAGTGCTACTGCTAAACTAGGCTCACTGGTACTTCTGGCAGGATTTTCATTCTCCTCTTGCATAATATGGGCCCCCCTTCCAAGTGTCAAGTAGAGGAAAGACTATGTGGCATTTAAATCCAATTTCAAATATCTTCAATTCACATTTGCTGAACAAGAATCAACAAAAGAGCTCTATAATGAGAGACTTACTGCCAGAAGTTTTCCATAAAGATCTGTAACAACCTGTGTCTAGAAATCCTTGTGCCAAATAGGATGGGGAGAGAGCTGATGAAATGAGGTCATGGGAATAGAAGAACTTGCTTGGGACGTGTTATTAAACTTATTAATATCTTAGTTTGACTCTATGACATAGAATCCAGCTAGCTTATCTTAGCTGGTTTCCAAGTCAATAGATCTGTGAATGATCTTGACTTACAGCTTGGACCTTATCTGCCTCAAGCTTCCCAGGAAACCAGGAAGTCCAGTGCAGAGCCCTCTTCAGCCACAAAGCTTCCTGCAGGGTGGGAACATGACAGTCACTCCATAGGTATCTGATCCGCAAATTTAGGCCCAGAGGTGACCTAAGTCTATTTTTTTATTTCCTCAAAGATTTGAGGAAGAAAGAATGGAAATAGGAAAAAATACCTCTAGGGGTATTATTGATTTCAATCATCAAAATAGTTAGATAATGGAGAAAAACGGAAAAATGATAAATCTATCTCAGTCTCATTTTTCTGAAAAAGAAAGGTTAATCAGAGTTGATTTACGAAGTGTCAGATTTAAAGAAGTTATATCCTGGGAGAATTCACAATTTCTCTTCCCATCATACATCACAGAAAACTACCTATAAAGGATACTGAAGGAAGAGAAAGGCTTTACAAGTATGATGAATCAGAGTTTGTAAGCCTGGGAGAAGGCTGACATCCAGGAAGCAGGTGCTTTTGCAAAGGACTTCAAATTTTAGTTGAGGAGGGGGTAGACTAGTTGTGGACAGGACTAATAATATAGTACCAAGAGCTTCAGAAAAACAGGGTGAGAGGCTCCTTAGTAAGTAATGTAATAGGAAACAATGGTAGTGTTTTGAGGAATTTGAGCACCCAGTATATTCTCTTAAAAACAACTGAGGGATGGAACAAGGCTAACGTTTATCGATCACCTTCTGTATGCCTGTTGCTCCACTAGCCACATCTGTCCACATGAGGTATTGATTAATTGTAAATCCACTCCATGCGGTGTGGACTTAATGGAATTTGTTCTTCCATTTTAAATGAGGGGGTAGGGAAAGACTGATATTCAGAGTCAGTGTCTTGCCAAAACCCGCACCGCTATTAAAGACCAGGTGGGCTACATGGCACTAGTGGCCAATCATGGAAGCAACTGAAGAGAATTAGAAGCAACTGGAGAATCTGAATTAAATTCAGGAACTTGGCTTCATCTCAGTCACACTGTACTGCTTTCCTTCTCTGGAAACTTGTGTTCTCTGGCCTCTGGATTCTCAGGATGACTTATCCTGCCTGGAAAGCCTCCTTCACCCTCCCACTTTCTCCCCCATGTTCTCTTGGCCTCTGATGCTCACACTGGGCACTTCCTTCAGGAGCCTGCACCGCTGTCACTGGGGAAGGTGGTTCTCCCTGAGCTCCTCCCAGTCACTACACTCACCAGCCCACGCCTTGACGTCTCTTAACTTGTCTGTTGACCCCTCTTGGCAGCTGAGCTTCTTAAGAGCAAGAATTGTGTCTTTTTCACCGTTTTAACCATGGAGCCTCATTCAGTGCCTAGAACATAGAACAAGTTTTACACAAATTGTCATTGAAAAGGGTGTGGTATTCAAGATAAAGGGAAGAAACGTACTCAAACGGAATTACCAAGGTAAAAAGGCAGACCAAGTGTAGACAGAAGAGTAAGGATATATTCTTGCATGGTTTCTGAGCAACAGGATGGCTGTGCCCTCTGAAGGGGGCTGGGAGGGCATGAGGGACCCTCCGCAGTTCAGGGAGCTTAGCGGAGTGCTTGGTGGCAGGAGGAGGGAAAGGAAGATCTTTGAAAGACTGACTGACTGTGCCTTATCCTAAAGAGACTTTCCATTAAACTTGAAATGATTCGAATTTTTTTACCACCCCCCCGGCCCTCCGTGCTCTGGTGCCTAGCTGCTTCTCCAGCCTCGTCCTGCAATTCTAGTTACCTCTCCTTACCTTTGCTACAGATCCAGTGGCTTTCTGGCTCTTTCCGGAACATGCCGAGCATATTCCTACCTCGAGTCTTTACAGGGCTGGTTCCATTTTAGCATTCAAGTTCTCACCTCTTCCAGGAAAGCGTCAACAGTGACAGTACGTGAAACGTCTTCCCCCACCCCCAAGGACCGTCATGCTCTTTCATACTTACTGATCTCTGAATTTATATTTTTTATTTGTTTTATGAGATTTACTTGCTCTTCTTTCATCTCAGCCCTGGAATTTTAAGCAGCATGAGAACAGGTAGGTTCTTGACGGTTTCCCTCTTGAACCCCCATGCCTGGTGCATAGTAAGTGCTTCATCAGTATTTGTGAATAAGAAAAGGAGTTGACCGGCCACCCTGCCATCTTGCTGTGTGACATCGTCAGTGAAATGGATAAACTTGAAAACAGCAGCTAATAGCAGTTAACGTAGTATTACCATATTACTATATTCTGGGCACTGTTCTCAGTGCTTTATGTGGATCCATATATTTAATCGTCAGAAAAAACCTTAAAGTGATCCCAGTTTTGCACGTGAAAAACTAAGGCCCTGAGAGTTTATATTGTTTAGTATAGAACATAGTGTAATGTAGGTACAAGGGAATGTTAAGGTGCATGAAATGACAGCATCTGGTTTTCTGACTTACCATCTGGCTTTTGCTACAGTTCCTAAAATTCATTGCCTGCACATCTCTGACCTTCCCACCATGGAGGAAATTTGTACTTTACCTTTAGGACTTTGCAGCCACTACACTATTTTATCTAAGGTGTCACCTGCAGCATTAGATGTGCCGAACTCTGTTCCCACAGAGCCCTCCACCTAGTTGTGTTAAACCTTACAGCCCATTTACATGGAAAATGTGTTTCCTTAACTATCTCTTGGATGAGACTGAATTCTTTGAGGGCAGGGATGTTGAATTTTTGCCCTGCTATCATTCATCCTGTCATAGCACTGAATACAGAGCAGATTCTCAGAAAGTGTTTCCTGAATGCCATTGTTCATAAACCAAAACATTTTTACTTGTTTATTCCACCAAAGGTAAGAATCCAAATTTTCTGCAGGAAAAAAAAATGTATTTTTAAATAATTAATCTCAAAATGACTAGTTTGATCAGAGTAGTATTTTTTTTTACTTTTTATTATGGAATAATCAGGTTAATTCAGTCACATATATCATATTTTAATCATATCAGAGACGCGCATCTTGCAAATATACATTAGCCTTAGAAATGTACATGAATGTGGCTTTTCTTTGGCCGCGTTATTAACAGCATAACTGTGGGGTTTCAGGTTCCCTCGTTGGTAAGCAGTAGTTATCAGACCACTCCCCTAACACGCAGCTAGTTCATTCCAGATCGGAAGCCCTCTAGCAGTTTAACCTTGGGACTTGGTTAAGCAGATCATCTGAAACAGTGGATGTTTTTCTAAGGCTTATCTGATTAATCCAAACCTCTGGAGTCTACTATACCAGACTAGAAATCTTAGGAGGAGAGGTGTTCTCATAATATTTTTCAACACAATTTTGTTTCTGGCTTTAGCCAAAAATAATGTAAAAGAGATCTGTTGACACATTAAGGTCCAAACTTAGACTTTTTTTTTTTTTTAAGATTTCAAGAAAAAAAAATGTCTTTGACATTCAAAAAAGTTCCATTCTGGCTTGCAGTTCAAACAAAATATTGACGCCACAACACAAGTGGTGAGTGCATTGGGCATTCCTCCTTCATTTTAACAGCTTATGGTGCGGTTCCCTTTCAGACAGGGACAGAGTCCATTCAGTCTTTCCCTGCCTCTGGCAAATTCATCTCAACTGAAAGGACTAGGAGATGATGAAAAGATAAGAACTCTAAGGAGGGCAGCCTATAATAAGACACACAATAACAGGAAATAGGTGGTGGACACACAGCATTAAAATGTGCCTCAAGTGTGAACTTGGGGGTGGGGAAAGTAAAAACAAAGCCATGGCCAAGGCCAAGGCGCAGAGCAATTCTTTTGTCCTATGAAGGAGGAAAGGTTTGCCTGCGTATTTAGAGAATGTTAATTTTCCCCTGTCAGGCAACTTTAATTGAACCCGTGTTCTAGGAGTGACTAAAGCAATATAAGGTACCATCTGGACTTGAACTTAGAATCTAGTTTGCACACCTACAGATAATTTAACATTTCCAAAAACATTTTAAATGGTTTGAGTAGCATAGGAGCTATTTTGCTTTTAGTGTTCTGCAAAGCAAAAGCACAATTTAATTATCTCAATTTGATATATTAAATACTTGTTTGAAGTGGACTAGAATTCCCAGAAGCTCGTAAGACCCAGCTCCAGTGACAGTAATTAGGGACATAATTCTGTGCAAACCAGAGCGTAAATAAAACCACAATACACAGAACCTGCATGAGAAGAGAAAAGAACCTACCAGTCAAGAGTCAGCCTCTTCAGAGAGTCATTCTGTAAGGTTACAGCATTATCCCAGTGATGCTATGGTGTAAAAGACCATATGGAGAAAATCTTTCCCATTTCCCTTTATTTTTTTAAACAAAGTTGGTATCACCTGCCATGATCATCCACCTTATTCATTGGGCTACTTCTATCTTTGGGTTCCCTAAATTAAAGTCTCTCCTCAAAGAACAAGTTTCTGTCACCACAGGAAATATTCAAAAGACTCTAAACGCGACTTTAAATGGACCCCCAGATCACACGAATGGAGGAAAATGCATAACATCTCAAGGGAGGGAGGGAGGGTGAGATGACAAGAATGTTGCTAGTGGTGTTGCTTTTCCTTTCTCTTAATCCCCCATATTCACATGATAATTGTAAGGTTGTATTTACCCCTGATTTCTAAATAAACCACTCCTTTTCCATAGTTCCTGAAACGATTTCAAGCAAAACCAAGTACAGTTATAAGATGTGCATCTGTATAACCCACCGGCCCATTTGTGAAATGTGGTGCTCATTACTGACAGTGGAATTGGGAGGGAATTTGAAACCCATTTAGAAATGTTAGGAATTATCTCAGGAGGAGTCAGAACCTTATCTGGACTGAAGCTGTCTGGAAAAATATGAAAAGAAAGACTCAAGGGCTAGATTGCTATTTGTGCATCTTAATGCATGGTAGTCACCGCACAGTTGGGTGGAGGTGGCTCATTCTGCTCTCACGGAGGGGACCAGGGAAGGGAATCGGGGGCACTGCCTCAGTGTCCTACCAGCTGCCTGCCTTTCCTCACCCGAAGCAGCAGAGGAGGCTAAAAAACCTGTTTACGGTGGAGCGATGTCTTCCTGCTCACACTGCATTGCACACAAAGCTAAGCATATCATGGAAAGGTTGGCTGTAGTTTTCCTTTTCATTATGTTCTTCTGAATCCTGGGAGAGTTGGAAACAAGAATAAAGACAGAGAATTACTGCGTTGAAGACAGTAAGGAGTTTCAGGGGGATGGTTCTGCCCAGAGCTCTTTTCAAAGCATAAATAATAATAACCACCAGGGTTTGGGAGCTGCCTGGGAGTCCAAACCCGTGGAACCTGGATATGTCTCTGTGGTGAACTGAATTGGGGTCGCACATACAAACAGGTCAAGCCACAGGCCGTTGGCAGTCTGTCCAAGCCACTTGAGGACAGGAGGCATCCAGAAGCCTTTCTGATTCTAACACCAAGTTGGGGATTCCCAGATGAAGAAATGTGTCATTAGAGTCTTGTGGTGCAGACAGAGGGCTAGGCTGGCATGACTAATCCAGAGCAATTTTTGGACTTTCCCTCCACCAGATCTGAAGCATCTCTGAGAAGTCTTCCCCGATGGCCAGGGCTGGTCAGTGACTGCTTCCTTCTCTGACTTTCCCTTGGGATACACTGGCAACAAACCCCAGCAAGGACCCGGCACCAAGGGGCAGGAAAGGAAAGGAATTAAAAATAAGGTGAAGACAAGATGTTAAACAAATATCCAGCTAGCCCCTTTGATGACAATTGCGACAAGGCTGTGAAGAATTAGAGGACACTGGGAGGCACAGCTCCTATCCGCTCTCTCCCATTCGTCACTTAGCATTCAACACTTCATTGCTTTCTGTGGGTGATTAATTTCCCTGCTTCTGAGAGGTGCCCCTGACCTTTCTGGCTAGACTGTAAGCTCAGGAGCAGCAGGGACTTGATCTGAGAGAACATTATCGAGCAGAGATCCTTGCAACAGCCACTGGAGAAGGCACGATGGTTTACTTTTGCTGAACTGAGTCGTGTTAAAGGACACATTTCTGTAACAGAGGAGGGGGTGACTAAGCAAGCTCCTTGTAGCTGCTGCCCGTACTGGGTGGGGCTGTTGAGGATGGGAAGTTTCTCTGGAGGTCTAAGTGGCCACACCCTTCTCGTTTACTATCTGAAGTGTGTGGGAAAGGAAGATAGAATTAACTTGAAAATCCTCCACCTTCTGTACCTTTAAAGGAGGGACCTATCGTTGTAGCCATTGTGCAGCAGAGACCGACCATGAGCCTTCAGAGGCGCAACGGTAGCAGTGGAACCAAGAAGGGGGTGGAAAGATAAAGTTTCTGGAACATAATTGAGGAGAATTAGTTGGGTTGGAGGAATGCTGGGGATGTAGTGAAAGGAGACTTCGCACCCCCAACTCCTTGTGCTAAACCTCAGATGTTAAGTAATGTTTTGAAGGAGAATCAAGGAAAACAGGATGCACTCAGCATCCAGGGAGTTTTCGTAAGACAGAATCACTCAGATGTCAAGATGACTTTTTACACTCATTACTTCAGGGGAAGCAGGAACTGAATCAGCGCTGAATCCATCCTACCCTCTTCCACCCGGCCCCTCCCTGGGCCCACGTAGCTAGTGCTGCGGGACCTCCCCACCCTCATCTGCATCCGGGCCAACCTGTTCCCTCAACCAAAACTGACCTCTGTGAGTACCACTCACCCAGGCTCCTACGTTCTGCTGGGTTATCTGTTGAACTGATTATTGCTAAGGTAGCGGTGACTCACCCCCCACCCCCGATAACCTGTTTTCTTTTTAATAAGAGCATGAAAGATCTTATCTGAGAGGAATGATGATGGAAGTGACGGATTTGACTATGAAGCCTTCTTAATACCTCTCACATCATGTCACACAGGCCCACACCTGCTTCAGCTGTAAAGCACTAGCTCCGCTACGCCGTTCACCAGAACTCTGCACTGACGTTCCCAGGTTCACGCCAGGCACTTGGCACAGCCCCCCAGGTACTACCTTGCATCCCGGAGCCACCTTCCAGCTGCTAGAAGGGGTGCCTCTCTTCAACTATAGCATAAAGAAGATGCCATTCAGGAGGTGCTGTCCGTGAGCTTGCGGTCTTCACGCACATCAGCCAGATTTATTCTGTGCTTTGCCCCTTCATCAGTGAACATGACAACGACCACAAGAATTTTCCATAATTCTGGCTACAAAGCTCTCCAGAAATAGAGCATCTGTTAAGTTGGCTTTCAGAGTGTAATGTTAGAAAGACCAAAGCCTTCTTAAAACCGCAGAGAGAACAGAGTTGCAGAGTTCGGTACTGTCGGGGAGGAGCTCCAGGCTCCCCACCAGCTCCAGCCCTGTGGTGGCAGTTTTTGTTCTTTCCAGGTTGGCTCCTACCTGCCAAGACCTGCGCTGCACACATAATGCTTATTGTTTTTCTCCCCCACTGTTATTCATGATTGAAATGGCTCGAGAAGGCAGGTGTGGGAAATGAAATATTATTGAAATATAAGGCGGTGATAACCATTCGATTTCAAGCTAAATTTTCTAACTAGGACTTAAATCTTTTAAACTTCATATAATTTCAGAGCCTACCTTTTTTTCTTAAGAGAAAAACACCTTGTACGTTATTTGGTAGATTCAAATATATTTGAAGGAAACCAGAGGAAATTATCTTTGACTGGCAGCGAGGATAAGTGGTTATATATTATAGCTGTCAAATATAACTATTCCTTATAAAGCTGAATGGCAACTGCTTTTTTCCCTACCCTTCTTTTCTCTTGTTGTTTATTCTCAGATGAGAAATTAAAATATATTTCAATTCTGGCTTAACTTGCTCAGATATCAAATAGAATGTGCAAGGTCTCCTTGACAGGGCACCATTACTTGTTAAATAAGATTGGCACACACGGTTAAGAATTCCTTTAATAGTCATGCAAAATGAAGTAGATCGTGGACCATCAATGCTCTCTCTAGTAAGATAAAAATGAACCTCAGCACCAAGAACAAAACCTGAGACCAAGAGAGGCGAAGATCTCATCAAAGTAAAAATGTGACTCATTCGCCTCTTCCTCTTTAAAACAGGACACCATCTAGAAAGCAGATGTCAGTTGCAGTGGGATGATCCCATACACCACGAACTTAACTGTGACAGTCGGGTGCATTTGTGATGGCAACTACAATGGCTAATAAATGTGCACTCTCTGTTTGTGGAGCCAGAGAGTATTACAAAGATAAGGGAGCTCTCTGTGGTCCTCAAACTGTGCTCTAGAAAAACAAGGATTCAGAGAATGTTCTAGGCCACTGCCAGGCTCCTGGGGTCAGTCATCCAAGAAGACAGGTTCCCACTCCTCAGCTCCACGTCCACCTTATCATCTCTCCTTTGGTTTATTTTATGTGTCATGCTCCAGTCCTGTGAACAGGGCCCAGCACATAGCTGGTACTCAGTAAATGTTGAATGACAGAAATTGAGATTCTACCTAAGATTACATATTTAAAGGACCACAGCTAAAAGGAAGGGAGGAAGGGAGGAAAGGAGGAAGGAAGGGAGGAAGGAAGGGAGGAAGGGAGGAAAGGAGGAAGGAAGGGAGGAAGGAAGGAAGGAAGGAAGGAAGAGAGGAAGAAAGGAAGGAAGGAAGGAAGGAAGGGAGAGAGGAAGGAAGGAAGGAAGTTTGAAACACCCTGATGGGGTTCAGCACCTGAGGGGTGAAGTAGCTTGCCCAGAGTTACAGCAAGTTATTGTCTGAATCAAGTCCCGACCTCCTGATGGTCTTTATGACACACTTGGCTGCCCTGCACCCTCCCTTCACAGAGTTACAGCTCATGTAATTACGATGCTGTGTCACCCCAGTTCTGCTTACGAAGCTCCAGGCTTTCCTCTGTCTCAGTCTTCCAAACCTTGACTCAAACAGTTTGTAATGGAATTACAGTCAGTGACGCGTTAAGTTAGTAGCCAAAGAAAATACCTAAATACCGTTTTATATGTGATGGCTGGTTGAGGACCACAAGTCATAAACCTTTCTCCTTAAATGAAGCAGGAGATGCTGAACACCAAAACCACGGTTTGGCTGCCTTTCTCTTGTTTCAGCTTCTTTTATCTCATGATTCTTGTAGTTGTGGAAGCAAAGGGCTAAATCCCCCAAAACAGGGCCTGTTAGGGATGCTTCCACTCTGACTCAAACAGGAAATACCAGAAAGGTCATGAGGGAGCTGGTTCCTGAGAGATTTTTAGCCAGGGTTACAAACCCCAGAGAATGCAGTGTGTTAGATAATGTTCAAAAGAAAAATGGCACTGAATTGTAGGGGTTACCAGATAAGTCCCTTCCAAGTCATCTATTACTAATACTTGGATTTCGTTTAAAACCTTTTCACAGTAAATCCGTTATCTATCATCCTTTTGTATATTTTTTTTCTTTAACTGTAGCCTTGTCTTAATTAGGAATTAGTTCTTATTGAATGATCTGTAAGTTATCAATCACCATTATACCAATGCAATATTAGTCCTTAATTTGCCAGAATTACTAATAGTGTAATTAGTAATCCACACTGAATGTGTTTCTCTTTGGTCACACCTAAAGCTAGCACAATGCCAATGCATTAGCAAACAGTGGACTTGAATGACTCTAAGAGAATCTGGAAGTATAAGAAAGAAAAAGCTATCACCACTTTCTTAAAACTAAAAATTAAGCATGTTTTTTAGATGCTGGAATCTTTGAATATACCCTTAATTCTGCACAATCAAAAGTAATTTTAAAAATTTTATTCGTGCTAGAAATAGTAATTTTAAATGGTGCCTTCCAGATTTCTAAATATTCTGAATAAAACTAATTACTCTAGTCTGCAGTTTAAATTACAAGAAAATAATTTGAAATAAAAACAGCAGTAAATATAAATGGGAACCTAAAAGAAGTGAGCTTTGGTATTTTGGAACATGGGGCAACAAGTGTTTATCCAGGTATACACTTCACTAGTGTTCTCACCAAATTACTCTTGATCATGGATTGTGTATCTTGGCTAAACAGCTTTTGAGAAAAAGGAAACTCCACTTTACCTCTGGATCCAGTTCTCCAGTATAATGCGTTAGTTCAGAGTACACCAGTGTTGACCTCGCCCAGCGCTGAAAGTTAAAATTATGCTGTTAAGGTCGCAGCAGAAACATTTGAAATTGCTTAGTAGGTGATTCACTTGCTTCTTTTTTTCTCTCAGCAGGAATGAATACTGCTTTTTGCAAGCTGTTCTCTGAGTTTTTATTAAATACCAACAAAAGTGCAACAGTATGAGACAGTGCTTCAAACATAATCACTGCCATTAGCTAGAGTAAACAACAACCAAGGGGCTAGACCTTGGTTTCAACCTACGGCAGGTCTTCAAGTAATCTTGATGCAGAGCAGATTGTATGGAAGGCGGATCACCCGTCTCACTGAAAATTAATATACTTTACCTCTCTAGGACCACCTCCACACACAAGGCTGCTTGTTTTTCACAAGATTATGTGTATTGAAGGAATTCTAAATCCGTCTGCCAGGAGCAGTTTCTAAATACTGATTAACTTAGCATTCAAACAACATCCTCCTGTTATGGCTGTAACACTGACCAAGGCAGAGTCCAACCCTTGGGCAACCTTACCCCGTGAGGATGAAGTGAACCTCTGGGGAGAAGACACAGATTTAAAAGTAAATGGGTGATTCCAACAAATGAAACAAGTTACCCAGTTGTGGTTCTAAGAAGAGGGAGGGGTAAGTGGGTATTAACTTTGTCCTCAGGACAGTGAGGTCTTTGAAAGGACTTGAGTAAGAAAGGATAGCCACATCTGCATTTAGGAAGATGATTCTGGAGGCGGTACAAGGAATGATGCCTCTCAGCCATTAGAAAGCAGCTAGAAGGGAGAGAATGATTCAGCGAAACAAAGGCGGTGATGGAGGAAGATACTAAGAATGAGATCATTTAAAACAAAGGTGCATGGAATTTACAGAGTCTCAGACTGTCTGGACATCAGGGTAATAGAGAAGGAAGATTCAAGGACGGTGCTTCCTGACATTTCCTGGGTTATCATGCAGACGGTGGTGCCATCCAGTGAGAGAGTGAGTATCGAAGAAAGAGCAAATTCGTGCAGCAGGAAGTTGATCAGCTGATCAAAAAAGCAGTACAAAGTGAGACTTACTAGAAGCACCTTTAGAAAATATAGGTAGGATTTAGAGAAATGGCCAAGTCGTTATTACTGTTACAACAGAATGCATTCATAGTTAATTATCATAGTAATTATAGCCAATTTCATAAGAACAAAGCTTTTTCATAATATTGTTTCCCTCATCCTCACTTTTTGCTCATTTCTTATCATCTCAATACTAATCATTGGTCGTAATGATCTTTCCATCAGACCTTCAGATCCTCAAATCTCTAACATAATTAACACGTTCAGATATGAAGAAAAACATAACACATTTTGGCGTCTAAAGTACTTCATGTAAATTCATGTAAATATGAGTTGTCTAATGAACACATTTCTTGTCTTATGCCTTCATATCCCACGGAGTCTTCCTGTCTTGGTAGTTAACACCGGACTACCGGTTACAGAGACAGAGGGATTATTGAATGAGGTTTTAGAAAGAAACCAGGTCCTGTGAACATCAGTCATTACTGGCATCGTGTGTAAGCACAGTGCTGAGTTCTGGGGAGAAGTGAGATGTAAGAAGTGACCCCTAAATAGAGTCCACCACGTGTCTCCAGGTCAGGAGAATAGATGCACGGATGGACGGATGGATGGATAGATGGATAGACAGATAGATAGATAGATAGATAGATAGATAGATAGATAGATAGATAGATAGATAAAGTGACTTTTTGACTGCCTAAAGTTACATGGTGATATAGAACACACATACCATTGAATTAGAGAAAAATGAGTCCTCTCTTATAGGAGAGTTTTTTCCACTCTGCCACTCACACTGAGAAATTTTAAAATATACATAAAGAATATATTCAACTTAAATGGTATACATATACAGACTGTTTGGTATGTAACAAAGAGATGCTTCTGGGGGAGTAAGAAAAGGAAGAGAGGAGACATGATTCCTGTACCCATTACAAATTCAGCTCAGCTGATTAGAACAGAGACCCCACGACGGCTGGCGATCTCACACACACGTGGTCCACATGTAGGAGGGATGTGTACTTAGGAGTAAGCCCCAGTGAGAACGTCAAATCCTCTTTCCTGCCCTTGTACCAGTGTCATGGCCCCTCACTGGTGGCTTTCATCCTTGTTGCTAAATTGTGGTTATTGTGTTTCCTTTTCTGTTTTCTCGATTTCATCTGACTCTGTTACTTGAATGTAAGACCTGTAAACCAGGAACCAGGTCTGTCTTTTTTCCCTGATGTCCCTGAGACCTAGCACAGAGTGTAACACTTGGTAACATATATACTTGTTGAAAAATACTAATCTTAGGATTTTGACATTAAAATAAAGACTTGTCATTCTTTCACAGGGAATCATGGTTATTCCATATTAATCACTTTGCTTTCAGCTTTTTTGTTGTTTTGTTTCTTGTTCTTATTTAAGTAGAGTTGATTTACAATGTTGTGTTAGTTTCTGGTGTACAGCATAGTGATTCAGTTATACACATACAGATTCTTTTTCTTATTATTTTTCATTATAGGTTATTACAAGATATTGAACATAGTTCCCTGTGTGCTTTCAACTTCTTATAAATTAATCTCATGCTCACTAATAAGGCAGGGCCAACAAATCTATAGCTCCCCAGGTTTTTTCTTCAGTCTTCCTGCACCCCAGGATCTTCAGTGGTATAAGCTGCATTTTATTAGTCTTTATCCTTTCAAAGTTTGTTACAGCATCTGACACATAATAGGTGTGTAATAAATATTTATTTTTCAAAGAAGAAAAAAGGAAAGATAGCCAGGGAGGTTTTTGGTTGTACTTCATTAATAGAGGCAATGATTAGAGGAAAAGTACTTTTTATTTCAGTGGTCTACTGATGACTTTAAAATTAATAGTTATAAATAACATTTAATAATAATCTGCCATTATTAAACATTTAATATTTGTTACTTATACACTGATTTTATTTTTTATTATTTATATATTTATTATTAAACACTTAATAATGGTTGGTCATCAGTCCTAAGCTTTTACTTCCAGTAGGTTTTTACCAACATGTATTTGGAAAAATGTATACACTCAGGGATTATGAAAAAAACTGCTGACATGTCTTACAGTTAAATAAACAGGCACATCATGGAAGATCGTGTTCTACTTCCTCTTATTTTATTCTGAAAGAAGTGACAGTTCTTAGTATCTAAATACTTTTCACGTTATTTCCAGGACCAAGTTTAGCTGTTTTACAATGTTTATCCTCAGTCCTTCATCACCTTTTGTCACTAAGCTGTTTGAAAGCATGTTAGATGGTGAGAGGTAATCTGGTTCCCTCACGCCTAAGCCTGCAGTGTCTCACCTGTCTCGGAAGTGAGGTGTTGAATGAGAATATCAGCCCTGAGTGTTGTCAGCTCTGGGGAGTCGGTGCCTCTCCGTCTGCACCTTGTGCCAACTCAGGCTGAACACACTGATCGTAACATACGTCTTGAGAAGGAATTCTAGGGAAACACAGGGATCTCCTTGACTTAAACCCTTAGCGCACCCAAGTACGGGAGCAATGATGGAACAATCATCCTAGACACATCTATTGCATGATAAATGACAGTACACCCACTTTTACGCTGAAGGATTTCAAAGAAATTGACAAAAATCTATGATAAGAACCAATCTACCAAGAACAGATCTTTTAAACTGAAAGTTGCATTAGACTTCATATTTTAATGAATTCATGTGAATGAAGAGATTTGTAAATTGTAGATCAAAGTTATACTTATTTTTAATATTCTTCTCTGACTGTTAAAGATAAATTTAAGCATGTACATATTTATATAGTTGCAGCAGAAATGTACAGTGTGCCGTAATCCTAAGCAGTATTCTGGAAGCTAATTAAAGACATGATCTACTCTATTTAATGAATAGCAGTCCATTACAGTTTTTCCTTTGGAAAAATATGATGTGTAAATCAACTAATATGTTAATGATTGTTTATTTTTACCTAAGATATTTCGGTGGCAACTGGATCTGTATCAGTCTAGTGTATAGTAGCTTAAATTGAAGCAAATTAAATTACTTTAGTTGGGGTGAGTTAGGCCAGGATAGGTATGTGCTGGTGGGGTGGATATTTGTCTCATGGGTAAAGGAGGAGACTTTCTCCTCCTAAGTAATGATATGGGCTCAAAGTCATCAGATAAGAGGAAGTCACAACATGCTAACCTGCAAGAGGCATGTCACAGAATACGAGACCATTTGACAAACAGCAAACAGAAACCTGGAAATTAAACTATTTCCCCAAAGCCAGACCGAGTAGAAGCAAACTGCCAGAGCTCTTCCCTGTATGACCTTTTCCTCAGTGGTACCCAGGGAAGAGGGCGGGCCTTCCGAGGGCCACTGCAGAGGGAGCGCTGGTGGATTCTCTGCTGGGGCAGCGCACGTCACCTTTGGAGCTAACGCGTGGGGATCTTGTCACTGTGTAGATTCCGGTTTTGTAGATCTGAGATGAGGCCTTACGTCCTGCATTTTAAGAAATCTTCTGTGGAACACGCTTCAAGGGCCATCTTCTAGGTGAAAGGAAATTCTCTTTCTTTTTTTTTTTTTTACTAGTTTCCATCAGTTCCCCAGCTCACTTACCTCAGAGCAGCAGGTCAGGAAAGGCACAGCTTCACAACAGCCTGAGCACAGATAAACCTTTGAAAAGGAGGAATTAGATTGACTTCAAAGGAATTGCTAAGAAGAGAATGGACATTTATTTAAAAAAACCAAAGTGCACTCATTCAGACTAAAATAAAAGGATAACCTACCTTTTCAGTGAAACTGCCCAGCAAAAAGTAGCCGTCACATTCTTTGAGAAGGAAAATAAGGCTGCACCTCGGGTCTGCACTCAATCTTCTTAAGTTTCTGCACAGTCCGTTTGAGAGGAACATTATGAAGAAACTTCCAGCCTGAACCTTCCTCCTCCTCCCCCTTCCCTAAGAGTCTAATATTCGCGTTTTCTGCAAAGGGAATTTTTCTATTTTGTGGTCGGCCAGGATTAAAAGCTTACTCAGGCCAGAAACATGCTAAGATGAAACACAGTTGTAACTGAGCAAATCCTTCCCCAAAGCCGTATTCAAGAAGAAATGAATATCAGAAATGTTTAATCCGTACCTTTTCCATTTGATGGCCTTTGCAAATTCTTGCTACTTTAAATACAAAAGTAATATTCATTGGGCTACACTGTTTTTCAAAATATGTGCCTATAATCGATTGTCAAATCCTCTTCGAGTCTGTATGGGCCAGTGTTGGGCTCCTTGAATTTCATTAGCTCTATAGTGAAGCACTAGGTAGATAATTTAATTTGGGACTAATGAAATGTATATATTTCCTCAAACAAGTTAAAAGCCTGATGTTCTAACAATTGTTGTATGAAAATACTTTTATTTAAATAACTATAGCAAAAGTAGCTTGTATTCAGTAAAAAGAAATCACAGATTTGAACTGTATGTGTAAATTGCATTGAAAATTTTTATTTTTGCTCCATTATCTTATAAGTCTATACTTTTAACGGAGGGAAAGTCACAGAATGTCTCTATACACTGGCCTTTTCAATTTACATGAACTGTATTCAAAATTCAGAAGAATAGCAGGAAATCCTAATAGATTTAGCACTTGGAGTCTAGGAAAACAGACACATTTGGTAATAACTCCTATATACCCTAATGTCTGAGCAGGCATCAGACAGTTTACTTTGGTTAAGTAATTAGAAATCTATTACATTAGGGTATTTTGGAAATGGGAAATTAAGAATCCTTTTCTTTGCAAGTGGTTATAAAAGGCAAGGAGTTGATTGCTGTTGATTAAAGAATCTGTTACGAGAAGTAGTTTCTCCTTTCTCCCAAAAAGTTGCATTTTTCCCAAAGAGATACTGCAGGCAACAAAAGCAACTTAGGTAGACTTTAACTTGAGACATGAATCTTACACATTAACAGCCAAGAGCTTTAAAAGTCTCATGCAATCCCATAAAAACAATACTGATTTCATTAACGTTGACATAAATGTCAAACTTGATAAACACAAGTTTAAAAGATCTATACAAAAGATATATGCCCATACAGTAGCCTCCCTTACTTATCTGTGGTTCTGCTCTATGAGGATTCAGTTACCCTCTGTCAGCTGCAGTCCAAAGACACTAAAGGGGAAATTTCAAAAGTAAACAATGCATAAGTTTTAAATTGCATGTCTGTTCTGAGTTGTCTGATAAAATCTCTCTCCGTCCAGCTCTGACCTGCCTGGGATCCCCAACCACGGACATCGTCTGCTCCTGACATCCAGCCATCCACTCCGTCATTGCTGATGATCCAGGGTCACTGGGAGCAGATGATTCTCCTGATGTGTCATCAGAAGGTCCACACTAGCCCAACGCTAAATCACAACGCCTGCGTCATCCACCTCACTTCCTCTCCCATCATCGCGAGAAGAAGGGTGAGTACCAAACAGTAAGACCTTATGAGAGAGAATGGTGACATTCACATAACTTTCATTACAGTATTTGTTCTAATTGTCCTATTATATTAGTTATCGCCGTTTGTCTCTTTGCCTACTTTATCAAAGGTGTGTATCTTTATGTACAGCTTGGTACTATCTGAGGTTTCAGGCATTCACTAGAGGTCTTGGAATGCACCCCAAGCGGATAGGGAGGGACCACTGTACCCAAAAAAAGTAGACAAAAGATGTATAGCTCTATTTGCCAGAACAATCTTTCAAGTGAGGTAGTTTGTTATGATTGAAGACAATGGCCATTGTAAGGAGAGGTAAATTCGCAAATTATATATTGTAGTTCTGTTTATAGTCTTCAGTTTCTCAGGCAAATAGTTTAATAAAAGCTTATACCTTAATGACAATTGAGCCAAAAAAGATACATGTCTATACAAAAGATCAGAAAGTCTGTACTTTCTTTTTTCATTTATTCATTTTTAAAATTTTTATTCTTACACAATGTTTAAAGGTTACTCTCCATTTACAGTTATTACAAAATTTTGGCTGTATTCCCTGTGTTGTACAATACATCCTTGAGCCTGTCTTACACCCAGTAGTCTGTACCTCCCACTCCCCCACCCCTGTTTGCCCCCCCACCCTCCCCACTGGTAGCCACTAGTTTGTTCCTTACATCTGTGAGCCTGTTTCTTTTATGTTACAGTTACTAGTTTGTTGTATTTTTTAGATTCCACATATAAGCAATCTCATACAGTATTTGTTTTTCTCTGACTTATATTTCACTTAGCATAATGTCCTCCAAGTCCATCCATGTTGCTACAAATGGCAAAATTCCATTTTTTACGGCTGAGTATTATTCGATTGTGTGCGTAGATATATACATGTGCACCACATCTTGTTTATCCAGTCATCTGTTGATGGACGCAGGTTGTTTCCATATCTTGGCAATTATAAATAATGCTGCTGTGAACATTGGGGTGCATGTGTCTTCTGATATCAGAAGTGTTCCAAAATTTTGAAGTAGACTAAAAATTACCATCATGTCTGTTTTAAGATATTCTGTTCAGGCATAACTATCCATAGAGAAAATATAAAATGAATAAGATACATTGTCTCAGTTATCAGTTACTACATAACAAACCACCACAAATCAAGTGACTTAAAGCAACAATTGTTTTATTTGCTTGGAATTATGTGGGTCAGTAATTTGGCCTAGCTCAGCCGGCAGGTTCCCTCCCCCTCGTTTTATTGAGATATAATTAGCATACAACATTTTTGCCTGCAAAACTCCTGAACTTCAGATAAAAGCAGTAGAATTCTGTAGCGTCAACAATAACAAGAAAACAGAACATAAGGCCCTCCCATCACACCACACACAGAAATTCCCTGTATGTGAATCATAGACCTAAATGTAAGAATTTTGAAAAGTAAAAAAATTTAAAATAAATACATACAATAAAAAGGCAAACCACATACTGGGGAAAATATTTGCAAAGCACATATTTCATAAAGGAGTTATGTCAGAATAAAGAGCCCTAAAAATTCAATAATAAGAAAACAAATAAAAAATGAGGAAAGATTTGAATAGACAGTAAGGTCTGAAAAAAAAAGAAAAGAAAAGGAGAAGAGATCAGATTTGTGGTTACCAGAGATGAGCAGTGAGGTAGGGGGTATTGGATGAAGGCAGTCAAAAGGTACTTCCATTTATAACATAGATAAGTACCAGGGATGCGTGTACAATGTAATAAATAATAATTAACACACTATATGCTTTATGTGCAAGTTAAGAGAGTAAATCTGAAGAGTCCTAATGACAAGAAAAACTTTGTTTCTGTTTCTTTAATTTTGTATCTGTGTGAGATGAGATGATGGATGTTCACTAAACTGATTGTGATGATCATTTCCTGATGCCTGTAAGCCAAACCATTATGCTGTGCAACCCGAAGCTTACACAGTGCTCTATGTCTATTGTATTGCAATAAGACTGGAAGAAAAAAAACTATAAAATTTCAAGAATAAAACATAAGAGACATCACCATGCTCTTTGGTTGAGCAAAAAATTCTGAGACAAATACCAAAAGCACAATCCATTTTTTCAAAAACTTGATAAATTGGACTTCATCAAAATTTTTAAAAGACACTATTCAGAAAGGCGAGCCTCAGACTAAGAGAAAATATTTGTGAATTATATATCTGGTAAAGGACTAGTTTGTGAAATATATAAAAATACAACTCGATAATAAGATGAAAAACAATTAAATATGGGCAAAAGATTTGAATAGACATTTCATCAAAAACATATACCCAGCACATGAAAAGAATGTTTAGGGGAAAAAAGAATGCTCAGCATCATTAATCTTCAGGGAAATGAAAATTAAAGCAGCAATGAGATACCATTACATACCCTCTTGAATGGAATAATGGATGGACAGTAGCAAGTGTTGGCAAGGTTGTGGAGAACTTGGAACCCTTGAACACTGCTGGTGGGGATGTAAGAAGGTGCAGCCACTTTGGGAGAGAGTTTGGCATTTGCACAGAATGTTAAACCTGTACCACACGACTTGAAAATTCCTCCCTGTCTATTCAGGAAAACACTAGCGTGTGTCCATGTAGACATCACATGCTCACTACTTGTAGAAGCTGTTTTTATTCATATGGTGTAATCTCACAAATATTGTGGCTAACCTGGTTTTAGCCAATGTGGGAAAATTAAAACACAGATTTCTAGTTTTTAAAGTATCATTTAATTTAATTAACTGTTGCTACATTGAAAAAATATCAAATAGGAACTACATGTGTTGTACATCTTCATAAGTTTGTCAGTCAAACAGAAGGAATTACTGTCCTCTGCACTTCATACGGTATTTTTTTTCATGTATCTATATTGATGAAATGACCAAATAGAGAAAGCCAGACTAGGAAGTGCAGCAGGGAAAAAGGGCTGGGGAACGCAGCTGCCAGCAGGTGCGAGGGCTGAGGTGGAGAACACACATGGAAGGTGGGGTCTTTCATGGGAGGGACGATGCCTTCAGTTGAAAGGAAGGACAGCAAGGGTCCTGTTGCACAGAGGTCCGTGGTTGGTGGTAGGAAAGGTGAGGGAGGAGTCGCCTGGTGGTTTCTGGTGTCTTCTAAGTGGTTTTCTTTCTAATGCTTTATTTTCTAATGCTGTTTTGATTTCAAGGATGTATGAAAGGAGGTCATTAGATGGAAACGTGAGTTGGAGAGCGTTTCGAGAGAAGGAAGATGACATGAAAAGTCATCTGTGATAGTGGGAAGGGGCGCTTGAGAGAGAAACTAAGCAGCAGGTGTTTTGCTGTAGTGTTGGGGCCCCTTCAAAGGTTGTGTTTGTGAAGGTTCCCCCAGAATCGCACGCTGGGCGCCGTCCCTATGCAGAGCGGCTGCAGACGCCGTCAGGGACAGACTCAGTCACCATGAAGAGCAGGAGGGTGGGCTGACTCAGGAAAGGAAGGGGGATGCTATTCAGAGAGTTCCCGGACTATTTTGGAGAGGTGAGGGAGGCATCTAGAGACTGGACAGGTTGTGATTGAGCAAGAGAGAACAGGTCACTATTTAGCTGTGGAAATCCTGTCGTATTCCCCAGGCTGAAGTGGACTAGGGGTCGGGGTGGGGCCAGTCACCTTTGACGGTTAAGACTGTGACATTCTATAGCTGTTTGCACTGTTCCCATTTCATCAGAAGGTGATGAGTGATGAGGCCAGGACTGGAATAAGGGGGGGTCTGCCTTCCAGTATTTGGTTTGGTTGAGTTTGATTTGACGGTGATGTATTGCCTAAGATCGTTATTTTGAATCGTTTGTTATTTTTAGCTTTTGCTTTTCCTTTTGGAACATAAATACTGAATGTTTACCATGTTATCAAAGAAGATCCAATCTATGGCGCTGTTATCTGACTCTCCAACCTAAATTAAATGTAATTTGAGAAATTCTGTGTCTCTTATAGGAGATTACAGAATGGCCTTATTCAGCTTCACCAACTTAGAAAAGACCTTAGAAAGAAAAAGCACATTTTTTACTTACTAATTTTCCCAAATCTGAATTCTAAAAGACTTTCTTAACTTAGACAATTCTCCATCCTGGTTCTAAACAATAAAATTTTGCCATTCTCTATATTACGGACAACCTATTAAAGTGCTATCCTCGAAAAAGTTGACAAATTCCAGGAGAATGAGGGCCTCATTTTATCAGTGCTTAAATATTTAGTTCAATAGCCAAAAACCTCTAAGGATTGCTTCAGGAAGATATTAAATCTTGAAACCCAGAGTTTGCTTTGAACATTATTTATCCACTGAGAAGCCATTTTCAATAAACTCTAAGGATACTTAAATCAACAAGTACTTACCAACTGTTGTAATTGGGCGCCGGGTCCTGATCATGTCACCGGCATTGCTAACAGACCACGTGCTGCTACTCACTGTCTTTCCCCGAAATTTACTCTACAGGAAAAAAAAAAAAAAAAGTACAGGATCCCTTGTAAGACCTTTTAAAATTTAAAATTCCCTCAGGAAGTAGCTGTGAGCAGAGGTGTTCACTGAAGCTGGTTGTAAGTTCGCTTGTCATTTGTCCGTGGAGTTTATTTTCACTCTGTTAGTTTTTCAGGCTAATGGAAAAATGACCAGTGACTGTGCATGTGGTCCCAGGGAAAATCTCTGGAAGAACTAGAAGGCAACCTCTAATGTCATAGCTCAGCAGCATAACCGTCACCAGCAGCATAACCGTCACCAGCTGCTGAAAAACACCAGTAGGGCTTCGAATCCTGAAGAGTCAGTTCTTGAATCCCAGAATGTTCTTGAAATCCAAAATGGATGAACAACTTAATTTTACACCTTCATTTTTGAGTTTAAATTTCACTATAAGCCAGTCACTTTGAAGTTTTTGGAAAATCACTTGCCTAGTTAAAGAATTATTTCGAAGGAAAAAAATTAAGGTCGGTTAGGGTCAGTCCTTTATAGCATGTTTATAGGCTTCATACTAAAATACCTTTAACTACATCCTCTTCAGGGTCGCCAATAATCTCAGTCCCTTTAAGTTGCTAGAAAATCCTTATAAACATTTATATATTCCAGAAAAGATCTGGTGTTATTTCTAGCCAAATAGATTTCTAGCCAAATATCCAATCAAGTAAATTATTTGCATATTTGATTTAATGTTTTTTTAAATAAAAAAAACAAGTAAAACTGTATGTGTATACAAGCCAGTCTTCACCAAACTCTTTTAATTACTAAACCAATAGAAGTAATGTCAAAATGACGGAAAGCTTAGTTAAGCAAGTATGTCTTTGTTTACTTTTAGATACTATGGTGTGTTCTTGTGATAAACAATACTAGAAAAAAAGGGACTTCAGGTCTAAAAATGTTAGTTCATCAAAACTAACTTGTTGCCTAATGTTAGGTTCAAGACTAACGTAAAATAAGGTAAGGGTCATTTCAGGAAAAGCAAATAAGCAAACAAACTATAATCTGGAATTTGGCTAAAGAAGTCTTAGGTAAATTTAATTTTTTTTTTTGCCAACTTATCCAACAGTATTATGGCCATAACTATGGCCCTAATTAGAGAATAGCTGATATATTATACTGTAAATGGGAAATTTAGCCAGATGGACAGATTCTCTGGTTGCACCTAACCTTTCACAGACAACAAAGAAACATATTTGGACTTCAGGAGCTGCTTCGGGATTTCAAGACCTGAGTTCTTTTTGTGTTGCTTTATGAATATTGTCTTACGTTGCTTTTCAAGCACTCATGTAACATGATAGGCTCAGAAGTATTGAAGCTGGCTCTTTGGAGGCAATGCCTGGCAATTTTTAATTCCTAAGTCTTAAAACTGTCAAAAGCTTCGAAGATTAATTGTATACCAGTTCTCTAAAAATGCCAGTGGCATTCAATGCTAAGAATAGGCCATCAGAGAGCAAACGTAGTGTTTGTGTTACGTGTTTCCCCAAGAAAGTTAAGAATGTGTACTTTCCTAGACAAAACTTCATCTGGATCACTCTAATGCTGTAACCTAGGCACTGATGTAAAGTTGGAAATAACTGATTTATGGCAAACCCTCTCTTCAAAAAACCCAAATGATATTGTTACCATCCCTGTAATATTAGTAATTTCAATGAACTACATCAGTTGCATTCTAACTTGATACCTTCCTGCAAAAATACCATTTGCATAGAAACTATATGGAGGGAAAAAAATTAAGCACTTTTAGAGTATCACACTTAATATGTGAAACATTAAATTGATTCATTTCTAAAAATTTTAGCAGAAACAAATATTTTTGGGCAATGTCAGCTCAAAATCTGATGTGTCTCCCTTTTTCTTCCTTTGAAGTTAAAGAACATTTTGTGTATTTTGTATATTTGTTTCTTGGTTTTACTTTTGCCACAAATGGGGCTAGATTTACTGTAGCTGAAAATGAGACTCGTTGCTTTATGTGTGTGTGTATGTGTACATATACACAGACAAAAAGCAAGGAATCAAATGGGCAAGAAAGAAATAAAATAAATATATATAAATAAACCTTTAGGTTAATGATATTTGGTTTTAGTTTTTACTTTGACAAAACAGTTTAATCTACTGAGGCTTTGGTCTGAAGTAGATTTAATTATTATATTGATTTCAAAAGATTGATGCAAGATGTAAAAAGCAAATCTCATTCTCTCGCTTTGTGGTTATTAGTTAAGAGGATAGTGATGGTGAGTGGTCAACAGGTGTCACTGTGAAGGTTGAATGGTGCCCTGCAGAGGTTAGCAAACTTCTCTGCATAAGGACGCATAGTAAATATGTTAGTTTTGCAGACCATATGGTGCCTGTCACAACTGCTCAGCTCTGCCACCATCACCTCAAGACAGCCAGTGACATCATATAGCCAACGAGCACATCTGTGTTCCAATACATTATGCTCATGGACATCGAGATTTGAATTTCAAACAATTTTCCTGAAGGACGAAATATTATTCTTTTGATTTTTATACAGTTTAAAAATGTAAAAACTATTCTTAGGTAACAACAACAACAACAACTTGCTGCAGGCCTGAGGAGTGCAAAGAACGTTGAGTCAACCAAACCGCAGCTCTGAGCTGGGGCTCTCCGAGCTCTCCACTCTGCCACCGAGTGAGACCGCCTCCTTGGGCCTCAGCTTCTTCATCTACAAAAAGCTGAGAAGTCTCCTTCAGTTTTAACTTCTAGGGAGTTCAGTGAGATCATCACCCCATAGTTGATAATTAATTAGTGTTACTGACAAGATATGTCATGGCGTTTATAGTTTGCAAACTGCCTTTGTGTTTTATCTCAGTTCACCCTCAGAATTTTCTGTGAGATGGTGTAATTTTGCCAACTTTTTAGAAAAGGAAATTGAGTGTTTAAGAAATAATCTTAAGGTCACACACAGCTAGTGATAACAAACTCTCACCTTGAACCCAGATCATCAGACTGTGAAGTCTCAGGCCAATTCTAATATTTTGAGAAAATTGTCCTTAAAAACAACGCTTTAAAATATTTAACACTCATGTCATACACATACACACACACACACAGACACACACACATCTCCAAGGTATATATATATATATACACACACACAAAACTCACTACATCACTGGTTTATTATAAAAGGATAAAATTCAAGTCCAGCAGGTGGAGGAGCTGCACAGGGCAACGTACAGGGAGGGGTGAGGGGCTCACATGCCCTCCCCAGGCAGGCCACTCTCCCCGAATCCTCATGTTCTCAATATTTTGATCACCTTGGGAAACTAAGTGAAACGCTTTCAGTTGAAATTCTGAAATATCTTTCTCAAGATACAGTCTATAATTCTGAGAAGGAGCTAATGATGTCAAAAGAGAGAGAGAGAAAATTACCTGGAACAGGTCGTAAAACGTCTGTGTCTCGTCCACATGTCTTGTGAAACTGAGGCACTGGTAGACACTTACATTTCAAGGTAATAAGCATTACATTTTTTCTTATACCCTCATAAATCCAATGCTCATTTCAATTTGCCTATCAACATGATGGGCTATATTCTTCGTGTAAAGATGGTATCATCACTAAACAGAAATACCAGATCTCTAAGAATTTTGTACTGGGTTGACTAAAGAAAATCTGCATTTTAGGCCTTTTCTTCATTCTTGACCAATTCCTTGACCTTTAAAAAGTTACAAATATGCTATAGGCCTTGGTTTAGCTATCAGATTCTATGAATAAAAGAAATTTGTAGTATTTATAATTATTTGGGGTGAAAACATAGAACATATTGAAGGAAAATAAGCCAATAATACCTTAATTTTCTGATCTTAAGTGTGGATAATATAATTTATCTCATTACAACTACATCCCAAGAAAATCCTTTAATTGTTAACCATTTATTTATTAAAGGACATCCCTTCCCCCAGCTCATTCTTCTGAAACGTAACTTTCGCCCGTTGACGCAACTCTCCTTTTCCTCTCTCAGACCAAAGTTGTGGGTTTACCCGCGTCCTCGAAATTCCCAGTGCTTCAGCTTGTGCTCCACCGTTGTCAGGATCTCCTCTCAGCCTGTTGCATCAGTAGCACTTTGTCAAAGCTCTCCAGGACTTCTTGAGGGCTGTGACCCCCTATTTACAGGTTTCCTTTCCTACGATCCTTCTTGGTGATTTTTGCATCCCTGTGAATGAATCGTGCAAACCTGGACGTCACGCTTTCTTGTCCTCCTCTGCGTGAGTTCCTGTCACTTCTGTGACCCTTACAGGTCACACAGTATACCATCTCATCTTCTTCGGTGTCTCCAACTACAATGGTGTGTTCTGAAATTATACCCTTTAAAATAACTTCCTCTCCTAATCCTTGGACCCCCTTTCTCCCTCTCAAGATGTTCTTGAACCTCCCTTGACCATAAGCTCTTCAGTGCTTTCCTGTTCTCTCAAGAGGTCAACTTCTAGTCATTACCTCATTCTTCATTCAGTCGAGAAACCATAGCCCATTATTTCAGATAGACACATAAATAACTCTTGAATGAGCCATAATCTTTTGACATGTTGAAATAAACATTCCATCATATTAGTTACCAGAATGAAATATCTTTTTTCTTCATATGGCAAACCCCACATACCTTTGAAGTTTAATCAACTCATGAGAAGTATTATTTCACTGTAAGTACAGGATCTTTTAAAAGCTTAGTTCTACCTAAACTTTGACTCGTGAGTCTAAGATGCCATAAGAAAAATCTAAAGTAAACTATGTTGCCCTTTTAATTGTCTTTCTGCTTAACATGTTTGAGTTTTTTAGGGGTAATATCATGTATTTGGCTGTAAATATAGTCTAGCATTCCCTATTCTTTTATATGAAGAAAGAGTTGATGAGAATAAACATAAAACTGAAATCAGAAATTTTGTTAAGGCATAAGAAACTCACCCCCATGGTTTGGTAAATTAATCTGTTATATTAAAATTAAAACAACCCTAAGTGGACTCCATCTTAAAAGCAAAAGTATCAGTTTTTAATCAATATTTATTGGATATGTCCTTATGTGAATTATGGCAGTCAGTTCTTAATCTGGCATATTTGTAGGCTGTATCTTATGTTATTCAGATAAATTTATGGCATCATTGATTTTCATCTGCCAGTGGGAGAAAATGTGTACAAGTATAATGTATTTCAGAGAGGACAGATCACACTAGAAACTAAAATAAAGGACTGACATTTCCCCTTTTGATTGGGGTGCTGTAAGTTAGATTATTCGTATGGAGTATTAGGTCATATGAGCAAACCTAATTTAAAGATTACAGAAAGCTAATAAGGCTCTATTTTTGGTAGGTCCACAAAAACACTGAAACAGATTCTGTTAAAAGGATTTGATAAATTAATTGAAACCGATTTGAGGAGTACAGAAACCTCAAGATGGCTGAATTTGACAAACAGCTTAAAGCAAAATATAATCTAACCTATAAAGCCTTAGCAACAGCAGTTTTCAGCATGGTTTTGATCAGAATACCACTTTTTCTTCTTCAATTAAATCATCAAAATCAAGAAGTGGCTCCCTGTAAGCCAGGCATTGCCTTAATGTGATCTGCACTTGCCCTTTGGATTTTACATACGTTACAGCATCCAGAGGGGATGATGTAGTTTATTTTTGCTCTGCGGAAATAGTATGAAATCGCCTCTCTAGAGTCATGACTAACCATCCACCATCATGGGGCATGTACACAGCGGAAGTAGTACCGCCTGTGGGCAAGCTGCATGGTGACTCGGTGGGCGTCGGCCACGCTGGTCAGCCGCTCTGTGTCTCGTATGTAAAATTGTATCCAGGTTATAATGAATTGTTGTGCATATTTAATGAGCTAATACACTGTAAAGTGCTGAGTTCGTGTCTGGCATGTAAAAAGTGCTCTACATATTAGCTAAGGGAAAGGACATAGGCACAAATAAAAGTAGATCAGATCACACACGTGAGGTTTTAGCTTCATTGTTATGAACAGTTGCTCTTCAGTAAAACCGTCGAAGGTTCAAATGTTGGTTCTGCCACTTACTGGCTTTGTGACATGACATTTAATCTTGCTAAGCCTCATTCTCCTCATGGATCTTAAAACCTAATAATTTCCCAATAAATGATTGTAATAGTAGCAGTGTTATCATTATCACCAAAGTAACAGAAAGAAGTGATTATTCTGATCAACTGCTTTTAATACAACAGTCACTGAATAGTTCTAAGGTTTAAACTGGTTAAGTCTTCCTTAGATTTTATTTAAGTCACTTACGCACAGAACTTAGTAAACTGTCCCTGCAAACAAGAGTCTGCAAATTGGTCTTGCTGGAAAAGTAAGAGGATGTGATTGCTAAGTGATCTACTCAGAAATCAGCTCCTATAATAACTAGATTTGGGTCATCACCAAGCACTGACAAGGAGGAAGGTCAGAAGTCCCCCTGGCAGAAGGAAACCTGTAAAAGTGTAACAGACCGTAGACGTTAGGATGGTTCTAACAGGCGCTTTCATTATCTCCACTCTGAACGTGAAGTATAAAAAATACTGCAAGAGTTTATTCACAGCTCCACAATAACGACTCAATAAAATTAATCCAGTGAAAGAATAATGGACTTCCTAAAGAAGTCCAATCCAATTGTTTAGGACAATTTAGTCAAAATCACTACACCAGTTTTCCACCCCAAAACTACCGCAGTCACACATGTGACTAAATGCACAGTGTACCTGTGTATTGGAGTTTTAATATTTGAAGCACATGGACTTTTAATTAGATCGATTTCAGTGAGAAATCTAACAAGAGGAATCTTTTTAAAAATCATTCTGCGATATACCAAGATTTCTGAAATACAGTCTTCCAAAAGTCAAAACGTGGTCTTTAAAAACAGTAGCACTGCACTGACTCTGCCAAAATGTTCATATTATGGTACATTCCCCTAGGGAAATAGTTGGACCAGCCTTACGCTGTTACACTAATCCACTGAATCCACTCTTAATTGTTAAATAAACAACTTAGCTTTACATTAGACGTGGGAGATGGAGGAAGTAATAGATACTTGGAAAGACTGGAAAATTATTTTACAAGATTATTACAAGAAAGAATCTGAGCGAAGGATAAAATAGAGTACACAGGACCCATTTGAATTATAAAAAACTGTGTAACTGCGTGAAATGGTTAGTTAACTTACAGCTTTTTGTGCCTTTTTGCCTCCACAATGCTTAGCACACTGACTTGCACTTAGAATACCCTCAAAAATATTTGAGAAGCTGTCATATCGATAAATGCATTATTGTGCACTTAGAGCAAGTTCACTGGAAGCATTACATGGCATTTATTTTAATCTACTCCAGTTTGGGAAAGGATAAAAATCCAAACAGCCGTAAACATGGAAGTTCATCCTCAGGACACCATCTGAATTTGAGGATTTCAGTAAAAAGAAGCCCTGCATTAGGGAGATAATACTCAGGCAACAAAAACTATGGCACACTTTCATGACAGCCACAGGGTCAGAGGGGAGCCAGCTCTGCTTAGGCCAAGTCTTTCTGTCTTCCTGCTGGGGGAAGCCTGATTTGTGGGCTGCAACCACTACCCTGATTTTTAGAAGTAAATGGGTCCTTAGTGTGGTCACATGGCCCTTCAGCGTTCCGCGCCCACTGCCCACTGCTCGCTTCCACTCTCCCAGGTCCCAGCGGCCTCTCAGTACCGCTTGTTCCTTCTTCTGGCTTGTTGCTCTGTCTGAAGTTGCTCCGCCTACCCAGCCTCCTGCAAGACCAGCTCATCCGTACTTCTGATGGAAACCCTCTCTTGCCTCCCCTTTGTCTTGGTCAGTAACACTAATTAGAATATGTGCTTAGCTCTTACCGCGCGTCAGGAAATGCACTCTTCCTGTGAAGGAAGAGTAGGATCGTGATCAGAAGCGCAGACGAGTCAGCTACCTGGGTTGTCATCATGGCTCCATTATTTACTAGCTGCATACCCTTTGGTTCCTGAAGTAACCTCTCCATGCTTCAGCGACTTCCTCTGTAAAATGAGGCTATTGACAGTACCTACCTGCTAAGGTTGTTGTAATACATGCCAAGGGCTTTGTAACATAGTAAGGACTCTGTGTGTGCGTACATGATGTCTCATCACAGTCCGTTTCACACATGAAGCAATTAAGGCTTATGGTTAAGTAACTTAATAAGCTAGCAAGTGGTAGAGATGGGAATTAAACAAAAAGCTCTCCACACCCAAAGATTTGGATGCACTCAACCATCGCATTGTCCTGCCTGCAGGAATAGGTTAAATTGCTCCAGATACCAACGTCTCTTAAACACGTCTGTGTCAGTGCTTTCCACAGGCCACCATCCTTACCTGCGTAAGTACTGAGCACCTTGAGAGTGGAATCTGTGGTTTATTTATCTCTGCGTTGGCAGTCACACTTGGATCACCCACACCCCACACCATGTCAGCACAATGCAGATGTCCGATAATTGCTGGAACAAACAGCTAAGTGAGCAGTGAGGATGAAGAGGTAATATCCAGAAAGTTCTCTGTGTGTGCCACGGTCTCCAAGCTGTGCCTGCCATGGAGACGGGTTCCTGTTCAGGACGGGACACCTCGCTCCTCTGCAGCACTGTGTGTGTGGCTCCTTATGTCTATCCCGTGCAGATCCCTGGATTCAAAGTAAATGTAAGCAGTACGCTTACCTTATGGTTGTTATTTTATGTTACCAACTATTCTCAATATGGAATTTCATAAAATCTGTACAGCAAAGGTTCGAGTAACCAGTAGTCTGTCCTGGACCCGTGTTTCCCTGTCTGTGGCGTCATGAGGATTAAGGAGAGACGTTACCCTCACCTCCCTTCTCCTCCAGCTGAGCCCACACCGCCCTTAAAGATGATGCTCCAGATACACCAGTTCCAAAGCCCCTGTCCCGGGGGCTCCAAGCTTGCTTCAAAGATCTGTTTGGGCCTTTAGCCCACAGAGTCCATACACCATTGGTATCTACACCCCTAGGCCCCGGGGGAGGCCACAGGCCATCTGTTTGTTGGATGGGGAAGGTCTAGATGGAGTTTAGAAATGCCTCTGAGTGAAGTTTCCACCCCCATATGCCTGAGGCCGGGAAGAGAAACGCCCAGTCAGCAGTATGAGGCCAGCTGGAACCCCCACCATTTACCTTCATCCTGGAACGGGGCAACGGTCCAAGACATTTCAATTCAAACCTGCATGTCCAAGTTATAATGAAGGCAGATTTGTTAGGACAGGAGAACAGGGACATATTTGACTTAACACGCCATGAGCCTGATTGATAATTTCTAGATATTTAGCCAAGTATGTGGGCCTGCCTTTGTACTTTTACCCTAGACCCTGCCAATGTGAGGTCAGGCCTGCAAGCAATAATATACCTACAGCTAAAACTGGAGTCATTCCTCTCTTCTTAAAGAATTGAGTTGCTTAGTGAGACTGGGAGAAAGCAGTGACACGTGGACAGGAAAACGGCGGTTAGATGTGCGCCTTCTCGGTGGTGGACGTGACCCACGCAGATGGGCAGCCTCGCTCGTACGTCTTTGTAATCGCTACGAAGTGACTAACACGAGAAAGATAATTTTTCAAAACTCTACTTTTCAGCATGACAGCTACCATATTTATTAGAAAATAAATGTCCTTCCTAACAAGATCCACACGCAGGAAGGAGAGACGATCAGCCACGAAAAAAAGAAATTATTTGTCAGGGCCCAGGTTCCCAAGAAGAAAGCCTGCTTTCATTTTGCAGCACAAGGGAATTTTCACTCTCGTCTGCAGAACCTTGTTAGCCAGGTGGCCCTGTCAGGGGTTCGTGGTGGGGAACCCTGGTGAATGGAGGGTGCGGCTGAGTTCCCGCACCAGGGAGGAAGCGCCACCTGCCAGTGTAAACGGGGGCGACATTGTTTCAACGCAGGGTCAGCCTCTCTTATCAGAAAGGGGGCAAGTGGGAAAGGAACGCGGGAACTCTCAGAAGCCCGCCTCCGTTCAGCAAAGCAAAGGCCGTTATCAGTCTGGTTCGTGGTAGGATGGACATTCCGAGTTATAAAACATCTGAGGGGTCCTTTTGCTCTTTAAAAAAAAAAAAGGAAAAGGAACTGTGGGACCTTGTAGGAAAGGAAACTGGCAGTGAATCCAATCTACACAGAAATCAATTTCACACGGCCATAATTCAAGGAAACGGGACGGCGTGCAGTGACGTGGACATTCAGTTTGCTTTTTAAAATGTGAACTTTCTTCTTGGCCACTGTGATATTTTTTCAGAACAGCTGGGGTTTTTTCCCTTCTCATCTCCCTCAACAGGCACTTTTGCTAAACATGGGAATCTGTGAGACCCAGATTCGCACCGTGACTCATTACTGTTGTTTCCGTTAACTTTTCTCACTATCTCATTCTGCATCATTTCCCTTTTCTCAAGAATAAAAAGCAGTAGTGAGAAAAGTCAGTTTCTTAAAACGTACACCAAACACGTAGTGAGAAACATACTAAGATAAATTCAGGAATCTGGCTTTGACTTTCCCAGCAGGGCATGTTCTGAAACACATACGCAACTTTACTCACATAACAAAGTCAGTAGTGCATTTTCATTTCTTCTTCTCCTCCTGTAGGGCTAGGGAAAGAGGGCTATAGGTTTTTTTCTTCTGTCTATTTTTACTGAATGTGTATCCTTGAGTCTTTTTGTGTATCTGCTGTGAAGATAATGTGTGAATACTTTAAGAATCACGATGGCTGTGGTAGCACTGATACCTTAGAAATATGTCCAGAACTTGAAGAGATGAGTAGCCCCCTGTTACCTGTTGATTTGACTCCCAAATTATGACAGCTGGGGCTTTAAGGATGATCAATGAACAGACCACGATGCTCAGGTTACCTCTGGAAGCACAGGCACCAGAACTGTAAGGGTCCCTCTGAGAGAGGGGAAGGTGTGCCGCCGTAAGTCATATGACGGAAAAGAGGGAAACAAAGCATCAGTCCAGCTGTCAGAGCAAAACCTCTCTAACGCGAGGATGAGCCCAGGTGGGCTGGCCACGCTGGGGAGGAAGGCGGCCCAGCACTCCCACACCCTTCCCCAGACCACACTCAGCGTCTCCCTCTGGGCTCCTGAGCTCTGAGCTGTGGCTGTGAACACCCGGGCTTTATCTCCATTGATTCTGTGCAGCCATTGGTGAGATGTGTCCTAAAGGAATTGCTTTGTCACTTTGTGCCATTTGGGTTTAGGAAGGATTTTGTAGGAATGCTCTGTTTTCGGGTAGCGAGGGATACCTGTAATCCCCCGAAATGAGGCGACGGTGGCCTGGAATGGGATGATGGTGAGGAGCCCAGCTTCTGGCCAAAAACCAACCTATGCCCTTTCAAGCCCGGTCATGAGTGGTTGACAGGTGGCCGAGGGAAGTTAAGCCGTTGAACCTGGGAGAGACCCCGGTTCTGATTGCTGTTCTTGTTTTGAGCAAATTTCCTTCCCTCTCAGTCACAAAAAATATAAACTGTATTTGCAGAACATTTGGAGAAGGCTTATTACTATATAAAAATTAATTTTCAATTCTTTAAAGGACGATCATCACGGGATTTCAAATGGAATATAAATTTGACATGGATATACAATGTACTAAAAACCCATATTTCATGGCAAAACTTTCAGATCACTAGCATTTGAATGTAAATGCAAAAGAAAAGAGAAGTCTAAATGACTGCATTTCAAAAATGTTGCTGAAAAACGGTAAACTCTGGGGACCTAAAGTCTCACGCCACGAGGACATCAACTGAATACCTGACATCTCTTTAAAAGTAGGGGTGTGGGCCCAGGGGAAGGAGAGGGTTTATTCACCTCCGCTGTGCCCATCTCTGGCCTTGAATAGTCACGTTCCTGCAAACAGCAGTGGGTGGTTTTCCTGGACCCTCCGTACTGTAAGGACAGCTCTGACTCTTCGCGGGGCTATTGCAGCGGAGCAGCTGTCAGGGAAGCTCGCGGATCAGCGTTCCTGGGACGCCCCAGCGCATCAGTACGGCCCCTCCTGGGAGCTCGCGTCTCTCCCTCCTGCCCGGTCCTGCAGTGTGCGTCTTGTCGCGGGACCATCGTGACCATTTCCACAGTCTGTCTCTTGCCTCCTCCTTTGCTGTCATCTGCTCACTTTCCCATGTGGCCTTAAGTTAGAGGGCTGAGGACTTGGTCACTTCTAGAGCGGACGAAGTGTGAGTAAAGGAGGGACAGGAGGATTGTCCTTGTGAATTCTACTGGATGCATTAATGACGGAACATCTAGGGCATTACTGGGGCCCACCAGGGAAGCATCTAGTGCTCAAGAGTCTTAAAAATCTATTCTAGATCCTACGGTTCCATTGCAAAATTCTTTGCGTATCAGATTTTCAAAATTTAATCATTAAACTGCAGTATTTTCCATAAAGCTGTTGAATAGGTCATTGCTTGGTATCCAACTTAGTTTCTTCTTTCCTGAACTTTATTAATTTGGCATCTTTGTCTCTGATTGTTTCCTGTCTTCCCTGATGAATAGGATTACTATATATACCCTAAAACTGGCTTTTTGTAGTTAAAAAAAGTTGCATAAATTATATCAGAAGCCAGAATTTTATGAAGAAGTGGAAGCAAAACTGGGTAATTTTTTTCTGGTTGTAAATGGCCGGGAGACAAGGATGCCCGAGGAGCGGAAGCAGGTTAAGCTGGATCCCCTGGGAAGCCTCCCACCTCAGGGTCCCTCCCCCTCCCTCGGGAGGGGCCTCCAGCTAAGCAGAGCACTCAGTGCGGCTGTGTCAGCAAACTAATTGGAAGTACAAGCGTCACAAACAGGCTTGCAGAGAGATGATCCGTTTCCCCATTAAAAAAAAAAATCAGGATTGCTGACAGAGAAAGACAACGAGCAGTGTCGCTCCCTCTACTGGACATGCTCTGAGGGTGAACAGCTCACCCCGTCAAAGGAGACAGTACATGCAAACCACGGGGACAGTCCGAGAAGCATCGGAGGCACTTGGACCCTTGCGAGTAGTAAGTATGTTTTCTTCTGAAGACGCACTTCCTCACTCTTAGAAGCTGAAGGAAGCGTCACTCTAGTAAGTGACACTTGCTTTATAATCTGATTTTATAGAATCTGCCCCACCTAACAAGCCGGAGCCAGCACCAGTGGCCGGGTGTGATGGTCACTTGTTCCTGTGGCAGGAATGATTAAAAAGCACGTTATGTCACACACACCGACACGACTCTGCACCACAAACCGCAAGACTGTTTTTGTATTCTAGGCTATAGAGTGAAGTCGTAACCTTCCAGCAGCATCAAGGAGGGATTTCTCCCCTCTCGTGAAACTCCAGATTATTTTACCACAAATGCAAATTTAAAGCCCCTGCATGTCTTCTGTTTCCTTATTAATTTCCCAGTTACACATTTTGGAAACTGAGATGAAGATTTTTTTTTAATTAAATGAGAAAATAGAAATTCATCATTGCTTGAGTACAGTGATGCCTCGAGTCCCTGACAGGCTGATGGGGAGGCTGGTTATTTTTACAGTTCAACAAACATGTCACTTTGACATAATATCTAACGGTGATTTCTCTTCAGTGGGTCCTGCCTAGGCAGGTGCGACAAAGCATGGACTAAATGAAGAGCATGAGTGACACCTGCTGGGTGGTTAGAGCAATGAAAAGAAAACATTCAAGTACACAAGTGCTCACAGCTAACCCTCCTGGAACCCCAGAAGTCTACAATCTGTAACATACCCACGTGGGTATAAATCCACGGGACTGATGGGAGTAAGGTCTGTAATTGTGTGCATTGCTTTATTGTAGGTTCAGTCAAGGAAGCTTCAGCCCCCGTTTTACAGCCTCTGTAAATACTGTGTTTTTGTCGCCTGTGGTTTCCCACATCTTACCGTGGATTTCCGTAATCTGCCGCTTGCCAGCGGCTTGACTTTGGCTGGGTCCAGGGAGGCAGTCAAATGAGCTTTGCAAATCCAGGACCAAGAGATTCACCTGAATAGATCATTGGAAGGGTCAAAACACAACTTAGCCCCCAGGTGGATAGATCCAAGACCCCAGACACTGCTCATCTATTCCTTAAACTGGGATTTTTTTTTCTATTTTTGAAAGTTATTTCTTAATGGGGCACAGGGATAACTCTTTATTGAGAGCCCATCATGTTATTTCGTTTAGGCTGCACTGACTCTCCAGGAAGTAGGTAATTTTAACTGCTTTTATGGATAAGCTGAGTGTCAGAGGTTGCACAAGCTGAAAAGGAAGGCTCTGTGATCCTCTGTTCAGTCCTCCCTGACTCCCGGGCTGCACTTCTCACTGTGCGTGCTGATTCAGGGGACGGGGTGTTTCTGTATCTTCCAGTCCTAGTAACACTTCGCGCCACTTTTTAACTATACAGCTTTTACTGAAGACAACAGATAATTGTCCATACACACTGACCGAAGACCCTGATTGTTCACTCATAATGTGGTCCTGATTTGGGGCACCGTCTGTAAGCAAGTGCTTTGTAAAGACCCGCAGACCAGTTAGACTGTCCTCAACATCTTTCCTTTCTTTCTCAAGTGCATTTTAAAATGTGGATCCTCATGACTTAATAAGAGAAAAAACAAACAAGCCAATCCAAAAATGGGCAGAAGACCTAAACAAGCAGTTCTCCAAGGAAGAAATACAAATGATCAATAGGCACATGAAAAAATGCTCAACATCACTAATTATCAGAGAAATGCAAATCAAAACTACAATGAGGTATCACCTCACACCAGTCAGAATGGCCATCATTCAAAAGTCCACAAATGACAATTGCTGGAGAGGCTGTGGAGAAAAGGGAACCCTCCTACACTGCTGGTGGGAATGAAGGTTGGTGCAGCCACTGTGGAAAACAGTATGGAGATTCCTCAAAAGACTAGGAATAGACTTTCCATGTGACACAACAATCCCACTCCTGGGCTTGTATCCAGAAGGAACCCTACTTCAAAAAGACACCTGCACCCCAATGTTCATAGCAGTACTATTTACAATAGCCAAGACATGGGGACAGCCTAAATGTCCATCAACAGAGGACTGGATAAAGAAGATGTGGTATATTTATACAATGGAATACTATTCAGCCATAAAAACAACAACATAACGCCATTTGCAACAACATGGATGTTCCTGGAAATGTCATTCTAAGTGAAGCAAGCCAGAAAGAGAAAGAAAAATACCATGTGAGATTGCTCATATATGGAATCTAAAAAAAAAAAAAAGAACATAAATACAAAACAGAAACAGACTCATAGACATAGAATACAAACTTGTGGTTGCCAAGGGGCGGGGGGTGGGAAGGGACAGACTGGGAGTTCAAAATTTGTAGATACTGACAGGCATATGTAGAATAAATAAACAAGATTATACTGTATAGCACAGGGAAATATATACAAGATCTTGTAGCTCACAGTGGAAAGAAAAGGTGATAATGAATATATGTATGTTCATGTATAACTGAAAAATTGTGCTCTACACTGGAATTTGACACAACATTGTAAAATGACTATAACTCAATAAAAAGATGTTTAAAAAATAAAATGTGGATCCTCAGTTCTGTACGTGTTCAGTGATGGACGTGGATTAGGTAATTCCTAAGTTCTCTTCCAGCTGTGTATCTGCCGAAAAGAAACCCAGACTGAGTTGTGGGTTTCCCTGCCATTCTGCAGTCACACACTCGCAGAATCAGTACCTACACACTGTACTCCTCATTCAGGAAGGAAAGAGGTGCTTTCCATGTTTTAGAATTTTTGTTTTGCTTATAATGCCTCATGGCAATTCAGGTGAAGCTACGCATTCACAGGTGGTCTGTTTTTACTCACAAAGCCACTCAAGATATTTTCTTGCCTAATAAAAAAATTGAAAAAAAGTAGGCCCTACTCTTTAAGTAGTCTGAAAAGGAAAACTTTATTTCACCTGCAAAGGAAAATAGCAATGATCAAAACTCACAACATATGTAAAAATGACCAAAAAACTACACTTTTAAATGAAAAGATCATTTATCTGAATTACATTAAAAATATCAGATGTTTTACCGGCTCAAGAAGTTCACAGGGTTTTCAGATTTCCTAAGGTTACAGTTGTGATTATCTTGCTTCCAAAATGAATTGTTTTAAATATTAATGTAGAAGGGGAAAGTAACACAATATAAACGTCCTCCATAATTAGTCAAATTTCTTCATTAAAAGATACAGCAGGTTGAGTTTTGGGCTCAATAGCACCACCTAGTGGAAATAAGCCAGAAATGCTTGTTTTCTTTTGCTGTTGCTCTGAGTGCCTGGCAGTAACTCACCCAGCCTTCAAAGGATGGTGGGAGCCTCCCCGCATTTGGTATTTCTTTGAAACAAAAAATGTTATTGGTTTGAGAACAACTTAAACTCACTTCTGGAATATACTGAACAATTTAGCTGACTATTATAAATACATAAATATCTAATTACAAGCTTATTAACAACTAATCTCTCATCATACAAGATGTTGATAAAGTTTCTTAAAAAGAGTTGAGAGAAAGAGACAGTCTGGAATCAATCACCCAGCAAAACTTTACAACAACATGGACTAAACAACATATTTTTTGATAAACAAAAACTAAGCACGACCACCCCCATTTCTTCATCAAAGGAACTCCTAACAGATAGACTTCAGAAAGCCGGGCAAAGCAAGAAGTAATGGTGAGTCAGGAAAATGGTAAATATATAAATAAACCTCAACATAGATGCTTACAGGGATGAGGAGGAGGGTGATGTCAGATTTGTCTTATTAAAATTTTTTAGGCTAAAATAATGGACAGCAGCATCGTGGAGATATGAGCAGGTGCATATGGTCCAAATGTGTTGCCTGGAACTTTTCTAGGTTCTGGGAACACAGCCAGAGACAGAATCTAAGCTCTCCAAGATTAAACAAATGCATATTCTTTGTACTTTACATTCTTAAGAATTAATTTAAGAATCATTAACTTTAAAATGCGTTACACATGCATAGTAACATTTCAAGGTTTACATAATTTTAAATTAATGAATTAAAGATGAAATACAAACAAACCAAAAGGCTCAATCAATTCAAAAATAAAATGAGAAGAGAAATAAGCATAGAAACAGATTGTCCATGAGTCCAGAAAGGAGAGAAAACTCCAAATAAGTTGATAATCATGATAACCACCAAATAAAAGACAGGGATCATCACATTGGATTTTAAACATCCAGCTTTATGCTATTTAAAGGAGGTAGCCCCAACACGAGGACTGAGTAAGGGTGCAAGTAATAAATGAAAACTGAATACTGTGGGGCCCACACTCTCTACTGTGGCCAGTTTGTAGTTCAGATTGCCCCAAAATATCATTTTTTCATAGTTATTGGGTTTATTTTTAATCTGATTTTCAGTGACTTTTAAAAATTTACTTGTTATGCTTCAGCAAGAGGGTATTTATGGGCAATGTGCAGACAGATGTGAAGAGACTGATTTATTTCCACTAGTCCCACTCTTAAAGATTTGTAATTATTTTTCCAAAGCACCGGATTTTGAGCCTCGTTTGTTCATGAGATTAGATATTGCTCTCTCTTAACACTCTCACAGATTTGGAAAATTTTTATGTGAGGCATGATTAAATGAGCCAACAAGCGCACACTCTTTGGGATAATTTTTATTTATGTTTTTCAGTGTTGTACATTGCACACATTAGACAGCATTACTACGTGGTGTGACATGCCGGAGACCTAGTGCTTGTCTTCCTCAGCTCTGCCACCAGAGGGCACCAAAGCTCCAGAAATCAGCAGAGGGGATGCGTTTCAGAAACCCGCCACTACCGTGTATCGCTTTCCCACAGCTTTTCATAAGCACGCTCTGGCCAGGGTAAAGAATTTCCTCTTCAGGAGGATAAAATGAGCAGTTATTACCGCGGCTCACACCCTGGTTGGCAGCTCCACCACACGTGGCTACTTCAGCCTGAACACACAGCCTGCAGGTGATTTAAGCAAGAGAATTTCCTTAGGTGTCCACTCAGGGCAAAGAGTCTGTCTTCCCGGAGCTGTTAACCTTGCCGGCCCGCTGCCCCCGTCAGGAGGAGAACGTCGGCCAGGTGATTCGTCGTGACCCGCGACCTGCCATCCCCCGTCTCCCACCCACGCTAGTGTGTTTATTCTGGCATTAATAATCACTGCAATCACAGTATTTTACTTCTTGACTCCGTAAGACAACTGGAGAAATCTTAAAGGCAGGACTGAGAACTCCCCGGCTTTATTATAAAAAACAAAACAAAAACAAACGTCCCAAGAACATTTGGAGTGTTTGGAAGTGCTGTGTGTATAACCAGCCCAGCCCACCCCAGTGTGAGCGCAGTGCCAGGCCCATCAAAGATGCTGAGTATCACACACGAGTCGGCAAAGGAAAACTGGCGAAACCTGAGCGAGGTCTACTGCTTGTACCAGTTTCCAGGTTCTGACACTGAACTACAGTCACGCAAGATGCTACCACCAGGGGCAACAGGGATGAAGGACTTCTCTGGCTACTTCTGTAACTTCCCGTGAACTCTAACACATTTTTGAAGGATACAGGCCTTTAAACAATACATTTAGTCTCCTTCCCATCCACCATCCTTTTCAAAACTGGAATTATTGTCACTCACCAGAAATGTATTTCTAATTGGTAGGGCAGACAGGCAGGCAAAAGACAACTTCTAGAATCTGTTGACAGTCTTGTACGAATATCTTGTCATCAGAAAGATGATCAGGGATTAAGGAGATCGTTAAGTAGACAAATGCCTGTTCTCTTGCTCTTCCATGTCCCCAAAGGAACTGTTCTTTTGCCTGGAATTCGGGAACGAAGAGATACAGGCAGATAGCCTGAGCCAACCCTCAGCCTCCGTCGATGCAAGAAACCCATGTGTGTTTTCTGTGAACCACGGGAGGTTGCCGGTGTTCCCTGCAGCAGGAGAACTGAGAGGGTCCCCAGAGGTGGTGAAGCCTCCAAGCAGAACAAGAGAATAACTCACATGAGATGAAGGAAGTGGGGGGAGAGGTCGGGGCACAGCAGTGGTGCGGGGAGGGGGCCTCGGGGCGGTGGGGGCGTGCTACTGTTGGTAAGGGTGGGGGTTACAGAGGTGCGAGCTTTATAGTTCCTGGTAAAACCATAAACAAATAAATAAGCACTTTTCTGCATTTCCTTTTCCCCATTAAAATAATGCAAAAAAGGCAAAAGTCATAAAATAAACGTTCGAGGATTTACGGTTGTCGGTTGCCTAACTCAATCCAGGTATAAATTACTCCCTCTCCATATCCTGCTCTTCGTTATTTAATATTAAGCATCATCACCAAGAAAGTCTCTTCACTATGAGACACCTTCTTACAGTTGAAAAAAACCCGGTCATTTATCCTTGGAAAATGTTATGCAATGTCCTGAAACGCCATCTTCCGTCAAACAAAATACCTGTATAAGCTAAAAAGACTCAAATGTATTCATCACACTCTAAGTTTCTTGCTTCTCATTAATCCATTCAGTAAATACGTGTTACATGTCCTTCTGCAGAGGTCCAGGTAAAACAAACAAGACCAGCAGAGCCCTCCCCACGGAGCTGCCGGTCGGCACGTCTGTCTCTCGCGCGGCCACAGGAGCTGTCGGGAGGAGCGCTGCCGAGGAAGAGGAGGAAGTGACCGAGAACGGTTCTCAGGAGGAGCCGGCGGGGGCTGCCGCGTGTCAGACGGGGCCATGCTTTCAGGGGAACAAGTTCTACGTGTGCTCCTTCTCTTGAAGCTATGGGGCCCCAGCAGTTTTGATGGACCTTCAAATGCTTCAAATTACCTGCCCTTAATAGAGTCTGATTCCCAGGAATGTCTTCCAAGTCCAAACAGCTTGGACGACTCTGGATCAAAGTTGGGCAACAGCTTTGAGCAGCATCCACCGAGACCTTCTGCAGATCTGAGCTGCGCCAAGTGATGCAAAGAGCAGCGGCCTGGAAAGGAGAACATCACCAGGACAGCACCAGGGACCCCTTTGTTCAAACATAAGAAGGAAAGAATTGCTCTAAGTTCTGGAGGACTTGACTAGAAGATGAGATTTGCCAGGTAACTTGAATGCCTGAGAAATGCTTTAAAACTTAACTCTTAAAATCTAACATGCTCACCTCCGGAAGATCCTTAATACCACCATTACGGATGAGATGCAGGAAAATTGTATGAAGTGCTCCCAAAATTAGCAGGTCTGCCCCTGCTGGGATGTAGCGGAAGTGGGGGGGGAGAGCTGGGGAGCAAAAGGTGAGAGAGCACCGGCTGTGCACCAAGATCCCTCTTCCCGCCCACCTGGTGGCTGTTTCTGAGAAGTGACTGCCCAACTGCAGCCGCCCCCTGCTCCCACGCAGGGCCGTGCAGTTGGTTCTCACCCCTGGAATATGACTTGGTGGCGCATGGCACCTCGGGGCCAACCCAGCTAAGCAAGTGAGACTTCCCCACTTTTTCCCGACCCTGCTCACCCAGCCTGACGGGGACTGAGAGCCCTGGGGTGGCTCCTAACATGAAAGGCACCTGGGTCCTTCAGCTGCCTGAGCACCACATCAGCTCCTTCCCAGGTCAGGAAATGAGCTCCCCGGTTCTTGACCTACTGAAATTTTGATGTTATTTATGACAGCAGTTAGTGTTATTCAGGGTTTTTTATTGGGCTCTCAGATGTTGAGCTGAGAGCAGGTCAGGTAGCAGCCAGCCTCTCCTGGCAGAGCGGCATTTGCAGGCTTAGTAGCAAGCATGCACGACTCCCAGGTGGAGCATGGATGGTCCCTGCTTGTCCCCGCAGTGTTGCAACAGCCGGGGGCATTTTAAAAGCAGCAGCAGAGGCGGCTGCGCTCGGATGGCCCAGCTTAAACCAATCAGGGAGAAGCCTCGGAACTTGGGAAGGTTGCTAGCGGGACCCAGTGCCTTCCCAGTTCAGGATGCCTTGGTGTCAGGGCCCGGGTAACGCCTCAGAACCCTCCTTCCTTCTCCCTACTCAGCCCAAGGTTCCTTCCCACCCTCTGTACTCACTTAATGTAGCAGCTGATCACAGCCCTTCCCAGCGGCACAGGCAGGGGAGCGGGCTCAGGGCCACAGGGGTGGCGTCCATGGGAGAAAGATGAAGAGGCTCTTCTGTCTCAAATGTCTAATCACCCCCTTGACCTTCCAACTCCCAGATGTCTATTTCCAGCGTCCTCAACAGATACACCAGTGGGATGTGCATGAACCACACATAGTCCAAGGAGACGCCTCCTTGCTGTTCTCACGGGGGAAGGGAAGGCCCAGCTGAGAAGCTACCTGGAGCTCTGAGGGCTTTTCAGATGGACTCGGGCGGCCCTGCTGCCAGGGTCGCTCTCCTCCTGCAGGGATAACCCACGGGTCAGGCAACAGCCTGCTCAACCCCGTCTCGTTTTGTCTCACCTGAAAAGAAGGGGCAAAGCAGTGAGACAAAGTGTCTTGGGGCCAGAGTCTAACAGAGCCGCGCAGGTTCCGAGACAACAGAAACGAAATCCAGCTGCCCTCTTGAGCATCCCACTTAAAACACACATATAGGTCAAAAAAAACCCCTCTAAATTCAACTGATCTATTTTTTTGAAGGGACATTCCAATTGATTTGGATGTCTGAGTTCACTGGTAAACACTCATTTGAGCAGTCGAAAAAGTTGAATTCCCACAACTCAGTAGCTTCAGGTGTAGCCCAAGGAGCCAGGTGAGTGGCGGCAGTGACCCAGGCCAGCTCCTGTGCCCACGAAGCTGGGGGACGCCGGCACCCTGCTGCCACGCGGAGCCAGCTGTGTGTTCTGACCCATTTCTTCATGAGCTCAACAGGCATCTTGAGATTTTTAACTCAGGTCTGTGTTGTGACCATCTAGTGTTATTTTAGAGCAAAGCAGTTTATACACCCCAGTCGCTAACCCTCGGCTCTTACCATCAGAGGCCCGGGGCCGGGAGAACACAGGGAATGAGAGCAGCACCGCCTGGACTGGGCGCCGTCCGGCTGCGCTCGCAAGGGAGAAAGAGTCTGATCTAAGGTCACCAGGAGGAGCTCAAGAACCAAAGGGCAGCCCTTACAAAGGAGGAGAGTGTTAACGGCAAAGCTGCCCCCATGGTCTGGCCACATTACAAAGACAATGACTTCATTTGTCATCAGTGTTTATTGGGTGCCTATTATGTGCAGAGCACTCTGCTAGGCGCTGGGGAAGGTACAAAGATAAATCCGACAAGACTGCCCTCAAAGAGCTTACAGTCTAGCACAGGAGCACACAGTCCCTGGAGAAGACAACAGATGTGATTAACCGCCCCCCCTAACCACCCCACCGAAAAAAGAAAAGGAAAAGAAAGAAAAGATCAAGTTCACTAGGCTTGGTTTCATCCATTTTCTTTTAGTTCAGCAGCTTTGCATAAAAAAAGCATAAATCTGAAAGTCTTTTAAAATGCATACTTCTACTTGTAAACAAAATCATTTTCATTAGAAAAATGCTGAAGATTTATTGCAATTAGGAAAATCCTCAAACATGTTTATCTTCAGTATTCTCATGAATTTTTTTCTTACGAGTTTGTATTTGTAAAGTAAACAAGTTCCCCAAATTGCATCAAAACATGCAACAACTTTTTGAAACAGATCCCTTTAAACCTCCGGCAGTCACATAAAAGGTACACAGGCTCTCTGCTAGAAAGACGGAAAGCTTACAGCTTATGGTTTTTACCCCATAAACTCATTTCATGTCAATTCAAAGCATTACAAAATAACACCTCGATTAACCTACACCCCCAAAGCTTGCGACCATTGAACTTCAGCTGGAACAGTGGACAATCGTTCCTTCCAGCCTCAGAGCCCCATCTCTTAGTGCTGTTACTAGGCTGGCCAGACCCACCAGAGAGCTATACAATCAATCCACGGGCAGAACCTCAAAATAACCCCCTTTCCTATCACACCATAAGGAATTTCTCAGGTTTTCCATTATTTTCCTTGAAGCATAAAGAACTACATGTAATCAACTGGGAACTGGGGCAACACAATACACTCTGAGAGCTGCTTGTCTCGGTTAAACTGCTGGAGCAGAGGGGCCTGTGAGCACTGCATCTTGAAATCAACTCATTTCTAAGCATAATTACTTTAGATCAGCGACTTGCAGTTCTTCTCTGTTCCCAGGACCCGCTCTGGGCTCCGATGTTCCTAAGCACACTTAGTTCCTAAGTGTGAAGCCTCGGGTCTTTGTGGACACTTTATTATGATATGTGAAAACACTGACATGCAGGTAGATGTGGGACATGGTTACTGGCCAGACACAGGCCACCTCTGTCAGTGTAGACTTACAGGAAACTTGCAAGGCTGCGCACGCCCGCAAGTGAGCTCGTGAGATGGGGTTCCTATTCCCACGTTGGAGTGTTCTTGTCCTGAGAGGCTTCCCTTAGTTAAGTAAAAGCAAAAAACTATTTCTCCACTGTGCTAGTGGGCCTTTCTACTCCTCTTCCTCACCAAACTCCAAAGGAGTGGGTGCCACGGGCTAAGCAGTAACTCGGGTAAGCTTCCACGTGCACCTTCAGCAAACACAGGTCCACGCGTCCAGGGAGCTGAGCGCCCACAGCTCTGCGCCGGGCTGAGGCTGCGGGCTTGCTGGCACGCCGTCCTGGGTGAGGACACGCCCGAGGTCTAAGCTGTGACACCGACAGAGTTTAAGTTTCCGGGTCTAGTATTTGTACAAACTCCATGAAGTTAAATTTTCTAGATGTAGAGTCTAACAGAAAGTCAGATTGATGTGAATTATGTGTTAATTCCTTGCTGTCTTCACATTACTGAGGTGCTTTTCTGTTCAGTCTCTCTGCCCAACAGACATAACAGATTTTATAGACTCATGTGGTGTAAGAGGAGCTCTCTTTAAGTTAGCTAGTGCAGCTCTGCCATCTTACAGATAAAGAAACGGAGACCCTGAAAAGTTTAATGGAAAAGCTGGGAGCCAAGCCCAGTCCAGTATTCAGATGCTGTACCTTGGACCTTCATGGGAACACATGCCCTTATGCAAGAGCTGTTGCCACTAATGTAATTAAACAGAGATTTATTTCATACGAGGTAAGATAACTTTGTATAACCTTCGCTATACAACAAATATTAGCCACTAATACAAACCATTCTTAGAAAATACGAGCCCTTTTTGGTCACTGCTGATGGTGTCACGACAGTGTCTGCCCTGCTTTTAAGGGTGACTGACTGTAGCTGCGTCCTTTGAGGATGTTTATTTGCCCACTGTAGGAAACAGTCATGTTAAGTATGATCACGTAATCAGTCTCTAAATTATTTTACATACATCTGGGTTCTTACACTTTTAACATGAGTGAAATTAATTTATGCAAAGCATGAGTGAGATATTACCTCTATACAAATTGTTGGAAACTTGAAAATTAATTGCTTCCACATAGGATGGGAAACCTCTTGTACATACAGACAGGATGTCCAGGGTAACAAAAAACTATAATGAAAACTATGTAAGTAAATTTTGATTAGTCTGTAATCTGAGGCATAGAGGAAATGATACTTTAGAGAATCAAATCCTAGTTCAAGAGTTAACTCCCCTCCTTGCTAGCTATGTAACAACCTTGAAGCAGTTCTATAAACTTCTGGGTTTCATTTTCTTTATCTGCAAAGATCCAGCATTTGCACTACTTACCTCATTAGATTATTGAGGGTCACACTGAGTAAAATATACGAGTGCTTGTAAATGGAAAAGCACACCAACAAATACTGATTATTATTACCCCAGTAATTATTAAAATGTGGACCTAGAAAAAATTTTAAATAATTACCACTCAGTGGCACTAGGCATGCTCGCTAGAACACACTCAGTTCGGAGGGGAAACCATGCAAGTATTTTCAACTTTCAATGGCAATGTTAAAAAAAAAAACAACACACACACACAAAAATATAATACCAAGGAACCTTGTTTTGGGAAAGCACTGAAAGACAAACATCTGGTTAACTTAAGAGACTTTAAAATGATTTAGAATGATTTACAGCATATAAAGAGGTATTTAGTCTTTAGTGGAGAAAGCTGCTAGTCACCTGTAGGAAAAACAAGCACTGTGGGCATTTCTAAGACAAATGGAATAAAATTCCATCACTTTTGGCTACTTTGTAGACCAGGCTTCTCACCAATTAACTGTCTTAATTTTTCCAGTATTCAGATATACCCAAAAAGAGATAAAAGAGAATGCTTCTAAATCACATCCAATGTGAACTTGCATAAATGCAAGGCACAATCAGAGTTCTTACAACTCCACAGGCACCTGAAAGCTGTAAGTACCCTCATGCTCACTTCATATTCCGTAAGGAATCATGGAAATACAGGGAACACTTCAAACATAAATATTTTACACATCCTTATTATGTGGTTGTCTTATTCCTGTAATACTTCACTCTGGTGGCCTTTGTTTTTGTTTTTAAAATTAAGTTTAAGTAGCACATTAACCTTTCCCTTCAAATACGCCTTTTGACATTCATTCTTACCCCCCTCCCCCCCAAAAAAGTACCAACCCCAAACAAATGAAGATGCAAGGGAAGAGATAAATGAGATAGGATTCATTAGGTATAAAAATATGCTGTTTCAAATTCAGAATAATTTAATAACTCTTCGTTATTTCATATGTATCTGGAAACGGGACAGATACATGTCCTGATCCTGTCACAAGAGGTAGGATTCCAGCATTTGGTACAACATTCCAGGATAGGGTTAAAGTGACATTCCTGTTTCCCCTATAAAAAGATATAATAAACAGATGTCAGCAGGAACATTTGTAGTTCAATAAAAACGTTTTAATTCAAGCACTGAGGAATCAAATAGTTTATTTTTAGCCAGCTATTCCTAACTGGAATTCTGATCTACAAACAAGTTTTGTCAAGTCTTTTGAAATCCAAGACAATGCTGGGGAACTGCAGCCTTCTCACTGCCTGTGTCCCACAAGGACCTAACTCATACGGTCATGGTTACTCCAGTGGTCAACCAAAAAGCTTAAATGAGTAAAACACAGAGAGTATAGAGATCTGAGCTAGGTATCAGAAGACAATGATTTGAAACCTAACTCTATCATTATCCAGATGAGCTAACTTGAACACATCAAAATCTCTCATGGCTGGAGACACTTCATCTGCAAAACAGGTTTGGTTAAAATAGCTCTCCCTAAAATTCTTTCCAATGTTTACTCAAAGAGCTTAAGAGCTACAACTGATTCAAAAGATCATTCCAATTCTTTCATTTTGTATAAAGGGAAACTGAGGTTCAGAGACGTTAAGTGAACCAAAACTGGAAACCTCAGAATCAACTCCAGACCACCAACCAAGCTGCTTCCTCTTTAAGGTTCCTCTGACATCCCGGAAGGAGCCTTGTGGTGATCATGGTCCTGCTCCCGGGGCCTGAGCATCCATGCTGCGGGCCCCCCTAGTCTGTCACATCCCCCATAATGCAGAGAACTGATGTGTATATTAGAGCCAGGATTTCCACACAGTCTTTCCATTCAGACGGGTATAAATACTTCTCATCTCTCTCAACTTTCCTCTTTTTACCCTCTAATATTTTTCTTTAAAATAAAAACACATCACATCTTTCTCGCCCCCTTCACATATCATCTCGTGTAAAAAATGACAAAGAATTGCTCACTTGAGACCATTTCCATCATCAAAGAAAAAATATTTTGTTTTCATATCTTTCAGCAGCAGCTTCGGATTATCACCTCGCAGAACAATCTTGTCCCAAAGGACAACTTGGTTCAGAGCCTACATTAAAATGAAAATTAATTAGATAACTCATCAGAAATAGCATCTCTGTCACTTCAGAAATACTGGTAAGCAAATCGTTTAATTCATATGAATGAATACAACTTTGTGGGAACTGCTAGACATCTTAAAGCAGACAAAATGATCACAAGTGGACAGACATACCAAGGAATCCAACTCTTCTCGTACAAAAGGAAGACCCCCCCCCGAAGGAAGTCACCCCTTTTGCTAATGCCCTCAAGGCTAACACAAGGTTTTCGACTTACATGCTCTCCAGTGAGGCGCTAGGAGAAACAGACGGGATTAGCATCCCTGGAAGGGAAGCATTCTTTTAAGCCATTTTTCCCTATAAAATTTCTGAGACCCTCCAACTCAACGTGGGCCCTGCAAGGTGCCAGGGAAACAGAACTAATGCCTGTAGATCACACTGACTACTAGAGTCTCTTATGAAAACTTACATATCTCCAAGGGTTTTAAATTATCAAGGAATCACTAAAGAAATGAAACATCTTTAATATATTTTCCTTTAAATTAAGAAAACACAGGCACACTATTGTTTTACTATGACAAAATCCTACAAGTCAGACAATTCTTTTAAGCCACTGTTTTGATATATTATAAATTGTTTGGAAAATTAGAGACATGAAATGGAGAAAAAACACATTTGTAACCATTGCTAAATCCCAGTTCTTATTAAGCTATTATCCATTGGCTTGTGAGGCCAACTGCCCAGTGGTGGTGACTACATTAACCAAAACAGAATGTGGAGTAGTAGTTAATTTCTAAAAGGGGGTTCAAATCCTCACCTGAAAGCCTCTTACATTAAACAGAAACATCAAGGCTGAAGAACACAATCTAAGATGTGCCAAAGCAAAATGACTTTTTATGTATATTTATTCATTCACCAAAGCAGTAATCTGCCAAATTTCAAACTGTTTTAACTTACTAGTCATGCTGGAATAAACCAGAATTATGAATATGATTTAGGTATACTCGTCACCAAGGTGACATATTTATTTGGATCATTTGCTGAGACTTTTGGAATAATACTTGTGTTTACAGTTGTTACTCTTCAGAACAGCTTTTTCTAACTGTTTAACACTTTCTTGATTCTTAAGGGCAGGGATCAAAACTTTTCAACCTCATATTTATAGTGCCTAACAAAATATCTTCCATATAAGGTATGCTCAAAATATATCTACAATGAATTGAAGTGCAAAAAATCCTAGTTAACTAATCAAACCAATCAACAGATAAAACTGATTAATTTGTCATCCCCTGAAAATGAATACAGTTCAAATAAAATGCAGAAGTAGACTCATCTCTAACTATGAATTCTCTCTAGGCTGGGCCTGATAGCAAGACATAATGGTAACTCAGGTGAAGACAACATAGAAGCACATTTTAATTCCACAGATTTCACCTTTAGAGTTTAATTCATGTAGCAGAATATTCACTTTACACTTTTAGGACCTAAGAAGATTTCTGTTTTAACAATATGCTATATAAATCTCTCAACCCTTACTCTGTCTGCAACAAAAGCTCTAAATCAGACTGAGCTAATACATTTCAATTACAAACTAAGTTTTAATATTGTTAAAATAGGTTTTAATGTAATCATTTAATAGCTTTTAATTATAAAACATCTGATAAACTCTAACATGATTAAAGAGACTACCTTAAGAATTCAGGTTGGTGAATCCTGTCCAACTCAACACAAAGTAATATATTTCTCAAGAGAAATTAATCATAGATATATGGCTTAATAAAAGACTATCAAAACAGCTCACAGCATGTATTTAAAAAGGAAAAATATAAATATTTAGACGGATTTTAAAATAATCTAAGAGATGATTCACAAATTAGCCATCCTTACAGCTTCTGATTACATGACTGGGTAATGACAGTTCTAAGCACAGGTCACAATTTTGCCAATTCAAGTATCTTGCCATCTAGCTCTCTAATGGTAGCTGTGGAAAGAAACTATTTTAGATGAAAGAGGACTACAGCTGAGGAGCAATTCTGTCCCCCCTTCCATCTTCTCGCTGGTAATTGTCTCCAAAGGTGTTTGAGCACAGGTTGTTTTGAACACCAACCCCAAACTCTGCATCTTTTCTTTTCTTTTTTTTTTAACAAATTATGTTCATGAGACACATCACTATTATCATTAGGTAACATTATTGATTGTGAATGTAAAGGTGCATTTCAAACAGCCTTCCTGGCTAATGCTGAAGTTCTCTCAGACAACCCTTTACAAGCTCTCTCTGTTTCCTTAAGCCTTCAGTGTGGCCGAGCCGCTCCAAAGAGGAGCAGACAGCCCCGCTCAGCCGTTCTCCCGCGACTTACACCTCTTCAACCGCTGACTTCTTGCAGGAATCTTTTCAAGCCACTTTTCCATTTGTGACGATTAGTTTATTTAAAACTAGATAATACAATCTACTCAACTGGGTACATACGGCTAAACTTTGCAAAATGCTGAAAGTGAATGAATAAACGTACGTAGCAGGGCTGACCTCTTGCCCTTCAGAATTCCTCTTCTTCCTCCAGGCTATTTGCCTGTTTCAGGAGGCATGTGATAATCTCAGTGTCTGTCCATACAGCTAGTATCAGTAAAGTTTAACGTCTTTTCCTTTTATTTTAAATTGAGAAATACATGAATCAAATTTTGGTTTCCAGTGTGATGCACGAGGAGCTTGGAGGCTGCCACTCCATCCTAACATCTTATAAAAAGCTGAGCAAACTGGAAAACTAGCAACTCTTCTTAGATCCATAAGAAAAGAAATAGTAGCTCTTAATCGTTTTCCTTATATACCTATGGACTACCTTGCTCGCACCCCTTTCTTGGGAACCACAGTCCTGGGCACTGCAGAAACAGAAAAGCAACAGAATCTACCAAAGGAGATCACATTTTCTTAGTACAGTCACCTCTCCATGGGCTTGTGATTTTTACTAAATTACTCAGGTCAGATATTTTGAATATATAAAAGTTACATATTCCTGAAGAATGAGGTTTTCAATGTCTACTAAAATACTTCTACATATATACTTACATTATTTTTTGTTGAATATTCTGCTGATAAATAAAGAAACAACTGCTTAACATTCCAATCAAATATATTTTCTAGATGTAAATAAATTAAGGAATATAAAATCATAAAGCGGCATATAACTTTAAAACAGATTTTAGTTATTCTTAAATTAACTATTCACAGCAATACTGATACTAAAATTAAAATTAAAAAAAAAAAGAGCGGTGGCCAGAAACATACAAGGCCACTAATTTAATAAAAATATATAAAAGATAGTATATTGCTCATTCCAAAATCAAAAATTATCAGTGAGATTATCAGCATCCTCCCCTGCTCCTCTAAGCATCACTACCTGAGATACTTTGATTAATAAGAAAATAACCGAGAAATACAAAATTTAGTTTTCTGTAAAATCAGCCCACTGTCTAAAAGAAACAGGACTTAATATTTCAAGACTATATGACTCCACTGGAGTTCTAAAGTATAAGCAATCATCGCAATACAACTTGTTATACAAAAGTGAGCTAGGCTTAAGTACAGTAAATTGTCCACCACGTTGCTTTTGGACACATGCCAGTAGAGATTAGAGATCAAAACGTCTCAATCCATGAAATGCTATATAGTAAGAGGATGCAGCTTACCAGAGTGGAAAAAACTCCCCAGGATTAATTATTAGACTGATGTCACTGAGAAATGAACTGAGTTAATGTTTGGATTTCATTAAGTATCATATGCAAATGGTTAAGTCACTGTATTACATGCATTTAGATACTAACAGCGACATGTTCATGACACTCTGCTCTTAGATGTGTGTATCCACTAAAAATCCCTACAAAATTCAGAAGTCTTGGGTCTCTCTTTAAGATCAGGTACAATTTCAAGTTATTGCAGCAGTATTATGGAAATGTGACTATACCAATGATGAGATAGAAAATACTGAATAGTTGAGATATTAGGAAATTTCACTCTAATTGCCCAGATACAAAAAGTTCGTATTTTTACACTAGATCCAAACTCCTTCTCAAAGGTTAAAAAAAAAAAAAAAAGACAAAGACTTAAAAGCAGAAGTTTAACAAAGGATTTTTCTGCTCGTGTACTCTACTTGCTAAAAAAGTGCCTATAAGAGAACAAATTCCTAGTCTACTTCTAAACCCAGTCATTTATTTCTAAAAAGTCAAGTTAAAAGCTAATTCATGTAGCAAAGAGGCATGTGAGGTAAACTCCCCAGGTACATAACCTGCTTCCACTGTTCAGACAGCTGCTTTACACAAGTTCAGACAGTTCACTCTCCATAACCAATTCTAATCCTAGGGTCTGGTCAGGTGAGATCCCAGAAGTGGCAGGAACAATGCTGCCAAGATAGTAATCTAAGGCCCTAAAAGGAGATTAAACCGGCCTAAATGATCAGAGTGGTCAAAAGGTGAAAATTCCAAGTACAGAGAAAATATTTAAATCACCTACATTTAAAGTAACTCTTAACTGTTAAGATTTCTCTGACTCGTATTATAAAAGTACTTATAAAAAGAACTATAATGGCAAAATGCTAATAAGGTTTACCATTAATCATTTGATATTGATAATGACCTTCTGAACCACAGCACATGCAGTTAACATTTTTTAACATATGCTTCTCTCCACTATCACAAAATGTGGACATACTCTTTGGGATTGTACATGAAATATTACATCTAGGTAGGCTGGGTACTGGTAACATTCCTCCTTCTTTAATCTAAATGATCTAATTTTATTTTCTTTCCGAAATACAGATTCAAACTCTTGTAGCTTAGATCTATTTAATGTTTCTGAGAAGAATTTAAAGTGTGTTCACACAACAGTAACTCATGAATCTGTAAATAAGCTTTCTCAAGGTGTGAATGAGGAGGTATTAAACACGATTATACTGAAGAAAACACAGGTATAGAAATTTTCAAGGTTTGGCTGATTCAATGGGTAAACACAGTTACCGTCCCCCAAATCACTAAACAGCATGTGTATCATCATAAAACTAGAGAAAAGGCAATAAAAATTTTTCTTAAAAGGATATCAGCAGTTATATCAAATGTAATGAATCCCAGATCACTTCTTTCTCTAGGTCCAGTGAAGTCTTCTACATTTTTTCTAGAAGTAAAGATAATAGTTTTACCATCTTTCAAACGTAACAGTATATAAAATTCACAAATGTCTTACATAAAACGAAAGACAGGGACTATCTGGGTGCACAGGTGAGACAGCGAACCCACAAAGAAACAAAAAATCAGAGAAACTTGTAAGTGTGCAAACAGGATAAACACTCCAATCCACTATAACAGTAGGTCTTCAGTTATTTCCATTTACTTACCTTGAAAAAAATCCCTAACAAAACCCAAGGGGAGATAAAAGCTGCTCAAAAAAAGTGTAAATACTTTATGTCAAGTGATTTGGTAGAATGAGTAGAAGAAAATTACAGGTGACAACAAAGTGGTGTGGAAACCAGGGAAAAAATGAACTGCTGTTTACTGTGCACTTACTGCGTGTCTGGGTCAGATCCACTCTATACTTCTCCCAATTATCTCAATCCTCACAACAAGCCTAGGGGTTGGGTATCACTTCCACTTAAGACAAAGTAAATGAAGGCTCAGAATGGCAAAAAACATACAAACAAAAAAAGACTTGCTCAAGATTCACAGTAACTAAACCCTCCCAGAGCAGATAGTGGTCGTGTTTTCCAGCCTGGGTCTATATGAACCAAAAAAACGGTATCTAACAGACATGAATATCTGGGGGAAAAAAATTTTTTAAGTGGGGGATACCTATTAGATGATTGGCTTGTTGGCGATTCTGACTTAGAGATAAAACGAAGGTTCAAGAACTAAAGAGCACATGTTGGAAGATGACATAGAGAAGAAAGGAGGACCAGGATTTTTTTTAAAATGCCACTAATCGAAGCAAAAAAGTGTTAGAGAATAAAAATCAGCAAGAAAACAAAATAGGCATTAGCGAAAGGACAATGTCATTTCAAGATTCTACTTTGGGCATTTTCGCAGGTTTAGTCAAGCGGTTGGCCCTTCAAAAATAACATTAAAAACACGCCGTGATCTATCAGGGCGCCGGGATGCCGGATCCTCCCCGGGCATCCTACCCTCGCCCGACTCGGAGCCGCCGCGGAGTAAGGACAAACGGACACGGGAGGGGCTGTCCGTCCGAGGGGCGAGCTGGGGAGCCCCCGGCCGGCGCGGGGGACGGCGGGCGGCGGCCGCTGTGCTGTTGTGTTGCTCCCTCATTGGCCGCGCAGCCGAGGGAAGTGAGGAACAGGAAGGAAGCGGCGGCACCGACCGAGCAACGCTCAAAATTAAAATTTAAGAGCAAGCCCGGGAATGCGCGCAGAGGGTGGGAGCCCAGGGGGCGCCTGGAGGGGTCGGGGGAGGCCGCCCTGCCCGCCGCCCGCCGCCCTCCCCGGCCCGGGCCCCGGCCGCACTCACAGCATGATCCGAGAGACGTGCAGCCGCACCGGGACGCTCCGGTCTTTGAAGGCGGTGGTGATGAAGCAGCCGAAGGTGAGCGCCGCCATCACGCTCAGCGAGAAGGCGAACAGCGAATTCGCCCGCGACAGCACCGTGTTCATCGCGGCCGAGCCCCCGAGCCCTGCTCCACACGCACACCCGGGACCCCGTTCCGGCCGCGGACCGGCTCTGTGCGATCCGCGCCGACTGCGCCGCGCGCGTTCCGGGGGCGCGCGCCGCCGCCGCCCCGCCTCCTTTCCGGTCCCGCGACGCGCGCGAGCCTCCCGGACACACCCACCAGCGGGCGGGCGCGCGAGCTGAAGAGACTGCGCGGCGCGCGGGCCCGCCCCTCCGCCCGCGGCCTGACTCCGCCACCAACCAGCGACGGCCATGGGCGGGGTTTCGCCACGGAAGGCCCGCCTCCCGGGTCCTCGCTTCCCCTTCTCCGGCCCGGAGCCGCCCACCCTCCTTTCTCCCGCCTTGCGTCGGGTGGTTTGGGCTGCGGCTTCCAGAGCGCTTAGGTTCCGTTCATGTGCGCTTAAAACCGGCGGCGAGGCAAGGTAGTTTGGTGTGTGTCCTGACGTGTCGTGTTTGGAAGCATCACTTAACGAAACGCAGAGGCTTCCCCTTTGTCACTCCTCGTCAATGTTAGAACTTGAACATTTTGGGGAGGGCTTGGGGGCCCTTTTACTTTCCACGCCCTCCCTTAGAGCAGTTTCTATTAATACTTTGTCTTCTAGCGGCAGCTAAAGCTGTTTTAGACGATAAGGACGATGGTGCCGGTTCTGAATAGTTGCATTTTAGCAAGGAGTATCCGGTAACTGAAAGGATGACCTCCTTGGGTTCTTTGGATCAAAGGAGGTGATGGCTGTGGAATGAATACGCGGCCCAAAATATAATTTAAGTGCTTATTTATATAAAATATTTAATTTGTATCATATATAGGTAAAGGTAATATATAACCTAAAATAGCATACAAATTCGTAATTTAAAGTGAGCAAGCCATCAGTACATAAGGGCCCTGAGGGGCTGTAGAGTTCAGACCGTGCCAATCCCCGACCTTAAATATACTCTCTTCATTTTGCAGCTAGGGATTTTTGTAATTATAAAAATGGGATTCAGAGGGTCCAGTAATCAGCTGAAATCTTTTTTTTTTTTAAGTTTAGCGTCGATAAACCAAAAGAGTCTAGCAACCCCAGAGACACCTGCAAACCGGAACGTGATGGTCTGACCCTGGTGCTGGTTTCTGTTGTCTATTTGTCGGGCCCTTGCTTTGTATTCTTCATCACTCAGTTACGTTTCGTGCAGCCATCCCGGTAGGATTATTACTGAGTGCCTACTAAGCCTTGTACAGTTCTAGGCTTCGAGAGTAGAGGGCTATTAAGACAAGTCCCTGCTAAGTTGGAGTAGAGCCAAGTAATGAAAAACAGATAAACTGAACTAAGGAGCGATCCTTAGTTGAATTTTTACCCTAAGTTTTCATCTTCCAGGTAGCCACAGTTTATTAGTACAGCAGTGATTTCTTGAATGCCTACTGTGTTGCACATGATACAGAGATGTGTACTAACTGCTTTCTGCCCTCCTGGAGTTTATAATCTGGTAGAGTCAATGAACTAAGAACACAGAAGTCTGAAACGTAAAATATAAATACCAAGGAAGTCACAAAATGCTGTGGACTTGAGGAAGAAGTTACATCTTCGGTCATGTGAAACAAAGCAGCATCTATAAAATATTTAGCACAGTGTATAAACGACACAATTAGGTATTCTTATTACAGGATGACTTTAAAAAAAAAAAAGGGTGCTTATTGTAACAAGTGTTGATGTCCAAGATGAGCATTCCGAAAGATACAGGACTGCAAGTATGGGTTTATCTAAGAGATACCCAGTAGTCTGGTCCAGCTAAACAGCACATGTATAAAAGATTAGTTGGAAAAGAGGCTACAGAGGTAAATTAAGGGCTTGTTGTAGAAAACCTGGCCAAGGAGTTGGAATCTTATATCACAGGAAATTACATATTAAGCAAGAGTAGCGTCACTGAACTACGGCCGTTTACAAGTTACATGTTGAGAGTAAGTGACTGAGGTTGACGACAGTAGAACAGAAAAAAAGGAAGACTGACAGGGATGTTTCAGAGTCAAAATCTGTGATTTAGCAACTGCTTACTTAGATAGTGTGCCAAGTACAGAGGAAAGTAGGTTGTGAAAGCACAAATGAAATTACTATTATTGTTATGACATGATGGCTTGAATTTGAGTGACTGGGTGTTCCACAAACACATACAGGTCCACGATAGGGCCAGAATAGGGATGTGGTGGGAGAATTCTCTCATTCTGTTGTAATTCTTTCATTATTTCTTTAGATTGTTTAGATATTTAATTGTATTGTACATTAGAGAACACTTTACCTTCTTTTCACTTCTTTGTTTCTAAGTGTTTTCATTTGTCCATCACAGTAGCTAATATTTCTAGCAAAATCCTCAATAAGATGCTGGCTTTGAGATGTGTGTGTGTGTGAGTATATATATATATATATAAAATATTGATACTAAGGAAATATCCACTAATTCCTTTTTTATTGAGAAGGGTTTTGTTTTTGTTTATGTTTTTTTACCATGAATGAGTGTTGAATTACTTTCAAATGCATTTTCCGTAACTTTGGATGTGATCCCTAGCTCTGTGGTATAGACTGAATGTTTGTGACTCTCCCCACCCCGGAATTCATATATTGAAATTCTGACTCCCAATGTGATGGTATTAAGAGATGGGGCCTCCAGTAGGTGATCAGATCGTGGGGGTAGAACCCTCATGGTAGGGGGAGAGCCCTTTTGAAAGAGACCCCAGAGAGGTCCCTTACCCCTTCCTTGATTTGGGGGCACAGGGAGAAGACTGCTGGTCTGTGAACCAGGGAGCCACCTCGCACCAGATGCTGAATCCACCTGCACCATGATCTTGGACTTCTGAGCCTCCAGAACTGTGAGAAGTGAATTTCTGTTGTTTATAAGCCACCCATTCAATGGTAGTTTGTTATAGGAGCCAGAACCAACTAAGGCACTCTGTTAATACGGTGGATTATATGAATGGATTCCTAATATTGAGCCATTGCACATTCCTGGAATAAACTCCACGTGGGCATGAGGAATTAAGTTTTAATATGCTCTTATACCTTGTTTTCTAATTCTTCTTTTAAGCTTTGGCCATAAATATCCATAGTTGACATCAATCTGTGTTTTTCTTTTTTATGGATTGTTATACTATTACTGTATTATTATATTCAGATTAGAAAATGAATTTGTAAGATTTCCTTGGTTTTCTATGCAGTGGGATACTTACGTAGCATTTGGATTATCTGATCTTTAACAATTGGGTAGAAATTACCTTGAGATGTTACTCTTCTGTTTTGATGGTTATTGTTGCTTCTCATTAACCATGTGTGTGCTTTCTTCTTTTTTATTATTTTAATTAGTCTTTTCTCTTTGTGGGCTTTTCAAAGACACAAATTAATTGTGTTTTTGTTTCTCCTCCCATCTTTATATTTCCGTTTTATAAAATCTGTTAAGTAATATTATGTCTTCATAATAAATGGTAGCCTTTAGCATCAGAAAATATTCTTCTTTTACTCTTAATGCTTTTTAATCTGAATTCTAGTGAGTCAAATACCAGGATTTCATGGTAGGAAACTGAGGCTGTTGTTTATCTAAAATGACACTATGGACCTCAGTTAAGGTTTAGTGCTTTTTGACTGAATATCTTTCACTCTTTGATAATTTCTGCTGAGAACCTAGCGGCAGTAATGAGGGGAGGGGCTGGAGGGCTTGGTCAGCGCTTGAGTGAATAGGAAGTGGTCAAGGAGGAACAACACGCTTAGCTATATGTCCCAAGAGTAGGAAGACCCCTAGCATAAAGGTAAGGTTTCCATCTTATTTGCAAATAATTACTCTTCTGTGACACCATTTGGGTACCAGTTAACTGGCATGTCATGGAGGACTGTTTCATGGATGAAGGCAGAAGATATGAGACTTGTGGGTCAGAGACTGAGGACTTTGTTACTCTTGGCACAGCACACAGCATGAGCTTCACATCCCTCCGAGTCCCTCAGGGGTGATGCAAAGGGCCCTGATGTATGTCATGCACACACACCATTTGCATTTCATCCGAGCAATGTTGAGCTTGAGGAACCTACCCTTCCATAGCAAGCAGTAAGCAAGGAGACACGACCTCCTCTGTCAGGTTGCTCACTGCAGGTACAGCCCTGCAACGGCCTGAGTAAGAAGTCAGGGCTGCACATCGCTGGCTTACCCAGCAAAACGTGTGCAAATGTAAGACATCTGAATAAGACTTCTCTTGCAGTACATAGATTCCAAAAGTTGGGTGCATTTAAGATTGTGATAAATGACAAATTGCCTTCAGAGAGATTGTGCCCATTTACACTCCAGGCACAGTTAACAACCATGGAGTTTTTGTTTTTTATGCTGAGCTGATTGCTAATTTGCATTTCTGAATGCAAGTGAGGTTAGATACGAAATATGTTGGTTGCTCATTTCCTGTGAATTGCCTATCCCAAATCTTCAGCTATGAATACCACCTGCCGCTTCCTTGCTTGATTTTCAAGACCTCAGATGCTCTGAGTCCACCCCACGTTACCGAATTCATTTCTCCAACACTCACTTCTCCCCTCGCTCACTGTCTCCTGGGTCTGTCATCTCCTCACATCCCGTGCCTTCACCCATGTTCCCTTCACTCAGAACGCCCCCTCTTCTGTAATCCCGTCACATTCTTTCTTCGCATTCCTTGGGTTACAACTCAAGCTTCCCTGCCTCTCCCAAATATTCCTTGACAAGTTCTACTTACCTGGACTTCATTGCTTTGAACTCTTACAGAAAGGAACTTCATAAACCAGAATATGTTAACTTGGTTAATGAAAGACCTATAATTCCTCAAGACTGCTAAGCAGACCATGCCAGTCTTACACTTCTGGGAGTCTTATTTCTATGCATTTCTTTATAGACAGGAAACTAGAAGAACAAAACAGTTCAGCAGAGGGAAAAGCACTTTCTGGGCGTTTGAGGGGACACAGGGCTATGGAGTTTTAAAAACTTGCTGCTTGCAGGTCATTTTATTTCTGTCTTAAGTTGTTCCAAGTGTGACTCTTATGGCGCATAAGGAAATTTAAGAATATATTTCAGGTTTTGTTACAGTATGTACATTTCTTTTCCTTCTTACTTACATCAGAATTACCTGTTCAGCCCGGGGCCCTTCGAATGAAGCAAATTGTCCACTCAGGGGACTGTGGGGCTCCTGGAAAAGCCCATCGTCGGCCAGCCCTCTGCAGTGTTTCTCCAGGCAGCTACCTTTCCACACTTCTGTCCTGTCCTCTGTCACTCTTTGCGTCTCGGCTTTGCCCTCTGGTTCTCCATTTGCGTCTCAGGCCCTCCTTTCTCAGACTTGCTTTTTGAGCCCAGCCTTCCGGTCCCCTGTCCGTGGCCCCTCTGTGTGGTCTGACTGTCCACCTGTGTGACAGGTTAGCTCATGGGTTCACAGCCACCTGCCCCACGTGCACCAGAACAGTATGCAGAGCATCCTTAGGGGTGGGAGTTGGAAGTTTTACCCGAGACCTCTGGTTTCTGTGGATCTGTACCTCACCCTCCCAAGAAAAGGGAAAAGCAAGAAGCCCTTCCATAATCTCTAGAGAGTCAGAGGCATCCGGAAGTTACTGGGATTCTTTAGACAGACTAGGCAGTTAGTATCCAGCTTCTCTGTTCATGGTATCCAGACAGTGGTCCTTTCAGGAAAGTGAGAAGCTGCCTGTGAATCGTGTGACATTCTCTTACTTGAAGAGCCAGATAACCTTTCTCTCTTCCTGGCCACCTCAGACTCACCAGAAACCCACTGTCGAAACTCTCTGACACCTGCGGTGGACATCTGGTCACCGGGGAGCCCAGGTTCCAATTTACACCCCTGCACACACATCCCGAGGAGCTCATGCCAGCTGGAGCAGACGGACCTGTGAAGAGCTGTCCTCCGCGGGCTGGCTTCAGGGCATCACGTGTGAGTGTGCAGTTCGCCCGGGACCCGGTTGTAACACTTCAGACCCCCAAAGCTCTAGAGTCCAGAAGTCCAGAGTTTCAGACCATGCCTCTTGAGATTTATTACCTTTAACTCATTTGAGTTCTCTGGAGGAAAGTCTCTAGATGTCCGCCTGCAACAAAGCCAGCTGCATCTAGGGTGGATATAAACGGGGGGAATAGTTCTAGGGACCGTGTAGAATGCTTAACACCACAGGCCTGAGACTTCTGCCCTGAGAAGTACCTGCTTGCAGGGTTGGCCCTTGCCTGGCACCTGGGCCAGTAACAGTTCCACAGTTCCCTGCACTGGTATAAAACTTGTCCTAAGGGATCAAAATGTCTCCTGCACTGAAGCTGTCGGCAGAAACACCTGCTTTTCTTCAGAGAGTCTGAAATGTTGGTACGTGCTGGGCAGAGGGTCTCTTTACAATGATCCCCAAGTGAAAACCCTGGGCCCCCGTGAATCAAACCTGTAAGGATGATGTCCTGCAGACTTCTCCCCCAAATCAGACGTCGCCAGGTCCTGGCTTTCTGTGCACTAAAGCTCGTGACCCAGCATGTGCAGTCAGGTGGCACCCCACCGTACTGTATTTAGTCAGAACTCCCGGTTTTCTTGAATGCTAAGAATTTCATAGGTCTGTATCTGTTTGTCTAATTAACTGCTCTGATTTGAAAGCGTGATAAAACATTTCCTGACTTCTTGAGAGGGCCACATGCTTATAGCCGAATGGGACCCTTAAGGGCCCAAGGCGCCAGGAGGACTGGGTTCTATCTCCAAGGTATTCATATTTCCGAAGGGATGAAGCCTAGACCCAGGAGACAGCTCTCGGATATGAAAGCCGGGACTGGGTGTATCTAGAGAAACATATTTACATTCCACAAGGGTAGGGTGAAAACCAGCATCCTTCCCATCCCAAAGAAAGATTTTGTTCATGCTTTTGTTTTTTTCTCTCCCCTTTTGGGAAGGAGAGGACCAGCTGTCTCTCACAGGTATATAAAGGGAAAATCTGTCATTCTCTGACCACCATGAGGGAGCTGTTCCCATCTGGCTTAAATTCCTTTGCTCTAGGGGTAAAGTACAGGGAGCAGGGTCCCGTGCACTTAACCACTAATTATAATTAATAAGGAAACTGTCTCTGATTCAGAACATTTCATGTGTGCAGCCAGAATAAATGAATGGGAATGAATATTAAAAACCCAGTACTCCCTACCCTGCGTAGCCAAAAATGGTACACGAGAAAGACAAAGTGTTTTCCAACCTCATGGCAATAGCTGTGAATTCAGATGACTCAGATCTAGAGGCAGATGGGGCCAGGGCCTCATGTGACAGGTGCAGGCGTGGAGAGAAGATGCCACAGGGGACCAGAAGCAGGGGGTCATCAGTGCCACTCTGTGGGTGGTCTGAGCGACATGAAGTAGTGCCTAGTGCCCCACACTGGTTCTGCCACAGTCAGATGGGCCAACAGAGCTTCCATGGAGAGACTTGCTGACAGTATTCAAATCTCTCTGGGATATCTCGACGGAAGCAAGAAATGGCATGAGTGGAAGCCCTTTATTATGCAGCTAAGAGATATTGTTAAGAACCTACTCTTAAAGGCAGTAAACAGACCTGTGGTCTCTGTGCTGGTGAAACCTAGGGGACCTTCTTGCTATTTGCTGCTAGTTGAGAAACTTTGCATTTTATACCAAGCATATGAAGAAAGAAAGAGAGGCGATCTGGTGAAGAGAGATCTCAGAAGCAAACTGTAGTCTTTAATGAAAGGTCCAAAGAGGGAGCTGACCCAATGTCTTAAACACTATCATTGCTGGATTTTACATCTATAGCTGGACAAATGCACTAAACTCACATACACATTACACATTCGGTAGCACTAAGTTGGGCGTGATCCAAGCATGCTCCTCCATGTACAATTACAGAGTATCTGTACAGAGTGTTTATCTGGGATCCAAAGAAATGCCCTGGGATGAGCAATAGGGAGCGGGAACAGGTGCTTTCTTTCTAATTACCATGTGCTGTTATCAGTCTTCCAAGGTAATGTTTTTGGCTGCTTCATATGTTTACCACTTACGAGTCGTTTTGCTGCTCACTTTCATAATGCGTCTTCAGTTGTAGACTAAACCACGCCTGTTCTCAGCAGAGCTGTTTAGATCTCAAAATGAGAAATACCTGTTAGTGTCTGTCATGGTTGCCTAAGTAAAATCAAAATATTTAATGATATCAAATGATTGAAGCCACCTTTTTCGATAATGTAATATGGGAGTAGCTAAATTGACGTTTTTATACGTAGTGTCTAGTCAGCCCACACGGTGCTTCTGTTCCGTCAGTGCACTATGAGAATTAATTAGACAATGTTTTAAAATTATTTGGAAATGATAACATTATGTATATTTATAATTCTGTTAGCTTACATATATATATATATAACCTCCAAACCCAATATTTATATATATGTATATATAAGCTAATAGAATTTTTACTGTTAAATATAGTAGTATGTCATTAGACCGTTCAAAACATAATTCTCTGGTTAAGCCAACTGCGTTAAAGAGTAGGAGTCTGTTTTATGGGCCTTGAAACACTGGTTTACTATTCCCATTGTGTTTTTTAATATCTGATTGCTGCTATGCTAAGGAGATTCTGTCTTTTTGGAAGACTTGCTTTAATGAAGATGTGTTCATTATCTGTTTTATTACTGCCTAAAACAACCATGTTTGGTAACAAAGAAGAGAATCTGCTTTTTTTCTTTTAAAAAAGGTGAACCATGGCAGGCAAACTCACTATTATTACAGAAAAGATTCTTACAGCACCTCCTACCAGAAATTGTAACAGTTAGTTTCCAAAAATCTGCTTTGGAAGATACTAGAACAAGTGATGCCAGTCAGCCTATTTCTGAAAATTCCTTTGCCGAGAGATGAGCTCTAGAAGCAAAGAAAACAGAAAGCCCCAACGCCAGCTTTCTGAGCTCGCCTGCCGAGTGTGGTGCCCGCTCGTGACCTCACTGCCTCTGATCCACTGAGGGGTGAGTTATTTGAAGGCCCTGCGGGATTGTAAAAGAAGCATTTCATTAGATTGTCAGTCTAGTGTTTTGATCTGAGACACTGTAAATAAATCTCTCAAGCAGCCACCCTCTCCAGTGAGCTCAAATAATCATTTACAGTTTTATTGAGAGAAAGGCTGACTTTGCCAAAAAGCAGGCTAACAGCTGATCCATTCCTAATTTATTGGTGCAGATTCTCAGATAATCATTATTCGTAAGGAACACTCTAAGTCAAGCATCCACAATTCTTGGTTATTATATTTTTGATTACATCAGTGGTCAGTATATATTATTCAGTGGAAAGCTGACTACATTGGTGATGGAATCAGTAGAGCTTAAACTCCAGTGAGGATTTTGAAGTGTTGATGATGGGGGGCATCTGTCATTCATGTCTGCTAAATTTTTTTCAGTGCTCTGTCCTTGCAGTGATAGTTCTGCACCTTGCGCATTCTGCCTCCCCAGCACAGAATCCAAAAAACTGCATCTCCCAGCACTGCTTGCAGCTGGGGTACGGACATGTGACTTAGAGTTCACTGATCAGCTCTGGCCTCATGAACCTGTGATTTGACTGCCTACAGAAGAAACAAGGGCCTGACGCCCCGTGTGCAGGCATGGACGCTTGAGTCTGAGGGTGAGCGAAGCCGCGTGGGGAGTCCCTGCGGAGGCTGTGGAGATGGGGTGCTCGCTGGTGGCAGCAGCACCTTCTAGATCGTGGTCTGAGGTCAGAGGAGGCAGTGCTCCTTGTTCTCCGGTCACTCACTAATGCTGAGCTTGTGTGACGCTCTTGTGCAGCGGTTGGCGTGATTTCAGATCCACTTGTTTACGACAAATGGTTTTTAAGAGTGAAGTGGCTTTCGAGAATGAAGTCAGTGTTTTGATGTAGAAGTGACATTGAGCGTCGGGGTGTCACCGTCCACATTTGTGGCTGCCAGTGAGCGCTCAGTAGCTCGGCTGCCGAGGGTCCCCGCGGGGGGCTCGTCGGTAAGGATGGTGAAGCAGCAGCTCTGGCGAGGGGACCTTCAGGTTATAAATGCTCGGAGCTTGTGAGGGCTTCCCGAGCGTTGGGTCTGGGTAGGGCCGCCCTCTGCCGACCCAGACAGCTCCCCAAAGACCTTGGGGCATTAGCTCCTGCCGTGGTGACAGAGGTGACTCCTGTACCAGCAGTGGCCCCAGGAGGGAAGATCGTCTGGCCCGCCAGCACCGCTGTGGCCCTTCGGAGCTGCGGGCTCGGCAGTGGGGGGCTTTGCGCTTTTGTGCCGGCGGCCGGCCGGCCGGCAGCTCGAGCTGGTCCAGCCGTCTCCCCTGAGAACCAGCTCACAGCAAGGTGCAACTCCCCTGGTCTGGAGCAGCAGTGTAATTAATCTACCAGTGGTTTGGACATGTTATTTCTTTATTGGTTTATTAAGAGAGATTATCCTGTATCCTATTGGCTTGTTGAATTATTAGAATCCCCCTAGTGAACCTGTGTTAGATAAATCCGTGGCAAAGACAGTCTCCATCTCTCAGCATAATTTGTCCTGAAACAGAACAAATACCTTTTCGAAAATGACATTTCATGGCATTAGACGTACCGTTACAAGTCTATTTTCTGGAATATCCAGCCGTTGTTGACTTCTGAGCCTTTGCAGGTACATAATAACGAGCAAGAACTGCATTCTCTTTTTTGTCCTTCAGTTTACAGTATTTACGCTCAGCTTAGTTACAGAGTGCCAGATGACAGCTCATTGCCGATACTTTATTAAGCAAACACCGTGTAGTAATATCTAGGACTGCCACAGGGACTCCATAGTCATCTGTGGCCATGTTTGAACACTTGGTACTGAGTAGATATTTCTTTGGGGACAGTTTTCTAAAATGAAGTCCAGATATTATCTCGCAAGATGTTTAGCTGTGGAGTCTTTGCTCAGTACTTTCCTTTATGCGCTTGTACCCAGGCTTCACAGAGCAGCGTTGAATTCTGTGCCCTGCGTTTTCCGCTGCCGCACGTCCACGCTTCTGTTGTGCCGTCACTTTGATGTTGTTCTCTGATGCCTGCCTTTCTTTCACTATCCGATTAGTCACCAGGTTCTGTCAGTTCTGCCCTGAAATGAATCTTGCATTTCACCACGTTTCTCAAGTGTTACTTCATTGCCCTAGTTCCAGCCGTCACCTCGCCTGGATGACTGGGGCAGCGTCCCCACCCGCCCTCTGATTCTGTACACACCAGCTAACAGCATCCTCCCTCGCGTTGAGTGAAGCCTTTCAGTCGCCTTCCATTTAGTTTAGAATAAAACCCTGTGGACTTGTGATCTTGCGTTTTGGTTCTTCAAGAGGAAGTCACGGAGACAGAGCCCAGCACGCAGGCGGTTTTGCAGGGGGCACCAGGGGCAGTTCCCCAGGGGGCTGACAGCCGAGGGCAGGTGCAGGCAGCACTGCCGGCTGGAGAAGAAGAGCTTCAGTTCCCAAGGGGAATGGGGTACATCACCGCGTCTGCTGTCCGTGGCACTGGGACAGTGGCCGGGCCCCTCTTCAGCACCGTCCTGTGCCCGGCTTCCCTCACACACGCTTCAGGCGCAGTGGCCTTCTGTCAGGTCCTGGGAAACCAAATCCTTGACTCCCACAGGCCCCTGAGCCTCCTCCACTGTGCCTGGCACCCTCTTCACGTGGCCGGCTCTCTGGTCCTTCTGATCCCTGCTTAACGCTCTCTGAAAGGTATCCCCTGGCTTCCCTGTTGTGGATCACCACTGTTACTCTTTGTCACAACACTGCGTTTACTTCTACAATGTACCCGTCAGTCGTATTTATCTTTTAAATCATTATTATCTGGCTTCTTCACGAGAATACAAGACCCATGGCAAAAGGGAAGCCTGTTTTGCGCATGCTTGTTTCTCTGACATCTGACATGGTGTGGGCACTTGAGAAGTGGGTATAAATCTATAAAGCACATGTTTTCCTGTCACGGAAGCTTGGCAGTCCATCAGACTGGTCCGTCAGCCAGGCTGCGTCGTGCGGTGGTAAGAGTGCTAAACCTCAGTGACTCGAAGTGCAGAGGTCATGCTCCCCCTCTGTGTCCCTGCTGGGCACACCTGCTGTCCTCATGCGGGTTCCCAGGCCAGGGGAGGCTTGATCTCCCGGCTGGGTGTCTGCTGAGGTGGGGAAGGGGGAACAGGGAGGGCTGCGCGTCTGCTCTGCAGGCCTCTGCCCAAAAGAGCAAGTCACATGTTGGCGCCCGGGTCCCAAGGACGGTGGGCCTTCCAGGTTAGCTCTTGTCTCACAGGTGTGGGCCGAGAGCAGCTGACTGTGGGATTCAGTCTGTTCACTGCTGTTAACTTGTGATGAAACTGTATTTTTTATTTCTGGGCAGTCACATCTGGGCATATTACATTAAAGTATTCATGAGATGCCATTGTGAGGCACAAGGCTAATTGGCGTCACCCTCACTGACACCAAAACCTCCGTGGAAATAAATAAGGAACTTAAGAAAACCTGTTGATGTTTGAGAATCACTCCAAAAGGGGAAAAAATAGAACCTGCTTTAGAAATCCATTTACCAAGTTACTCCAAGAATTCCAGATTATACCCCAAAGCTGTATTGTCAAAATTATTTTTATCATTTGTATTACCAGAAAATATAATTTGTGGCATTATTTCTTTAGATACCTCAGTTAAGTTTAAGGAATTTGTCTTAAGAATCTTTTCCAAGTTATCATCAACCAACTCTGTGTGTGTTTGTGAACACATGTGTGTTCTCGTGTGCTGACAGTTGTATGTATTGTATTGTAGCAATGATTAACACTAATAATGTATCAAGCAACTTTAAAGTGATTATTAAAAGGACAAGAATTATTACAGTAACTGTCTGACTAGAAGAGCACAATGTTGTTGCCATACATTATAATAACAAGTTAACGACTGAGCTGTCCCTACTAATGAGTTATTCAGGTACAAGAATGAGAAGATGAACGAGATGGATTAAAAACAGAGCTTGATATACAGGTGTGTGTGCACTGGAAAGCGCATCTGGTTGAACAAAACTTAAACGATAATTACCTTACAAGGTCACCTTATACGAGGCCTAGAACATAAATCTGACTAGGAAAGTTGGCCAGGCATTTACTGATGAAACAAATCAACCTCCACTAAGACTGAACGCATCTTGGCCCAGGTGGACATGAATTGATAAAACGGATTATCATGAGATAAAACGGAAGAAGCAAAAAGCCTCAAGACTTCAGGTATTAAAAATCTCTAAAATGGAATGTCATGAGCTATGTATTTCAGTTAAATTACTATAGAATAAAGCTGCCCCGTTTGACTGTGACCTGATTATGGTGATTCTGGGCTGGCGATTTATGAGGTTGTATTTTTCTATCTACGTGCAGGTATGAAAGAGAGAAATGGGTCAGTAATTGATAAGGATATTGAGGACTCATAACTGACCAGTAAATACCGTTTTAGCAGTCAGAGTCGTCCCAAGAGTTCAAAGGCTGCTCTTTACCTTCTCAACTGCCTTCAAATAGTATTTACTGTTCGTCCTTGCGGGAACAATGGATCACAGTTTGGGCATAATTTCCTCTCAGTGTTTAAGCCTATGAGCCTCCTTTGTTTTAAGACAAGCGTGTGGGTCCATGCGGGCAGAGACTGTCGTGTTGACCACCGTATCCTCATTAACGTGAAGAGGCCCTCAGTGAATGTTTTTTTAATTGAACAGTGAACATCACAGAGATTTGATGGAGTTAGACCAGGATCTTTCTCTAATAATAAAGGGCAACCTTGTCAAAGACTTGTCTCCACCTTATTTGTTTACTTTCAGTGCTACTCAGTCTAGCAGCAGAAACTCAAGCGCGAGGAATCATTTTCATTTTTTTATGTATGTTGTGATTGTTAAACTCCAGGCAATGCCTAGTCTTCTGTTACATGTGTTGAGGAAAATGCTTCAAGTATCTTCAGTGACCTTTATTTCCAAGGACTTAGCCATAACCACCTGCATGAGTATTATTGGTTTATTGAGTAAGTGACATCTTTACCTTCATTCCCTCATTCTTCTGCCAGAGGATTGTGCTTAAAAAGTCAAAATAAGGCTAAGCACAATTCCTCTCCTATTCTACCAATCCTTTAGAGTTTCTAAACACTCTTAACGCCTCACAGGGACTTGGAGGGGATACCTCTTCTGAACTCCTGATACCTTTCTTTACGTGTAGAGACCTAGCTGACTCTCTCCCCCGCGCTGAGCGACCACTCTGACTGTTAAGTGTGGGGAGGAGGACAGTGTGGACACGCTCACCTCCATTCCACAGTCCGCCTCTCAGGAGCTGGCTTCTTACCCGCAGGAGGCATCTGTGCTGCTCCTCCGGGAGCAAGCTCATCCCCGCCTCACTGAGCAGTCGGCTTCAGTCCAGAACTGCCGGCAGCTGGGTGGATAAATTTTCCTAATTCTTTCAGTAAATGGATGGGATCCTTCAGCTTAGCCTCGCTGGGTCACCAGGGTGATGTATTGACCCCCCTCTTCCTAACTGTTTGTCTTCCTCCTTTGGGAGGGAGAAAAGGTGTTCTTTATGGGACACCCTCAAGCCTTCATCATTTTGTTATGTTGGCCAGGATCACTGAGAAATGAATTATAAGGAAAAAAACCCAACATGGAGTCACCAGAGCCTGGGCTTGGGGCTTGGACTTGCCGTGCGGCAGGGTGTGCTGGCCTGACGTCAAGGATGCCTCACCCTGTGGACGCAGTAGGCACATGATGCCTAAAGCCACGATCCTTTCAGGGGCCCCTGAAAATGCTTTTATCAGCAGTAGTATTCACATTGCCAGGGAAGAATTGAAGGCACAGAGAGCTTAAGTAACTTGCTGGAGGTCATGGAACTAGCAAGTCAGAGGATCAGGATTCAAATCTAGATAGTCTGGCCTCTTGGGAGGCGTTCGTGTCTGAGCGGGGAACGCCTCAGCCTACAGCCCACCCTCAGGTGACCCGAGAGTAACTAGGCTCGTTCCATATACCGCAGATGTTCTTTGTCATAAACCTTTGTGCGAGAAAATGGGTCAATATTAAATGTGCTTGTTTGAATAGCAAGATCGTTAAACAGAGGAGACTACAAATCAAAGATGCAGAAAACATACACTTTCAATACCTATTTGACCCCAGTGAACTCCTCACTAGTGTTCACTCACTTATTCAGAGAGCGATCTTTCACTTCCTCTGTGTGTGAGTTCCCAGATCCACGTGACAACATGCCAGGGGATGGAAGGCACCATCGTCTTGCTGGTGCCCTCGGCGTTCTTATGGAGTCTGCCTTCTCTTCCCTTGCCATCTGTAAGAGCACCTTGGTTTCAGGGACCTCAGGGTTCATCTACAGATTCATGTTTGTTTCTGCTAAATATCTACCAAGCCCACCACTGCCATTGGCGATACTGCAGACCAAGGCCAGGTGGGGAGCTCCCCTAAAGGATGCTACGTAGAAAGCTTGAGTGGGATCAAACTTGGAGGCGGTTACCTTGAAACAAAATCAAACCAAAGCATAACTGGAAGGAAAAGCTGAGGCTTGAGAATGGTTCCGGCACCGAGTGAGGAAGACAGGAGAGAAGACAAAATGGAGAACCAACGCTGAGGTTGGTGGTCAAGTGAACAAAGCCTTCTCTCGACTTTGGTTCCTTTTACATTCTGGGCACTAGACAAAAGAGCTACACAAGTTGCCTAATCTCAAGAAAATCTACTGTTGAAAACTGGATGCTGTATTTGTTCCAAGTCCAGGCTGAGTCAGCTGATGCTGATTTAACACCACGAGAGCAAGCACCTTCTCTGCTCTGCGCCGTCTCCCCGTGCACAGGACCCACACCCGCGGGATGTGTTGGACTCAGGAGCCCTCCCTTGACCTGCTCAGCCGAGGGGTAGGTTGTGGTTACTTAGTACTGGGAAACTGGAGTTTATTACTGGAGGGCGAGCTGGTTTGTTATTTTCGAAACAGTGATAAAATCAGGGGCTCACAAATTGAGGGGGTGCCTTTAAAAGGAAGTTAAACTAAATGCAGGGCGGATTCTCATACACTCTTATTACAAGTGTGAAATAGAACCATCATTCTGTTTCATAGGTAAGAAAACAGACCCAGAGATTTAAGAAACTTGCCCATGTTCACAGCTGGACCTGGGTCTCCTAAAGACCTCACTCTAGCAATTTCTGCTGCCTTCCCCAGTGTCTCCTGGGACATGCACAATGCCAGCTGCTGGATGCTCCTCAGAAGATGCCCAGGTTTAAGACGGCCACACAGCTTCCGCGGTGTGCACTCCCCTGCTGCACAACTAACTCATTCATGGGCTGGCTTGGGGTCGCGGTCTTACATAACAAATACAGCCTGCTGTTGCCATTGCCTTATTAGCACTGCAATGACCACATCTTCAGGTAACGTTTTACAGTTCTGGAACCTTACTTTCTTAAACCAGGAAACACAGATTACAACGTGAGATCAGCTTTACTTCTAAGTCCTGGAGTATCTACTGTCTTCCCTGTTTATTCAAGACTGCTGAGCATCTTTGCCAAGGACCTGGGAAAATGAATACAATATTTGAAAACATTTGTGATGAACAAATTTCCTAGGAAGTTAAAGCCACTCTTGAGATCTTAAAGCAAAAATATATCATTTATTTCATTCAGAGCATTAGTTATGAGTCCCAGTTCTAGAAATGGGTCTGTCTTCTAACACCAGAGGGAGTTGGATGGATTTCTTTATATGAGTACCTGTTTATAGTTGGCAGAAGGTACAGTGCTTCTGGAATTTGGACATTTAAGACAAACACACAGCAAGTCATAGTGCTTATTATGCAATAGATTCTAATCTAAATAATTTAATGGAAATAATAGAAATCATTACAATATAACTGGTATTTGCTGAGCTTTTATCATGCAACATAAATGCTGTGTATTATTGCATTTAAACCTGACAGCATGTGAAATAGATCCTTCCCTTATGGGGCTCAGAATTAGAGATAAAAATCAGATTTGAAAGAAGCGCAAGCAAGGCAGCACCTATGATGTCAAAGACACTGTGATCCTGATTTTCTGAGCCAGTTGGCGGCATCTCAGGGCAACTGGCACGTTTCACGTCTTTATTCATGCTGAAAGTGCATCTATAAAAATGCTGGTGAGGTGGCCTTGCTGCACTTGAAAGACCACTCGTGCGATTTCACTGCTGATATGGTCCCACGCTTTGGATCTAAAAATCGATGCCATAGTGAAAGGTTTTCCTTTAAGTCGTCTTTAAAATAGGTGGTTTGTCAAAATGACGTGGTTACAACAAATTCTCAATCACCAAAGGTTTGGGTGGGGCCGGTTGGCTTCAGCCCAGTGAACTGCACAAGCATTTAGTCAAATACTGTTTATGGCACAAAGGTCTGCTGTGGCTCAGGCTGAGAAGGTGGGAGAACAGTGAGTAAACCAGGCAGCACGAGTGTTTCAGGTCTAAGCCGTGAACGATGGCGTGGAAAGAACTGCAGTGAGAGAGACTCGGGTTGGAGCCCCAGCATCTTGGGGAAGTGACTTAGCCTTTAAGTCTCTATTTCCTCATCTTGTACAGAAGGGGTGATGACACCTACTTTGAACTGTCTTTATAAGGACTCTAGAAAATATAGATGTCTGGACTTTGCCCCTAAATGTGAGAGAAACACCAATTCAGATTGGTCTAATTAACAGCTAAAAGGAATATATTATTTCATATAACTGTCAAATGCATATGACCCTCAAATCCAGCTGCTTCAGGTGCGGCTAGATCCAGGTGTTCAGATGAAGGTGCCATGACACTACGTTCCCAGAGCTTGTCTGCGCTTCCTTTATATTGGCTTCATTCCTAGGCAGGCTGATTCCTTCCCAGCAAGGGTGGTGCCTGACATCTTCGGGGTTAGATCTTGCTGTCTTAACTTCCCCTGCCAGGTAAGAGCGTCTTTCCTAAAACTCCAGCAGAAGTCCCAGAAATACCCATCACTGGCCTAGTTTGGTCAAGTGTCCTTCTCTGGAGCCAGGAGATCAGATACCCGGACTGAGGTTGGGTAGATGTGATCCTCGAAATAAAAGCTGGGTTTATAAAAAAAAAAAAACAACTTGTAATAGATGAAACATATAGAACAGTCTGCGCTTGGCACATAGTAGGTGTTAGTAAGTATATAGCAATTTAAAGACAATACATGTAGAGCTACCAGCTTTCAGCCACGTTTTCCTGGACTGCACACAAATAACTAGAATCTGTTCGACCTAAAGTAACCTCTAGTCTGGACTGACCACACATGTGAGATTTAATGTGACACAGTTTTTAGGATAGAGGCTGTTCTGAGTTTTGAAGAAAGCCTGCGATTTCCCCCTAAAGAGCCTGGATGAAGTCTAAGTAAATGACAACTTTGTGGGTAGTATTTTACTTTTTTACTTTTCTTGTGGATTTTCATAATGCTAGCAGGAATTGCTCTTTTGTTCCATTATACTGGCAGTGTGGCTAGGAGCCAAAAGCAAGAATTTACCCCCAAGTAGTGCGGTCACACGGGATACAACAGCTCTCACTCCAGCTTTCCATCTAACACTGTGAATAATAGTATGATGATTACAGCCTTTAGGAGGGTTTATCCTTCATCAGTGAGTAAAGATAATCTAATAGGCGCCTGAGACATCGTACCTCTAGTTCTGCTGGGAAGACGGTACTACCTGTGACAGCCGCATGGCCTCACAGGGTCTAAGTCTAGGCCAGGAGTTTTGACAATGCGCTACGTGAAGTATCTACTTCCGTGATGACAGCTTTTGGGTAAGCGTGGATAAACTGATTAATCAGAATCTACCAAGTCTACAGAATGGAGATAAGGCTAAATTCAGCTGTTCATTCCCTTTAAGGATTTCAACTTAAAGTGTAAACATTTCTGTTAAGTTTCGAATTCCTATGTATGTAAACATGTAAAGCTCCAGTGTGTTCTAACCGTCTAAGAGCTTTATTTGCCCTTATTTTTTCTCACACGATTTCACAACATTAAAAAACGAGGGTTGTGTTTTCAGTGGTGCTTTAAGCACAACAGTGAGCTATTATCCAACCATAACAACGTGCATCATTTTTCCATTCATTTTATTAGCCACTATTGACCTTCGGATTTATGAGCAAATGACTTTTCTCAGTTTGTATTCACTGTGCACAAATCCTCCTCAAAAACAAAGTTCTGAGGCTGGGACGATGCCTGCCATTGTACTGAACGTTAGCAGCCTTGCTGTTTGAAATGTGTCCCTGTAGTTTTATTGTTTGCAATATTTGGAATAAAAAAAGTCCACTAGAGCCTTTAGATTTCTGCCATAGAGTAAGGGATCACATTTTTTTAAAAGGAAATTGTTATTTCAATGGTGTCCCTCGATTTCCTTTCCATAAAAATATTTATGCTAAGATTTATCAACTGGAAAGCACTAGAAACAGGCACTTTTTATTATGTCCCCTTGGCATTTTTAGTCTAATAACTTGGATCAATACTGTAGCTTGGTCAAAACAGTCTGGCGCCGTAATTTCTGGAAATGAGACTCTTGTATCAGAATTTGAAGACTAAGTAAGTCTCTGAAACATACACACACACACACACACACACACACTGTCAATCCATGTTGTGCCTGGGATGCTAAAGGAAGCTGAGTGAGAGACTTGAAAGGGGAGGGTTGGGTCACCCAGGGGGTGGCCTCATAGAGGAACTCTCCTCAGTCACCTGTGTGGTGGAGAGGAGCAGAGACAGAGTATAGAAAGTTGACAAAAGGAGGAAGCCCAGGGGACTTTTTATTTGGCAGTTGCTTCCAGGATCACCCCTGAACATGGATGTCCCGATTCCCACTCCATTATCCTACTAAAATGCTGAATTGAAGGTCACCAGTGAGTGCCTCCTGGCCAGACCTAATATCTTTTTCATGATCGTCATTCTTTTTGTTCTTACTCAGCCATTTGACCCTGTTTTGAACACTCAACATGGTTTTTAAGGCACGAACTGTCGACTACCCTGTACTTTGGTCCCTCCATCTACTTCCTCTCTGCTGCTCTTACGGGAGCTGCTCACCAACCCTTAGCTTTGAATAATCCAAAAGTGTTAGCCCAGTCACCAGTCCTCTTTCCTTTATTCCCATGTATCAAACACAGGATTCCATCTCATGTAATCATCAGAGCGCGTGTAACTGCCCTAATTTACGTTCTAATTTGGGGACCTGATTAAATACAGATGTCTTCACTGTGTGTGATCCTGTGTGACTGCCTCACTCTCCCTCCGAAGGAACAGTCCTTGCTCATTCAGACTGTGAGCGCTTAAAAATAGAAAACATGGGCAGTAACTTGAGCTTGCATTTCAGAGTCAGAACTGTGTTCAAATAGCGCTGTTGCTCAGGTGAGCTTTTACACATCACTAAAGCTCTCTGAACTCAACTTCCTTCATCTTTAAAACGGGAATAACAGTAATACTCACCCCTCTGAGACAGGCCAACATAGTAAATGAGAAGATTTATGCAAAACATGTAGCATGAAGTAGCATGTAGCGACCTCTCAGTAAGTGATTTCTTCCTGTGTTTTTAACTCCTCTCTCATCACTCATTCTAGGAACACAATTGTTGAGCCCCTCTTTGGTTTGATGGATTGATTGATTGGTTGATTGATTGATTGATTGATTGAAACTAATAAGATTGGATGTGTTGGGATGTGCTGGATAATCAGCCAGATCACTCCACCACATCCTCTCTGCATGGTAAATTATAGAGCTCTTTATCTCAGTCCGTCACTTAAATTGCTAATCAATATTTTATTTTTTAAGAAAATGTGAATGCCAGGGAAATAGGTGCACAGTATTTTTCCTATGTCTTTTAAATATTAATGAAATTATTTATGGTGTTACTTGGACGGGCCTACAATGTGAAAAATACAGCATCTAGTTTATTTTTGATGACTTCACTTATTATGAGTTATCTTATTTAGCCTTAATTTTTATTTAATGATTAACGGAATTAGAGATGGTAAAAGTTGCCAAAGGAGAGTTTATACTAACCAAGGACACAGGTGGGGATCACAGAACTCACTAAAACAAAGCATGACAGCTTGACACAAAATCCTACCTATTGGATAGCAGTATTTTTCTACTGGTAAAACCACAGAGAGTTAACCTTAGTGCCCCAAAGATAGCAGCCTTATTGAAATAAAAGTGATCCTCAGCCCCAAAGAATCCAGTCCCCCGATGAGCCGATGTGGAGATAATTATTTATAATAGCACTTACTGGAAAAGAGGAAGGAGTGAAACCTTAGACGGACACTGAAGCGTGACTTGGGGGGGTTATTTCTGATTCTAAAGCTCCGGAGTGGAAGTCGGGGCAGTGACTCAGAGCATTGTGATGGTGCAGCTGTCCAGGGGCTGCCCCTCCAGGGCATGTTCCTGCATCACCCGCGGGGCAGGGGAACCGGAGGGAGATCTTCCTGTAGTCACTGAGCTGACCCCGCCTCACCACTCTCTAGTTCATTTTCACTGATTCCCAAAGCACGTGTGAAATGGCACACTGGCCCAATCGACGGCCGCTTTAGTCTAGTTCTCTGCCTGTGAAAACAAGACCAAGGGCCATTATTTTCATCAAGGGTAGTAACTGTTTTCTAGTATACCAACCTAATCTATTTTTCTGGGAACCACCCAGTCATTAGGGAAAGAAGAAACCTGGGTTATTTGACCCATTTACTTTGCAGCAGGGCCTTCTTTGTCTTAGGAATGTTCCATGTCAGTCAGCGCAACCAGAGGAGGGTCACGGCATGAAAAGCCTGCAGTGCTCACCAGTACGACCAGTCGTCGCCGTGCTGCTTTACCCCACGAAGAGCCACTTCCGTTTGCTTATGTCTCTGTTATTATTTGATCTTGGAACTTCTCAGGAGAATTGAGAAGCAGTACAACAGTTAACAGGCCCCAAACGTGGTCATAGAAGTTATAAATAAGCTCCCTGTGTAATGTTCCATTTTGTATTTGGGCATATTGTTCCTCATAATTCACTCCATTTCTCTTCTAAAAATATAGCTTGTCGAAGGATGCCGTTAGAGACAGTTGGATTTCTTTCCTAAACTAAAGCAGATTGGGGTTAACAGAGATTATCGGCCTAAGAAGTGTATCGTTTTGCTTCGTTTGGGAGAGTCAAGATGAAACACTGCAGTTTACTTGATAATTCTCTGGATATGCAGCCTCCTCCAGGAAGCCTTTCTGTGTTCTTCTCTACCAGGATTAGGCCCTTCCTTGTATTTATCTGTTTGTCTGTTTCCTCCTCTGGACTCCGAGATCCTTTTGGCAGGGACGTCCGTTGTCTCTTCAGCAGCTAGCAAAATGATTAACACAAAATAAGTGCTTAAAAAGTGTTCCGCGGATGGACGAACAGCCTAAATACTTTATGGCTTTCCAGGCTATGCATGTATAAACTTCTTCCCTGACCACAGTGAAAGCAATATAATTGGCTAATTTGATGAGTGGTCACTAAATCATCAAGTCACAGACTACTTCATGATTTAGCTAGTGGTGGATAAACAGGGCCGTTGTAAAGGCGTGAGCCGATGGACTCAGTTCCACCTTGATGTCTGAATGTCACATTAACACCGGGAACCCCCTGACACAAAGGCTCCAAAGCATTTGTGACAACTAGATACCAAAAACGGAAATCATCCGTATATGAATTTCAATACCTGGATTTTGAAACTCAGAGCAGGGAGGCGGGGTGTCATCTTATATGGGCACGGGAAAGCCAGGAGTCTCGGGAGCCGGGCACGTGTTGCCTTTGCTTCCCTGGAATATTGTCAGACCAATAGGCGTGTGCGGAGCACTTTCACGGACAGTATAAATATTTTGAGCTGGAGGCATCATTCCCAGCTGATACTCTCTTTCCGCAGGACCAGCTGTTCAGGGGCACCCCGGCCTGGAGCCAGGCACGCTGGAGACTTGGATCTAGCGACAGGCAGCGGCGGAGTCCTGTGCAGCCATGTCGGTGGTGGAAGAGAGCCGGCCGTTTGCCCAGCAGCTCTCCAACGTCTACTTCACCATCCTGTCCCTTTTCTGTTTCAAGCTTTTTGTGAAGATCAGCCTCGCCATCCTCAGTCACTTCTACATAGTGAAAGGCAACCGCAAGGAGGCTGCCCGGATAGCCGCGGAGTTCTACGGAGTAACCCAAGGACAAGGTACGTTTTCGGCCCTGCGCTCTCGTTCCCCTTGACTTCAGAACATCGCGTGTTTCCTTTAGGGACTGCTTCAAAGCGAGGATTTTGTAAACTTCTCATTACAAAAAACATGTAACTCTCTTCACAGCCTCATAGAAAAGAAAATCACTTCGCTGTCTGAATGTCACGGTCACTAAAATCAAGGTATCATTGCAAATTAGACTAATAACATTACTATTAAATATACATTTTTCTGTTATTAAATGTTTTTAAACTTTTAACGTTTCATTTTCCAAGCCACAGTCTTACAGGTTTCCGTTACTGATCGCGCGTCCCTTGTTCTTTAATATACCTGAGTGTTTATGATTTTTAAATCAAATCTTTAGTTATATGTAAAATAGCTGTTGTAAGAGAAGACTTAAAGATTTTATTTGTTTTTCATAATTTTTATTTTACCTGGATTAACCACTTGATTTTAAGATAAAGCACGAGGTGGCAAATATTAAGATTTCTGGCATGTGCTTTCCTGATAGAATTGTTGTTGCTTTGCTTAATTTGTTTAAAAAAAAAGATTATTAAAGGGCAGGAAGGTGAATTAACAAACATTACATGCGTTTGGCCAAGTACATCCACCCATGTTCCATAGAAGAAATGGAGTATGAGACCAAATGAGAAACAATCACTTTAACCACAGACTTTAAAGGTTGTAAAAACATTTACATTCTATTGGACTGATATTCTGCATGATAAAAACAATTCTTATGATTGGCTTCAAGGTGACATTTTAATTTCTTAGAGTCTTTTAATTGATTTCTGGTTTGAAAATCATCAGGAAGCATGCACATTTTAGAGCCCCAGATACCTCTGAAGTAACTTAAATTTTCAGAATCAAAGTATACCATCACATAATTAGAAAATGTAATTAAAAAAAAAAAAAGAAGAATGCTTGGAATAGAAAGCTTGCCTTCTTACAATCTATTTTTCTGAATTTTTTGATTTGTGGAATAATTTATTTTGAAATCTAGCTGAGTCTGTAGGCACGTGGGAAGTTGAGTAAAGGCAGAAAATATTTTATGGCATGTGAAGGAAGACTGTTCTTATGCGAAGTGGGGCATTTATGTACTCATTCAGAGGGAGGAAAATCCATTTGCCAGGATGAAAGTCTCATGAGGAAGAGGGGACCTAGAGGAAACAGGCAGCATTTAATCCCTCACCCCCCAGCGCTGCTTCAGAACACGCATAACTATTTCAACGTGGCGTATACTGTGTTGGTGAATGGAGTATTCTGCTTAAAAAAAAAAAAAGCAAACATAGGAAACTAGATTTTAAAACAAAACCTGTATTTTTAGATACAAGACTTAATTGGGTATCTGATCATAAGGTGACAGAGTTGACTGTCGGGCAGCCAACAGCTCATGACTTCATACTCAGATCTGGTCTAGGTGTTATGAGAATTGCCACACATAAAAACTGAAATACTGGCTAAAAATGCACATTTTTGTGTGTGTGGATCCACAAGGGTTTTAGAGGACGCAGTGGGAGCTCCTTGTGTACTTACTTACAAATCAGAAGGAACAAGTGTCCCCTCTTTGGCCTGATCTCAGTCTGCTCATGTTGGGAAGTCACCAGAACAAGTGAAATGGCTCCGTGTTCCTGTCTCCTTTCGTGCGTCTGTGTTAGGATAGAGTGGAGCTGAGGGCTGTGTCCCAGAAGGGGGATAAAGAAGTCCACACTCACTAACAGAAAATGCTTTTCCTAGGAATCCCCATGGGGAACATAAAGTTTTCAAATGTTTGTCTTTTGTTGTTTTTTCATATCTATTTAATAAAATTCTCCGAATATCTTGCATTAATCTATATACTAAACAGTGCAGTATGTTATTACAGTTTTTATTCCATGTAAGCATAGTTAGTCTCCAATTTTATTCTAATATTAGGAGGACAATCGGGAACCTTACAAACCTTCTTGATCTGCCTCTAAGAATTAATACTTCTTTGCCCTGGAAATTATTACTTTCTCTATTTTAACATAGCCTTTTCTTTTACTTACTACAATTAGACTATTTTTATTTTGTTTATGTTTTTGTAATTAACTAATCGGGCTTAATTATCTTTGTTTAATCTAGCAATTTCCTCCTTCCTAGAAAAGATTATCACCTTCATTCCACTTTGAATTAGGTTTCTCTTTCCTACTTTTAAGACTTAGCCAGATTGTTCCCCAACATTTCTGATGTGGAGTTGCCAAATTCCATGAAATACGAGATGATGTGTGTATTTTCATGTCTTTCCTAATCACAGAAGACCCCGTTGACAGCATTCTGGACGCCCTCCCCGTGAGCAGCAGTACTTTGTCATGAAATAGAAGGAACCCTGTCTTCCCAGATACTGTTGCAAATCAGCTCATCCTATTAGACAAATGTAGGGTGATCTTCTTTAATGCATTTTCCAGTCAGACTTGAGACCAGGGAATGATCACACAGCCAGAATTCTGAAAGGCTAAATGGAAACTAAAGTCACTTATGATTGTTTCCTTCTTGATCCCTTTGCGATTCCAATAAACCTTAGAGATCTGCCCTTTCATCTTTTTATCAACTCCACCGTCCTGTTGACAGACTTGTCGGGCTTTTCTGTGTCGCTGCCTCCTGTGTTGTTCTTGCTGTTAAGTACCCTGAGTGCACTCTCTGCCTCTCAGAGATCTAGCCTGTTTTTAAAGCTAGCACTGTACTTCGAGACTGACAGTGAGACTAACAGGAGCTGAAAGGCATGTTCAACCGTGATATCGGACAGTCTGGAGAGCAAGTGAGGATGTGGGGGAGAAAACTGATTTTGTGAAATCACTGAAGGGCCTGGAAGAAACTATATGCAACTAATATCCCAAGGACACTTGAAGAGGCAGCTCCCTTCTTCTGCTAAAAATAATACTTTTCAAGTTCTGTCTTAGGCTCTGAGGACAGTTCAGTGGTTTTACCCACAAGGTCAGCACTAAGCACCTGTTTGTTTAATATCCCTGATATTGAAGCCCTGAAGAAACAAGATATAAAAAAGGGGCAAAATGACTTATTCCCAAGTATAGGTAGTTTATTCCAATTGAGGAGACAGTTTATCTACACGTAAGAATTACTTCCCAGCTACGCTAAATGCCAAGCGAGTCTGAGGAGCAGGAAGGTCAGTTTCAGACGTGGGGCCTCCCTAGCTGTTTCCGTAGAGGAGGCGGATCTTGAGTTGACCTCAGGAACGCGCAGAGGCAGGAGTCAGGGGTGCACACACATACTAGGAGACAGTAGATTTGACTGGAGTCAAAGGTTTTTGCAGTAGAAAAACAATAATAAATTGGGCACAGATATGAAAGCATTTGAAAAGCAGGCTAAGAAGTTCAAACTTAACTTTGAAGGCGGTAAGAGTCACTGAGTGTTTTGGTTTGAGTGAAGGTGGGAAAATGGGAAAAGACACATAGAAAACGCTAATTTCAGATCAGTTTGTACAGTAGTGATCTTTGGAGTTGGGCAGTGGGACAGGGTTGAAGTAGGTAGACCAGTTGGTCCCCCTGCCATAAGGCGGTAAGGAGGACCTAGGTTTGTTTGGAGGTGGTAGTGTGGACAGAGGAGAAAGAGTGACAGCAAAAAATAAATGAAAAGAGGAAGAAAAAAAAATAATGAATCTGATGATACCTTTAAACAGCATTGGCAGAGAGAGTAGATGCTATCTTAGGGTCTCCCAGAATTAGACATTCACGCATCTAAAGGGAAAGTGTGCCAGTCAGAAGAAGGATTTATTAGCCATGGGGGCGAATCTGCAGTTCCCAGGCAATGCCACCCCAGAGAGGGTGGTCTTCGGCTCCTTGTTGAGTCTGGTGGGTCTCCCATCCCTCGTGTGAAGTGTCGGGGTGAGTCAGGAAGTAGCAGAACTAGAATCTGAACCCTGGTCTTACATTTGACTTATTTCGTGTTTATTCCCTTTGCTCCACCTTTTCATCGCCAAGTAACCTTGTGGGTGTGACTTGGCTCTCCATCTCCATCTGTCCACAGAAAGAGAATGTGCTGGCTCTCCCCAGCAGTGTTTCAGTCCATCTGACATTTATGGTCCTCGTTGTAAATTAATATGTTTGCATCTTGACATCACTCTTTAGTGTTCTGTGCTCTTGGAGCTGTAAGTCCACCTCTGAGATGTGACTTTGCTCCAGCTCTGCTGACAGATCAAGTTTCCAAGCCTGCAGGGCCATGGACCAAATTTTAGACGGTGGAAAATTCATGGAGGTAATGTCTCTATGAGGCCACTTAAAAAACAACCTTGTGACACTCAGCCTCTTTGGGTGCCCCTTTCATGGCTGAGGCTTTATATAGAATGTGTGTAGAATCATCTGGTAGAATATTTGTGCTTGTGATTTCATACATTTGGTTTCAGGGTTGCAATTAAGCATGCTTTTTTCTCTGGACGGTCTATTGTTGACACTTGGAAACAGGATACAGGGTAAACGTGCACCGCGAGTCAAATGGCGAAAAGACTTGTCATTCCGGAGAATAGGGTAACCTGGGCAGGAAAAGCAGCTCGAGGGTTATATGATGTACTGCTCGTTCTCCATCTGTAAAGTCCGTCCCAGGTTTAAAAACAACTTCAGGAACTGACCCCCACGGCGGATGCCAGCGAGGGCAGCAGCCATGTCCGTTATGCACGTTCCCAGGGAACAGCTTGTTTCCTGTGACTTTTGGTGCTGTTGCGTTTATTGTGTGTGGGCTTAGTTATGGTGGGAACATTTCTCAGAATCTCAGCCATGAAAAATTTCGAGCCAACCTGTAGGATGACTTCTTTCACGGTGCTTATTGTATAAAGGTATAAAAATACCTTGGAGATGTGAGAGGTCGGGGACACGTTTTCTGTGCTTAGGTGGAAGAACACCACGTAGGAATAACTGGGCTCAACAGAGCTGCTCCTCTGGGGCAAAAGACGTGACGTTATTATCAGAAGTGCCACCAAAACAAATTTGAAGAGACTTTGATTTTGCCCACGTTCCCCTATTTTTCAGAAATGCCAGAGCACTTTTTTGGGAAGAGACCATTATAATACTGTCAATTAAAACAGGAATCTGGGAACAAAGTTTACAAGTTTACAAAAGACTTTGTCATATTTTAATGTATTCATATCGTTCCTCTTCCTCTGTTTGGAGAAATGCATGAATTTTTGGGATGAAAGAACTTGGCATGGCTCTTGACAGCTTAGGAGGGATCCGTCTCCCTGAGAATACCCGTCCCGTGCCTTTTACCTGTGGACGTATCTTCTAAGTCAAAGGCACTGCATGAGGCATCAAGGATAAAATATACAGACAAACCACAGTTCCTCTCCTAAAGGCATGTCTAGCCTAGTGGGAGAGACAGCGGGAGAACCAAGCAATTTAAGCACGGTGAGTGTGATGTTAACAAAGGTAGAGAAGGTGCCCTAGGAGCACAGAGGAGAGGGTGCTGAGAGCAGAAGCGTTCTGCCTGGGGCACGTCAGTGGAATGAAAGCTGTGCTAACCTCTTGCTTCCTCTCTCGTGATCACGCACATGTCCTTAGTCATCATGCTCGAAAGCTTCCCACTCCCCGTTGTCACTCCCTGTTCATTTTTTCGTCTCTCAACCTATTATTATTATTTCTAATTCATATATCTCCTGCCTAAATCTTTCCCTAAAGGCCCAAGAGTTTTATTGCGAAAAGAATTTATTTTTTAGGAAAGAACAGGTATGCTCATTGCTTGTCCACTAAGCCTTTTGAAAAATGACAAGCACTTTAGTGAACAATTTCAAAATGAATTTTGTAGCTAAGTGACATAGTTACAGTCAACTCTGAAATTTATGTATAATGAGGACGGTTAAAGAGTGAAAACTGGATCTCGACCTTCTGCTTTCCAACTTGCTATTAGATGATGGTAAATTATTCAAACAAGCTACTTTTCTTATTAATGGATGTAAATGACACAGTTTTGAATGCAGTTCAATTCAGTAACTACTTGGATACCTGCTCTGTCCCTGGCACAACATTAGGTGCTGCATATGCATAGAGGCGTGCGTACAGGTGTGGGCGGGCGTCCGTATGTGTGTGCACCACATGCAGTATATGACTTGCTGTTTGAGTGACAGGAGTCTTGGATCAGTGGAGCCAAACCTCGCACATGGAAAACAAGCAAGCAACAAGTAGAAACTCATAACGTTTCTGAATTGAACACAGGTAAGTTCTGCAGCCAGTGTTCTCTAAGGAAGTCCGTTGAGGGTATCAGGCCTTTCCTAGAGAAGGTGGAGCTTAAGGTAAAACCTCAAAAGCAGAATATATCTGGTTCTGTACAAGTGCAGATGAAACCAAGCTGAGTGTAAAGGAAAAAAGAATGTTTAGATGTGGAACTGAACAAGCCTGGTTCATCGGGGGCAAAGGCTGAAGTCTAAGTGTTCTATAAGGAGACAGAGGTGGGTGGTTCTTGCCAAAGTAAAAAACAAATGCACGTGTCCTCAAATTGTACATCCAAAAGTAAGTAGTTCTCTTAAGAGGTTCCTAATGCCTTTACTGGGTTCAGCCTACAAGAAACAGTCAGTAGCTGATGACGGAACTCACCACCACCACGAGTATTTTACAAAACCCTGGGTGTCATGAGTCAACGTGTCATTACGTGTCAAGCACCTCTGGACACTGAGTCAGCAGCACGTATACTCAGAGTGACTCCATGGCAGTTCTGTGGACTCCTGCTCCCATCTCAGCACGTTAAGCTCACTTTCTAACTTGAGAAAGAAAGAGTAAAGTTCATCCCCAGTTTCAGACAGACCGTGTCATTGAAAGCAGGTGGAGTATTTAGAATGCCTCTTCCCCTGGAACCACTCCCAAATCAGTTTAAAAAAGAAAGAAACAGGAAGGAAGAAAGAAAGGAAGAAAAGAAAGAAGGTAAGGAAGGAAGGAAGGAAGGTAGAGTGGAAGGATTTTGGCATTTCTTTTTTACCAGCTGCATAAAGAACAAATCATTCATTCTTCCCAGCCTTCTCTCAGCAGTGCTACAAAGGAGACCATTGGCTTTTTAAACTGGAAATGCCCCAAGAATATCAGGTCAGGGAAGGAGAGGCTTAAGGAGGCATAAATTGTTCAATTGTTAACACTTCCAGGTGGCCTTGTGATTAAACAGGTCCATTCTGTGAAATCTAGGTTGAAGAGGACATATGTTTAGAATCATCTCTTTTCTCAATCCTGTAATTCTTCAGTGGTTACTGTGGGACAGGGTTTTTAAAATCTCCTCTAAGTAGATTAGGAGTTTTCTAGAAGAGTCTCAGGGACTGAGGGGCTGGAGCAGTGTGAGGGAGCACGTTCCCCTGGCCCCCTTCCCCTTTCTGGACAGAGCAGCTCTGCTTTCATAAATCTCCAGACGTTGGAATTCAAGAGCAATTTTTTTTTTTAAAGAAAAAGGTAAAATAATATTTAAAACTAAACTGTCCCACTTTATTTAAAATATTGTGAGTTACACACATCTTTACAGAACCTCACCACCCTATAAAAGGATATTCATAACTGAATATCCATTCAGCATTCTTTCCTAGGGATTAGAACAACGGTACACATTTTGGGCCCATCAGGAACGGGCAGAACTATGTCAAACGGCACGAAGGCATCCTCTCTCCATCAGAGCAGCTAAAATTTCCATGTCCCCGTTACCTGCTGAGCAAAATAGAAACATTCAGAAATACGTAAACTCTTTCCAAAAGGCTTATAGTCTTAAACTATGGGCAGAGTACAAAACAAACTGAAACTCAGCACCGAGATGCCATTGATGTTCTTAAATAGAAACACCAGCTCAGCCCGTTGTCAAATGTGCAGCTTGACTGAAGTGAAAACTGACGGCGATGCAATTAAAGTGAAGGCCAGCGCACCGAACATCGGCCCCTCGCCCCCGCGAGGCCACGACGTGCCCGGTTCGCGGGGGGCAGGGGGCCCGCCGCCCACGTGCTGCGGGGCGCGCGCTCCTCCCGCAGAGGCCTCCGCGCGCCGGGGCAGCCGCCCGGCCGTGCGCGGTGAGCGGCGCCCCCGGGGGGAGCCCGCCGCAGCGGCCCGGCGCCTCTTGGACGAACACGGCGAAGGCTGATGAGCCACTTCCGTCCTCCAGACTCTGCCTCCTTCACCAGAGAAACGGTGCTCACATCGTCCGTCGAGTGAGGGTCCTAAGGCATGTGCAGAATGAAAGGATGCACCAAACGATTTCTGAATTGGAAAGCTGTGTGTCTTATTTGAGCCTAATTCCAGGATGGCGAATTAGGAAAAGGAGAAAGTGCTGGAACCTTCAGGGCTCAAATACATAGAACCGCAGATCTGTTGAGTCCAGGAAGAGACTGAATACTTGTTCATGGTGACTTCAAGAGCCCAGAGAAAGGGAGCTAAGTGAAAGTTCGAGCGTCTCTCTCTCTCTGCTCCTGAAGTTATGATGAAATTACTCATCTAGTAAAACCTAGTATAGGAGTTCAGTGTTACAGTTACTTACCATTACTCAGAGCCATCAGCAAAACAAGACTGGTTTGAGTTGGAGAAACTCTCTCTCATATAGTGAATATTAAGTCCTAAAACAATCCTTGCCTATCTAATTAGTGTGACATTTCAGGAATGTGAAAAAAAAGGGACATCTGTTTAAGGAAGCTCAATATTTAGGGCCCACTGGAAGTAAAGAAAATACTTCAAAAATAATTTTTGTTTATGAAGGTTAATTGGATTCAATGATTGAGATTCTTAGAGATCATTTAAAACTTTATTTTACAAAGCACACACGTGACCACAAACCCATTTCTACAGCAGTATAATGAATATTTTGATTATTTTTTAAAAAAGAAGATTTTTTGAAACATAGAGTATTTAACTAGAAGGAAAAAAAAAGTTTATAATTACCTAAAGCTTGTGAAGCAAACTTGGTTCTTGCCAAATACTTGGGTACTGAATTGTAACAGGACTATAGGGAAAAACTGCTGTTATTCTAGAAAAGGAGATTGTAATTTACTGAGTGAAAAGTCACTCTGTCTTTATAATAACTGCCAATGGCGTATAGAAAAACAGTGTCTTGGATACCAAAGAAACTCAGCAAATATTTGTGGAATTAATAAAAGGCGTTTGCAAAATCACATTGCAGAGAACACAGTGATTTAGCTGCATATAAACTCTTCCACTGTGGTGCTTTCGAGATGTGTGATCTTAGGAAAGTTGTTTAAAGTCTGTAGCCCTCAGTTTCTTCATCAGTAAAATGGACATAGTGATATTTATTTCAGAGTGTTACTGCAAATTTTGTATGAGATATATTTCTCACCTAAACCACATACCACAGTGTCTGGCTCCATAAATCTTCATTCTTTATATTGTACTTCTTAAAAATTTCAGAAATAGTACCAAAAGTCCCACAATTTAGTAACACAGAGAAGCGTCAATAAGAAAAGATGGTGAAGATACCATAAATTATGTTTGCTGAACAGTTGCTGTGCGCCTGTAATAATACTCGGACAAGCAGATGTTCTACCCTAGAATCGTGTGAGCTCTTCAGGCAGATGGCTGCAGATCTGACGTGGTTGGTTTTGTTGATATGTCGATTTGAGAATAACAAACCAGAGCTCTCTGAAAGGTTAAGTACGTTGTCAGCTTTTCTCAGTTAGTAACCGAAAGCATAGAATTTCAGCCCAGCTCCCACTGGCTCCTGAGATGTTTCTCTCCACCTGTTGCCTCTCCCACTCCTGTCTTCCCCACGGTGTGAACAGGGGTGAAGGCAAAATCAGGCCTCATCAGGTCTCTATGCTGCCCAAGGGATTTGTCTGCTGGCCCTTTCCAAACAATTTTAACTCTTTAGAAAGCATTTAATATGCAAAATTTCCCCACAGTACAAGCAGCAGTCAGTTCACTTTGTGCCTCTAAGACTCAAGATACTCTTGTTATTCAGACATTTTCTCTGACAGGCTTCATGAAAGAAGCAAGACATCCTGAGCCATCATGGGATCAGGCAAAGTGGGGCAGAAGGCTTGGCTAGGAGGGGAGGCCCTGGGGAGGGTGCTGTGGCAGAAGGGCTAGTCCACAGCGGGCAGTCCTACATGACTTGCGGGCATTTTTCCTCCCATCTGATTACTCTGCCAAAGTGACTCCTCCAGGCAGAAATTCTTTGGACAGAAATGCTTCCCTGGGCAGACCTGGTCAAATATCTGGTTATGAGTATACTGCAGAAAACCCAGGTTTTCCTGGGAGGGCTGTGCGATGAGTGTGTCATGGCTGTCACAATGATGTGAAGCGGCGCCCTTCCAGGGGCTCTTCTAAGGGGGTTCCACCGGCGGAGTTGAAGTCCTTAACCTCCAGCATCACAAAGCGCCAGATATTAACCTCTGCTGCCAAACTGTCCTTCTTGCCCTCTTATTTTTTTACTCTTAATCCCTGGCAGCTGAAAAGGGAAGACAAAAAACAATACTGACAGCATTCACAGTAAAGAGCTGAGTCAGGCTGTTCGGGGATTTGGCTTTTTTCCTTTGTTTTCTCTGCTCTTTTCTGCCAGCTGGTCTCTCCAGGAAGCAAGCAAAACATCGTTTTTCACTGCACATATCTTACAAAAAGTTCTTTTTCTTAAGAGGAAAGAGAAAAATAAACTTGAAAATAAAAAAAGCAGAGTATATCTGAGAGTAGGATGCAGAATTATGTCATAGAATCACTGGATAACCTCAGACTCTACCAGGATTTTAAGTTATCTGGGGACCTAGGCACAGGATCGCAGACTAGCCCCCCAGGAGCTTCCAAGCACACGTGCTTTTTTATCAGGTCACTGCAAGGACTATCTGAAAGGTGACTTAGCCTCTGCTGAGAAAATAATAAATCACAAATAATGATTTTGTCTTCTCTCTTCAAAATGAGACCATTAAACTGAACATAGTACCGTCAGGGGACAAAGTGATGGTCCAGCAATGGGAATATTAAGGCTGTTAGTTGCCAGGTCTCGGGGGCTGAGCTTCCCTCTGACAGTGTCCGTGACCAGGGCTGAATGTCAGGCCCAAGTCAGGTTGTACTACTAAAAGCATGGCAGGAATGTGATGATGGACAGAGAACTTTCTCAACTCTTGGAATGTCTTAAAGCAACTTCACAAAGTGGAGAGCAGCATTTCTGAGCAACACCCAGTACGTGACACCCGCCCCACTCCCGATTTTCAGAAGGTAGCTCAGTCTAGCCTGGTTTCAACAGACGCTTGAGGAGTAAGGCTGCCGGCACAAGAGTAGCAACTTGTTTTATGAGATGATAGAAACCCGGTTCCACACTGTAACATCAGAGTACTGTTCTAGCAGAAACGCTATTTTTCAAAACAAGTAAATAAATCCTAGGAGCTTTTGAAACAACGTTTAATACTTGGTAAAATGTCGATCAAATGTGTATATATACACCCTGGGGTGTGTGCATGGTTTTTTTTTTAATAGAAGTTGTATATAAAACAACATTGGTAAATGACTGAATTTTTGTCTAATCATGTAAACTTGTTACTTAAAAGAGTTTTCCTTTGGAATTAAGCACTCAGTTCATTTTGTTAATATACAGCTTCTTAAATCGAGGTACATCTATGTGTTGCTTTGCTAGTTAATATTCTGTGGTTAATATTGTAGGAGGAGAAAATGAGAAACAGAAAAAAAGGAAACATCCTCTTCAACATAAAGTGAATCCCTGTTTCTCAAGCTCCCTGTGATTGAACTTAACAGACGCAGTCAGCAAGCTTCTTTTGACACTTTCTATTCCGTGCTTTGACTCGACCTGCCCCACCCTTTCTACTGATAATATGTCATATTTTTATTGTAATCCACAAAGTCCTTCCATTCATGCTGTCTCTTCTCCTCTCGCCATTGTCCTCTACAGACTACGAGGTGGGGTTCTGCTTCTTCTCTAGCGATGCGAACAGAGGCTTAAAAATACAGAAGACTTATTCAAGGTTATTGGTCGAGTTAGGAGAGTCATATGTGAGCCCTGTTCTTCTGTGTTGCCTTTGACATTGCTCATTCTGACCAGTTGTGAGAAGCAACGTTCTTTTTCCAGAACTATCCCTGTGTCAAGTTGCCATCTTTCAAGGTCTTTGCAATAATCCTTCCTAGACCCAGAACTACTCAGTATTTTTCTGTGCTGCTTTCTCCCCGTCCGTGTGACTCCCTAAACAAATTCAGCATCGACTAGCCCACCAAGTCCATCATCACCAGCTTGTACGTCTCCTGAAGACAGAGGTTCATTTCATCCTCAGAGTTTGGGAATATGCCCAGCATATGGCAATGCTTGATAAATATTCAAGGAAGGAAGGGATAAAGGAAGCAGGGGAAAAGGAAGGGGGAAGGTGAAGGGCTTCAAACTGAAGGACGTGGGTTTCATGACCACTTCCTGCACAGGGCATCACCTGTCCTAATGGTGGCTCAGCCAGTGGGGTGGCCCCTGAACACACTGCATAAAAGTTAACGGGGAGACTCTGGGAGTTAATTCTCAACGATCCAATGAGGACAGAAAATCAAAACTGTCCAGAAATTAAATCTGTCACTAATGCCCTCCACTCCTCCTCCTTCTTAATCAGACTTTCTCTTCTTTTCCCCTGATTTCTTTTAAGTTCACGAGTTGGCATTAGCCCTCCTCCCCAAATAAAATAAACCCTCTATGTATATTTTAACTGGTACCAGTTAATGAGTGTTACTACATTCAAGTATCTTCATGTCATATTAACTCAAAGGTCACTTGCCTCTTGGTGAGAAATGCAGTTTGTTTACCTTTGGATTTCTCATTCTAAGTGAATGCATTTTTACTCTTAATTTTTTAAACTTTTTAAGCCAACCTTCAAATATTATTAAATTTTTTTCTTTGTTCATTTAAAGTTGAATGCTCGGTATGGTACTTCAAAGGGTGTACCGTGAACAGAAAACACCCCCGCACAGGGTAGCAGGAGAGCCCTCGTTCTTCCCTCTGAAGCAGGTCAGAGGAGTGTCAGGTGTTGGAGGCATCACAAGAAGGGGTTTGGCTGATGCAAAACTTAGTATCGATACCTCCTGAGAGCACGTCCTCTGGACTTCGCTTCTCCACGCTTCTAGCCCCTCTGGGTGTTACTCCCGTGCCCCAAGTTCTTCAGCATCTGTTCTGGTTAGCAAAGTGGTAGGAATGATAAAAATAAACACATTTTGTAAAAATCTTGGCTCTCCCTGTGCGCACGGCTGGCTCCCTCATACACAGGCAGCGAGAGGATTACAGCAGGAGGGATGGTCTAGTTCAGTGTCTGGAACTCCCTTCGCTGTGGTTACGGCAACACAAGGGAAGGAGAGAGCCCCAAGCCCTCCTGTTGGGTGATCACTGGGCGGGGACGGCCTGACTGCAGGACCCCGGGCTGGTCTGCCCGGTGTGTGTGATGGCACCTCGGCATGCAATCTGGAGTCGAGGCCAGCACACCTGGGAGTCCTGCTTTTCTAGGCTTTCTGCTCTAAGACTGACTTCTGCAGGTACGTTCAACACAGCAGAAACAAATGTCAGTGCACCTCTCTCTTCAATTTGCCCGAAAATATCAAGATAAAACACTCCAGTTGCTGCCAGCACCTAAACCTTCCACAAGCACATGGTTAGCGTTGATAATACTATCTGTGGCTAGAACCATGGGGAGGAGGTGGATTATGTGCAAAATTGTTCTTCCATTAAGTCCCCATCCGTGGTGCGTATCAGGTTTTCTTCCCAGCAGCTGTTGTCCTCAGACTGGAGAACACAGATTGCTGATTCCATTCCTTGCATGGATTCGTGGCCTTTTTTAAACTTCACTCTGGCATTGGGTAGAGATGGAACGTGGTGTTAACAAAGTGGGTAAAGAGAAAGAAAGGACGAGAAGAGTGTCAACTTGTGAGAATAGTAAACACTAACCCAGGTCTTGGTTTTGTGCCAGGGGCTGTTCGAAACGTGTACAATTATACACTCGTTTAATACTGGCAGAGCCCTGATGTCGTAGGTGCTATTGGTTAGTAGATCTGTTTTTGCCTTCCCTGTTTTGTGTTCACTGGTTTCGCTCTGTCTGCCCAGGTGTTAGCTAGCAACACCGCACGTGGGAAGAGCACAGGCAGGAAGCGGCACTCTCGGCTCCGGTCCCGTGCCTGGTAGCGCCCTGGGTGGGTGACTCTGAGGACTCCACCTACCCCCTCTCACCTTCAGGTTCCTTATCTGCAAAACGGAGGCGTTAGGCAAGATGCGTGGGTTTCAAATCCTCTTTTTTAAGCCATTGACCTTTTTTTGTTTGTGGTGATCCGGAAGCTCAGATTATAATCTGCTGGGGTGGCTGCTGCCCCGTCTGAAGACAGAGCCCGTGCTTAGAGGCCGCGCTCGAGGTGGCTCTGTTGAACGGATGGGGCTCTTTGAAGCCGTTGGTAAATCACTAAGGTAGATGATACCCTACGTCCACTCTTAGCTCTGAAACTCTGTGATTCCTTCACGTTATGTTGGCCACTGGTGAAGCCTTTTTGAACACACAGAACCCAAGTTACTCTTTGTGAATTGATCACACCCATGATGACCTCACCTGCCCTATTCAGGAACACAGAGAATGTCCTGAACTGAGCCGCTCAGAACAACTGTTGTGAGTCACCAAATAGCGTGGAATTACAGTGACTTTAGAACAGTCCCTGTTCTTGCAAAGGAATTTGTACTCACTCACTTCAAGGATCGCCCAAGGTCACTAGAGCACGTTGACTCAGGAGCCACAGTTTGCTGTCCTCTGATACAGAGCATATCCACTGCCCTCAGTAAAATTACTGTAGAAATCATCATTAAAATGCAACTAGAAAAAAACTCATTATATTTGGAAATTAAGAAAATATCTTTTAGTCACTCATAGGTCAAGAAATCAAAATTATGAAAAGAACAACACAGTCAACTTCCACAGACTAAAGGAAAGAAAGGACAAAGCTGCAAGTAGAAATGGATAAATTAACTTTTTATCAACAAATTATAAACAAAGCTAAAAGATGATCTGTTGAAAAACTAATACGTTAGTGTGCCTCTGTCAAAACAGAGCCGCAAATAACAGCAGATGGAATTCAGGAGAACATAATAGCAGATGTTCTGAAATTTTTACAATGAGTGGTTATCACATAACAACTGAATGCCTGCAATTTTGACTGTTTAGATGAAATGGACAATTACCTAAAGTATACAACTTGTCAAAGCTGAGGGTTTTTTAAAGAAATGAAGAGCCTAAATAGTCCCAAAGTCACTCGCATGGATATAATCACTACTTTTTAAACTTCCTCAAAAAAAATTCCAAAAGTGGATGATTTAACCAGTGGCTCCTACCAAGCACTGTAGGCAGAAGTATTTCTAGTAGGTAAACCTTGACAGAGGAGAAAATAAGAGACTAGTCCCCAGTTCAGCTCACAGAGTCCGTGCCCACTACCTGTGGTGTCTTTGTGCAGTGTCGCCTTACTGCAGGGTGCCAGCTTAGTTATGCTGAACCGCTTCCCAGAATCACCCTCCCATTACAGCCCATGGTGACTTCAAGTCCAGCATACGTGCGAAGGCAGCAGCCTCGCAGGGACTTCGTAGCCTGCGGCTGTGGGAGGAATGACTGGTATCAGAAACCCCGCATTCCGTGTGTGACAGTCAGAGGGATCGAAATGTGACGGATACACTATCAGAACTTGAAAAGGCAGTACCAGAAAGGGAGATTACAAGCCAGTCTCACCCATGAATGTAGCTGCAAAAATCACATATGGAATATCAGCAACCAAGTCTAGCAGGAGGAATCTTTTTTCTTTCTTTAAAAAAATTTTTTCAGTGGAGGTGCTGGGAATTGAACCTGGGGCCTTGTGCATGCTAAGCATGTGCTCCACCACTGAGCTACACCCATCTTCCCCCCGAGAGGAATCATTTCCCTAAGAACTCTCTTGTAAAAAGGTTTCCTATTTGAAATAACATCCATGCTCATAAATTGAGGAGAAAGATAATATCCTGTTAGGAGACAGACTTGCTTTTGCAGAAGCACACAATCAGACCTGCAAAAGTCACCTCGGAATTATTTTGAAGCAGATCCCAAACATACCACGTAGTCCACAAAGAGAAAATGGACTGGACGATGGGCAGGAAGGAGGTCGGGAGAACAGGGAGTGACTGGTATGCTGCAGTGACGGACAGTCATGGGCCAGGCCTTTGACTCAGGAAAGGAACGTATGTGGACGAAATCAAGGGAATTTGGCAGGAAAAACTGGCCTGATGAAGTAACGGATTGGTTTAAGCACCCTTCCTCATCCACATCTGAAGGCCCTGGGGTGATGACAAAGCCATTAAAGCACCTCCAGGCTGAGGCATGATAGCGCCGTATTACACATGCGGGAACTGTCATCCGTTCTTTGTCTGTTAAGGAAAAAACTTAGGTAAAATTCAGCTTGCGCTGAATTCAGTTCAACTCAGCGAACTTGGGGACTGTCCAAATCAGCCGGCTCCATCACCGCTGGAGAAACCTTCCAGAACCTAGGGGCCACCGATGAGGACGTTGGAGAGACGTCCATGCTTCTAAAATACTGCTGCTTCCAATTACTTCACAGTTCGTGGCTTCTTGCTTTTTTAAAAAAATTTCCTCACTTGTAACATTTTAAGTGTCTTCTAAATTTTTGACTTTTACATGAAAACGGCTGGTCTGTTCCATATTATGTTAACGAGCATTTCTTTGCAGCCAGCAGACTCACCTGTGACATGGGAGTGACGTTACAGAGCTTGCAACTCTCCCACTGCAGTGTTTCTTGTTGCTTCTTTTTCATGGGCTGTTTTTGTTTGGCAGCTAATTTTGTTTTGCTTTGCTTACGAAGTAGCAAAGTTGCCTCTGGTGTACCAAGGACTGGCTCGTATGCAGAGTAGTTACTGAACAACTAATGATCCATGCAGATCTGTGTGGTTTACCAGTAACTGAAGCGCTGGAGGGTCTTAAATTTGCCTTTTAACTTTAGTACTAGATCGAAAGACAAGATTTGATGAAGAGAGCGTGAATGATACACTAGTAAGAATGAAGTCATAAAAACTAATATTGGGCGCACTGTGTGCCAGGCATTGTTCTGATTTGTGTAGTAATTCATTCACTTAACAGAAATCCTGTGAGGTGGGGTTGTTATCCCACTTTCCAGATAAGGAAATTGAGGTTCATAGAAATTAAGTAGCTTTCCCAAGGTAACAAATTTAGTATTTGGCTGAACTAGGAAACGACCCAGCTTTGGTAGCTGGATTGCAGAGTGGAGGCTCCCTATTAAGACACTAATATTGGAACAAGCAGATCTATTAGAAAGTGGCTCTGCGGAGGTCTGTTAGATCAAATGGAGCTAATTGCTGATGCAAGTGAAATTGGTAAAAGCAAAAACAAAAAACAGTCACATCAATGAGAGTTTAAAATCTTTTGTTTCTCTATATTGTGGTTAAAAAAATAAAATCGGCAATTTTTAAAGGCAATATATATACTTCTTCTAAATATATGTTTCACAGAAGTCTGGAGAAATATCAAGTCCTGTTTTCAAAACCAGAATCACGATCCTTGGTTAGACTTCCCTTGTTTACTTTTTTCTTTCACAACGGCATCCTTCATCTTGGTATCTTTCCAGTGATTTCGCAGCTTACACGCGAGCCAAATGCTTTCAAAGATACCACACTAAGAATACCAGCAACAGCGAAAATAGTTTTTGCCTTACTCTTCCACAGAGTTCTGGGCTTCAGAGAATCTCAGTGATGAAAATACACTATGATAACACCGTGTCCTCTTTACTGAGAATCACTGTTTACCGCTTACGATTTATTAATCTTCATTGAAAATTACATGTAAATCAGATAATTTATGGATATCTCCAGCAGTGAAGGGGCACCACTGCAACCCAGCTATGGGATCTCTGCATTTGTCATGACTTGTAGAGCTTGTGATTCCCAGAGGTACAGAGGTCACTCAGGCAGTGATTGCGGTTCAGACAATTCTAAGATGCCTCTGAGGAGTTTAAGGATCAAGTGGGCGGTGACCATCCTTCTGTCTTTCTGTCTCCAGGACATAGCGCCTGGTAGGCACCAAATAAAAACCGAATGAATGGGTGAGTGAATGCATGGATGACATCTTGCCTCCTTTACTCGTTCACTACATCCATTCATGACACAACTAGAAATTAATGTACTTTAGTAAAGATTATGCTAGTCTCTAATGGCTTAATAAGCATTTACGTATTTTGAATTAAAGTTGCATTTTATGATTTTCTTTCTACATACAGGGATTCTTTGTGTCTTTAAAAAAAATCACTTACGTCATTCGGTATAGTTTAAAATAGTCCAAATTCAAGGACATCTTTTATAACATCATACAAGATGTTTTAAACAGTTTGAGATTTTAGCTCTCAATATTAACAAACATTTGGGTTTGGTAGAAATCACCTGTAAAGACAGCTAAAGGAGAGTGACTCCTTATTGTTAAGCTTCCTGGACAATGGGGACAGGTATATTTTTCTCAATAGAAGCCCCTTGGCATCTGTTTCAGAGTCTACCATGAAAATACGTTTTGTGCAGGCATATGTATTTTTATTTCAAACTATATTTAACTGGAAGTTTTTTATGCTTATAGCTTTTTTCATCATACCCCCTAAAGTTGGTAAAATTGGAAGGACCTCGTATGATATTTATTCTCAAAGCTGTGCGCACACAAGCTAATAAAATATCCTTCACACAGCCTTTAGCCAGCGCTGTTATATGCGTGGTTTTGTAATGATACCAACCATATTTTTGCTAATTGGGCTACTTCAGACCCCTGTGCTGTCTCCTAACCACTCATTTCCAACTAAGAGAGGAGCTGTCATGGACCACAAGATGCCCCTGTAGGTTTCCCAGCAACCTTTATACAGGACGTGAATGACCCTTGAAGCAAGGGTCAACTGTTAGGTAACAATCCCTCTGCTTTTCCCAAAAGCCTTGGGTCAGGTGTGCCCTCAGACCCCATCTGCCCCACTCCCCATCACTAGGCCAGTAGATGTAGGTACTCATGTTTAGATAAAACAACCCACAGTAAAATGGAGCAAGGGTGGGGCTCACAGATGACTCTTAAGAGCTATACGTATGCCTGGTTTTGTAAAGAAACCTCCAACAAGGCTGCTGCCAAGAACTGAACGATGGTCTTTTCCAGATGCGGCTTTGCAAGGGTGGAAATTTGGCACTGGCAGGTAAAGGGCTCTCCCGTGGCTCTGGACTGGCTTAGGGTGATGGTTGTATCTTGTACTGAGTGAGGCCTTGGCACTTTAGAGAAAACAAACTTTTTTTTTAAAGGATGGGAATTCTATATTTTTTAAAAAGACGTTTAGAAAACGGAGAGACCACAGATTTTTGCCCCAAAGTAAGGGATTTAAAGGTTAGATCAATTTAGGTATCATTATAGAAGGTAGTTTATGAACTCTTTAGAACATTAAAATTGCCCACCTGTGTATGCTGACCTGTTGGAATGACTGTTTTCGTGGGACTAAGACGTGGTAGTTATGATTAAACAAGTTTGCATCTTTTAGAAATACCTACAGAAATATTTATGGGTGAAACGATAATGAGATTTGCTTCAAAATAATTGTAGGGATGGGGTGGGGAGGGACGTAGGTGGGTTGCAGGTGAAACAAGACTCACTGTGAATTGGTGACTGTTGAACTGAGCGGTGGATGGTGTACACGTTTGAAATATTCCGTAGTCATTAAGTGGGCGAAAGTGCCAGCCGATCCGGGATCATCTTGATCTCCTTTTTCTGACCATGGAGGAACTCCATGCCCTCAGTCCCCCAACTCAGGAATACACCCTCCGGAATCTTGACCTGTGGATTACTCACTCATTAGGTTAGCTTTTGGGCGCAGTGGGCTCCTAAAGTTTGTGATTGTTTGTGTAAACGAGAAGTTTACGTTTGTGTTCCAAATTTAGCTTTTAAAACTCTCAGAAGGTGATCCAACTTTTCAGTGTTGCAGAATTTCTTGAAAAAGTTTACTCTCGCCTATGTGTGGTTGTGTACATTTCTATCATAAATCCTTCTTAGATTTCAACTTTCCGTTTTGAAGTATCTGTGAGTGTTAGGATTTCTCTCCTGTAGAATGCCTCCGTCTCTTTGATGATTTCCAGAGTCCTTCTGTGAAGCTTTTCCAACCTCAACATCACTCAATCACTGAGGATTGGTTACCAGACCAAACATAGGTCCCCGTGTTTTCAGACACATTAGCGTTGTTAAAATAGAAATAGAATGGCTCCTGGAAATAGAATTGCCCTGTTTCATCTCCTACATCCTTCCTACAGGGTTTAACATTTCATTTAGCCTGCATGGGTAGTAATGTTATGCCATCTCCAATCTATAATATAGCTCAGAGACTTTTTCTGAGGCATTTTCCGAGTCCATTATCTTCTATGAAATATAATTTTTATAATTTGCCTTAGTGGTTTGTCTACCACTGGTTTGCTTTAAAACTTCTGCCTCCTCACAGACACTGATGCAGTTTCAAAATCCACGTTTGTACTTGCCCTAGGGAAGATGCTAGATTCTTCTATATGTCTAGAGATTTCACAGTGCATTCTTATTTATACCATCGTAGATACCCAGCATTTAAATGATTTTGTCCCAAGAAGATTCACTTCACTGAGCATTTTTAATGAAATCATACAGCTGAGCCTAACTGACTCAATCTTCTGTTCCTTATTTTTTCCAGTAAATTAACTGAAACATTTTCCTTCAATTCCATGGAGTTGCTTTTTAAAATTATTTATACTTTTGATGTATTTAAAAATTTTTGGAAGAAGTAATTGTGATCTCCTCAGTCTATCTGATTATTTGTGTGAGTTATTTCATGTATTCCATAGGCCAGCACGCATCTCAGTTAACCAAGTAAGTGGTTATGGTCAAATCCAGTGCCTTCCCCTTCCCTCCACCGCCCTGGAAATTTGCTTATCATCTCCCATGTGTTCTTGGGAATTCCATATTCAGGTCACTCCCTGACATTGTTTTGCAGTTCCCATTATAGCAGGTGCAGCGGTAGACCTGCTGAACAATAGATGTATGTGCCCAGAGTGCACACAGCCTAGTGGAGGGGACAGATGTAGAAACAGACCATTGTAAGACCAGGTGTCCAAAATTATTAAGACCAAAAAATGCCCCAATTCGCATAATAAAGCATCCTGTTAAAACTAATATGTTATTATTATAATAACTAATGTTATTATTTTATAATAAAAGAAAAATAAATGCAAAGCCAAAAAGTCAAAAGCTTAAAGTTGGAAACAAAGTAAGTATTTGCTTTTACTGTGTGGCTCCTCACCCACCCCTTATGGGTACCAACTGGGGACGAAGAACCCACGGTCAATGACAACTGGCTCCTGTAAATACCCTGGACTGAACCAGCCCCTTCCTTGATCACCCTTCAGGGTTTTCTCACCACTTAGGAATGTCCCCTCTCCACTGAGCTGGCCCCAAGCCCCAGTTTTATTGGGAATGCCTGGTCTCCTTTGTGCTAATATAATATTATGAGAAAGCTTCCCAAAGCTCACATACCACATTGCCCTTTGTATGTTAGTCCTAGACTCTGGATCAAGGAATATTAGAGCCAGAAAAGCCCCATCTTCTCCCAGCATCTCATTTTATAGAAAAGGAGACTGAGGTATCATCATGCTATTTGCCCCAGGTCACATAGTTCCTAGGATTAGAAATTAATCCAAGATAAGGAAAAGATATTCTTGGTATTCACCCATGATTACTTTGAAGTAAGTACTGGCAGTGTTAATACGGCAGCGGATAGCAACAGGGAGTGTGTGGGAAGTGACTCCACTCCTGAGATGGTCTTTCTCTTACCCAGCTCGGAAAGGGAAGCCAATACCCTGGTAATTTTTTTTCTGTGTATACCAACAGAAGGTAGAGCCTAATAAATCGTGATTTAAAAATGTAGATAATAGAGTCTGTGACCATTCTTCATCTAGACCAATCTCAGTAGGTTAATACCGTGTAACAGGATCACCAGCTCAGTTAATCCTCGGAGCCCTGTCTAGTTCAGCGCCGGCTCCAACTCATGGACCCTGTGCCTCCTTCAACTTGACGCACCAGCAAAAAATACCAGGCACAGGCTCCGTTTTTCCTCTCTTCTCTCCAGCTGCTCTTTCCTCTGCCTTTTAGGGTGAAAAATCTCCGCTGTTCTTTAAATTGACTGCTGACGTCTTTTGGTCCAGAAATGACCTCCAGAAAAATCACAATAGGGAGCTATGTCTATATAAATAAGAGGACTGTGATTCTGTAGGGAAGCCAGCTCTAAACTTAGGTCCTTACAAGATGAAAACATGAGCCAGCTCCCAGCTGACCCTAATGCACAGGCACTATTTATTCCTGAGGACGGAGGAGGCAGGCTAATTGGTCACTGATCACTGCTGAGCCTCCTGGCTGCAGCGTCATCTGTTGCTGTCCTCAGTGGGCGATTTTGCATCGGATTGATCTGTAGACAATTCAGACAGGCTTTCGTGTCTTAAGACAGCTCCTTTCTATTCTGTTTCCGACTGGGAAAGGTGATTTTACACTGTTTTTTTTTTTAACTTTCTATATCACGCAAATAGTTAAATACTTCTGGCGGCAGCTGAGTTTCCACTTTAAAAATAGAAAAGCTCCTTATTGCTTTTCTGGCCCAGCCCCCACACCTACCAACCCAGCTTCCAGGGTTTCTGCACAGAGTTCAATGTGAAGGCCCTCCTCCAGTTAGCACAGAGGGATCTCTGTGAAAGTCTGAAGGGGAGGAAAGAGCAGTTAGAAACCCAGTCGCTGACATCTCTTCCGGCTGGAGCCCTTGCCCTGTGACACCCGGTGGTCCAGGCCGGGACGTCAACCACACGATGCCCGCAGACATTGCTGTTGGAGAGACCTGCATTAAGCAGATCCTCCCGAAAAGAAGGCTAGCGAGTGTAGAAGAATGTTCTTCTAAGCGAAAAGCTAGCTGGGGTGTTCTGACCAGTCAAGGTTAGTAGAGCAGCCCTCACAAATCTGTGGGTGCCCTGAAATAAACGGTGTTGACCTGTTTTTGCAAATACTAACTTGGAAGCTGGGCGCTTTCCAGAACGCGGACTCTTGACACGTTCAAGGTATGGCATGGCCAACGGCTGCACTGTGTCTGCACTTTTTAGCGTTTGGAAAAGGCACCTGCTGACTCAACTCCCGTGACTGTGTGTTAAACACCTGGGTAAACTCGCAGGCTCTGGGTTGTTTACCTTTCTGGTTCAGAAGGTGTTTCTAAGTTGGCGCAGGAACAAGAAAAGCAGCTATTAAGCAAGAAAAGACTGTTTCGAAGCAATTAAATATAGAAATTTTGAATCATTTGAATTGAACCCTAAAGTAGGTTTGGCGATGTAGGCAGGAAAATGAATAGAACCACTTCCTTAAATCACTCTGAAACAGAGGTCTTAGTTTTAATAACAGAAAATGCGGAAACGATAGAGGAGAATGAGTGTCGTACCGAGGAGCTGTGTAAGGAGATTATTCTTAAAAGAATAACCTAAGTGTAAATTTTAGTAGAACGTCAAAATGGTCGATGGTCAACTTAAAGGTTGAACACGCAGATTTAGAGATAAAAATGATCCCCTGCTCCCCCGAAAACCCTAAGAGTTGTATTTACTATATAATGGTTGGGGTCTGAATATTATTTAGAAACGGTTATAAGTTTTTAGAACATGCAAAGCATATTTTCAAATAGGATAAAATATTATCATTTCTTTAAAAGACTGAGAAAGGAATCTGATGCCCCTCCGCCCACCGCAGTAGACGTCTCCTTCTAATTACTTTTTAACAACACATTATCAGGAAGGATTAAGAGCAAATTAGCTTGGGTAGAAAGTGGGTGACTACACAGAAGAGGGGTTAACAGTGTGATGAGCGTTACTGAGTTCTTACTCTGTGTGGGCTGCGCTGGGTGCAAGACAGCCGTAATAAGGAGTCGTCACTCTCAGCATCCTTAACGTCCAGGAGGAACACAGGCAGTCACTGTAGAACAAAGGTCATTCTGTCGTTTCTCACACGAAGAGTCAGTTACCTAAATATACACTTGACTGGGGGTAAGAACAACGTCACAGAGTTGGACACGATGGCAAAAAATTTAAAAATAAGTACATTAATTCACCTGGATGCGTCGCACACATCTTCAATGAAGATAGACTCCAGAGGAAGTTGAGGATAAGCTATAAAATTATATTAAAAATCAAATTTTGTGTGAAGAAAAATTGTTTTACACAAGCTTCTTTGACACAGCTTAAATATATTGAAAATATAATAATAATAATAAAAAGAAATGCTCTATGCTTTGATTAAAAAAAGACAAAAGTCCTGGCAAACTTTCATTAGGTTTAACTTAGGTTTTTCCAGCACTCTTGATGAGAATGTCAGTAAAGCCAGCCTTGCTGGAGGTAATTTGATGACATATATTGAAATTTTAAGAATTTACCCTAAGAAGATAGACACATTTGCAAAAATAAGAAATAATGTCGATTCTCCCAAACTAAAAGCCACCTAAACATCATCTAGTAGAGGATTAACTAAGTAAATACCAGTGCACCTATGCAATGACCTACAATTCTACAGTAGTTTAAATGGCTAATGTATCATATATCTGTTACTTAGAATATTGTAGAGTTGTATTTTGTGAAATGGAACAATGACCATGTGATACCCATAAATGAATGCGAGGAGTTAAAAGCAATATGAATAGTAGGGTTGCATCTTAATTTAAAAAAAAATGTGTATTTAGAAACAGTTGAGAAGAATATACAGGCGTTTGTAATGGTTCTATTTGGAAGATAGCACTGTGATTTTTTGTGCATTTTATAATTAATTTACTGTCCTGTTTAATGCACCACGTTTATAATCAGGTGACACGGTGCAGCTCGGGGGCTGTTGCTGTAGTGCAGCTACCGTTTCAGACAGGCGTTGTTACGCTATGAGAATGTAGGAAGCAGAATTCCGCGGTTCTCACTTTCGGGAGGTAACTCTCCTTTAATCAGCACGTCAGTTCGTTATGATACTCCTTATGAACGCATTACGAGTCGGCAGCCCACAGAGTGCACTGTGAGTTCTGGGCTTGAAGAGAGACTATTGTATCATAAAATTTCATCGAACCATCAAAAAAGCTGAGTTTGCTTCATGCTTTGTCGGTTACTGCTTGTAACTTGAGGCAAATTGTTCCATCTCTGTCTCCGCCTGCTCGGGCAGCCATTATAAAACCCGCAGACTGGGGGCTTAAACTACAGAAGTTTACTTTCTCACAGCCTCAGAGGCTGGCAAGTCCAAGATCAAGTTGTCAGCACGGTCAGCCTTTGGTCAGAGGTCCCTTCCCAGCTCTAGAGAACTGCCTTGTTGCCGCGTGCTCGTGTGGCCTTTCCTTGGCGCCTGATTGTGGGGGGGAGGTCTGTCTTTCTTTTTTCACAAGCCCACCAGCCCTGTCAGATTAGGGCCTCATCCTCATGGCCTCATTTAACCGAATTACCTCCTAAAGCCCTGTCTCCAGACACACATTGAGTGTTAGGGCTTCAGCATTAGCATTTGGGGTGGGAGCAGGGGAGAGAGTTTATTCCTGCTTTAATCCATTCAGGCTGTCTTAACAAAATACCACAGACAGGTCAGTTTAGAAACAATGGAAATCTATTTCTCATGGTCCCGGAGGCCGGCAGTCCCGAATCAGAGTGCCCGCTCCTGAGGTCATGTTCTGGTGAAGACCCTCTTGTGGGCTCAGTGTTGCCCCTCCTCCCTGTGTCCCCATGTGGTGAGGGGCCAAGGATCTCTCTCTGGAACCCTTTATAAGGCTCTAATCCATGCATTGGGCTCCACACTCATGGCTTAAGCACCTCCCAGATTCTCTGTCTCCTAAGACCATCATGCTGGGCATTAGGATTTCAACATAATAACTTTGGTTCAGTTCAGTCCATAGCACCCTGAATCTCAGTGCAATGAAAATGATCATTTTATTAAGCTTTAGCAAGTTTTATTAAGGACATGCTTTGTGTCCCTCACTTCTCATGCAGGGTCATTTAACCCCAACGACAACAGAGATCCAGTCCAGACATGCCCTCCTCCACAGCCCGTTCTCACCCCTGATACACAGCTCCCCACGGCCTCTCGGATGGGGTTCTTGTGCGGATCAATGGCATGATGTCTGAGAAAGCAGAAAAGCTCGCTGTGGATCAGCGGCGGGGGAGCCTCTGATTTAGGAATATCCGAGTTTGCAGACTCAGTACTAGCAGTGTGGCAAGGCCAGCATCAGTGCTCCCACACAGAGGAGCCGAGGCGACCGGAGCAGAAGGCAGACTGCTGCTGGGGCCATCGGGGATGTTCAGAGGATGAACATTGCAAGATGGGCGGGATGGAGATCCGGGAGAAGCCGTTCTCGTCTTGTGAGAAAGAATCTTGCTCCAGGAATTGACGTGGTCGAACATGCCAGCCTTCTTTAGCTTCCAAGTTAAATCTGGCGGCAAGCCCCCGTGCCCCGAGCTGCCTGGGAATTCCATCTTTTCAGTCTTGTCTCCCCGTCTTCTCCCCCTTAGACGTGGTGCAGAGGTTGGCGCCGATGCTGCCGCCCTGGGGAGACACCACCGGCCCTTAGGCCACAGGCCTCCTGCTGGTGGACCCTTTGTCTAAGCCCCTTTCATCCCTGCATCGTTACCCCCTCTTCTGTGTAATCACCCACTTTTTATCCAGCAGATCTCTTGCCTCTGCCACACTAAGGCATGTCACTGTGTCCTGAAGGGGACACAAGAGCCCAGAGCCCATCTGGTGCCTCTGCTCTCATCCCTTCTCAGGGGCGCGGCCAGAGTGTGGACGGGGGCCCTGCTGTTACTCAGGACCAGGGAGAAAAAACCGTCGCTCTCACTCTCGGCCCTTGTCCATCCCTTTTGCACCTTCCTCTTCTCTCACATGCCCCCTCCCCCTTTTTTCTTCTTTCTCTTCTTCTCCGTCTCCCCCTCCCCTAGTGTACCTTCCCCCCACCAGGAGCCTAACTCTTCTCTTCAAGAAGCCGGCTTCAAGCCAGTTCTGCTGCTGGGACTTAATCAGTCCCTGCAGGATGAGCAGGAAAAACACAGACCAAAGGACCGAAACACAGATACACTGCAGTAAATTACTCTGCAGAAGAGTGTTGAGTTGAGGGAAGATGATAGAAAAGCGAAAGAAAAAAGACTGGGGGAACATGGACAACAGGCCAGTGTTTAGCTTCCACAGGGGATGCTGTGAAGGTCGGTAGTAGAAAATAGAACAACAGTCGAATCCATATTGTCAGTGATCTTTCAATCCAGGACAAGAACGTTAGACTGTATTCAGTGGGGAGCCATTAACGTCTCTGAGCCTGAGAATGAGAAGGTCGCCGAGGTGGTGTCAGGGCAGCCACATGCTGCTGTGGAGACTGGGCATGTGTGCGTGGGGGCCTGGCTGCCCCAGGGGAGGGGCCCTTTTCCGTTTCCCAAAAGGCACTGCATGGGCTAGCCGGAACTCCGGTGCATTAATGTAAGTTTAATTCCGTGGCGGTATTCAGGCAAGATTGGTGAGATGGAGGCTGAGGGAGGCCATTCAGGAGGGTAGAGTCCAAGCTGAACTCAAGTGGACACAGGCCATACTTAAGTCATCTTTGTGTATCTCCAGCCTCCAGGAGGGTTCCGAGTGCCTTGTCCACGGATCACCAGAAACGTTTAATGAGTGGATAAATGGTGGGTGGGTCTGGGGCACAGGATTATTGCTTCAGGGAGTACCCCGGGGCCCATCAGTGGGGAAGGCAGAGGAAACGGAGGTCCCAGGGGTGAAAGAACTACCAAAGCTCACAGCACTCGTGCCCGTGCTGGGCGCTGACCTCGGGGCCGGGGACGGAGGCCGGTGGGCTGGGCCCGGCACTGACAGTCAGTGAGGGCCGGCCGAGGGGCTGAGTCGTCTCCCAAGGGCAGCTCTGATTCCTGAGGCGTGTCTTCAGTACTCTCTCTCTCTTGATTTTTGGGTATTCATGGGGCAAACCACTATCTTCAGTTTGTTGGAAAATTTGTCTTTCTTGAGATAAACCACAGCAGCACTGTTTCACTTATCTGTTGTTTTTTTTCTGTTCGGGCCCATACACTGTCTTCTTATGAGATGATGGAAACGGGAAAATCGATCAGAGTAGATGGCACGTCCATGCAAGTCAGCATACACATCTGAGGTGCCCGGGGCGCAGCTCCGGCTGGTGGTTTCCGATCCGAGCTAGCATCGTTTTCAGGAAACGAAAGACGAGGACGTATTCTGAGAACGAAAAGACAAGGGCCGTCTCAATCTTTGAAGAGACTGGTTTTGGCAACACGTTACTTCCCTGCTTATCAGCCATCTCCTCAAGGATTTATGTGGCTCTATGAATCTGCTAAACAGAAAAGTACATGATCAGGGTCAGTAAATGCCTAGTGACTTTAAAATTATTTTATAAACTTGTGACTAGGGGTGGGTCAGATATTTTTGAGTCTGAAGCTTATCCACATTTTTGGATCTTCTTCGAGACAAATAACATGAAGTTGCCCGCACAGTCTTAGAGGGTGGCCGTGCAAGTTATGGGTTCTAGACCTAAGTTTTATTGGCTTCACGGTGAATCTATGGCCATTATGAGGAAGATCGTTGATGTAATAGTTCAGGGAGCTGTACGGGTATTAGCATCTCCCACTCTGATTCATATATGAAGATGTCATGGCTTTTTGGCCGTCTTGTAATCCCATTTGTGACAGCTGTCCTGACTTTCCTGTTTTGAGCCCCCTGGGGAAGAGGGGGTGTGGCCCAAACCCAGAGAGCCATCCATCTGCTAAATTTGCTCTCAGATGAGTCTGCTCCCCACCTCTGCCGACGGAATTAGGGTGGGGACAGGCAAAGACCTTCTGAAAAATACAATGCTCTCACCACCACCACGGGCAGAGATCTAAGTGTAATACTTTTATCTTGTGGCAGAGCACATACTGTAAAGAGAGAAAAAAAAATGAGTTAGGAATAGCTGGTTTCTCAAAGAGCAGTGAACAATAAGAAAAGGCAATTTTGAAAATAAATCAGATTTTCAAAAGCTGTTTTTCTTTTTGGATGTGAAAGGTCATGTTACAAGGAGCTCAGAGCGCCATAAAATGGCTGAATAGAGCCAGCAAATTACAAGCGATTTTTTTTTTAAGCTAATCAAAAAAGATATGAGTCGGATTTACCTCAGCAGTGGCTGGCTCGAAGTGCCCTGGGGAGATGGTGACTTAGGTATGGTACGGACCCTTACCGATCTGTAAATACCTAAGAATGTGAATGTTTTTACTCTGTAACATGATGTTTACAGGCAGGGCAGGCTCTCTCCCTGTAAATAATATACCAGATGCCTGGGAACCAGTGTTGTTTCTAAATATAGTCAGTCACCTTCTGTGGAGCTGCGGAGAGACCACAACTGTGGGCAGCGATCAGCCTGGTGAAAGTTACAAATATTTTGTAAAACAGTTTTCACACTGTATAATTTATCCTAAGGAGTTAAACTGAACTTTTTTTTTAAATCTTCGATACCTAAAGTTACTGAATTGTTGTAAATGAAGATGTTTATCTTTTGTTTGGCCTTGAGAAAGCTTATAAATTTTTCTAATATAAAGCATATCTGTATGGAAAGGTAAGATATTTAATATTGAACATATCTGAATAGAAATTTGCAGTTTCTGAATTTCAGATTTTGAAGGGGAGAAACAGGGAGGGAGGGGTGAAGGTTTAGTTCAAAACAGAAACGGGAGCCTGATGTGTCCTTTGATTCCCCTGTGTTACCAGATTAATTCGAGAAATTCACTTAAGGAATTACAAGAAAGCAGATGAGGTGGGGTTGCTTGGGAGTTAAGTAAGCAGAATGCAAAACAGAAAGCTCTTCCCCGAATAGTGTGCATGTGCTGAGTCACTTCAACGGACGGATGGGTCTTCATGTCTCATAGCTGACGGGAAAAGCATGCAGGAGCTGTGCTGATTGTTGGCTTAGATGCACTTGTAAATCATTCCGTTGCTCTACGTGCTTTACTGAATTAAGCTGATAGCACTGAAAATCATGTTGGTCAACAGATGCTGTGATTTATGACTTGAGTTTCCCTAATTTTGGAGGAAAAGGATTGTTACCAAACATTCATATTAAAATCGCCCCTATTTGTTAGTTCTTACTTGGCAAAGAATGCTGGGTACTATTTCTTGTGCGTTTACATAGCAGGCACTCACTGTGGGTGCTCGTTTCTAATCCCCCTGAATCCTGTCACACAGGCAGGACTTTTCCCGTTTTATGAGTTTAGATACTTCCCAAGGACCTCTGCCCTGGAGTGGGGAGCAAAGCCAGGCCTGCCTGGCCCCTCAGTCTTTTTCATCCACGAGCTTCTGGGCTCTCGACCCCATGTCGTTTCTTACTTCCTCCTGGTCTCTGTTTCCTTCCCCTCCTCCTCCTCCTCCCACTCCCAGCCTGCCCATTCTTGAAGGCACAGAAGGCAGCAGGGGTCCATGCAGGTGAGCAGGAAACAACAGGGCAGTCACTCCTACAAGCCGCGCCCCTGCCTGAGGCTGAGGGACCCCTCACCCAGCACTGTACTTTCTGGGTGGTTTTGTCACTGACCACCGCCCGCCCCATGCTTTCCTGCAGACTGCTGTGACCTTTCACCCCTTCCTGCCGGTGAAGTTCGCATTGTTGGCAATAACAGCAAATGCACATATGGAAATCTGGCTTCAGCTTTGTTTCTTTCACCTTAACAAACTTAAGTCTTGGTGATAAAGAGAATGACAGTGGGGACAGAGAGCTGTGTGACAGTCTTGGGGGAGAAGTGGGGGCGGTGATACGGGAGGTTCTGCACACACTTACATTTCTTGATTTTGGCCCTGGTGTGGCCTATTTTCTAAATGACCCTTTTCCTTTTTTACACTTTTTGTGTGTGTGTGTGTGAACACCAGCAAGCAGTGTTGAAATTGTTCAGAAGACTAATGCAGTCATTTCAATGGAAAATTGTATGCAAAAGTACTCATCAGCTGCAAATATTGTTAGCTTTGCTGCCCCTTAAATGTCTCCATAATGTACTAGAAAGAAATGAGCCCAAAATGAACCCCAAAGGCCATTTCTCTAGGTTTTTCTCAGTCCCAGCATCTGGTTAATTGCCACATTAGCTAGTGACAGTGGAAGAACAGACAGTGGTGACAAATTGGCGCCATATAATTCAGCATACAGCTTTAGAGATAAATTAGGAAAATGCGATTTATCGACTCCTTATACAGGAAGGAACACAATCATTATAAGTATTATAAGTGAATACTGAAATTCAAACATATATTTAAACATTGATTACTTAAAACCTTACTAATTTACTACTGCTCTGCTGATTGAACTGAATGCAGTGGTTTCACACACACTGTTTGGAAACAATACTATAATTTTCTTATTTAAATGTTCATAATGAAAACATAGATATTCTCAAGTCCTCCGGAGTTTCACTCTGCAATCAAGCTGTTTGCTTAGTGATCAGACAGGCAGAGGTCAGAGGTGCATGATTTTGAAAGCATCAGATTTCATCCCAGAAGCTGGAACTTGGCGCACAGGTGTTCCCCCAAAGAATGTTATTTACGATGGTGACTCTTGTGTTTTATTTAGTGAGGACATAATATTCCAATTTCTTATAAATTATTATTTTGTCACCAAATTTTGTTCTATCAACAAATATTTACTGGCATGCAGTAATTCGATTCTGCTTTTAATGTAACATAGGAGTGCTGCGTACTGAAAACAAATAATACATAAAAACTAGTAACCATAACTCTTCTTCCAGTTGAGAACTCAGAGCAGGCGATGTGCGGCTTTCCTGTTTTTTTGGATAAGCTAGAAATAACACTGGATGGAAAAGCACAACGACAGTGCAGTGGAGTGAGGAGCACCAGCCCTGGGGTTAGACTGTGTGACTCTAAATGATTTCATTTCTTCCACATAATTGTATGGACCTCAAAGGACTGTGAGAACTAAACCGGATTTGCACACAGTGCTCAGCCTAGAATCGTGCGCACGGTAAACACTCTTCAGCATTAACCGTGGCTTCCACAGCAGTAAGAAGAGAGATCTGCACTTTGAGTGAAACCCCGTAATACTGTTGGATATAAAAAGATCCGCTGGCATTTGACTTCTGCCCTCTAAACAGGTTCACTTGCTCATTTCATCAGCCTTGTGATGTGTCCTGCACTTTATCCAGTAGAATTGTTTGGACCTCACTTGTGGCAAAGTTCCACTGTGAGACCGTCATGCAGAAGCAGGGTTGTATGTGGGGGCTTTTGCAAGGGTATGAAGTGTAGGAGTGGCGAGGTGGTTTCTGAGAGTGCCACATGTTACTGTGTTTCCAGTCATTTTCCTGACCTATTTAAACAAGCTTTAGACATGCTCTTCATGGAATCTATGTTTCTGACCGACAGCTAGATGACTTTATTTAAATTGCACTAGGATCGATCAGCAGCTTTTTTTGTTTCTTGGGTTTTTTTAATTTCTATCTGTTGCATCCCATGGATCCAAAAAAGGGGGAAGAGGTAACAGACAAGGAGACAGATATTAGCAAACATTACATCCGGGGAGATTTTCTCTCCAGTCAGCATTGCTTTGATTTATCAGTGATACCCATTAAGTGAACGTTTTTCTTATTGGCATCGTCTCGTATTTCATCATTCCAGCGTGATCTCTCATGTCCATTAAATCAAACTGGCAGCGCTGGACCTGTGTACAAGAAAATCACTGTGCACCAACTCAGGATCTTATAAAGCCACCTGGGTGGATGGACCACAGCAGGGAAGGGTGGGAGAGAGGGTGTACCTCTGCGTGGTGGCTGGGTGCCGAGAAGGGCCTCAGAGAGAAGGAAAGGGGGCTTCTACATGGAAGGGCACTGATTTTTCTAATGGAAGAGGCACAAAGGCCTGTCAGGAGAGAGGGTGGTGGGGGGCATGGCAGATCAATACTTTATATCCACCAGAGTGCAAGGTCGGAGGCTTCCATCCGCCCACCACGGAGCAGAGAGGACCAGTGCCCCCTGCGTGAGCCCTTGCACACCGATGACAGCCTGCCACTCCCAACCTGTGACACCCAATTTCTAGGACCCACTTGGCTTGTCCGAAGTTTCAGGACTTAGGGCTCAGCTCCTTGGAACAGTTGCAGCCCCTTCACCCCTCGGGGCAGGGCAGTTGGGGTGCAGAGAGCAGGGGAGCAGCAGGGTGCCCAGGAGTGGGGAGCGGTGAATGTTCCAGCTGCTGTCCCAGCTGACACTGCCAAAAAATTTGTCTTTCTGGGGTCTGCCCAAAAAAGCGTGAAACAGAGTGGGGTTTTTTTTGTAGCAGATCTAGTGACTTTAATCCTCCTCCTTTTTGGAGAATAATTCAAAAGATACAGCAATCCCAGGACATGCATTGTAGCCCTCTGGATTTGGAAACTGCAAATCCAGGTCCTCTGGAGAAGCATGCATTTCCCAGGACCTTGGTCACCTTGCTGCACGCGGACTCTGACTGGTGTCCATTTCACAGCCATGGACTGTATCTGTCAGGGCTTACCCTGACCCACAGGTTTCTATTCTCTTTCTTTTCTGACAGGTTCCTGGGCAGATCGGTCACCACTCCATGAAGCAGCAAGTCAAGGTCGTCTTCTCGCTCTGAGAACATTATTATCACAGGTAAAAAGCATACATAAACTTTACAATATGGCCCTGTCCCAGGAGCGTAGAGCATTCGTTGTCAATAGTAATCAACTCAGAAATAATACCGTTGCTTAGTGTATTTTAGTGATCTTTTTATTTTAACTCATATTATCAGCCAAGTCCAAAGTTCTTCATTTATCTTTGAAACTTCTTTTTAACTATTTTGGTCTTATGTCTTAGTATTTCAGATTTCTCATACAGTACATTTATTCATTGATAGGCATAGTTAAGCAAGAAATAGACGTATGCATTATTCATTATGCATTTAAAATATGCTTAACTCGGTACAATGTGTAGAGCTAATCGCAGGCTTAGTTCATTCATACACCATCCAAGAAGGGGTAATGATACCGGAAGGCTAAGCAGTCTTTTTCACATGATGGTGATAGGTAACACGTTCCGGGGAATTGCCTGTGAAAACTACAGAACAGTTACGCCTACCCCTGTCTGCTTATCACACTCATGGGAGGGAAAAACGGAAAACACAGGCTCCTCACCAAAGCAGGAGGGACCCTGGCTTGGCCAGCGAGACTTAAACACACCCCCAGGTGCTTCCCAGCGGCACGGAGACGGGAGTTTTCTCGGCTGGCCGCGAGGGAAGGGAGGGTCGTGTCGCCACGCGGAGGCCTGGGCTGCAGGGCACCCAGATCCAGGCTGGCAGTCTGGGTGAATCTCAGCCCATCTGGGCCTCCTTTTTCTCACCTGTGAAGGGAGGACGTAGGACAAGACCCTCCCTCGGGGCTTCCAGTTCTGTGATGACCGTGGGACTGTGTGGTTTGCTCATCACCTGATGAAAAATAAAATAAAAACTGCAACAACGTCACCAACTTCTAAAGGGTAGCCTGCCCCTGAAAGCGTCATGCAGTTCTCGGAGGGGAGAGGAGTCTCGGGTTATTTGCCAGTTTGCGCCTCGCGCCGCGGGCGGGCGGGTGGGGAGGAGCCCCGTGGGAGAGGGCCTCTGGCCTTCGCGGGCCACGGCTCTCTGTAGGGGGGTAGCTGATCTGACAGCCCCAGTCCAGACAGGTGGTCCAGCCTGTAAACGGTCTTGCGTTCTACCAAAGAAACCCAAAATGACAATAGCAACCAAGACAATTCATGAAGACAAAAAAAAAAAAAAAAAAAAAGAAGAAGAAGAAGAAGAAAGCAAAATTTAAAGAAAATATTCAAAATCTGCTGAGCAAACCTCTCCCGGCAGAGCCGGGTGTAGATATGACGGTGTGACAGTGAGGCTCGGGGCTTCTGACCTCTGGCTCTGGGCCATCTGAACCGCTGTTCCTGCTCAGCTTAAACCCGATTTGCCTGAGCGTCTCTGAGCTCGTCTGTAACTCTCTAATGACAGTCACAGAGAGGACTGTATACAACTCTTCGCTCATGTTTCAAACTTGTCCACATCCTCCTCAGGGTTACAATGTAAATGCAGTCACCATAGACCACGTCACCCCGCTGCACGAAGCCTGCCTCGGCGATCACGAGGCCTGTGCCAGGACGCTTCTGGAGGCCGGAGCTAACGTAAGTCCCTTTAAAAAGCATTGACCGTTTCCCACCCACTGGCAGAGAGAATCATGCCAAGTTCTCATTTTGCTTCGTTCTTCCTTAGTAGTTTTCAAAAGTAGGACAATAAAAATAAAGCTCTCAGATCGCCTCCCTGCACTCTAGGAAGGCTTTCCAGTCACTGCAAAAAATGGAGCTGCATAACAGAGGACGTTCCCCAGGCTATGTCCTGTGTTCGTGATTCTGAACAGCAGTAGATGGACATCTTTATGCCCATAATGTCTGCTCATCTTTTCGATGATTTTTTTTTAAAATAAATTTTCAGAATTTCCAATTTAAACTGCCACCAGCAAAGTGGCTTCATCACAGCTCTCATCACTATTACATTTGCTGACTCCCCCTAATTACAAAGTACCTAATCGCCGAATCCATTTCTGTGTATTTGATTCTCGAGTATTTTTTTCCCCACGATCTTCACTAGCTGCACGCCCAGCCCTGTGGATCATCCACGCGTCCGATTTCTCTTTATCTCTTGAAGTTTCCCAGCTTTGCTGACTGACGTGTGTGAGCTGAGTACACTTTGTCGTCTTCACTGCGCACACCTTCCGAGTTACCTCTGTTCCCAGATCACGTGCCTTTTTACGTGCCCACCAGGGACCGCTGTGCGATTCTGTGACTCACTGTGGGAGCTCTGCTCTGCTGTAGGTAAACGCGATCACCATAGATGGCGTGACTCCGTTATTCAACGCCTGCTCGCAAGGCAGCACGAGCTGCACGGAGCTGCTCTTGGAATACGGCGCCAAGCCGCAGCTGGAGTCCTGCCTGCCCTCCCCCACGCACGAGGCCGCCAGCAAAGGTACCGGGGCGGGGTCCCTCGGCAGCCCCCGGGGCTCCGCTGGCCTTTCAGGGAACGGCCTTGCGGGGGAAGCTCAGGGTGAGGTGCGCGTGTCCCGGGACAGGCGTTAAGAAAACGCACGCTCGCCTCCCCTTTCTGTTGGCAGGTCACCACGAATGCCTAGAAATCCTGATCTCCTGGGGCGTAGATGTCGACCAAGACATTCCTCACTTGGGGACCCCTCTCTACGTGGCTTCTATGTCCCAGCAGTTCCACTGCGTCCAGAAGCTTCTCTACGCTGGTGAGTTTCTGGACAGCATCTTCCGTTCTGTCCGCGCGCACAAGCACTCACTCAGCTCCACATTGATTTCAATAACCTGTTTCAAAAAATTATATCTCGTGGCTAAACATGTTCTTATTCTAAGCATTCTCACGTGGAACGATACAGCCCGTGAAAGGAACCTCTTTCATGGTATCTCCACTTGGCCTCAGAGCTCCGAAAGCCCTCCTTGGAAAAGGGCATAAAATTAAGATCCTCGCGGCTGAATATAATGGTGCCACGTACGTGTACTTCTGTGAACAAATCCATCCAACAAAGTTCTAGGGATGATAACCTTATCCTCTACCAGCCACAGGAACTGCTGCACTCGCCAAACTCCATTCTCTCTGACCCTCCTACCCGAAAGACTCACTAACTGCGTGAAAAAAGCCAGTTCCTCAAGGTTCATCTTCAGCCGCAGGAAACGATTCCTAATCCTGTGAGACCGTGGCGGCCGCTGCCACCACAGGACTGGGAGCCCGGGGGCACGTGGCCCTTGTCTCTTTCCCGCCATCTCTTTTCTCTAAATATTCGCAAAATAAGTAAATGGATTTCTGTGCTTTTTATTGTTTATGACACTCGTTTGGCCTCTGATACACACTGATGTATATTTTCAGTCACCGCTTTATGCGTTACTCACATCATCTTGGCTAGATTAGAAACCTCAAGCAGCTTCTGCATGTACTGTTTCTTCCCTATTACATACAGATCATTGACAGATTGTTACTTTCTATATAAATTAATAGAAGCAGAAGAGTTCACTCTTTGTCATCTTTCTTCACTTTGCTAGCCATATTATTCTTTTCCAAATATTTTATATTGGGTAAAAAAATGGAAGACGTATTGTTAGTAATTATGGATTGGTTGTTATTCTCAGGCTCTGTTCTCCCATAAAGTTGATATAACCAACAGAGTTTATGCTTTCTCTATGGAGATTTTGTTATGGAATAGAATTTTCTCCACTAAATGTTTTATATTTGATTTAAAAATATTGAAAACAGTTACATTTATTGAAACTTAAAAGTAGCAGAAGGACTGTCAAGGGACTCTTAAAATGTACGGCTTCTCACGAACATCATTAGTTTTACCGACGGTATCAGAAAGCAGAGTTGAAAAGGACTTAATGGATTTTTATTAATAGACATTTCTTGGTGTTGTAACCATTTATGCACTGGAAAATGGGATTATTATTCTTTACAATATTGAACAGTATGTAGTCATTGCACACGCATCAGATGACCACCATGTGCCAGGGGCTTATACGCAGATAAAATAACTATGTAATAGGTACTTTAACATCTAAGGTTTTTTAAAAATATAAGCATTTAAAAAACTGACTTTGCATGCAGACATATAGTGCACCTTTCCATGTAAGAGGCTCAGAGCCTTTTAATGTTTACTGAATTAAACTACATGAGACATGAGAGGAAAATCTATATACATTTTACCGCAAGAGCTCACATATTTGATGCATGAGTTTTCCAAGAAGCCAAAGAGCTCATTGCCTTAAAATAAATGAAAAGAATAAGAGCAAAAACCTCCTGAATAACCCTCAGAACTATCCATCACGATGAAAATGCTTAAGAGTCGACCTAATTGTGCACTCTTCATAGTACTAGTTAATATGATTACTTTCCCAAACTGTTTAAAATTTGTTTTAATTTTTTTTTATTATGAGATCTTTCAAGCATAGGGGAAAATATCCGAGCATCCAACAGAAGTATGCACCTTCCATCCAGATGGACCATGTTTTAAGACTGAGTACACGTATATAACGTATGTCTGAAGTATGTGTATGAACTGTGCATGGTGATATATATTATACATAAAGAAATAACTCATTACAGAAGGAGCTGAGGTCCTCTGTGTGGCTGACACACCCGCCTCCCCTTGCTGATGTAAGTGATTCGTCTGACAAATTCTGTCCGTATTGACCACCGTTCCTTATTTCCACATAGGCGCTGACGTACAAAAAGGCAAATACTGGGATACCCCGCTACACGCCGCTGCTCAGCAGCCCTGTACGGAAGTTGTAAACTTGCTGCTAGAATTCGGAGCGGATATCAACGCCAAAAACACAGAGCTTCTGCGACCCGTCGACGTAGCGACCTCTAGCAGTCTGGTGGAAAGACTGTTGCTTCAACATGAAGGTAAGGAGGAGACATGTGGGCATTAAATTTTTTTTTTTGCCTGAAGTAGATGAAATTTAAAGACTTTTTGTTGGCATGTCATGTAATGATGGCATAACATTTGGAATAGTTTTTGAAAGAAGATAATTTTTTAACTTAGGTTCCAGCTATAAAAAAGATACCACGGTGATTGTAGTTTTCTTTTTTCTCATCCTACCTGACTTTCATATTCCTTTGGTTAAGTTAAATCTGTTGTTTGTTTTGACAATAAACAATATGCAATTCTGTTTAATATTTGCTAATAAATATTTGAAAATGTGCCCCATTTTATGGGGGTATTCACCATCTGTGACATGTTCCAGAAACAATCATAATAAAGTATTTTTGTTCTAAAATAGAAATCCTAAAGCCTGGTCTAGACACTACAGTGAAATTTGCTTTGGCTTAAATAGTAAACCTAATTTGAGGGAAAAAAAATTTTTAATTCCCCTTTCAGTGCATACCTCTTCTTGGGGCTTTTGATTGAATATCTCCTTCAAAAAGCAGAATTTGCCTTTGAGGCTTTACATGCAGCAATAATTTCATAAGCTTGAAGATAATGTGTTAAAGAACATGCATGGACTATACTTCAGTTGTAATAAAGTCTTATACATAAAAGCCGTACAAAGGCTTATATAAATTTCCCTAGGGTAACGGTCATACTACCCTAGTTTACTGCAAAACTAGGGGTTTGGGGGGGGGCGTGATTTCACATGTCTTACAACACAGAAAACCCTGTTTTGATTTTAATTAACAAACACTTCTGCGTCTCTCGCAGCCACCCCCAGCCCTCTGTGCCAGCTCTGCCGACTCTGCATCAGAAACTGCCTAGGAAGGTCCAGGTTGCACCTTATCCCACAGCTCCAGCTGCCGACCTTGCTGCAGAATTTCCTACAGTATCGATAAGGCAGTAAAATAATTCTAAGTATCTGAAAATCAAAAATTTCTGTCATCTGCGTAGTGTACATTTCATATTAAAATATGCTACAGCTAGGGTAAAGCGAAACAAGCAGCCCCAGGCAAGGAGCGACATGGAAGCCTGCGTTACCGCGTGCCAGTGTGCGCTGCTACTTCATGCGTTTGCACTGGTTTGGACTATAATATTTAACACATCTACATATTATTAGCTGCTCCCTTATATCCGTTTGTTGATTTAGAAAAAAATGAGAAATTCTCCATTTCATTTTTTTTTAGAGTGAAACAGAAAAATGTGAACCTCTACTAAAAGTATTCATATATTGTATTTCTAAAGGCCTATATTCTTCAAATAATGTGTTAACATTTAAGTTTTGGCAACTGTAATTGTTTATCTCTGTATTTTGATATTAATACAAAGTAGAGTATGGTTTAGAAAAGAGAAACATAACCTTTTTGAAATAAAGATGACCCTCATTCAGGAACCCACCATGTCCAATGAGCACTTGTCATTATAATAATCAGTTCAGTAAAGAAAAGGTGGGTTGCCCCAGAGACCCCACTGGTCATATCGGCGCCTTAAGTGGACCTATTTCCAAAACCGGTAGGACTCAGAGTTACCGCTGCTGCACCCTCACCTGAGGGGGTCTGGAGCATGAGACACCTGCTCAGGCTGTCTGAAGACCCTTCCTTCTCAAGGGTCGCCTCTCAAGTCTCCCTTCCTGCTTTTACGCATCTCACTCCAGGCTTCCTCCACTTGGGAAACTGCTGATGCCTGGACCGAGGAACGTGAACTTCATGTCTAATGGATGAAGACACCCTGGGTCACACCGCAGGGATCAGGGCAGTCCGAGGCTGTCAAAAACGGAAGATAAAAACGCCTTAAATTGTGAGGTTTCCAAAGAAAAGGAAAAGGGAGTGCCACTTAGCAAATGTAGAAACCTTAGAAATTTTACCTGTTTGTAGGCCTTCATAGCGGTGTCTCTAATCCTCCATCCGCAATCATGGGTCTGGGGGAGGCGGTCCGAGGGAGCGCTGGAGGCCGGAGGACGCTGGCGCGCGGCGTCCTCTGCCGGGGCGAGTGCTGCGTGCTCTCGCCTGCTTAACTGTGCTTGAGTGCGACATAAAGCACCATTTTTGAAAAGTTACACCTGCTCTGTAATTTAGACTAGATTTGTGTCTTTTATGGATTTAGAAATAAGATAATCAAGATAACACTATAAAGGAGAAGGAAATATTTTGATGAGTTTTTTAAATTTATGAAATTTTCATAAAACATTTTGACCACTTTTGATAAACCAGGGGCCTGTTTTCCTTTTTTCCTTAGCTCTTGGCTGACTTTCAGAGACATGTGGGGAATAAACTATTATTGTACACAACCTCCAAGTCACTAAGATTGCATTAAAAACCATTTGTTTAGATTTTTAAAAGTAGAAATAAGGCTGTAGTGCGTTTAAGAAATGGCTTCTATGTGGCAGAGGCTTTTAAGTGAGCCTGTTTTACTAAATAATTTCAGCCTAGCAAATTTATAATATCCTCAGAATAGTGTACATCTCAACTTTTTTTTTATTATAGAATAAACCTATTAAATATAATCAGGTATTAAAACTGCGTTTAGTAAAACAGCTTTCTACTAATCCTTCCCCTGAGTCAGAGGCAGTCTCGGAGTTTAAGAGTGATACAGCGCATCCTTCTTCATTGGTCTTGGGCCAACAAAAGAAGTAAATATCAAATATTAAAATAAGGATAGACACTTTAAAATTTTAGTATGCTGGTACCTTGTATCTTAGTTTGAGTACAGTTGTCTTCTCAAAGAAGTGTTCTAATTAAATGTATCTTTGTTAATATATTAAAGTGTGATATTTATTCCCTGGAATAAAACACTTTTTTCCTGTTCTAATTAGTACTTGATTTTGTAATGGAAGGTGATGGAGAACATGATTCCGTTGCCCTAGCTCTGTTTACCACTGGTTTTCCGATCACTGTATCGCGGGACAGTGAGAACAGAATGGTGCAGACTGAAAACAGTACCTCGAAGTCTCTTAATCCGTACCTTACTGTATACGCATATGGAGGTCCAAGGAGAGAGTTCCACAAAGGCGAAGACAAAACACAAAAACAACCTACGGGTTTCCTATACGTCGGGTGGGGTTACCTCCTGATTAACCTACTGTAAGTTGAAAATACCATGTTGAAAATGCACTTAAATTAATGCACGAACCTACGGAATATCATAGCTCAGCCTGGTCTACCTTAAATGTGCTCAGAACCCATACATGAGCCTACAGCAGGGCAGCACCATCTAACACAAAGCCTGTTTTATGAGAAAGCATTGACTACCTCATGTCACACATTGAGTACCGTACAGACAGTGAAAAGCAGAGTGGCTGGGTCCAGGACGGTTGTAAGAGCATCCGCTGTTTCCTTCATGGTCAGCGGCTGGCTGGGAGCTGTGCTGCTGCCCAGGACCCGACAGCATGTTCCTGGTCCGGGGGGAAGATCCAAGTTCAAAATCTGAAGTGTTGTTTTTACTGAAAGCACATGGCTTTCACATCATCGTAAAGTTGAAAAATCGTTTGGTCAAGGACTGTTTTTGACATGAAATTAAAGAAATAGAAATAAATAGTGGGGTAAAGCACTACTGAGACATTTATTTTGCAGGAAAAATTATTTCATTTCTATTATTGTTGTAACCACGCAGTATTTTCCATGCTTCTGAGTCAGTAAATAGAAACACAGTTGAAAGGCTGGCCTCTTCCAAAAAGGTCTAAATGTATCCATGATGTTTCCTTGGATGGCCCTGAACCCAGCTGACTGGTTCTCCATTTACAGGTTACCTAAAAATGTATCCTCTCCCTTGGGTTAGCCTCACTCTTTCACTCCAGCCTGTCTACTTTCTTATTCTGTAGTTTATTTTAAGGTTTGCACCCTCTCTTAAAAACCGAAATAATCACTCTCAGACTTTTCCAGGTTTTCACAACTGCTCTGGTATGGGGGCTCCCTGTCAGTGTGGGGGCCAGCCCTTCTTTTAAGTTCTATTGCCCAGCGGGTAAATTAAACCCCAATACAGTTCTGTACTTCCCGAGGGCAAATATTAATTCTCAGGGACAGCGCAATTCAAACAAGAGGAGAAGAAGTATTTCCCTAAGGGTCTCATAATTCTTGAGGCTTCCCTCTCAAAGCCAAGGCAGCACCGTACGCCGGTAGGGTTCAAATTACTGTGCAGAGCCACACCTATTGTGCACACAAAGACATGTCGCCTTAGGCAGGAAGTTCCTCTTCCAGAGGAAGGACTCAATTTAATTCTCAGCCAAACAGTCTCAGTCTGGGGGAATGGAAGGCAGTAATTTTTACTTTGTTACATTCTCCTTAGGAAAAACAAATGAGAGTATTAAAAAGAACCCCGGGAACTTTCTTCTTGTGCTGCACACGAGGGGAACAGTGACCTGATCCAACAGCTGCATGTGCCAGTTTAAGTGGCATCCTGCGGGACTCAGTTCGCGGCTCCACACTTGGCCCCACGCTTGGTTTAACGATCATCTTGAAATGCTTCATTTTTAAACAACGGCCCCCATGTTTTTACCTTGCGCTGTGCGCTGCAAATCATGTACCTGTTCAATTCTGCTTTGACGCTGTAATTATACCAGTAAGTAACAGCCATCTTGGGGCGCGGGCTGTTCCTCTTTGGGTAAGTCACACGGAACTTCCTCGGGAAAATCCTTTGCCCCATTCTGGGACTTAAAGGAACTGAAGAGAGAACTTAAGGTGTCTGTTCAAATGTCACCTCAGTAGGGACGTAGTGGAGCCAGCTGGCGCGTTCTGGAGCCCCAAAACTCCCACCCTGGGGCTCTCTGTGCCTGGAGCCACTGACACCTCAACCCCTGCTCCCCCTGAGGGACCCTTTGCAAACCTGCATTCCTGCAAGATACGAAACACCTTCTCAGGATGCGCGTTTACCCCAACAAATCTAAAGGGCCCAGCAGATGGCCCCGCTCACCACACCCTAGGCAGACAGGCCTCACATCCTGCCCTTAACAGAGCTGTAAACCCTATTAATTCAGAGTTGCTCCTGTCAGATCCTGTAGCCAATCAGGTACCTGTGCACGAACTGACCACACAGCCCCTGCTCCTGGTATGCACAGCCCCCTGCCCCAGTAAAGGACCCTGCACGACCACACTCAGGGCCCAGTGGGTGAGCCTGGTGTCTGAACTCCAGGATCAGGAAGATGCCCCACCCCCTCCATGGGCAGAAGCAGACACAGGCAGGTCGCCCCTAGAACAGCACAGATGCCTCTGGTGGAGCAGAACACAGGAGGCGCTCACTCTGCATTCCCCAGACTCCGAAGTGGAAGAGAGGTGGCTAAGGTGTGGGGCCGAGGAGTGAAGCTCCGGGCCACAGTATGGAACTGCAAACACGTGAGCTCATGCACTGAAAAGGAGTGTAAGTTCCCAGGGATCAGTGACAATAGAAAACCACCTACAGTGGCCCCTCAGTATCTGTGGGGGGCTGGTTCCAGGATCCCCAAGGATGCCAGAACCCCAGGCATGCTCAAGTCCCTTTTAAAGAAAGGCCTGGTACTTGCTTATCACCCATGCATACCCTACTGTACATTTCAAATCATCTCTAGATTCCTTATATTACCTAATACAATGTAAATGTTATGTAAACAGTTGCCAGTGGGAGGCAAATGCAACTTTTGCCTTTTGGACCTTTCTGGAGTTTTTTTCGTTAACATTGTCCATCTGAGATAAGTTAAATCCACCGATGTAGAACCCTCAGATCCAGAGGGCCGACTGTATTCACACATTTATGCTTTAGAAACTGCAATATAGTTCCTCAAAGCCAGCTTCTAAGCACTTTCATTCTTCCTCTTTGAGAACTTTCTCGATCAACAAAATACCCATATCAGGTAAAGCGCTCGGAATCTTCTTCCGACACTTACGTGATAGATCAACAACAGTTACTGGCTTGGATGGCTGTTTGCCTTTTGCAGAAGTTGGATGTGTCTTAGAGGATAACAGTGGATTATTGTAAACTCAGTCAGGAGGTACCTTTGGTTATAGCTGCTTTTCCATTCGAGGTATCTTGGCCGGAACCAGTCTCCGCAGCAATCCCTGGCAACTGTTATGCTGCTATCGATCTGCAAAGTGCTTTCTCCCTCTGTGATAATATGCAAGAATCACCAAAAGCAGCTTGCTTTTATCTAGCAGGACGAACAGTGCACATTCATCATCTTGTCAGGTCAAATCAATTTTCTGGCTCTTTGCCACAAGATCAGCAGAAGTTTTTGAGTGTCTTAACATCCCACACGACATCCGGCTGGTCCACTCTGATCGTGATGCTGTGGATCTGATGAACAGAAGTAGCCAGTCGCTCAGCTGCCTTGGCAAGAAATAGATGAGCTGGCAGTGGAGGGAGACCTCACTCCCACGTATGAAGCAATGGGTCATTCAGCAGGAAAACAGAAGTCTGTCAGGCAGTTAGATAGAAATGAGCGCTGGGCGGGGGGAGAGGAAGGGGAAAGGAGTAACCCAGAACACAAGAACCTGAGCTGCCAACCAGCCTGAGCACAAGGCAAGGGACCTGAGCTGTCAATCAGCCTGAGACTCAAAGAACCTGAGACGCAAACCAATCAATCGATCATGAAAACGCCCCTAAGCCAAGATATAAAAATAGGGAGAACAAGGGAGCGTGTCATTTTTCCTCTCTGGGACTGGCCGGCTCCCAGCTCTTGGGAGCACACTATATTCTACTACCTTTTTACTTTACTAATAAAGGCTTGTTTATATCACACATTCTGTCTCTCGTTAAAAATTCTTTTTTTTTTTTCGGGTGACTAAGAACAGAGGTAATTCTTATTTCCCTTTTCCCAGTAACAAGTCCATGAATTCAACAAGAATTAAATATCTGGAAATGGTTAGACGGATGCTGAGGAACTAAAAAGCTGAGACCATCAAATTAACAGAGAGACTCAGGAGGCTTTCCTAGCTGGGGAGCGAAGGGAAGCAGTGGGGGTTCTAAGAGCCGAGCCCGGAGGGAAGCCCTCCAGGCTGATGTTTGAAGGGGGGGCCAACACAGCAGGTGCTGATTCTTCACCAGTTCAGAGGAGGGGTCCTAGAGTAAAATCTGGGACGTGGAGTTCTGAGCGCCACCATGTCCCAGTGGTACTGAAACCTCTGTGGGGTACGACGACACTGGCTCCAGGAATGCAACAAACAAACAAACAACAACAACAACAAAACCCTGGATACTGGACCCCCTGCCACTGACCGGAGAAGCTTCGCTGCCATCGTGACATTCCTTTGAACAGCCCTCTCCCTTCCCCGGGCCTCCTGGTCTCTCTGTCCCCCAATACTGGCAGAATTTCATAAAACTCAGCAAAGGAGAAACCACGTTGCTGAGTTACACTTTCACAGGGCAGAACATGGAAGACTGTATTAGAAACAGATCTATTTGCTTAACAGTTGGCACATTTATTATAGGAAAAATACTAACCCCGTAGCAACACTGTTCTCAGTCAAGTTCCAATCTATAGCCCGAAGTGACCTCTCCAGCCATGGCCCCTAAATCTTGGGTCAGCTCACCCACTAAAGCCTACACTTTCTATAACTCTAATGGGTTATTTGTTATTTCCTAAAACCCATTAAAAAATTCTCATAGCATAGATCGCATTGCCTGCTTCTGCTCACAGTCCCCTCCCCTCTTCATCCACAAGTTCCTTGATCATCTTGGAAACGCCACTGATACTTAGGGAGCCTTTACAGTGTGTACACACTGTTTCAGGCTCTTCCCTCATTTAACTTAATTTAATCCTCAGCACAACCCTGGGAGGTATATCCTACTTAATCCCATCTTTTACAAATAAAAATGGTCAAATAAGTAATAAAAAGTACAGCCGATGCTCCAAAGCCTGTGTCAGAACCAACTCAAACGCCGCCTTCTAAGGTCCACATCCGAAGTCAGCTCCTTTCAGAAGACACCTACCCTCCCTTGGGCCAAGTTACTTGCTTCCTCCTTGGTACTAATATATTCTCGCCATGGCAAAGCTTCTCAGGGTACATGATCTTTGTCAGATATTTATATCTCTGCTCCCTCTATAAATAATCCAGAGCACAGCTGTTGAACAGAACCGCCCGCAACCACAGTGCAGTGTCTGGGCTGCGCAGTGTGGGGACCACTGGCCCCTCGGGGCTACTGAGCTGTTGAAATGCAGCCACTGTTACTCACTTTATTTAAATTTATTTAAATTTAAAGCTGAATCCACATGGGGCCAGTGGCTCCCATACTGAATAGTGAAGATCTAGTGCACAGCAAAGTTCCTCAGAAAAAGTTCACTGAAGGAATGACTCACTCGTGAAAAACTACACGGGGTGAAGGAAAAGCACCTGTATAGCTTCGCTTTCGTTTTTCTTTTTAACCATATACAAACTCACATTGGTTTACTTTAATAAACATGTATGTGAATAATTCGACAAAATATATAGCTCCACTCTCAATATCTATTCCATATTTAATCTTGGAAAATACTATGTATTCAAATACCACTATGTATTCAAAAACAAATACATTGATTTGTTTTTGCTGTAAAAATTTTTTAAAGGATTTTAATAGTTCTGCTATGTAAATGTTTATTATTGTCTATGCCTGCTCTGCAATCCTTTTTTTCCCTCTGCATTTTTCACTGATAAATCCCAAGTGGCTAGATCAGGGCCTGCCATTCACTAGGGACTCAGTAAATATTTGTCAAATGAACGAATCATGCATACTGAATCACATTTCACTGTGAAACGTGAAAATCTAGTTTACTTCCAAATTCTTTTCAAATATTTAATTTCTATGAACACAATGCGGTAATCAAGGAAATAGTTATGTTAAATTTTGTAGACATTAGCACTTAATTTTGAACATTTTTTCGTTAATAACGTTAGAACAAAAGCCCTACAGTTTCCATTTCCAAACAAAAACCGTCTTTGTCCTCTGAAAGGTCCTCATACCCTTCTCAAAATGCTTGACTTAAAACAGGCCTTAGGCAGGGCAGAAACCACAATATTCAAAATGTCAGCTTCTAAGGGAGGGCGGGCTAGGTTTCCCTTCAGGCCAATAAAAACTGAGATTCAAAGTTCTGCCCAAGGTCCAAGCTCCCGGACTGCATCCTCGCCCAGTGGGGCCAGGGATACGTGTCCCCAAACTGGGGGACCCACGAGGCCGAGGCGCCCGCCCCGTGGCCCCGCCCCCGCGCTGAGGCCCCGCCCCGCCCCGGCTGCTGCTATAGCAACCCAGAAAGCGCCATGGCTGCCGCCGGCCGGGGAGGACGCCTTTCGACACTGCCGGCAGCGGCCGAACCCAAGTCACCGTCGCTTTCGCCACGTCCAGCAGCTCCCACCGGAGGGAGGCCTAGGAAGTGTCTGGTCTACCCGCATCCCCCGAGGAGCTCCCGCCTGTCTCCGTCGGTGCTGCGCTGGCTCCAGGGCCTGGATCTCAGCTTCTTCCCCAGGAACATCAGCAGGTGCTGGGGCACGTCGCACCCTGGCCGCCGGGCGGGCGCCCGGGCCAGGGCAGAGCAGCCCCGGGTCCGCCCGCCGCGCCGCCCGCAGGGGCTCTCGCCTGGGACCGCCTGCCCCGCCCTCTCGGCGCGCACGCGCACACACACGCACACACTCCTTGCCCTCTTATACTTTCTTAGAGAGCTGAACAGAAAAATCAGGATGAAGCATTTCATTCATTCAATCAATCAATCAATCAATCATTACGTTTTAGACCTAAGCTAATATACAGTGCTTTGGTGACTACAAAATGAATAAATAAATAAAATAGCCCAGGCTCTTTTTCAGGGCCCTTGGACGTTAGTATCAGCGGGGATGCGTTTACCTTTTGTTAGAGATGGCATCTGGTCTGAGGGTTATCTGCAGCCACACTGAACATCACAGCAGTTAACGTTGCTCTGGAATGCAGATTAAAATTTCCTAAAAATAAAATGACTTCTTTTGCAGGCAAGGACGCTGGCTCACTGATTTCTGTATTCTGTATTCCCTAAGAGAAACACGTGTGAAAATTACAGCGCATAGACATCACCTGTGGGTCTTGTTAGAATGCAGATTCAATACAAATTAATAGTTTGGGTTCATGAAAAGAACACCGTGACCTTTGGTGTGTGTCTAAACTTATCCAAATGCTATTCTACAGCAGTCCTCCTCTGAGCAATGATTCAAAAAAACCCTACATTTACAAGTTACTGGCTGTCAGTATAGAATATTATATTGGTGTGAATTAACTATAAAGTAATACAAACTGTATACGTAACTATTTTATTTCATTTTCTTATTGCTACGGATCAGAGATTTTTCAAATGGCTTCCTGATAGCAGAAATATTCACTATCCATTACCCCCAGGACCTTAAATTGTCATCCTTTAAAAATGGAACTTCTTTAAAAGTCAAGTTGGATAACTGGGCACAGCTGGAAAAGGTAAATTAGCCATCACTAATTGTTAACTGTGGAGAAGTCTGTGCTTGAAAAGACGTATCCTCGAGGTGCTGGGTTTCTCTGTATGTGTCTGCGGGGGCAGCGCTAGGTCTGCAGCCTGTTTCCCTGCATTGAAAAGAAGGTTATGAAAGCTTCTGTCATGTGTCACCCACGGAACAGCATACTTATTTCAGGCTGGAGTGGGATGGATACAATGGTTGATTTTCCTGCTGAGTAAAAATATGTTTTAATAATTAACACTCTAGACCTTAAAATATTAGTTGAGGATAAAAGGGGGATGACAGTGAATTTACAGTCATTGGAGATTTTTATAGAACTTCTTATGGTGAAAGTATTTTCTTTCTACTATTAAAGTTCCTGGCAAGAAAAAAACTTAAGCTACCTAAAGAACTAATCCACGGAACAATTCACTGTAAAGCCGGAGTGCCTGAAATACTGGTACAAGAGGTGTACTCCTTGTTAACACATCGAGAGTGAGTTATTTGGAATTTCCTAGTAATACGGTTTAATATGAAACTTTTATAATACAAATCTTGTTACTAAAATGTGGCTTTCTAAATTTTTTTTCCCCAGAATTCAAAGTATCCAGGATGACCTCGTGAATTTCACAGACTACAGTTACCAGAGGCAGTTGCCCCTGGTTCCTAGATCGACAGCTTCAAAGTCTATTAAAGATAACATTAGGTTATCAGAATTAATAAGCAATCCCAACAAGCTCAGCAATGAACTTAAAGTGGACTTCCTCTTCCTGTTACAAATGCTGCAAAGACAATTGAGCAGAAGACTGAATCCAAGTAAGTTTTCATTGGACACAGTCAACTGAATTCTTCCAAGCTTAACAAGGCTGTTCTTGAGCCCCGATGAAGGAAGAGCCTCGATATTTTCCTTCTTTTGGACTGAATTTTTTCCCAAAGACTTTTTCCTCTCTACTAATTTGGAAAACTATACATTTCCGCTCTTTTTAGTGAGACCCTAGAAATTTTAACATGGATATTTATCTTAGTCTAAAATTAATGTCTTTACTCTCTTTCTCAAACTGTAGGGACCTTTGAATACTAGGCCACTGACCACTCCCCGCCAGCCCCTTCCCACCTTAAGTTCTTTTGTTTTCCAGCATTTTAGTTCTGTCATGTTACTTTTTAAACTCAGAAGTTAGGCATCATTATTTGTTATACCTAATGTTTGCTTACATTTTAACTATCTCCCTATTACTTCAACTCATTGGTTCTTGTTGGAATTCCTGGAACAAAACACAGTCATTTCATTTAAGCTTCAATTTGAAAGTCCGTCTTGGTGCAAAGCTGACCCGTATCTGTGTCATCTTCTTCGGACACAATTCCTCCTTAGTCATGGATACCTCAATGCTTCAGATTCTTGAGTAGAATTCTGTTATCCCCAGTGTTGATTTTTGAGACTGCGGATCTTAAGCAGCCAAAGTAATTAATTGTGATAATTGCAGTTCTGGGAATGTTACTGACCAGAGTGGTTTTGAGCATAAGCAGGGCTTGGCTGAGGAGGAGAAATTACCCGAGACACATCCCCAAGCCTCAGTGAGCGTGAGCTGCAGAGGAGTAATCGTGACCTTGAGAAGCACAGTCAATCTGATGCCCCATGCTACGGCCGATAGAATTAGTTAAAAGGAATAAAGGGAAACATGGAAATAATTTTGTCACCATATTTATAGTATAAATAATGCCTGCAAAATGAAATAGATACTGTGTGATTTTGTTTAAATGAAATATAAAAACATGTAAAACTAACCTACGACAGTAGAAGTCAAGGCAATTTTTTTAGGGTGCTGTAGGTAGAGACAGGAGGGCATTTTGGGGAGCTAGTGCTATAGGATTTCTGGATCTGGGTGATGGTAACCCAGGTATGTGTTCACTTTGAACATTCATCAAACTGTAAACATATGATCTGTTCATTTTTTGGTACACAAACTATTAGTGAATAAAAGCATATCAAAAAACTAATAGAAACATTAAGATACTGTCTTTAAAGTAACTTTTTAAAAGCAACTATTTCATTCATCAGAGACGTGAACCATGGTGGAGAGGGTTCTTAACCTATGTCTTCACACTGCTCTTAGGAATATGATACAATTGACGTTTAACAATTTGCTTCATTTAAAGTTGGTTTGTCTTATTTTGACAATGGCCATAGTGATTTTTTAAAATTATTTTTATTTATTTATTTTCGGGGAGAGGGTTGAGTTTATTTATTTTAATGGAGGTACTGGGGACTGAACCCAGAACCTTGTGCACGCAAAATGTGCACTCATACCTTCCCGCCACTGGCCACAGGGAATTTTTAAGAAGCAGTTTTTGTATTTATATTTTATAGAATGGTTTGAGGTCAAACCAACAGTGGGAGAACGTACTCTCAATCACCTTCCTGCCCGAGCTACTGGGTGCAAATATAAATCAGCAATTTCAAAGGAAAGAGTTGCTCCTGTTTCCAGTAAGTTTTTTAAAAAGATTTTTACTTGTTAAAATTGATTTTTTTTTGTTTGTTTTACTTTCTTCATTTAAATTTTCAAAACTAGCTAAAATGTTGGTCCAGGCATCCAGTCTAAAATGGTGTAGCAGGCTGATGTGTGTGCTTTTTCATAGGTGGTGGGGACGCATTGTCGGCTAAAAACCAGTCACAACAGGAGAGGGTCCCAGTCCAGGCTGTCCCTGTCTGCCACCACAGGAGCCAATTCACTTCCAATTTCTCCATAAAAAGGTGAGTCTGAAACAGGGGAGATCCTCTGCCAGAGCTCACGCAGCTGCATGAGGAGTCAGTCCTAAGGCAGAACACCCAGACTTCCCAGCCACTTGCGCTGCAGGAAGCCATGTGTTTAAATCCTGGTAATTCAGAAAGCATTTATACCACAGCAAACTGTAGCCAAAACAAGGGCCAAAGTCAGTCTCTGCCTGTTTTTGTATAGCCTGCAAGTTAAGAATGGTTTTTTACATTTTCAAATTGTTGAAAGCCCACATCAAAAGGAAAATGGTATTTCCTGACACATGAAAATTAAAGGAACTTCAAATTCCTATGTTGATAAGCACAGTGTGTCGGGACGCAGCCCTGCCTGTCCCTTCTGTGCCTTGTCCGCGGTGGCGTCTGAGCTACGACAGCAGGACCTGGCAGCTGCCACAGAGACTTTCTGGCCCACAGCGGAGGTTTCCAGACTGAGCGAAAGAAAATACAGGCTAATCCAACCAATCATTTTGAAGACATATTGAGGACATACACTTTTACTAAACATTCTTCATTTTTTTCCTCTGAAATTCAAGTTCGAGTGTCCCATATTTGGTCTGATATCCCTCCTCAAAGCCTAAAATATTTCCTCTCAGGCCCTTGATGGGAACGATTTGTGCACCTACAGAGCATGTTTCCGAAAGTGTAAAGGCGGATTTCTTGGGGGGAACAAAGGCCTTTGCTTACGTAAGGTCTTGGGAAGCAATGTCAACAGATTCCTTTTTTAAATATATGACTTCTCAGAACCTTTAATATGCTAATATGCATTATAAATATTAACGAAGAGAGGTACAGAGTGAAGCATTTTCCAGACTCCATTTGATCACACGTCACTATCATGTAGTTTCGTTTCGCCAGTGCCTTGGTAGGACAGCTGTTCCTCGGAGCACACTTTAGCATTCAGACATTAGGCCAGTGCTTCAAAACACCCCTTTAACTCACCACGTGTCCGCGGCATGGTACTCAGCAGGACAGAATCTCACAGGAGTGAGTTACAGTGTTTCTGTGGGGAAAAAAAGTGTCCACAGTTTCACCTTCAGGTTCGGGAGTCTCCTCTCCTTCATCCTCCCCTTCCACCTGCCTCCAGCTTCCTCCATCAGGGATGTGTGCAGTGACAGTTCCGCAGGGCGGGGGCTGGAGCCTGGCAGTTGGCTGGGACGCGGGAGACGGTGGTGATGGGCAGACAGGCGCTGGGAGGAGGCTGCAGGGGGCTCTGCTGGTTCAAGCGCTCGTCTCTTCCCCTTGTGGCTAATGGGACCTGGCTGGGGGTAGGAAAGGGCAGGACCACTGGCGTTGGGACCTGCAAGTTAAAGGTAGAAGTCACATGATGATAATGAGGCACGGCAAGGCTTTTCCTGTGTAACAGACAGAATAAAGTACCGTGTTAAAAAAAACAAAGACGCCTGCTGATAACCAGGTTGCTAGAGTAGTCTTCATTTCTGCTAGCTTTTTGGAAAATTTTCAAGTCTCACACATGAGTTTTAGAAAACCTGTCAGCTATCATTATTTCAGATCAGGACTCCAAGTTGAATGCATTCTTGCTTTTACATGTTTAACAGCGTATGGACTGCTACAAATAACTCCTCCCTGTTTTAGTCTCTGAACCCTCTCTTCTATGATCCCCTCTCACTTTAATGGTCTTTTCCTCTCCTTTTCAAAAACGCTGGTGGGCGATGAGGGTATTCACTGGACAGGGCAGACCGGGCTGGGGAGGGGCATGCTTTTATCCCTTTACTTCTCTCAAGCCTGTTCCAGACGCTTGGATTGTCTTAATTTAAGTACAGCAGTAATTCATGAACGGTGCGGATCTGACTTTGGTAATTTAAGGGAGGAGAGCCATTCGGCTAAGCTTTAAATCATTTTTTTCCCCAAATTTGTCAAAGAGATTCTATTTCCGTTGTTTTTGGTAAGAGCAGAGTGATGAAGGAGGTCAGCTAACAACTGGAAGTAACATGCAAGGGAGAGGCAAGAACTAGACTGCAGGAACTTAACCCAATTTACCATCTAAGATTGCGCAAAACGGCACTGAAATCACAGGCTGTTCATCTGAAAAGCTTCTAGTTATGAAATAAGGTGGTGAAAATTAATTGTAAGACAGGCTGTAACCTTTGTTCTTTTTTTAAATACTTACATTCCTCTCTTTGTTTACCTCAATTTTGCATCTACAGAATAATGGGCCAAAGGAATGTCCATTTCTCAGTGGTCACCGGCCCCTCAAATTAGAACTGGGAGTCCTGAAGACACTGAGTGGTCAGCTTGGATGCCTCAGCCAGAATTCCAGAAACCAAACTATGAATTATTTATATTTGCCAAATCTAAGCACTGTTAAAATCATGGCACTGTTGCCTCAGCTGCTTTCTGAAGCAACATCTAAAAATAGTTGAGTCATATTCGGTGTCAGATGCACCAAAATAAGCCCTGGGTATTTTTAGGCTCTGCTGATGACTTTCAGAGGTCGGGGGCATCCAGGTTTTTTATTTCTGACTACTATAATGCATGCTTTAGACATTCTGTTTACCACACACTTAGATTAACCTATGCTCAGCCTACTGCCAATCACTCTGCATGAGTTTATAGGTTAGAAACATTGATGGCTGTGTAAATATTTAATAACCACAAATGGATTTTAATTTTGCTTATTTAAATCTTCCACCAAATACAGTTAATGGTGGCAATCCACTTAGAGAAATTCATGGGAAGTGACCTTGAAAACATTCTTTTGACTCTAGGAAACCAATCAGACACATGGAAAAGGAACCTGGAAGAGCATCTGTCTAATGGCTTTGAAGAAGTGATGCCACCACCCCCGCCCATCCAAAGGGGTACAATCACCCAGCCTCAGATGTATGTCAACAATAAGTAAATGAAAGTGGTGTCTTGTCCATAGTTGGGCTGAAGAACTTTTTTTTTTTTCAATTCAACAACCACTTATTAAACACCTGTGCCAGGTACTGTTGAAAATATAAAATCAGTTTAATTCGTACAGAATGAGCAAAGATAATTTCAAAGGTACAGTTAAACCCATAATTCTCATGACGAATAAGAATTCTTTCTCATAAATTTTGTAGGAACAGTAAGCGGGCTTTGTGATACATTTTCCTCCTTAGAAAATGAAAAGGGCTCTGCTACTAGTTTGCCAGATAGTATTTATTTACAAGTCATCCTCATTAATAAAAATTTATTCTGAATGATTATTACTATTACACATTGGCCCATAGAAAATCTTGCCCACCTTCTTAAATACCTTTAATTAAGCCAGTTTTAAAAAACAGGTGTCCGTCCTGTTGACACTGAGTTGTGGGGAAGGAAAATCGTGCTTTGCTTGGAATTTCATTCTGGTGTTTAGCAGTCCAACTAGTTAGGTTAAAAGGCTCCTACTGGGTGTTGCTATGCCCCGTGTTCTTACTGAAGGGGAACAAAAGCAGTGTGATGTCCTGAAAGACTGCTTATCTTTCATATATTCTTGATAATTTTATGTTCCTATTTGGAAAATTTTCTTCACGTGGAATTAGTCATGTTTTTCTGCCGTCTCATTACCAGTGCCATCTGACTTCCAAGACGAGTATTACTATTCTGGAATCCCATGACATGCTCATCAATTTCCAGCAAAACTCTATTAGTTTTTCTGCATTTTTGAAGGTTAGACAGTTTTATTAGAATTTCTACCTCCAGAGATTTCCTTGTTTAATCTTACACTTTTGGATGGAGAATATTTAGTAAAAGAAATTGAACAGAGCCTGACAAAATAGATGACTTCTTGGGAATGTGGTGAGGAAAGTATGAGAGTAACTTTTAAATCATAAAATATAGTTCCTTAGGAAAGGGTCTTGGACATAAGTCTTCTGAAGCTCAGCTAGGGTAACATCCAGAGAGAGTTATCTATGACGGTATACAGTATTTAAATTCAACATTAAAGTACTTTTTTCAGTTATTTAGGTACCCACTTTTCACAGAGAGATACGGTATAATAAGTACCTATTAAGAGTTGCCTATAAAGGTATATTCTGCATTAGTGGTACACTAAATATGAAACCCTAAATTTTACAAATAATTTGTGAGACATTTACTATATTCAGAATGCCTTTTGATCTAAGACCAAAAAAGGGTCAATTTTCCTGTTACAAGGACAACAAAATATAGTCATTGCTCTAATGCAACCATGTTCCTGAACACATCTGGATGATTTCATGGAAATATATATATTTCATTAATTTTGACTGGCATAAGAATCATACAGTTTCACAAGATGTAACCAATTTTCATGTTGCAGTTTTGTTAGCCATATCATAATTTTTATAGACAAAATATTTTTCCAAAGCTTTTAAAATCATTGTCTAATGAGACTTCTTTCATAAAGGCATATTTCAACTTTCAAAATAATTTGTCCACATTATCAGTAATATGGACATCTTCAAATCATGAAATAAGTTCATGTTATTTGTTGGGTTTCTATGTGTATTAAATATAACAGTGAAATTTAATTTACAAATTTTAAAAATTGCTTTGTTTTTCAAATTAAGACACATATACAGATGGATATATTCAAATGGCATAGTTCTGTGAAGAATTAATGGTAATAATGTTAAAGTAGAGCACATCGTTGAAGTCAGAGTAACAGAACTGCATCTGAATCAAATTTAGGTTTTAGACAAACATTGGGTTACACCTCTGTCATCTTCATATGTTAAAGATTTGTAAGTTTTTTAATATTTTATATATAAAAATACTATTTCCTGCATTCATAAAAAAAAAAAAAAGAATGTAACACTTACCTACGTATAACCTAAACTCGGTATCTTTGAAGTGTTTAAAGAACAATGTAGGGCTTCTTAATCTATTTTAATACAAAAGAAAGAGAAGGACAGTGGGATTTAGCTTGCACTTTTAAGTGAGGAGACTTCAGTTCATATGTGCCAATTAATAACCCCCTTACCTAAAATGAAATCCGAGTGACACATATCACTAAGGGGTAAAGGAGTACTTCTCAGATACACTTTATATTAGCCATGGCCTCTCTGAGTTGCATACATCTCTTCTATAATATCATCACTATTTTTTCTTTATAAAATAGAATTTAAGCCTAAAATGTTTTTTAATGGAGTTAGAAGTGGTCATTATGAAAAAGGTCCATAATATATGTTGTCTTCTGTTTTAAGAAGCTTATTGAAGAAAACTTGAAAAATATTTTAAGTGCAACAAGTTTAAAGATAATAAAAAATCACAATCATTCTAGTTATATGAGCTCACTCCTTAGACAAAAACATGTTTGTTACAAATTGTGTAAAACAACTTGAGTATCAAAGTGCTGCTCTCCTGGTCTACGTTCATTTCATGGATTTCGAAGTCAGAATTCCAGTACAATTGAAATACTTGTACTCATGCCTCAGCTTTTTGTTTTTACAGATTTACTCTTTTAATAAATATTTTAAAAACCTAAACTTACATAATATACCCTGAATTTCAACTAATGTCCTGTTTACTTACAGAAACTGATTTGAAACTGATTTTCGTCAAATAAGTTATGTTTATTATATTAGAGAGTTCATATAAGTTGATTATATTATATAAATATTAAATATATTAATCAAAATTAATATTCATAAACACCAAATATCTTTTCAAATGGTCAACTATAATCAAATAGAAATTCTCCTGTGGACGTGACTGCACTTTGTGGTTTTCACTGCCCATGTCTTTCATAATTGCATAACCTGTTCCTTTATAATTGGACGTTTGAGTTTCCAGTACAAACCTTGGGAATGCTTTCTTTTTAAAAAATTAACACTCAAAAATATTTTGACTGTGTATCCATGTATTGATATATATATTAGACTTATAACCGAAAACTTTGGTTAAATATGCGCTAAAATGAACAGTTTACCCTGCATTTTACAGAGGACAACATAGGTGTCTGCTAACTTGAAGGCGAGTTGTGCGTGTCTCACACTTCGATGCTTCGAGATGCTCAGTCCTCCAGATGTTCTTTCAGTGCTTACCGCATTGCCAAGCACTGTATAAGGTGTTACACTATCTTATACGTTTCAATGTTTCAACAAAAGTCTACGTGGTACCTTTTAGGCTTTGTGAAACTTTTATATGTGCTTTTAGATTTGTCAGTCCTTTATAATTTAAATACTACCTTCCCCCAAATACAGCTATTATGTTTGATAAAGGAGACACCTTTTTTTGAAATTTTTTTTTGAAATTTTTTTTTTGAAATTGTATAAATTTTTTTTTCCTTGAAATTTTTTTTTTTGAAATTCTATAAATATTTCACTCTTTGAAGTGAATGAATAAAATCAAGTGTGAGTCCCTACCTCCCCCGCTCCTCCTCCGGAACTTTGGCCCTTGGACAACACAGGTTAAGGTCATACTAACCCATAAAGTTCTTTAAAAAAAAAATTAATTGTGGAGAAAAACCTTCTATCAAAATGGGTTGAGTCGTATTCCAGTCCCCAGAGGCGAGAATGGGTTCACCTTCGCCCACATCAAAGCATCATTCAAGGAGATGGTGGATTTCCCATCTTCAAGAAAAAATACAGGGCCCTGCACCGTGAGAGTTGAGGGAAGAAAAAATGAGGTTATAAATCTGCAATATGTTTTTAAACTCTCAGAAACTGAACCACTCTAATAAAAAACCACTAGTGGTATTTAGGCAATGCTGATAGGAAATTTTAAAATACGAGAAAAAATAGATTTTTTTGAATTGCCACCAAATAGAGAAACATTTTAAAATATCTTAAAGTTATGCCCCGATCTCTTTCAAAATAGAATTTAGTTTTATAATTTGAATTCTTTGATTACAGTAGTGCTGTCAATGACAATGGGGACTGTTAATCTATTCATTGCTATCAAGTTAGCATTTTATAAAGGCACATATGCCTAAGGAGTAGACTTAAATACACTTCACTCTTTTAATCCTACAGCCTACATCAGTACAGCCGGGGACATTATTTAAGACAGAAACTCTCAAACTGCTCTCCAGAAGATGAAAAATACATGCTGTATATATGTATATGTAACTTAAAGTCACATCAACCCTGTGATTTACCAGCATATTTATAATTTAGTTATATCAGCTATTTTGTATGTTAAGGGTGGTAATTCTGAGGAACTAAATCAAATACTCCTTTCAGTTGGTATCTCCTGGCTCTCAGAAGGAAAAGCATGATTTGAAAAACACAAAAAGGAATAAAAACTTATTTTCTTAATTGAGTTCTGAGGTTATCAGGTTTTCGATCATTATCTCAAATGACACAGCTTGTTGTTAGCAAATGATGTCTAGATATCAGACAATGCATTCTATGAAGTAGCCTGCTTCTCATTCACAGGTACTTGAAGTTTCAGTTGTAACCAGAATACATGAGTTTTCTGCTGGACTAGAAATATCCTGGGAGGGTGGCACTCCCTCTGAGTTAGTCACTGGCGCCTTGGTGTATTGACAATAATTAGTGGGTCCTTGCCTAAGAGGGGTTTGGGTGCGGAGAGGTTAGACAGCCTGTGGATTGGGGCGTTTGTCTACCTCAGATGGAGAAAAACAGCCCTGAAGAGAAAGAACAGGAAGGTGTCACGTCCTAGAAGTGGTCCCTGGAGGGTGCGGGGCGGCACGAAGCTGCGTAATGGTTCTGCTCTTATTATAAGTTATTGAATTTCCTGCTTTGGTTCCTTATCTCTGAACGTAAGTGGATAGTAAGTATATTTACAACTACGTGTGCTGTCTGGTTTTTGGAATATACTGGTGTGTTCTGAAGACTTAATTAGTTTTCAGTGTCAAGCGGAGCTACCATTAGTGTTTACGTCAGTTGCAAGCTATTTAATTTATTTTGAGAGTTTATCCCCTAAAATACCTTTCTCCAATGAGCTTTAAGAAATGTAATTAGCTACGTTACATTAGAGATACAAGAATCCACTTAGTAACATGTGAATATGCCTGGGAGGTGGAGTTCTTTCCGTCCAACCTAGTCTCAGTCAGCATTTCATGGGGATTCTTGGGGACACTCCTACAACCGGTCCTGGCTCTGGGATGAGGAGGGCGTCTCCATTTTCCGGAGACAATGGCACCCCTGGGTAACACTGGGAGGTCCTGGCACCATTCACCATCATCAATTTGATGGTATATTAGGGACCATTCTTTGGGAATCAGCCATCTTTCATGATTGATTCCAGTAATTTTTAATTGCTGAAAAGTTCAGTAAGTCGATGTAAGAATATGCATAATATATCAACGACACACTATACATCTATCAGTTTTTAACTGCTTTCTTTGTGCTTATAAAACACAAATGGGGGCTATTAAGTGAATCTCCTGAGACGCACTCATTTGTAACTGTGCTGACTGCTGCTTTGCCTCTTACTTAATTTCCCTAAGGATATCATCTGTATTTTAAAACACTTGTTACTAAGTACACATATCACTTATTACTAAGTGTACCTATTACGTGAGTTGCTTTTATGATAACAGATAACAATGACTATGTCTGAATTCACTTTAAGGAGAGGGAGACCATTTATACTAAATATGGAAGTATTAAGGGCAGCTTTTTCTCAGTGGTCTCGGGTCTTCCTATGGGTACCGACTTTTATTCAGATTATTCTTATTTTAAGATCACATTTCAAAAAATAATGAAACAAATGAAAACGATGGACATGAACAATTTATGCCTGGCATCAGGCTGTACCTGGATTTTCGATCCCGTGAGGCAGGAGAGGTGAGTATCGGAATGACTGGGAAGATTTGATCCAGTCACATAATCTGGTCCAACAGGTCCTCTGAGTGGTTCTTCTTTTAGCCTCTTCAGTAAAGTTGCATAAACCGTTCTTTGTGACTCAGAAGGGGGTGTACATGGAGATTCTTCTGATGATCTATATTTTCAACAAATATTATATTTTTATTTTTGTAGAATCACAGAATTGTTAAGGTGTAGACTAAAACCAGTCCCTGATAATGATTCAGTCCTCCTTTTTACACGGTGGTAAATCAACTTTAGACTTAATTTATAGTAAAATGAAGGACTTAAAAAAAGCAGGAAAGAAAAGCACTGTAAATTATTACTGAATATATGGTATACAAACCAAGATTCATTATTCTGCCAAGACATTTAATAAGAAAATCCACATTTTCAATATTTGTCTATAGTATTAAGTGATACCTTCTGTATTCCAATTTTTATATCATGTTTACTCACCGGTTGATGGACTGTGTGCAAGCTCTCCACGCATCCAACTCCTCAGAAAGGTGTTCAATTTTTAAAGGCACCGACACTTTCCGACGTTTTAATAGTTGGCTGAAAGATGTGAAAAAAGAAATGGACACCTGACATCCAAGACGAAGGTATCAAAAAAGCGAATGAGCTTTAACTAACTGCAGTTTTAGATTTAACAACGTTGTTGGCAAATCCATGTGTATATACCAATATATACGCATGTGTGTGTGTACTTATATATTTAGTCTTTAAGTCCCTGGCAAGTCAAAGATGCTCAGTAAATCCTGGTTGGATGACAGGCGGAGTGAGTGAGCACATGGATGAGTGAAGTGGGTGATGTGCAGGCAAAGGCTGGGCGAGTCGGGCGATGCTGAGTGATACCCACATCCCGCAATTGTGTGGTACATGGCGTCTCCGTGTTAGAAACGAGTGTCAGGAGTAAGAAAACAAGAGGAACAGGTGAGAGAAGAATGTCAGCCAGCAGAAAGGAACGGAAGTGCTGACTTAGTCCTCTAGAGACATGTGAAAAGAGCAGTGGAACAGCGACAGCAGAGACCCACCGCACCCGTGTGCACAAAACTGGAAAACAGACCTAATTATTATTATTATTATTATTCATGAGGCTGTAGATTTACTAGTCCCAGTTCTATACTAAGTTATAAACTCAGTATGTTTTTCAAGGAACTAGTTACTTGAAATTTGAAAGTAAAAGCTGTTTAGGAGATGAAAAGAGAAAGGACGCAAGACCTTCCAGATGCAGTAAGAGGAGCACGTCTGTAATTCACATTTTTTGGTCACTCTGGCTAGTTGTCACTGAGCTGCTGGGACATGATCAGAGCTGGTGAGAACAGTGTATAAACACCCCCTGTTCCTGACACACATATTCCTGACATTTCAGTAATATTGTCTCAAATCAGTGAGCAGCTTTGTTTTTCAACCCCAAGTTACCAAACTTAAGAAATTTTATTGATAATGTAGCCCGGCTCCCAAATACATTCCTTAAATAACGCAGCTTCCCTGTCTACAGTTCTGCACTGGACAGTGCTTCACCTGCCCAGGTGTTCTCCACGATTGACTCTATGGAAAGCACTGTTAAAGAGCGAGGGGAAAACCCAGGTAAACAGGTGGAGAGAACACCGGGAAAACGTCAGGGGAGAGCTTACACACATACCGGGAATTACACGTTAATTCAGGCTGGCTGGAGCGGTGGGTGACAAGGATGGAGCCCAACTGTGGAATTTCAAGGAAGACTAAGGATTCAGAACGTTACCTGTTCCGTCGTGGGGCGTCTGCTAGGCAGGAGGGCTAAGGCAGCCGCAATAGTGGGCAGGTGAAAGCGGGAGGAAGGGGAGGGACAGGGTGACGGCCGGAGGTGACAGCTAATTAGGACTAACTGGGGGGCTATAGAAAATGAGAAGTGTGGCTGTGGGAATTTACTAAGTAATTGGATGTTGACAGTGAGGAAAAACCCTTAATCCTGACCCTGCTCATGGAATTCTGGGTGACAGAAGTGTAATGATACCATCAGAAGAGAGGACACGGGAGGAGTGGAGAGGATTTAACTCTGAGCACACAGAGTTCTGAGCTCGGGCTGAGTCTGGGGCCCTGCTGGGTGGCGCGTCCGCTTGGTGCCAGGTGTGACATGGAGGTGAAAGGGCAGAGTCCAGGCCAGAGAGGAGGCGAGCCGGGGGAGGGGAGAGAGCTGAGGGCGCAGCACAAAGGGAGGAGAGAGCGAGAAGGAGCAGGACGGACTTGGGGAACGAACGGGGTGCGAGGTTTGGGGACCAACACAAGCAGCAGGACGAGACGACAGAGGTACAGTCAGAAGTCAGAGCGGCCCTTCAGAACTGGGGGCTCTGGGTTTCTCCTTCTGAACTAACAAGCTTCTGACCTAGACGCCTCCTCTCGTGTCTCCCCTGCCTTATGAATAAAAAGCTGCCTTTTATCTGCGGTATTACCTCAAGTGACCATTTTCTCTCTCTTTACCCCCATTATTACCGGTCATACAGAGCTGAATATATTTCATTAAATAACATGAATTCCATGTGATACATCCTGTTCTTATAATTATTTTAACATGGTTAAAAGTTGCTTTCGAATTGTGGTCACACCGCCTGCATGGAAGCAGGTTTCTCCTTGAGCGCCCTGCCCTGATGGCGTGAACTGCCTTGGTCTGCTCGGCGGCAGACCCCCAGCTACAAGCCCTCCCCCTGGGCGAGAAGGGGAAGGGGCCCGGGAAGGGGAAAGCGTCATTCCTCCCAGAATCCTCTGCCCCACGAAGGGTTCTCAGGAAAGTGCTCAACCACAGGCTCAGCGTTTTTAGGTGTAACCTGCTCTGCCATTCAGTGAACCAGCAGGCTTGGAAATGGTTTTTTAGGGAAGGCACTGGACTTTCTTTTTGAGTCTAACAAGTTTTAAGCACGACGGCTGAAGTTCAGCAAAGCTGTTAGAAAATATAGGTATTTCGCAGGTAGGTTATACCTGAATATAAAATAGTGAGTTACCTGCCACTCACCAACCCTCTTGACTTTGCCTTTTTCTACTATTGAGATGGGAAAGCTTAAAATACCCAGCTTCTCATCTTCTTTACAAGTAGGGTCACACAGCACTGGCCAGTGGGAGGTTGGCATACAGCCCTCAAAGAAACTTTCCTTCCTGAATCCAAGGGCCTTGCCCTCTGTGGTCTCCATCCTTTCTCCCTCACCTCTCTTTCCTGCCTCGAATGTAGACATAGTACACAGCGGGCTGGAAGCTACCTGGTGTCCCTGGGCCACTCAAGCAAGAGGAAGGAAGCCAAGCAGGTGAGGAATCCAGATCCTTGATGGAATCCATCCTGGAATGCTTACCTCGAGCGTCCTGACGTAAGACCAAGAAACCCTAGTGTTTATGCTAGAGTTAGGGTCTCTATCATGTACACCCTGATTCACTACTAATTCTTATCGTTTATTGCTGCTTTAGTATAAAGCACATGCTCAGGAAGTAAATGGATGGATGTGTGCTGAATGTCGCTTCTGAGACGCACTGAGATACTAACCATCTTAGAACGGAGGGGAAACTGCTTTTACCTCGTGTATTCATAGAGTGCTGGGACGATGCTTCGGTACTGTCTTACGATAGCCAGTAATGCACCAACGTACCCACATAAAATGAGCAACTCATTTCGAGCTCTGAAAGAGAAAATATTTACGCTTTTAATTACGTAATTTGAGGTGCAGAACATTGTTCTCATCTATAGTTACTGTGCTTGTGTCTCCGTATTTTGATGAGTGACATTTACAGCAAAATATGCTTAGAAAAGTTTCTAAACCTGAAGATGTCTTATTCATCAGTTAACTCCTATTCAGACATGAATACAATAACACAAACTGTAATTTAAAACAGAAGTCTTTAGAATATTTAACTCTTGCCTTCTCGCTTTTCTCTCTTCCTTGTCTGGCCCTCCATGTAATTTCTCCCTAAGTAACTCCTTTGGTCAGATTGAGGGATTCCTGGTGTACTGTGTGGACTCTAGGGAAGGCCAAAGAACACCCCTGCAGCCCCCGTGGGGGACACTTGCCAAAGTGTCGCCAGCTGCCACGCTGTCTTTTCCACACGGCATTGCAACAAAAGTGCCCAAAGCCTCTATCACAGATTGTCTGTAGTCTCCGGGGGCCTTAGTTACGTGGGCGACAGTACCTGAAAGGGTATCTGAGTCCAGGGATGTTGTCTGTTTTTAATTTCTAGCCCTTTCACTTTGTCCCCCAGCCTAGCAGGCTTTGCACACGTGGATATTGAGATGTGACCACTGGACAGACCACTGAGGACATGCGGTCCAAAAGCATCCCGAAGCTCTGAGCTAGCCCCATTCACACCAGGTGTGTCCGTGTGTGTCTGTGTGAACATACACATATACACGCACACACACCAGGTATTGGGAAATGGGGCCACTAGGATTTATTCTTTGTTTCCAATTGACCTCTGTATTTTCACTTAAGACTAAAACAAATAAAAATGTAATTTTTCTACATGTGCATCTACGTGTCCAGGATGAGCTCATTTCTTGATCTGAACACCAAAACCAACATAGCCATTTTGAAACATTACGTTAAGTTCAGCTACGCATCTTGGAGAAAAAGTACTCACTCGGTACACGTATGCAACATTAACTTCTCAGTACGAATATAACTCAGTAGGTCGAGAACGGGGTAAACGGTATCCAAACTCCAGTCTGAACTACCGATGTGTTCTGGCAAAACAAAACCAAATAGAAGTTTCTCTAAATAATAGTACTAAGCTCGTTCGTCCAATTTTTACCGTATGTAACTGATTCTTTTCTGGTCAATGCTGTCCAGCTCTTTATCCTCTAGATCACAATCAGGCCCCTACACCGTACAGTCAGCAATCTCTTTCCTTTTTAAATTTAGGATGACTAGCGCTGGATTTTAAGGCTTTTTCTCAACATGAGTGAAAATATCAAATAAATGAGTAGATTTTAAATTATTCTACCAACTAAAAACTTACCTTTGACGAAGTCAATACCAATAGGAAGGGCTTTTTCAGGTTCTTGACTTAACAAGTAATACTTTACACTTTCAAACGTATTGCCATCGGCCTGGGCTGTCTCAGCTAACCGCATACATTCCTCCACTGTGGGAAGCTTGCACTAGAAAACCATTGGTTTGAAGATAATGTTACTAAAATTTACAGAGACAAAAGCCATGATATAAGTACTAAGTCATTTCTTATGCCTAGTAGGTTTTTCTTATTAAGGCTACTCAAAATAGATGTAAATAAAATAATTTGTACTAAGAACATACATTTATGGAAATATCCTTAAGATCAAATAACAATACAACGGGTATTACCTAATGAGCCAGTAGTTTTAATCACACAAATATTGAATAAAAGAGGTAAAAGTAAATTGTCCTGATGGTGAAACTGGAATTAGTACCCGCCAACGTGATTTAGCAGGGAATGCTGAAATCAGTTATTTTGGAACAAACATACTGACCAGTGTCAAAAACTATATTAAATGCAGAAAACATAAAAGGTACGTTCTTACATCACTCTTACGTGTTCTTGTTCTCTACACGGTAATTCAATTTCACTTGGCCTTGAGACAAAGCAACTTTATATTAAGCAAGAAGGCAAAAAAAAAAAAAAAAAAAAAAGGCCCAGCTTCAGCTCTGACATTCTGAAATGCCACAAAGTGGAGATCTCAGCCCATGAAACTTCAATACTGTGAAATGAAAAGCAATGCTCTCCACTTTATCAAATAATTTGTTTTTCTGTTAAAACTGAGCATTTACTCCCCCCTCGGGTAAGTTTTCTGCTCCGATAACGCAGGCAGGAATTAAGTTCTCTTCTGCAGAAGCTCTGATGTGCTCCTGACAGTCGACATTTCCGTGCTCAAGTCTGTTGTCTGTCGCTCAGCACCACGTACACGGCTTGCTGCTGCCTCACTAGCCGGGTGCCCGCAGAGACCGAGCGTCCACTGCAGGAGACACTCTGCATCGTGGCAGCGGGTGATGTGGCTCATCCACAGTGAGGCCTTCCATCTCCTCTCCTTTGAGATCTGTCACTCTCGTCCCTTCTCACCATTTTTTTACATCCCCTTAGGTTACTAAGATGGTTTCTTCAATTTACTTATTAATGCATTTATTCAATAGTTTCATACTTTCTGGTGTTTTAAAGTTAAGTAAATTGAGTATTTTAGATCCCTCAATCTCTCCCCCCAAAATGATGACAAACTAAATTAAAAGAGCTCTTATGTATATGACATTTCCTATTGTTTCTCCATCTTTATTCATTGATGCCGGTTATTTACTGAGCAACTACCATGTGCAAGGTACATGTCTGGTCAGATAGACAACAGTTTCTTCACTTTGATACAAGCTCCAAGAGGAGAGGGAATAAAAAAATGATCCCACTGAAATTTCATTGTGACACAGACGATGATAAACAGAGTAGGCTGATCATTCCTGTAATTCTTATCCTATCTTAAAACTCTCAAAGTTATATAACTCAATATTTCAATACAAGTTTTAGTCTTACTTGTGGAATTGTCCAGAGTTATGAACACCTTTACACATAATAACTAGTCTTTCTAAGGAGTCATTAGTGACTCTAACTATATCCTTTTAGAACGTGTGATGAAAAGACCAGTGGGCACCATGCTTGTCCCGTCACCAACAGTTTTATAAACACAGACGAGTAGTTAGCTTCTCTTGGCCTCAATACTAACACTGCCATCTCTGGCCTCAGAGGAAATGTTAGCATACGCTGAAACACTACACAGTAAATGTCAAGCATAATTTAAAAAAACAAAACACTCCTGCCTCTTTCCATATGCATTTTAATCTCAACAAAAAATAGTTTTTATTTGTCATGCTTATAAAGCAAAGCACAGCTCATTTAAAAAGTGATTCACAGAATAAGAAGTGTATAAAGAAGTTAAAATTACCCATAGTCTCACAAGCCATTGGTAACTTTGAACATTTATCCTTTCACAAGTATGTTCCCTGATATCAAAAACACACACTCACATATACACACGCACTCACACACACACACTACCTGGATTAACACAATACTCAGCAACTATGCCTCGCTGAATGAATAGGGCCACTCACCCACTGTGGGGAAAATCAAGGCTCATGTAAGTGAAACAAATTTCGTTATTTTCAGTTAAAGACGAGAAAATGTTTTACTTCTATCCTATGGGGTTCTAATAAGAGCTGTATGGATCTTTTAAAACATGCTATAAATACAATAAATACATACACAGTTAATTCTCAAAATGAAAAGGATATGATGTGTGCATAGTTTTATAATCTGCTTTTTGTTTACCTGTTTCATAGCCATCTACCAACATCAGTAAAAATAGAACTTCATGATCTTTTTATGGATTAACAGCACTGAAATATAGAAATGTATTGTAATTTATATAAACCATCTCCCTCTGGCTGAACATTTTAGTTGTTTTTATATATAATCTTGTTATATAAATTCCCATATTCTGTAAAGGAGCATTTTTAAAAAGTACTTTAGAATAATGCATGCAAATTTCATTATACTTCATTAATTCTTTTTAAGAGCCTAAGTTGCCTATTTGTAAAAAGTCAGCATACGTGTACCTCAAGGTACCTCAAGATGTGAGTGGAAAGGGCGTGGGAAGGGGGGGTTGCTGCACCAATAACTCATTAAAGCAAGTTCCTCGCCTTCTCTGAGTTCACTTTCTTTGTAAATTAGGAACAACACCCCTTGCTTTCCAGGGTTTGATGAGAATTGAGTAAATAATGATAGATGTGAAAATTTAGAACAGTTCCAAGCATATAGCAGAAACTCATAAATGCTTTCTTACTGTTGCAATTTTTGTTCTCCTTATAAGAGGGTCCTGAGGGGACCGTTTTTCTGTTTCTCTGTGGGAGTCCCTATTTGACCGAACCCAACACTGATGACATCGCAGCCCGCACCCCAGACCAGGACACTTAGTGTCCCCAGCGCACCTTCTCATGAAGATCGTTCAGCTCTTCAGCACAGCCGGGGCAGAAAGCACAGAGCTTGACTAACTGCAGTTCATTGTCAGGAGTCATGAGGAGGAGATCGGCTGCCAAGTTCCTATTCACACAACAAGAGGGGAAACGTCAATGAGGGAAAAAATCCAAAAATACCGGTTTAGAGCTATTTCAAAGGAAGAAGATCCTTATCACACTCCCCTTGCTTTTCTGTTTTCATAAACAGCACTGATTTCTACTTAACAGTGGAACTCCTAGAAATGCAGGTTACAGAAACCAATGGGCATGAAGGAAAAATATATTATGAAAATCCTAAATATTTTTTAAAAATCTAAACTGAGTCTTTACATGTTTACAGTTAGTTTTGTTACAATAGACTAATTCTCTAACCAGACTAAGTAGTGTGAGACGTGTTCTCTGGAGCGAACAATGAAGCAAACTCCATGAGAGCTAATTTTCATCAGCTTCTGGTATACCTGCCAACAGCGGACACCTGCATTTTCCAGCTCATGAAATCTAGGGGATACTGAGATACTTTAAGTTTAGATATTTGGGTAGTCTGCATATTTCTTAAACTTTAGGTGGGAATCAAACATAGAAGTGTACTTTTCTGACATGGTTGCTAAAGATTTAATCACTGGAATGAATCATTTTTAAAATAAGACATTTAAAAATGCATGAACTTAATTTTACATTAAGATAGTGTACATAAAATCATTTTCAAAAATCACTAGGTGAGGAGGTTTGGATTTTATGCCTCATAACTGAGACCTCACTTATTTTTAATGGGTTAAGATATTATTATTCAGTTTTCACAAAACTGATACATAGACACGCAGCATGACTTTAGAACAGGCAATAATCCACACGTTAAGTCACAAGGCTGTGCGTGGACTCAGAGCAAAATCCTCCTCCACCTCTTTTGTGAAGCCTTCAGAAAAATCTACATCGGTCATTCATGTACATAAGTTATTTTAAAAAATTTAAGAGCTGTTTAATAAAGAATAGAGCACAGAACAGGAACAGAGATAATCCATGTGTGTCAAATCTTCTGTCATCATTGGGCAATTAAATCTGTGGGTGTTTTTACAGGTTCCAAATTAGAGTAATTCATCTGTTCTTGCTAAAAAGAATAAATGCCTTTATGTTTTCTGATACTAACATTTAATAGCAGTTTTTAATAATGTCCATGAGAATATAGAAATTATCATTTGGTTTTATACCGCATAAAAAACCTGTGCTAAAATTCTACTTAAACATCTATGAACTTCAGACAAAAACCTGACTTTCTTACCCTAGAATTATATCCTGACACAGTGAAATTTACAGCAATGCTAACTAATTTTATCCACTCGGTCTAATTCACTATTTATTGAAAATTCAGTAGACAACAGAGGAAATATACAGCAAACAAATCATCTAAACTCTTAAATTTCACTATTAAACAGGGATTTTAATTTGCTTAGCTGAGTTAACTATTGTTTTATTGTAGAAAGCCACAGTTCATTTATTATACAAATTTAAGGTATAAAATCATGAGTGATTTTGCATCTAGGTTACAGGAACCATTCTCATTACTTTGTAGTTAGGTTTTATAGAAATTATATAAATGAACTGACATTCTGTAAAACAATAAAGCAAAAACAGTTAGTGATCATTTTTCTTGGTAAAGAGTTGATATTCTAAAAAGAAAACAAAATGATATATAAACTTTAATTAAACATTTTAATAAAACTGGATAATACCTGTATCCAACAGATGGAAAGCTAAGAAGAAAATGAATGTGAAAACCATGAATATGCAATGAGAACCAAGAAAAAGCAAACTTTTACCAGTAAATGTAAAAAACACGAAGTGTTCTTGGTTTACAAAATCATATTCTCTTGGGAGAGAGTATAGCTCAGTGGTGGAGTGCATGCCTAGCATGCATGAGGTCCTGGGTTCAATCCCCAGTACCTCCATTAAAAAATAATAAATAAATAAAACTTATTACCTCCCCACCCCCAATTTTTTAAAATTATATTCTCTTGAAAAAATGCAGCTATCTTAATTTTTTTAAATTTGTGGAGCTCTAGTAAGAGCCACAGGGGAAGTTATAGGTTTCCTCCGGAAATAAACCTGATTAGCACCATGCATTTCAGAGTCTGAACTTTATCCTGGTTTCTCGTACATAGAAACCTGGTAATCTTTTTATGTTTTGCTACTTTTTGCCTTTACTTTTTAAAAAAAGTAACCACCTTTTATTGGAATTAGACAACGGCTTTTAGCAGTCACCCTCGTGAGTGAACAGTCTGAGTGAGACCGCACGCTTTCCCATGGGTCTGAGGCAACCACCACAGTTCTTGAGAGAGGGAGCCAGGTCCTCTCAGAGGATGATCAGCATTAGACACTTAGTTAAGTTTGCGTGAGGTGATGGCGGAGTACCCACCACTACATTGTGGGGGGGGGGGGGGCGGGGAGGGAGCCTGGTATCACAGATAAGGGTTAAAATTAGAAAAACTCAGAGATTCCTGATTCACTGTGAAGCCAGCAGAGCCAACAAAAGAGGACACTGGGAAGCCCTGCTCTTTTCCTGACTTAGCCCCGGATGAGGGGGTGACGTGGTGTGACAGCTGCTGTAGACTGAATGTTTGCGTCCCCGCAAAAGTCCTATGTTGAACTGTAACCCCCAGTGCGATGGTATTGGGGGGGGCCCTTTGGGAGGGAACTGGGTCATGAGAGCAGAGCCCAGTGAATGAGATCAGTGCCCTGATGAAAGCGGCCACAGGGAGCCTCACCCCTTCCACCACGGGAGCACAGCAAAACGACAGCCAGTGAGGAGCCCAGAGGCCAGCTCTCATCAGGCACCAAACCTGCCCGTGCTGTGGTCTTGAACTTCTCAGCCTTCAGAACCCTGAGAAACAAATCTCTCCCGTTTGTACGTCACCCAGGATGCAGTATTTGTGACAGTGGCCCCAGGTGACGACAACAGTAGCTAAGAGTGCAAACTGGAGCCAGTTTATGTGGCTCTGAGCCTCGGTTCCAGCGTTTACTGAGACCTGAGGCAAATCAGTCCCCACTGCACGGTGCCTGGTGAGTTGCTGTACGTCAAGCGCGGGGACCCAGGAAGCAGGACAGAAGTGTTGGTGAGCTGTGACGAGGATTACCACCAGCATCCTCTAGTGTCCACAGTGGCCTGTACAGCTCCATCTTAAGAGTGCTGTGTGTGTGCCTGGGGTGGACAGCGGGGAGACATGAAAGTCCTGACAGACAAGCTTATTTAGAAACCTCTCGAGGTTCAAGAGAGGAAAGAGAAGACAGATGTCTAAAATCATCCTTATTCAACAAATATCTACTGAGCAACAGCACCGTCTCCTTCCTCCACGGTGAAGGGCTGTCTGCCCTGAGCACAGGGCCCAGAGGAGACAGGAGGGACAGCTGCTCTGAGCTGCGGACCCAGGTTCCCCGGGGACTTTCCAGGGTCTGCCTTAGAGAGCTGCCCGAGTGGGTTCCAGGCTTCCAGCTACGCCACCTTTTTACTACTCTCTGTTATGAAAGTGGATTTATTTTCTTCCTTGAACCAGGACACAGGATCTGACAAGAAAGAGTGTAGATACGCAGAATTTAAAATGTGGGAATGTGTGGTCCCAATAGTTTTAAGAAGGCCATGTTATCGTCTTGTGATGCTTTATGCCCTTGAAATAGTACGAACTGCAACTGGGCTACTTCAGAATGAGTGATGGGAGATTTCATTATGTAACCATGGTAGTTCTTACTATCAATTCATACTCATTGCATCATTTCCTCCCACAATCTAATCTCTTATTTAAAAGGAGCTCCTATATTCTCCCAACACGCCTTACGGAATGCAACTTACAATATTTTAAAAGTTCATTCCATCACTAGGAAACGATTCTTTGGATTTATAAGTGCTTACCACGTTGGAATCATCATGCATTTTCTTGCCAGTAACTCCAGGGCATAATGGGTGGCCGGGGCTGCAGGCTCTCCCAGGACTGTGCCCACAGAGACGGCCAGCTCCAGTTCATTCCCACGGATCAGGTACGCCATCGCCAGCTTGCGCAACAAGAAAACAACTTCTTCAGTTTCATAGATGCTGGGTAGGATCAGCATTCCCCGCCAAGCTCGTAAAGATGATAAAGTTGTATTAACCCACGGTCAGTTATTCTTATGAAATGTTGAGTGTAGTATTTCTATAAGGTACTTATGCGAGAGCAACTACAATTCTCAGGTGGAAAAGCTTTGATAAAGGGACATACGGGCAATTTTATAAGATTGGAATTTAAGAGTTCTAGAACTTTCACTCATATTTTGTAATTAATTAATAGCAGTCTCTCTGCAATATCCTCAAAGTCTCCTTCAGTCTCTATCAGAAAAAAATACACAAATTCTGAAAATCTTCTTCAATAGTGTATAATGAAGATCAGTTATCCCTTAAGGCCAATATATCTAAAGATACATGCAAAATAGAATCCATATCTGCACTTAATGGTTTATTACATTAGTGGGTCAAAGGAAAATACCTTAAAAACATAACTTGTGAAGAATATACTAAAGTATTTATTAAAATAACTGCTTTCAAAACTCAGGTGTTCTGAGTTTAACTGCAATGATTTTCCCCCTTGCCACACTACTGCTTCTCATCTATGATGAGACGCTTAAAGTTAAAAAAAAAAAAAAGGCTGCTACAACTGTGTATCTTGCGATGAAATAAATAAACAGATAAATAAAAGATCTTCTAGTCTGTAGAGTTCATCTGTGTTTATCAGGCACGTAATCGCTCAGGCATGGAAAGCGTGCAAAGCTAGATGTCACACAGAAAGTCACCGTATATCTTCGCCTCAAACACCATGACACATCTTGGGAGTTTTCATTCACATGAACAAGTCTGAAATGTTTTACCTCAATATTATCTACAGCGAGGTGGCAACACGCGGCCAGGACTGCTCGGCCCTCCTGGAAATACCAGTCTGCCAGCTCTTTGCAGGCTTCCTGCAGGAGTCTGGGAAGAAAAAGTACACATAGTCGATACAAAAACAAGGACTCCGTCATGAAAGTGAACTGATGCCTTTTTACAAGAAGCTGATTAAGGGACTAACCAGGCTTCAATGTGATATTCTTGGTTTAGGTATAAAGCCTGATCTGGGGGGAAATATCACAAACACAGTCTTTCTTAGTAGATGAGCTGAGAAGCCACCTCCCCCTCCTCCAATTTTTCTTATTTCAGAAGAAAAGCCTAATTCTCAGAATTTCCCATCCTACGCTCAATAATTTATGCCTCAGTCAGCTACAGAGGCAGCTAACCTTAGAGAAATTACAGGCTGAACTGAAACTTCTCAAAATTTAGGTGGCGATCGGAATAGGGGTGGTTATGTTAGATCTTTAAAATGCCAAGTTTAGAAATGGCAGAGGATCGCAGCAAAGGACCAGAAAGGAATACGTTAGTCCTAACACATTATTTGCTTAACATTTTATGATCATGTTTTTTACTTGATAAATATCCTAAACATTTAAATATCCTATTTTCTAGGGTAATAACAGGAGCTAAGAGAGGATGTGGGGGAAGGTACATTAAATTTGAAAAAAGTCAAAAGGCTAAAGAATCCCAATTTCCATTTCTTTTAAAAATGAAAGTATTTGGACTTCATCTTTAAAAGGGGCCTTAATGTAATTCTAGACACTAATACTGGGTTGTGCATGGTGAGCAATGTCACCAAGATGTTAACTACTCTGAGTCTACAGTGAAACACTAATCTTACCTTTACTGTCCCCTCCTCCCCAGCAGGTTTGGTCAGTTTTTAAGGACTCAGCTTCTCCTGAAATGCAGCCTGCTTTTCTGGAAGCTGTACACATCGTGCGTAGGGTGTGTCTACATGCCTGACGTTTCCCTGCACATCTAGGGAGGGATGCTGTGATGGTACTAGATGGTGGTGAGAAACCTGGTTGAGGAATGAGACAGCCAAGTCCTCTGTGTATAAAGAAGGGTGAATGACATGGCCCTCAAAAGCTCCTAAAGGGAAACCAGCCACACACACACAAAAATTGACCCCAAACAAAGACTGAGTCGCTCACTCATTGAAGTCTTCCTTGCAGGTGTCATCGGAACACCAAGATCCTTTAGGTGTAGAGACGTGCAGGGTTTGCAGGTTTCCCTCACAAGCAGCCTGGGATTTAACACAACGTTTAATAAATCTTTAGCTAATTGTGGATAACTGACCAATCTCAGAATACTGTTTTGAACGAAGTATACTTAAATCATGTTTGAAACTTATATTACAATTTGGAGATAGCCTCAGAATTTGAGAAGGAAAAACTGGTGAACTCCACTGTGAATACCAACATGAAGCTCCAAGTAAACGGTTCAAGTGTACATAGCGTTCAGGAGCGTAGAGTAGGTCAGAGTTCAGGGATGCTTGTACGTTTAAAGATCCAAAATGAGCTCAGTGTGACCCGAGCAAAGACAGCGTAGCTGAGATGTCGAGAAAGAAGGCCGGGAGGTGGGCCGAAGCCAAGCCATCTACGACTTCACTCTGTCATTCGACGCAACCCCCACCCCGTGCGCCCCCCGCCCCCCAGCGGGTGCAGCCCCTGCAGTTATGTGGTTGTACCTGTGCAACAAGCAGGGCTTCTTTAAGCTGACCTCTTGACATTAAAAAATTGACTAATTTTTTCACATCACCAATGGCTATGCAGTATGGAATGACATCATCCTTATCTTCCTGGATTAACTGATCCGCTCTCCTAATAAGACAACAACAATTTGTTTACACTATACTGATTTCAAGGTTCTGGGCTGAGATTTTCTGAAATACTTAAAATATCTAAAATTTGAATCAGATTTCACAAAGACTTCGATTTTATAACCACGTTGTATTTGGAAGACAAAAGTTTCCTGATATAATAAATACTATAGGTACTTGTTTTCCCTCAGAACATTATATAATTTTGTATTATAAATGCACTGAATATTTCAGGTCTTAAAATCAATGCAGCTTATTTATTAAAATGGGGACTATATCTTTCTGAAGATAAATGGAGCCTATTATGTGACATATCTACTCTCAATTGGATTATGCACATGTGGGTGTCCATTCATTAAAGAGAGATAATTTTAAATATTTTTGTGAGCACAAGAATGAATAAAAAGCCTCTAAATGCAGGTAGCCTCAAAATCATTAAAAAGAATAATACAAGAACATAAATATCGATAATAAAATGCAGAATACTGTCATTGCCCCCAGCAAGGTAGTGTAAAGAAAAACAATGTTCCAGATACGTGAGGGGAGAGGGGACCTGATCTTGGAGATTATGAAGGATATGTATGTGTCAGTCTGTAGCTGTCACAGTCCGTCTGTCTGTCTGTCTCTGTTTCTCTTACCCGATCTAAGTGCCAGGTACTTTCTCACGGACCAGCCTTGTTAATTCCACGCTTAATACTGAACCTCAGTTCTGTTGAAAGCTAATCAGGTATATTTAATTTATGCTGGCAAGTGCATTAAACTACATTTCAATTGCCAACATTTGGGTGTGTGTAGTAGGTAATTTTTATGTTGTTTGCATCATTCACTCTTAAGTCTTCAATTCATTTGGAGCTACAACTGAGAGACTGCCAATCAATCTCTCTGAATGGCTGGATTCATAAAACATAAATTTATGAGTTGCAGGCAGATGATTTTCTGGCCACCACGTGAAGCAGGGAGCAGAGAAAATCGGGTGCTGGTTTTCAAAGATAAATGGAAAAGATTTTTTGCTTCTCGCGTTGAAACAAAATTGTTTTGTTAAATAAATATCCTCTGCTAAGTGGACTGTATTCAAGATTCAGTGGGAGCAATGACATTTACAGCTGTGCAGTGAGGGGACATGAGCTCAGAATGACTCTGGATTCTTAGAGTTTAGGATAAGGAGCCTGGAGTCTGAGGGCTGGAGCCAACCTGTTGCATAACTGATTTGGGGACAGTAAGTGCGAGGCAACAGCCCACTTTCCCAAGGCTCACGCGTTAATCCTTCTGGATTTCATGTTTAGCCTCTGATTGATTTTATCAGTACGTGTGAACCACAGTGGAATCTGTTTTCTAAACCATGTCCCGTGAAACAAAAACCAAACTTTTATTTTTAATGCCAGAAGCAAGGTAGCTACTCATTAAATAGAACTCCACAGTCATTGGCATGTAGTGAGCACTAAATGTTTGTGGAATGAATGAACAGAACAGAACAGAGAATAGTCTTCTGTTATGGGTTGAAATGTGTCCCCCCTCAAAAGGTACGCTGAAACCCTAAACCACAGTACCTGTGAATGTGGCCTGATTTGGAAATGGGGCCTTTGCTGACATAATTAGTTAAGACGGGGTTATACTGGATTAGGGTAAACCTGAAATCTGATACGACTGGCATTTTATTAAAAAAAACAAAAGGGTAATTTGGACACAGAGGCCCACATGTGGTATAATGCCACGTGAAGACAAGGCAGAGGCTGGAGAGCCAAGGACTGTCGATGACCACGGGAAGCCAGGGGCACAAGCATGGGCCTAATTCTCTCTCCAAACCTCCAGCAGGAAGCAGCCCTGCCAATAACTTGACGGCAGACTTCTAGCCTCCAGAACCGTGAGAGAACACATTTCTGTTGTTCTAAGCTCTGGGTTTGTGGTCCTTTGTTACAGCAGCCCCAGGAAACCAATGCACTCAGAGGAAAACTGTGTCCCTCTACTGCGTTCCAGAACAAGGACATTTAGTCAAGCGTGTTCAGGGGTAAGACTCTTCTTTACCATCAGCACCCACCTTATGTCCATGCAGGGGACATGGCAGGAATTAGTATCTACAGAGAGAATTTCTGAGATTGTTTATAGAATATTTCATGAACTGTTCGTAACCTTCAAAATGTCTTACCACTTACATTTCAATACCAATACATTAACCAGTGAGTATGTTGCCTGATCTGTCATTTCTTCCACCAACTCAAGGAAATTTGCCTTCCACTGCTTTTATCAGATGTCAGGACAGATAAAGAACACCAAAATGACTTATGACTGATTCGTTTAATTTATTGTATAAGGAGATAAAAATTATCGTTTAAAACAACTTAAAAGTAAAAAAAAAAATCTCAAAAGCTACTATCATACTTAGACATTGCCTCTATTTTAACAAATCTTAGATCATCTGTCTGGACACACACTCTCCGCCTTACCTCTGCATCAGCTTCTTCCAGTATTTCACAGAGACTCCTGGTGCAACTGAGAGGGCTTTGTCCCACTAGAACCGGAGAAAGCAAAGCAGAAACACACCCACTTTGATTGTTCGGTCTAACTCTTTACAGAATTTTTAAATGAATTCATATTTATACCACAAGTTTTTTGAGTGCTTTTAGAGTGTTTGGATTTCCAGGAATATTTATACTATCTCATGCATTCTATACAGTACACATATTATTATACTTTAAAATGCATAAGATATATAAATTCTATAATTTAGCAGGGAAAATCTCAAGCCTAGAGAAAAAGAGAGAGAGATTGGGGGGCAGAGAGAGTGAGAAAGGAGGTGGGGGAAAGGGACAGTATGAAAAATACACTAACTCACCTTCCAGTACAACACCAGACTCTGCACTCTACGCTCAAAATCATATATACAGAAATTTTTATTTCACTGTTACTTACATTTAACAAATAAGATATTTATTTCTATTTTTATTTTTCCCTACTTATTTTCATAAATTTTATTTATTGGCATTTCTCCCATTATAATTGACGTGCCTGTCTTCATATTTTAAAAATTAGATCACTATCAAAAGAAGCTCACTGTTCAATTAAGGCCGATTGTGATTGTTACATGAAAATACAGATTTTGCTGAATTCAAGTCTACAAAGGAACTGAGGAGAAAATATTCTGAAATATCACTACATGAATCAAAACTTCTTTTTAATTAAAGCTCTCCCAAACTGGAGAGTTCTACTACAAGTAAGGCTAGAAAATTGGTAATTAGCCTGAAAGTAATAGGTTCAGTTTTAAATAGGGAGTTTTTAATACTGCAATATTTATAATTATGGTTTTAGGGGAAATTTGTCTTTATTACAGTAGGGGGTGAATGGAAGAAAGAAGTTGAAATGTAGGTTAAATTAATTTTGAAATCACCAAGCTCTTCCAATAAAATCATATGTTATAAGTGAAAAGATTAAATGTTCCTAATCTCATACTATTAATTTTACAGACATAGAAACTATAAGGAGGTGATCATGAACGACAGTAAGTTTTTAAAGAGGGTAAAAAAGCACAGCTTTTTGGATCATTAAATCCATTGATGAAACTGCACAACAAAATTATCAGCTCCACAAGTAAACAATTGATTAACTTATCCTTAATTACACTGGAATTATATATAGTTTAAAATTGTATATACCTAAATATAGAACTCAGAAAGATAAATTATTACACTGTTCCACCAAATTTATTTATTTTTTTGGTTTACTTTTTGATAAGATGTTCTTTCCAGCAGTGTCCTGTTAAAAAAAGTAACTTTTAAGTCATATCTTTATTTCCTCATACAAAAATTTTTACATTGCTCTAAACTAAATACTTTTTTAGTTTGCAATCCCTTTTCAATAATATTTTTAAATGGCACACTTCATTATTTTAGGTCAAGCACCGTAATTCATTGTTTGTGTCTAATGTATGGAGAATACAAAGGTGACAAGTTTAATTTTGATCTATTTTAATGTAATGTCACTGCTTAGTTTTACTTCATGTCATTTATAAGTACTGTTAATATCATGCTTTGTAATTATAAAACTGATTAACCTAGAGCTTTTCAAAAATTATCTGCCATGAAATGAGTCCACGCCATTCTAATCTTTTTTTTCCTGGATGGATGGGGAATTTCTGCTGAACCAAAATGCACATGCAGAAACATGAAAGGCTCAGTAACTTTTCACAAACTGCAAACACTTATGTAACCAGCTCTCAGATCAAGAAACAGAAGCCCCTCCTCTGTTTGCTCTGTTTCAGTCACCACCCACCTCCCCAAGGTAGCCAGCACCCTGAAATTTAATAGAGCAGGTTCACCCTGACCTTCCTGGAAAACTGCTTTGTTGAGCTGGTGCCCCTTCAAGATCAGGGCATGCCTGCAGTGCACCTCCCGCCAGCTGATCCTCAGAGTAGACCCTTCTTCCGTCCAGTGTGGGGTTGAGTTACAACAAACGGTATTAGCAAGGGGAATCCACTGAGAGCAAATTCGCCAACATGGATTTTCTAGGACTCAAAGACTCTAGCCTGGAGCAGTGGTTCTCAGACATCAGCCTGTGTGAGGACAAGCTGGAGGGCTCTGACTAGCATGAACTTGGGCTCCACCCCCGGAGTTCCTGATTCTGTAGGTCTGGGAGGGAAACGCAGGTCTCCCAGGCCACCAGGCAATGCTGATGCTGCCAGCCTGGGCTGTCACCTGCAGAGCTACCGTTCTAAGGTCTACACCTGCTAGCAGGTCGGCAGAGAGCCAACCAGACCTGGAAAAAGATGAGTTTACTATTTAGGATTTAACTAATACTTAGAACACTGTGTTAAACTCTCATTTTGCTTTAATCGCACATTACCTCTCCAAGTTCAACCATCAGTTCACAGTATCTCTGGATCTGTCCCAATCTCAAGTGTATTTCAGCAGCTTCCTTCAGTCTCTCCTCTTTAGTCGGGACACCAATACCACCACCAAATTTAGACATCTTGACTGTGGTTAGTTCTTGGGCTTCAGACTGGTTAAAAAGAGAATGAAATTTCCTAAATTTTGTTACACAAGCATGCGGGATAACAGGTGATTATACAAGCATGGGGGATAACAGGTGATTATAAAAGCGTAAAAGCATTATTACATAGATAAATATTTTATAAGCACACAGCACTGGAAATTAGATATTTTAAAAAATCAATGCTTTTCCTCTATAAAATATAATACCCCTTTAAAGACAAGATGTTGGTGTGGTGGAGAGCAGAGCCTGGATGTGTCTAGTGTGAGTGGGAAGAGGCTAAATCCATTTTTCTTAAAATTCACCGGGAGTCCAGGGGCCAAAAGGTTGTGAATGATAAAACAGTATATAACGGTGAAAAAACATATAAAGGCCTTTAATAAAGACTAAAAATTACTGGCTGACTCTAATTGGCTTTATCCAGTTAATAGATAACTATTATAGTCACTGGGTGTTTAGTCTGTGATTCAAGAAAATACTTCTTTATGGAAATAACTGCTTCTCGTCATATCAAATCCACCCCGCTGGCATCATTCTCCTCATGGTCCAGCAGTTCAGTTACACATTATTTCCCTGCAAATATAAAAGTTCTTCTTCTTTCTGGTCCCAGGACTGGTTTGTTGTTGGTACTGCATTTTGCTCCTGGTAAAAGGTAACTCATAGTTTTGTATTGAGATTAATTCAGAGCTAAACAGATCATCAGTTTTTTACAAAACCTGTCCTAGAATATAGCCTAGTAGGCCTCTGAGACAAGAATCAGGAACGCCCACAGGACAATCATCTGGCGAGCATGTAAAGGTAAAGCATTTCAAGTGCTTTCCAAAGGACCTTTGGAAAATTTCATAAGATTCAACCAATGGAAACCATGGTTGCCCAAATCTGCTCCCAAATAATTCACACTCTCATGACCAGTTCTTACTGAAGATTCATCTCCTCAATGTTCATTCATTTCAGTCCATCAACTTTAATTATATACATTAAAATAATTTTCATATTTTAATAGTGAAAAGGCAAAAATGACTTTTGTTTGAGTATATCCCCTTTGCAGCCTTTACTTACCATTCTGAACTTAATCAGATGCTTCAAATGCATTATTCCCTTACGGTAGTTCTGAGGAAGCAAGCTTTCATCCTGCCCTTTTACCACAGCAACTAAATTCCATAAATTGTCACTGCCACCTGGAGGCTAAAAAGTTGATACAGAACAACCAAAGATATAATAATTAATTAAAAACCCCACAGCATTTTACATCTTCAAAAATATAATGCAGGCATATCTAAATTGAAAAATTAAAATAATAACCATACTTTGTCTTATTTATTGTTTCTAGTTTCCGTTTGCTTGCTTCCTTTTTTTTCCATCTTTTTTTTAAACATTTCTTTATTGAGTTATAGTCATTTTACAATGTTGTGTCAAATTCCAGTGTAGAGCACAATTTTTCAGTTATACATGAACGTACATATATTCATTGTCACATTTTTTTTCTTGGTGAGCTACCACAAGATCTTGTATGTATTTCCCTGTGTTATATAGTATAATCTTGTTTATCTATTCTATATATGCCTGTCAGTATCTACAAATTTTGAACTCCCAGTCTATCCCTTCCCACTCTCCATTTGCTTTCTTCTACTGGGATGACACGTGTAAATATGTGATGACTTAGTGACAACAGCTGTCATAATTCGTGTTGGCTAAAGGGGAAATATACACGTCCAATTCCTATAATACTTACTGATAAACATTCTGAAAACCATCTCAGTTTCTTCAAGCGAGGGTTGCCAGTTTGTTTCTCTATTTCCTGTTTGATATCTCTTGATACTTTACCGCACAGCAGAGGAGGGGTGCCTGGTTCTATGGCGCTATCTGGAGAACAGGCATCACTCAGTGAGAAAAGAGTGCTTATGAGACAGTGCTTAGAAATAAACTCTAACACAGGCAGAGTTTCAATACCAGTGTTCCCGATAATCTCTTCCCAAGATCTGTCTGCCAGAATGTTTATTTGTAAGGGCGTGATTAAAGGTGTTAATGACCAGAGTCTCACTGTGGAGTCACGGGAGCAAGAGGCCATAGTGAAGGGGCGGCTTGGATGGCAGGTCAGACCTGATGGAACAAGCAAAGCCATTTACTAAAGAGAGCACTGAAAAAACATTTTTTTTATTTATATGTACTGCGTAACACTTCCACAGGATTGAGGTTACATTTTAAATAACATTTCCATCTTGGCTGAAAATAATACAAGAAAAAAAGTACTTGGCATATTTGGTAGATACGAATACAAAGCTGATTATTAGAAAGCAGATGGTCCTGGATGAAAATGTTCAAATTACATTTCAGTTGGTTTATCAGCAAGCCGACTGTAATAACAACGGAATATACAGTAATCTGTGAGTTAACGGATGGATGGATGGACGTTCTCATTACAAGATAAATAACGACTTGGAGACCTTTCATTTTCAAATGTCCAGAAATGGGATTCTCTCGGAAACTGAGCCCCACACTGCAGTAACTAAAAGGCCATGGCCATTTGGGTAAAGCATATGGATACAGTGGTGAGGTTAGGGTTACCTGCTCTAAATAATCATTTTTGCATTCTTAATTCACCTACTTAATGTCATCAAGTTTTGGGTGCTACAATTGAGAATAAAGTGATGTGTAAAAGATAAGAAATCTGATTTTCCATTCCCAACTTGATTATGTTAAAAAACCTTTGTAGTATATTAAAAAATAAAACATTGCTCTAAATATCCAAGTATAGGGTAGAGGAATGGTTAAATAAGTCATAGCCAAGTTATTACTGATTTCCTGTTTTACGACCTACCTTTGGAGTGATGGTTAGGTAAGGGAGAAAAATTCAAGCCATACATGTAAATATGTGCACGGGTATGTGTGTGCGTGCACGTGTGTGTGTCTGTAGATATTTCTCTGCAGAGGTAGATGGGCACCACAATGCTAACCATAGTTATCTTCTGATCATTTCTGATGGTATTTTCTATTATCTTCTGTGTATTTTGATATTTAAGTAACAAGCTTATATACTTTCCAATAAGAAAAATGTTATTTTAAAATCAAACACCGTAAGACTTCTTTGAAAAACACTGTATTGCTCAGAAATTCTATCAATATAGCAAAATTTAAAAGTACATGAAAAACACTTTACCATATACATCTGCACCATGATCGTACACAGTATCCACACAAGTTCCTTCTCGAGTGTCCCATACTTTTATAGTGTAGTCCCAGCTGCCGGAGACAAGTAGATACGGAACCTCAGTATTCCACATTAACCCCCTCACCGGCGCGGTGTGCCCACTAAGAATATTTACGCAAGCATCTTGAGTATAATCCCAGACTCGAACAGAACTGAAAACAGAACATTATGTGTACAATGACATTCAAGTTATGATTTATCTAAAGTATTAACATATTCTTAATGGAGGACAATGATTATTTCCTATTGTATTGAAAAAGCAATTTATGTTTCAAGATATGTTATGATCCTCTTTGTAGAAAATAAAAATGAGTAATTAACTAGGCTAGAGCCAGCCTATTCTAATACATTTTTTTCTTTACTTTTTTACTTTACTTTACTAAATACATTACTTTGCAGTTTATATGTTTAAAAAATTGCTTTCTTAAAATGAAATGTCCAGAACAGATAAAACCAAAGAAAAAAAATGACTAATAACAGGGATACAATAATTTAAGAGCACTCAAATTATATGCAAATCATGAAAATACAGCATGTCGGTTGATGGCTATTATTTGAAAAATCAATTCATATCTTTGCTTTTATCAACACAGAGAACACTTCATGTTTTTGTCAGTAAAATAGGTTGCTTAGTGTGGAATCGCTCTCAGATCAAGAACAAGATTTAAATATAACTGGATTCATATTACTTGAATCTACTGATTGTATGAAGTATAAATGTTACTGAAGTAAAATTTGAACTCAAAATCAATTTAAGACCTGCAAATGCCAATTCCGCTTGGACAATTCATAATAATCTTTCAGTCACAGACTTACATCAACCCCCAAATACCAAACTATTAATACTTCAAAGGTTGTATTACACTCACAGGAGATGCATCACATATTTTTATTTCTTTAAGGGATAATCTCTTTCTGCTTTATACAAAAAGACTTCTTTCTTCTTTTTTCCCCTTATACTAGGCCAGGACAATGTGGTCACTATATACTACAACTTTTACTTGCACAAAGTGAGATTTTTCTTACCTAAATTTATCTCATATTCAAATAGCCCAAATTATGCTATCCAATTCTATCTTGTCTGGATATAAAATATAAACAAGCTTTCAGAAACTTTCACAAACCCAGAAAAGAAATGTTAAATCACTCCCATTTCTAAAATACCTTCTCTTCATGCTAACATAAATGATCATCTTCTATTATTCCGTTCTTAATGAAAACAGAGTACAGCTGTTTTCCATGTTAACTATGAGAACTTTATTAAAAAACAAACTCTTCTCTGTATTTTACAGAGATTTATTGTTATCTTTTTCCTTTTCCCAACAGTTCCCTTTACAATTTTCCTTTCTGTTAACTTTGTTGCCAATAAGATAGAAATTAGCATCTATGGCAAGAAAATAAGGAAACAGAAATCACGAATATGATGATAATCTAAGTACGGGAAAACTTAACTTACCTTTAGTTAAATGCAATTAGATGCTTGTTAACTGCCTACTGGTTAAGTACACATTTAAGATATTTTCACATACAAGTTGGAGCTTATAAATAAGCTCTAGAAAAGTACAAGCTTATGATTTTTAAGGAGTAGAAATTTAGAATCTAAAACTACATACCCATCATCAGAACCACTGCAGAGGATTCCCTCCCTCAGAGGAGACCACTTAACGTGGAACACTTTCTCCGTATGCCCACTGAACACTTTCAGCGGCTGGTCGGAGCTGGTGGCCACGTAATAGACGCGAACATTTCTGTCTTCACAGCCAGTGGCTATCATGTCTCTGAAATACCATCAAAAGCACATTAAAAAAATAAAAAAAAACCCTGGCATTTGTTACTGGTAGTTTTTATGTATTTATTTTTATTGATGTGTAGTAGATTTACAGTGTTATTATTGGTAGTTTTTAAAAGTACACAGTTCTAATTTCTAAAACTAGAATTTTTTGCTTCCTTAATGAAGTTAGACTAAAACTTCACCTAAGTAAGAAAATCTCTTACAGAAACTGCTCTAGCACAGAGTGTCTCAATTAAAAGTTTACCTTTTGATCAGTTGGATTTTTATTTTATTTACCTTAGACCAGAGACAATGGTATATTTCTGTAAGTTCTTTTTCAAAATGCCCAGGTTCATAACTTGAATTTTTCTCAGACCTTTATATGTTGCAACCACTGGGTCTTAAGAAGGGTCCCTAATGGTGAGTGATTAAGATGTGCTTAAATGTTAGTAAGAAGTTATTAACTATTACATGCCCTGACCGTTGGTAAATTTTTTTGTGCTTCGGGTACAAACAGCAATGTTTCCCCTGGACGTGTGCTGGAGAAGCTCCTCACTGATCAGCATTGTGTCATCTGACAGTAAGTCACAGTCCTGGTTTTCCAGTTCTCTCTGATGGCTTCTCCAACTTGAGATGCTTAAGTGATCGAACAGAAGAATCCTCTAGATATATAACAGGTGGGTCGGATCTTTTAATGATAGTGGCTCATCATTCTCAAGGGAGTGAAATAAGCTAAGCTCTTATTTTGTGCCCTAGTGGTCACGCTTGGAATATTGTTCCAAATGGAATTAGAGAACCAGGCAGACCCGTGGAGTCATGTACCTGCCAGAACAGTCTCCCTGAAGAACAGTAACAATCACATAAACAGTCTCCATGCTCTAAAGGCAAAGAGGGGAAGCTACACATTTTGGACTCAATTGTCATCAAAACCTTCCCCAAACTTCAAATTGTTGATTTTTGTCACATAGGCTATGATATCTATATTTATTTAGGCCTACATGCAGAAATACACCAGTTTGAAAGCTGGCATGTGGATCTGCAAATGTGTAGATTATGTGTGCCCAAGGCCCACTGATGGGAAAACGTATTTTGCATAATACAAATATTTACATGTATACACAAGTATATTTTTGTATATATCTATATGCAGATGCATAAACATAAAATCTTAGAAATGAAAAATAAAACATTCAAAGAATGTGCATACACACATCCAAATTATAAATTCAGAAATATGAATAAGACTCAAGGTGTTTTTCACTTATCTCCTAAGATGCTAAGTGGAATATAAATACAACAATTAGAACATTTAGAAAAGATTTTTTAAAATAAAAATGAAATTTTGAAATGAAAAATGAAATTTATTAGGTAGGCTTTGTAGTAAACATAATCGTTCAGTATAAAGGACTTTTTTTTTTTTTTAAAAAGCTTTCTTAACCAACAAAGCATATTGCATTAATACCTAATTTTTTTCCAACTGGTCAAATTTTTATTAACCAGACTCTTATTAACCAGAGAAATAAGAATGTGGAACTATTCTGTTGATCAGATACAGGTAATTCTATCCATTTGTATATTCAACAAATATTTATGAAACATCTACTTTTTTTTAAGGCAGAGGGTTAGCAGCACAATGTTTTGCTAAAAATAAATGTTTTGCTAAAAATAGGTAACAGTTGCTGGTCTCATGGGGCTTGTACTTTGGAGGGTAAGGCAGCCAATTCACAACTAAAACTTAATTTTATGACACTAAGACATATTGCACTACAGGGGAAATTCACCCTGTATGAGGGTCAGGGAAGACTGTTCTAAAGCAGAAGTGGTTTTAGAGCTGAGAGTTGAGGACGGGGACAGGCTATCTCCCGCCAGCCCAGGTGGTTGTGTGGGGTGGGCTGAGGGGCAGAATCCTAGATAAAAGAGGTAACATGAGTGAAAGCCTTGGGGTGAAAATGAACTGGCTGGTTATAGAAGCTGAGGGCCAGTGTGGCTGGGTCCAGGGAACAAGAGGACCAAGGCCTGGACTGAGACACTGAAGTGCAGAGGAGCCGCAGGCCATGCAGGGCCTCCCTCGTAGGGCTGGCTGAGATCCTGCACCTTATCCTACAGTCAGCGGGACACCTTTGAAGGATGTAAGCAGTAGAATGCTGTGCTCACACTCTCATTTTTAAACGCTCACGCTGACTGCAACCTAGAGAACACAGAGGAAGTGGCTGGGGATAAAACATGTGAATTCTGGAACCGATTAAGAAAGTGTTTGCAGAAGCCCAGAATCAAACAAGTATCACTGGGTTAGTGGCTAGGGGGATAGTCGGAAAAAGAAGAACATTTAGAAGGAGGATATGACAGGAATTGACGGCTGATGGGAAATGAAAATCCAGAGATGATAAGGTCTAAGAGAAGAGGCCAAGGGCTCTGGACTTATCTGCATTTTCAGGCCACTGAGGTGGGAAAGACTGCGGAGGACCAGGTCGTGAGCTCAGTTAGCACAGAACCTCTAACTGTGTTGTGAATTCTTCTGGTTTTCTTAGAAGAAATATACAGACTCATCATTTTGTATAATATGTGATTTGACTCAGAACAACCTGAAATAAGGTTTTGTTACTTTAACATGCATATTTTACACCTGTAAGATGAAAAAGTATATGATAATTCATACCGTTTTCACAATATCTAGAGAAAGTCTGAATTTTTAAGTATAATTTATATCCCACCAGAGAGAGGTTTGAAACACAAGATTCTTTGAAGTGCAGTGACTTAAAGGATTAATTTTACTGGAGGTTTGACTGGGATTAATTTTTAAATCTAAGCTGATCTTTATATGGTAAATACCAGGCTCTTAAGCAAGGCTGACCTTTCAAAACCATTCTAAGTTCCACGTCTTGGGAAATCACTCGGTGCCAAGGCATGAGCATTAGGTGGAGGGTAATGGAAAGCCATGGGGAACAGTGCCATTGCCTCCATTGCACAGATGCCGAAAAGGTTCTAGACAAAGGGCCATGTTTCCCTGGTAGAAGCCACACACAGACTGGACTGATTTCCACTTGTTGTTAATTGGCCGTATGCTTTTCCCTAAAGCAGCAGAAAGTTGTTTGAAAGTAGGAAATCGATATTTCTAAATCACGTAAAAACCTCATGGAATAAAAACAGTTAAACATGCAATTACAAGGCTAGGCAAGGGGAATATTTCCTAAAAAAGTGATGAATACTTCCTATGGGAATAACATTAAACTTTATGATGACTCAAAGTCTCTGAAATGTAATTACTACTTATTTCAGGAAAAAAGTACTTACTTGTTGTTCTGGCTCCAATCACAACCAAACACTGCAGCTGGATGTCTGTATTTGTGCAGGACTTTACCATCCACTGTTCGAATAATACTGAAATTAAGTAGAATATGTTCATAGAAAATTACAGCATTCTAAATAGAGTATTCAAGGGAAGAAAGCCAGAACTGTATAATTCAAACAGAAGTGTTTTAGGATAGAGACCTCGTCTCCAAAGCACAGAGAACATCTGAAGTAGTTTGTTAATGACAGTGCCCATTATGAGTAAGTGTATTTATACCACGTAGTATTAATCACAGTAATCCACTTAAATCAATTTAAAGGTGATAATTTTTATGTAGACACTATTTCTTATAAAATATTTTAATTGAGGAAAAACAGTTTAATACATATATTTTAAAACATAATGATATAAGTAACATGTGCATTAGATTTTCAGCTTCAAAATTTAACAGTTCGAAACTACGTTTAAAACCACTCATTTATAGTGCTGGCTGCATGTATTACTACACCTAGTCCAAGATATCTAAGTCGTAACCTTTTTCATGGCATTTTCTAAGTGTATAACTAGAAATTCGGAGGACCTCTTCTCTCAAAACGAATCCCATATACTTTCACTGCAAAAAATAATGGAAGTTCTATATATATCCTTCTATATAATGCAAGGGCTACTGATTCTGTCTGGAACAAAAACCTGTATTTTAACGTAGCGCAAAGTTTTAAAAAGTCTCTGGAAAAGACCCTTTTAAAACATTATGAGGCCCATCAAAATTTTTGAGGTTACTGGGGAGTGCTGGTGACCCATGCTTCCAAATGTTTAGTCAAACACCGTGGTGTTTATCAAACAAGCAGTGCCCTGAAAATACACGGTAGAGCTAATGACATATCACCTAGTCCAGAAACTCCTAGGCGCATCTTCTGTATTTTGGTAAGTATCAATTAGCGAACAGTCATTTTCAAGTGCAAAAATTACCAATATTGTTGTTTCTGAAAAATTTAACTTTCTTGTAAAGATCTTTGATTGCCACAACTCCTGTCTCTTCCACTGAAATTAAAAAGTCGGGATGAGAAAACTGGGTGGGCTGTGGCAAAACCTAAGAGGAAACACTTTACTGTTTCTTAACAACCATGAGTGCCTGTACCACTGGCAAAGACGACTGTGCTACAGCTAACGGGTGGCACTACCTGACTGAAAACTTCCTTTTTTTAAAACTCAAAGGCAATCCTTCCCTTTCATATATTTCTTGGAAACCTACTTTTTCTGGGGACTCAATAGAATTTAAGAAAGCAAATCTTTCTGAAACACAAGGGCAGAGTAGTTAGCATCTAAAAAAAGGCCTTTGCCACAAGCATTACCTTATTCCTCCCTGCAAAGCTGCTTTGTCCTTTTCTAAATAATAACAGCTACTGGCAACAGGTTTCTAGAGCACGAGATATCTCCTGAATCACTTGGGAAACTGAAATATGACAAAAATTAAGTCATAAATGGAAGTTTGACTAAATTATATTATTCAGGGTTGGTAAATTTCACGCCAGCCATGGTCATACGATTAACCCGAATTAACAGAAATCCGGCATAAAGCGTGTTAAGGAGCTTCGATAAGAGTTAAGCCTCGGCCACTCCCTGAAAAATGGGGTGAGAATTAGACTCTGTGAAAAGTCCTTGAAGTTTCTTTGGGGCAAGTTTCACAGTATTTTAGTTATAATTTGGGTATTATTCTCATTTAGAAAGCAAGTAGTAGTTGGTTTACTTATTTTTAAACATTATTCTATTGTTATTTATTACTGATACAGCAATGTCTCATGTGCCTATATGGGCTTATGAGTAACACTTGTGAGAATTGGTAGAGCTGCACCAATGGAATCTCATTGAATAGTGTAACGTATGTACTAACATGATTCAAATGTATCTTCTGCAAACAGTGTGATTTCATAGACAGTACTTACCAGTAGCCATCGCCACTGCAGGTTGCTATTCTTTTGGAATCTTTATGACTCCAGGCAATGCAGAATATTCCACTTTTTCCATGCTTCAAAAAATGCAAAATACCTATCAATAAGAAATAATTCACCCCTTTTTTTCTCTTAGTTCTTTACTTCTTGTAATACTACTTTTCTGTTAGGAATTTGCTCTCAGTGCTGCTCACAGAGACGTTACTGTCAACGAGCAGAAGGCTGAATATGTATTTTAAGAATGTTTAAAGCTATCATACTTAAGAAACAAAAACCATCGTTTTTAAGACACAACTTGGGTGGCCCTACTTCCTTCTGTGTGGACACTGATAAAGCACAGATCCCGCGTCCTCAGCTGTCTGTAGAATTAAGCTCGGCGTAATGCCGTTTTCTGTAAAAGCCCATTTGGAGACCAAGGTGGCTACCCATCTGCTTTCTAACCCACTGCCACTAGAACTACAGGAAAATAAACGCTGCAAACAACTGTTATTACTGATTGTTCTTCTAAATTTCAAAGTCTTACCTTTCTAAAACAAAGGAGAACAGAATTAAGACTATTACTGTATTTACCTGTGCTCTGTACTTATCTGTATTTGACTTGGGAAGGACAGAGGGACACAGCTGAGAATTTTTAAAGACACTAGGAATATATTTTACACAGAAGAATGCCGCTCATCAACTAGGTCATGGGTGAATTAAGATTGCAATCAATCCATTTCCAAATTTTATTTAAAACATTTCAATTTTACGTACTACTTAAACTGTGGCTGCCATTAAAGGAAGACAAAAGTGACTTTTTATCCAGCGCTTTAAGGCTGTTTTACTAAGGTGGTCTCTAGTTTGCTATTCTTACCTTTTGGGGGTCAAGGTGGGTAGGTTTATAAAGATGGACACAAGAATGGAGGAGGTCTCTAGACTCATTCGGCTGAAGGCACAGAGCCTCCCATCAGCTGTGTTCATCCTCACAAACTCATGGCCCCCTAATATCCCACATTTTATTTTGTGAGGTGTATGTAACTTAGTTAATTGAAGCTGGCACTGCTAATTTTTCCCATATTTATTATCCTAGATTTAAGCAATTTTGATACTTGTCTTAACTATACTGTTGGATGCTGGGAAAGACATGAATGGACATCAGAGATGCCCCGGACGCTGGAGGCTGGGTCGCTGGAATCAGACTGGGACTGTTCTGGTGCTAATGGGAAGATTATTCACTTCACAAGAGGCCAAGACGCTATAAGAAGAAATCAACAGATCTGACATCCAAGTGTAATATTTTTGAATTGGGTCAAAAGTTTCTTTTTCAGGTTCATCTTTTCCTCTCACATCCCTATTTACTATGGGATCAGTGTTGTTCTGGTGATGGGGAGGGCAGAGGGCAGGCTGGGGCACGGCTGAACTGAAAGATCACTCTTGTTGTGCAGAGAAAGGGAAGGATGTTGACAATATGGTCCTTTGTCAAAGTTTATTCCTTTGAGAGTGACCTGCTCACCGGTGGTTGGTGATGTGTCCCTGCTGCCCTATTTGTCACATTACTTCACATAAACCCCAAAGATCAACGCTGCTTGATTTTCAGAGAGAGAGCAGTCTTTTGTATACATGTTCTAAAACCTCAAATACATAAACAATTTTCAAACAAAGTATATATTTATTAAACTTCAACAGTCATCAATTGAAATGAATGAAATTTCAAGAGTGAGAGACAACCCTACATCTTGTTCATATTTCCCTCCATCCACAGCTAACGTATTGTAATGATATCGTAGGTGTTTTCCAAATATTAATAGAACTCAGTAAATATGAGATGACAATTTAACCCCCAGCAGAAGGAAAAGTACAGTTCGTGACACTACAAATAGGAAGAGGGGCATTTTTAGGGCTTAATGGAGTTTGAGAACCGGAAGGAAACCTAAGAGATCATATAATCCAACTTCAGCAGCTTCTAGATGAACTATCAAGGCCATAAAAGGATTTTATGTCAAGAGCTAATCAGTAACAAAACAGGGACAGTAATTTGGGACTTGCTCTGGGTTTAATCTTTTCCCAACTACTGAATATTTGCCTAGACAATTACGTGGAAGATGACTCAAAATTCCTTTGAATCTCTAACAGTTTTTGTTGAATTTTTATATCTTAGACTCAGCCACATGTTTCAGAATTCATTTTAGCACGTGCACGTCCTCTTGGATTTTCTTCTGTTTAAGAGAACATAATGCCCCTTAGTGACTAACCATCAAATTAAGAGAGAAAAGCATTCTAAAAAACAAGAAGCCAAATAAGACATTATGTTATTCTGCTAGCAACAGACACGTCTTACCTCATTAAATCGTTGTGCCATTTTGCCCTTTTTAATATCCCAAATAAAAGCACCATTTCGGGAAGTTGCTCCAGCAATACAATTTAAATCACCTTAGGAAACAATTTGTTAGAAACTATATGAAATATTTGCCATAGATGTAATTATTTTCAACAGTGTAATTTCTGAACATCTCTGACCTCAGATCTTTAATAAATGTTGGCTATCACGATCAAAAATAAAATAAAGATGGTGGTGAAGAAGGGAGCAGACAAGAGAACCAATTAGTTCTTTTTGTTCTTTCTTTATTACTGAAGTAATTTATTTTCAGTTAGTCCTGTATCTACAGTGGCAGTACATATGTTCTGCTTAAAGGGACAGATACTGTCATTAAGACTTGGAAGTCAAGCCTCCTTCTAGGTCTTCTCCTCATGGCTGGTGATGAAGGCTATATAGAACTGTGGTTCTTTCCCTTTTTTGTATCATGGATGTCTCTGAAAATCTGATTGCTATGGTAATTTTCTATTGACACAGAAACGTGCATACATACACTAAAAATTACCCATAAAAGTCCAACAGATTCCCAGATTCTCTGGAGACATTCAAAACCCTTCCAGCTCATAAATTCAAGGCTAAACATCCCCGTGTGTAAGGAGGTAAGCTGAAAAATAACCTGCATCCTGGCTATATGTGGGTTTTAAATTAATATGTTGGTATTAAGACAAATAAGTAAAGCATTCTGCATATTTTAGAAAGTGAAAAGTTCATTTTAGGTGCGTAAAATTATTTATTGTAGGAAAATAATATTTGGGGAGAAAATGTCAGAGGTTTCATAGGACACCTCTTCTCTTCTTTTATGTACGGGAAGGTATAAAAGTAGCATCGTTCTGAGATCAAAGAAAAGACCTATGACAGCACAGAAACTCTTCAGTATACAAAAGTGGAATATATAGAGAACTATAGACTCACAATTAAACTGGATGATACATAATCATTCATCTTTGCAAAACAGATGTATCATGGAAAGATACATATGATAATTTTTAGAAAAATAAATATTTTATTTTCCTATATTTGGTTCACATGAAAATTTTTGGGAAAACTTCTACCATGTAAAATGTGTTACACCTTTAAAGGCACGGGTATACAAAGGCAGCTCACATTAGATAGGTCCGTATCTACTGTGGCTTTTTTGTATGACTACGTCACATGAAGGGCCCAGAAGTCAAAGTGCCCTTGCAGGCAGTCTCTTGTAAAACCCCACAAAAACCGCACCAACAAATACGCTGGTGCCAACTTGCTTCCGCAATCATTTGGAGCAAGATGGTACTGAGAGGAAGAAGACAGTTCAAATGAGAATACAGTTTCACTGTAGTCCTGGTTTTAATCAAATGCTTCTTACCTGGAGCCCATGAGAGGGAATAAATGACCCCCTCATTACCAGGGGAAGTGTGCACGGCCGTCAGTGTGTTGATATCCCAGACTTTTATGGTGCCATCAAACGAAGCTGTGGCTAAAAGATTGGGATCATCAGGTTTGAATTTGCAGTCAAAGATGGTTTCCACGTGACCCTGGGAACGCAGAGGAAAATGTCACAACTACTGAGGAGAGTTCACATTATCAGTAAGCAGGCAGTAACGTGTGATCAAGTTGACACATGTAATACGGTTTTCCAAACATTAGTGCCAAAATATGTAGGCAAGCAAACACACACAACTGGATTTACCACTGTGGTTGTTCTCTGTGCTGTTATTACTGTGATATTTTGCACAGACCTAGATTTTATTCAACCATAGTTCCTCAAATCAGCAACATTTTAAATAACAAAGATGTTCAAAAGTCTCATTTTCAACCTCAATATAATATCTTTTCTGACTATCATACACAGGATACTATGCTAGAAATTTATAAAGCAATTAACCATTAACAATTATGATGTCATTACGGTAGTATAATAAAAGACCAAGATAAAACTGAAACTAAAGTTTCTTTAATGCAAATATTCCTTTTTTTATACCAATGATGAACTCCAAAAGAGCTTTACAATTTTGGCAGAAACAAGAAGAATCCAGCGTGTCCTCAATTTTTAATGAAACTTGTTCCAAAATTTTCTAGCAAATTTATTCTTTGGAACTCAGAATATTTGTTCCTGTTATATGGTGATTTGGATCCCAAACATCCCCAAAGACTCTGAAGTGGTATATATACAGATATATGTAAACATACACTTGTAAAGTAGAGCTTAACTACTGTGCACTTAAAGGAAAATCTATTAAGAATCTAAGGTAAGTAACCAGAGTTACAATCTGCCTTCTCCCAAACGTCCGGCGTGGGAACTGAAACTCCTCCTCCAAGCAGCAGAAATCATGACACGCTGGGGCTGGGGACAGAACTGCAGCATCGGGCTTCTGTTCCCCAACCACTCAAGTAAAGGCACAGAGGGAGCCCTTTAATCTCGACACATTTCCATTAATACCAGAATCCACCTCCCTTAGAAAACTGCAGACATGCTGCTAGTCTTATTTATTTATTTATTTATTTATTTTTGGTGAAAGAGAAAGGAGAGAAAAATACCAAGGGCTAGAAGAGGAAAGAAAGGTTGGCATAGTCTCGGGTTCACTGGGCTGGTTGTTATAGGTCATTTCCAATGTTAAGAACTTGTGAAAAGGGAACCCTCCTACACTGTGGGTGGGAATGCAGTTTGGTGCAGCCACTGTGGAGAACAGACATTAATATTTAAAGAAGTTCAATGTTCATATTTTAAATAATTTTAATATTTTTGCCATCATTCTAAACACTTTTCTAAAATGTTTCAGCCAACCAAGATAAAGTCCTCATATATGATTCTGTGTAAAAGTAATCTTAGAACAATATTAACACATAAGTAAAAGTAAGCGTCATTTTACACACAAAATAAATGTATATAGAAGAAGGGACAATCACAGACATACCAAGTCCCTAAGAAAATCCCATTTCTTGGCTCCCATGTTATAAAGTCCAACTCCACCATCCAAGAAACAGCATACTGCATGACCAGGGGGAAGAGAAAATGCTTGATTCTGGGTCAGGGTTGGGGGTGGGACTGCTTCACTCGTTGAGGATGTATAATGATTTTTGGTAGGGGACTGGATTGAAACTAAAAAAGAGGGAAAAATAAACAAGTAAACATTTATGCCAATAGCTTCCCATATGCTGGAATGAAACCATAGGACCTGATTTATAAAGATGCTCCTTTGTTTTCTTTTAACCAGAATTTTTATCAGTAAATGTAGGGGATGATCAGGTGTTCTGCAACAGGAGTACTTTTGCCGTATACAAAATGAGAAGTGCAGGTGGAGCAAAATGAATGAAAATGAGTGTGTGAGGAATCACAATATGTGGTGACCACCTGGTTTCTTATTGCCCCATCAATTAAAGCACAGCACAGTTATTTCTGAATCAGAATTTACTTTCAAAACAGTGATGGAACAGCTTACTTCCTCCTCTACAAGCACAAACACACATGCATGTGAACTAGTTTCTTTTAAAACTGGTAACTCTCTTCCACTAATTTCCATTCCAATGAAAAGTAATTATTTCTGAGATTATTTATCATTCTCTTTAATTTAGCATCAAACTGTCTGGCATATGTTTGCATCTTAATTTTTCTTTCTTCTTCCTCAGGCTTTACTGTTCATAGACTTCCACTTCCCCAACTTTCAACTACATAGATATCCCCTTGTTTAGTTATTTTCTGCATATTCTTTATTTCATATTTTGTCTTCTTTCAAAAAGCTTTTCCTTAGAATATGAATATACTCTTGCAAATATGATTCAAAATAATGATACTGCTGTAAATTACCAGACCAATCTATATTAATTACATACTGGAATACAGATACATATTGCCCAGTATATTCTCTTTTCGATTCAAATACAATAAATTCTTCCTATTGCATTCATTTGTATAATATTCTTTTCTCAGAATCTGAGAATGACAGGAGGTCCAAACTAGAACGAATTACTGGACAACAAAAGAAATATTTGTTTGGTTCAATGAAATTCTGTTGAAAGTTTGGTTAAAATTAGTATGATCCATGATTGGTTTTTCTAATATTTTAATTTCTTGATATCATGGGTGGTTTGGGCACGTTTTTGTACCTATCTAACTATATTCATCTTATTTTAGAATTTGGTGAGTATGTCTACATTTGTTTTTCATTTTCACTTAAGTTTTCTTACTCCACACTCCCTTGTTACATTAAAAAATTGGGGGTAAAAACTATTTAACAGTCGGTATAGGTAGGAATGCCTCAAAAATGACAAGATTGCTATGTGCTTCTTTATATTTTCTGAGTTTTCTCTAACGGGCATGGACTATTACTGCAGTAAGAAAAAAATTAGGAAGAAGAGAATCTGTAATACTTCAGTCATCCCATGAGATGGATGTTCACAGCTACTAAACAAAGAAACAAATAACTCCAAAAACGCAGGGTGTATAAACAACATGCCGGCCTCCAGCATGGGACTCCTCCAGTCAGAATGTTTCCAGACCCTCCAGTTTCCAGGGTGTATACACATCAGGGCTCCACAGAAAAGCTTAAACTTGTGAAAAGGCTGGAGATTCAAAGACAGATTTTCTACTACTTGTCTTGCCCACAAAATTAGATACTAAATTTGCTGACCAAAATAACACGATTTTGAACAGCCCTCGCTAAATATTCAGGATATGATAGACAGCAGAGAGTAAGGAGGAATCAACAACTGTTCAATCACTAAACTCCTTTCCCCGTGTGTTTTTACGATGCACACAGAAGTGAAAAACACCGCCAACCATGCAGAGCAACCATGGCTGACTTCACAGGAAGTCAATTTCTTTTCCCTCTATGGAAGAAAAATTCCATTTCTAAACCTCCCCCCAAATTCCAGATTTTTCTTTTATACCTTAAATGTATTTGATTATTTTTTCTTAATTACAGAAGAAATAAAAAGTAATTAGAATAAAATACAAAAATAAATGAAGAAGATACAGAACATCTATAATACTAACTACTAGTCAAGTGACAAACATGGAATAAATACATTCAAACATGGAATATATATTCTAGATCCTCTATTTCCAAAATTTAGGTTATTTCAACTTTGTTATAAATCATACAGATTATAAAAGAGAGCCACCTTTGAAACATGAAGTCTCCTAGTTCAGACCAATTCTATTTAATCCCACTACTCTTGATATTTCTTATTTTCACCAATATCATTGTTTCATTTTCCTCATGTAGGTAATTTGAGATTATCTTAATATCCTCATTTAATAGCAATTAAAAATGTAACTCTGCTCTAAATATTTTTAATTTAGCAATATTAGACATTGTGCGGCTTTGATGGTAACTTCAGCTCACATATTATCAAAAGCTATTTTTAAAAATTTGTTTTTCAGTAGCACACAGTATTTCCTATGTTTATATCATTATATCAGTCATTTTATTTGGTAGCAGCAAATATGATATTTTTAAATGTTAAATTCTGATGTTTTTACTTACATTTTTTCCTTGGAGGAGAATTAAGTACATGTAGGCAGTGAAATCCCGTTTTCTTTAATTTAAAATTATCAACAGGTGTTGTTCTTGAAACATTCCAAATGCGCAAAACACCCACTTGAGAATCTAGTCAGATCAAGCAAAAAAGCATTATATTAACAAATTTTATTTGAAACCTAAATTGCCTAGATATAAAAGTCATAACAACTAGGGGTTGTCAAGAGGGGATGATGGAGAGGGACTGGGTACAGAATTTATTAGGGAGATGATGAAATGTTCTGGAATTAAATAGTGAAAATGGTCATACAATGCCATGAATATAAAAACCACTAAACTGTACACGTTAAAACGGTGAGTTTTATGGTATGTGAATTTCACCTCAATAGTATTAATAATCGATATATACAGAATGCCCAGGTCTGTCATTAATTATATTCTAGCCACTACTTTTACTGTCATCCTGCCTCAGCTGAAATCGAACTTTGCCTTCTGTGTGCCCACAAACACGGACAAGCACACCGGTGTGTACATATACAACAGATTCCAGTTTACTACCAGAAACCTGGAAAACTGGGCCTTGATTTCATTTTTGTCAGTCATTGTGTTAATGACACACTGTATAAATAAAATTATAAATAAAAGTAAAATAAAAAGTATAAATAAAAGTAAACTAGAGATTTACTATAATAAATGATAATATTTGAGATATTGGTAAGTTTTATACAAAATCAACCAATAAAAGAGTACAATTTCCTTGACTCCATTAAAGACTATACATACACTGAAAACTCTGGGGAAGAGGGTAGACTTACCTCCAGTTATGAACATCCCAGGAGCACTGGGGACCCAGGCCAAGCATTGCACTGAAGCTGCCGCACTGGGAAAATTAAATGTTGTTATGCAGCAAAGGGATTCCGAATCGACGAGGCGAATCCCATAATGCAGATTGGCCACAAGGAGATACTCAGTGGACAGCGGGTCCCACTCCAGGGCGGTCACTGGGTCCTCCTCCTCTGTCCCTTCAAGAGATTCAGGTCTCAGAACATGTTTATGGCTTTTGTTACCTATTAAAACATAAAGAACATGATTTTAAACAAAATTTCGAAAAAGAAGATTAATAGCTGAGATCACGTGCATTTTCTCCTGGGTCTACCCCTGATCCCTGAGAGTTCTGAGAATACAAATCCGGCATTTCGACGCTGAAGTCGGAACTGACAGGTGAAGGCAGGGAGGGCAACCAGAGTTTGTCCTAATGACGGAAGTCAGGCTGAACGCCTTGCTCTGGAGATCCCTAGGACCCTGCATGTTTTTGTTACTGGAGAGCTGCAAGGAAAAGACAGAAAAATAACACACACGATGTTGACAACAACAATCTCACTGAGTCACAGCGGCATGGGATAAGGACAGTGCTTCTCGGAGGGAAGAACCTCGTGTTCTAATTAAACGTACAGACTTTGGAGCAAAGCCGGATCCCACCCCTTATAAGCATGTGTTCTTGGACAAGGTGTTTAATCCCTGTGTGCTCAGTATTTTTACAGTGGAGAACATACCAATGCCTCCTTCATGGAGTTTTCAAAAAGATTAAACGAGTTAGTTGTTCAACGCTCTTAGAACAGCGGGCTTCCCAGAACGAGCACAGCGGTATTTACTGCCCCCCCCATTCATCCTACCACTTGTCATGACCATGACTCACTCCTGACCACCAGCACGAAGTGGCACCAGAAAAAGAGGGAGATAAAACAAGTGGGATTAAATGAAGAGACAGATTACCAAATAATCCTCTTGTTCTTCCAAATTATATACACACTGTCAATATGGAAAAAAAGGCTCTTGCCTCCACGGGGACTCCAACTGAACAGTATACTCTCATTCTCAAAGGAGAGGCAGTGAAACAAGTAAGTTTAGAGACTACAACCTTAACAGAAGTACCAATTATTCCTAAGTAGTGTGAACTTTAAAAGAAGTGTTTATTTAAAAAATAACACAATTGAAAGATACCACAGCTCTTTCTGCGATGTCATCATTACATATTGTTTTTCAATATATCCAAAATATAACAGCAGAAAAAAAATAGATTTCCTTGAATACATAAAGTATTTGTAAAGTTAACTGAAAATCTTATACTTTCTGGCTTGAGGATAATTCGTTAACTCACTACATTTAGAATGTAGTGTCAAAATTTAAAAGTAGTGTTTCCTTCATGCCCCATTAGCTCTTGTACATGCAAAAGGAAAATGCGTAGCAGGATTACGCTAATGTTTGGTGCATATTAATTACTAAAAGTCCCATAGAATTGTGAAGTCAAGAAGTCTGTATTGGGCTGTAATGTGTTGAATTTTGTCCCCAAAAGATGCTGAAGGCTTAGCCCCCAGTATCTGTGATGTGACTTTATTTGGAAATAGGGTACCTACAGATGACTGAGTTAAGGTGAGGCCATTGGAGTGGACCCTACGCCACTAGGACTGTGTCCTTATAAGAAGGGGAAATTTGGACACAGACACACAGGTACGGGGGAACGCCATGGGAAGACTGGGGCTATGCTGCCACAAGCTAAGGAACCACCGGAAGCTAAAAGAGAGGGCAGACCCTTCCCTAGTGCCCTCAGGGGGCCTTGCTGACACCTTAACTTTGTATTTCTGGCCTCTAGAATTGTGAGACAATAAAGATCCTAAGATGTTCACCAGATCACAAACAGAGCGAGTCTGCGAATTATGTTGTTTAACTGTGAGCCTTAGTGACCAGCTATAACCAGAACCTGCTCCCAGTGCAGAGGACAGAAAAGACTAGGTTGAGGTATCTGAGACAACAAATCCAAATGAAGTGAAAAACAATCAGTGATCCCTCCTCATTCTGCTCTGAAACAGATGAAACTGTCCCCGTGTTAAATGAGGACAACCAGGAGGGACAAGAAGACGTGAGGGAAGAGCACAGAGGGGAGGTGGTAAAGAACTATATGCACGTTTACTCTCATGTTTCTTAAAAGGTAAATAAGAGACCTTTTAAAATGTATTTAAAATAAAATGGTCCTACGTTATCAATAATTTATATATTCTTTATTTCTTAACTTTAGAAAGGTCATTCCCTAAGGAAAGGAAAGATTTATTTGGATGTTCACAATGTCTTTTGTTCAATTTCAATTTCTTCTTTCTTCTATTGATTTCAGATAAGTTGAATGTAATGCGTCTTGTGAAAGAAGTTGTCCTAGTCCTGCAAAAGCACTTTCGTCCCTCTTTCTGGTCAACCAGGAGTCACATCCATCAGTGGAGATGCCAGACGGCTAAACGCACTCTTTTCAGATGTCAGTGGTACTTATGAGTAGAGAACTGCTCAGATAATTTTTCAATACTTTTCTATACATTTTATTACTGTTTCAATTTAAAAAATAAACATTAACTGCTCAGACCTTTCTATTAAACCAGATTAATTAACTAACAAGGCTATAAAGAGCTACTGTTTCTTTTTATCCCAGCTTCAAACTCTTCGCTAAGGAGTTGTGGCATCAGAGTGATATTTTACAAGCAGGTGGGAAAATATTTTTGAGTAGTTTTAGTAAGTCATCATATAATCCAGCTGTAGGTCCTTTTTCATTCAGGTCGTTTTCTTAGCAAATGCGCAGAAATAAAGAAAAGACTTTAAAAAGTAAAAATAAGGGACAAATGACTGGGGTTAACTCAAAGTAAAATCTGCACAGCCGAGTTACATGTACTACAATGCCTTAGAAATAAAATTTACTTCAAATGGTTATTTGAAATTGGCACAGTGCTGGATAATATTTGCACAACTATTATTTCAAAAATAAAATACTGTTAACTTTTATGTTGTATATAAGAAATTATATATGCTGAGAAAAATAAAATGTAAGAGACCTAACTAATAAAATTCTTACCTGGTTGAAAAATTGATAGACTTCCATCAATATGGCCAAAGACAACTTTGCCCTTTTTCCGGGTGTGCCATCGGAATATACAGATATCAGACAGGAAACTGTGAGCGTCTCTGTGTACGGTCACCCCACTGTCTGGTCCCGAGATGGTCCAGATGAAGAGCGGGCCTCTGTCGGAGGCAAATGCCACAGCATCGTCTGCGTTCCAGCACCAGCTAAGGGAGGCAGGAGTCCCTGCAAGAAATCAAACACAGATACACGACAGAGAGACGTGGCATAAGATCGATTTGCATCCTTCGTGTCTAAAACAACTAAAATACAAGAATATGCTCATTATTAAGAGTAATGTCTTCTTACTGAGGAATTTTATTTATAAACTAACCCCAAAGACTACAGGGAACATATGGAGGACATTTCCATCATAAAAGGAAAAGTACCTAAAACCACTAATACGATCATATGCTTCACATACTCAAAAAAATTTACAGAGTTCTTTCTTTTAGAAAACTATATATTAAAGCAATAAATGATTACTGAGGTTCTGTGTGTAAGACCTGATTTAGGCATTGTAGGTATACAAGTTAGTATGGGATACAATGCCCGCTTTAAAGGATCTTACGTATAACTTGGGGAGATACGGATTAAATGTATGAAAAGTGAAACGCCACTGTGAGGATTTAATACCAATAAAACTAATGCTACCATCCATGCCTTATCAGGAGCTTAGATTTAAATCTCAGCTTTGCCTCAGATAGACTAAACAAGTCACTTTACCTCTCTAAACCTGTCTTCTCACCTATAAAACGGACATTAAAAACAGCTGACCACGGTTTCACATAAATGTGAAGGCAAGAAAACATAATAGTGCACATAAAGTCCTTTTTAAAATATAGGACAAAATACAAACGTTAATTGTTAATTTCCCCATTATTACTGTGATCAAATAAATAATATGTAAAGTAAGCAAAGTTATGGCAAGTTATGGCAAATTTACAACTCGGGAGGGGAGTTACGGCTCTCCCCACGGAGACGAGCATTGATCAGCTGCGTCAGAATCATCAACCTGAGTACGCGTATCAGGACCCGTGCAGTTAGGGCCCAGGAATCTATTTTTAACAAGGTTCTCCAGATGATCTTTATGTGTTAGAAGGGTTTGAGTCTGTTGGGCTACTGTCCTGGGAAGAAACTGGGTTTGAATTACACCTTGAAGGAGCAGTAGAGTTTAAACATATGGGATGATCAGTATTTCGCAGGAAGAGGAAATGCTATGAACAAAGACACAGAGTTGAATGTTGTTCATTGACAGTACATTCAATTTGTGTCAAAAGTCTACCATGTGCCAAAAGGCAGAAACTGGAAGCCTAATGCGTATTTCAGGGCCTGATGTACAATGGGAATTCCATAAACATCCATTGAATGAATGAATGAATGAATATACGAATAAAAAATGAAAATAAAAAGCTGGTTGGTTTTAGGATACATGAATAGAAGTAGGATGTCCTGAGTAATGGAAAAGACACGCTGTGTGGGTCAAGCCACCACAGCACACTTGAAGACAGCCACCAGGATGCTGGCTAGGACGTGTGTTTCTGGAAAGGCAGCAAGGAAGAGAAGGAACCAAAACAACGTTAGGTAACAGCAGACAACACTTCTGCAGTGGCTTGGCCCATGCAAGCACTTCTAGGAACTCTGCAGTGTCAACTCATCTAATTCTCCCAGCAATATTCGGAGAAGGTAGGGAGTGTTATTTTCCACTGTTAACAGTTCTTTTCGTTTTTCCCCTGGAAGGATATTATTAAGTGTGACATTTTTCAAGTTGGTGACAATTTTAACATTTTACATTTACAAACTAATATTCATTTTCTTTTAAACGACTTTTCATTATTAAGAAAAACATAATGAAGTAAAGAAATAGAGAGGCATTTTAAGTTCAACTGCTGGATGTGGAAGTTCTAATATTTATTTTTCTAGAAGTTGACAATGCAAACTTCTACTTTGCTTCACCTGGATACTGAAAAGAAAAAATGGAGTCTAATCCATTTCAAAGGGGATTATTTGAAATGAAAATGACCAAAAACATTCATAATATTTTCTTGCAAATAAAACATAAAAAAATAAGGTATCTGAAAACAGCATGAGGAATTTATTGCCTTTGAAAATTTTCAGAAAAGGGGGAAATATGTAAAATTGATCAAAACTGCTACTAAAATTATTTAATCATTCTATAAGTGTTAATGAAAATGTCTTATTTAATTGTATAGTTGGTGGCAAAGGAAGTAATGAACAAAAATCTCTTCCACCATGAATGGAGGTAACACGGTGTTGAATGACAGATTTGCAGATAAACTAGGTAACAATACGCTGTCTAATCTGCACTTGTGCATAACATTTATAAAATGCTATTTTGCAGCTTAGTCTAGTATAGATTTTGTGTGACAACACTGTTAGAACAGTGACAATGTGCAACATCTTCAGTTTATGTCACATAAAATACGGAGAGAATCTTGAGTATTTAGTGTGTTACTTAAAATTAATCTCACACAAAGCTGGATTTATAGTATTGGGGAAATGCACTGTTGATCAATATACACAATACTGGAAAAACTTGTAGGATTTGTGATTGGCTGAGAAATGGATATGACCAGAAAAACCTGAAATCTTGTTCGAGGCTATCAATCACTGTTTATACCCCTCAAAGCTTTGGACCAAAGGTGATTTGGCTTTTTCTCATTGAAGTATCGATAATCTTAAGGAAAACTGTTACTTATGTTAACAGAAGCTCACTGAATAGCTGACTTTTAAAAAGATCTTGCTCAGAGATTGAAGCAAACTACTTACTGTCTAATACTGAAGTTCACTGGTTGTTGCAATTGAAAATAATAAGCAGGGTATGTGAACTTGGAAGGAGACTCACATTTTCCTAGCTGAAAAAATATCTGGCAAATATTTTTTAAGATGAAAGTTTATGTAACAAAATTGGTACACGTTACTGGCATTTTCAGCATTTCTAATGACCTAAGTTTGAAAAGACAAGGAAAAAGCTATGCTGGATCTCTGTTAAATATATCCAAAGGTTCCAAAAGGCATTATTATTATCATCTGGGAGGCAAGATTTAAATATAGTTGCCTATGAATTCTCAATATTGTGGCCATATACTGAAAAGAATATTATAAAGAAACTGAACAAAGTAAAGTTAGAGACATTGTCACATCTCAGTTCTTTATCTCAAAGTTAAAATCAGTATTTTTTAAAGAAAAGGCTGAATATGGAAAATACATCCAGCAATTGCTTTCAAAACCATTATCAATAATTGAGCTACACTCGGTGCTCAAAAAGAGGCTGAATTATTGTGACATTTATCACAGAAAAATGACTACTTAACTTCATCGTTATTATGGGATAAGATGCCAGGTAGGAAAAAACGTACTGATATTATTCAATTCATGAAGATCTATTTGCATGAACTAGAACTTTCTACTTTGACCTAAAAATATAGGAAAGAAACCAACTCAGTAGGACAGTGACCATATGCATAATATTGTCCTTGTATGTATTCCAATTGGAATAGAGACAAGGCCAAGTGCCCCGCTGAGAAAACTGTATCTAATGATTAGTTTTTTATTTCTTTTGGAACTTTTATGTTATATTTAAATATTAATGAAATTATTTGATGTCGACTCTGGTTTTTAACTGAGCAGTGTACTAAGCCTAATTATTTCATGAAATTTTGTTTCGGTTTGGACACATGGACACACACAATAATGAGTCATGATGTGAAGTGTGTTTCTTACATAGATTACCCTCAGAGAGTTTGAAAAACACTACTTTAAAACCTGAGCTAACTGAAATAAAATATTTTGCTTATTGAAGTAAGAATATTTCATCCAATAAAATAAATCCCAGTTACAGATATACCTTTTGTGTTGTCGAGTTTAGCAACGACTTTTTGTTCAGCAACATTCCAAATGATCACTAAATTATCGGTACTGCCACTTGCAAACAGATCAGGGTTGTGTGGACACCAAGAGATAGCTGTGATTGTTTTTTTATGTTCAGACATAATTGAGTGAAGTTTGAATTCATTGTAACGGTGATCCAACTAAAAAAATATATAAACAAAACACATCAGTGCTTCTTTCTAGGTAACACTTTCCATTAACAATCGCATTATTTTTGAAAAGCTACATACATGAGAATTAGTCAACCTGAGCACAAGACATGGACACAATTCAAGCCGTGATCTGATTTCAGGTGAATTCAAGTGCATTCAATCAGCTGAAAGAAACCCTTTTTTCAAAAACCAAGAGAGAACTGAAATTAAACATATCAATTGTAAAAACAAATAAAAATAAATGTGGTATATTTAAATGTGCATAATAACTCAGATTTATTATATTTTCCATAGCTCTATCTATTTATGAGGGAAAAATACTTGTGTCTTGAAACGTTCTTTTCTGCAATTTTTCATCTACATTTGCATTTAAAAAATTAGGTCAGATAAGCCAACTGCTAATTACGACTTTATTAAGATGTCCAAAGTTTGCAGAACAACGGTATCATTGGACCTGTTTTATGTTCTTGCTTTTTGGAAGGAGAATTATGTTGTGTTTTTATATGTAAGTGGACCAAAGGAACAGCCTAATTTTCCTATCTCCTTTGTAAATGTGCCTTTAGTAGGTGGGTCAATTAATTTATCATCTTTAACATGTTTGGGATTATACTATATATGTCATTTTATTGAATCTGGTTTTTCCCTTTAACATATAATGAATCCTTCTCAGTGTTATCGAAGAGTTTTCAAATCATTACTATATTAACTGTTTATTATACCAACCTTTCTTGGACCGTATACTCGCAGTAAAATCCTAACAACGAATAAGCCTTCAATGCCCAAGATCATGAAGCTCTGCTTTCCAGTCTCATCTGGTACCATATTCTTCCCTGTTCACTCCGACCTTCTTGTTTCTCTAATTCGGCAAAATCACTCCTGCTTTGGGGCCCAGGCTTGCTGCCCACTTGGCCTGGAATGCTCTCCCCACTGATCTGCTCATGGTTATTCATTTTCCTGTTCAGTCTCAGTTCAAAAACACCTCTTCCCAGAACCTGTCCCATGACTCTATCTTTTTTAAATTGAGATATAATTGACATACAACATTCTATTAGTTTCAGGTGTACAACATACTAATTCAATACTTGTATATATTGCAAAATGATCACTATGACCAGTCTAGTTAACACCCAGCACCACATGCAGTTACAAATTATTTTCTGTGATGAGTACTTTTAAAATCAAATTTCTTAGCAACTTTCAAATATGCAAGAGAGTGTCATTAATTAATAGTCACCACTCTGTACGTTACACCCTATGATTTGTTTTGTAACTGGAAGTCTGGACCTTATGACCACCTTCATCAACGTTGCCTATCCCCAACCCTCCATACCTGTTCTCTGCATCTATAACCTTGGTGCTTTGTTTTGTTTTTTAGATTCCACGTAAGAGTGAGATCATTTGGTATTTGTTTGTCTCTGTCTGATTTATTTCACTCAGTATAATGTCCTCAAGGTCCTTCCATGTTGTCGCAAATGGCAACATATCCCTCTTTTTCATGACCAAATAATAGCCCATTATATACATGTACCACATCTTCTTTATCCACTCATCCACGGATGAACATTTTGGTTGTTTCTGTATCTTGGCTATTGTAAATAATGCTTTAGTGAACAGGGAGGTGCATGTTATTGTTTTTTGAGTTATCGTTTTGGTTTTCTTTAGATAAATACCTCAGAAGTGGAACTGCTGGATTATGTGGTAGTTCTATTTTTTTTATTTTTTGAGAAACCTTCATACTGTTTTCAACAGTAGCTGCATCAATTTACATTCCCACAAACAGTACACAAAGGGTCCTTTTTCTCCATACCCTCAACAACACTTGTCATTCTTTGTTTGTCTTTGCAGTACAGCCATTCTAATAGGTGTGAGGTGAACTTTAAATTGGGCTATTTAAATATCCAAATGCATTTTCTGTGCATTTAGGAATAAATAGATTTGTAAGTATTCAGTGATTTAAGTTATCTTTGGCAGATACTGTGAATGTGTCTAATGTACCCAGTAGAAAAAACTGCTATGTAACTCAGAAATTCAGTGGAAGACTGAACACAGTGAATGCCTGAAGAAGCCACATTGCACATCAGCAATCTTCACTGACTTTACTATAAAATTATCCATATAAGACTTTAAGCACAAAATAGAATATTGAACTACTTGCAGGGATTAACCCATTAATATATTCCTATTATATTTTCAATTCAGTATTATGAGACTGTAGTGCTACATTGAGTTGGACCATAAATTACTCTACTTTTAGAGTATTTAATACAATATATTAGTGCTTATAATTCAATGGTTAAAGAAAAATGCTAATTGCATTTACAAGTGTCATTTACTAGTTCAGAAAAATCTAAAAGTGCATCAGTGTCATCATACAGACTGTGACAGATTCTCAGATTTTGTGCATCACTGCTAGGTATTGTTTAATAAAAATTCCCTCTGAAAAGCATTATAATATTTTATATTTATATAGTATAATTTTCAATGGACTTTATTTAGATGTTCACATTTAAAACAATACTTATTCATATAAGTTTAATTAATGTTAATGTAGCTAATAATGTAATTTTTGATGCATATTTTGAAACAAGGTTTTACAGTGAACTCTGTAATGAACTATTACCTAAGTTTATTTGTATTAACTTCTAAATCAGGGTAATTTTTAGTTTGTTTCAGCCATTAATGACACACAAACTTTCTTCATAGGTTTTTTATATTAAAACTTTTAGCTTTATCTTCCTAAATATTCAAGTCATAAAATGTCATCATAAAACTTAAGACACATGCAAACTTAAAAAAAAAAGTTCTACCTTCATCTACTTGTTTACCTTACTGACTCCTTAGAGGAATGATAAGTCCTCTGTCCTGCCTGGTAAGTTCTCTTCTTTAGGAGGAAATAAAACGCAAGAAAATAGGGACCTAAAGCTAAGAGAGAAATTTTGTAGTAGGAATCAGGGCGTGAGAAGCTTAGCAATACGTGCAGATTGTAAGAAGGTGGAGAGGAAGACAGAGGAGACACCTAGCAGGCTTCTGCTACTGCCTTCTGTGGGGAAGCGAAAGTGAGAAAAACGTTCCGTTACACTGGAGCTGCATTTTCACTGCTGGAGGTTTCCTCAATCTTGAGAAATGGACTGCATGAATCTTATTCAATATTGTGGAAAATTAACTCATTTATAGATTAATTATCTTATTTTTTAAATTTTCAATAAACTACAACAGTATTAGTCATTAAAAGGAATTTTTACTCCAGGATAAAGCAATAATTTTCTACTCTTGACTGAAATGAGTTGGTGTTTAAATATTAAAAAAAAAATCATCAAAGAAACATTTAATAAGTGGCAAGTGAGTGCCAGAGAGTGTGCAGTAACTTGAGAATTCAAAGATGAGGAATACTTGTTCTGGTCAAGGAAGTATGCAGAGAGGCAGTCCATTTTTATAAGGTCCTTCTCTGAGAAGGAGGAAATATGGGAAAAAAGCTTATACAACTGAGCTGAGATTTGAAAGATGAGAAAATGTTCTCTGGACAGGCTATGTGGGAAAACTGAAAAAAATCAGTGAAGAAAGGCAAGATATAAGAGTCTGAGATTTTTTAAAAAGGCAATTCTCTTGGTCTGTCTGGAGCACAAGGTGAGAGGGAGACAGCGACAGAAAGACTGAAATGATGGCACACCACGAAGAGATCAGAAGCAACTGTACGTTTAAAATTTTAGATCTGTATGATAGATGACTGATGACACTGAAGGATAAATTACAGGGAGTCTAAACAGCGGCAGAGAATATGAAGAGACTATTACAGTAGTTTAGGTGAGAAGGACAGAAAGAAGACAGTACAAGACAGAAAGTACTAGAATCGCTCTGGCTACTTAGGGCACAGAACGTGAGCAGAAGGAGTCCCTGGTAACGCTCACAGCTGTCCTTTAGGTGAAAGGTTAGCTGTTGACACTGAAATACTGGCTTGGGTCTAAGAAAAACTGGACTTGGATTTAAGGTGCTTATGGAGTCTCCATATGAAAAAATTCAAAGGCCACATTGGCTGTACAGATTGAGAACTGATGCGAGCTGTCTGGATGGAGAAAGGACATGAAAAAAAGTACTTATAAAGGTTCTTATCCTAAGAATTTCTCAACATATATATATACTATTTTTAATATAATGATCTCTAATGGACTAACCAATTCTTCAGCTGATAAGACAATTTTCTCATATCAAATGTTACTGAGCAAGGTTTAAAACAAATGAATAAATAAATTCCATTTATTTATATGAGAATATAGCTTAAAAGAATTAAAAACTACTCGCTCGCCATTCACAAAACAGGACCTTTTAATTCTTTAAGAAATTCTTTTTTCTCAATGGCACATAAAAGATTATTAAATCAATTAAGATATTGCTTATATAATTTAATACTGATACAAGCATTTTCTAAAAGCTTGACTTATCAAACCAATATAGTATAAACAGTAACAAAATATAACATAAATATAACAAAACATATATATAATATAACACCAGCAAAATTAGAGCATTAAGCCTTTCATGTCACAGGAATTTAAAAATTAGTGTTAATTAAATATTAATTTTATCTGATACAATTAAAAATCAAAACAAATCAGGACCCCTGTACCTGATAAACATAGATGGCCAGGGTAGCGCAGTATGCAAACCTGTCGCCACCGGCAGCACACACATCTCTGCTCCACGGCTGACATCCGGCAGCCAGCAGCCCCACCTGCCTCACCTGAGACATGTTCGCCTTGAAAAATAAGTTTAGAGGAATATCAGTCATTTCCAGTACTTAATACGCTTCCTCTTCATTGTTTTACATTTGTCTCCCACAATCAAATCTTTATGCCCCCCCAAAATTTTCTGCCAGGACTATGAATCTCAATGCTTTCAGAGAACAGGAGTTGAAATCCCCAAATGGCAACAGACATCAAGGCAGGCCATTTAAATTAGGGAAGCAAGAGATTATGAAATGATACATGACAACTGACATTTGACCAGGGTTGGGAATTCTAGGAGTGACAGGGACCAGAATAAAATAGTGATTGCATGTTCTATCCAAAGGGTCTAGTACGGCTGGAGAGGCCCATCTCTTGTTGCCAGATTTATGGAACCTCCCAGAGAAATGGAAATATCCAGATTTTTATGTAAATGTACCAGTTTTTAAATACTAACAATTCATTCAAGGCAGTAAATTCAAATATAAAAAACTATGAGCCAATATTGGGAGGATGGGGACCTCTGTCTTAGACCTTCACCCTCTTCACATTAACTATATTGTCACAAAAAACGATCCGAGGTACACAAGGCAGGAACACAAAGTGGGTTAACAGTCTGCTCATTGTGAAGAGGGGGCAGAAGGAATCTGGAAACTGCTGAATACAAGTCGTCTGTGTGGCCAGGCAGAGAATTTCAGAGCAAACAAGCCCAGAATCAGTTACGTTATCTCTCGTTTATTTATAAAGCTACTTTCTTCTTTATATCTTTTCTACTTCATATTTCCAGCTCCTAAAAAGATCTCTTCTTTTTTCCTCTTTCTTTTCTTCTCCAACTCTTTCTATCTTCAGCCCATTAAATCCCCTTATCTGCATGGAACTAGCGATATATTTACAAAAAATCAACACGTAAATTGCCGTGAAATAATATATTGCAGTATTATTGGCATGATTTAAAAAAAAAAAAACTGTGCTCTCCACCTTTGAGTGCTTACAAGTAAAAATAAATGGCTACAAAAATCTGTTTTCTTCCTCCCCTAATGACATCTGTATTTTCTCAGGCACTAGCATTCTGGATAAATAAAAAAATACATATACTTTTTTCCAATTAATAATGTTACAACAATATTACTTTTCACTGAAAATATTCATTATTTTAACCACATGTGCATTAAATAGGCTTTTATAGTTTATCCTTGGGATGTGTGATTACTCTTAATAATGTCTGTATGTAAAAGTGCTTTCTGATTTATGTTTAAACACATTTTAAATTCATATTTGGAAAAAGAAATATAAGAAAAAGATATTTAAACAAACAGGTAAAACTGAGTCATTTAAAGAATTTTCACTTTCTGTTAACTTCCTCAATTTAAAAAAATTAATAAACTTTATTTTTAGAGTAGTTTTAGGTTTACAGCAAAACTGAGTAGAAATTACACAGATTTTCCATTCACTCCTTGTCCCCCAACCCACACAACCTCTCACACTGTCAACACCCCACAATGTCCCCAGAAGGCACATTTGTTATAATGATGAACCTACACTGACACACCATTATCACCCAAAGTCCACGGTTTACATTAGGGTTCACTCTTCGTGTTGTACATTCTGTGAGTTCTGACAAATGCACAATGACGTGTATAGTACCATGAAGAGTAGTTTCACTGCCCTAAAAATACTCTGTGCTCTGCCTGTTCATCCTTCTCTCCCTCCTCACTGCTGATAACCACTGATCTTTCTACTGTCTCCATAGTTTTGCCTTTTCCAGAATATAGTTGGAAATCATACAGTATGGAGTTTTTCCAGATTGGTTTCTTACAGTTAGTAATATGCATTCAATATTCCTCCATGTCTTTCCATAGCTGGAAAGCTCATTTCTTTTTAGCACTGGATAATATTCCATTGTTTGGATGCATCATGCTTTATTTACCCATTCATCTATTAAAGGACATTTTTGTTGCTTGCAAGTTTTGGCCATTATGCATAAAGCCACTATCTGTGTGCCAGTTTTTCTCTGGACATAACTTTTCGATTCATTTAGGTAAACAGGAAAGCGTGCAAAAGGAGGAGTTGCTGGATGCTGGTAAGAGTATGAAACAAATCATCAAACTGTCTTTCAGAGTGTCTGCACCATTCCCATCAGCAGTGAATGAGAGTTCCTGTTGCTCCACATCTTCACCATCCATTGGTGTTGTCAGTGCTTCGGATGGGTCACTCTAATAGGTGTGCAGTATTATCTCATTGTTCTTTTAACTTACAATTCCCTAAAAATTTATGATGTTGGACACTTTTCCATAAGCTTATATGCCATCTATCTTCTTCAGCTAGGTATCTTTTCAAGTCTTCTGTCCATTTTTAAAAAATTGGGTTGTTTGTCTTCTTGTTGAATTTTAAGAGTTCTCTGCATATTCTGGATAACAGCTATCAGATTGCTTTTGGCAAGTATTTTTCCCCAAGTCTGTGGTTTGTCTTCTTATTCTCTTGACATTTGTCTTTTACAGAGGAGGGTTTTTTTTTAAACTTAATACAGTTTATCTTATCAATTATTTATTCCATGGATCATGCCTTTGGTGTTGAATGTAATAACTCATGGTCAAACCCAAGGTCACCTAGGTTTTTATGTTTATCCTCCAGGAGTGTTATAGTTCTGTGTTTAACCTTTAGGTCTATAGTCCATTTGGAGTTAATTTTGTGAAGGGCGTAAGGTTTGGTCTAGTCTAGATTAATTTCTTTGCACATGGATGTCCAGTTGTCCTAGCACCACTTGTTGAAAAGACTGTCTGTTCTCTGTTGTATTGCCTTTGCTCCTGTGTTGATTATATTTGTGTGGGTATACTTCTGGGCTGTCTATTCTGTTCCATTGATCTGTTTGTCTGTTCTTTCATTCCTATGACACTGTCTTGATCACTACAGTTTTGTAGTTACAAGTCCTGAAGTTGTGTAGTGTCAGGCCGGCACTTTGTTGCTCTCCTCCAACACTGAGTTAGCTGCTTTGGGCCTTCTGCTTCTCCATGTTAACTTCAGAATCAGTCTGTCAATATCCATAAAGGAACTTCCTGTGATTTTGGTTGGGATGTTGTTGCATCTATAGATCAAGTTAGCAGTAACTGACATCTTGACATTATTGATTCTGTCTATCCCTGAATATGCAGTCTCTCTCCATTTATTTAGATCTTTGATATCTGTCATCTGAATTTTACGGTTTTCCTCATATTGATGTTGTACATATTTTGTTAGATTTAAACCTCAGTATTTTTTACTTTATCAATTTTTCTTGGTTTACTGCTTTTAGTTTCCAAATTCAGATAATATAAACATTTCAATATTGTCATACAATTTGGTATGCCCTGGTATGTTCCTAAGCAGCTTTTATAAATCTTATAGTCCATTTTTAAATTCAGAGTTGAATAATTTGACCAAACCAGCCATTAAAATAATGGGTAGAAACAAAACAAAATGGCAGCTTACTAAAAAAATCAGGATTTTGAATGAAATGTTAAAATGTCATGCATCATTAAACATATGAATACTATTGCATTTATAAATCTGAATTATGTATTTAAACTGCTAGTATTTGAAACTTCTAGATAATTTTTTAAACTATTATAAAAATATACATATAAAACACTAAGCAGCCTTTATTAAATGGTATCTATAGTTGCCGAGGAGATAAAAAGAAGTGTCCAGAAGCTTTTGTGGTCTTTGCAGTCAGCATGAATGTTTACACAATTAGTGATTCTGCATTAGTGAAGATAGAAAATGTTCAACTGAAGGTGCATTTCAAAATATATGTTTATATTTTAAATATAAATCCTACAAAACATGTCATATTTATAGGTAAACAAATATACTTTAACTGTATGTGACAGGTGATATTACACACTTTTTATCTTTACTTAAGAATATGTTTCATTTTATTGTGAACCATTTAAGAATTCTCATTTCCATTCTAAAGATCTGTTGTTTCAAAAAAATTAAAAAGATTTGTTATTTCAGAAAACATCATCTTTTTGGCCCAGAAACAACATACACACCTTAAAGATGAAGTACTACACCCTGCAGTTCACTGAATGGTGCAGAATTACAAAGGATTCAGGAAGAAAGCCTGAGCACTGCGTCACATCACATGCAACCGACAGTGTCAGCAGCCCGGCAACTACAACCCTGCAGAGATATGATTTTAATTTTTTAACCTAAATTCTAGTTTTGGTCTCAATCTCGTATTATATGAAATACACAAAACACAGTATAATTACAGTGAGGTGGTGTAAGTGTATGTACTGTAAAAAAGCAAGTGATAAAAGTGTGTTTGCATTAGATTTGTACAATGGTAAAGCTCACTTCCGAATATGCAAGATTATGATATGCCATAATCATGAAATTTAAATATAGCTAGAGTTACAACACTGCCAAAAATAAAATTATAAAACCAAGTCAAAACAAGTTGATATATACATTATGTGTGTGGGTCTGTAAAAATACACACACATGACATTAATATTAATTATATCAAGGTATAAAGGCCAACTGAGTATCTAAAAACAAAACTTTAACTTGTATGTTATTTTTAAAACACTACACCTCTGAATTATAATTTTTCACTAAAAAATCCAACTTTTCTTTTCCTGTAACATCAAAAAACAACTTGAAAAATCTGCTATGCTGAATGCTGATTATACAGAGATATACAGACTTACATACGATCTGAAAAATTATAAGCTGGAATTTTAGAAGAAATGAAAGTCAATATTCATGTTTCAAACTCCATTTTTTTATAATAAGATCTTTCACTGTCATCTAAGTTTGTATAAGAACTGATCAAACTTGAGCCAGAAGAAGCTCAAACTCAGGAAGATGATTTGGTAGTTTTAGGGTTGAACTACATCTGTGTATGAGATCAGCTATTCTTTAATATGTCTCTGAACCAGGAATTCACTTATAAAGGCCAACAGCGTATTAAAGGGCAGACTGGGGTTATGGTGGAGGAAAAGATTTTGAATACTTATAATCTCCGTAAGTTGTCCCCAAATCACTATAAAGGAACATGCAATTTCAGTAAAAAGTATTGTCTTTGAATCAGTCACTCCTTCCTCCCAAATCAGACTATCATCCATATCCCTTTCTGTAGAGAAATAAATAGACCACACTTGGAAAAAAGCCTTCTGTTTGAACATCAGAAATACACAGTTATTACATTTAAACTGCACACTCACAATACAAACCCTTACAGTGCGTGCGTGCGTGTGTGTGTGCGCCCAGGGGACCCTGGAGTACTCCTGCTGTACTCGTAAGCTGAAATCCTTCCATCGTTGGTGGGTAAGGGTGGGACTCAGGATGGAAAGCTACCCACTAACTCTCAGCCTCTCTTCTGAAGAATGCTTTAGGATTCACAACATGAGCCTTATTCTCCAGAGTTAGGTATTTACTGACTCCAGAGATGTTTACCAGCTTGTTTCACCGCTGAAAAGAAAAATACTGCTGAGAATTTATAACTAAAAAGATAATTAAAAAGAAGTAAAATACTGAGAAAATATCTTTGATTGATGTGACCAGAATAGGTCCCTGAAGAAATAGGAGGAAGAAAAATTCAGTGCTGCATGTTGTTAACAGTAATATGCCTTCAAACAGCAATGGGGGAAAGCTGGTAAAACTACGTAAAGATACTCTGGCTCTTTCGTTCCACTCATCAGTGGAAAGGAAAACCCTTAAGTTGCTTTCATTTAAATAATTAAGAAATCTTTCATTCAAAAGGTGAACATAATCAAAGAGAAATCCTTTTTTACTCTAAACTAAATCCATTTTGATAAGGTGCATTTAAAATGGCAGTTTTCTGCTATTGCGATAATAGATCAGGATAGCTATATTCAAAACACTATGCAGAAGTTGCCATAGTAACAATGCAAATCCCTTTGAAACATAATTAATTGCCTAAAAATTTATCAAATGGAACATGGCACTCTTCTTCAGAAAATTTTTTCATCTTCTTTTACAATATTATTATAATCATGGGATTATCATACAAATTTCTACCATTAAATGTTTTTCTCTATGTAAAATGACTTTCTTGAAATTATAGCTATTTTCATACATTAATCTCATTAGAAAGAACTGTTTTATCTTTAAAGCCTAAAGACAATCTGGAAACATTAAGAATTCATCTGGAACCCGGACAGCAAAAAACACCTTTTCTTTAATATATAGGTAGGACTATCCTTATACATTATCTTTTTACCTCTGCTTTTTAAATCTATCAAAATGTATCTTATTTATCCTTGGAATCTGGTAATGCAAAAATGTCCACAGTATAAATGGCACAGAAATATAGCTGCCATGAGAAACAATGCAGAAAAAAAGTCACAAAAATTATAATCACAACATAAATATATCTTACTCTTTGTAGTCCTTCATACCAATCATCTTGCTCAAACCAATGTGAAATGTAAGTCATCCAAGCCATAGGATGTTTCTACTTTAATCAAGGCAATTGGAAACCCGGCATCAGAATCGTCAGCACCTAAAGCAATAACAACGTGTTTCAACCAAGCAGCTTTACCGAACTCTGCCTTATGAAATGTTATTCAGTACAAGAGGCCAGACGTGCACAAACATTACAGCTGAAACAGTTTTAATAATTTATAAACAACAGTATCTGTAAAAATAATGCTGAACCAGAAACCATAAGCCTATATTCAAATAAGAAATAAATCAAATAGTAATTCTGTTGTATAGTCCTGGAGAATGTTATGTCAAACATTTTAGTAGGCTTTCAGTTTTCATTCTAAAAACACATTCTAGATTTAACTTTTGCAAGAAATAGGCAAAGTATTTCTAAAAGTTACCAAATTAAAAATAGAAAGACCACAAAGCAACAAGAGGGAGAAAATTAGTCGTATATACAACCTCAGGAGCTGGACATAAAACTAGAATAAAGCCTCCAGGTTACAAGGTGTACAAGACAAGGCCAGTTCTATATTTCTACGTGCTTCCAGCTCCAGTTGAGAGTTAAATCCTCTCTCAGTTAGCTTACTGCCAATTACCTAAGTGCCTCCGGAAGTTCAGAGACAATGCATCACTTCATAGAGTGCTGAAGCGTCCAGCAGAGACTCAAAATCACATGAATCTGACTTCATTTTAGTTTTACTCACTTCTGGGAGAAATTATTTACTAGCCCTACTAAAGAAGAGATTTCTTGGTGTACTGGAGAATATCTGGACTTCAGAATATTCTCTATAAAGTTTAGGTACTTCATCCAATATCTAACAGGTTCTGAGTGATCTTTTCCTGATCAAACTCATCAAACCCTTAGAGCTTAGTGGAGAAAAAAGGAAGAAAGGAAGGGAGGGAGGGATGAGAGGCGTGAAAAGAAAAAGAAAACAATTTGATTAATTTGAGTGTTTCATTCTTCATATCCAAAAAGTAAGACAGCTTTTGTTCTGGAGTAGAGAGATTGCCTGACTTATGAATATCACCGTTGCTGGCTGAGAACAGCCTTATCTCTAAAAATCTATGAGATGCAACATGGCATTCCTCTTCTTCCTTATTCTCTAGAAATATTTTCAACAATATCTGCCTGAAGCCCCAGGTCAAAATACCTGGGAACATGCTCTCATTGCCACAGGATGTTCCAGGACTGGTACAATCTCCAGCTTAACTGGCTTGCATCTTGATGACGTCCCTGAATGTGGGCCGAGCTTTCTGTTCTGTCCTTTGAGCTCCCACAGAGCCCTGGGTTCCTGCCCAGCAGCTCAGAATTTGCATCCCCTGCACTGTCCTGCCCTCTGGATTTGTGTCCTTTATTGCTGTCTCTCTTGGCTATTGCTTATTCTGTTTTGAGTTTCAATTCTGTGTCTATGTCCTGCCTCAAACTTTTTCACCCAGCCTTGAACCTGTATCTAGCACTTGTCCAAAGGATATCTAACTACCTTGCCACCATTTCAGTGGTTCCAGTCTCTCAAGCCAAACCCTTAAAGTCCATTTCAATGTACCTACCCTGCCTAGATCCCGCAGCCTTCTATCTGGCAATCTCGCGATGAACACTACTAGTAAAGCCACGCTTCTCTCTTTCAAGTGATAAGAATCCCATTTGACCACCCTCAAACGTTCTTTCCTTTGTCCTGAATCATCATTATACTCTAGACAGTCACCTGAAATAAAAACATCACACGTCTTTGATTCTTTCTTCACCTTCCCCTCCACCTCCATTACAACTGATCACCAAGTCTTAACCTTTAAGATGTCTCTTCAAAAACCCCTTCTCTCCATCCCTAACGCCAGTGTTTTAGTGAAACCCTTCACTGTGTCTTGCACTTTCCCTGCCTCCCTGCTTTCAATGCAGTTCCTAAACATGCTCTATGCTATCATGACCTTACGCCTTTAAGTTTTGAAATGCTTTTGCCTGATCTGGCCTTCCCCTCCCCTTTCTCTGTGAATAATGGGCTGTTTCATTTTTATCAAGACTCAACTTAATATCTGTCTTCTTCAAAGTCTTTCTCAAAGGCACCAAATCCCCCATCTGTGTGCCTCTAAGTCTATATTTGTATTGCACTGGATAGTGATTATTTGTGTAGACAAAACTGTGAGTTCCCCGAGACTCTTGAGATGGAAGCATTTCTGGCAGGTTTGAGAAACAGTAAGAAAACTCAATAGAAGTATATAAAAATGTGTATTCAAAGGTCAGAGACATATCACGATGCAGAGATCCAGGGTAGTTGTATTGAACTCCTCTTTACCCTCTTCAGAATTTTGCAGATTTTCTTAATATAAATCTATTGCCTGCACTAATAAATTTTTTTAAATCCCAAACCCTAAAAATATCTTGTTGAAAATTAGTGTTTAAAATTTGAAAACACACATGCTCAGTTATGCAAAAAATTCTCATAAGCACATATAATGAATATGTCTTCATGAGAAAACATTTGGAAACTGCAAAAAAAAATTGGAAAGTTTTTTTTTTAAGCAGCCATTAGCCTACTACCTTGAGATCTTCTTCCTCTGTCTAGTATCCATAATTCTAAATGACCACTATTCTCACTGATAGGTACAGCCACAGATTATCAAGGATAAATATAATCTTAAAGATCTCTAAATCAGTGCATCTCAAGGGGTGGTTCTCAGGTATCTTGCATTAACCGAGAAACTTGCTAAAAAGTGCAGATTCCTGGATCACATCCTCAAAAATAGTGGATGGGAATCTTGGGGTGGAGTCTGGAAATCTGCTTTTTAACATCATTCTCAGATGATTTATAGCACAGTAAAGCTTGAGAACTACTTGCTCAGTTCAACAACAGTAAAGATAATTCAGCAGATAAACTGCCTCTGGTATCTGCTACTGACTGAGATTAAGCTCTTAAATTTCAATCATTCCTAAAATTACCTTTCATGTGCTTGGCAGGGCATTTTATCTAAGCATTCTTCCCAACATATGTCAAATCCTGATGTTCTTAAAAGCTTAGATGATAAAATAGGTCACAAGTACAGCATTAACCTACGTTAAAATCCTGGATTAGACAGCAAATAGAAAAGAATAAGGTCATTATGGTAGTTCTAGTTTGGACTCACAGACTGACTGCTTTTACTGGTAGGAATTCCAATTTGATCAGCAAAACCCAGGATTATCTGTAAGACCAAGAAGACCAAGACACTGATTCAAAGATGTGGCAACGTGAATGCAGTGATTTTATTAACCACCTACATACTTATTTTATACTTTTCTACATCTTAACCAGCAATGTGAAAATTATATGGATTTGAAATCTGGAATTAGATTTTCTAGGTGCCTGGAGGATTGCAGAATCTCTTGAGCTGCAATGTGAAAATGATTTTTAATGTGATCAAAGGTGTAATCCACTTTTCTTGAACAATAGGGTAAACACACCTTCTATGAACCAGTCTAAGAGAGTCAGCCAAAGAAAAACAGAGGGGTGAAATCACATATTTTTACCCATAAACTAAGAAGTCAGAAATAAATATTCCATTGAAAGAGATACTATGAAAGTAAACATGTAAATGTTTGTCATAAAAAGATAAAGGATTATTTTTATAATAGAGTATGGCAAAAATAAGTAGCATTATTTTTACAAATATGATCATTTCTCATGAAAGAAGAATTGAGAAGCTATGGCACGAATCGTTCTATAAACCTGAGGACCCCCATCCCCCTTATAAATAATCTGTTTTGTAAGTTGGATTTTGTATATGAGTTTTTAAAGCAGGATGGGCCTTTATGCTTCTCTGTCTGTGAAAATCAGATGTCTCATTTGGCAGAAACAGTCAGTTAGACTGGTATTTTCATGTTCTGGGCCAAAGGTGTTAAAAATTATTGTTGGCAAGTCAGTTGAGAAAAACCAGCAAAGGAAATAAAATGGATCTAAAGCTTGAAAGCTTTAAAATGAAAAGAAATAGTGACATAAAGTCACTAAATCAAAAAATGTCTTTAATATACACATCAATCCATCCATTGATACGAGGCCTGAAATAAACCCTAAAGTTTGATAAGAGTTGTATCAGCTGAGGCGAGGCCAAAGCCTGCTGGAGACAGGTTGCTAACTAGTTAATAGTCCAGTTGTCAAAAATTATACCCTTAGCCAACATAAAACTCCCACAAAGACAAACTAATGCGATTAATAAGAAAATGAGACAGTATGTCCAAAAAGCTACAACTGAAAGGTAGATGTTTATGAAATGTATCCACAATTATATTTTCAGGAGTGAGTTCATTTATTCTGCAGTTCAAGTAAAGTTTCAAGAGTGAAACTGTATACAAACATCTCCAGGTCCAGCGCTGACCTGGTCCGAGGGCACAATGCACCTGATGTCAGTACTTCTCAAGCTCTATCTTGTGTAAGAAATCACTTGAGGCTCCTTAAAACGCAGGTTTCAGGTGCTCCCCCAGAGATTCTGATTTGGCAGGGGTGGCCTGAACATGTGCATTTCTGACAAGCTCCCAGGAGATGTTGATGTTTCTAAGGTGCACATCCAATAACACTGTTCCAGGGGGTATCTGGTACCAAAGGGGCAGAAAGTCTAGACAATAAATGCATCCAATTGCAAAATTCTACCTGGTGGTAACCACAATCCAGGCTTCAGACATAACTTTCCAAAGCTTCTTATTTCTAGTATTCTTAACATTCAGTCACAGACGCGATGGTGGCGTATAGCTGAGGACTACTGGGGGTATTAGGATAAAGAATTTAGAAGCTACCTGGATTCCCCAAAATCACAGAAGACCTTGAAGCAAAACTTAAATTGTATTAATGAGCAAATAAAAAAATCGTACAAATTGTAGGAAAACCCTTTTATCTAATATTTGAAGCAAACTTTCTCTATGATGAGACCAAACACATGCAATTTGTTCATCATGTACAATAATCATTTTAACAATAAAAATGTGATCTGAAACTTCATGACTCAAACTTTTGAATCAGGCACTTAAAGAAATATTATAAAAAAGAAACTGATTTTGGTGATACATTTTGCATTGACATCTCTTTAGGGAGAAACACAATGCTGAGTGTTAAGAACACAGGGTTCTAGACTAGCTTTCTCACTGACTAAGTTGAAGCAACATCATCTTGATGTGTTCAGTGACCTCAACTACAAAATAACTGTGTTGATTAACTGGTCTCTAAGGATCCTTCTCGCTTAAATTCTGAAATGACTCTTTCAAACCTGCTACCATGTCTACCTTAAAAGTAAAATATTGCATAACTCTCTTCATTAAGACTCATTCATAACGTCTTATTTTAAGGGGCCAACTTAATTAAATATTATCTATTTCTTATTAGCCAACTACTCAATTTTTAGGACTCCATGGGCAGCTAGCTGTTTTATATTGGAAAATGAAGTTTTTCCAACAGCACATCAAACACAAGCGCTCTGTGTAATGAGAACTATTTTCTACTTTCCATTTGAAAGTAAGCTTTTTGTGTGTATGAGATATGAAATTAAACTTATTATACATAATTGCAAATGAGCCTGCCTGCCTGGGCTACTACTGTACGCTCACAACTTAGAGTGTCAACAGCAGATCTGAGCATAAGGAAACTTATTTAACGACCTCTACTGTGAGTTCTCCTTGTCTGCGCATTCAAATTTATAAACCAAGTTTTGAATGTTGTTAACATCCTCACCGAAGCATGGAAAACTATTTCGTATATCTTTTAGTTAGAGCTTTCTTGAATATGAGAATTATCAATTATTATTTTAATAGCAAATAACATTGATGAATTATCTCTTATGAGCTTACTGTACGAGATTTATATTACTGTTTGCTTCTGTGATACACACACACACACACACACAGACATATTTTAAATTAGAATGTAGGGTTCCAGAGTTTTCAGAAATAATTAGGCTACTAAATCAACTTTCCAAGTACATGTAAAGTAATAAAAAGTAAGACTTTTATCATTTAAAAAATTTTTTTCTCACTCAAGTAGCTAATAATGTGACACTTGGGTGCAAGTGTCACCTGTGGCTCCAATTTCAGGTTGCCTTTCTTTACAAAGTCTAGCCTATTTTAAGTGTTAGCATTTCTCTTCAGTTTTATTTGTTTCGTCATTGGAATCAAGTGAAAACAACCTGAATTTTGTCTCTGTATGTGACAACCCACTTTTACTACGAGAACTTTTGAAATTTTTCTAGTCCATCATGATGGGATTTTTTTCTTTCCATATACAAGGGCCTTGGTCAAAGCTGGTCGTTTTACAGCATTTCCCTACCAATTTCTATACCTGAAGTTACAAGTCCTTCTTAAACATTTAAGTAACCTCCACCAAGAGAAAGGTTTTCCTTTAGGGTTTGTTTCTCTACAGAGTCAGTTCTCTGGGGAATGTCTAAGGGTCTCTCCAGGCACCCGTATCTAATTTCTTGCTCAGAACTCTCCAAGGAACAGTCTCATCAACAGTGAGAGAATAATCTTTATGTGATTATCACAGAACAAAGTACGGTCTTAGATGTTGAAAAATGCCAGCCTAATGTATGTTTATACATATGTCTAACACGTTTCTCACACGAAGGTAAATGAGAAGTCAGTTAGTAAGAAATCCCTCCCAATCTCCTAATACGATTTCAATGGATTAAAATATTATCACTAAGACCTCTGTTCCTGAAGACACACTGGAAGCTACAAACATGACTTCACTTTAATATTTCAATCTGCTAAATGGAAAAGATATACAAAATATAAAATGAGCTAATTTAGCAATTGCAGAAAGTGGCAGTAATGTTGGTATGCGCATCATTACCATGAAAGGCTGGGTAAACGTGTTATTCAGTAACCTGGTAAACTGTTAACGTTTCTTGCAAATTATATCTAATTTCAAAAAAAAATTCTTGGATATAGGAAGGACATGCGAATCCTTCAAAAACTGTTCAAATTTCACTTTAGTCTTCATTACAGAGTTTAGGCAAGTAAAAATAGGTCTCGGAGAATCTGCACATATTGTATGGATAACGACAATCTAACCGTTCATGTTGGACTCCCAGGATCTAGCACGGCAAAATAGACAAACAAACAAAAATAAAACCATCCCCACTCATCTCTGAGTAATGTAAATGCTGCCACAGCTCACTCATGAGCAAGCTAAGGGGTACAAGGTAGAGTCTACGGAAAACAACAAAAACATTCTGGCCCTAGTTAGTCCTACTGGGAGCAGAGGAATTTCAAAACATTATTTTCTAAGCTAAATTAATTTGTGACTTTCTAATATATACAATTAATATCTGATTAATGGGTAACAAAAGTTTTTAGTACAGCAATATTTAATTATTAAAAAGAAGGAAGAATTTTTAAACTTAAGTAAGGATACCTATTTTTTAAAGAGATATCCACAGTTCTTTAAGTATTCCTATTAATATCAACATAGGGGAAAACCAGATAAAATTCACCCAGCCACTTTAATATAGAGTAAGTTTGTGGAGCTCACTTAAGAAATACATGAATTTTCTTTCCATGTGTGCCCTTTGAAACAGGCCTATTCCAATTTAGAAAACTTGTCAGGAACTCTAAACGCAATGACCTAAAACTAGCATTTGTAACATTAATTACTAAACAATCCACTAAAGCATGTTTCCCCAAATTTTGTTGAATGAACTGACAATTTTTCATAGGGATTTAATTACTATATTTAATTTTAGATCAGAACAGGAAAGACTGTCAGTTTTCTCAGATCTCTGCCTTCACGCAGGTAAGATGTAACCATGCCCACTTTCTCGCACACTTAGGCCAGTGAGGCAGAATCTCAGAAGGACGCCAGCGCTTTTCCTATAGTGACTGTAACCACCACACGCCCAGAACCAGCTCTCCGCCTGCAGGGTAGCGATCAGACAACCTAACATCCGAGCCATGCTGTGTTCTATGATAATCACAGCGAAATTACTGCTGAGACTACACTTGGAGATTTGTGAGCAAGAAGTCAGATATGGACACCTGAAGAGAATCTTAAAAATTCCACAAAGGATTTACTCTGTAGAGAAACAAAACCTAAAGGAAAACATTTTCCTTACTCGAGGCGACAAAATGTTCCAGGAAGACTTGGAATTTCAGTTATAAAAATAGGGAAATGAGGGTATTTCTCTGCAGGGTATTTCTGAAAGATTCAGAAAAGTCATCTCTCTCTCCAAATCACTGTTGGAGACTCTCAAACAAATATATACGTATGTATATGGAAGTTACAAAAACAAGTGATTTTTTTTTTGACACAAGACCAAAGTTATCACTAACTTTCATTCAAATCTATTGCTTTTAAGTAATATAGTTTAAAAAAAAAAAGCTCAAATGCTTACTCCTTTTAATATTTGCATGCAAAAAAGTCTGGATTTGTTAGTTTTTGAAAAATAGGAAATATATTTTTATGATTTACTTAACACGTACTATGTCTCTCGCACTCAATACTGTCATTTTTTCTGGAATACATTTCCTTTTTCCTCCAAGGGTCTTGGTACAACCTGAATGTGGAGACCATCTTCAAAAGGGCAGGGGGTCCAAACAGAAGTGACGAGAATTACAACCTAGTCTCTAGACGTACACAGACTGAATACCCTGAAAAAATAAAAATAAAAACAAAACGATGTCTCCCGTCATGGTCTCCAGTGACCCTCAGGGCGAGGGCCCTGTAACCAGCAGGTGTGGACTCGCCCCGAGGCAGCGCCAGCGCAGAGCCCACAGGACCCGCACGCCGGCCCGGGGCCCGCACGCCCGCCTCGCGGCCGCAGCCGCCCCCTCCAGCCCGCGCCCGCCGGCCCTTACCTGAGGACGACGCGGCCGCAGCGGCGGACAGCGGAGGTGCTGAAGCGGGCGCGGCGCCGCGAGCTCCGTGGCCCGACCGGACCCGCCCCTCCCGGCCCCTCCCCGCGCCGCGGGCTCGGGGCGGGGCGGCCGGGCAGAGGGCTCCGAGGGCGGAGAGGCGGGCTCCGAGGGCGGAGAGGCGGACTCCGCCAGCCGGGCCGCGCGCGCAGCTCTCCGGGCCCCGCCCCGAGCACGTGACAGCCACCCTGACAGCTGATTGGAGCGCCTGGGGAGAGGCGGGAAGAGCTCGTGGGCACCGGAGGCGGTTACCTGGCAACGGGAGTCTGCGCCGAAGATGTGGTTCCCAGGCCCTGACGAGGCTTGAGCAGAGTTTACGGTGAGGCTGAACGTGGAGGAAAAAACAGTGAGCCACCAGCCTTGTCACCACCTAACACCTTCCACACACCCGGCCTGCACTTTGCAGGAAAATGAGTCCAGTATACAATAAACAAATCACCCTGTCTCCTTCTTGAGGAGCCTGAGGGAGGGAACCAGCCTCCTTCAGAGGCTAGGCTGCCCTAGTGTTGAACCATCGCCTGAGATGTGAGTACAGAATGGATATCTCTTCTGCCCTTCGTTATTGTCTGACTGGGCTCAAGAAGCTCTGCGCGAGACCCCTGTGAACGCCATTATTTCTCTCTCTTCGTGGAGTGGTATGTTCGGAATCTTTTTGCCCTCAATTTATGCAAAATGACATTTTCCTTGTGGAATCTGGTTGAATGGAAATGGTACCGCCAGTCATATTTTCTTCTTCGTATCTCTGAAATATTTTCACTACCAGTGGCCTTTATCAAACACACGGGAGAAAATAAGCCTTCATGTACTCGGAACAAAGTGTGTTTAATAACATGTTTGAGCTTTAATTCTATGTCAGACTCTGAATAGTAAATAAATTTATGGTCTACCCCAACCAGCCAACCAGGGAAGTTCCCTGGACATAATTCCAACCCTCCCATGCCATGGACTTTTCTCTTTTTCTTCCAAAGTATTCTGTGCAAACTGTTCCCTACCATGGAGCTTAACATTCTGTTTTGCAAATTAAAATTGACTTGAAAGTTGCCTCTCCACATAGACAAACCTGTCAAAAGCTAGAGACAGTTCTTGCAAGTCTGTTCCTTGTATTCTAATAAGGTGCCTGATGAATAGCAGATTTTCAATAAATGTTTAACGGATGGATGGATAAATAAATCAGCACATAATCTACAGAAAAAGCATAGAGGACAACAGCTAAATATATTCAATGTATTAAGTTCTAAAATAGGGTTATATAAAAGTTTTGTGAGATAATTTTACATAAGGAAAGGAGAAATTTTTCTTCCGGTGTTTTCAGAGAAACTGTCACAAAGAGTGATATTTGGACAGGAACTTAATAAACAAACAGATTTTACCTGATGGAAAAGGGGGACGGACATACTGCAAAGCAGGAACAGCATGGCCAAAGCACAAAATGGGGAAAATACGTGATTGATTTACTACTTTTGACATGTTTGCAGTCTCTGGAGGAGGTGAAAGTAGGTATCTAGAGATATGGCAGGAAATTTTAGAAATTGGCAAAAGATTTAACTGGAAAACTAAGAAAGCCAAATTGAAAAGGGCATTGGACTCTCTAATTAGGTTAGACTTTAACCTCTTAAACCAATTTTTTCTTGAGAAAAGATATCTTGGAAATGTAGGTACATAAGGGTACAGAGAAATGAAAAGCATAATCGATTAGGGGGAAAAATGCAAAACTTCATGGAAAAATTGAGATGATGAAAATAAAAATGATAAAGAAGGGAGATCGAAAGACACATTTTTGGAAAAATAGACTGTCATTTTCATTTATGAGAGATATTTGCTTGGTACAGTGTCAACAGTAAACCTGAAGAGAAAAAGTTGTCAAAGGCACAATGTCTAGCTTGGTTCATCGGTTAGATAGAAAAGTCTTTAACATCAAATTTGTTCATAATTGCTCCAGCTTTCCAGTTAAGAGTCATGAAACATTAGAAATTGTCTGGTTACACGTTCACAGTTTAGAGGGGAAGGTCTTTAGACCTGGAAAATCATAGAATTTGTCAAGATCCTACAGCTATATTAGCAGCAGAACTGATGTCATGATCCCAGGGTCCCAATTCAGTATCCTTCTCCCTCTGCTGTGATTTGGTTCATTAGTTTTGAAAGGGAGGTTTAAACAATCACAGATAGAGGTCAATCCAGAACCCAAAGAAATGGTATAACCTGATTTCTAAGGAAAAGATCTTTTACTGTGATTTTTGTTCTTTTAGTCAACAGATACTTAATGTGATGCTCTCATTTCACACCCGAAAAAGCTGTCAGTCACTCAGGCTGACTGGCGGTTTCAGGGCAATCATTATTTCTTAACGCCCAGGGTACACAGAGTTTTTCATGATTAAATCTAAGAGCAGACTGACTAGGGGAGCCAACTGACTCCAATCAGTTCATCCTCAAGGCTGGACGTGTTCTGTGAGCACACTGTCTTTGAAATGTGTTGAAGGCCACAAGTGCGTTTTTAGTGGAAATTCTAAATTAAAAAAAAAAAAAGCAACGAGGAAGAACTTCTTAAACTTAAATTTTAGGAAAATTTAGCTGAAGGTGCTTTAGATTCACCTAAGTGAAAAACTTTCTTACACTATTTTTAATGTAAAAATAGTAAGAGAACAGAAATAATGATTAAAAAATGTTCAAACTGAGGTGCAGTAAATACACAGAGAACAAAATACTTAGATACTTAACTGTGGGCAGAAACACTGGCAGAAGCCAGATTGCACTGGCTTGACAGGCTGTCATGTGTTTCAGGGTTTCAGCAACCCACTGTTAAACACAGCTCTTATTAAAATTAAATGATATAAACTTATAATTAAAAAGTTATTAAAAACAAAGTAATAAAAACTCCAAATTCATCACTTTCTGATTATTTTTAGTATTTTACTTGTATTTATGCTCTTAAGGTTATGTATGTGTATTATGTCTATTTTTGGCTAAGTCTGTGGTAGAAATACTATATAATATTGTATATTTTTTACCAGCTTGTCATTCCATGATGCAATATTGGAGACTTAAATCTGGCCAAAATGGATGTGTTTACAACCCAGAAATCAGCAAATGCTGCAAATCAGGGCATGATTAATGGTTTTTTAGACTGTCTAGGCCTATGCTGTCTGATAAAATAGCTACTAGCAAAATGGGTTTTTTTAATTAGTTAAAATTAAATAGAATGAAAAGTTCGGTCTGTCAGTTGCGGTAGCCACATTCAAGAGCTTAACAGTCAGTGTGTTTAAGTGACTTCTATGTTAGTCAGATAAAGAACATTTTCATTATCACAGAAAGCTCTGTTGGTAAGTCCTGGTTTACTTCCAGGGTAAGAAAACTACTTCTGGAAGGAGCCAGATAATAAATCTTTTAGGCTTTGCAAACCTTGCAGCCTTCATCTCAATACTGAATTCACTGTTGTAGCTCAAAAACAGTCAGAGAAGACGTAAATAAATAGGTGTGACTGTGTCCCCCCCAAAACTTATTTACAAAAACATGAGGCCAGCTGGATTTGACCTACAGGTTATTTGTCAATCCCTGGTATAAACTTAAGAAAGTGATGAAGAAAATATTAATAATCCAATTCAACTGTACATGGGATGTGTCTGTGGCTATTGCAATATGAATAGCACAAAAAATGAAGGCATTCTGCTTCTAATGTTCAAAACCCATTACCCAGAGCTGCAGAGAAGTTGGTAAGGTCAATGATGAAGAAGCCTTCATTGTTTTTACTTTTGACACATTAACAAATATGAAAATATCAGTCAACATTAAAGCCCTACATTCGTTTGTCTAGTGCAACTGTATGTTGGCTACGAATACAAGAGTTTGGCAAAAATTATGAAAGAATTCTGTGAAAATCAATTAGCTACATGGAGTCTAAAATGAAATACCATATTATTATGTGTAAATTTTGTGCAACACACCCTTTATCTCAGCAAAATCTGTAATAAACTTGTGCATGTGTATGTGTACGCGTTGTTTTATTCAGAGTGCTGGTTGTTCATTAGCATACCACTACAAAGTACTTAAATGTGTCTAAAAATGTGACATGGTGCATTAAGATTCTTGGTGTTTCTAAGGCCATCAGTCTATGTATCAATTGATTTATCTTTCTTTCTGTTTATCTAACACAGCCTTGAAAATGTGCCAGTCACTTCCAGCTGTGGGAAGCATCAAAGACAGATGGACTTCGGGTGCTGTGCTCCGATCCACCACCACCATGTCTGGCCAGAACCACACTTCCCAGTATGTACATTTTCTCTCAGTAATTATTGTTTGCCCTTGGCAAACAACTGTGTCCAGTTAATATTAAAATGTCCCAATAGTATATGGTTGACCCATCAGGTTGAAAGAACTGTTTGGGTACATTTTTTATTTTAAATAGAAGATGCCATTTGAACATATATTTGCATTGACTATTGGGAGTTAATAGACACATAGCAAAATTAGTCTTGTTTACTTGGATGGCCACCTGAGCTTCTACCATGTTCCTCTTAAATAATAATATATTTTCAGCTTATTATATCCCAAATAGAAATATTTTTTGGTATAAGATACAGGCACCTTTTATCTGAGATAGATATTATAACTCTCAGTATGGGCATTCATTTGTGTGTGTGTGTGTGTATGTGTTATATATATAAAACTATCCATCTATTTAGATAAAATTTATCAAAGCTTTATAAAAAGCATTGAAGAAATATATATAATGTTATATATATAACAGACTAAGCTGAAGCAAAATAAAGCAAGGTTCAGACTTCTGGTTATGGAAAATGTGCCTTAGCCCGTTTTGCTGTGAAAACAAGCCAAGAGGTTGCTATGAACGGGAGTCCCGTGTGAAGCAATTTGCTGAAAGTATCTCAGAAGACTTTGGGCCCCTAAGACAAAGCTTTTTGTTCTAGGGATGACTGCCAACACCTCATCTTTAACTCAGTTTTAATCTTTAGGTGATACCAGGTTGAAGGGCACTTAATCATTTTCACCTGTCTTTAAAATGCTTACGCTCACAAACAATAATAGGATAAAACCTAGCATTTATAAAATCTGGTTCAGTGCATGGCCAGATTTCCTTTGGCTATGCTTTTTGAGAGCAGTTGTAAAATTAAACCTTAGAGGATTTCTTCTGTGTTACTGGATTTCTAACCATAGCCATCTTTCCAAAAGGAAAAAAAAAGAAAAAGAGAAATGAAAAATACCTCTGAATATATATTTTATGACATATGAAAACAGTGTATGTTACAGTCTACGCTATGTATGTTGTGCTTTTCTCGAAGGCCAATTGATAAATTGGTTGATTTCATGGCCAAAAATTGTTTTTCTAAGGAGTGCAACAGTTTAAATTAATAAAAATAGGCCCTTTTTTTTGCATGTTGTTTTTCCACACTCCCTTCTCCCTGTGCCACTCTGCCTCCACGACTAGAGTTTTGGTTTTTTTAGAGACAAAAGATGAATAAGAAAGCAACGGATCCAGATTCCCTTCTGGAGAAGTTAATATTGAAAATTATTATTTTTTTTTCTCAAAAGGAGAGTGTGGGCAAAGTAAGTAAATAAGCAAGTCAGTCTTGAATGCAGGCCAGTGAATGTCTAATTCTGCCACTCACATACATTGTTCTGTTAAATTAATGTTAAAATTTTTAACTTAATGTTTGATAAATTAATACTTAAGGAGATGATTAGCTTTTCAAACCTTTGCATTGAATAATGCCTTGTTTTTAAGTTGAAACTTAGAGAATGATCCTGAGGCAAGATCCTTTGGGATTAATTTATAAGTATTCTCAAACTCTGTAATTGCCAGAGCCTTTTAGTGTCGTTGCCTTTGGTATACAAATGGATTTTTCCCTCGAGTTCATGAAAACATACTTAAATTTTGAGAAGTGTGTTGCTCAATCATATGTCAATTCCCCAGTTACCAGCATTTTACTTGTGTGGGAGGGAACCAGGCAGATGTTATAACTGGTTCAAAACACATGTCAAAACTTCACAAATCTTTACCAGACAAGATAGAATTTACATATTTATCAGTTACCTACAATTTAAAAAGAAGTGCAGAATAGCTCTAAGACGATGGACAGGGCTGGAATCAGCCAGGAGGGTGGATTGTGGGCAAAGCGTAGATTTCCACGGGCTTTTCAACAGGTTGTGCTGGTGACACTCGGGGGGCTAGTTTGGGGCACGTGGTACACTCGCTGAGCTGACAGATATGTAGCCTTCAATTGACGAGACTGATTCATAAAAACATCACCTACAGGCTCATTGGAGAAAAAAGACAATGGCCGGGTATAAGAGAACTGAAATAGTATTTACGACAGCTCGACATTGCGTCTACTGATAACTAGACTGTCTGATGGCTGTCAGGGCATTAAAAGAGGATTTTAGTCTGTTTATTCTCCAACCCTTTCCCCAAACCTTTATTGTCAAATTTCCAGTGGTTCATAGCTGAGATTCTTTGGCGGAAGAACCAGAGGGAGTGTATTATGATTGTATGTGATGGGGAAAGTATTAATCTCTTAATAATGAAAACAATCCTGGCGATTTTTTTTTCCACTTGGTTAAAGCATGGAGTTTAAAAATAAGGTTTCTGACATTATGCAAAAGAGGGTATAGATTGTCCTAACAGGACGATCCTGGTTTTTCTAATGATTAGGTGACAGTGTTGAGTGGCCACGGGATGACAGTACTGACGGCATCCTTAGTCGGTGCAGCAGTTGGTTTCTTGTCATTTGATGGTCCTGAGGGAAATGCCTGGGATTCCCAGCCCCTCCTTTTGCTATTCTCTTTGTTCGCTCACAACTCATAAGGTTCCACTCAAAGCAACAGTTACAGCTTGTTGCCCGTTCAGCCCTGACACGATCTGTTGATTCTGGTAACTGTGATTCTACCTAGCCGAGACCAAACCGCTGTGCCCCTGGCATTAGTCTTGCTCTCTCCCGGGGCCGGCTTGCTTGGTGTTGGATCTGTCTGCAAAGCGCTAGGCCCTCCCTAGGTCCATGCTCATGTGTCCACTTGGCAGCTCTGCCCTAAACTGTCGCTGCACTGTGGTCACTGCCTGGGCTGCACAGCACCAGTTCTCATCACCCAACAGCCTTGGTCTCATGGTCTTTTAGTCCCCAAAGATGCTGTGTTTCTGTGGGCTGTATCCATCGATATTTACAGCATTAGAAAGTAAAACTGAGAGTTAAAAATTTTTACTTATTAACTTATTTAGAAGCAACAGCACTAATAAACCCAGTTGCAAGTTAACATAAACAACATATTTTCTATGGAAAATAACTCTATTTGCCAAAGCAAAAAATTTAGTGAGAAGAGTGGCATTGTTTGAATTTTTTGAAATCTTCCTAATGAATAGCTTGATAGAAAATGCTGCTAGATTCCCATGGCTGCTTCTGCATTCAGTCGATCTATTGTGATGTCGCATGTCACAAGCTCTCTGGAAAACTATTATAAAGGAATAAAGCGAGAAAAGGGCAAATATGCCTTGGTATTTTCATGTGAAAAAAATTGGAAATGATTTTAGGAGCCCCAGAGGTTTGTGGGTCACACTTTGAGTAGCACTGATGTAGCACGTGGACTCTCCCCACTGCAGTGCTCACCGGACTCTTCCACTGGATCCTAGAATGGTCTGTCAAGTTCCTGCCCTTTCCTAATGGGAGATCTCAAAGAGTAGGTATTCTGTGAACAGAAGCAATCAGCACAGTGAATCCCTGCTCATTCAGTGGGCTGGTTCGCAGAGGGTGAAGGGGAGTGGGGACTGCATCTCACCCCCCAGTCCGGCTTACGAGGGCAACGGTCACAGGGAGACGTGGAGGGTTGCACAGCAAGGAAGGGAGGACATACAGGTAACAGGCCTGTAGCTCCAGCGTGCCTTTCAGCTTAAAAATGGAAGGCTCATGAAGGTGGGGTTGCAATGTACTTATTACTTCGTTAGCTCTTCTCTGAAATTCTGAAGAAGTGTCTCAGTGTAGCTGCAGAGGTCACACGTGCTTCGAAAAGATAACACAGCACTTGTCCAGATTTCCATCACAAGGAGGCATATACATATACTGTGCAGCAGGTGGGGCCTCTCCCAGTCATAGCATAACTGGACAAGACGAAGGCAAATTTCCAGGTGCGGGAGCAGGCGGAGGAGAGCCCCAAATTTGTGGATGAACTGTAGATGAAAGTCAGACTCAGGACAGCAGTGAAATGAGAAGCAGGGAGCAAGGAGAACTGCGACCCCCAAAAGAAATAAGAGGTATCATGGTGGGGGTGGGGGAATGTGAGGGACAGAATCCAGGGAGGAGCCCACTGGCATTTCCCACCTGGTTTCCACCCCCTGCTGGTGACACAAGACTTCAGCCGGTGGGCCCATCCTAACTAGACAAGGGTCTACGTGATGACTCAACACTGGCTTAGCTCTCACTCAGCTCAGGCTTAGGCCCAGCACCTTCTTTGTGGGCCCAATGAGGTCATTTAACTTCAAGGCTGAAGTCTCAAAGGAGACAGCGCTCGGCTTGATGTCAATGCAAACTAGTAAATGAGCAAGTTTAGGGTCTGGAGGTTCCGTACCTTTGGCCTGTGCTCAGCAGTACAGAATCTGTATTTGGTGTCTTAATTATTGCTGAGAGAGAAAAATATTTCAGACAATCGCCTTGTGAGTGATACATCTGGCCTCTTTAATTTCTCCACCAGTGCTTAGAGAAAGACACTCTGGAAAGAATTAAAAAGTTGAAGTTTGAAGATGGCATGATTGTTTTAGAGAAAAAAAGAAAGTGGGTTTTTCAGTCATAGACCTGTGCTTGGATGCCAGGTCTAGCTGTTTGGTGCAAGAAACTTATTGAACATTTCTGAGCTACAGTATCCCCATCTGAAAAGTGTAAAAAATCGTATCTATTTCATACCTTTATTTTAAGGATTAAATGAAAAAAGATGTAAACATGACTAACACCCTGCCAACATCTAGTAAGCCATCAATAAATAATCACTATTATGATGCTAATGTAGGCAGTGTTATCAACTCTAAATTGCTATTTTTTAAAAATTTCTGATGGGTTGACCAAATACTTATCTTTATATATAAGTCAATGTAATAGAGGATAAATTATTTATTGCCGAGTAAAAGCAATTTTTTTGGAGGGCGGAGATAAAAATTAGGTCATAATAATATATTGTTCTGGTCAATCACTGTGTGTTTATATTCTTAAGCTAACATTGTGTGCCCCCCTTTCCAGAGAATTTAAATACAAAATCTCAAAATCAGTGTTTCTGAAAGCAAAGTCTACTTGTAGCCAAACTACCAAGAAGCTTATTTAAAATTCAACTTCCTAGACCTGCTAATCAGAATTCTTGTGTTGCCCAGCCCAGACTTCCAAAAAAAAAAAAAAAAAAAAAAGGTTTTGCTTAGCACAAATGTTTAGGAGGCACAACGGTGGGGTGCCCACCTCACCCCAGTTTGCCCAGGGCTTTCCTGATTCTAGCACTGAAAGTCCGGCGTCCAGTGTCCTGAGGAGTCCCTGAGTCCCAGGCAAACCAAGGTGGGTGGTGGAATTTATCACCAAGAACTAACTACGGTAACAAAAACAGCACAGTGGTTTACAAGCCTTACCATTTTAATTAGGTTTTTGGAAAACAAGTAGGAAAGGAGAGATTTATTTAAGTCACAGTTTCACTAAAATTGTATTTTGTAGAGTTAAGGCCATTTACCTTGAGGATCCACAGTCCGTGCGTGTGGTTAGGCTGACCTCTGGTGGGCATGTGCTCTCAACCACAGTCACCTGAGAGGCAATGAAGTGAATTAGAATTTATTTTTGAGGTTTTTTGTTTCTTTTTCTATCCTGAATGAAACATGCTTCACACAAAATTTCTCCTCTGACGTTGGGTGTATGGAGGAAGCTCTCTATAATCTGCTGGTGGTGTGCTTTATCAAGCTGTGGGGCCGGCCACGTGACCACGGAGCAGGAAGATGATGCCTGTGGTACCCACGCCGTTCCTAGTTGTTAGTAGGGAGAACCTGCTTGACTGTGAAATCTTTAACAAGATATTTAATTTAAAGTCAAATCTCTCAGCACTGGTCTTTGCATCTGGTGTGCCCTCGGCCTGTGCGTACTGCTCTCCCAAATGTCTGTGTGTGTTTCCCCTCTGCTTCCTTCAGATCTCTGATTAAATGTTGCCTTATCAGACAGGCCTTCCTGACTTCACCGCACAAAAAGCAACTCTTTCCCTGATATTTCCTGTTATCTTTAGCCTGCTTTAATTCTCTTTAGGCTGGTCCATCACACCTGAAATCTGTTCATCTCTCTCTCTCTCCTCCCGTGTCTATTCATCCAGCCATCCATTTATCTGTCCGTCCATCTACCACTGTTCCTCCTAGAAAAAGGCAGGGGCTTTGCCTGTGTTAGTTGCTGCTATATTTGCAGCATCTTGAATAGGACATCTCATAGGTAACAGTAGGTACACAATATATATTTTTTGAATGAATGAATGGTCAGTCTTTAATTAGCATGATACCAATTCTTTTTGAACAGCCAACCACAATGCATAAGTCCTTGCAAGGAAAAGTTTTAGTTAAAAGATATCACACTGCAGATGGTCCTTCCACAAGTAAATGGCCTAGTTACCCAATTTCACGAAATGGAAAAGAGTGGTAATGACAGTCACAGGCCCCGGCAAGCCCGGCAGAGCGCTGGCTGTGAAGATGGTCCAGGGACCCCACGCGCCAAGCTGGGTCAGAAAGATCTCCCAAGCTGTCTCAAGCTGCGTGTAAATTAGGTTGGGCAAGGAACCAGGAGACCAGGGCTAGAAAAGTGACATTAAATTTCTGGGTGACTGGGTGACTCAAAGACATAAACAGGCAAAAAGGACGGAAGGCAAGTGGCAGGAAGGTTAGGAAGTGCCCAGTTAGGAGGCCAGGCTCCACGTGGTGTGGGCAGGTTAGGGACATACTTCCGTGTGGTGGCAGGTGCTTAGGGACTGACTGGCTATGTAAATGAAGGCAAGTGAAGTCTTGCTTCATTTTTCTCATCTTGAGGTGAGGATGAACAAATGAGATAATCCGTGTAATCACATGGAAGTACTTGGAATGGGTGAGCTGTCTTGTTGGTGCTCACAAACATGCACAGAGATCTGGTAAGTCGCAACATCCGAACTTGAAATGAATGCTAATCCATGCTGTCGGCACCTCCCTGCACCTTCCCTACGAAATCTGTCTGAACGTTCCAGATGTTACCTGGGGCGTTCCCAGTCTTCTCTGACGTCTGTGTATCCCACTAACTTTTATTCAGTAGCTTGCAGCTGACCAGACGATCGGAGACTAGCGTGACAAAGAGCGGTCACTGCCCAGCGCTGTGGCCCTGCGGGACTCTTAGATTCTTCTTTCACTTGTCAGTCGGCTGTAGCAGCAGACAGGCTTTGAAATATAGGGGCGTCATAATTCAACAATCTCTTACTGAACTTTGTAAAAAGTAGCATGAAATCCATGTGTGTTTTCGCTATTCTTATCCTCTTTACCCAAAATCAAAGCACAGTGATAACATTAACTGGATTTTCTTCTCCAGCCTCACAGTTGATAGGGCTCTTTACTGCCATTTGGATGAAACTTCCCTTTGCAGAAAAGTCCTCCACAGTCCTCATCAGCAGTTGTGTGGATTGCTTAGCATCATACTCACAAATAAAACTGCTTTTCATTCCACTGACGTTTTATCATTCCTTTATGCTGTGTTAATCACAGTAACATAAAAATGATCCATAGTGAAGACTTTAGCGAAGAATCAGAAAAGAACTTTATAAATGCTTCTGTTTTCTCTAAAATTATAAGCACTAAAGCTAGCACAATTTTATTCTGAATCAAAAGACTACGGAGCAGCATTCAGAGCATACTAATTCTGCTTACAAGCAATTCTAACAATTGTTTGAATGATCAAACTTTCAGCTCATTGGAAGCTCTCAGAAATGGGGAAGGCTGGAAAGAATCAGTAAATTGGACATCATAAGATAATAAAAATCCCAGGAACAAAACCTTCCATATTACTACATCAATTGGAAAGTTCCTTAGGAGCGGTGATGAAGATCTTTCCTTTTGTTTATACTGTTACCAGGTCTCTGAATGCAACTTTGTTCATAAAACAGGAATTCTGTTACTGTTGTTGCTGTTGTTCCTTTATAAATCAAATTGCACCATAATTTCAGGGCAGTGAAAGATTCTTCTCCCACTTATCCACTGAAATTAAATCAATAAAAATACTATTAGGTGTATATATTTTGCCCTTTGAAATATGTTTACCACATATAGATTGCTAATGTTGTCCTTTTTATATTCTAGCTAAATTGCCACTGTGCACATATAAAAACTGCTTGTTGCTTATGCCTGAGGACATACAAACAGTAAACCATGCTACACATTTGCAATATTAGGCAGAGAATAAGAACTATTTTCCTTGTTAATCTTCTTCAGTTAAACAGGGTTTAGCAAAAAATGTGTGGACTTTTAACTGAAAATACATCTACGATGATTTTAACAAATGATAATGCTTGAGAAAAATGATAGAGTCATGCTTTCAACTTCTTTCAACTTCTTTGACATAATTTCGGACTTGTAGGAAAGTTGCAAGAATGTTGAAAAGAATTTTCCAGATTCCCATGATAACATTTGCTACCTTTGTTTTGCTCGATTGCTCTTTTTTCCTCAGATATGTTACATGCATACACACCAGAGTTTAATCTTCTCTCTCTTGTGTATTTTTCTTTACTGTTTTGAAAGTAAGCAGTAGACACGATGCCTCTTTATTCATAAATATTTCAGTAAGTATTTCCTAAAAACAAAAACATTCTCTTCCTAACCGAAATGTAATTACCAGAATAAAAAAATTACTGTTGATATCATGATCTGATTTGCAGGCACTATCCAAATGTTGTCGATTGCCCCAATAATATCCTTCATAGCAAAAGAGAATCCTGGCTCACACATGGGCCCCTGTTGTTCTGTCTTCTTGGTCTGCTTTAGTCTGAACAATTCTCAGTCTGTCTTTGCTTTCATAGCTGACAATTTTGGAGAATACAGGCCAGTTATTTTGTAGACTGTCCTTACACTATTTATGGGACACAGCACATGATCGGATTCAGGGTATGCATCTTCAGCACGAATATTGCAAAACTATGTTGTGCTCCCTGTGCGTCCATCACATTAAATTAAACTAGTGATATTGACTTTGATCGCTTCATTACAGTGTTGTCTGCCCATTTTCCCCATGTAAAGTTGTATGTTTTTTCACTGTAATAAATAAATTATGGGAGGTAATTTGGGAGTAAGGAATATCAGTTTCTTGTAACTCATCAGACTTACTTTTACCCACTAGTTTTAGCATCTGCTAATGATTCTTTTGAAATCAATTGCTACTATAATGGTTGCCAAATGGTGATTATTTAATTTCATAATAGTGCTGCTTTAGTCAGAAATAAGATGGATTCTATACTTGTTTTTATCTTTTCATAGTTTAATTATTTTCTTAATGGATTTGTATGTTCTCATTTTTTTTTTTCCTACTGTTAGATCTATAAAAATTGCGTAGGTCATTTGGTATAAAGCTACTGATTTTATAGTTAATTTCCTTCTTATCATAAGTAATTGTTTGCATTAGCCATATTATTTTAATAATTTTAAAAGTAATGATGCTGTCTATTTTAAGAATGCAACTTTTTTATATGTAAAGGGATGTCACTCACTAACTTGAAGTTAGAATTCTTCACTAAAGCTTAAATTTACCAGGCATGGGTCAGTTTTTTGACAATAGTCTGATATTAGCAGCAGAGAACAGTAGCTGTTGAAAGATTTTTCTTATCGCAAATGGCATTCATTTTAATTTCTTTCTTTTTCTTAACTGTATGACACTATGTGGTTAATATGACATGATACAGCAAAGAGTTTCCTGTAATTTTTGTGTAACTCTAAGTTAAAGAAAATGGCATGTTAATAACAACACTACTGGGCCAAAAATATTTTTACGGTTATGTATTGTTGTGTAGTCTTTGCAATGGCATTTAAAAAATTTACCAACCCGAATAGACTAAATTCTGCTCCGACTCTAGGGATTTTTCTCTATCTATATATCCATATATAGAGAGAAAAATCCCTAGAGTATATACACAGAGTATGAGCAATGTAAAGGGTGAAGATAATATTTACCAATCCACAAACATTACCTCTAAGTTTATACACTTTATCTGGCTATTAAAATGTCATAATTGCTAAATTTTAGTGACCCAGTTAAGAGGAATGGAAAAGGTCTTCATCTTTAAAAAAAAAATCAATTAGTGATTGTACCAAGAAAATTTGAAAATTATTTTGTGATAAAATGGGAAAAATTCTAGCCTGGAACTCTGGAGTGGTATTTATTGGTAGTTTGCTGATAATTGTGTAGTGCTTCCATTTTATTATCAACACCATCGTCAGATCATGCTTGTATGAAGACTCAATGAATACTTTTGGACCTATACTTTTTAATGTGTGATTTGTTGTGACCTAAGTGTGTCCCTAATATTTGCTCATGGGGATAATGTTTTAAGTTAATAGCACCTTAATATATTCATTCTTTGTTTCTTGATAATTCAAATTTAACTTACTTGTTTTGCTGTTGTTTCTTTTTACTTTGCACTGGCACGTGTTGAGGAGATAAGTTTATTGAAAGGATTTTAGTTCTCATTTTTATCCAGGATAAGACTGGATGACACTGCAATGAAAATTAAATTTGTAGCAAGGAAGACAAAGGTGCCATAATTTTGTGAGGCTAGCAGTCATGTACACTTTTTCTCTCTCTTCCTTTAGAACTCTATAATAACTGTACAATTTTCTCTGCCCCATCCCACCTCACCTCCATGTGCTCTCCATTCTGATTCCTTTCTCACTCCCTAAGCATTCTTGACCTGCTTTTCTTACGGCTTAACTAGAACTAGTTTCATCTTCAAAGTTGAGTATTTATAATACGTAGTTTTCACAGATTAAGTATATTTCTGGAGCAGAAATGGAGGCTTTATTCTAACCATCAAGAACTTTTCCTAATTGACCCCAAAACACTTAAATACATGGAAATACAAAGATTCAAAATGTTCTATGTTTACAATCATATTTTAGAAACCTTAAATTATCTTAGTCTTAAAGTATACTATTGGCAGTGAAATAAACATGACATATATATTTTAAATACTTATAAATTATTTAATCAATTGGCTTCTGTTTTTCAGTCAGTGCAATTTTTAACATGAATGCAGCCAACAGATAAAAAACAAATCTCTAATTCTGATTAACTCGTTCATTACTACAGCTTAAAGCTAGTTTCGTACAATTTAAAGATCAATAAAGTGACAGAAAAATGATAAGAGGCCTTTATAGCCTCGTGTCTGTCCTTTGATCATATTTTCTTTTTTTTTTTTTGGTGTAAGTAGGATGAACTGGCTTCTGATTTTAGCAGTTTGCTGCATTTGGGACAAATAACTAAACCAGCTTTACAGTGTTTCTCACATGAAAGTCAATTGTTTTTTCTTGAATGATTTCTCTTTCCTATTAGCTCTCCGATTTATCCTCCGCCACAATCTTAATTGCTCGGGCGCCTTTTGTCCACTCTGATTCATGCTTAGCCACAGTGCATGCCTGTCTGAACCGCAGGGAACCCTCCCAAGGGCGGCAGTGAACCGTGCTGAGAAGAGCCCTGAGTGAGGAGCCGGAGGCCAGAGGGCTTGCAAGTCTGATGGGCTGGCAACTGATAAAGCCCCTTTTGAGTCTCCCCTGCCCCTTCAAGCAGGTGACAAGCTCTGTGCTTCCTTGTCTCATTGGAATCTTCCTGCTGCAGGTAAATGGGAAGTCTCAGTGTGTCAGTTTCCTTTTGATGTACAAGCAATCACTCCAAAATGCCGTGGCTTAAAGCAACAGTGATTGACTGTTTCTCATGACTGATTGGCTAGGCGGTTCTCCCCATGCGGTGTTGGCTGGAGTCACTAGTATGACTGCATGCATTTGATAACTCTATTGAGGTCCAAGAAGGTCTCTGTCACTTGCCTGGGTCCTTAGTGCTGGCCATCGGCGGAGGCGTCTCATTCTCTCCCCATGTGTTTTCTGACTCCACGTGGCCCCTCTTTCCATCAGGACATCCTGGACTTTTTACCCTGAAGCTCAAGGATCTGAGAAAGCAGAAGTCACAGCTTCTGGGCCCATGAAGGGCTAGTCCCCAGGCTGCAAGTGCTCCTTGGGCGTGCCACTTTCCAATGGGCAAGGCCAGCCTGGTTCAAGGGGTGGGGAAATTCCACTCTTGATGGAATTGGTGTCATGTGTGCACCAGGAGGGGCGGAACTGTTGGCAGCTAAGTTTTGAAACTATAGGAAAGGTACATTGTTATTCATGCTGCCCAGATTAATTTCTCCCAGGTTTCAGCAGTCATATGCGTTTTCCCTCAGGAAATTATCCTTCCTGCTCTCAGTCTGTATGCTCTGGGTGAAGTCCCATCCCTAGCTCAAGTGTGGACCTGGGTTGGGGCCACTCAGTGCATCGTATTACCTCACCCACTGAGGTCAGGGGTGAACGTGTGACCTACTCACAGTCAAGCGGGTGCAGTGAAGTTTGTTTTTCTGCTTTTTCTGGGGAGGAGAGCGGGTTCTCTTCCCTAGTGGTCTTGAAGCTAAACGGTGCTGCTAACCAGAGATAATGAATAGAGAATCCTCAGAGAAGAGACTGAAGCAAGCAGTAGAACCCTAAGCTGGAGAGAGGAAAGCCAGACCCTGATGACATAATGGAGCCCTGGAATCTAACTTTCTGGAAGCCAGAACCCCACCTTGGTTTTCTCCGTGCTGTAACGCTGTTCATTTCTGTATGCACACAACGCCCACGAGTTCACATGACCAGAAGAGTTCCAGCTAATAAAAGTAGAAAGCTGAAACTGTCTGCAACTCCATTCCCTTCTTGGCTTTTGTAGCCCAAAGTTTAAATGCCTGGAAGAGAAGAGAGTGAGGAGAAAGAATTCCTCTGTGAGAAATATAAAGAGAGACTGGAGGATTTTCCCAGTATTAAACCAGAGGCTTTGTCAGGTTGCATTTCGGAGTGGGTGGAGGACAGACCAGTGGGGCCCCGACGTTGCTGTATGCCAGTGCCCTGAGGAGGCAGCCCGGCCTCAGAGGAGATGACAGGGTGGTGCATTAGGAGAGGCAGGACCCTCGGCTCTGGTGCACTCACCCTCTCCGGGGAAACCACGGCCAAGTGTGATGTGGAAGCTGCATAGGACTCGTGGAGAATGGGACACCGAGAGCCTGAAAGCGTGATCTGAAAAAGACACACTAAGACTGCTGGGACTCTGCAATGTCCCTGTGGGACACTGTGTCCTTGGGGCCCTCGAGGTCGAGTGGCCTGGCATCCCAAGGGAGTTTAGATTTCAGCTGGTATTCGATTAGCTTGAAAAAATAAAACAACCACTGTTTTAATACCTATGAATTTGTGGCCTGAGATTTATGCTTATTAAGCTCAAATTCAATATATGTACTAAGGCCAATTATTTACGATTTCTAGGTAGCAGTGTTCTCCTATATACAAGGTGGAGGATGAGGAATAATAAAATCAAAATATCTTGTTTGTCTACGATAGTTGGAGATTGAATATGTGTGTGTGTGTGTGTCTATGTGAAATTTCGGTTGAAATGTTGAACATCCGCTATGTGTCAAGCACTGTGCCGGCGGCTGGGAACCCAGCAACGTGAGGAGTAAGCCTGGCACCCGCCGCCGCCCCCACCCCCGACAAAGCCCTGTAGTTTAATAGAGACACAGCAGGTTGAGATGGACCTACAGGGCAGTTGGCTGAGCTCTGTGATGGGAGGAGTCCAGGGTGTGCTTGGAGCAGGTGGACCACGTGTGTGTCCAAGTGTGTAGGTCACAGCTGAGCCACTGAGTCCAATTGGAAAATAAAGACGATGGATGTTTGCAGAGCAAAGCCGGGGGGAGACATGGTTAGGGCAGGTACTGTTTAAGTTGAAGGAATAGCATATTCAAAGGCCTGAGTGGAGAGAAAGCGTGGCCAATTACAGGAGCCTGAATGGTGATGCACAGGGTGAACATAAGGACTCATGCGGGGAAAGACAAGCCAAAGGATCTAGCACGTAGTAAGCATTACAATCCCTGATTATTGATCACAGTTGATCTGACCTTTCATGCAGTTCCATCCTCATAAGACTTGAATGTTCTTCATTTGTGTAATTGTAGCTCCTTGCTCTGATTACCTAGAATAAACATATAAAAGGAATCAAAATAACTTTAAACCATATGTAGGTCTGTCAGCACAAAAGACAGTATCATAACTCAATTGTTGCATTAGAAACATGATACCAGACATCTGCAAAGAAGCAAATAAATAAAATCTCTTGGAAGTGCTTATCTTCATTAAGGAAATAGATGAGGTGTGACTGAAGTGATGTGGCTTATATGGGATTTTGAAGGCTGGCGCCACAGCCATGCGAACAATGAACCTCCTGATTTTACAGTTCACAGCAGGAATAGCAGAGTCGGGGTAGATAAGGGATGTCTGGTTCTTCTTCATTAGGTGTAGATCTCATTTGAATTGCATTTTAACTATTGCGTCTTTGATGTCCTGACATAGCTTATTATACTACGAATATTTTGGATTCCCTTTTTTCTGGGAATTTTCTGGGAATTCTGAAAAAAATTTTTTCTGAGATTATTAAATCATTTTTATCCTTAACAATATCTAGAGTAAATTGAACAACATTTAAAACTGCTTTATTGGTGGAAAAAAATATATGTCTCATTTGCTCCTGGTAATTGGACCACATTCCACAATAGACTGAAAGCTTCTTAGCTTTTCCCCAGTATCCTTTGGGGCATATAGAATGGCATATTGCTAAATGAGCTTATTTTATATGCAGAATCTACATTTCTTCTTGCACAAATCGTTCTAACTTCTGCCTTTTATGTTTTTACTATCTAAAGGGCCTCTGTGATTTCTTTTTTTTTTTTTAACTTTTTTTTATTGAGTAATAGTCATTTTACAGTGTTGTGTCAAATTCCAGTGTAGAGCACAATTTTTCAGTTATATGTGAACATACATATATTCATTTCACATTTTTTTTCACTGTGAGCTACCACAAGATCTTGTATATATTTCCCTGTGCTGTACAGTATAATCTTGTTTATCTATTCCATATTTTGAAATCCCAGTCTGTCCCTTCCCACCCCCTGCCCCCTTGGCAACCACAAGTTTGTATTTTATGTCTATGAGTCTGTTTCTGTTTTGTATTTATGTTTTTTTTTTTAGATTCCACATATGAGCAATCTCATATGGTATTTTTCTTTCTCTTTCTGGCTTACTTCACTTAGAATGACATTCTCCAGGAACATCCATGTTGCTGCAAATGACGTTATGTTGTCGGTTTTTGTGGCTGAATTGTATTCCATTGTATAAATATACCACATCTTCTTTATCCAGTCATCTGTTGATGGACATTTAGGCTGGTTTAAAGGGCCTCTGTGATTTCTTAAACATTTTTATGTGACTTTGAAAGGTGGTGTTGGTTGTGCTTACTATATAAGGCATACATGTGAAAATTTACAACGCGCTATGTCGCCTAACACTTTTGGATAAAATTACAGATCATAGTCATATTTCCTGATTTTTCATTTAGATCAATATCAAACACTCATAAAAATATCTTTTTAAAAATTTTTTTCTGCAAGTCTCGGAAGACAAACACTAAATTTGAAAAGTATGTTTTTATCTTGAGGACAATGAAAATGTACTAATGTTACCCATAAACATGTATTGGTCTTTGGCAACTCTTTTTCTAAATTATTGTCAGTGAGCCATTGTGCACATCTTTCTGGCATCACTACTTTTAAAGGGAAATTATCACTCTTATTCCATTTTGTCCTGATGCAGCATCAAATCTAAAACTTTGTGTGCAACATGCCCTCTGTCCAGCCCTGACTACCGTTCGGAGGACAGAGGGAAGGTTGCACGCACTGATGGTCGTGTGTGGCGCTCACGACAAAAGTGATCAGCCCACGAGGGTCACATGACCCAGCAGAGCCAATCACATTTCTCCACAGACGGGCGTACAGTATCTGGAGTGAGAAGCCCCTTTGCCGTAGGGCTTCTATGCTGGGAAAAGGTGACGGCGGAAGATGAGTGCCATCTTCCCTGTCACCGGTAGAAAACAGTGACTTAGAGAGAGTTTACATCTCATAGGCACAAAGTGAGTACCTTGGGAGGAGGAGAAGTGTACTTGGTATTGAAAAGTGTTAAGACAACAGTTACAAGAATGAATTGTTCTGTAGAGAAAGGAAAGGGTGAGGACATTCCAGAGGCAACATCCTGTGAAATCCTAAGCTCATAGGCACCTGTCACATGATGCCCCCTATTTTGTCCTCCGTAGAGGAGAGAAATATATATATTTCTATTTTAAGCCATAGATAGTATTTAATATATAGTATATTTTAAATGATAAATATGTATTTATTATATGTAATATTAAATTATATTAAATATGTCTTAAAATTATAAATATATTTATATTATATATTTAAAATTATAAATATAAGTATGTATTATATATAAAATAACAATATAATTTAGTATACATTATAAATATATTATTAAATATATTATCAAAACATAAATATTATAATAAATTTAGGTATATTATTGAATATATTATCATAAAGTTATACATATATTATTTATTATATATAATAATATAAAATATTTATTGCATAAATTCATTTAACCCTCAAACTAGCCTATAAGTTGGCACTATAATTATGCTGTTTTCCAGATGAGGAAGAGAGAATTTAAGCCACTTGCCCATGTTTACCTGTTCAGTGAGTGGCCGAGACAGGAAATGAACCAGGTGGCTCGTAATGGTTGGTGATTACGAAACTCAGACTCTAGACTCCAAACCATTGCATAGCATTGCTTCGAACATCCTAAGCCTACCAAACTAGAATATATACTTCAAGCAGGCCCAGTGCTATTTATGCATGTGACAGGTTTATAAGCTATGTTCTAGAATAACTGAATTCTGAGAGCTCTTATAATTATGTGGTTTTATTACAAAACTTCTGAGGAGCATTCAGTGGCCACAGTTGACACTTGCTGAAACTATAAACATTTAATTGTGTGAGGATATTAGCTAGAAAACTCCTTTTTTCCCCTAAAAACAGGGTGGGGATGGGGCAAGTGGAGTTAGAAAATACCTCTTGTGGGTTAAACTTGTGAACAATACATGAAATAAGGACTGAAATGCACACTGAAGGACCTTCTAGCGTGGGTGTTTTTAAAGGTACACAAAAGCCTAACTCAGGAGAGATGCTAAAGCGATTGAAATGTCTATTGCATAGAGGACCCGGCAAGAAACATACCACATTCTTTAAAAGCGTATGAACACGAAGGAAGGCACAGACTGTAAAGAGCACTGAGGCCTGATGCTTTCAGGGCCCTTAAGTCTGTCAGCTCTAAACCCTGGTGTGTTGTGCTTAGAAGATAAGTGTGGTTACAGCCCAAACACTAAGGCGCTGAGAACAGAGGTAATAATGGGAACAAGCAGAAGAGAGGAATGAGGTCACCATCCAGAGTTGTAAGTTAGGTCAGGGGTCAGGTTTGCCCAGACGTCAGGGCCGGTTCTGACTCTGGGACTTAGTGGTTCTTAATGTTGGCCGTGTTGCCAGACAAGTTTGAATCTCAATCTTCCTGTCCGTAAAATGGGAATAATACTAACACCTTACTTATTGTTTTGTTGTACGGTTTTCAGGAAATAACTATGTAAAGAGGCTAAGGGAGTGTGCTCATTAACAGCCTTTGAATAAACATTAACAGTGTATAATTCTGGAAGGAATGCACTTGAAACCAAATTCAGCTTTAGAGCTCTCAAAAATGAGGCCAGGAAGCAGGGGAAGAGGCCTGGCACAGAGGCGCCAACCCTGAATAAACTCGGACTCTTTCAAAAATGGAAACTCATGACCAAAAGTGAAAATACATTTAAATCGAGGTGGGGCCCCAATGTAATTTTAAAAGTTCCGCGTGGCTGCAGTGTGGCTCCTATGAGAGTCAATAAACTTACACTTACATTTCATAATATTAAAATGGGCTAGGTGTTTCCAGTTTCTACCAATACATTTTTCTTTAGCTACCGTATTTATTTCATAAGCATACTTTTATGCATGAAGTGGTGGTTGACAACTTACAGGACACCAGCCACAAAACAGCAGCAGCGGCATGAGCGGAATGTTGGAGATGCTGCCTCAATAATCAAGCATTTGTTTTGAAAAATATATAAGGCTTTTGTTTTCATTAACTTTTGCTAATACTCTTACATCTTTTCCAATTAGAGATCAGGCTTCTAGAATAGATGTATGAGTAGTGGAGGATCAGAAATTTTTCATTTTAAAAGCAATTGTGGAAACGTCCAAGAGAAATGAATATCGTCAATAAAAATCGTAAGAATTCCATTAACTCAGGGGTGATTTTATTAACACTGTTCAAAGAAGACTACAGACCCCTCTGTAGTCAACATTTATGGCAAATCCAGCAAAAGCACCAATCTGCTTTCACATCTGTATGAGAGTGTCTTTGTAGAAGCCAGGGTTGGAAAATTCTCTTCCCCAGTTGGACGTGTAAGTTCTGAAACTATATGCTTCCTAAGAGGAGCCAGTGTTCTTGAGGAAGACAGAAAGGATTGCCTACAAATCTACTGGCATGTATTTTTGATTGCTGAACACATCTGAAGCTAGTCTTTAACTCAGTTAATTCAATACAAAGCTACTGGTAGAATTATGTTAAAGTCCAAAAATTCGTGTATTTGAGGATGTTTATGATAATCTTGCCAATTGGCAGATATTAATACTAACTCATGAAAGTCCACTTACTAGTTAAGAGAACAGTGAATAAATATTCACTTTCACCATCACAGAAACTTAAATGTGAATGGTTTCTAGCAGAACAACACTTGCATATGCAACTTCAGTGTGGTCTAGTTTAAATTTATAATCATGTTCAGCCCTTAGTCATGAAAACATATTGAATAATAATAAGCATTAAAGTATGAGTCTTAAGCCACAGAATGGGAGAAAATAGTTGCCAAGGTGTATCTGATAAAGAACTGTTATCCATAATATACAATGAACCCTTAAAACTCAACAATAGGAAAACAAACAGCCCGATTTAAAAAATGGGCCAAAGATCTGAACAGACACCTTGCCAAAGAAGATATATAGATGGCACATAAGTATTTGGAAAGATCCTCAACATTACATATCATTAGAGGACTGAAAATTAAAATGAGATACTGTTACAAAACTGTGAGGACAATGAAAAGACAAAACACGGCAATACCAATGCTGGTGAGGATATGGGAAAATGAACTCCCATCTGTTGTTGGTGAATGTGCAAAATGGTATGGCCACTTTGGAAGACAGTTTGGCAGGTTCTTACATAACCAAACATATGCTTACTATTTGATCTAGCAGTCAAACTCCTTGATATTTACCCAGAAAAGTTGAAAACTTATGTGTCATAAAAGTCTGCACAGGGATGTTGATAACAGCTTTATTCACAATTGCCGCAACTTGGAAGCAACCAATATGTCCTTCAGAAGATGGGTGGATAAATAAACACTGGTACATCCTGATGTGTCAAGGTAGGTTTATTGACTGTAACAAGTGTACACTCTGATGGGAGATGTTGGTAGTGGAGAAGGTTGCAAGTGTGTGGGGACAGGGAGTGGAAATGTCTGTAGTTTCCAGTTTTACTCTGAACCTAAAACTGCTGTAGAAAATAAAGTCCATTAAGTGCTGAGAAAGGAAGGAAAAAAGGAAGGAAGGAAGAAAGAGAGAGAAGGAAGGAAAGAAGGAAAGGAAGGAAGGAAGGCGGGAAGGGAGGGAGGAAGGAAGGAAGGGAGGAAGAAAGAGGAAAAGAAAGGAAAGGAAGGAAGGAGAGAAGAAAAGAAAGAAAGAGAGAGGGAGGAGGGAGGAAGAAAGGAAGGAAGGACTTGCTTTCTTGACCCACAGCTGCAACCTTTCCCTCTAAAGATACTGAAATGGAGAAAGCGAGGTATCTGGCTCCTGGAAGGAAGGAATCTACTCCAAAGAAACTGCACAAAATTGTAAACAAGAAATGAAAATATGATGAAAGCTATCTTCCCCTCAGCTTTATAGATGTTAATAAGGTACTTTACTTTTTCTTATGCTGTGGAACATTTTCATACAATTATCATGATGCCAGCTAAGTTGTGACATCATTTTGAGGCCAGTCATTCAGGGTTTAAGGAAAAAGGGAAATGAATATTTTAAGGGTACACATTATGAGCTTTTTAAAAGCCACAAATTATGGCTTTTCAATCTGGCAATGAAAAGTCTACTGAAGGATCCTGCAGGTTTTAATTTCTAGTAAGGTAGATATTGATTGCTATAACCCACATAAACAAAAATCTCTTTGCACCTTCCCTCCAGTCTTTTAAAAAGAGTAATGGGTTCTTGAGACCAAAAAGTGAGAAAACCACTGTGGGTTACCCCTCATTCTGGTAGGTCCATGCTATGACTCCGTAAGAAGCCACTCATGGAATTCCAAGTCCCCTCCAAGTCTCTGGCGCCACCTGCGTTTTCATCCCTCTAGCTCAGGAAGCTGTTTTTTGGTGACTTAAGGGATTTGACCAAAACTACCTTTTTTTTCTCTTTGGATTTTTGTTTATTTTGCTTGTTATTCTCCACCCTCCCTTACTATTTTTTTCTTCTCCTTTTTTATGCTTTACTGATTTTTCTTTTTACTTATTTTCTCATTTAATATTTTTTATAATTTTATATTTTTTTCTCAACTTTTCTGTTTATTTCATTCTTCTGATTTTTCTTTTAAGTTTTCTCGTTTTTAAATTCTTTTTGTCTTTTTCTCATTTAAAAATTATTTTATTTTTCTCACTTTTTAAAAATTCTTTATTCTTTTTGCTCAGTTTTCTTTCCTCTTTATTCATATTTTCTCATTTTTTCTTTTAAAATTTAGTTTATAGTATTTATATTTGTTTAATTTTTGCCTCTTATTGTGTTTTGATCCCTTTATAATGACCAGCTAATTAGGTGAACTTAGTCAGAGTTCAACAATAGGATATATATGTATTATATATAGTCTGTTATATATTATATATAATATATCCTATATATTATATTTTTGTTAGTGTTGTCTAATAATACAATTACATATTTATTATATGTCGTATATAATTAAGTATTATAGCAATGTAGTATATATTATATATAGTCATTTACATATGATATACATACATATGTACAGTAAGGAATTGGCTCACACAATTACGGCACCTGAGAAGCCCCATGACCTGCCACCTGCGGGCTGGAAACCAGGAAAGCCAGTGGTATGATCAGTCCCTCTAAGCAAACTCCTGAGAAGCAGGGGAACTGGAGGTGTACATCCCAGTCTCAGGGCAGAAGACGACGTGAGAGGTCCCAGCTCAACAGCAAGACGAGAAAAGAGGCAGAGAAGATTCCTGCTTCCTCCACTTTCTGTTCTGTTCAGGCCGTCAGTGGACTGGATGCTGCCCACCCGAGCAGGAAGCCACCCTGCTGTCCTGAGCCCGCTGATTCAAATGCTGATCTTATCCAGAAGGACTCTCACAGACACACCCAGAAACAGTGTTTAATCTGGACCCCTCGGCCAGTTAAGTTGACACACAAAATTAACCATCACATGGACTTTGGACCTGGTTTTCTTTTGAGGTGATTTGGACCAGGCTTCTCACCAGCTTTTCCCAATTTTAAACTGACCTTTTAAAAAGCGGAGCTGTCAGCCCAGCGTGCTGCGGGGCCTCCCAGCCACCTCAGGGGAGACCCATGACAGTGCTACCGTCTCCTCAAGACTGTGGGCAAGGGTAACCACCAGGCTGGCTGCACATTCTGACTGGGAAAGCAGTGGCTGTGAAGATCATTAACGAGGTTCTAATTTTTAGAATTATACTATCTGGAATAGCGCCTCAGGAAATAAGTCGTAAGTCGTCTGTGGTGATCCAAAAGCTGTGATTATGAATTAGTCTCCAAACATTCATCCTTTCTCTCTCATGGACCCACATATAAGTTATTCTTTGCTGCAGTCACAGTTCATGTGAGTCAGTTTCCAGAATGATGATGCATTTCTGAATGGCATGTTGAACACTTTTAACTTTTATCGACTACATGCTTTTCCCCGCCCACAAGAACAGCCTTTTATTTCCATTTAACTGAAATGCAATTTACAACATCCCTTCCAGGAGTGAGCCTCTTCCATTGCAAGAGAAATAGCTGCACAAATGTTTCTGCGCCATTTTAGTGATATGCTCAGCATTTCTTCGTGTATTTCTGCCAAATGTGCTCTTAATTATTTTTTATATCATGTCTTCTCCATTAGATAGCGATGTTTCTCAAAGTTAGTAACGATGTCCACTTTATTTGATTCTTCTACTGGTTCATGGAATAGATTTCTGCACTTTAGGGTGTGTTCTGCGTGAAAAAGAAGCTTCAGACACTTTGGGGACCGCCTTACTGAAATAACTTCTCCAGGATGAATCCTGAAAGAACTAGGCCAATAACCCAAAGAATTATATAATTTTTTTTTTAGCTTGAAGGGACCTTAGGGATCATTTTTTCCAGATCTTCCATTTTACAAATTAGGAAACTGAGTCCTGGTGTATTAGTGGGAGAACCAGGATCACAACCTGTTCCTTCCAACTGGCAAGTCTAGCGCTTTCTCAGCAGTATCTACTGCTTCTTGGATTGTCATTTATTTTCCAGGTGACTTCTGCATATTATGGGTGTATGGGGGTGTGTGTGTGTGTGTGTGTTAGGACTTTATAGCCTTGCCAGTTTACAGAAACAAATATATTTAACATAGAAGAAAGAAGAGAGACGTAAATTCAAGGGAGAATTTTCTCTCCTTGTTTTGATTAATAGCGTTGTTAAGGGAAAAATTAGTACACTGAAGACCAGAGATTTTAGGGAATGTAAAAATGATGCTATCAAACCTGTCTCTGCTGGAATAATCTTTCCTGGTCTCCAGGTTAAGGACTATCATCTTGGCCACCGGCTCGCTCGTGGGGCACAGAGGCGGTGCGGGTGTGCAGTGTGTAAGGAACGTACTCCAGGGGGAGGCTTGTGCACGTGGCTCGCGTGGCGGTGAAAGGGGCGGGGAGGGCCCGGGGAGGGCGCGGCGTGGAACCGCGGCCGGGCAGGGAGCCCGGAGCCGCGGGAGGCAGGTGGGAAGAGGGAGGGGTCTGCGCTCCCGCCGAGGTTCCCGGAACCCCGAGAGCTGCCGGGCCGGGAGGGGCGAGGCGGTCACTGCGCGGCGCCAGGAGCGGGAGAGGCGCCCGGAGAACTTGGCCCCGCGCTGCGCCCACCGCTCGCGCTCCTGAGCGGACGCAGGGAAGGGGACGCGGCGACATGGGTGAGTGCGCGGCGCGCGGTCGCGGCGGGCTCGGCCTCGGGAGCGGGGGTTGCGGGAGGAAAGTGGGCGTGGGTCTGCCTCGAAGTGTGCATCCCTCCCCGCCTCCGCCCTGGGCCTCCGGACTTGTCCTGGGAGCGAGGCGGCGCGGATGGGTGGCACCTGAAGGGGGGCTGGGGGAAGGTCTCAGCCCAGGAGTCCCGCGCCTGGGCGGCACGCGGGGAGTGAAGGGGTTCCGGGGACGTGGCCGTCCCCCCGTGTTCCACGTTTCAGCGTGCCGCTCGGGGAGCAAGTTGGGATGGGTTCGAGAAGTGGGAACTTCGTTCGACTTCCATTCGTATAGGTTTGCGTGCAGGAAGGCGCCGGGGCAGGGCGAGACTGGGGACACTTTCTAGTCCCTGTCCGAACGAAGTGCCGCAGTTGCACAAAAGGTCTGAAGTTGAGGCTGGGGCCGACTCTCTCCACAGCGGAGCTGGGCAAACGGCGAGGCAGAAGGGGCGTCCAAGCCGGCCCAGGTGGCCGGGCGCCGGAGTGCGCGCCGCTCAGCTGCGCTCAAGTTTCTAGACGGAGTCCCCGGCTCCGGAGTTGAGCTGCGGCAGCGGGGAAGGGCCTCAGGACTGTGACTGCTGGGGTGGGGGGTGGGGGGCCGGAGGACCGGGTGTGAAACAGGCAATCCCGGCGGAGCCCGAGGAGGTGGCGTCCCGTGAGAAGAGTTGGGACAAGGGCGCGGGAGGGGCCGGAGAGAAGGAATTGCGCATCCTGCAGACGTGGTTTGGTTTGTCCCGGGCGTCCCGAGAGTACCCGGCAAGGCTGCTTTTCACGGTTGCTGATTAGCGATCCCCGGGCAGTCCGGGCTTGCTATTCAACGCCAGTGTTCTCGTTTCTTCTCGTCCAAGTCCATTTCGCCCCTCCCCCCCGGCCTCTCCCTTGTCCTTTGTTGTGAGGGATTTCTTCCAGAGTGAAGGAGGCCTTTGGGATTGACGTGCTCGGGTGGAAATTCCTAAGTTCCCACAGGCTCAAGGGTTAGGGGATGCTTTGACTGCTAATCGGCGGAGTTTATAGACACAGGCCAACTTGGAAGAAAGGAAAAAAAGAGAAAGCCGAGGACATTTTTGCCTATGAATGTTAATTGTGGTCAAGACATTCATAGTCTCTTCTTGCATGACTCTGGATGAGTTTTAGAAAGACCCATTTTTAGGACCTTTGAATAAAATAGTGTTGCAAATGATCTCCAGAATGAACTGTCTTGAAAAGTTTTCTGAAACCGAAGTATTTTCAAGTTATAAAGGAAAGATCAAACATTTCCCCAAGAATAGCAGAATGATTTTCAGGCCTTCTTTCTTTCCCTCTTTCCCTCTTTCCCTCTTTCCCTCTTTCTTTCTTTCTTTCCCTCTTTCTTTCTTTCTTTCTTTCTTTCTTTCTTTCTTTCTTTCTTTCTTTCTTTCTCTTTCTTTTTGTAGTACAAGGGCATATAAACTCTTGTTAGAATAGCACATAGAGGGAAAAAGCTCTCATAAATGGAAAACCAAAATAATTGACTTATGTAATCTATCCACTTTACTAAAAGCATTAAGATGCTGTTTGGATCCAATATAAAACCTCTAAAAAGAGTGACATTGTTTACCTTGAAAACTTAAGCTTTAGTGGACTATCTCTCAAAGGGTAAGGTACTCAAAATCTTGAAGTTAATTATTCCTCTATCTTGCATTTCCAAAGTGTGACGAAAACAGTTGGTCTTGGATTTTACTTCATTGCCCTTAAGTTACACATGATCCCCGGTTGTAGGAAAGTGTTCTCCTGAGGAAGTGGAGTTAACATCTGCTGATCCTGAGAGTGGCCTCCACCTCTTCAGAGTCCCCAGTTCCACCTGTAAAGTGACAGATCCCTAAAATTTGTCTCTTCCTTGTTCTGCCAGGAATGGACTACATTTTCCTGTTATATGTGAGGTCACTGAAAACTCAAGTAGGTGCCAGATGGCTGGTAGGAGAGAGTGGGTAGAGGAAGCCAGTGAGAAGCCAGAGGTCAGGGAAGTAGAGGAGAGAATAAATAGCAGTGGAGAGTGAAGGCACGGAGGCAGGACTCGGGACAGTGGCCCAGACACACAGTCCAGAAATAGGAAGCGCCAAGGACCGGTGGGGGCCGATGAGAGAAAGAAGGAAGGAAATCTGTCCAGCAACAAGAGAGAAAACACTTGGTCGCTTAAGGCCATCTTTCTCCTCTTCTTTTAACTTACTTGTGAAAAACACAGAAGAACTTCATTGCTTAGAACTTCTTTTATTTGGTGGTAGTAGGGGGTGAGGGTTTAGCACTGGAGTCCAAATTGCTAGGATAAAGGGGAAAACAGTGTAGCAGAATGCCTGACTATGCCAGCAAGCTGAATCCATCTTTCCCTGGTGTCATGACAACTGAAATTTATCATTTAGAGAAGGGAAGATGGTGCTGCGGGTGAATATAGAAAGCAATTTTTGCCTGACTCAGAAGAAGAAATACATACTCTAGCACCATGGAAGAATGGGAGTAATTGGTTAGTCAAATATTCTGAATAATTGATAGCCACGTCTTAATACAGAAGGCTAACCCTCAAAAAAAGCTATTTGCATAGTAGGCAAATTGCGATTTTGGCATCTTTTGCCTCCTCCTTTTAACTTCCTCAGTGATGCCTGCAGCTTATCTAGGTATGCAGCAAGGTTTTCCCTCTGCCCCCAGGTTTTGCTTTCCAGAAAGGATCTGATGAAATATTTCATACTCAAAAATGCAGGATTAACTCCTTACTAAGAATAGTTATATTTTAACTGCAAGGTTGATTTAAACCTGAAAGGTTTCTAATTGCAGAATTTCATGCTCCAGTATGAGATAAGTCAGGAATATTTTAAGTGCTCCTCTAACTACATCACTTACTGTTCTTTATTTTATTTAAAAAAAATGATTTTTAGTTCCAGAGATGATATTATGGAAAGTTTCATGGAGGGAGTGGTATTGAACTTGGTGGTATTTGGAGGGATGTGGAGGATCTGGGAAGAATAATGGGCCCCGTCTTAAAGCAGTAAGGCAGTGAATTTGGGGGAGCAGAAAGCCATGGAGCTGGGTTGACAGGATTGGACATGATTTTGGAGAGCCTTGAGAAGCAACCAGAGGAATTTAGAGTTTACTTAATAGGAAATAGGGAGTCATGAAATGTTTCTGAGCAGGGAAGAGTTGTAATGAAATTAGTGTTTAAGGAAGATAAATTGGGCAGTGTTGTTTAAGATAAAGGATAATTTGGAGAGGGTAGAAGCAGCTGTCACAGTAATCCTGAAGTAGTATGGTCCACATCTAGTTTAGTCGTAGTAGAATAGTGGCAATGGTGGAAGTGGAGAGAAAAAGATGGACGAATGATGTTTCTAAGGAAAAGTCTAAAAAATTAGGAAACTGAGCAATAAACAAGAGAATGAGATATTTTCTGGAGAATTGAAACCTTGAGGACTGGGGAACTAGTAGGTCCCTTGATAGAATATTTAAAGGATAAAACGGTTTATTTTCTGGATGCTTTGGACAGAAGATTAATTTCACTTGTGAAATGCTAATTACAAGGTGATGGCTAGACATCTAAACACAAACTTAGTAGGTTGGAAATATATAGTAAATAGAGCCCAAGAACAAGAAGGAAAATAAAGATGAGAGGGTACCAACCTGTGGTGAGAGGTAAAGCCGTATAATGAATTATCTGTTTGATGGCAAGAGTATAAGGTGGGCTGGTTGAGGGAAAGGGGAAAAAAAGATAAACACTGTGTGCAGGAAAAGAACCATCAACCACATAACATGCATAAATACCCTAAAATTAGAACAGTGGAATGTGACATCTTTAACATTCAGTGTTAGATCTGGGAGTCCATACATTTTGACAAGAAGAAAATCAGGCAGAAATATTTTGCTCTCATTCAATTTCAGTAAAAAGGGACCTGGTTAAGGATCTGTAAAATTATTTGCAAATTTAGGCAAAGAATATTGAGACATGGCGTTGTCTGGGACTCACACTGTTTTCAGGAAATACAAGCCTCCCAGAGGCAGTTATGAACAAGGTACGAAGGGCTGGGATTTGAAGCAGGAGAAGCAAATGATGATCATGCAAATCTTGGGGATCCTATTAACTCTTTTGTTTGATGAGAAGGTGGAACATAATTCTATACATTTTATGTAGCTCAGATCTTGAACTACATGTATAGAAGATACACTTGAGCTATTTCCATTAAGCAAATCAGGAACATTTTAAGGATGTTAGACTATTAGGTAAAACTTTGAAGTTTGGCCTCAAGTATGTTACATTCCTAAGAAAATTATAATAGTCTGATAGTTTACAAGTGAAAATTTGATATGTTTTCTGAAACACATATGATGGAGGGTTGAAACTAGTGAGAACTATGAAGTCTCGGCAGTCACACGGAAGTTTCACGGCAGAACACTTGAGTGCAGAAATTCATGCCTGGGTGGAAATGTATGAGTAGAATGCTGGGGTAAGCTCTACTCAGAACAACTTCAAATAACATCAGCTAATACTTCTTATATATTTTATTTATTTTAAATTTGAAGTTTCTTAGGCTATTGTAGATTACTATTGATTTTACTTAAATTTGAGTTTGTGCCATAAATTGGAATGTAGGTCAATTAGCATAAATCCTTCGTTCAATATCTTCTTGTTACAATAAACTAAATGTTTTGTAGTGAACTGTTAAGACACTTGCTTTACTTTCCAAGAAGGTGTTAACTGTACAGAAAACATAATTTGAATTGGCATGGTGTCAACTAAAAATACATGTAGTCTTAACCATACTTTTTTTTTGAAAGATATGTTTCTAAATTAAATATGTAAGATTCAATTTATTAAAACTTGCAAGGTAAATCTCATTTTATTATTTTTAACAGGAAAGGGTCAGAGCTGTCATTTATAATTACAGAAATATAGGTCTTTCTCCTAGACAGTTGAAAAACAAATACAAATTAGGGTAAATGAGATGGGTTTAAAGTCAAGGACAGAATTAGTTTCAACCTAGAAACTTAGAGGCCTTAAAAAAGAATCAGCTTCTGACTATGTCAACCTGACTGATTTGAGGTCATTCTATTTTCAACCATTTGACAAGAGCTGAGGAAATGAGGATAGATAATGTGAAGCCACCTTCTCTACACTCAGTGCTCCTGACATAGCAGACAGACAAAACCACGTCCCAACCAGCGGTGAAGCTGTATCACCAGCACACCCAGGGTCCTGCACACCGCGTGCAGAAGGCACTGTGACACGGAGCTAACACAGATTCTCCTCTGCAGTTTGTTCAGACAACCTATCAAAGTAGTCACTTACTACTTTCCCTACCACGTGTGAGATCAGCCCAAAGAACATAATGATAGCAAAATAAATATCTCTTGCCATCTCTATAAGACTTCTTGTTCTAGAACCTTTGATTTTATGGTCTAAATAGAATAACTTAGAGAATATGTTAAAAACTAATTTCAGGCTCCCACTGCCAAGACTCAGGGCCAGAGGTTTGGGCTGGAGCCGCGGACCTGCAGCTGGAACGGGCAGTTCAGCCAGTGCTGAGGATGAAGTCTGGGACCCGCTTGGAGAAACAGCTCTGGCATGCCCTCTGTCCTCCATCAGGCGAGCTGGGCTGGCCCTTGTGGCTCTCATTCCTCTACTTGTATCTTGTTGAGACTTAAACCGGTTAAGTCTTTGTGTAGTTGCTGTCTCACCTTATGATGGGGTGAGTTTACTGAAACTCCTCCCCTGAAAATTACTAATGATTTCCAGTCTCATTGTTCGAAGTATTATTTCTGTGTGTGTAACTCGGGAACCTGTATCTCTCTCCTTGACTGTCTGCTGTCTCCAGCCAGCCACCCTCCAGTGCTTCATCTTCAGTTTGTGCAAAACTGAAATCCTCCTTCCAGGATCGTACTGGTCCCCGCAGCCCTTTCCTTGCCCTCTTCCTCCTCTTTCTTTTTCTTGATGACTCAGTTACACCTGGCCTGGTTGCACTGCTGTCACAGCACCTCTTAACGTCCACACTGTCTTCTGTGGCATTGCAGCTGCTTCCCACCAGCTCCTCACCCCACTCCAGCCCCGACGCCAAGGTCTTTCCACTGCAGGTTACTTCCCTCTTCAGTCTCCCCTCAAATCATGCCCATATGACGCTCAAAACACCCCATCCAGCACAGGTCTTACGTCTCCAACGTCATTTCCTGCTACCGTCTCTCATGCATTTAATCGCTTAACTGAAAGAAACTACAAACTGATTTCATCTACTCAGCCTTTGCCTTTTCTTCCCTCCAGCTGTTTGACCATGCCTGTTTTTCCTCTGTGGCATGCCCCTTCTGTCTCTCCATGGAAATGCAAAACTACTGAACCTTCATTAGCTCAGCTCAAATATAGCTCCCGTAGGAAAAGTTTCCCTGACCTGCCCAGCTTTGTGTTTTCCAAAGCATGGGATATATACTAGCAAAATGCAAAGTGTTTTTATTTTTTGTATTTAACAAATACTTCTATAGTATTTAATATGTGCCATGAATTATTTTAAATGCTTTATAAGTACTTAGTTATTTAATCTCATAACAGTGCTGTAAGTATTATTATTATCATCTTCATTTTTACACAGAGAGGTTTAAATAATTTGCTAAACAGGTGAACGGGGATTTAAACTCAGGCAGCCTGGCTCCGGGGGTCCATGTTTTACCACCTTTCCATTTTAGGTGGTTCAAGGACATGGCATCAGGTAAAACTGACTGCTACAGTGATAAAGTTTATTCTCATCTCAGCTTTCTCTCAGTTCTTTTGATTAAGTCAAAAAGAAATCCTAATTTGTTGTTAGAAGATACATTTTCACAGCAATTACCTGAACAGATCCCCCTTTACATAACGTGATAAATGCATCCTGGTCTAGGTAAACTGACAGGTAAAGTGATACTCAAGTCAAAAAAAGGTAAAATAAGTAAAAATTACCAATGATACTCCAGATATTTCCCCTTTATAATAAAGAAAGGGCAAGTCCTAGACTTTGAGTCTTTGGTAATCATTGCTTTTAAGATAGGAAGCACTGATTTTCTATTTATGATAGAGATTTAAAGTTTTATTCAAAATACATTTCAGTAAAAATGTAAATTGTGTTTCAAAGTATGAAGTAAGTAAGAGTAACGATGGTCACCCAGTATGGAGCAAACCACACACCCGGGGGCAATTTAGTTCTGTGCAAGTGGGTGAAACGTTAGTGTCTCAATAAATTCTTACCCTAATTTATTCACGAATCAGCCATGGAACTTGGGCACTTTTGTCACTTAACCGTTTGGGCCTCAATGCATACTTGGTAGGAATAAAACCAACAATATTTATCTTACAGGGAAGTTTGTAGGAAAAAAGGAGGGTGTTTGAAAACAGCCCTTTGCGTGCAGTAAGCGCTGACCGAAGCGCTCTGTGTCGCACGTGGCGGGGAGAGCGTGCTGAGAACCGCGCGGTGCGCGCGCGCCCGGGGCCTGGGAAGCTCCGCACCGCGTGCTGGTCTGCCTTTCCTCCTTGCGCCCGGCGCCCTGCCTCTGCGTCTGCTGTGCTGCTGAGCTGCGGATGTGTGTTTCCTCCCCCGGGTATCTGAGGTCTTGTCCGGATTCTGAAGGCAGCACCTTCCAGATAATCGGCAAAAAACCCCCAGCAGACCGTTACCATCAAGCTTTTTGGCTAACCCCGTTTCCCTCATTAACTTAGTAGAAAGTTACAAAAATACAAAATTTGACTCCTGTTGCTGAAACGTATGTCTAGAATGAGGCGTGGCAGGAGACAGGAAAGGAGTCAGGAGCCTGGAATGAGCGTGTGTTTCCAGGACGGGGTCAGGGATGTGGCGCAGGAGGGAATCAGCACTGGGCCCAAGACCCTGATGAGATGGGAAATGTGGAGGCAAGAAGGACCTAGAAGAATCCTCGGAAACAGACGCCGCAGAGTTAGTGCGACTTCAGCAGTCTCCCAGGAGGACAGCCTTTCGAGACACGGATGACCGGCAGTGTTCAGTGCAACAGGAGGAGGAAGAGGGGTGACATTTCTTTTGCATTAATGGCATTTTTGTTGATCTAAGCCCATTGAAATTAGAGTGTTTTTCATAAAGGGGTGAAGATACAAGCAGATTTCAAGGACTGAAAACAGGAAAGAGGACAGAGAGAAGTAGGGACAAGAGGAAGGAGAGAGAAAGGAAGAAAGAATTTGGAGGGACCCAAGGTCAAGGAAGGTTTTTATCAGGTGGGAAAGAGCACGAACTGCTTCATATTTTAAGAAAAGGCGAATGACCTTGGGGAGAGGCATAAACTGCACACACCATGGAATGACAGGGTCCCTGAGAATGCAGTACAAAATGACAATTAACAAGAACTATTTGTATTACTTAAACAGAGTTTTTAAGGTTAAAATATATATATATATATATATAGAGAGAGAGAGAGAGAGAGGGGCATTTGAGGATTTTTGATGGCATTTGAGGATTTTTTTTTAACATGGACGATGCTTCTTGACTGTTTAAATTGTGTTACAATACGTCCAGCAAAGATGCCATAGTTTGTCTGTTCTGACATATTGTGTTGATTTTTCTCATGTTTCATTTTTAGATGATAGTTATACCTTTAATACTAAGAATATATAGATAAATATATGATCTATATTCAAACAGTTAAATGAAGCAACAGAGATGAAGCGTAATATGGTTGAATATTCCCCTGGACCAGAAACTGAGAGTGAGTGGTTCTTCTCCGAGCAACACTGCTATAGATCCGCCTTCCCTTTTCCCTCAGGTGTAAAGGGAGGACTTGGATTAAGTGGCCTATAAGGTTCCAGTAAGCCAAAAATGCCCCCCTAAGCTGGTAAACAAACACGCGAAAAAGTAAGCACAACATATTGATGAGGATGGTGTCCTGGCAGGGTCTCTCAAAATGGCAAGCAGCTCTGTCCTTCCAAGTCATTTCTCTGTGGTTTCAACGCACACTTTGTAACAAGGAAGACTCTTGAGGCTTCAGGCAGAAGATTTTGGTATTTTTCTTTCTTCCTGGCCTTAGATGTATATTTTTTATACTTACCAAGTGAGGATTAAAGAAATGACTGAAACAAAACATACAGCATTTCCAGGCATTATCTAAGGCTTCAGTAGCTTACATTGCTCACTTAGAATTCATCACGTATCATTATTAATATCTCACTAATGAGTGAGGGAACTGGTTGACATATTTTGTATTCCTTCTGCTGCTAGGATCCTAAACTTTTGAGGCTATATGTGTGTGGGGGAGTGGGGGCCAGTTTCTTATTTCTGCATTTTCTTTGATTTGTTTAATTTTTATATGTGTGAGTACACAGTGGTATCCTGTGAGGTTTTTGTAATTAAAAAGGAATCATTTTGCAAGTCTTAGAAATAGATTTTTAACCATCAACAATGTTCTCTGCTGGTGAAAAATACCACCATGGTTAATTCCTAGTCTATGAGTCCCAGACAAACATTTGTTAAAAAGAAATATCTTAGGGCATAAAGAAGGAGATGGCATTTGAGAATATAAAATAAAATACAAAACATAAAAATAAAATCTAACTCATGGCTGGCTTATCCCTTCTGGGTGTAGTGTTTGGTGTTGGCTATTTCTTTTATTTGAGACAAAAAAAATATGTAAAAGAAGTGCTGAAATGGAATTGTCGTTTCCAAAAATGCTGAACACCAAGTACACGGTAAATATATTTACTTTAGCAGGTGTTTGCTATTAGACGTAAGTCAGCTATTGACTTCAATCTAGATTTGAGGCACAGATAAGGAACATTAGGTACTAAAGGAGTTTTCTGCCATATCCTGTTTCAGTTTTTCTACTAAATAGTAGACAAAGGGCAATCTCATGATGCAGTGTTAAGTACACAAGACACATGCAACCACATTGTCCATTACTGTCACTGTTGTACACACTCTTTCCTTCCTGAAGGAAGATTTACAAAGAATAATACAGCTTTGTTTGTTGATTGTATATGAGAAAGGAAATTCAGGGTAGCAAGTCTCTAGAGAAGAAAAGTCCAGAGCAACTCTTAATGTACATGCACAATTTGTTAAGTAATTGGCTCCTTAGGTATAAATGAAGTAGCGATGACTAAAAAAGTTAGTGTGATTAATTAGTTTCATTCATTTCACAGCAATTACCTTAGTAAACGTCCCTTTACATAACATGATAAATACATCAATTTAAATAAATTGAGAGATAAAGTCATACTCCACTCAAAGGAAGTTAAAACAATTTTAAATACCAGTGGTAGCTCACATACCTCATTGCAGCATATTAAAATCATCGTTGTGGTGGAATCATTGTACCCAGGGCCACCAACACTTCCACAGCAAAAGAATACTCTGTATTGTATACTAGAAATTATTAGAGAGTAGATCTTAAGCATTCTCACCATTAAAAAGTAACTGTGAGGTGATGGATGTGTTAATTGACATACTATGGTAATCATTTACAATGTATACATAGATCATCCCGTTGTATACTCTAAATATATGCAATTTTATTTGTCAGTTTTACCTCATAAAAGCAGAAAAAATTGAAGAAAGTGAAAAACTAAATGAAAAAAGAGTACTCCTCCCCCCCAAACAGCTTCTTATATTTACTTTAATATTGATTTGACCAAACAAGAATTTCTTAAGGGTCAGCCACATTGCCGACCCTTCCACACCTAATGACAGCGAAGGACACAGGGTAACTGTAATTTCTGCTCCAGAGGGGTTTGGGTGTTACTCTGGAGGTACACAACACATGCAGGAAACTATCTGAGCATTTGATACCATTAGATAGTGGAGATCAGACTAGTGTAATGCCCCTGAAACCACTGGCCCAGAGCAGAAGAGCGCAATGCCGGCTACAGTCAGCAGGGGCAGTTCTCTGACTGAGGAGCCTTGGAGGGAACCTGGACTTCCCGGCAGAGAGCAGGTGGCAGGAAGGGCAGGCGCAGAGCCGAGGGCGGGGGAGCGCGCTCTGGGCCCCGCCGGAGTCGGCTTCCTTCTGGATGGAGGCTGCAGATTTTTCCACTCCTGTGACCACTGGGATAGGGTGGGGGTTCCACCCCGATAGAAGCTGCCTCTTTGATGTCCAGGCTATTTGTCTGCTTAACTTTCTCTTTGACCTCTGCAGTGGACTGACTGCCTGCCCTCTCCCGTTCATTTACACAATACTCCGTCAACTCTTTTGTTTTCTTACTATATTCCCCCAGATCTTACAAACGTTTTTGGCTCACGCGGGCAGCCCTTTCAACATTAGTCATTTCCACCTCTGCTTCCTTCCCTCAACCTTGGCTCCCATAACTCACCCCTGGATTGTGTCACTGTGGGATTTGCTGACTGTGTAAATGAAAACCACCCCTGCTCACACCACCAGTAACATCGCACAACACCAGAGGGCACGATTCATATCACACTGCGCATGCCCCAAGGGGTTCCTGCCGGGTGGAACCTGGGGGAGGGTGCCTGGTGGTGAGCAGAGGAGGGTCCACTAGTCACAGCATCTCACCCTTCTGTTCCCTCACTCCTCCTCATTGTCCTCCCAGAGCCCTGGGAGCCTCATCGTTTTGGCTTTCCTTCTGCTCCGGCTGGTCATTACGTCCCTCTGTTCAGTCATGGCCCAGGGCTCCAGCCACTCTTTTGCAAATATTCTTAGCTCCTTTGATCTTTTCTCCAAGAGGGTCTGGATTATTGCAGCAGAGCGGGGAGGAAGGCTTCATGTAAGAACTGAGAAGGTGGTCCTAGTGCGTGATCATGCAATTGTAGCATTTCAGACCCGGAGTGATAGGGAAATTAGCAGATTTTGTCACAAATGTAGCAGAAAGGAAGGAAATACGAGAGATAATGAGAAGAAAAGCTATCTTTTTGTTTCTTAGACTAACAGCCAGAAGTTAATATTCTGATGAGAGAGAGGAAGGAATTATCAAGAATGAGCACAAACAAACTGAAAATATTCGCAGTTCAGGCAACTGCCAATTAATTCAACTTCATAGATCAAATCCCACATTATTAAATAGGAGGGTGATCTGGTATGACTTCTACCAGCCCAGGGATTCGGGATTGCTGTGTTAATCTGCTTATCCAGAGGGGTGTTCTGTTACTTCCTGCTACCCACGTGGTCCTCCTTGGAAACTGTGCAAGATGACAACCTTTCCGGATGAAACAGTATTTTACTAAGATTATGCAATTGGCTTCATTCCCTATCTGAGTAGAACCTTCAAACAAGCTCTTAAGGTCTAATTTCTGTGATACAATCAGATATAATCAGAAATTTGTGTATGCTGTGACATATTCAGAAATTTATAAAATTTGACTTAAAGATGTAAGGACATCCGCTTATAAGTGAAATAATTTAATTCAACATACTTAATGACAAATTCTGACTTAATGGACAATTACACTATTCAAACTAAGGTAAAAAATGAAAAATTTGAAACTTTAGGTATCAGAGAATTTGATATAGTTAAGCGTTGATAATGATGGAATACCAACAACTTTTTATCCCTAATTATTTATGTATTTTTTTTCCTTTTCCATATTTTTAATCCTTAATATGCATGATTTGAGATGAAGGGCAAAGAAGAAAGATCTTTTTTCTTAACACATCTCATTTCACGTTCTTACCTGTCAGTGTCCCTAACGCTGGGACACTCTTCTATTTCCTTTCTTTTTTTGCCACTCTATTTTTTCCCTTTTCTTGCTTTTTCTTAGTTCTTGAAGTTCAAAATGATGAATATTTGAAGAAGGCTATTACCCTTGGGGTTGAAAGACTCCTTCAGTTCTCTTTCATCTTCTATGTAAAGGACTGACCCAAAGCAACGTAATTCAGGTAAAACACTATATAATGAAAGTAAAGAGTTCTGCACAGGTGAGTTTTAAAAAACTAAGTGGATATCTGTAATGACGTCTCTTCATTTTCCACCGAAGCTTTCTTAAATTAATACGTGGTGCTCCGCACCGCGGAGTTTCTAGATGCAGGCGTTACAGGGAGTATCTCTCTACCCCGATCGCTGAAGAGCACTGGTGGGCGTGACTGACCTTCCGGTTCCTGCCAGGGCTGCAGAACCGAGGTACAAGGAGCTGGCTGCTCTCAAGTTCAGCCAGTCCTGCTGTTTTCTTGGTCACTGGCTTTCTTCTTCTGTCCCAGTGGCTGTGGCTCTCTGTTTATTTATTGGCTGTTTAGTATGAGAAAGCATCTAGTCTTTGATCATTGACAACAAATTAGAGCAATGAGCATGCCCATCACGGTCCATCGGGTATAATCTTAGGCTGTTAGGCTCTTGGCTGGTTTGCTGCACTTTACTGTCCTGAAAGTTTGAGAAATCTGACTGCTTTGTTGGTTGTTGTTTTTCTATTCTTATTAACACTTGCCAAACCTTTTGTCGTGCATCTTTAGAACCATGACAGCTTCTAGGTCAAATTTCAGTTTTGATCCCTGCATCTTTAGAAGAAAAGCTGAGAACTGAAATAGCCATTTCCTCTCAGTGATTGCAATGGGTGCTGATTAAGCTGCATGCTGGTGGTTGGAGTCATAGCAACAAGTCCTACTTGCTATCTTTCAAGAATCTCAATTAAGTTTCTTTGGTCTTTGAATATCTAACTACAGAAAAAGTTTAATTTCCTAGGGAAAATGAATATGTCCTTTTCTTGGAGAAAAACATCATAGAGTTAATTAAGCATACTTTTCTAAGGTTTATTTCTGAACTAAGCTAGAAATTATTTGTACTCCTTTTTTTTTCTTCCAGTTTTCATAATTAGGCTTTCGATGGGCTTAATCTTTTAATTTTAAAATGATTAATTGCCAAGTTGTTGTGTACCATTGCTTGGGTTACTGAGATAAACATACCCAGCAGTAACAAGGAGAAGTTTGTTGAAGTTGCTACAACGTCAACAAATACTCAAGTTTTATTTTTAACAAAGACTCAGGACAGTTTGCAGTCAACAATGTTATTTTGAGAGGGGCTATAATTATTTTATTTTTCTAGAGAAAGGTAGATTTGGGGAGGTAATTAAGTTTTTGATACTGAATTCTACTACTATGTAAAATAGAATTTTTTCTTCCTTTTTTTGCAAGTCATAAATATTTGTAATTTCTCCCTATATGAAGATTTTTTTGGAGGCATAGAACTATAAAGCTTAGACTTCTCCCAGATGGCTTAATGGTGGGAAAAGTTTATATTATTTTACTTTTTAAATCAACTTGAATAGAATTTTATATTCTCCAATCCATTACTTTCTAGGAGAATCTGAACAAATCAACCTTCCCTGGCAAATTCATGGCACTTTCCTTCCATTTTTTGATTTAGAAAGTCAGTTCTCAAATCCTAGATTCACTGGTTTGGAAAGGTGATCTAAACTCCCTAAGCTTTCCTAAATTTCCTAAGTTATGGTATTCTATTTGTTATTTATAAGCCCAATAACAATACCGTATACTGCCTGGAGTTCTTGAGAAGTGTCAGTGATGGAGTACATTAAACTAGTGTAACAATGTGTCAGACCAAGAGATGGTGCTCAATATATACACGCATACACACACAACACATACACACATGCACACACATGACTATGAAAGTAAGTTTGTCTTACCAAGTCTTTTCTTTTTAAAGATTTATTTATCTATTTTTTATTGAAGTACAGTCAATTACAATGTATCAACTTCTGGTGTACAGCACAGTGTCCCAATCTTGCATATACATACATCTATTCGTTTTCACATTTTTTTCCATTTAAGTGTCTTACCAAGTCTTTAGTCTCAATTTTTTAAAGTCTATCATACAGGAAACTGTAGATTTGTGAGTATAAGACAAACTCCAATCAAATCAGTACTAATTTTTCAAACCCAATGCACAGTGTAGCCGTGTTTTTTTTTTTTTTTTTTTAGGAATAAACTAATGATTGATTTTGTGAATAGAAGATATTATTAGGTATAAACTAGAATTAAGAGCAAGACACCGCTCAAAGGATTTCTAAGGATGTCTTAAAAATCAGAACTTGTAAAGTCTATCTTCATAAACTATTCATGAAACAACTTTTAAATGTGTTATTTGCTAGACAGCATACTTCATGCTGGATATTGCCAGTACAAAGATGAATAAAATATGATACTTGATATAGTGATAAAACAGTTGGAGTTACAAGATATAACAGATGCTGCAGTGGAAGTTTGTATGGTGTGTCTGAGAAGAGAGTAGTTAAATTTCTCCTAAAACATCAGTGATGAATTCCTAGAGACCATCTAGGACTGAGCCATAAACTTGAAAATAGTTTGCCTGACACATGGATCAGGGTAAAGGCATTTTAGCCAGAGGAGTAGTATGAATAAAGCATTGAAGTGACAGAAGCATGAGCTGTTCAACAGATTGTAAGCAGATCAGCTGACTGGAGTGTACAGGTGGAGTGTGCCTTGATCAAGAGGACTGAAGAGGTAAACAGGAGGCAGACTGGGAGGTCTCCATCAACATCCTAAACAGCTGACCTTTGTTGTAGTAAACCTGATGGATTTGTAGTAGGTTGGTAAGACACTTAGATTTTTATTTCATTAAGATTATTCTAGCAGCACTGGAGAAAAAAAATATAAGTAGGAGATTAGAAAAAAACAAGAAAGAGTAAGAAAGATAATTTCTCAGAATAGAGGTCAAAATATCAAATAAAATACTAAAAGATCTAGTCTAAAAGTGTCTTAAACATAATTATATTCAAGTAACATTTATTGGAATGGAAGGATGGTTAAAGATCCAAAATTTAAGTTTTAATGTTCAAAGTGGAAAAATCATATGATCATTAGTGGATCTGTATTTAATACAATTCAATATTAATTACAAATAATTGCCAGTTATGGTAAAAACTGTAAGCAAATTAGGAGCAAAATAGAACATTTATAAACAGATCCAGGCTACCCTACAGAAAGCTACAAGCATCATTATATTTAATTGTGAGACACTAAAAGCATTCCCAATACAGTCAGTAATAGGACAAAGATGCTTATTCTGAAGATTACTATTCAGCACCACCGTAGATGTCCTAACCAACGCAATCGGAAAAGAAAAATTAATTAAAGAGGATGGATTGGAAAGAACAACGAATTTGTTGTTACTCAAGATGATGCATCTGTCTCTGTGGTAGCCTGAAAAGATGCTACAAAACAATTAGAGATAATGAGAGATCAGCAGTGGCACTTGGCATAAGGTCACCATATATAATCAGGAGTGTTACTGTATGTCAATAATAACAAAAGAAGGTTAATTAAAATCCAATTAACAATAGCAACACTTCTAAAAGAATCCTATCAATAAACATACCCCCCAAATATGAGATTTTAATGGCAAAAAGTAAATATGAATATATAACAGGATGTATTTGGTTAGTAACTGTGAAGTGGCATTATCGTAAATATTCCAATTCCCTTTTAAATTAATTTATATATTCAGTGTAATTCCAGTTAACAGTCCCAAATAATTTTTCATGGAACTGAGAAACTGATTCTAAAACTCTGTATGGAAAAGTGATGTTCTGCCAATTGTTCACAAAATTCTGAAAAAAAAAAAGGAGATGGGACTACGCCTAACAAATATCTAGATTTATTTCTTAAACTACAAGAATGATAACTGTGGTTTGAGCACTAAATAAACACAAAGGAGAGTGGAACTCAATAAAGCAGATTCACGTTTCTCTGTGTACTTGATATATGATAAGAGAAATTACTAGTCATTGTAGGATTATTCAATGAGCAGTGTTGGGATAACTGGTTTGTATAAAGAAAGTGAAGAAATCATTTTAATGCCTCACACTTTCTGTAATATTTCACTCTGTATATGAAAATAAATTCTATAAGGCTCTAATAAGAGGGATCTAGTAATGATCTAGGTGTGGAAAACCATCTTAAAGTCGTAAAGTTCATGGAATTGAAATAGAGGAATGAATATAACAAAACAGAAACAGACTCATAGATACCGTATTCTAAAGTCTAACCTTGATGAATTCTTCTGGTCTCAGATGTGATTTCTGTTGGTCACTAATTATTCAAGCTTTTCTAAAATCTATTTCTTTGATTTGCCTATCAATCACTTATGCACAGAATAAAATATTATTTTAATATTTAAACCTGATTTCGGTGAGTATGTTAGCATATTAGACTGTCAGTTTGCAGAATATTAAGATGATAATTCTAGTGAACCAGATAGTGTCCAGGAGCTTAATTATGTAACTGCCTACACTGCTTATATCCAACCATATTAGGGAATGCAGGATTTCATATTTGTTTTAATTTTCTATATTTATTCAATTCTGGGATTTTGTTTTGTTTAACTCAGGGCAGTTCTGCTCATCAGTCCTGCAGTTTGTATAACGTGGTGGTGGTCTCTGAGTGACAGCTCCTCTGGGGCAGTCTGCGTTACTCGTAGGGTCACATGATGATCAGAAGCAGTGGATTCTCCATGAAATCTCCTGACTCACAGCGGGGGTCCGTCAGTGGAGCTCACTACCGGGTGCCATTCATCTATGCCTGTTACAGACTCAAGCCCCTGTGATAGTCAGCCCTCTTTGTTGTAAATCTTCACTTAATGAGTGCTCGTGGTGCACACCATTGGTTCTGAGTCACAACGTCACACTGTGAAGTCTGGTTTATTTAATTGCCTACAGTGAGCAAAATCACAGTTTTAACTTAAGAAACTAGTTTGAGAGACAACATATTTTAAACCACAGACAATGAGTTAAAAACTGTGAAGTAAACAAACAAACAAAAAAACTGGGGAAAAACATCAGTGCAAAGTATATTAAGATGACTTATTAAAATTGGGTAAGACAAGGCTGAATTAGAAGTCTGTCTAACTCACTGAATTTTCAAATATGAATAGCATGTTTTTAATTCCTAGCACACACGAGGGATTCAAAGCAACTGTTACCATGGTTTTGGGAAAGAAAAATCTTCTATTTCTACCTCAGTGAATGGATCAGAATGATTTAAAATTACCTCGGCACCCTTTATATAGGAATTAATTTGGTGTGATTTTAGGATAGTTTGTTTTCCAGATAGATAACTAATAAAGCACTTTTCAAACCTAAGACTGTGATTCTAAGTACATTACTCTATCTTTGATTAAATCTTTTTTGTTGCATAAAAGTAAACGTTAACCTAGGATGGAATAATAAATTAACCAAATTAAAATGATGAATGTTTTAATATACAATATAAGTGTTTAAATGTTTCTAAAGAGTTGGCTAGAAACTGGTGAGAAATGAAACTCTGGAGGTATTAATGCAATGCTGAGGATCTGGGATTGTGCCGCTGTTGTTTGTCCATTAATTTCCTCACTAAATAGACATTGAGTGAATGCCCACTGTGTGCCTGCGGTGAGCCCGCACTCCGCTCGGTGCTGGGAATGTAATGATGATGGAATCTAGGTGGTTGGTGATACCACAGATATTCATAAACTCATGAGGGAGAAACACAAGTAGATAATCGCAACTCCGGCCTCGGTATTTGACAAGATCCAGTGAAAAATAACCCTTATTACTCACCCGAGTTTGGATTGAAGACAAATGCTCTGGCAGATGGAGCTCAGAGTGTTAGCTCTTTTTACTACTGACAGAGATCTTGGGGAACAGGACTTAAGCTAGTCTCTCCACAGGGGCTTTGTAGGACCTAAGCTCTGAGCTGGACAGACTCACCCAGATGCCGGCAGCGTGTACCCACGGCCACCTATCACAGCTTGCCCCTCCCCTGACCCGCGGCCCGGAGGAGCAGAGGATGCAGGTCAGAGCTGGAGGATTGTAGACGTGGAGACTTTGGGGATCATGGACCTCAGGGAACTCAGCATAGTTCAGAGGGTGTGCAAAGGTCGAGTGTTAGGAGAGACGTGTGGAGGGAGAGGTGGGCTCCGTGTGGTACAGGGGCTTGTGGTCGTGTTGGGCAGCTCCAGCTCTATCCTAGGAGCCACACGGACTGAGGGTTTTAAGCGCATGGTTGACATGGTCACATGATTTTTTAAAATGTCATCTAGAAAGCATTGTTCATGTGGATCTGAAAAGGACAAAACAGACTAAAAGTTCTACTCACCAGGCTCTTTTCATACGACAAGGTTGAGGCCATGCAACACAAACAGGGATGATAAGGATTTGAGGGGATAAGTTAGAAGACATTTGTTATTTCATCCTTGTAACCTCTTTTTAGCCATTTCACTGCTCATTAGCACCTCCACCAAAAGGGAGGACTGAGGAGCTGAGTCAGACCTTTCTAATGTTCTTTCAGAACTGTTCTGAGGAATAAGTAGTAATTTTTTTTAATTGCAATTAATAGTCACAGTGCGGTTTGGGGTTAACTGACAATTTCGTTTATTCATCCTGTCCTGAGATCTCATTAGCATGTATGATTGAGTCGGAAATGATTTTAATTATTTACTTGACCCTTTTAATTACCTCATTTTTCCTGTGATAGTTTGTAAGCTTTTTGCATATTTTCAATTTGATCACATCAAAGGAGTCGCAGCTTCAGTAAGATGGGCCCTACTGAAAACCCCACCACCACCACAAGCAGCAAAGCCACGCTCTGAAGTCCTGTGGAGCTCATTTTGGGATTAGATGAGAGGTGGAATCTTTCTTGGGTCATTCTTTTTTTCTTTTTAAAGATAAAACTTTTCCTCGGTGGATAAACTTTGTTGAAATTGGATTGCTTTTGGTTTGAAGACCTAGAGTGAGCCTGAAGGCTCAGTGGTCCCAATATTATCCTTCATCTAACTTCAGGAGCTACGGTATCTACAGAGTTCAGTCCTCTCAGTTTTGCCGTGTCGTTTCTTTAACCATCTGGTTCCATGTTTCACCATCTTTTTTGAGATGGGTGTTCACTGTTTTGCACACACTTTGTCTTCACTGACACAGCGTTGTGGTGGTATCAGGAATGGTCACAGGTGCCAGTGACTCGATGTGACCGTCCACTCATTCCGCTGTCACTTAACGCTCACTCCTGCTGTGCCCAGTAGTGTTTGCAGCCCTGTGCACCCAAGGCTAATAATCTCTGGTGATTATACGTGTAACTGCTCATGAGACATATTAACAGAGGTGTCTGCCATCACAGCACAGACAAGGGACCGGCTCCCTTCTCCTTCTTTATCAAAGAAGAGAACTTTGGATAAGGGTTTGAAGAATGGCAAGGAGTGTGTCAAAGCACAAAACACTGAGAATAAGCCAAGTAGAAGTTACTAACATACGTAAGAAAAAGCTCGGAGACAAAGATAATGGAAGTGTCCTCGGTTTTTATTTTCCACTGTGTTATCAAGGAGCTTTCTATCTAAATTTTAGATTTTAGAGTATGTGTATATGTGTATATGTATATATGTGTATATGTGTATATGTATATATGTGTATGTGTATATATGTATATATGTACATATGTGTATATATGTGTGTATGTATATATGTGTATGTGTGTATATGTATATGTGTGTATATGTGTATGTGTGTACGTGTGTATATGCATATATGTGTATATGTGTATATGTAGAGCCTGCAGCTATGAGAGCTGTACATTATCTTTGGAGAGCCCAGCCCCAAGCTGCATATTTCACGGTGTAGAACTTGAGGCCCAGAAAAGCGAAGACACTGAGCCAAGGCAGAGCAGGGTCTTCACACTGTCATCAGGCTGCTCGGGCATCCCCATGAAGGCAGGCAAAGCCTCTCTGCTGTTACCTTTGATGCCTTGTTTTCTGTTTCTTATTTGTGAATCCTTAGGAAGGGTTCAGAAGTTTTAAGCCAGACTCTTGTGAGAACCGGGGCGTTATCGGGGTTGGTGTGAGCCACAGTTTTGCGTGGGGTGTCCAGCAGCCACTGTTCACTCTACGGCATATTTGCCACCGAAGGTGATTTTGAGCGGAGGCTTAGCTCTTGAGTGTCCAGGGAAGTGTTAATAGACACCTGAAAATGCTTTTAGTCCCACAGCTCAAGATAAGAGCTCTCTGGAAGATTGATGATCCGTTCTACTATTTTTTTCTAGTGTGGACAAAAATATGTTATGAAGGAAAGAAAATTAGTGTGAGAGAGGTTTTGAGTCTGTGATTCAGGTCCCTGTAAGACTTGTAATAAATAAAGGAAGGCTGTGAAGAAACATTTGCACTCATCTTTCAGATCCGCAAAGGGAACAGCAGAGGACTCTGTTCTACCCAAGAGGTTTACATCTTCCCAGCCGCCAGCTCGACAGTTGTAGGGCACAGGGATTGTTCTGAGTATCTGCAATGCAGCTGCCGTATTTCTTAGAATATATAAACATATACCAATTCTACTTCCTTGAATTATAGAAGGTTTTGGGGAGCTTTTTTTTTTCTTTCATTTGCCTTTATTTGCCCAGGCAGTATAGGTTACAAATTTATCTTCAACAGATCCCATGTCATTTTAAAAAAAGATGTCAACTAACAGTTTTCAATAACAAAGATTTCAAAGAAGATTTTAAAGGGTTATTGGTAAAGTAAAACAGTTTGCAAGTGAAAAATGTTCATACTTTAAAACTTCATGTTCAGGATTTTTTGCTGTTGTTGTTTCTATGAGTCTTGCTAGAAATAATTACTGGCATGAATTTAACAATCATCGAAGATTTTGCATTTTAATGCAAATAAAATGATTTTGAGCAAAATGTCTATATGTTTTGTTAGTAGTAGAAGATACACTGGAATATTATATTGTTTTTAAAAATATTTCCAGCACAAGAAAATTTAAAACAAAGTTTCTGGTGCTTAGTAGCTACATCTGATACAAACCTAAAAGCATTTTGCTTTTTTAAAATTAATTTTAGAGCTAAGCTAGGGCTCTTTGAACTGATGAAAAATAAAGTTTATGCAGAGAATCATAATGTGAAAGCAAAGGAGAATGAATAATAGCGGCCTGGGAGAATTTAGGTCAATTACAGTGCACGTGACTCTCTTCTGACTGGAAATATTTTCCAAGTAGGGAACAAAGTACTCAGCTGCACACCCCAGCAGTGTGGCCGCACTTGCCCAGGAAATAACTGTTGCCACCGCCTGGAGTCCAAAAAACCCATAACTGACTTCCCTGAGATGTAATTTTTATCTCTATTTGTTTCTCCTTCTGAAACCCCAAAGCTACACATTATGTAAACTGTTGCCCAACCGAATTGCTGATTTCAACACCGTCACTATCTCACTTTCAGTTTTTCTGGAAAAATACATCAAATACTCTGTTTCAAAAACTTTGAAAAGGAAAGACAGTATCAATCAGAGACTTCAAGATCGTGTTCTTCCAGCACCATCTCTTCTGTTTTCTTGCCCATCTTCTGCCCTTTTTTGTTTGGTTCTCTTGTTAGTTGCAGCCTGTCTGCTTTCTCTCCCAAGAGAAGGATATCACAGAGCTGGACAGAAGCATAAAGGGGGAGGAGACAGATCTGGGGAGAGGAGTTATGGGATGTCTTTACGAATACGTTTGGTCCTTGTTTTTATCTGGAAGAGATGATTTGTTTAAAAACTGTATTTACATGCTACTCAGGCATATAAGCACCTACTCTACTTCCCTGTTTGATTCCAGTTTTGAAAATAAATGTGACTCAGAGAATAGGCTCATCGAGGTTTTGATGAGTAGTAACCTAAAGGCCAGTACAGGCTCCTTTCAGGAGCCCATGTTTTCAGTGCAGATAAAGGCAAAGCGTTTCTCAGTGCTGCCCTGAAGGACGGCTTTCGTGGGAGTTGGTGGCAGGGGTGGGTCAGTCTTGATCCAAGTTGCTAAGACAGTAGGGCTGTAGAAAATCTAAACACATCCTGTATTATAAAATTGGGCTGCAGGGGAGTGTCCGGAGGTGACCGATGCTGCAGGCAAACAGGCTTTTACTAGCAACTGGGCTCTTTCTGGGTTCTGTGTCCTTGCCTTTCCTAACGAAGGCGGTATTGTATTTGCAACTCTTGCTGGATTCCCCCAGGGCTGTGCTGGTCAGGCAGGAGGTGACTGCTGGTGCTGCCGGCTGACTCCTTTGTCCTGCAGCCCATGCTCCTCAGCTGGAAAGCAGCGGGCTGTGAGCATCGCAGGTGCCGACCCTGGAGAGCATGGGGAACTACCATTCAGAAGGCGCCTTCTTCCGACGGTTTACTGATTTGAATGAAGGGGTGACAAAGGACGTAGAATCTTGTTTTTCTTACACTTGCTGTTCCTGCCTTTTAATGTGACCTTTTATTTTCAGCACAAGGGGGTTGTTTGGCTTTGAAGATAAGGCCCTCTTGGATTCCTTTCTCCTTTTTCCTTTTTCGCTTGTGATGGTATTAAGCTCCGTAACCCTGCATATGACCCTTAAATCTAATTTGAATAAGGAAAGAAGTGAGCTTGGAACGAATTTGGTTTTTTCTTTCAAAGAGGGGAAGAACCATGGCCAATTCCCTTTGTGTATATTCCTTATGGCTCCATGTTTAATAAACATTTCTCCATGCATACATGGGTGAAAACACACACACACGCACACATGCACACAGACATGCACAGACACACACACACACTCACACACACACAAACCAACCAAGGACTGTATTAAAGAGGTTGTTGTTACTGTTTACTAGTATTTTTTTCTTCATCTTCCTTGATTTCTTTGTTTATTTTTCTTTTCTATTGAGAATCTCTTTATTGTATCTTCAAAACCTGCAGTGCTTTTCGCAGCCAAGCAGCCCATGTGTTTACTGCACCTAGAATGTGACCTTCTGCCTTCGGTTTCCTTCTCTGTTAAAAAGCTCGAGTCCGCCGTGTTTTTGTAAAAGCCCCCAAAGCAGATTTCCGGTGAAAACAAACCCGTTTGTCAAGAGGTGGCGAAGTGCTCGGGCAGAATTATTTCCAGAGAATTTGCCAAATATTTTTTGGTAGGAAAAGTTTTCTTTGATGAAAATGAAAAAAATAAAGGAAGAACACAGTGGAATATTTCAGTATCATTGTGTTTTAAAGAACAATAATATCTGAAAGCTACTGCTGAACTGGCCTTGAAAGTAAAAATAATTAGCTTTATCTTTTATACTCAATGATTACTCATCTTCAAAAAAAATCATTGTGGGCTGTTCTGTGGCATTTATTTAAAAATTAATAGGCATTTTCTGAAGCTGACATTGTAACTAACTGTACATCAATTTAAAACTTTAATAGGCATTATTTTTAGAGCAGTTTTAGGATTACAGAAGAACTGAGCAGAAAGTACAGAGTTCCTGTTTATTTCCTCATCCCTCCATGCACACACAGTTTCTGGTAATGGTAATGTTTTGCATCAGTGTAGCACATTTGTTACAATTGATCAGCCAATAATGACACATTATTATCAGCTAAAGTCCATAGTTTAGAGTTCATTCTTTGTGTTGTACACTATATGGGTTTGGTCAAATGTATAAAGACACGAATCTACCATAACAGTATCATACAGAGTAACTTCACACGGTAAAAATCCCCTGTGCCCCACCAATATGTCTCTCCCTCTGTCACTCCAGTCCCTGACAAGCACTGATCTTTTTACTGCATACATGTACGTACACTTTTGCCTTTTCCAGAATGTCATATAATTGAAATCATTCAGCATGAAGCTTTTTCAGATGGGCTTCTTTAACTTAGTAATACACATTCAAGATAAAAACTTCTCCTTGTCTCTTCATGGCTTGAAAACTTGTTGCTTTTAATTGCTGTGTAATATTCCATTGTTTGGATATACCACAATTTGTTTATCTATTCACCTTTCGAAGGACATTTTGGTTGTTCTAACTTTCTTGCAACTATGAATGAAGCTGCCATAAATATTTGTGTGCAGGTTTTTGTGTGAGTACAAGTTTTCAGCTCCTTTGGGTAAATACCAAGGAGTGTGATTGCTGGGTCGTGTGTAAGAGTACAACCATCCCTCGGTATCCTCGGACCTTTGGGTTCCCAAATCCTCGGATGCTCAAGTACCTCACATAAATGGCATAGTATTTACATCCTCCCTTATACGTTAAATCCCCTGTAGATTACGCATAATACCTAGTACAATGTAAATGCCATGTAAGTAGCTCATACCTCTAGCCTGAGAAAAGAGCAAGATTCAAAATTTGAAGTATAGTTTCTGCTGAACGCATAACACTTTCACACCATTGTAAAGCGGAAAAATCGTTAAGTCTAACCATCTTAGGTCACAGACCGTCCACAGTTACTTTTATCCATAATTTTTAATAGAAAAGCAACTAGTCTTACAATTAAACATCATTTTTTCAAAAGTCAAACAACTTTGCAGTTAAAGTAACATGAATTTTGTGCTTTCTAAGTTAGCAGTGTTCTGGGATGTGTCATGACACCACAGACTTTGAGGGGATCTTTAAAATCATTTAGTTTTTTTTAATATAATACAGATCAGAACTATAAAAGTTAAGTGTCTCGTCTAGGGTCAAAAAGCTAGTATGTGGCATGACTTCTTTCATGGACTTTTTAACATGATTTTCAATCTTGATCCTAAGAGAGATTTAGATCACCTTGTTTGTAATTACTAGGTTGGGGGACTGTGGTAGATTTATACTGACACCCCTGAGACCCTGAAAGGTTTCAGAGCAGTATCGGACTCGTCACAAGATGATTCAGTTCTATGCCTAGAATTCTATTCTACTTTTTAAATGTTTATATTTTATCATATTCAGGTTATTTGAAAACTTACCCCAAGTTTGGCAACGTGGTTTAAAAAAAAAAAAAAAGAAGTTTAGTTAGAACACATTGGTGCCAAGGAGTGTGATCTAATAGGAACTTATTTAAGAAAATCAATCAGAATATTTTTGAATTCCAAAGTAGACTGTTGGGCAGTGATTTTGTGGCATTCAGTAGGGGTGCTACCTCTTGGTGCCTCAGGTTTGTCCTCTCTAAAATAGGATGTGGATAATAGTTTCTATCTCATAGTGTTATTATAAGAATCAAAATAAATGTACACATTGCTTAGAACAACGTCTGGCAGTAGTTTTCTAACTAGTGTTACTTATAATTAAAGAAGACAGAGAACCAGACTCTCAGGATTGGCGTTTTGGGTCCTCTTTCACTTAAAACTCGTTCTAAAACCATCCCAGGTGGATGATTGGCCATTTCTATGTTATCTCAAAAATAGTTCCTGTCATTCACTAATGTTGTGTGGATATGGGGTGGGGGGGGGACAGTGAGGCAGGACCATGTCCCCTGAATTTTGATAATTGACTCTGCTATCAAAGCTGAGTCTTAAAATGCATCGCACTTAACGACGCATCACTAGGGACTGAGTTAGCCTGACCCCCGAGCCCCCGGCTCACCCAACATGCTGGTGTTCATCTCCGCTGTTACCGCGTTTTTAGATAATTTTAAGTAAACCAGTGTAATTACAGCAGTGACTGAATTGTGTGTGTGACTTGTGTGTGTGTGTGTGTGTGTGTGTGTGTGTGTGTGTGTTGAGGATCATCCCTAGGTGCACGGGAGGTTATTAAAGGGCAATCATGCAAAGGCGGTGTGCAGTACATCAGATCCTGAAGGGCGATGCTGGCTGTCCTGTGAGCTCTCGCCATGTAAGAAGCATTAAGCTCGGTGCTATGAAGATGGGGCCATTACTGTTTATGAAGTGTGAATATAGAGTCCCCCTAGGATGTTCAGTCTCCATCTATCCAGAAATTTTGAAAGTAGTGAATTTCACGTTTGTTTTTATGTGTCATTTCAACATCCTGCAAAGTGTCTGTGTTCTCCGTCCCGATTTCCTGAATGGATTTTGTAGAATGATTTGGTTGTTCCTCCGTCAGCCGTTCCCACCTTGCACTGCAGCTGTCCGCTCTGTGGACAGTAGGTTAAGTGGATGCATTTTGGGGGACTGAATTCCAAGCAGATTCAGTCTGTTTTCAGACACCAGTGACACTTCATTTCTCTCTCGTGCGGGCCTGTGACAGTGGGCCTCCCTGTGAACACAAGAAATTCTGGGCATTTGTAAATGATGCAGAAAATGGATCAAAGTAGCTCTTTGTCCAAAGTGAAGGCCAGAGTGAGGGTCAGCGGTGACTGCAGGGGGAAACCAAGGAGGGTTCCTTTAGTGGCAACCACACCTCCTTTCAGAAAACCTAGCACTCTGGCAAAGCAGACAACACGGATACAGACACATAAGACTGCAGCTCACTTTCAGATATGATCGAGATTCAGGCTTTTAATGGATGGCTAATATATACTCAGTGGGACCAGAGCCAAAGTTCTCCAGAGATCTCCAGAGATCAGTGAAAACTTGTCTTTCTGGTCAGGAAAAAAAAAAAAAAAAAGGAAAAAGAAAAAGACCAACATCTTTATTGAGAGTACAGTTTCGGCCATTTTTCACACGCTGCCCTCTCACTTAGCAAATGAATTTGGAAACAGGGTCTGGAAGCCGCTTTGTAGTTCTCAGTGGCAGTGGCTTTGCGAATACATTTCAGGTACAACTGCAGTTCCTACACCCGAAACCCCAAACTACAGAGTAGAACAGGAAACTTGCCTCCGAATGAACAATGGTTTCCTAAACTCTGTGGCATTCATTTCTCTAAGTGGCTGTCATTCAAAAGGTACTTTGGAGGTGAGTGATGCCATTCAAGTGTTTTGTTTGGCCCAACTAATTTTTTGCAGGAAATAGAAGGACGCGCCAGGATCTAGCATGCAGAGTCAGGGAAGGGCCAGGGTCACAGTTTACATTGGTGTACTCAGGGTTTGTGTACTTTGTGTCTTTGGAGTGCAGATCAACCCAGGGCAAATTGTTTTGGCTTTGCAGAAAATTACTACACAGATGTATTCCACTGCTTTCAATTTTATGAATCTGGAAAATTTATCTAACACCATGTAACCATTTTATTATTTTTTTGTTCTCCCCTCTTCCTAAAGGAAACACTATTTGGAGTTGATTTCAGTTTTCATGCGGTGTCGGGGAAAAGGCACTCTGACACATAGAATTTGCTCTGGCTTAGCCATCGCCACTGTCAGTATGAGCTGCCTCCTGTACTTCTGGTTGCCCCAAGACCTCACTCCAAAAGGGATTCTCTACTTTTATTCAAGCTCTCTTTGATATTCTGTTCAAAATATCGTTCTGCTCGAGACTGTGCAGTAGAAACTCTATGAAGATTTCTCTTCCCCTTGGTGAAGTTTATTCTATGTTGTGATATTCATAACATTTTGTTTAAATGCAAATAATCACAGAACAGACCTGCTAAACTGAACTCTGCTTCGATCTGGAACTTCAGGTAGGATTTGGCCTCATATTGTACTGTCCTCCTGAAGGCCTTTGAACTTCTGGAATAAGTTCTCCACTGCTTCACCAAAGCACGTGATAACAGGCAGCTGGCTGCCTGGTGGATCTGGGTGACAGTCCTCACTGTGTTTTGGAGACTGTAGGTGTGCTTACCGCGTCCCATGCTAAGTCTGGCATGTGAATTTGGGCTTGTTGGACAAGTTCAGAGAAGTGGCCCGAGCTTTATTCCATGTTGCTCTTTTATGTGTTCTTCCAAAATATCATCAGATACATCCAGAAGTTGCCAGGGAACTGTTTTCAGCATAGGTTTGCATTTATTTTATTTCCTGGCCATTTAAAGGCACAACAAATAAAAGTGCTTTTGATATTCGTACCACCGTCCATAGAAATCAGGAAAGAGAAGAACAGGTGAAGTTCTTCTTGGCTGCTGCCCTCCTTTAGAAGTCCAGCCCCAGGATCGCCACGCGCCCTTTCCTCTCCCTTCTCAGGGCCCCTTGTACGTGTGGTGTGCACTGACTCAGGACCACCTACCCCCGTCCCAAGTGTGTGCCTTCATCATCACCTCGGGTCTCACCTGTGATTTCTCTAGCCTGGAAGTGTAATATTTACAAGTTCATCTATAGAGTGGTTTATAGTTTAAAAGCATGTTCATGTATTATTTAGTGATAATACTTCATTGGGGGGATATTAACAATCAGAGATGTTTATTTGCCCAAGGACACAATCACACATTTGTCTAAATGGCACATTAGGGTCACGATCTGGGTCGGGGTCACCAGGTCAGGATGCATGGTCCAGCTGTTGACAGACCACTGACTCGTTCTGCATGAGGGACCTTCATCTCCACTCCGCTTCAGCAGCCTGTCCCCTCGAGCATCCAGCTGGCAGCACCCAGGGATGCTCCCCTTCTGAAACAGTAACTCCTGTGACTTCACTCTCTGACACGTCGCCCTCTCTCACTTCCCATCCTCATCTTCTCTCCGGTTCTGCTGGCACAGCCTTAGTTCGTACTTTTATTTCTCACCTTGATTGTAAAGATATCTTACTTTAGGCTTTCCCTCCCCCACCTCCAGGCTTCTCTTCCTTCAACCTACCTTCTACTCATGGCTTTTCTAGAAATACAAAAACTAACCAACCCTCTCCCAAGGTTAAAACCCTTCAGTGAATCTTCACTGACTTTATTTATTTATATTTATTTTTATTATTATGTTTTGATTTTTTTTTATTCACATTATTTTATTGTACCACTTATCCAGTCTGACAATAATGCCAAACTTAATTTACTACCTAGGGCAAGGGTAACGAAGAGGAATTTTATGAAGTCCAGTTAATTTTAGTTCTGAGATCTCAAGTGCTTAAAATTTTGGAATTCTTCGGACAAAAGAAAAATTCTACCAACAACCAAAATACCCAAAAGGTGAGATTAAAAAAACAACTGATTAACCATTAAAAATTATCCAACTCTTTAACAGATTACGATTGGTTGGAATTTTACTTAGTCTGTAGACCAAGGCAACTTTTCTTAAGCAAGACGCTTCTACTTTGATCTCTTAAAAAACAAACAAACAAACAAACAACAGTGGTCTAAAAGCATTCCAGAGCTATCTCTTGGGTCAGAACATTTGTTTATTTATTTTTACTGACATAGAGTTGATTTCCAATGTTGTGTTAGCCTCTGGTGTCCAGCATAGTGATTCAGTTATATATGTACACACACACACACACACACACACACACACACACACACACACATTCTTTTCCGTTGACTTTAAAACCCCCAGTGAGCTACAGAGGCCCTTCACAATTCTTCCCTCGTGTTCCCTCCTCTCCTTGGACATCCTACGCACAACGCGCACACACACACGCATCTTCACATGACTCTTGGGGTTGTTGAGTCCTGCCGAACGCTGCAAAAGATAGCGGAAGATACCTCTGTCTGCCTTGCCTCGTTCTACCACGAACAGTTCCTGGGGGTCCATGCGTAGTTGGCGTAAAACTTAACTCTGACCGTCATGCCTGATCCAAAGTAAATGACCGCAGAGTAGCTTTGTCATCACGATTATCAGCTTTAGGCCAGCCTCCCGCTAACCCCTGCCCTGATTTGGCTTGGTTTTCTTGTCCAGCCTTCTCGTTCCATCTTATCACACAATTTCAGTTTGTTGTTCTTTCATTCAGGTTTTCAACTAGGCTATAGGTTGTTTACGGGCAGGAGCTCAAGTATTTCTTCTAAGCACCTTCACATCTTGTAGAATGTCAGGTACGTAAGTATAAAGTAGGGGCTGATCTATGGATAAGTTCAATTAAAATGAAGACAACTTAGTGAAGTTCCTTGAGAGAAGGTGTCCTGTCATACGCCTTTGATACCTGCCTCAGCACTTAGCTTATTTGCAAAGCACAGAATCTTTGCTCAGTGATGGTGTAGGTAGGGCTACAGGGTGGAGAAGAGCTAATGGAAACACACGGAGAGACCGGAGGCTCTCGTGACGGGCAAAATGCTTCTGCTCAGTGTGTTCCGTCTTCATTTGTCAGCCTCTCTAAAGCCCGATGGTTCAGGTCTGGGCACTTCAAAGCTGCGTGCTCTGCAGGAGCTTTTTTTTTGAAAGCCTTTCCGGTGGAGAATTTTTTTTTTCTCCAGTTCCCTTGTTCCTATGTTTATATGAACAATTGTTAGATATGTTTTGATAGGCTTTATTTTAGTCTGGACCACTGAGTCATTTCTGTATGTTTTCCCCACTGCAGTATTGTGAAGTAATCCCTGACAGTATGCATACATGATTTGTTTTATTCTCAATTTCATATTTATAATAGGGAATAAAAAATACCATCATATTGTTACTTTTACCAAATGGTCCTCATTCCACACTGCCACCTCCATTTAAAATGCATTTTGCTTTCATAAGAAATATGATTGGGATTAAAATTGCATTACATTGCCTAGGAATATGATATTCAGTTGAAATGAATACTTAAAAATTTAAAAACTAGAGTCAGAGGATGAATTGATCAACCTTCCAGCCAAGCTGAATCAGTTGAACACCCCTGTGTTCAGATGAGCTGGGGAGTAGCTTCCCATCTCATAGAATCTGTGCCTGTGAAAATTTTAAAAATTTATTTGAAAAAGAAGTAATTTAGGATCTGATAGTTAAATTATACAGCCTAATTATTTATTTTAAAGTTATATGAAAGTTTATTATTTATATAATTATATAAAAAGTGTTAGCACTTTACAGAGATATATAAATTCCTAAATATAAACAAAGAAATGGAAAGATGAGGTCAAAAAATGGTGAAGGGAATCAGGGCAAAGAGAATTTAATTCAGAAAAGTGAAGTGAGGCTGAGCCCCAGTCGGCTTACTCCTCAGGCTGGCCCTGCTCTCAGAAAACAGGAACGGTGAAGGAAGAGCAGAAGTGATGAATCTTGTCTCTCAAAAGAGGTGAGCACCTGCCTCCTCACTGCGGGTGCGTTAGTCCTCAGCAGAAGAGATGATGTGTGTCTCTCTCAAGAGACGACCACCTGGCTCCTCACCTCGGAGGCACTGGGCCTTAGCCTCCTAGGTTCCACTTGACTCTTTAGGTGAGAAAATAACAGGTACTTCTGGGTATTTACCTGAAGAAAACAAAAACACTGATTTGAGAAGATACATGCACCTCCATGTTCATTGCAGCGTTATTTACAATAGCCCAGATGTGGAAGCAACCTCAGTGTCCATCAAGACGAATGGACAAAAATGTGGTAACTATATATTTATATATATATACACTCTGGAATACTATTTCCAGAAATTGTGCCATTTGTGACAACATGGACAGACTTAGAGGGTATTTTGCTAAGTGAAAAAAGTCAAACAGAGAAAGACAAAAACTGTATGGTTTCACTGACGTGTGGAATCTGAAAAACACAGCAAACAAAATGAAAACAGACTCATAGATATAAAGGAAAAGATTAGTGGTTGTCAGAGAGGAAGGGGCAGGGGGTTGGGCGAAGTAAGTGAAGGGTGTAACAGGTACAAGTTTCTGGTTATACATGAGTAAGTGACGGGGAGGGGATGTACAGCAGAAGGAATATGCTCAATAATATGAGAATAACTTTGTGTGGGAACAGACTGATTTACCATGGTGGTGATTTTGGAATGTGTACAAATATTGAATCACCATGTTGTGCACTGAAACTAATATAATATTGTATGTCAACCGTATTTCAGTTAAAATCTGTACATGTAAGTGTAGATAGCCCCGGGTGACCAGAGCCTGCCTTATCAGCGAAGCTGCGGACGACACTGCCTCTCTGGGAGGAGCCCCGCTGCACACGAGGCTGGGAGGAAGAGCTGGGGAATGTCACTGTGCACTCGTCTGTCACCCAGCTTCCATTGCTGCCGTGTTTGTCATGACTGTGAAGAAAAGATGATTTTCCACCACTGGGTTCACATTACTAGTTCCCTTTTAACCGTCACCGTGGAAGTTTACACTTTAGACCTGCCACGTGTCCAGCAGGCTTCAGAGCTGTGTAGTGCGTCGCAATAAGGAAAGCCGCAATTCTGTATCAACTGGCAGTGAAGGCGATTGAGGGAAGTAGCAACTAAATTTCTGCCATGCTCCTGCTTTGCAGGCGCTTGGCTGCTTCTCCTGTGGTTTGAAAGTTCTTCCCAGCAGTTTGTGCCTCATATCTTAAAGTGGATATAAATTTAGGTTTCTGAAAATGCTGCTCCCTGAGCCGTTTTCACATCTAGTGCACAGTTATCACTCTCTCAGAATACTTCTCTGTGGAAAACTGTCAGGCCGCGGGCAGAGGTTCCAACGCCGTGTATTTATAGGATTCTCAGCTGCAAAACTTGCAGAATCCTGGGATCCTCTTGGTGCAGGATACAACTTCCCTGCCCTTGACGTCCTTCTCTCGGTGGTAGAATTTAGGACTGTGGGTATTCAGAATGTGTGCCTGGCCCGTGATCGGAGCGCCACCCTGCCAGCGTTTAGCTTTGTGCTGAGGGGATTTCTGCTTTCTTCGGGCACTGCTCTACCGCAGGACTGGACTAGTGGAAAAGACGGGTCATCGTCCACATTATCGCATGATTTCATGGGCTCTGGGAAGACACTTGGCGTTAACACTTTTCACAAAAGAGACACTCAAGGATATTTGTGGAAAAGGTGCATGAATCAATGGCCCTTGTAATTATATTTAACTTATAAAGTGATTAAAATGATGTGAATAAAAAATTGAATAACTATAAACATTTATTAAATCTCACTGAAGTTCTATTAGACCCATAGGTGATATAACTTTATTTATTCTTTTCTAATGAAATAGTTAGATGTCTGTGTTTGGGTGGGTGATAGCTCTCTTAAAATATCACAGTACTGTAGAAAGCGAATGGATTAACTTTGTCAAAGTGTATTGAATCTTTTCCTGTCTGGCATTTATTGTAAAATGGATTCCTTTTCTTAATGGTGAACTCTGCTTTTAAGATTTTCTGAGGGAGTTCTGACATTTTTTTTTCTTCATGAAATCATTTGTCATTCAGTGGTGCTTATATATGGTCAGTGACTAATAACTTTATCTCTTTTCACGCATGGATTTTAAAAATTCATTGAAAGTATGAAATGTGAGCTCACAAAGCTACAAGAACTTTTTCTATTTGATTTCATGGATTGTCAACCAGAAAACTTAATGCGGAAAATTAGATAATTTTTAAACAGGCTGTTTGCAAAACCATCTATTCAAGGAATGTGCTAAATGTGCAGAATGGACAGATATGGTGAAAGCTACCAGTTGAACTTTATCTTCTTCGTGCACTGAAAATCAGACTGGGGAAGGACCCTGGAAGGATCGGCCAGGGAAGACGCCCTTGTTTCTTTGCTGGTTCCAAGGAATCTTTACCAAGGTCAGCTCTTGATAAGAAGAAACAGGGAGTACTAGGTACGACTCAGTCTAAGAGCACTTGATTATTTAGCTTAGATTAAACAAGCAAAGAAAAAGCTTAACTTTTTTTTTACCCAAAATAAATAAAGATAAGATAATTTTAAGATCAGATATGAAAGTTATATTACTTGAATTTTTAAAAATTTCCCCCTTATTAAAAAAGTAATTCATTTTTCATTGTAAGCAAATTGAGATATAGAAAAGCACTAAAAAAAAAAAATCAGTATCACTTGTAACCACATCACTCATTGACAAATCCCGTTAATATTTCTGGGTATTTCTTTAGAAAATATTTTATAAATGGGGGATTATATGAAACTTCGGGTTAGTTGTTCATTTTAGGAGCTGTTTCTTTTTAAAAACATTTTTTTAATTGAAGTATAGTCAGTTACAACGTTTCAGTTTCTGGTGTACAGCACAACATCCCAGTCATGCATACACATACACATATTCGTTTTCATGGTCTTAGGAGCTGCTTCTTGATTCCTTAGTTGTATGGAGAAGTTTAACAAGGGAGAAGGGGTGGCCCGATTCTTTGCCCCACCCCCACCCCCACATACCACCAAATGCAGCCTTCTTGGTAGAACAGGAAAAGCGTCTGGTCTTTCTCAGGAAATTATCACTTGTTTGCAAGGATCTGTAGTTAATTTCAGCAATTGCCCTTTACCGACTGTAATAGCAATTGATTGGTGGTAATTATTAGCATTAGTAGTAGTAGTGGTATCAGTGTGTTTAAGTTACTGGATGGGGCTTAGGCCCATAGCATAACTTTGTAGCAGATGCTTCAAGATTCCTGCAGAAGGAAATAGTGGAGTCATGATTCTAATTCTCCTCTCTTCCAGTTAATTGTATCTGCTTTCCTCTGAGGTTAACCCATGTGATTTATTTCTATATTAGAGTTATAACAAGGCTTTATATAAGGTTTACTGGAATAATCATAATTTCCTTAAATTTTCTGAAGTCAGACAATATAGAGAAGGTGGAACAGGATGAGGTGTGTTAGTCAGTTTGGGCTGCCGTAACAAAATACCCTAAACTGGGTGGCTTAAAGAACAGGCATTTGTTTCTCGCAGTTCTGCAGGCTGGAGGTCTGAGGTCAGGATGCCAACATGCAGATTTCTTGGTACGGACCCTTCTTGTGATTCCCAGGTGGCCGTCTTCTCTTTGTATCCTCACAGAGCAAAGAGAAACAAATCATCTCTCCTATACCTCTTCTTATAAGGGCACTAATCCGTTTACCAGGGCTCCACCCTCAGGACCAAATCCTCTTCCAAAGGTCCTTCCTTCCAACACCGTCACATTGGGAGGTAGGATTTCTACATAGGAATTTTTTTGTGGCGGACACCATGATATTGAAGAAAGAATTGCAAAGTCCTCTTCTTCTTCACAGGGCTCATTAAGCTGCAAGTAATAGCCTTAGGCAGCCTTGCAGTTACTTACTCTGAAATGGGATGTTGTTGGAAAGTCAGCAGTTTGCACTGTTGCAGAGAAAAATGCAGAACTTCATTCATTCACTCATTTTTTATTTGTATGTTAATTCATCCATACATTCAGTGATTATTTAAGTGTCTGCTATGCTTCCAGTATCTTGCTAAACATCTAGAATATGGTATGGCAGGGAGAGTAGAGCTCAGTGGTAGAGCAGGTGCTTAGCATGCACGAGGTCCTGGGTTCAATCCCCAGTACCTCCATTAAAATAAACAAATAAGCCCAATTATTCCCCCCCTCCCCTCCAAAATCTTGAATATGATGAGAAAACAGACTACAAAATTTTGTTTTCCTAAAAAAAAGTGGTGGGGAGAAACTATAATGTACTTGAAAAAAATACTTAGACCTCAATTCTAATGTTGATTGTGCAGTTAAGATCTTGGATGCCTCTGGTTAAATCATTTGCATTTTTAAATGTTAGCTGAGTGGTCACAATGCCTGCTTTCTTAACCATTCATTTGGAGAAGTAAACGAGGTAATGAACATAAAGCCTTTGCAGAAAATATAGCATAGATGTTAATTATTATCAGAACTCATTTGAAAATACATATGAGATTTTTGAGATGCTTTTATAATCTTTCATCTTGGAGGCATCATATTTTTGAGTTCTTCAGGTTCAGGAAACATAACATTTTGTAAATGAGTTTCTTCAGTGGAAGTCTTCCCTCTAGTGGTTGCTGTGGAAATCACACGAGGACTTCCTAGTGCTGCCAAGTCCAAATGGAAAAGAAAACAATGGAACTGAAAAGAATTGGAAAACAAAACAGAACGAAACTCTGAATTATTGAGAAGATGTTAGCTATTTTTAAAAGACTATCCAGTTGGATTTGCTACACTGCATGACATTCAGTGTTTGAAAGGGAGGACGAAAATTCTTCGCTCCTTTGCTGGTGTCTAATTGATTTGAATGGTTAAGACATCACAGGTTTGGAAGAAGCCGTAAGGAAGGCAGCGTTCTCCGCCTCATCACATGCACCAAGCACTTTCAAACACAGGTTCTGATGGGACTTTGCCCGTTTTCCTGATCTGCTTCCTGGACAGCAGTGATCTCCAACCTCGACTTCCTCACAGGAAGTTGAACAGAATGTTCTGGGTGAGTAAGCCTATTTGGTCTTTCTTACAAGCATCTTTTTAAGAAATCATTCCAAAAGGAAAAAAAAAGTTAATTTGTTGGGAAGATTGATGCATTAAAAAAATCTACAGCCTAAAAAATCCATGATCTACCGGGTCCCCCACTGTCTCGCTGCTGCCCGCCCCGGCAGCCTTGCGTCCCCGTCCTGACTTGGCCCCCAGAGCTCTGGCTGGGCTCCCACCTCCTGTCTCTCACACACACTGCACGTCTGGACTTGCCGTTCCCTAATCTTGGGACGCTCATCATTTCATCACTGGCTCCTACAGCCTGAAACTTCAGCCACTCAAGAAGGTCTTCCCTGACCTACACAGCAGAGCAGGCTTTTGACAGTCAATCTCTGTCACACCCCCCAGTTACTCACTCCAGAGCTCTCCCCGCAGTCTGAATGGCCGTGCAATCTATTTATACACCAATTCCCTGTCCTTATCCGTCCCACATGGAAGCCACACGCGGCAGGAGGTTTGACCGTCTTACTAACAGCTGTGTTCCAGAACCGAGAATGGTGCCCCACACGCGGCAGAAGCTCACGATGGGCTGACGCAGTGAATAAGTGGCTGGGGGATGGTATTAACATTAAGACCTTGGTGTCAGCTGCTTAAAGGTGTTTCTGCAACATTAAGTAGACTTTGGTGCCCTGTCTTAGTTTAGCCTCATTTTCCCGTCTTTGAGATGATTTAACTTCCTAATTCACTTCCCATCAGAATAAGGTTTGTGGAAGGTTCGCAACTCTTTATACCGAAGCTCGATTCCATAATCATGAAATCTGAACATGTGGGGAGACTGTTCAGTGAATTCTTGTTGTGCCAAACAAGAACACAGTGTTTTTATTTTTATGCCTTTAAAAAATTAAATCCAGTTTGATTCTAACAGCGTATTAGTGATCTGTTCTTTCTTATATCTGTACAATAAGCAGTTATTTCTTAAATGAAAGTTGTTTTGCTGAAATTCACGTTACTCCATCTTGCTCTGTCTGCTGGAAAGAGGTCATTGCTGTTCACGCTCACATCCTTGGCTTCCTCAGCATCTTTTCTAGCCTCAATAAATGATTGAAAAAAAACACCTCTTCTCAAATGGCTTATTTTTTATACCTGTCATAAGTTTTGACTGATGTTCTCTTTTGAAACTGCCTTAAATATTCCTCGTAAACCTTCCTGGTTTGAGACTAAACAATGTACGCTGAAGGCCAAGGGTTCCAAGTCTGGGAGACCATGGCGTCTGTATCCCTGTCTGTCTCCCAGCCGACTGCCCTGGGGGAGCCTCTGGGACCCGGTGGTTGCCTCACCTCACGTGAGCCCTGCACATGCAACCAAGAAACAGGTAGTTTTGCCATAACTCTGCGACAAAAAGGCTAAGACGCCAGACTATGAACTTCTGACTTGAATTTCCTGCTCTGTCACTGTCCCCCTGCAGCCCTACGTACACGAGGGTGATGAGCAGGGGTTGTGATAGCGCACCCTGGTGATACTTGTGTGTGCGGGTGTGTGTTTACGGAATGATGTGTTTTACTCTACTGTCAGTGAAGGATAGGAATTAGAATAAAGGTAATATGCATTTTATAGGTAGCTCTGCTTGTTACAAAGGCTCTAAAAATAAACAGATGAAAAGCAGCTTATTCAGCCTCCCTCTTTTTGCACTTATGCTTTCCTGCTTTTGTTGCCATAGTTACTGGTTTAATCACGATGCACAGAACCATTTCTAATTGCAGTATATGCCAGCCCCAAAATGAATCCTTTGCATATCTTAGGCCACAAACAGCTTGTATGTAGCTTGGTCTTTTTTTTTTTTTTTGCACTTTATTACCACATATTCTGAAAAAGACATTTGTACGTCATTTTAAATCCGTTATTTTCTGCTATTTGTTAAGATGAAAATAAGTCTCTCAAGTGGATTGGTGTTAAAATAAGTGACTCAAGAGGTTTTTAAGGGGTGAAAGTTTATTACAAATGAGACATCATTAGGATTATCCCTAACATGTTAATTAATAGCAATTAATATATATTTAGCATTCTTTTCCCATCAGAAAATATTACTAAAAGGATGTTCATCGCTTAGAGACCAAAATTATTAGATTGCTGTGACTAAGCCTTGAGCTGGATACCACTATTTGAACATTCATATTTTCTAAAAAATGGGCAATTTACATCAAAGTTCCCATTTTTGAATTTTTAAGGGGCTTTGGAGATTATGTAATATAAACCATTATTTCTTTATGTGTGTCAGACTTTTGCGTACCAAGGACACCAGGTGATTTCTTCCAACATCATGTAGTGAGATGGAAGACTACACAGGCTTAAAGCTAGCTTCTTAGCTCCTCCTCCAGTAACCCTAATTGTATCTGGTTGGAGCAGGTACCAAAAAATGGCATAGGCATTTCTGTTCATTTTCATCATTATTTTGGTCTGAGTAGCGGTTTTAAAATATCAGCAAATTATTGTCAACAGTAGGGATTTTAGAATGTAATTACTCTTACGTACACTTTTATTGTTACTGTAAAAAATGCTATTATTATTATGATTGTTAATTAAAATGTATTACCCTTCTTTCTGCCTTAGTAAAATGTTTGATAAACCAAAAGGGCATTATTATTTTTTGTTTTGTTTTGTTTTTTTAACATGTTTTTATTGAGTTATAGTCATTTTACAATGTTGTGTCAAATTCCAGTGTAGAGCACAATGTTTCAGTTATACATGAACATACATATATTCATTGTCACTTTTTTTTTCACTGTGAGCTACCACAGGATCTTGTATACATTTCCCTGTGCTATGCAGTATAATCTTGTTTATCTATTCTACATTTTGAAATCCCAGTATGTCCCTTCCCACCCCCCACCACCTTGGCAACCACAAGTTTGTATTCTATGTCTATGAGTCTGTTTCTGTTTTGTATTTATGGGGTTTTTTGTGGTTTTTTTTTTTTTTTTAGATTCCACATGTGAGCGATCTCATATAGTATTTTTCTTTCTTTTTCTGGCTTACTTCACTTAGAATGACATTCTCCAGGAATATCCATGTTGCTACAAATGGCATTCTGTTGTCGGCTTTTATGGCTGAATAGTATTCCATTGTATAAATATACCACTTCTTCTTTTTCCAGTCATCTGTTGATGGACATTTAGGCTGTTTCCATGTCTTGGCTATTGTAAATAGTGCTCCTATGAACACTGGGGTGCAGGTGTCATCCTGAAGTAGGGTTCCTTCTGGATATATGCCCAGGAGCGGGATTCCTGGGTCATATGGTAAGTCTACTCCTAGTCTTTTGAGGAATCTCCATACTGTTTTCCACAGTGGCTGCACCAAACTGCATTCCCACCAGCAGTGTAGGAGGGTTCCCTTTACTCCACAGCCTCTCCAGCATTTGTCATTTGTGGACTTTTGAATGATGGCCATTCTGACTGGTGTGAGGTGATACCTCATCGTAGCTTTGATTTGCATTTCTCTGATAATTAGTGATATTGAGCACTTTTTCATGTGCCTATTGATCATTTGTATGTCTTCCTTGGAGAATTGCTTGTTTAGGTCTTTTGCCCATTTTTGAATTAGGTTGTTTGTTTCTTTCTTATTAAGTCATATGAGCTGCTTATATATTCTGGAGGTCAAGCCTTTGTTGGTTTCATTTGCAAAAATTTTGTCCCATTCCGTAGGTTGTCGTTTTGTTTTACTTACGGTTTCCTTTGCTGTGCAGAAGCTTGTAAGTTTAATTAGGTCCCATTTGTTTATTCTTGCTTTTATTTCTCGAAAGGGCATTATTTTTTCTCACAGAATTACAACATATCTTTTCCCCGTACCTACAGGTAAATGTTTTCTATTAAATCATACAAAGTAATTTTTAAACAGGCTGTTGTGATTATGCTCCCAAGCATACTTGAATCATATCTACGTGGGTTGATTTATACATTTTCCAACACAATCAATGCGTGGTGCTTTCATGGCTCCTCTGGTTCTAGGACCTCTTGTGTATTTTGTGAATGCCAGTCCACCAGGCATGTTCAGTTTCACTGATAAAACTGGTCACAGTCACACAAAGGGTATTTCTATTGTAAAGTAATAAACGCGTGGGGACATCACCATTGATCTGACCTTGCTTGGCCATCTTCTGCTGCTGTTCCTACCCTAACTGGCATGGAGGGGTCTTCATGGCATCTGTGCGTTTTCCTGGAAATAACACACGTAGCCTGGAACAAGTCTCTATGGCTCCACTCGTGCTTATGGGAAAACCTGTGACTGCCCAGCTTTGCCTGTTTCTCTGCCCATTAAGGTTGAAGCAGAGAAACGTAACCCAAAAACATGAAAACCTCCCTGCTGCAAATGCTAGTTTCTTTTTCTTGTTGCTTCCGTTTAAATCATCATACTGTAGTTCTAGGTCAAGATATGTATTTCACTCACTTGTAGTTTATTACAGAATAAATTTTAACTTCCAGTTGAATTTTTTCTGACTTTTTCCATCTGGCAGAATTCTATTACAGTTAATGAACTCATATAATGAGTATGTTGTGTTATTAACTGAAATAGCTTTAAAATTAGTGCACTATTTAACTGCCATTTAAACGGGTGAGGAATGGCCTCCCTTTAATTGGGGAAGACACATTTATTGGCTTTTTATTTGGTATTTTTAACTTGCCTGGCAGCAAATGTAAATCAGCTGGGTAGGCATAATTCTATTAAATGTAGCTGCACTGATTTAAGAGAGACAAAGCCTCTTAATTTGGATAACAGGTTTTCCATTAGGAAGATCATTCACAAATCTAAATACTCTAGAAATGAAATTATGGACATGATGAAGATGACTACATGAGCTTGTCTTTTTTTTTTTTTTTTTTTTAAGGATTATTTGCTGTCCCTTTGGACAGCAGAGCTGAGTGCCATTAGTTGTTTTTGCTGGAACCATATTGAGTCTTTTCTGAATTTCTTCTGAATCCTAACTGTAATCCATCGATGTGACAGACGTAACTTAGACATTTCTGCCTGTACTTTCAACTGGCAACCGTAAACAGAGTAGAGCACAATGTTTCAGTTATACATGAACATGTATATATTCATTGTCACATTTTACGTTTAACTTTGTAAGAAGCAACCAAGCTGTTTTCCACGTGTGGACCACTTTACCTTTCCATCAGCTGTGCATGAGACTTAGTGTGGCCCCACGTCCTCTCTGATACCAGGTATTTCAACCTTTCCATTTTAATCATTTAGAAGGCGCATAATAGTTATAGTTTTAGTTGGAATTTCTCTGAAAATTGAAGATGTTGAGAATCTTTTCATGAGCTTATTGATCACTTATATATGTTACTATTTGAAGTGTCCTGTCCTTTGCCCATTTTTAATGGAGTTTGTTGGTTTGCTTGCAATTAGTATTTGCATGGACTATCTTTTCTAATCTTTCACTGTTAACCCTATTTCTTTATATTTATGCTGTATGTCTTATAGAGAACATACAGTTGAGCAATACTATTTGCAGTCTGACAATCCACATTTTATTTGCAGTGTTTAGACCATGAATATTCTTGTGATTGACAGTATAAATGGGTTTAGGGCCTTCTTGTTATTTATTTTCTCTATGTTTCATCTATTCTTTGTTCATTATTTAATTTTTCCTGACTTCTTTTGAGTTAGTTGAGTATTTTTCCTATTCTATTTTTTATTAGCTATATTTCATTTTCAAGTTTTAGGAGTTGCTCCAGGGTTCATAATACACACTTTAACTTACTATGGTCTAACTTCATATTATATATAATATATATATATATATCTTCATATATAATGTAATAACCTTAAAACAGTACCATTTCCACCTCCCTTTCTTGGTATTATTGTTGTCATACATTTTACTTCTGTGTATATTATAAATCCAGAATACTTTACTATTACTTTTGTTTTAAATAATTATCATATCAAGAAGTGATATGAGAAAATGCTTTTAAGATACGCTTACATATTTACTATTTCTCATACTCTTTAGTCCTTTATGTAGACTTCGTATCATTGTCTTTTTGCTGAGGAATTCCCTTTAGTTAGCATTTTATTGTAGCAATCCTACTAGAGATAAATTCTCTAAGATTTTGTTTGAAAAAGTCTTTATTTTACCTTTACTCTTAAAGTATATGCTTCCCTGAACATAGAGTTTGGGGTTGACAACTTTTTCCCCAACACACTGGAAAGTATGTTCCCTTGTCTTTTGGATTGCATAGAATCTGATGAGAATCTGGGATCTCATCTTTGTTCTTTTACAGGAAGTGTTTCTTTTCTCTCTCTCTGGTCATTTTTAATATTTTCTTTTTATCATCTGTTTTCAACAATTTGATTGTATGCCTTGGTATAGTTTTCTTTGTGTTTGTATATCTTGAGGCTTGTTTTGGGGGATCAGTGGATTTAGAAATTTTATTAAATTTGGGCAAATTTTAGCCATTATTTCTTCAAAATGTTTTTACTGTCTCACGACTCTTTTTCCTTCTCAGACTCCAGTTACACGTGCTTTAAACTGTCACAGAAGTCACTGAGATTCTGATCTTTTTCTTTTTTTAAGTCTCTCTGTACTTTAGTTTTCATGGTTTCTATAGCTATGTTTTCAGTTCTTCATTTCTTCATAATAGACTGGGCTATTAGGCCCATTGTTAAAGATATAATGCTGTTTAGTCCTAGAAGTTCCATTTGTCCCTTTTAAATCCTTCAGCATATTAATAATTGGTGTCATAAATTTTAATTTGCTAACTCCATTGTCTCTGGCACTTATGACTTACACATCTGTTCTCTTTACTGATTTGCCTTCTGGTTTTCATTTTTAGGAATAACTTACTGAATGTCAGAAATTGTGAGTGTTTGCATTTTGTGTTTTTCACTAAGCGTATCAACGTCTGTTTTGGCAGGAAGCTAAGTTACTTGCAGATCAGGCTTCTGGGTTTCTGGGTTTTAAAATTTGTTAAGGCCTATTTGCAGTTGTTTTTATTTTAGGGCTATTTAAGCCCGTGCCAAGACATGACCTTCCAAGGTGTCTACTGATTGCCTTGAGTCTCAGTGAGGACTGTCTGCTATGGCTGGTTGAAACTCAAGAACTCTCTGCTCTTTGTTCACCGTTTGTCTTGCTGGCTATTATTCTATGTAGAATAGAGATTTAGAGCAAGATCCCTTTAGCTGATTTTCTGGGCTCCAGTCCTGCCACTTGTCATGGGCTTTTGGCCAAAGTATGTAACCCCTCTATCTTAGCCTATTTGGGCTGCTATAGCAAAATGTCACCAACATGGTAGTTTATAAGCAACAGAAATTTATTTCCCACAGTTCTGGGGTCTGGAAGTCTGAATCAAGGTGCCAGCATGGCTGTGTTCTGGTGAAGGCCACCTTCTGAGTTGTAGATCGCTGCCTTCTCACTGTGTCCTTGCATGGTGGAAGGGTGTGGGCAGCTCTGTGAGTCTCTTTCATAAGGGCATTAATCCCATTCATGAGGGCTTCACCTTCATGACCTCATCACCTAGCAAGGGCCTTACTTCCTAATACCATCACCTCGAGGGGTAGGATTTCAGCATATAAATTTGGGGGACACACAACCATTCTGACCACAGCACTCTCTGTGCTTAAGTGTCCTCATCTGTAAAAGTCACTGTGGTATCTACATCACAGGGTTGTTGTGGGGATTAAATGCAGTAAGACATGGGAAGTACTTAGAGTACACATGGCACATTGTGAGTACTCAGTTAGCTAATAGTTTGAAAACTATTATCAAAACTTTAATGCTCTATTATTGCATGTGTGTGTGTGTGTGTGTGTGTGTGTGTGTGTGTGTGTGTGTGCCTATATAGTGACTAATGTATGTATGTATTATACATATTGGTTATTGAAACCTCATGCGTGGAATCTGGGTTGGGAGTAGAAGGAGGTTATAAACTGCTAGTTTAGCTAATAAATAAAAATTGAATTTCAGATACATAACAAATAATTGTTTAGTATAAGTGTGTCTCAAATATTGCATGGGACTTACTTATAACAGAGAATAACTTGCTGTTTACCTACAATTAAAATTTACCTGGGCATCTTGTATTTTATCCGGCATCCCTCACCGTTATCCGTGAACAGAGGAAGGACACAAGCAGTCTTAACCCTCACATCAACCTAAACTCAGGCTTCAACAGTGGTTACATTAGATGACCTTTATTCAGTATTTCTCTCTGCTTCAATTTCCTCCTCTGTAAAATGGGGACAGCATTAGTGGTTACCACACAGGATGGCGTGTGGATTGAGAAAGGAGGAGCAGGCACCTCGAAGTGTCTCAACTCGCCCAGCAAGTACTCACATGAGGTTGCTGGCTGTCACGCTGATTGTTAGACCCAGGCCCTGTGATTGCTACCCTTCCTGTTTGTTGTCAGCGTTGTTTTTGATGGTTTTAGATCAGATACGATTTTCTGTTTCAAGAATCTGACTGACAGGTTAGCTAGGAAGAGCTAAACACTGGATGGATAATTAATTTGTAAAATTCTGTGCCGTGTGTGGTTGAAGTTATTTATCAGAGTATCAGCGGTTTAACAACATGCCGTACCAAAATTGCGTAATATTAACTGAGAAGAAAAAGGTCTATGTTTGGGAAGCAGTTGTAGTGCCTTCACTGTTTGGTACGTGGGAGGAATGGAATGTCCATTTTATCTGCAGGAGAAGTGCCAAGATTCTTGATAGAAGTTTTCAAATTACTTGAATAGCTTTTATTTTTAAGAAATCAAAGGGATTAAAATGAAGTTCAGCATTAGAGACTCAAAAGAACTGCACCAAGCAAAAAGAAACAAATATATATATTCTTTTAAAATTTAATTCAGAGTTGAGTATAATTGTCTAAATTTAGCTTGTATAGTGCGTAACATAAGCTGTGTGATGCCCAGAATGCTCCTTAGGGAGATGGCTTCATGTTGAACCTTTTTTCAAAAATAACAGAAGAAACATTTATAAAGTCTGTGTGTGAGTTTGTGTTTTAACTCCAGGCTTGTGTTACGCTTTTTTGCTGTTGATGCCGTGGGCTCGTTGAAAAAGAAGGCTGTTTACGTGAAGATAATCTTCACCATAAACTAAACTGCTCTGCTATTTTTGTTTTGAAACTGCTGATGCTGTTTTCAATCAGAGGCCCCCCAAAAAGGGCACAGTTTTTATAGGGTGCTTTTATTAATGAGAGAATATTGTCTCAGTGGAGAGTGACTGAGTGTTGTCTCTGTGTTCATGACGGGGACACCGTTCATCTCTGGAGAGCATATAGCACGTCCAATAACATAAAACAACAGCTCTTGGGGGTTGTTTGTGTTGAAATCACAAAGAGGAAGGAAGTGGTGATTAAATGACTTTTAGGTTTGCCTTTATCCATAGGGAAGATGTCGGTTCCTTGGGAACAGGGGTGAGATAGAACTAACTCTTCATTTCTAAATACTGTTTGGCTCCAGTCGCCCCGAGACAGGCCCAAGGCCATGACACGTCCCGGAGAGCGGCTCCTCCCTGCCTCAGCTCGTGTCTCCTTTATCCTCCCCACTTGGCGTGTCCACCTCTGGAGCCATGGGTCGCGTTCTGCTTTATGATTTAATGGTCTAAGTATTTTTAGATGTTGCTCTCCCAGTTTTCTTTATATTTACATCTGTTGCATTAACTGATATGGTGGTTTACATGTGTCCAAGGCTCCAGACACATTTTTTGAAAATTGGTGGGTCATGATAGCTGAAAGGGAAAAAAGAACTATGTTTACTCCCTGAATAATTCTGTGCTCTGGATGTGTGGGTTCACCTCCCACACCAAGTAATTCTGGCACTAACCACCTGGCATTAATACCATCTCCCACATTCGCCCAAGACTGCCTGCCCCATTATACATACCCCATCAATAAATATGTTTGGGGACAATTTTACAAATGCAGAAGAGTATTTACTTTATTGTATTTCAATGACTGAGCCTATCTCTCTTTATTTAACCTGAAGTCCTACCAGTGGGGTCATGCTTTTCAGAAGATTGCTTTAGAACAGCCCCTCTGCTTCTAAGGACTCCTGGCTTCTTGAAGCATGAGCTAACGAGGTTTCATTAGGAGATTTAGCTTTCAAAATATTTTGACCGAGATAGGTGATCTGAGGAATATAAAAATGTTCTTTTTTGTTTATGAAATTGTTCTAAATGCAGAAAAAAAAATCACTGGTGTTCCAAAATTGAAGCCCACTGTTGTGTTTCATGTCACAGAGCTGTCATCTTTCATTTCTGTGGGCATTTCTGGGAAGTCTGTTGCTTTGAAATTTTGGTTTATTTCTTTTACTTAATCACAGCTCTGAAACTATTGAGAGCGCATGTATGTTTATTTATTCCACATAAGCCTTCAACTTCCAGCATGAGGTGGCTCCACCCACGACTTCCTTCTGCATCGGTCACCTGTTAAAGTAACTGCTCCCAGGAAACCGAAGTTGTAGAGATGAAAGGTATTGCCAGACAACTCCATCCACCCACATTAAACACGGACATAGCTAACTAATAATAATTACAGTTTCCCTTAGAGCTTCTATCTCAGGGTCTTTGCAGGCTCTGGGATTGTCATGGAGCTGGACCAACGTCTCGCCAGAGCATCTGAAAGAGGCTTTTAGCAGAAAGATTTGGGGGGAGTGAAAATGCACTACAGGGGGCTGATGTCGGGTCCCCAAGGAGAACATTGTTGAGTGGCATCGCATGTTACTAGACATTCCCTGAATACTGCTGTCAACCCAGGAGGGAAACTGACACTAACTGAGTGTCAATTACGTGCTGGGAGTTTCACACGTGTGGTCGCATGCACTCTTCACGTTAACCCTGGAAGATACGTATCAGTAGCTCTGTTGGACGGTTTACATATTTTTATTCCATCTTATATGAGTCCTATACACATTAGGTAGTGGAGTGGGATCTGGACTCAGCTTTCTTGGTCTTCAAGGTCTGTGTTCAGTTACTACACGACCTGGGTCCTCTGCTGTTCACCCCAGAAACAGGGTTCCTGCTTATTCCACTTCTGGTGCCTGGATGACTGCTGGCGAGAAACCAAGTACTGGAGAAAGGCAGCCAACCCGGGCAGACTTCCTGTATGAGCTGTCTCAGGCCTGCGGGATTCGGGTTGTCATGTCTGCTGACTGTTTTGGGAAATACGGTGTATACTCCAAAACGTAATTGCAAAATCCCACTCTAAAAGACAAAACAAAATAAAAGATAAGAAACCTAGTGGAGCAAGCAAGATGATAGGTCATGATCAGATCTGATATGTTCTGTAGAGTAAAATCTGTCCCATTCTACTCTTCCATTAAACAACTGGGTTTCCAAAAGGTGTTAAACTCATTGCAACCCCAAATTGGGCCACATTGAACTTTTCTTGGGGGTTCCTTAATGCTTTAGTTATTTCATGTTTTTCACAGTTTATGGAATATTTAATCTTCTTTGTAGCCTTAATTTTTTTTTTTCACTGGGAACAATGGTCCTTGACTTTTTGGTGGAATAAGACATAGACTTCCTTGGAGAATCTGATTAAAATATCAAAATTGTCCAGTCCACATATGAACAAAATTTTGTTTTCAATCTTTGGCAGTTTACAGGTTTTGGAAGGTGTCCGTGAACTCATGGAATGAAGATTAAAGTCTACTCCATTGCCTGACTAGTTAACCACATGAATTTATAATCTACTCGAGCATTTCTTTCTTTCTTTCTTTCTTTCTTTCTTTCTTTCTTTCTTTCTTTCTTTCTTTCTTTCTTTCTTTTTTTTAAGAAAAGGAATTAGTCATGGTTGTGTATTGTTAAGTGTTCTTTTTAAAGGATGGTTTTAATTTAACTATGTTTATGATATAAACTTAGCACAAAGTCTGAATGGAATCTGTGCCTGCATATCTTAGGTGATTTGCAGTTTGTGTTTAATCTTAAAATTTTTTTCTAATGCATAGTTTTGCTATCTCATTGCATTTGCAGGGTAATTTATCTTTTCCAACCCTTGCTTTAGCAATGCCGCAGAATCACTTTTACATAAACCAACTAGTACATCTCAACTAGGAAAGAGACACTCATCTCAGAATTACCAATAATTTCCCATTTATCCGTGCCTTACATTACCATCTTCTCCCAGGATACTCAAGTGGCCCTTAAGAAGAACCTTCTTAGGGATATTTATGGAGAGTGATGATTTTTGATGTAGTAGCCATGAAATATTTTTAGGCATTTCATGATAAACTATCAAAGCTGGTTTGCTGTCGAATTGTGCCGTGCAGCTGAATATATTTTAATTAAGCATGAATAACCATGAGGAACTGCAGAAGGGAAGGCTGACTGAAAAGAAAAGCCAATTGTTCAAGCATAAAAGGTACATACTATTGGTCCATCCTGCCTCTGTTTTATTCAGGTAACATGTTTTGAACCTCATCGTTTACAACAGCTCAACCCAGGACCCTCATTCCAAATAGCAGAAATCTTTCCAAGAAACTCCTTTTCTCAACTTTTCATACTTTGTTCCTTGTCTTTGAAACAAATGCCTTTTGCAAAACTTTTCCGCTCTGCATTTTAGCGATAACTGGTGACAACAAACCTGTCCCAAGGTTATGACCCCTCCTGGCGAATCCTTACTACCTTTGCTGTTTTGGCTAACTGTGGGACAGGGCTCAACCACCCTTCCCTACGCCTTCGCCTGGACACGTGAAGGAATTCCGGAGAGCTCTCCATTATAGGGAACCTCCCAGGTAACAGCAAGGTTCTAGGCTGAACTGGATCTCTGCTCAGCCACTCTTAACAGCTCATCGTCCCTAACTAACTAGTCAGTAACCATAGCCAGTACAACACAGGCTGAGGAATGTGCTGATTCAAAGTGGGAGTTCTTGGAATTTGAGAGTAAAGGAGAGAATGTGTGTTTGGTAGTAATGAACAGTCACGGCCTCATCTATAGACTATATCTTGTTACCAAAAATGAAAACTTTGGGCTAATTCTTCTTTATTTACCCTTGTGTACTGTTCAGTAGAAGCCTGCCCAAAAGTCTCAGGCAAACTTCACCGATGCTTTTAGTTAAGGATGAGTTTTGTTGATGATTGAAAAATAAAAAGACCTGCTGTTTCTAAGTTAGAAACATTTTGGTGAAAGTGTCGACTGTTCTTTAAGCTTATTCTGACCCATCAATCACTATTTTGCCTGAGGATCTCACGCTAACACGAAGGTGAGATCCTGGGTTTAAGGAAGTGGAGTGAGGATCACGCAGACATCATAAGTAACTTTTATGATACACATAATTTTCAGAAGGTCCTCAGCAGAAAGCCATTACATTTAATTAGACTGCCGGAGACCTCGTTCTTACAAGACAGATCACTAGAAGGATTGAGTTTTTAAAATAAGTGGTGGGCAACAGTCCTCAGCAGATAGTTTAATTAACTATACATTTATTTTTAGATATACTAAAAGTCCTAACTGTAAAAGGTAATTCTTCCACTTTCCCTAGTTTTAGATCAGTTTATTAGTGTGCTTAATTTTGTTTCAAAATCTGAGACTATAAAGTCAACCAATATGAAAAAGGTCTTTGCCTTATTATTCTAAGATATTTTATGAAATAATAGCAAATACTAACACCTCAAGTAAAAATGAACAAAGGATATAAACAGACAATTAAGAAAAGAATGGGCGTAAACATGAAGTAATTCTTTCTGATTAATATTCAAAGACACACAAGATTAAAAAAATGATGTACTGGCACTTAGCAAGTTGCTGATGACTCAAAAACACACATTTCTATATATTTCATGTATTGCGCTATAAACTTTTTTTTTAATGAAGAAACATGGTATGCAGCTTTCTTAGTAAACTCTAGGAAGCCAAGTTAAGAACCTTTCAGTCAAGAACTGTAGGTTAAGGAAATGCTATCTTTCATTACAAGCATTCTGTTAACTCTCGCTAAGCTTTCTTCCTTACGGAAATGGTGAACAATAATTTAAGACATTTTTTCAGAATTTGTCCACATCAGCCTTTTTTGTTAACTATAGGAGCTATGCCTGTACCTACTCAATATACACTGTTTCTTCAGAAACTATTACAATATTATCTCCTTTTTTCCCTATTTAAAGATTTTTCTTCTTGATTCTGTTTTTTCTTCCTAAAGCTTTTTCCATATGTAACTCAACAGCCGCTCCCAGAACCAGTTCCATTACCTAAGCAAAACTCTACCTTTCTTAAAAACTGACAAATTCCCAGCTTCCATCTTTATATTTGTCCATTGTTTTTAGAGAAAATTCATAGCTTGCACATGTGGCTATCATCGAGTTTGTCTGAAATACCCCTTTATTATAAAGTTTCTCTTTTTCTCTCATTCTGCTTTCCATTTTCAATGTCAGTGTTTAAAATTATGTATGCAAAATATGCCCCCATAAAGCTCTTCATTGTGGGAATATTATAAGTTAGAAAAGGAATTATTATAATTTACTTTTTTTATATGATGGGATTTATTACTAAAGCCGTTTTTTCAGTGAATGTTTAAAATGGATAATTGTTTTGAGTTTCATGAGACAGGGAACTTGGGAAGAAAGGATCCAGTTATTTAAAAAATTACAGTAACAGTATATAATTACAGTAAGAGTGTATAATTCTATACAGATTACCCACTTGTAAGGCAACTTAACTTTGCTGTCTCTCTGTATCATGTTCTTTAGAAAGCTCTCCTCTCCCTGAGTTGAGATTTCTCGAACCATTTGGTATTATTTTTCCAGTTTTTTTTTCCCCTGTGTTTTTTGTACCAACGCATTCCTCCCACATATTAGTTTTTCACTCTAATATTGTTAGATATAAAGTATAATATAACATTAACTCTAATATAATATTAAGAGCTCACAGTTTTTAACCTGTTTACCCTGAATTACATTATGGGCCCTCCCCCTCCCCCACTGTATAAATTTTGTATCAAGGGGGGATGAATGGAAGAGGATCATCTGTTCGGCAGGTTTTTAATAGCGGCCCACACTACTGTGATGGCACACAGGGCCAGACTGGGTTTCTTTGTTCCTGTTGAAATTACATGCCCCCTTCCTTCGGGAGGGAACCTTTTGCTGTCTCAAGCCCTGACAGTTCACCGTTTTGCTTATTTGTTGTTAGTGTTTCATTCCGTACAACATGCCATCAACAGCGGCCCCTAGCAGGCCCTGCAGTGCAGGCGACGCCGGCGCTAAGGGGAGGAGGTGGCTCTCCTGTAGACTAGTGATATTTACCAGGAGAAACAGACCTTTATCTCTTTAGCAGGAATGCTTTTAGCAGGATGTCCTTGGCTGAAGGATTGCTTGCAGTAAGTAAACCCTGGGTCTGTGGATTTATGAGGCGGGAAACAGTCTGTCAACCACAAAACACTTTGGGGTATAAAATGAAGATGTTCATGACTTAAAAATTCCCTTCTATGTGAGCAATAACCTGTGAACCCCCTCTGCACTCGCCTGTCATTCTGGGCCAGCAAAGCCATGTCCAGTGTGGGAAGGAGCGACCTAAGGAGTCACCTGGGATGCCTCAGGCTTCTTTATCCGAGTCCCTTGATCACTCTTACCCTTGAAACTTGATCCTGTGTAAGAACTCTGATTTCGAGAGTCTGATTTGACAGTTTGCTAGTGTGGGCTGGTTTAGATTATTGCCTTTTCCCCATGATGTGTACACCCTCTGTCTAGGCTACCTTCCTGGCTTATTTTCTGTCTCAGGGCTGCTGTGATGTGATACAGAATGAGGGAAACCAAATAAAATACAAAATCACTCCCAGAATCAGGAACTGATGCTCAGGGATGCTGATTAATACGATCTGTGGCTTTTACAGGCTCCCATAACTTCTCTCTAAAATCCTAGACACAGGAAATAGACCACAGGATTTAAAAGGAAAACAAAATTGTGCCAGAAAAACGGGATAGTTTGGGTTTACCCCCAAAGCTGGTGGAATTAGGTAGCCTGTGTGTGTTACATCCTTGGAGCCACCCCTGGACTGTCTGTTTCGTGGCTGGGAGAGTCAGGGAGTGCACCGAGCAGAAAACGCGGCTTCTGCTTATCTGTGCTGATGTGAGTTGTAAACCCACTCTCCCCACTGTTTCCTGCAGCTCACAGGAAACAGGGAGGAAGTGGCAGGTGCCTTCCTTTCTTCTTTTTATTTACTCGCCAGCACTGGAGGGCTGAGAAAGTGGGTTATCAACCAAAGGAGGAAGGGAAAGAGAGGGCACCTGCCCCCTTGCCCAGCTTTAAATCAGGTTCACAGCTTTTATTATCACACAGCTTTCATCATTTTAAGTATTAAAATCAGACAGTTTTACATTACAACTTAAGGAGATTGTGGAATTTTTATGGTGTTAGAATAACCAGAGAAACATGGAATACCCAAATTTTCATCAAGGGGGTGGGGAAGCCTGTGGCATGCGGGAGCTGGCTCCTGCTGGCTTGTGAGGGTTGGTTGTTCGATATTCAGGAACTGTTTGTGAGCCTGAGGGTAAAGCATTAGTAGCTTGAAATTGGCCACAGTGGGAGTATTTACACCACGGAAATTGGTAAATACTACAAATCAGGACATTTTTCCCCCAGAAAGTCGATTTCCTAGCACACCACTGGATTATAACAAGCCACTCTGATGACTTCGAAAGTGTGGTAGGAGACGAAATAAGCATGCTTTTTATTATAGCCTGTGATTTATTCGTGTTTCATGTAATGGTTCTACTTGTTTCCTTCTCCTTCGGCTCACAAACATCTTTTTGTCGTTTTCATTGTTCCCTAAACACACTGTGGCTGCTTCTCATTAAATGTATTGTTTAACCTGTTTTATTTGAATCAGTGTTTCTCTCTCTCCGGTTGTCCCACCCAAATCCTATCAATTTTTAAGATTCACCGTGGACTCACCTCTGAAATCTTTCCCAGAGGACTCTATTTGATGTTGAATTTCTCTCTATTGCTCTTCCTCTCCTACCCGTGTTTCGTTGTGTAAACACACAGTGTAATGTGTTGCCTGGCTTTTACATTTGTGTCCTCGTGCTTCTTCTTCCTGCATCTATTCTGTGTGCTGATGGAAAGTGGGTATAATGGCCTTTAAAATCCCTGTATCATGTTAATTCCGTGTTCCTAGTTAGCATTATGTAAACTTCTATTACGTCAATAAGCATATTAATAAAATGTTCTCATGGATAGATATATATTAAAATACTCTATATTTAATTACTTCCACTATGGTGCTAATGGTAGATTGAGGGTCTTGGAAACTTCACCAGCAGATGGCCGTTAAGTATGTATAAGAAAGAGATCATCACAGTAAAAAATTAGAGGGTTCGTGTTAAACCTCATTCCCTTGTTTCCTTCCGTATCAGCACAGACAGAGCATCTCCTCTCTGAGCCTCTGTTTTTCTTATCTGTGAGCTGAATTTGACAGTATCTACCTTCCTAGATTGTTCGGATGATCAGATTAGATAATGTGTATGAACTCCTGTGTGATTTGTGCAAATGCGCTAGCTAGATGAGGACTATGAAAACATTCAGGTATTCTTAGCAGCTCCTGGTTTGTACTGAACTATAAAGCTAAATTCCCCTTTGGTGGTCAAGGAGCTTCCTTTCCCACTGGCACATAATCACTGCTGGCTATTAGCTAACTTACTATCTTTTCAGGCCCATCTTTTTGATAATAAAAGAACGTATATTTACAGCATTTCTTCAGTTACTATTTGTGAGTTATAATAAGACTCAATTAATTCGATGGTGAGATACCTTACTCCCTCTGTTTTGTTGTCTGCCTCTGGCAGCATATCGAGTTGCCTGTCAGGATAACACTGAGGATATACTGGTTCAGGAACCATTGGGAACACAAAGTCATTGTTTTAATTTTCTTTTGAAAGGGGTATTTAGGTTAGCAAAACCAACCAAGCTGGCTGACTCTTAAACACGCAAAACCCAATATAAGAGAAGCAGTCTCTTGTTTTCTGTGATTTACAGCAAATTTATGTGGATTGTTTTCACATAGTCTGTTTTTAGTTTATATGAAACAATGTTACAGTGATAATTCCATATATAAATACCCTTTTATTTATTTATTTATTTATTTAGTTAGTTAGTTAGTTAGTTAGTTAGTTAGTTTTGTTGAGCTAGTCTTCTTCCTTGGAAGACTGTTAAGTTTCCCCTTGTTGGAACTAACTGAAGCAGCTTTCCTGTGCAAACTCCTTTGTACAGGAAAGGCCTTTAAAATCCCTGCATCATGTTACAGGGTGTGGTACAAACCCCTTCTTCCTCAAAGTTTGTCTTCTTTAAATTAGGTATCTTTTCTTTTAAATAGTCTTTTTTTTTTTTAACCTTTGGAAAACTTGAGGATTTTCATTCCATCTTCGGTGATTTTAATTGATGTGCTCAGACCAAAGCTAGGGGAACGCTTAGCACCAGCCTTCTGAGCTCTGCAGGACCTTGGCGGTCATCTAATCGGTTCAGTCTTGCGGACGAGGATACAGAGGACACAGAGACCCAGAGAACCTGGGTGTGTTCGGGGTCGCGATCAGAAGTGGGTGGTCCCGCCCACAGACATGGCATCATTAGTGTGTTGGTGTTTGTGTGTGTTGGGGAGAAAGAATTTTCCTCTACCTTTCAAAGGTTCTTTCAGCCGGTCTGATAATTAAATAGACATAAGAGAGACTAACAGAAGAAAGTCAAATCTAATTTCCTATGTGAGAGAACCCCACAGAGACAGAAAGGTGAAATGAGGTATATATGCCACCCCAAATTGAGGAGTGGGGCGGGGGCCTGGGGCTTCCAAGGACAGGAGGGTCATTCACAGGATGATGAGAAGTCCAGGTGTTGGGTGATTATGTGTTTGCCCTGCCATACAGGTGAGCCACTCAGATAAGTTTTATCTGTGGTAAAAACTCTTATTTTGGGAAAGACCCTCAATTTAAGTTCTTCAGAATAGTTAAAGGAGGGGCAAAAGTTCCTCTTGAATGTACAGAATTTCTATTGCTTTTGGCTCAAAATAATCCTCTTGGTGAAGTAGCACTTTTGGGGAAGCTCGTTCCGAACCCCTTGGTGGGGAATGGAGTGGTGTCTGTGTCCAAATCATTTAGATTCCCTGGTTTGATTAAAATAGATTGCATGTTAAATATTATCACTAAATAAATGGAGTTTCAACTTATGATTTCATACATATGAAATTTATGGCCGAATAGTTATTTAATTAAAACACTCTTAGTTCTATATTTCCTTTTTCTATTCTCACATTCACTCTTAACATTCACATCTTCCTGTTGACATCATGAAGCCTTTACTGCTCAACAGTTTAGATCTTTGACTCCGAGGATGGGTCTGCCTGTGCATGAATAACTGCATAAATTTAGGATTCATGGACTCTCAGAGGGCATAGATAAAGATGCAGGTTCATTTGGACTATGTCTAGAAGGTGCCAGCTAAAACTTGGCGCTTGCCATCTGCCTTTACAGAGATGAAGTCCCTAGCCACTGAGGTTCCTGACCTTCAACACACCTTGAAAGGAGTTCAGGGTGGAGATCAGGAATGAGGCCCCCTGTGCTCTGGGAAATGCTGGCAGAACAGGCCTTTCAGAGAGTTAGATATTTTCAGGAGAAGATTTTATGAGCCCATATTCTTGCATCTTCTCATATCTAGGAAAGCACTAAAATCGTCACCAGTGGCACCTGCTCCTTGTGACTAGCAGCCAGCCTCTGCCTAAATGTGTGCTTGACTACAAACATTCAGCCCATAGCCAAGTGGTACATAGGTGAGGAAAACCAGAGGTCAGAGGCAGCAGGTGCTCTGCAAAACACACCAGGAGGACCAGACAGACAGCGAGGAAGCTACCACAGCGACCCAGAGGAGTCAGATCACCCTTGAAGTGCCTGTTGAGCCAGTCAGCTGTCAAGGCTGGGAAGCAAGTTGTGCCTATGACAGTTAAGGAGAAGTGCTGGCTATTTAACTGAAATCATCGTGGGTAATGTGTCCTTGTGGTAGGTGGTGGTTCTGCTATGGCTCTAAAGGCGATTTTACAGACTGACAAGATCTGGAAGATGATCTTTGCTTTCGATGATGCCCTAAATGCCCTTTACTTTGATCTGTTTCCATGGCTGAAAATGTTCCCTCCATCTGTAGGCGCGATTTCGCAACTTAATTTGGTTCTCATCAGAATGAGTTTCCCTCCAAGTCAACTGCAGCTGCTGTGCCTGGAGCCTTGAGAAGGAAAAGGTGTGTTTGATGGTCTCCCCAAGTCAGCAGCATCAAGTTGAACTCATTAGAATTACGAGGGAATGAATGAAGGAAAGATAAAACTGAATTTCAGAGGCGTCTGAGTCTGTGCTGGAGGTGGTGAAAAGCAGATCTGCAGGCTGAGAAGCCGTGCAAGGAACGGAGCTGGGTCTCTGAAGCACCATGGTTACGATCTACAAAAATAATGAGAAGAGAACAGAAGAATAAGAGCGCTGGAGTTTGAAGATCCCCCCACCCCGGCCAAGATTGGTTTTTATCTACTTGTCTGATCGAATGAAAATTTCCTGCGGTTTGCATGATCTTAACTAAATCAGTAACCAAAAGCAAATTATAAATGTCTCCTTCAGTGCTCACTGCTAAATTTTCAAGGATGTTTGTGCTCTCTCTCCCTCTCTCTAGACGTCACGGATCCTGTGTGTAACAGATCGCTGTGGACTAGCAAGCCTTCCTCCGCCCGACTGCGGAGCTGCAGTCAGAGCTCACCCATGACTTAGGCTCCTTATCCCTGAGGCAGGGGCCCGTTGCTTGAATTGCAATGCTTCTTGCATCCAGCTGTGGCCGTTGATTCCCTCATTGAATCTGATGGTGTTAAGCACAATAAGAGAGATGACTTAATGGGTCTTAAATGTTTACTGTTATTGAAACCATCCTGCAATTTTCATTACCAGCTAGACATCCCTGCTGAAATGTTACTCTTTCTCCTTCCCAAATGCTTCTTGTAAGCAAAGATACGAGGAAATGCAGTCCCCACCAGCTGTTCCAGGCTAATTTAGAGAGAAGTGAAGTGCTCATATTCAGCAACGCTCCACTAAATGCTCTCCTCTTCTTGATGATGAAAGGACAAAAGGGCGTTGCAGTTTCACAATTTAATGTAAGCCTGACAGCTGACATTTTTCTAACATTAGTATTCTTATGTAATATGAAGACCAGTTCTTTTTAGAAGATGATTCCTTAGTGGAAGAGGATATATATTGAAGGAGATCAAAGCACGCCATCCCCAAATATGCCACTTTGGCATAAGGATTATTTTGAGATGAAAGCAGTGGAGAAACAACAGACAGAAAATTCTCTGCCCTTTCATTTGCTGAACAGCAGGGCACACACTTCCCTTCATATGACCCCAAACCTTCTCTGCCTCTTGTACTAGGAAGGGCAGAATGAAATCAGCCCAGAGACTGCAAGGAGAGGAAGCTGTATAGCAGACCTCACTGAACAACCCTTGTCTTCTATTAGTGTTCCCTATACATTTACCTTCCCACAAATAATCACCCTTAAAAGTCTTCCCTCTTTTTCCTTTGTCTTGTCTCCACAGTTTATTTCTGTTTGTTAAAATGGTATATAAACTCCTGGGACTAACTGCTCTTTGGGGTCTCCAATTTTTTTTTTTTTTCTGTGAAGGCCTCCATATGCATATGGAATGAACCGTTTCTCCATTTAATCTTTTGTCATGTTAATTTGCAGGACCCCAGGGACAAAACATAATGGGTTAGTGGAAAAGTGTTTCCTCTCCTACAGTGCCCGTTTCTTTGAGTGAAATGAACCAGGAATGCCAAATTTTAATACTGATGTGCCTTCTGAAGAAGCTGGAAGTAAGTTCTTTGGTTACTTCTGGTGTATCTTAAAATAAGAAATTTTAGCAAATATTTAATAAGAATTGGCACAAAACGTAAGACAGGGAAAAAGAACTTAGGAGTAATGAAGTTAAAATATTAATTTTTCTTATGAATTATAGAAACTTTGCTGTCAGATCTTACCTTTTTTCAGTATGTTAATTTAATGCTCAAATTTATAGTAGTCAGCCATAAAGACTGAATGTTCGCCGTTTCAGGGTGACCAGTGTTGAGTGGCAGGGGGGTGATCTATGTTTGACTGTTCAGATTTCCTGCCTGAATGGACCTTTTAAGATGGTCTGAAGACTGAAGATTTTGAAATTCATTTTCAATTATAGCTGAAAAAAATTTCCTAAATTAGAAGGGTGTATACTTGAATATCCACTTTGCCTTTGGGGACTGAAGAAATTTTCCTCCACCCTTAATTACCCTTAATTAGGTTCTTTTGGCTGGTCTAAGAACTAAATTGACAAGTGACGGATTAGCAGGAGGAAAAACATTTAATTATGTACGTACGGGGGCTCCATTAGAATGTGAGTCCCCAGGACAAGTTAGACAGTTGGAGTTTATGCGCCACGTGAGAAGGAGGTGGGATGGACTCCAAGGGGAAGGATGGCAGTTCCCATGGAGATGGAAAAACATATGTTGTGTAAACATGTTTGCTGGGCAGTGCAAAGACAGTGGGACACAGAAAAGCCTTTCGGCTCCAGGCCCCGTCCAGCTCCCCACCCCACATCCAGCCCATATGTTTTGTAGGTGCCTCTAGTGACAGTGCTCTTCCTGGACCAAGCCCTTTGTCTAAAGTCTTTTAGGCAGTTAAGAGGGAGGTAAAAAGAAAGAATTCCTGAGTCTCCTGTTTCTTAAAAATAATCAGCCCAGAATAATCCTGATGCCAAAGAGACACATTTTGGGGTGATAAATTTTGCCCCTACATTGTCATCTTTGGAATTTTTTCCTAAAAAAATCTATTTTGTGTATATATATATATATATGTATATATATGCATGTGTTTATATTATATTTTGTGTATATATATATATGTATATATATGCATGTGAAAAAATTATTATGTATATATGTATGTGAGCGTATTTATGTGTATATACAAACATACACACATGTATTCAAATAGAATAGATGTATGTATATATAGAGATAGATGTATCTATACCTGTTTGATATATAATCTACATATATATCAAATATATATATACCTATATATATCAAATATGTGTATGTATATCAAATATACATATATATGCATATATACCTTGCTAGAAATCAAATACCTTTTATATTAGCCCAAATCTAAAAAGAGCTGGACCAGTGAGGCTGGACACTTTACTGAAAGCAGTTATTTTAATGTGAAGTTTTCTCTTTCTTTGTTTTCTTGATAATTGCTAACATCATCAGTTGCCTGCCATAAACTGACAGATGCATTTTATTGTGGGAGGGGGCAGATTAAGGACCATGGTTGTAAATAGTGTCTCTCATGACAAAGTAATGAAAGAATGAGTTTTTATTATAAATGATATTAAGTTTACTCATAAATGTGGTTGCCATCTTCCCAGGAATTAGATTTGTGGCTGCCATTGGAAACCTTAAGGTGATAGTTTGCTAATCTCCAGCCCCTCTAAACCCCTTTCTTTTATCCCATACACAAAATAGAGTAGAAATATCCTTTTTGCTTTGTTTCATGTTATAATGCCGTTGACTCTAATGACAGTGCCTGTCTAGACACACCTTAGAGACTGTGGAAGAGATTCCAGCATGAAAGGAAATGCAGGGTCCCATCCCTACAGTTTCTTCTCTCGGGTCCTCAATCTCAAGCCTCCCTGATCTTAAATATCTTGTATTTCAAAGAAATGTGATATTTCTATTCTATAATATTTTTCCAGTTTAGGTAAGAAGCAAATTCATTAAAAGAATCCAATGGTAGCTAGAAATTTTGTTCAGGATTTGAGTGTAGTTCTGCCCTGCGTGGTACTGGGAGTCCCTAGATTTTCCAGGTTCCGGACTGTTCACCCCCAAGTCCAGTCCCCTCTGTCCAGTGGTCAGTGTGCAGAAGACGCTGACCTGGCAGAAACCGGGGAATTTGTCATCTTCTTTCTCTGCCTCCAGTGGCGTCTCTCACAGCAGCTTCAGCTCCTGCCATTTAAGCCCATTGTGGATTCCCCCACTGACCCTGGACTCCAGGACACCACACCCTCCATCTGACTTAGGCACCACTCAGCCTCCTGCTCTTACTAATCCCAGTCGTGTCTCCCAGTCCTCTGGCTTCTCCGCGGTTCCATCATCTGTGCAACCTCTGCCCTGGATTGATGTCTCTCGTTTAAATGTTTAGAGTGGGTTTTGTTTTCCATGTTGAGCCCTGACCGATTCATGAAGCAAACGAGTTCTTTGAGGGCTGGAGTTAATCATCTGGAAATGAACATTTTCCGTAAATATGATCATTATCCCTGATGCACTGTTCAGATGAAGGATGTCACTCCAGGTAGGAGGATTTCTGGGTGATATACACAGACAAACAAAAGAACCAAAAATCTTGTCGAACTTCAACCTTTTTTCATTGGCAAATACTGAACTCCGCCTTGAAAGATAAATACCGTGGCAAGCTGCTTCATTGAAAGATTGTCTTTTGTATGTCTCCTCAGACTTCACTCTGCCCATCACCCCCTCCTGCCACCCGACCCCCACCCGAGAAGATAGGCATGTTCTTTCATGCTCATCCAACTGAGGGTTTTGCAAGGCAGGAAGCAGAAGTCGATAACACTTTTGAATTCTGTTCAGCAGTGATTCCGGGTCCATGACTGGGGGAAAATGAGGACCGGCGGTGGGTGAGAAGGCTTTTGAGGAACTGTAGAAAGCCTGGAGACTTGGAAGAGGGCAGGGAGCTCTGGATCTCAGAGGGAGATGGGACTCATCACTCCTGGGCACCTCCCCGGGCAGGGCGTGGGGCCTCAGAGGATTACTGTCTGGTGCATTTAGGAGGCATTTAAGAAAAAATGATATTCTAACTGTTAAAGGAAAAAATTATTCATGACATTTGTAAAAGGACAGTGAGACAGACTTTATTCAAGGGGGCACTTTCGTGATAGGCTTGGGGACCACTGCAGTGAAGTCTTACACTGGGAGGGAGATTGGGCTCAACTCCAGGACAGAGTGGACAAGTTGGGGTTCATAGCTGGGAACAGAGAGAGGGTCAGTGGATGGAAGATTCCTAATCAGGAGTAAGGGGGATTCTGAGTAAACTGACCTAACAGGATTCTTGCTGAAGGCAGACCAGGCTGATCAGACATCCCCTAGGGGAGTGGCCAGGGCAGAGTTCGGCAGGAAGGGAGGTGGGGAGGAACCTGATCAGATATCAAGGATGCCTTAACTGACTTAGCAGGATTCTTGTTAAAACTGAACAATGCAGAGATGAACATAGAAGCCTGAAAGTCAGTTGAAAAAGAGCTCAGAAGAGTCTGAGTAAAATTTGTTCCTCAAATTTTATGACTGGATTTTTGACTAATCAGTTTGACAGGTGAGATCTCAAGATCTCAGAAATATAAAGTTTGGAGTTATCTGGAGTCAAATTTTTATCATTATATTTGGCCTCATTTTGCCAAATAAATTCATACTGCTTTTTTACATACCAAGTTTTAACATTTCCAAGTTTCACGAGGTGAGTTAATTAATACATATCAGGGCATCCTGGACTGTAAATTCCCAGGATAGACTTAGATTCTTCAGTGAACTCCTGTCTTTTCTTAGGAGGTCTGAGAAATTTCTTAACTAGATTAGGCAAATCTGACCTAAAGTAAGATTTGAAGCTATAAGAGCAATGAGCTTGGTCATCATCACTAACTATGTTATAAAACATCAGGAGGGAACATCAGGCATTGCAAGGGATGTGTTTAAAAGGAAAGAGAGCACCGTGAATGTGCTGGAGGAGCAGGAGAAAGAACAGACCAAGGGGAGGAAGATGGCAACTTACAGGCCAGGAAGGAGGCTGATCAGAGTTGGACCAGGAGAGAAGGAGAGAGAAAGAGATGTTTAAGTTTGGCTATTAGGTATTGTGTGTTTCTGTTACTTTTTCTAAGGAGTTCTTAAGAGAAGCAATTTTAAGTTTTAGAGGCCTCTTCATAACAATTAAAAACGTAGTTCATTGAATATTTGGAATTTTTAAATCTTTTTTCCTAAAGCATCACAAAATGATTATTTTATTCATACCGCAAGTTCCGCTAGCATGGTCCCTAAAATTCAATAATGTCTGCGATGAAACCCTGCCAAAGTTTAAGAAGCTGGACAACAACCTGCAGGTATATTGAAATGACCAGTCAGTTGGTTGACAAAAAGAGAATCTGAGAATCTGACCCTTTGACTCATGGCTCTGCCATCACTGTCCTCCAGTCCCTGTCCTGTCCATTTGTCTGACTAAATAGAGTCAAAGTGAAACAGAAGGCCTCTACCAAGGACCATAAAGATGGAAGAATGAAAGTTCAGGCAGTGCTTCCAAGCCAAGGGGGGAGAGCTCTGGTCAGGAGCAGGCCAGGCCATCCCAGCCCCTGGGGCTCCAAGGGCAGCCGCAGGGTGCCTGGCACGTTGCGGGGCCGGGCTGAGCACCAGGAGCACCCCCAGGCCTGCTCTGTGTCTCAGCATCAGAACTGCAGAAGGAAACCAGCCGGCACAAGGATAAAACCGTTATTAGAAATGCCAGGCAGGGATGGCTCAGCGGAGAGAATGCCTTGAATTCCTATCCAGCGGTTTTAATTATTCAAATGCCTGGTGCCTGTGACGTCATCTCTCAGTGGGGAAGATTTTACTGACAAGATGCCATTTTGTGCATTTTGCTCCCGAGAGTGGGAGTTGTAGTTTGCTCGAGTTACCAAAAGGTGGCAAAGTTACATGCTTGGTGGTTTTCAGCAGTAGACATCTTCCCAAAGGAGCCCTCGGATTCAGTCCCTGTGGCGGGGCACATGGCGCGCAGTAAAAACGGGGGTCCTGTGTGCTGGTCTCTGCCCTCCTCGGTACTGCAGCATCACAGCTTGCAGTGCGATGAATCAGAGCCTTGCCTTTTCATCTTGATCTGTACTTAGTGCTGTAATTATCTAAATGAGCTTTAAAATTATGATTCGAAGCCTCAGACTCGTCTCTGACTCCGCAATTCCCATCTGCATTTGGTTCAGTACTTTATATTCCTTAAAAAAAAAAAAAAAAAAAAAAAGAGCGAAGTACTTTTAAGATGTAGTTCAAGTTCTCACCACCTGCCCTGTTCCCTTATTCTCTCCCGAGGGATATCCATTGTCCTGACACTAGAGCGATTTTTCCTTTGTATGCTTCTGTATTAATAACTTACATGGGTCAGTGCCCGCCAAAGACCACCAGGAACCCCCTTGTGTTGAATAAGGTGGATGTGTTTCAGTGACGGAGAACGCACGTCGTAGGGAAGTGTGTGGAATATACTCCTGGGATTCTACACACTTACAGATTTGGGCTTGGGGTTGGGTGATTTGGGATAGGATGTAAGGAACTGGGGCTTTGCTCTGAATTGTTTACTGTGAGGAAGCAGTAATAATTATATTATTGAGTATCTTAATAAATCTTACCTAAAAGGAGGGAAGAATAGGATGAAACTTTCAGGTGCCATTGGTAAACAAGCCACAGTCAACTGTGTTATCCAGGAGAGGCGACATTTGTTCAAAAGTCCTACTTTGCCTTTTTTCAGCATGAATTCGTAGTGGTCTTATTTTTCATCTTGATCCACAATGGTCAGTGTGATCTGACTATCTGATACTGACGTTCTGGGAAATTATTTATGTTCAGTAGAAGTTTCACATGCTGTGAAACTCAGAGAGGTAAGTACCAGGCGTTTCCTAGTCGATAGTACCAGGGCTACAAACATGTCAGGGGCTGCTTTTTTCAGATATTTATATACCTATGTACATATACACATGTGTACACATATCCATATATACAATTTTTGATGTTATAATTTTGATATTTTTCTTTAACTTTTATGCAAATGACATCATGCTATGTGCATGATCTTTAATAATTTGCTTATTAAAATTCTCATTCTTGATGCATCCAGCTCACTGCTTTTAACTGTGTGTGTGGTGTCACATTGTATGAGTAAGCCACGTTGAATCATTCATAGGTGGAGAGTCAGTTTAATTATGTGGGTTTGCTCTTATAAACATTACAGCAGTGCCGCCCCAAACATAAGTATAAACATCTGCTTCATGCATGCGTATGCGTTTTTCTAAGGTGTTTATCCTGAAGCAAAATTACCATTTCAAATGTACTAGGTATTGTCAAGTTGGTCTCTGAAAAATAATTGTACACATTTGTACTTTGTCCTGTATTATATGAAAGTTCCTGTTCCCCTACATCTTTTAACAGCTCTTTTGGTCAAATATAAATTATGCCAGTTTTCTGGACGTGTGATAAAATCTCATTGCTATTTTAATACGCTTTTCTCTGCTTATTTAATGAGCCTGCATATTTTTATGTGCTTTTTGGCCATTTGGCTTTCCAATTTTGTGCATGACATTTATGTTACTTGGTCATTTTCCCATTGAATTTTAGGTCTTTTGTCTATTGATTTGTAGTATATTTTTACATATTTTGGACACTAATCATTTGTATAGTCTGTGACTTATCTTTCCCCTTTATTAATGATATTCTCTCACCCAGAAGTTTTTGATTTTAATGTGATCAAATTGATTAACTTTTCCTTTATGGTTTGTGTTATTCATTCCTTTAAAAATATCCTCCCCTATCTTGATGGCATAAAGTTAATCTCTTTAATTTTCTTCTAAAAGTTTTAGTGTTATTTTTTCCATTAGGTCCGTAGCTCACCCAATGTAGGGGGGAGCATGTAATTTGAAGCAGGTCTCTATATATGTTTTTTCTTTTTTTAACCTTATGATCAGTCTATTATCCAGCACATCTTTCTTTTCTAATTTATGACGTTAACGTCATTTCTGAGTCTAGTTTCCACACATGCAAGAATCTATGCCTGGCCTCTGTATTTTCTTACAGTCTTCAATCTTTCAGTGGCACATCACCATGATTTCATTATTCTTTCTTCTTCTCTTTTTCTAAAGCTACTTTACCTATTTCTGGCTCTTGATGTTTCTATATTATTTCAGATTCACCATGTTATGTTCTTGAGGTGCCTTTGGGAATTCATTGTGAATTGCATTAGTTTACAGAATTATGGGGAAAATATTCACTTTTAGAAGTTGAAAGTTTACTGCAGAACATGGTGTAATATCTGTGTGTATTTTACAGTAAGATTTTCTAATATTAAACCATCTTTATATTCGGATGTTAAGCCATCCTTGAATTCTACTTGGTTATTATGTATTATTTTTGCATTTCAAATTAGATTTTAAAAATTTCTGTCCACAAATAAAATCCATCTTAAGTATTCCTTTTCGATGACATCCTTATGTGTTGTTGGCATCGAGATTTATCTGGTATCATAACATTTAATTGCAAAGTTTGCTCTCTTTCTGTTCTGTAAAACAATTTGTTTAAAACAGGAATTATCTTCCATTAAAATTCTCATGGGCTTACATTTAATACTGTCTGACCCTTGCTGTTCATCAGTAGGTGAGTTTTTAACTTCTGATTCATTTTGCCAGCTGTTATAATGATATTCAAGTTCACTGTTTCCTTGGAAACATGTAAAATGTCCATTTCATCAACATTTTTGAATATACTTGAGAAATTGTTTTTAATGTTTTCTTATTTGTTTCAAAAGTTTTATCACAGTTATATTCTATTCCAAATTGCCTTTGCCTTTTGTCTTTTCTTCTTGGTAAAACATACCAGTGGCTTGTCAGCTCTGTTGAGTCCTCATTGAATGTCTACTTTTCAGGGTCTGGCTTCCATCCCCTTGTTTCTGTCACCTAACATTCTTCTTGGGAGACTCTTCCATTTTGTTACATACAGTAGTAGTTCACGTTGCTATAAATGTGAAGCATTCTCATTGCTTTATAGTATTTCATTGTATCATTATACCACAAAATTTTTTTCTGTCATTAATTGATATTTGGGTTGTTTCCAGGCTTTGGATACTATGAAAAGAGCTGCTCTGAACACTTCTTATGTATCTTTTTCTGTTCATACATGTATGCATTTCCAAAAGGTATATTCCTGAGAAGTGAAGTTGCTGAGACGTTCTTTAGATATGTTTAGATTTAATGCCTAATGTCAAGGAGTTTTCCAACTTATGTTGTTTTTAGCAGTGTACAAGGGTTCCAGTTGCTCAGTATTCTCACCAGCACTTAGTTTTGCCTGTTTCTTTTCATTTTGTCTCAAAGGACTTCCAAATTTACAAAGACATTTGAACTCAATAGTAGATTTTTTTTTAGTAGTTTACATATGTCAAAGAAGCATTTCATCTAGATATGGAAAACAATTCTCTAACAATAAATGGTGCTTCAGGTACATTAAGTCAAATATCAGATTTATTGAAATTTTAAAACAAGAGGCTGACCTCTTTGCCTTACTGCTCTATCCCATTGCACGGTACATTAGGAAAATGTTTGTGCTCAGTTTCCTAAAGCAGACTCCATGAAACAATCATGGATACCGTTGTTAAAATGATTCAGAATATATGTGTAAATGATCTGGATCATCACTAGTGTATGGAAATGTTGAAAGAAGTAGAAGACAATGAATTCAGTACTCTTGTGTTCTTTGCCAATGCTTGCTGGTTGAGTCATGGAAGAATTATAAAATCTGCTCTTCTGTTAACTTCATTCAGGATTTCTTGAAACAGAAGTAATGCTTGCCAAATATTCAATAATCAGAGACAAAAACAGCAATGTGATTTACATTTTGTCATCAATATTACACTGCATACACATCAGCTGAATCTGAAGCTTCAAGGAAAGGGAAACCTTATTTTTGATTTAGCTAGATGGCAATGGAAATTTATTTTGAAATAGAAACTCTACATAATACAAATCAATAATGATTTGTTACATTTTTTCTAATGGAAATCAATGTGTAGAACATTTTAATTGTGAGTAAAAGAATTATATAAGTTGTCTATAAGACCAACGAGAAAAATTTTGAGCAATACTTTTTGATTTTGATAATTTTAGAGTAGCTTTCCAATTCATATGATATCTGAATTTGGCATTAATACTGAGTTGACATAAACATTAGTTAATTTACTTATCTTGGGCAGATGTACTTTTAAAACATAGTTTTGAAACTGATAAGCTTTTGCTTTATAGCCAAATCTATTGTTCTAACAAACATGAGCCAGTTTTGTTAGTGTTATAGCAGGAATCAAAGGAACATGGTTTTTTGATACTCAGTTCAGTTATTAGGAAACTTTTAAGTGTGTCTGGAATAACTTGGAAATATGAATCTACTTTTTCTACTGTAAATTCTATGAAGTATTAATACAGATCAAATATTTCTGATGAAAATTTAGATGTGCTATAAGTATAAAAATACATAGTGGATTATGAAGGCTTAGTAAAAGAAAAAACAATGTGAAATATCGTCTTAATAATTTCTATATTAATTAGATTTGCAATGATAATATTTGGGTCTTTTGGGTATCTGGTTAAATAACATATATTACTAAAATTAATTGCATCTCTTATTTTATTTAAAATGTGGCTGCTAAAAAAGGTAAAATTGCATATGTAGCTGACATCATATTTCTGTGGTACAGCGATAATTTGGAGTAGTAGTCAGACATACATATTATCAGAACAAAAAAAATCCCAAGCCGGTATGCTACAGAACAGATTGGGTTAATTATCTCCTGTTTGGATCCTGTGTTTCCATTGGCTTCAGGAAGTAATGTAAGTTCCTAAGGAAAGTCCAGATTCCCTGGTTCGGCTTTGACTCCTGTTTCCCAGGTGTGACCTGCTCTCCTCCCCTTGCTCTTCTGTATCCATTAAAAAATGCATCTTTTAAATATCTTTGATCGTGCCATGCAGCCTTATGAGTTTTAAAAGTTTACATAAATTGTTGCTGCCCCTTTATCACCTTGACTGCTTGATGAATTCCTACTAATTTTTTCCAAGACCGGCCTCTTGTTTTTTCCCCTGTTTGATGAGTTCCTTGACTTTTCCCAGCAGAAGATTAGTCTTTAGTGTAACCGCTGTGTCTTCCTAACACCTCTGTCATTACTTTTTATCATAATATTTTTATTTTACAAATCAATTTTCCTACCAGACTGTGAATTCTTTCTAGCCTGTTTCTGACATTTCCTTACATATTCCTTACAGAATGGCATAAATACCTCTCTCATAGTTTGTATATTGATTTTTTTAAAATACATGAAGGAGGAAAAGTTAAAGTAAAACATTTTCTTGCTCTTTACAATGGAAAAAGGAAAAAATTTAAAATTTCAAAGTTTATAAAAATGGTAGGCTGGGTTTCTATGGCAATCTTTTTAAATTTGTGGAAGAATAATTTTAAATACGTGTCAAAACTCTGAGGATAAATAATATGAAAAAAGCTAAAGCTTTTTATTTTTTATTTAATATGAAGTTCACCATTATATAAATTCAAGATACTAATATTGCATCGTTATCATTCTTTGCTGACAGTTTTCTTAACCATCCAGTAGCATGAAATAATTTCAGTGCTCACTCATGCATTAAATAACCAGTTGTCGGCCACTTTTAAATATTTTGATAAGTACATAGCAGACCATGAAATATATTACAGACAAATTATGCCACTAAAAAATAATAATAGGTATTATCAAAGAAGCACACCACCTTAGGCAAAATGGAAAATATATTTTCTCTCTTGCCTTGTATTAACTGGAAATGGATGAAATGAGGCATAGGGTTTCTCATCTTAATTGATTAAAATGATAATAAATTATTAACAAGATTAATGTTATAATATTAAAATGATAATTATATACCTAATTATAAGGATAAATGTATATTTCTTCATAAATGTCTAACAAACTAATAATCTAAAAAATCAGATGTAAATTATTTTCATCAACGATTCCACTAAATAGCTTTTTCACTCTTTGACTCCAAATTATGTGTTGATTGTTGCTTGGCACGGTGGGTGTTCAGAAAAAGCTGTTTCAATTTACTAATTATTATTATCTTGATTATTTTCTCAAGCATTCAATAAATAGCATTCTTGTTTAACCAAAAAATGTTTATAAAAATAAAATCCGTTTCTTTTCCACAGTGTTTAGCGGGGAGAGGAAGCCATTTCCCCCACCATTTTGATGTTCCTCTATAACACTGCTGTCCTTTTTTGTTACAAAGTTTAGAAACTGCACTTCGACTGCTGTCCTGCTAAATCCAGGGTCACTTGTTTTGATCGTTTTGAGTCATTAAAATGACTCTGATATACTGTCCCCCCACCCCTTGGCCTGAGACTGAAGCTGAAAGCAGACTTCTTCCTTCCGGGAGCACAGGGGCTGGTGCCTCACATGGGCCCGCAGACGACTCTGCAGCTGTGCTCACCTCAGGGCAAATGTCACTTCCTGCTGGATTTGCTATTTGACACCCGCTGACTCATTTCCCTGATGGCAGGGACTCATCAAGGTGTGCTCCTTCTAATGAGGCTTCAGAGAGCTGCCAGAGTCGGACCTTGAGGCACACTCCACTGGTGCAGAACCCCATGGGGACAGGGTCATGGGTCTCCCCTGCCTTCCCTACCCCTTAGCTGGAATCTTACCATTTCTGGTCCGTCTCTGTTCTAACGATGGGCTTCAACCCCGAGCACAGCTCCAGGTGAGGTGCAAGCAACAGATGAGGACAGGCAGAAAAAAGAACCTGAGAGCTGGACTGTTGAGAACAGTGGGGGAATTGGTTGCATTGGTACAGTGCATTCCCCTTCCCCATTCTTGGCATCTCATTTTACTAACGCTTGCCACGTTCCCACCTTCCTAAGAAAGCACACCCTTTCCGGTGCCTTCAGTGTGAGCTCAGGTGGCATTTGCAAATGTCTTAAATTGCACATCGGACGGGACAGACTTAAAGGCAAGGATGCAGTTACCATGGTACTCAGAAAACAGCTTTCAGGGAGAAATGTATCTTCTCCATGAAGAGGAGTAAGAACTGAAAATAGATCAGCCTGGTTTCTCACCAGAAATTGAGGACATAAAGTACAGTATATGCTGGTGAAGTGCAAAGTATAATTTTAGTTTTTAATACATCCTTATTACTTGAAATCTAATCTACTTAGTGAATTTTAACTCTGACGCTGGCCATTGCATGAGTCATGTTTTTACTTCAACAGCTCGTTCTGGTAAGAGAGTCAGGATTCTGGAAATCTATCGGTAGGCACTTCATGAAACAGCTCATCTGAAACTCATGGGACTGTCACCACACTCCTCCTAGGTTTCTTCCCACAGTCATACTATTTTTAGGTCTGTGTACCATATGGGAATCAAACCACATAGAGAAATCACAGCACAGATTCTGGAGCTGAGTGAAAATTTTTGAGAAAAATCTCCATTTACAGATGAAGAAAATAAAAGACAGAAATGGCGTCTGACTTATCTAAGTCAAGCAGGTGATTAGAAATAAAATCAGCCCTTGCTATTAGGTCCCGATTCCTTTGCTGGCGCTAGCTGGTAGGTTTCTACCATTTGTTTTTTCGTTACAAGACATCAAGGGTTAGTCGACCACTGGCGGGGGGTCATAACTCTTAAAGACAGGCCACCCTTGAGAACTACTGTGCTATTTCTGCTTCTGAGGCATGCATTCTTAAAAGGCCTTAAGGGACCTTGGAATGATCTTGAATGATCATCTTCCCTTTTCTACAGGTTGCTGAGGCTGGATAAATTCTCCATGTGATAAATCACTTTGCCACATCGGGATATTTCTGCATTTTTATTTGGCCAGAGCAGTGTTGTCTTTAGGGAAGCAATGCGCACTGTTTTTACCAGTAGCCAGCATCTTGACCGGCTAAGTTTTGGAGCATATCACATGATTTGTTATCAAAAACGCAAGGTGTGGAAAATAGGTCATTAGATTTGGCCGTGATAAAACTTTAAGTGTCTGTCCTTCCATCTTAGCTGGGTTTTTGGTGCCACTGGGGATTCTCTTTCTTCCTGAGTTGATTCCCTGTTGATTATCCCATGATCACAATTACAAATGCTTTCTTTCCTCCTTCAGTCTTCACCTCCTGTGCCAGTTACATCTGTGTGTGTGTTGGGGGTGGGGGGTGGTTGCAAGAAGTAAAACTGCTTATGGAGAGCTAAAGCAAAATGAAATTTACTGGTTTGATAGCAGAAGCTCATGGAGTGGCAAGCAGGCTGGAGAAACAGCCTTGGCCAAGACAAGCCCAAGGCAGCTTGGGGAGCCGGGAGCTATGAGAATGGTTGTTTGGCAGGAACATGCCAGGGCACAGCCCCTGGGGGATATGTCCTCCCACCCCTTCTCTGGTCTTGCATCAAGGTTCGAAGTCCCAGGGGTAAATCTGGCTAAGCTTAGGACACATGTCTGCCTCTTGGCTATGTAGGGGCTGGTTACCATGGTACTCATGGTGAGAAGCCGTGATCTGCAACTCCAGCTTTTTAAATAGGAACCCGGCGCCCGATTTCATGTTGCAGCACACCCATACTCGCTGGGGCACAGGCAGTGCCACAAGTCAAAGTGCTGTTAAGAAGTAGGAGAGAATACACAACATGGCAATGCGTGCTCAGTGAGCCTGTGTCCCTTCCTTCCGATTCTTTAGTTGATCCTAGGTGGTCCCACTTACGGATTAACGGAAAAGATTAATGCCAACTGCAAAGAGCTATACAAAAATTTCCTCTCCTCCCATTTCCCACTTATTTCAAAGCAGAGGTATTTTATTTTCAACCCCATCTACCTTTTCTGGACGTTTCTGTCGTCTCCTGTACCTTCTTTCTCATATTCAGTCTCATTATCATTGTCTCTTTCCTCTTGACTTTTAAGATATTCACCTTCTCATTTCCACATTATTATTTTAAAAAATGCCTTTGACCTTTTGCTTGCCTTGACATACCATCAAATCTCTCCAATGTCTCAGTGAAAGTCTCAAGTGTAAGCCGTCCCCATTGGCTTTGCCCCTTTGGTGTCTCCTCTTTTGTCTTCTGAAACCCTTGTCTTGAGTCGCCAGAGACCTGACCCAATGCTGAAGGTCTCTTATCCATCCTCACCCCCAATGAACTCTCCCAACACAATTGACTACTTGTCTTTCCTTGAAATCTCTCCTTCTTTGACTTCACAGCAGTTACGTTCTATTTTTTAAAAGTCTCTGACCTCTTGTTTTCTGTCTTTCTCCTGGAACATCCTGTTTCTCTAACAAATTCTAGGTGGGTGTTCGTCAGTGATGCATCCTTACACTTGTCATCACTTCTGTTTCTTGATTCCACAATCTTTGCTGACCTGCAGCAGCGTGAGCTGCATGGCTCAGTGGTGCCCCCTTGTTTCTTGTTATTCACGACAGCTCCTTTAGGAAAGATGTCATTTTTTAGCTTTTTAGACTAGCTACTCATGTTTTCCTCTCTAGTTTTCTACAGATGGTCATTTTATGGAGTTTATGGGACTCTCTCGTTACTTTTTTACTGTACGACAGGTCCTCAATAAATAATTGCTAAATTAATGAAATAAGTTAATACAATGGAAGTAGAAGTCTGGTCTGTAGGAAAACAGTACAGTAGAGACAGATGTTAGGTAATCAAATGTAAGTTAGGACACACACTAAATTTTATGAATGCAAGTACAGTTGTTTACTGAGCTTTTTGAATTACAAATATTTGAATCTGTTTCCATGTTGAGAGTTCATCATAGAAAGGATTAAGAGATGTCACATTTTATTATGTCTTCTAAATATTAAGGATTCATTTTAGAAGTGTTTAGGAAATAATAGGAGAGCGTAAAATTTTTAACAATAATTAAATGCCTTTTTTGGGAAAAAATGAAATTAATTCAGTGGTCTTCAGTGAGAAAAGTCAGTGTTGATCCTTCAAATCTTTGATTTATTATAATTGATTGCTTCATAATTTGGACATGTTTTTATTAGATATATTTTTATTAATTCTACTAATATATTTTCTCACTGTGGAAATATTATAACATAACTGAATAACAAATAAGGTCATGATTATTTACATTACCAAGTGTGTATTTAGCCACCAATTATAGCAGAAAGTGAGATTATGTTCTTAACTGTAAGTTAAACAATATTTTATACAAAATGTTTATGGTGATTTTTTTTTTTACTGAACAATTTTCTTTGCAGACTTGATAAGTTTTCAGTAGATAAAAAATTACAAATGACAAAGTATTACTTTAATAAAGGAAGATCTTAATGTGACATTTAACTATGAGTAGTAGGTAAACTATTGTCTGAAAAAAAAAAAGACCTGCTCTGGTTAACTCATTACGCTGAGGAGGACACATACATTTCGCTTTCATCTGAAAATCAACATATTATGTATCTACAAATAACAAATGTAACTGAAACAGCTAAACCATACATACATGCACAGGAAAATAAGATTTAAAAAAACATACCCTCATATGTTATCCTTCTTCTTCCTCAGAATACCTTAAGGAGACAGTTGGTATCTATTTGTCCAGTAAACATGCCACTTCTTTTTAGCCTTTTATGAGTGTTAATTAGCACTAATTCTAAACCCAGAGGAGTGTAATTTAATCAATCCGAATGAGACTTGTTAGAGAGAACTCCAGTGAGCACATTTGGGTTTCACAGAAGTGTAAATTTTAGAATCTTATTTTCACAGGAAGGTTATACCATCTGTCTACATGTAAATTTATTGCTTCAAATGCATTAACTTTTTTTTTGCACCTTTTGTCACATAAATTTTGGCATTGTTTACTTATTAACCCTTGTATTCCTAAAATAGAACTGAAGGACTTTTACTGTACATAATCCAAATAATAAGCAACTTTAAAGATAAGAATATTAATTAATGCTGTATTCGCTGTGATAGAAGAAATTTATAATGCTTCTTCTAATTCTCAAAGCAAGCCAAGTAGAGAGAGTCCTACTCTATGAATTTTAGAAATATTTTAGTCTCTCTCTTTGCCTCAGCTTTATATGCTTTAATTTGCATGGCAGCTCACCATACCTACCTTCTAGGAATAATCTAATGATTTCTGGGCAAAAACCAAGACGGCTCATGCCTCAACAAGGAAGAAATAAATCAAAGAAGCTCTTGAAACAATTTCAGGAAGTGGCTGGAAATAGAGGAGAGAGTGTAAGCCTGAATTGGAGTGGGGAGGGAGGCAGTGGGGACCAGAGCAGGCGGGGGGCCCCACGGTGCAGAAGAGGGACTGGAGACATTGCAGAGGCGCATGGGACTGAAGGCCACGGGTCCCACCCCTGACGAACGTGCGCACCTGTAATCTGTAAGCATGAGAAGAGAAGAGACTTTTTGAAGTTACTTTTAATATTCATTTAACATATTAGCTTGACTAGTTAACCAGGAGAAAAAGGAAAGGCCAGTTGAGGTGAATGAATGTGTGAAATCTCAAGAGAATGAGATTATAGCAGCAAAAAAGAGAGAGAGAGAGAGAGATTTTTCTTTGAAAGTCATAACTGTGAGTTCCTAGTGGAATGTCTCAGACATTTTCTCTGAATGCATACGTCAGGGGAAAAAGATGTAGTAGTTGAGCTTTAGTAATGAAACAATCTATGATCTCTTTGGGCATATCTGGAGAGGAAAAAAGAACAAAACTTTTTATTGGTTTGTGCAGCGAAAAATGTGACTCAATCACAGGTACTCACATAGACAACAGTCACCAGTGGTTATATTGGTCCAAGGTTGAAGAGCCATCATGATGTTACACAGTTTACACGAAGACCCTGAACATACAATGTTCTTGTACAAGAGAAATATAAAGACAGGAAATCCTGGGAGGGAGAAGGTCAAAATGAGTCAAACATGGTGGTGTGGATGGGTGTGGAGACTGGTGTCATTACTCACGGATAGAGGTCATGAGGAGAGAGACAAAAATAATGACCAGGATGAAAAAAGAGCTTGTGAAATATTCAGACAGGACAGAAGACAACCACTCTTGTTAGTAAGATTGAGTTCTTCTTTTGAAGATAAAAAGTCCAATACTTTGGTTAAAACTGTTTATCCAAGGCAAAGGGAACGTGAGCAAGATAAATCACACAGAGACCAGGGCAACCCCAGAAGGCTCGTTCGTGGACACATTAAGCAGGAGGTGTGGAGAAAAGAAGATAAATGGTTTTCGATAAACTTTAAAAACATGATATTCACCTCACTAAGGTAGTAAGTAAAATAGTAACTCACATTCATTGAACATTTACAATTTTTTTGGTCAGAATTTTTGTGTCTTGAGTGTATTCACTTCACCCTTATAAAAACTTTTTAGAATAAGTATCCTTTTAGTCTCCATTTTGTAGACGAAGAAACTGAGGCTTTGAAAGACCAAAGTACTGGTTCAGGATCCAGGCTGGTAGAAACTGGTTCACATCTGAGCTGTCTCACCATAGGAGCTGGGGGTCTGAGTCACTAGACAGGAGAAAGGAGACAAAACCTGCTGTGGCTGTGTGAGGGTGAACCCAATCCTAGTCTCTCAGCCCCGGCCTCGACCGACAGTCCACCCACCTGTCAGTCATGAGAACTCTCCTCTCTCTTAAGTCCTGGGGTTTTCACCTGCCTGAGCTCTCAGTGGTATCAGATTAACACAGTGCCTTGCGAAACGCCGGCTCCGTCCTCACTCATCGTTAAGTACTGGAGGCTTCAGGCGACTTTCGGGGGACACGCCTTCACTCTGTCCTCGGAGCATTCTCACTTCCTTCCCTTCTGCTCTTGCCTTTTTTGGCTTGCTTTTTAGTTTTTTCTAAGAAACTGATCATCTCAGTATCTTTCTCCTGGAGATAACTTACCTTCTGCTAACTTGCGCGGACACACACGTACGTCCAAAATACGTGCTTCTTTTATAATTGAAATTAGGTTCTCAGAACTTTGTTCAGGATCCTCTCCAGTTGACCTGGCCAGCTCGGAAACACGGTTCCCCTGGATTTTATGCTGTTTTCTTTTCCCGGGAGTCCCCTTTTCCTTCTAACTTGTTGGCTTGTTTAAGTCAATTGGCGGCTTGCGTTTAGTTTCAAGGTAACATGGGTGTCTAGAATTCAGATTAATGTGGACTGGTTATAAAATATATTGCAGAAAGTGAAATAGTTAAGGGTCTTTAGGCTTCTAACAATTGTTTGAACTTGCTAAGGAGGCTTAAGTTCTTATTTTTGGTAACCGAGTGATATTAATATCATAATGTCCTCAGCAAAAGTACTGCTGAGAAATAAAGCCTCAGAGAGTCATGTGAGTTCTCAAGTTGCCACAACTCATATGTGTTGGGTATTGTCCCTTCCCTTTAAAAAGAATTTTCCTTAGAACCTAACCCCTTACATAAAAGCATAGAATGACTCTGCTGGTAATCTTACTAATTCTTTGTAAAGGGCAGTGACGATTTCCCAAGTTCCTTACTTCTTGATCTCATTGTTCCTGAGGCTTTGCAAGGCGAAGAAAAACAAGCAAAAAAGGAACTTGTTTGATTTCCCATTTATTGTCTGATTTGTGCTGCACTATTATTTAATACTTCCTTAATACTGTGATAAGCTTCAACTCAAGTTTTTAGTTAAATCAGGTAAAAAGGAAAAAAAAGAAAAGCTGCTTTTGTTAATGTGTTCTTGTAAACTTAGCTCCAGGGTTGTTTTTTTCCCTCATTAAATAATCCTTTTTGATATGGTGCCCAAAAAGCCTCCTTTCAGTAATATTTGAGAGTTGAGTTGAAGTAATCACTGTAAATATGTATTAGTTATTAAGGATGAAGTGGTAAATTAGTCTTAAAGTGCTTTAATGCCTCTGAACCAAAATGGTTTGAGAATTTCCTCTTAAATTATAAGTAGTGGGGAAAAATAAGGCAAGTTAACTCTAGCACTAAATTATCTCTATAGTTTTCTATAACCTGACTTTTGTGGGATTCGTGTACCATAGAGAGGTCGTTAGATCTGAGAAGCAATGTGGTGGCAGCAGTAACTGACCCACTTGGGTACAATGTTAACAAAAGGAAAACAGTGTTTACTGAGTGTTAGTTCAGACTCTTTGCTGGGTCTTACATAACCTCTCCCTTGCTTTAAACAAGGCTCTGTATCATTTCTGATTTCCACCTTGCTTTGAGAATATGAAATGCTTTATTCCATTAGTATTTCCATATTTTCATTAAAGCTTCGAGATTTTTTCTTCATGTTTTTCTGGGAGAAAAAGAAAAAAGACTTCTTTTTCTGTGTTAAAGGCAGCAGAATATTAAAACAAGTAGGAGAGAAATTTCACTGTGATATAATTAGTGCTCTGAACTTATTTTCCACACTCCACTCCTTAAGTTTAAAAAAAAAAAAGTCTAAGTGCGTTTTTGAATTCGGGCATAGAAACACCTTATTAATAGGAACACTGGTAGCGTTCAGACTGGAAGAGTTTGGGATGAAGATACAAGAGGATGTTTCCATTTTTCTTTGTCATCTCCAACAAAGTGCAAATTAGAGCCAAGACGAAGGTGAGTCTGTGCCTGCAAGAACACTTAAATTTTTAAAAAACCGATCTATATTGGGGCTCGTCACGTTGGCCCGTGGTGCCCAGCACTTCCCAGCGGTCCCCCGTCTCTGTGGCTGTCTTCTCCTTCTTCCCCATCTCTTTTCTTAATCTACCTCTTAATAATATAGCTCTCCCAAAAGTTTCTTTTATTCCATTACCTCTTCTCTCGATATTTTTGATATTTTCTCCTCGAGGTTCTCATGCATTTCTGCTTATTTATACATTTATTCCAAACTGATTATCTGTTATGTCCCAGGAATAATACCGAATGCTGCGAATACTGATTCTACCTTCTGGTCTCATCTCCTTATTTACCTTCTATTAAGAGGACTGGAAGTCCCTTTCCGGTTATCATGGGGAGGTCGACATCCTCGCCTGGAAGCTGGCGTGCTTGTAGTCCTTGATTCTTACTTTAAGTTCCTGCTCTGACTGATCTTTTAATACCCAGCCACTTCCTGAGGCTGCCTTTTTCCCCAGATTGCTCTACCAGGCGTGTGGCCACTGCCCTCTTTTCTTGCCCGTCAGGGCGCTGCCGACATGTCTGTTGCATGAAACAGATGCTCCTGAAAAAGGGCATAGAGGGGAGAGGTGATAACTCAGTGCAGAACAGGAAGTTGTTCCTACTCATTATTAAACTCAAACCTTTGAATGTGAAGGAAATTTCCACAATGTGCAAGCTGGACCTGCGAATCCCAACTTGTTTGCCCCTTTTCCCACCTGTGGGGAAAAAAACTGGGTCAGTCTGAAAGGAGGGTCTCATGTTTCCTCCTCCGGCTCCCAAACCGCTGCACCCATGGGCCCGTCTTACACTGGACGGAGGACTGGGCGCCGGTCCCTCTTCAGTGTAACCTGCATGGTAAGCCCTCTCAGGTGCATCAAGGGTATTCGTGTGTTAGATTGGAAACTGTAGCCTCTAGAAAACACAGGGGCAGAAAAAAAGGAGAAAATGGGCCGCGATGCTACACGGCATCCTAGGAGGACTATTTCCAGTAAGAGTAACTGTTGAAAGTAGGGCAGGGAGAGAAAGAGCGCCTGTGTGACGGAGATCCTGCTCTGCACAGACGCCCGTGGGGGTGCTGGGGCCGAGTGCTCCGCCGCGCGTCAGAGCTGGCGTGTCCCACTGCAGACTGCCTCACCCAGACCCGCTTCTCGCCTTTCATTTCTAAGTTATTTCTACACTAATGACAGTCTTTAATCATTCACATCTGTGTCTCCTCTCTTCCCATGACCCTCTTGTCCATATTTTTGCTTTCCTGATCTTTTTGAATCTTCATTCCTAAAGAATGTTCCCATTCACCATCTGTCTCGAAGTCCAAGTGTTAGCCCCTTGCTGTTGTAACTTAGTTTCTGGTTATGTCCCAGGCAGAGCCTTGTGATAAACTTCCTCCTCGTCGTCATGTTTCTCTTCTGTCCCTTTGGCCACATAGGATTCTTAAAGTGCAGTGTGGAGCCACACTCCTCTCCTGATGAGGATCCTTCAGGGTTGTCTTTTTTCTCACCCTCTTCCCAGAGGTCTTCTGGTGGGACTGGTATTTCTTTTCTCCAAATTCATTTACCGCGTTGTCTGTGCTTATGTATCTCTCTGATTCTGTCGTTCCATCTCTCTCTTAAGAGCTTTCCTTCAATAGCACCTTAGATTTTCCCTTTTTTTTGCAGAAGTACATGAAGTGGGTGGTAACTTCTTATTGATTTGCTTGCCTACATCCTTCATTCCTTCCAGACTCAGCCACTCCCTCTCCCTGCTGTCCCCTCCTGGAATGCTGCTCACTGCTCTTCCCATGTTCTGCTCATGCACACGTGCCCCACGGCACCCCATTCTCCCAGACTCAAGCCTCTTGGCATCTCCTCCCAGAAACCTTCTGGTGGGACTCGCATCTCTTCTCTCAGAATTCATGTACCACGTTGTCTGACTTAGGTGTCACTATGATTCTGTGTTTTATTACACATGTATGTGCCTTCTCTTTCCTACCAGACAGTGACTTACATTGGGTAGAAAAGTGCTTACACATAAGCTCCAGTATCTGTTAATTACATGAAAGAGATGATAAAACGGGCAAATATTAAAGATAAAGGCGGCTATCAAGGGTAATTCTTAAGGCCATGCAACTATTGTTTCTGTCTCATTGTCAGTGGAACCATTCTGATATTAACCAGAGCAGCCTAGATTATGCTGCGGTAACAAATTAATCTGCGAATCTTAATGGATTAACATATCAATGGATTATTTTTTGCAGGGACCACGGGTCTGATGTGGATCGTGAACAGAACTCTGTTCCACATAGTGACTCGGGGCATGGGGCTGGTGGACACTCGATGGCTCTAATATTGCATTAACCAAAAAAGTAGGAGCACACTTCTATCTCTCAACTCTGTTGTCTGGGCTTTTGCTTAGAAGTGACACATGTTGGTTTGCTCATAGTCACCTGGGCAGAATTAGTCACAAGGTCCCATCCAGCTGAAGAGAGCGCTGGCGAGCTGGGCGTCAGGGGACTACCTGGTGCGCTGTTCTTACCGCACCTCCCTATCAGATGAGTTAGCGCTTACTTTTGCAGAGGAAACGTACCTTCACTTCTGAATAGGAAAAGTCTTTACACTATAACACTATAAATATTCATAAAACTAATTACCAATTTTGAAATTAATGGATGTTTTACATAGAAATAATTATCAAGGAACAATATTTTATACCATTTAACATTATTAGTTTAACAACAACAAAAAAACAAAAATTAAAATTGAATGGCTTATCACTTACCCTAATATGAGTCTGAATTGTATATATTTATTTTCTTATTAGTTTCTTACTTGCTTCAAAATTATTGTAATATCTCCTTAGCTTAATAATAGCAACAATAACAAAAAAAATGTACTAGGTTCTGTGTTTATTAGTTAATATGTTTATTAGTTAATAAACATCAAACCTAGTACATACTGTTATTTTTTTCATATTTACTTCTGTGAACTAGAAACACGTTGCCTAAAATTTTGTGTACAGTATCTCCTGAAATTCTCAGAACATTCCTCTTTGGTAGGTAAATTATTAATATGCTCATTTAAATGTAAGGACATTGAAGCTAAGATAGGATATTTCCAAAAACACCAGTTAGTGCAAATGAAGGCTAGAACTTGATACCCAGTATGTCTGACTTGGTCTCTAAGTTGTGATGTGTTCTCAGGTCAAATAGTAGACTTCCTCATCATAACTTAGTCTGCCTCTTCATCTCCAGAATATTATATAACATACTTTATTTCAAAGTCTGCAAGATAGTTAAACAGTGTTAGAACTTAATTATAAAACAAGAAGGAAGATTTAAGACGTTCCAGTTAAGAACTCATTCATCCAGTGGGTCCTAAAAGGCATCAGATAGTTTTAATTCATTGATTGTCAGAGGTAGAAATGGAAATGCATTCATGTGGGAAAGGGCTTGTCACTAGGGGCTGCTGTCTTTGAAACGAGGCAGGTAAGACAACTCCAAAACAAGCTGTCATCAGCTATTACACATCACTGCAAATGTTCGAGAAAACACTGTTTCAGCACAAGGCTGCCTTGAGTCACTAGATTACAGCCTTGCTGTTTTGACAACTATTCAAGAAAAAGAGATATGAGCTTTCTTGCCAACAAACAACTAAAAAGAGCGAGAAATTGCAGGGTAGGCAGAAGAGGAATGATGATACGATCTTGAGAGAGAATTAGAGAATTTATTATTTCATTTGCAGCATACTCTTCTTGGCAAGGAAACGTACCATGAGCCTCTTATGGAAAGACGTAGAAACCTTGTTCATAGGCCCGAAGAAAGGAGGGCCGTCCAGTAGTTTAAATGCAAATCTGAATTCCATTGCAGTATTCCTGAGTTCGTTTATCAGAGTACGTACTGGAGTATTCTCTTCCTTGTCCTCTGTTGGGCCAGTTAACTGCCTCTGGCTTCTGCACTGAGTTCCTGCTTGGTTTTGGTAACTGTCTGTGTTCTCTCTCTTTCTCTATGTTCTAATTTGCTTTAAACTGAAGAGTGAAATTCATTGATTGTGGCTCTTGCTTATATAGCTTATATTGGCAACAAAAATATTCCCTAAATGTTGTTTGTTTTTGAGCTCAAAATGAAGCCATGTGAAACAAGCACATTGAACTCCTCTTCATATTTAGACCCAAGTCTCGCTGAGGCACGTGTCTTACAGCTATGAGGTTGAATAGGCACGTAGAAACTTTGTATGCTTGTATTAAAGTACTTGATGCAACGCTTACATGTCTGAGATGATCTGAATTTAATATTCTGTGCCTCCATTTCTTGATAGTTTGTGTAATATACTGTTTTACAGGCTTTTGAATTGTCGTGTAAAATAGCAGGGGACTTTATGCTTCAATACATACATTTCTTTATTCACTAAGGAAAAAATCATGTTTTTTGAATATTAAAAGTTATACATTTTAACCAGTTATTTGCTATTTAACAGTTTTTTTGGGGGGGAGGAGTTAATGATTGACTTGGCATTTAATTAGTCCAGAGTGCCTCTCAAGTTAAAGGCCTTAGAAGAGCAAAGAGCAAGGTGACTTGGGGTTACAAAGACAAAGCAGCCTCACTGCCTCTGGTTATTGCTCCTCGTACATTCCTTGAGAGAAGAATCAGTGTTTGAATTTTCTTTTCAATATTGCAGGTTTTTAAAAACTGAGGTTTATAGGACTTGAAAGCATGGCTTCATATTGGGCTTCATAAAACGTCAAAAATGTACACAAGACTTGGTAGGTCTTCATAGATACATCTGTAGTGGGGGTGGGATCGAAGGCACAAAGCTTTTATTAAATTGCCAAAAGGCTCATGATGCACACAAATTTGGGAATCATTGAAATTATAATTCCTTTCGTTTGTTGTTAAATATCGTATAGACTGGAATAAGTGACTTAAAAACAAAGCTGGAAGCAGAGAGGCAGCGCTGTGGAATATTAGGACTTGAAAAGGATGCTTGTTTTAGTCCCTTTGAGCTGCTATGACAAATTACCATAGACTGGGTGCTTCAACAACAGACGATTGTTTCTCACAGTTCTGGAGGCTGAGAAGTCCCAAATCAAGGTCCCGGCGGCACACTTGGTGTCTAGTGAGAGACCACTTCCTGGTTCATAGACGGCTGCCCTCTCGCTGCCTCCCCACAGGGTGGATGCAGGGAGTGAGGTCTCAGGGGCCTCTTCTATCAGGGCACAAGCCCCAGTCACCAGGGCCCCCTCCTCATGACCTGATCACCTCCCGAGGACCCCACCTCCAAATGCCATTACTCTGGGGACTGGGTTTTAACATGTGAATCTGAGGGGGCAAAACACAGACACTCAGTCCCCTGCGGCACTTCAATAAATCTTTCATTTAGGAAAGGTGCTGTGAATTTGAAGTTGGCCAATATTTGGAAAAGTAAAGTAGAAAGAAGGCGGTCCAGGCCAAGAGAAGAGCTTGAGCACAGGCAGGGTATATCTGGGGGACAGCAGATTATTTGATCTGTCCCTGCTGTTAGTATAAGAGGGTGCAGTGCAATACACATTTGGGCAGGTAGCTTGGAGCCAGATTCATGAAATCAACCATGTAAATGATGGAGAGAAGCCAAAAGTGTTTTAGAATAAGAATAATATGATAAAAATTCCTGCTATGAGGGTTGTCCTGACATTAGAAAGAGAAGCTTTTGAACCACAGTAATTCGCTAGGATGTTATTGTAATGTTCCAGATAAGGATGAATGAAAGTTGAGATCGTGGGAATAGAAAGGTCTAGATTATTATAGAAATTTTAAGAAAAGGAGTTACCACCAGACTGGATGAGGTAGGAGGAAAGAGCAGTCTCAGCCGGAGCCTGCATATTTAGTTTCAGGCTCTTTGTTTTGAGGGGATTCAATGTAGTTTAACACACCCAGTGGTGAAAAAGAGTTCCCAGTAGAATGGTAACTATGCACACAGAGATGCTTACATTGTAAAGTGGACATTTAGTGTTACTAATCAAGGTATCATTTATTCAAGAATTTAAAATAATTGAATATTGGATTCCATTTCTGTTGGTAAAGCATTGAAGTGAACTCTGGGAATGTCATGTTGTTCCTGAAAGTCAAATATTTACCTTAGAAATGAATAATGTGGTACACCCTCTCCTCTGCAATAGGATAGTCTTACTTCAGTGAGTTTCAGGGGTATAAATGGAAATGTATTCATGTGTATCCTTTACAATAGGAATGTGTGTGTTTATCGTAATTATAAACTCTTCGCTGGGAAGCCCTTGAAGATAGAATCCTCTATCTCATTTGCATAGACCCCCCCCAGGAGGTAAGAGCTTTTTAAGGGCACACCCGTATTTTCTGCATAACTAAGAAAATGTTCTTGATAGACTTCTGTCACACACACTCACACACAAATGGCTGTTTCTTTTTTGTGTTGTAATTGAGTTTAAAGGAATAATTCAAGATACCTGGCAAGGTGTTAGTTGACTTCAGACAAAGAAAAGAACTGATTGAAGCTAGCACAGAACAAGAACAAATGCAAATATTGCATAATAAAAGCCTTTTCTCTAGCCAGTCAATCTAGAAAAGATAAAAGGGCTTAAGACTATTTTCTTCTATACCTATCTTCATAAGAAATAGCAATGTGTTGAGAAGTTTTTAAAAAATAAATTCAATGAAAAAATAATGTAATAAAAAGACTCAATACCCTGAGCCCAAGAGTCACTTGTAAAATCTTGACAGTGATAAGAAAATCAGACATAAGTATTTAAAAGAAAATTAAGAGGAGTTTGATGAATCCTTAGTTATTTCAAGATAAGCCAGCTCTTGTGCTAGCTGCAAGACTTCTTTAACCTTTATTTCATGACCTGAATGATCATGGACTCTGATCACTGACACCATCTTGAGTTCTAATAATACTGGGTTTTAAAGACCATGAGAAAGAGCAAACAGGAAATAGGTTGGTGGGTGAAAATGGACATCTGTAGTCTGTGCAGAGAAAGGAAGTTGTCCTGTGTGACCCCACAGATGGTCCATCTTTGAAGCTGCCCTTTGTCCCAGCTTCCGGAGAGGAGGGTCTACCAAAGCCCTGAATAAGTGTGTGTTGAAACAGAGACTTGGCAGGTCTCACTAGTTTTGAGAAAGTCACTCAGCATTTCAGTGATAGAATTAGGATTATAAATGAGATGGTCCAGTCCAGTGGACCTTCCAACTCATCACCCTATATCCTGAAGAAAGGTGAGGGAAGCCTCTGCTCAGTATGGGTCCAGATCCAAATTCGCATTTAGCATTTTCTGTGGTGGGGGAAAAATGTGGAAAGGAAAGACGTGGAGAAACTAAAGTTGTTGTTTGTTAAATCTCTGCTTTTGGGTGAAAGAATTTTATGCTATATATTTTGTTACATGGTTTTCATCTTAGACATTCTGTGTTTCATTTTTGGCACACAAATACTTTACCTAGAATTCATAGAGAGAGAGAGATTGACTTGTTTACTTTGTAGAGTTCAGATTGAAAACTTTCCTACTTAAAGGTTGAGATCTGTCTGTCTGTCTATCTATCTATCTATCTATCTATCTATCTATCTATCTATCTATCTATCTACCTACCTATCTATCATTTATTTATATCTATAGATGGTATAAAGAATAGACACATAGCTAATACTTTTGATAAACCTCAAATCAAATTTTGCATCAACTATTAAGTAATTAGCATTCTTATTAAAATTAAGTTAGCAAAGGTTGGAGATTAAGAATGTCCTCTTTTTTTCTTTTTTGCATGAAACTGTTAACTCACATTCTTACCAAAGTATAATTAAATTGAACTATGATGACAATTCTTAATCTTTTAAATTAAGTGTGGGATGTGGCATCACAGAGAAGAATAAAGCTGGGCATAGTAATATAAAGACTTATATTTATTCCTCTTATGGTCTGTTAGCTTGTAGTGCTTGTGAGCCACAAATACCTTACTGATGGGAAAAAATGGTAGTATCTGCCCTTTCTGCTTTGCATTGGGTCTCTGTGAAGATCAAACTCAATCACATGATGCCTTTAAAATCCATAAAGTAGTGTATATATATATATAATATATATATATATATTATATATATATATATAAAATTTTAAATTGCATAGTCGAAATTATCCTACATACTTTAATGTTAAATTTGCCTTTGGAGAATCTTTTTAAATTTAGGAAGCCTTGGAAATATCTTAAAAAGGAATTCTGTACAAAATATTGGTATTATCTTAGACAAACAAAGCTATTTTTTCCAGAATTTTCCCAAATGTTTTATATGGGTAAAACCAAAAATAACTAAACTCTACTTTTCAGAAGCACTGAGTTGAAATGACCACGTATGTCTCATATTATAGAATAATATTGTTTTTTTTTCTGAACACAAAATTATTTTGGCTACTTGTATATTCATAAGCAAACACTCTTTGTGTTATCTTAAAACAATATAGATTAACTGGATGTTTTTAAAACAATAAATCGAATGACAAATATGCAACCCACAAAACTCATATTTTGTGTGTAATGTCAGTTTATATCTTGCATTTTATTTCTACATTTTCCAGAATCAGTAGAGAACCTGCTAATCTGTACATAACTGTTAAGAACATCAGCTTTTTATCTCTATTTCTAAAAAAGGCTGGCATGTTTTCACATGTTCATACACAGTTATAATTTAGCAGCTATGTGAAAGATTGTTTCTTTTCTTGAAAATATTTCATATGATTGAATGTGTTGGCCATGAAGCAATGCAGAGGTGTGCTGGCCCTTTAATGCTCCGTTTCTGTTGTCATGGAAATAAGATTTTCAAGTAGGTTTCTCTGCTGTGCTTTGCTTTTTATAGATTCCCTATCATTTTAAGTTGGTTTTAGACAAGCATCCATATCCTTTAAACAAAAACACCAATCTTTACCAACTTTCAGTGTTTTTCCCAATAAGATTTATTAAAAACCCAGGAGTCGGGGAGTGTTAGATTTTCCAGGAGTGTACATTACATGTCAATGCTTAGCTCCTGGCTCTAAAAACTAGGATTTTCTTTAAAAAAGAATTATAATGGAAAACAAAACAAAAAAAAAATCAGGATCCAATTCCAATGTCAAGCTTTCAAAATGTGTCACTCTCACAGCATTATTAGTTGTATAGGTACAATTTATACAGGAAAAAATTTGAAACGTGAACAGAATCGTGTAACTACTTCTGTTGTTTATCCAAATTCCTAACCTAGGCCTCCATTTTCCTCCCTGATTCAGCAGCGACTTACCTCCAGAATTCATGACTGCAGAGAGATTTGCTGGGGTTGAATTTAGGTTCTGCTCCTAACTAGCTCTGTGATGTTGCAAGTTATTTCAACGGTCTCTTCCTCGGTTTCTTTCATCTGTAAGATGAGAATTGTAACAGTTACCGTGACAGTTAAATGTCTTAATAAATGAGGAATGCTTAATGATAGTATCTGAGCCAAATCTGAACCCAACTGAGCTCGATGAATGTTGGATCTGCCATTAGTTATCTCTCACTTTTCTCCACCATTCTCCACCTGTTCATTCTTCAAATACCTCAGACCTTTTGCTGCCTTAAGACTTTGGCCTCTGGATTTGTCACTGAATTATCATTGACACCCTGTCTTCTCTCTCACAATTCCTGATACGCTATTTCCTTGCCACTTACAAAACTTGAAAATTACATACTTACTTTATTACCAGTTTACTCTCTATCCTTCCAAATGTAGAAGGGTTCAGTACCTATTTGTTAAAATCATAATTAATCAAGAAAATTCATTTAAACTGCCCAGATAGTTCCTAAATCACTAAGTAGATGTTTTAATGATAGAAATGATTTCTGAATTTCCAAATGAGGCATTTTCCTGTGTTCTGCAGAATTTATCATGGTTTAGGTTCACTGTTAACTTTGAGAAAATCGCTTTAATACGGTAGAGTGAGTTGTAGCTAATCGCTCTTTTCTAATACTTATCAGCAAATCTAACAAAATGTTCTCCCTGTCGTGCTGGAGGCGATTGTTTGCTTCTGCTTGATGAATCGGCAGAATACCACCTATTTAAAAGCCCAGCGTGGGAAGGGGCCTATTAACTTTTACTTTATCTTGAATCGCCTTCAGTGAAATACACTAGCAATATTAAGATAAGAGAATTGTGGGGAACGGAGGCTCTAATAGCCATTTCTTTCGATTTAGTCCTGAAGGTAGAGCTAATATCATATATAGATTCACAACCTCCCTCTTAGAAACGCCATATCCTTTATGTACATAAAGCTTTCCTCATGGCCAGGAGGGAGTCATTGATTAAACGTGAATGGGGACATATTCGCACAGTTGAATGACACCTGCTTACACTCAGCACTGCTCCTCTGGAGGGGATTGCTGATTCCATCGCCCACAAGGAGCATTTTAGTGCAGGTGAAAGGAAGACAAGTTGCAACTTCCTTGTGGAGGGCAGTAAGTTTTTGGGTGAGCAAGGGTGGGTTTATTTCTATTTTTATTTTTCCTGAGCAAATGGAAATATGAGTTTTCAATTCCAGAGATAAAGGACAGGAGGAGAAGAGCAGATTTCTTCTGGGTTGGGGGGCACTTCAGGTGAAGGGGAGCAGAAGTGCAGTTTGGAAAGGCTGAGTCCGGGATGCCTGTGGAAGCTAAGTGCGTCTCTCTGGTAGACGGTTGGATCCATGGGGTCGACCTCAGGGAGGTTAGTTCCTCAGCCGCCAAGGGAAACACGTTTCACAATCATGGCGGTCTTGGGGCGAGGTTACAAATTGAGATTTATCTGCAATTAGTGATACCTTTCAAGTCCAAACAACCTTACTGGCTGCAGCTTAGGTGACAATATAATGCTTGCTTGTATTTTTCCCATGGGAGAAATGGAATCACTTCAAAATGAATGGTAAATTCTCATAAATAGGTTAAGAATAGCTTTACTTCTTTCTCTCAACTCTCTTTCTTGGAAAACACAAGCAGAAATGATGACTCAATCACGATAATTCACTGGAAGAGCGTGTGTGCGATCTGACCACCAGCAATTGAATGGCTGCCCTTTGCAAGGTGCTGATCTAGTGTCTTCATGGAATCAAACAATGTGGAAGTCTGGCTTTGGGTCCCATGGTGCAGATAATCCTGTAAGAGCAGGTTTTATTTCCAAAATTTGTCCTCTCATCGTGTGTGGTTCATGGGTTAAACAGCGACTTTCCCCTGTGCGTAATTGTGCAGCTAGCAAAGTGGCAAATGCACAGGAGAGGTCCCAGTGCTTGTCACCTGGGCCAGAGGACAGACATGGACACACATGACTCTGTAGTAAGTGCCAGAGACAACGACCGAGTGCTGTATGCGACAGAGAGGAGGGATCACTCATTCTCACCTCCCCCAGCTCCTCCCACCCCACCCCATTTGCTAGCAAACCCCTCCTGGGGCCCAGGCTTCTGTAACTCCTCTTTCACACAGCCATCCTGAGCAAGCTCTAGAAAATTCGGTCAGTGTGACCTTCCAAATATTTCCAGACTTTGACCACGTCTGACTAATGCCACAGGGACTCTGTCGGTTTGATCCGTCCATCTCTCTCCCCTGGGTGACCTCAGTCATCCTGGAAAAGGTGCCCCAGCTTCCACTCTTGCTCCCTGTAGTCGTCCTCAGCACGGCAGGTGGGTGGATTGGTTCCCTCTGGCTGTTTAACAAATTACCACAAATTTGGGAGCTTAAGACAATACAAATTCATTATCTCACAGCCCTGTGGGTCAGAGGTCTGAAATGAGTTTCACTAGGCTAAAAGCAAGCTGTCAGCTGGGGGGTACCTTCTGGAGGCTTTAGAGGGGGATCTGTTCCTTTGTTTTTTCCAGTTTCTAGAGGTTACCTGCATCCCTTGGCTCGTGGTCCCTTCCTTCATCATCACAAAGGAGTGTAATCTCCCTCTCTCTCTGTGTCTTTGTTTCTCTCTCATCTCTGTTTCTGTTGTCACATCTGCTCTGCCTCTGTCACATCTGCTCTGCCTCCGACCTTCCCGCCTTCCCCTTACAGAGCCCTTGTGATTACATTGGACCCACCCAGATGTTCCAGGATAATGTCTCCACCTCAGGATCCTTCATGCAATCACATCTGCCGAAGCCCCCTTGTTCTGGGAAGCAGCATTTTCACGGGTCCTGGGGTTCAGGACGTGGGCCTCTACACCTGGGGACCCTATTAAAAGTAAATACTGTATCACTTCTCAGCTTAAAATCCTCCAATAGCTCTCAACTCATTCTTAGTAAAAGCCAGAACTCTTAAGTGACCCACAAAGCCCAGCACACCACACCCTGCTGTCTGTCTGACATCACATGCGCCCTCCCGTTCATTCACTGCGCCTAAGCTGGCTAGTGTCCTGGCTGTCCCTGGGCGTCTTCAAACACATCCTCACCTTAAAAACCTTGCGTTCCTGTCTCAGTCCAGAGTCCTCCCAAATATGGACACGGCTCGATCTGCACGCCTTCAGGGCTTCACCTAAACTCATGGTCTCAGTGTCACCTTCCCTGGTCATCCTATCTAATAATTCAACACATTCCCCTGGAAATTTCATATTTTTTCCTATTGTTTTTTTGTATTCATCTTCTTAGAATGTACTACTATGTGTCCTACAATAGGGTCTATTTAATACTTTTTTTTTTTTCATTTGTCTCTTGACCTCTACACCAAGAGGGTAGAGATGTTGTCTTTTTTGTTTGCTTTTGGCTCCCCATTGCCTAAGAGAATTCCTGCCAGGTGGCAGACCTTAAAGAGTACTTGCTGAATGAAAGAATGAACAAAAAAAGGAATGAATGCCTGGGGAGCAGAAGAGAGTGGAACTGAGCTAGAGGAATAAGTGGGCTTGATATAGATCAGGAAGTGTGTTCCTGGTTGAGAGAGGACTATGAGCAAAGGTACAGGGGCTGGAGTGCTCAGGGAACATCCAGGAAAGATTGGAGCATGGCGCGGGGGAGGCGGTTACCTCTTCACCGAAGATTCATGCGCACCCTTTAACCAAGTGGCCTTCTTGCTTCTTTATTCTTCCCTCTCTGTGGGGGAGATTTTGATGTGAAAGACTTATGAGAATGTCAATAAAATGAAGAAGGGATGTGATCTGTTTTATTATGGTCATAATAATTCTAATATTTATTATCATTATTATTATTTTTATGATTAAGGCTCTGGCAGCTCTTGTCAGTGTCAACTTAAGTTGTTTTTCCTTTCTTTTTTTGAAAAATCTTTGTTATGGGAAAAGTGGGCAGGTGAGAGAATGCGATAGTTTAATCCATTCCATTCAGGATTAGGAGTATAACGGAGACACTGTGGACACACTGCAGCGACGTGAGTTCACAACACACATGTGATACAAAAGGAGTAAGGAAGGGGAACCCATCTGTGAAGGTCAGAGAGGCAGCCCACGCTGGGAGCCCGCCAGCAGGCTGCATCCTTGAGTAGGAGGACTGAGAATTCAGCGCCATTTCTCACTGTTTAAAGATTTTGTAACCACCCGAGCAAGCCAACAAGCCAAGAATAAAGCAAACTAAAAAAAGCAGTGGGACAGCTCTAAGGGACGGTGGGGCCTTTTGTCCTTTTGCTGAAGCAGGCACTTCCCCTCCCCCACGCTGGGCTGGGAGCCAGGAGCGAGGCATGGGGATGTTCCAGAGGAGATTTTGCTTTGCTTTGTGAAAGCCATGCCGTCGTTTTCAGATTAAAGGCCTGACAAATAAATATTTGAGTGAACACTAGCACCTCTCTCTCGGGTGGGTGGTCAGAACCCACTTGGGCAAGGCTGAGTGCCCGCTCGCCTCTCAAGTCGCGGTGTTGGCATCCCCTGTACCTCAGTGGTACCCACCTGGAGCCCAGGACGCCGGCTTTTCCCAGCACACTAGCTCGGAGCCTGCACACCGCAGCATTTCTCTGGAAGGACTTGGGAAATTTCTAACCCACTTTCTTCACTTATAGTTCAAGAAACAGTGGCCTAAGTTAAGATCTTGCTGGCCCAAGTTAAGATTGACTTTTCTCTCTGTTCTCTCCTCGCTCAGTCCTGGCAACTATGTGTTGGTTTTATGTACCAGGTATTGCCGCCTTGAGGTGTCACTCGGAGTAATTTTGAGGCTGGTGGTTCGAGAGAGATGTTCAGATGGTCACAATGACTCAGTTTCTGCAGTGACTCACTGTACTATCAGAGCACGCTGCTTAAATTCTCTGTCCCTTAATTTCCTTATTTGTTAAATGGGAAAATGATACACCTTAATTTTTCTATTGGGAACAATGTGAAGCTGAATTAGACCCGACTAAAAATATTTATCTGTTTGCATGTTCCTACCTTGCCTTATTCCGAAAAAGATATCTGTGGGCTAGGAAGATATAAACATGAGGGATTAAAGACTGCTTTATGAGCTGGATTAGGGATGTGGTATAGAGACTTAAAAATAAGGCAGCACAAACAGACCAGCATTTTACGGAGTCTCTGCACATCCTCAGAAAGCACAGCGGAGCCAAAACACCAGGAGAGCAAAGATAAGCTGCTGACTGTGAGGACAGGGAAAAGAGCAGTAGGCTGTCCAGGACCTTGATCAAGCACGCGTCTGATCTGGTTTGACTTCCAAGATGGACTGTCACCCTACGCTTGCACGCCCTCTGGCCTTGTTTACCTCAGTGCCAGAGGTACCGTTTGCTTAGTCTTCTCCATGATGCTGAGAACCTCAGTGCAGCCCCGTGCGTTGGTAGAGAGTCCCGAGTCCGCTGCAGCATTGCGTCTTCCTTGATCTTATCCCAGATGAGCGGATCTACTCCCGCCATCCTCGGTTCTGCCTCTGATGGCTTCTTTTTGATACCAGTCTAGCGGCACTAGATAACAATACGAGGTATTGGACCGTATATGTGACCTATCCTAATGATTAGGTTTTGAGATTGGAATCTGTTTCTCTCTCTCTCTCTTTTTTTTTTTAATGGAGGTACTGGGGACTGGACCCAGGACCTCACACATGCTGAGCATGTGCTGTACCGCTGAGCTGTACCCGCCCCACGCCCCGTATCTGTTTCTTGGTCAACTTTTTTTTTTTTTTTCTTTTTTAATCTTTAGCAGTTCCTAGCAGAATGCCTTGTACTGGGTATTTTCTTAATGCTGATGGAAAGGATTTAACTTGTTGTCAATTTTAATGCAGGCCAATGGTCCGTGAGTCTTCCTATGTGGAGACAGAGTTCTGCCGTGGTGGGGAGCAGCGGTGGGGGAGGTCTTCCCTGGACCTGCTGGACACACGTCTTCTCTCACTTCCGCTAATTTTCCCTGCTGACTCTTACCCCTCTGCCCTTCCCACCGGCTCGGATTCTTACTCAGCTTGTCTTGTTTCCTGAACTTCCTCCCCCGGAGTCTTCACCCATTCTAACAGCTTTAACCAGAATTTCTCACTGATGGTATTTCTGCCTTTTGTCCAAAGCCTAATCAGGGAAGACGTGCACCATTGCCTGCCCAGCTCCTCCTGTCTGCTGGGAACAGAATCTTTTCACGTTTGGGGGAAATGATCCTCCCAATAAACCCCCCCCCCCCCAATTCAGAATGACTCTTCTGTTGTTGCTTTGAGATATGAACATTGCAGATGGGTGTTGTTAACCATGCTCCCTGCTTGGGGGGAAACGTCTGGAACAGAGATGAGGACGTCACATGACAGGAAGAGTAGAGGCTGGAACCTCTTTCCCATCTCTTTGGGTGCAGGCAGGCATTCCTGTGACCAGACGCTCCTCTGCCGTGATCAGTCCACTTTGTAGATGTCCACATGAAACTCCCGTTTGGTCTCAGCTTGCTGGAGATCGGGCTCTATCTCCTGCACCAAAAGAGCCTTGAATGATGTAACAGATAAATATAATATTTATTCTTAATAAATCAAAAAGGTTGTATGGTTTTGGGGAATGGGAAAACAGAGATCAAGATATAAAATCATCTAGCTTCTGTCACCTATGTTAAAATTTTCTAGAAGAATAAAATTATACCCAAATTGATCTTTCCTTCCTACTTTTCCAGCTATTATTAGTTCTTTCTTACAGATCCTAAGTAGATGTAAGTTCTTGGATGGCTGATACACTTAATTTCTGTGTTGTGTGTTCCCTGCACAATTTCTGATACATATGAACTTTGCTAATAATTTTGAGTTGAAATAATATATTTATTAATATTATTAATTATAACATAATATAATAACATATTGTCCTGGAACAAAATCCTTGGAATAGCCAGGATATTTTTCAGATGTTCACTACATTATATACTACACTATCTTGTTTTACATTCCTTGTATTTATAAAGAAAAAAATTTTAACTTCCCCTTTTAAGGTCAATTAATTTATAACAGGGAAAATTACTATCTTATTCAGTGATTTATTAATTTATTAATCAGAATTTATTAACTTATTTGCTTGAGGTTAAGGTTTAAATCTCAATTACTTGTGAGAGGTCCAGATTGAAAATTACTTTTAGAATCAGTCAGCCTGAGAATAATGGTTTTTCGTTTGTTTGTTTGCTGGTTATTGAGTGAATTGCTGGATTCTTTAAGAGATTAGAGAGCCAGAATTTTAAGGAACAAATGAGAAAAGGAGACAGGGACTTGGCGGTCGGGAAAGATCACGGCAGTGGAGCATCAGTGAGGTACGTCCAATGCTAAGAAGTCACCTAGAACTAAGAGGTAAACGGGCCTGTAAACGCAGAAGCCAGAGTTCCATTCGTGACTTCCGAGAGCGACTGTAGGGAGTGGAGTGTTTGGAAATCGAATTGCAGGGGGCCTTCTTGGGGGCTGGAGAGGAGTGGGAGAAGCCTGTCAGCTAATCTGACGAAGGCCTGGGTTGGCTTTACGCAGCGGAGAAGGAAGACGGCGTGTTCCCGACAGAGAGCCTGTCGGTGGAATGTTTTCAATTTCACGTTGAGGAAGTTGTATTTGATTCACGGGGGCATCGGTCTGTTCGAAGTGAATTACGCTCTACAGTCAGTCATAAAGATATTTAGACTCTGGGAATGTAAGTCTAGTCCTTTAAGCTTTTGTTTAAAACAACGTGCCAAAGGAGGTGGTGGTGGTACGGTAAACGCCGCAGCCACTCACAGCGCCTTCAGTTTTGACTAACAGTTTTTTCTTGTTCTTTCTTGGTGTCTTCTGGCTTAAATATGTAATCTATCAGAGTCAAATATCATTTTGTTTCTATCAAGTGGGTTTAATTTATCCAGAGTGTAGCTCTACAGGGATTCACAGTAATTAAATAAGGCGCATTTCTCTCAACCACTCTGTTTTGATAAAACTCCAGCTTTAATTACTAGTTGACAATAAAAGGGCAAGTAGAAATAGCTGCTATATTATTTCCAATTAAAAGGAAGTTTTGTCTACGTTTTTAAAAAAATAGATAAATAAATGAGAGAAGTGTATCAAACGTGATCAGCAATTTGGATTTCCTTTTCAGTTCAAGGGATGAGTAAAAACTGCCAAATTAAATATAAAGTTATTCAGTACCCCTCCCTTTTTTTAACGGGACTATTCGCCCCGTTAATCAAGGATCTATATCAGACTACAGGCGAAAATAAGTCAGGAAATATAATGGAGCAATAAATCAGAGCAATGGAGACCACGTAAGAAGCTGAACAAATGCAAGAAGGAAAATAAATCTGCACAGAATGGTGGCCTGCATGGATCACAGACATAATAAGGGCCCTCTGTTCTATGTGCACATTTATGTCTGTAAAATGGATGGAAAGGTATGGCCTCTGCAGACAGACTGCCTGCTCTGAATCAACTCTGTGCCTCAGTTTTGATATCTCTGCAGTGGGGGTAATAACAGTACCTACCTCATGGAGTGGTTGTGAAGATTAACTGGGAAGATGTTCTTACAACAGCGCCTGGCATATCGAAAGGGCTTCTCCGAGCGTAAGGGCTTATTATTTCTGTTGTGACCATCGTTAGCGATCTTGTTCTGTTTGTAAACAGTAGAACCACCCTGCAAAGAAGAACCGTTCTCTTGAAACAACATGGTGAGATTGTCACGTGCATAATTTTTAATACTTCGGGAACTCTTAAGGTTTTAAAATGAGGTCACGTCAAAATTATGCCCTCTGCCAAGCCTCGGACAGTTTATGGTATGAAATGTCAGACACTCTCAGTTGCATCAGTGCGGTTTATGAGCACTCCCACCCGCCTGGTAACAGTTACAGGACAGTTCTACTCTGTGGTCAGTTGGTTTAGGCAGATCTGTGGCAAGTGCTGAACTGACCCAGGAACTGCTAGACCAAATCAGTCCACAAGTCTATCCAAGGGAACCTACTGACCCCAGAGAAAATCAATGCACACTGTTTTAGGGAGAAAAAAAATCCTATTTATAGATACTCAGGATAACGTTATTTTTGCAGGGCGGATTCCCTGTGACTCAAGATAGTAACAGTTCATTTAAAACCCAACTCTTCATGACCTGAAGCCTGTCTCTCATCTTTTCTAAGCAGTTTAGGGGAGAGTAAATTATTTGAACTGATGTCACATTTGAGGTTGGAGGAAGGAGTCTAATACTTACTGAGGGTCAGCTGTGCCTGCAGCAAGATCGGTGTGGAATGCACTTGATCCTCCAAAACCCCCGATGAACATAGGCTTGCTTTTTCTTCGTTTACAAATGAGAAACAGGACCGTAAGGAGGCGTCGGAGAATCAGAGCTGCCAGCGCTGCCGCTGGAAACTGATTGCTCAACTGAGCCCTGTTCCGGGCACCGTGCTGGCCTTCCTGCACCCAGAGAGGGGCCCAAAGGCTTCTGCGTGGGGAAAAATCATCCTGCCATTCACTCCCTAGGCCTGCCGAAGAAGTAGCTGGTTGGTTTACATCCGTCAGCACCTCCTTCCCAAAAGTAGTTCAGTGTTATGATGAAGAACGCAGGCTTAGGAACCAGCCTGGCTGGTCTCGAATCCCAGCTCTGCCCTTTAGAAACATTTCCCTGGAGCAAGTTCTTTCTGTTTCCACATCTGTAAAATGGGGATAACCAGACTGTGCCTCGGGGTTATTTTGATTATTGAGTAAAACTATGGACAAAGCTGCTAAGAACTGTGACTGGCGTATAGTAAGCCCTAAAGGTTGTGCATTGATCTTCTGAATTGGATCACGTGGACAAATACACTGCTGTCAGTTTGCAATTTCTAGGATGCGCTGGTGCTAACATTTTTCAAACAGCAGGACTGACTTCTCCCCATTTAATTATAACAACGGTTATAATTAGATTTATTTTTGACAGTGGTTATAATTGCATCATTTTTGTACAGCATTTTATATGTTTGAAAGAACTTTTTCATCTCCTTTCACCTGGAGCATTAATTCCCTCATCTCTCAATGGCTTTAATGAATGATGCCTGTCTCGTGAAGATGTCAGAAGGATAAGATGAGATGATGTACAGAATACACGGAGCACGGTCTCTGGTGCTGGGTGCAGTTGCCTTGGGGAGACAGCGGGGTGAGTACTGTTACATTCATTTTGTACTTGAGGAAATGGAGACTGAACGTCCTTGCCTCAAATCGTACAAGGAGTAGTGGGACGTCGGAGCGCACAGCAGGGCGCCTGACGGAATGTCTGCTAGCGAGGAAGTCAGTCACCATCAGGGCTCATTTTTCCCCCGAAGGCTCCCTGTAGTGACATGTTTGGACATGGAGGTTATAACATGGGTTCATTAATAAGAATCTCAGTAAGCTCTATTTTTTGAGACACGAGAAACTTCTTTTTGTTGACTTACAAAAGGTGTTTTAGATTTCACTGCACAAATTGGACGTTTTTGCGTTCCCTCCTCTCTAGACCATCCAGAGACGGCTGCTTGTTACCACTTGCTTCCATGACCCAGTTTTGTGTACTATTTTGGTTTTACATATGTCAGTACTTACCTCCTTTTAGTAAATGTAATCAGAAGTCAACGTAGTGTTGAAATTACTGCATTAACAACTCTGAAATGTGGATCGCCGCCTGACCGCTGTACTTGAAAAGCTGTGTTTTATAATGGAAAGTGTGATAGCCTTGGAGTCATGGAGGCTTGCGTGTGCCTCGATCCTGCTCCTACTGCAGGACGTGCACACACACACACAGGGTGGATTTGTGCACTAGATAATATTTTAGTGTCTTTTTAAGCCTCAGGATACAGATTGACAGTGAATGGTTTTAGAGATTGAATGCACAGGCCACTTTTTTTTTTTTTTTTTTTTTTTGCTTTAAAACTACAGCTTTGATTTCAACCTGACCTGAAACTGTTCCACTTAAAGATGTTATGTTGTACCACACCCAAACAACTACAAAACAGAAAGACAGAAAGACAAAGACAGAAAACATAACATTTAAGACCACTGCTGATTGCTCAAGCTTCTCATTCATTGTTTTCCTTCCTGGCTAATAATTGATAAAATTCTACTGATGACCATTTCATACCAGAGGTTTTTAGACACACATTAATCATTATGACTGTGGATGATACTCAAGAACCTCGTGTATCAGCAGCACAAGCTAAAGGACCCTCTCAAACACTTCAGCGTCAGACTGGATTGTAGGGACGTAGAAGCCCTCTTTCCTCCCTAATGATGCTTCATTCCATAAACATTGAGCTGCCTGGGGAGGGGAGGCAGAGAAAAGATCAGTGTTTTTGGTTCTCGTTCTCAACTACGCTGTGGTCTGGTTGGAGCCATGACATGTGCCAACATGATCAAACATTAAGGCTGAAAAGCTATGAGCCAGCAGCAAAGAGGCCCAGGGCAAGGGCTCAAGGGCTGTGGACATTTAGGGAAAGGGGAGGCTGCTGCCATCTGGGAGGCTCAAGAAGGACAAGGCATTGGGAAAGTGGGCAGAATCCAGACGCGCAGAAGTAGGCAAGGAGATGCCGGCCGCAGAAGCAACTGTGTGCTCACGTGTAGAGCTCAGAAAGCTCAGGGCGTTAACGGGGAACAGTCTCACAGTGCCACTGGGCCAAGTGAGGGTTTGTGATGGGCTGTGGAAGACCCTCTGGGTGCAGCCATCTTTTGAATATATTTGTTCATTTAGCCTCTCACCTCCCTCTTCTAGACTGTAAATACCATGAGAACAGGGACCTGGCAGATGTTTGCGTTGAACATGCCCCAGAAGTTAGGTTTGTATCTAGAGGAAGAAAAACACTCAATGTATAGCTGATGAATGAATGAATGAAAAGACTCTCCCTGGACCAGACTGCATTGAAAATCTTGTATTTTAGGATAACATCTTTTTAAAATTTAAAATTTACGATGCAAAGTATATTGGCGATCCTGCGTGGTCTACACAGGATGTACAATCAGAGGTGCCTGGGAAAATACTTCAGAAATTTATGATGACACCCTACGTATTTAGCTACAAGTGTTAAGACTGTTAACAAGTGAAACAAGGGCGAACTTTTAAATATATTTTATATCACTTATTTTGGGGACTTGATGAGTAAACACTTTTTTGCTTTTTTTTACTAAGTCATTTAATATAACGAAAACTAACATTTTGGGAGATCCTATATTCAAACTAACATTTTGGGAGATCCTATATTCAAATCACTTCTGCAAATTACTTGCTTCTCTAAGTCTCAGTCTCATGACCTCGACGATGGAAACCATTTATTCTCAAATAGTCGCTAAGATAAAAACGTGCCGAGCTTACAGTGGGCACCACACAACTATTTGTTGAAGGTTATGGAATAAGAAGAGTTCAACTTGGTCCCTGGGAATCTCCTCGCTTCAAAGTAGGTCTGTCCTCTTTCGCCTCGTGAATGGTGAGAGAGAAAAAAGTGCAACTTGTGGTTTCTGCTCTCAGCGACAGGCAGAGGAAAGACACACTGAAACAGTATCCATATTGAAACGTTACAGATGAAGAAGATGTATGATACTTGGCAAATACGAGTTGTGCTAGACAAATGAGACTGACATTCGGGCAGTGCGATGGAGGGAGGAAGTAAATGGGTTTCCGCTTAATATTTGCAGTATCAGACCCTGAACAACCTTGCACTCCATCTAGGGCGACTGCAGTGGGGTGCCGTGGGTGACGCGAGCTTCCGAAGAAAACCATACAGCACAGCTGCAAACTGATGGATTGAGTGAGTGTTGCACAACCAGATTGGAACCAAGGGGCGTCCTCCAGGGCTCACTTAACCTAGTACAGTGCCCGTGGAGCAAAGGGACTTTTAGGATGCAAATGCCTTGTGTTGTTTGAAAAGGCTTGAGTGGAGCCATAGTCTGTCATCCACATAGACCCTACATCATTGCCATTAAACCTTTCCTGGGAGAATGTCTTCTGGCTGTTTCTGGTACTTGAAGAACTTGGGGGTATTTGTCCTGTCCTAATTAATGGAGAATAGATCACAAAGACCTCTTACTCAAGACTGATAACCCCCAGATATCTACAAGATACCCAACTCACAAAAAAAGAGACAGTGCCTAGAATCACACACCCTTCTTAGACATAGGAAAGCAAGGGCCTTTCGTCTTGACCGCCCGCTGGGAGAAGCTGCTTACTCCCTGCTGGGTGCATCGGTGAGGGCGTTTTGAAGACAAGTTGTCAATCTGTGAGTAGTTTCCTTTTGTGACATAAGAAGCGTGCTTAGGTTACCCGAGGTGATCTCTGGAAATGTAAGCGTAGGCTCTGGTATTTCTTTTTTTTTCAGCTGTGAAAGGTCTTGCAATCTAATGTAAAACCAAAAAGACCAGAATGCTTGTTATAAAGCTAAGACTTGAATCTGATTTTTCCTCATCATTTCTTTATGCACCGTGTAGCGTAATCAGCTTTTTCAAAGGATTTTTCCTATCATCTGTGTCTGCAGGAACATTCAAAGCAAGATTTAAAATCAGTATTTCAAAACTCAGAACTTGTGACAAGCTTTGCAAACATTAGATCTGACTCCCTGTCTAGCTTGTTCTGTCTCTCTGTCACTCTGTTCTGATTTGTTTTTTGTTTTTGTTTTTGTTTTTGCAAGCTTGTCTTTTGCAATATCCAGCGTGGTATGTAAGGCTAGGCTTAACTGAGATTTCTAAATTGTTGGCCTTTGATAGGATTCCATTGTATCTCACATCTTCTTCATCCCCTCACCCATTGCTGGGCACTTAGGTTCGTTACTATCTTGCCTGCTATGAATAATGCTGTGATGAATGTAGGGGTGCGTGTATCTTCTTGAATTAGTGTTTTCATCTTCTTCGGGGAGGTACCCAGAAGTAGAATTGCTCAGATCGTATAGTAGTTCTAGTCATAATTGTTTGAGGAATCCTCATACTGTTTTCTATAATGGCTGCACCAATTTACATTCCCACAAACAGTGTATGAGGGTTGCCTTTTCTCCACATCCTCCTCAACACTTATTATTTCTTGCCTTTTTGATGATAGGAGTGAGGTGGTATCTCACTGTGGGTTTGATTTGCATCTCCCTGATGGTTAGTGATGCTGAGCATCTTGTCATGTGCCTGTTGGCCTCTGCATGTCTTCCTTAGAAAAATGTCTATTTAGTGCCTCTGCCTATTTTTTAATTGAATTGTTTGTTTTCTGTTGAGTTGTATAAGGTTTTTAAAATATGTTTTGGTTATTAACCTCTTATCTGATATATTACTTCAAATATCTTCTCAAAGGGTTTAGGTTTAGTAAGCAATGTATCTTCTTGTTTACTTAGGAATCAAGTCATATATATCAGAAATATTTCTTAGATGGTATGTGAAAGGGAAATCATATTTAACATTTAGTATCTTATTTTTAAACAACTTATTGATAAAATATATATTTAAAATCAGCGACTGAAAATAGAGTGTGGCAAACATAATATAACCTAATGGAAAGAATATTAGGTTTGGCGTCTCATCTTGAAGGTCTTAAAAGCAAAATCTAGGAAACAGAGCATTGCCAATTCTTAAGGTTCATGTCAGCTTATTTTAAAATTCATAAATTTATCTACAATAATGGCAACCATTTTTCCTTTCTGTTTTTTTAAATTGTTTTCTCCCTTTTCTACTTTTTGGTTTTTCCTTTCAGTTTTTTTTTTTTTTCTTTTTTAAACATATACATATTTTTCTGTCTTTTTAAAAAAATTTTTGGGGGTGGAGTAATTAGGTTCATTTACGTAAATGGAAGGACTGGGAGTTGAACCCCGGACCTCGTGCATGCTCAGCACATGCTCTGCTTCTCAGCTATGCCCTCCCTGCTCCACAACCATTTTTCTTTCCTAACTAGTTTTGAATTACTTGGCTGTTCGAGATATTTTTAGTTGAAATGAGATCAAGACTTTAAAAAACAGCTCCAAACACAACAATCAGCCCCAGCAGCTCAGCTGCCCTCAAGCAGCGGGGGAAGTAGACAAGGAATTCATGTTTCATGGGGACAGAGCTTCCCTCCGGGGAGGTGAGAAAGGTCTGGGTGAGAACGGCGGTGATGGTTGTACAACAGTGTGAATGCACCTCGTGCCACAGAGCTGTGCACTGAAACATGGTTAAAGTGGTGCTGTTATGTCGTATCTGTTTTACCACAATTAAAAAAAAATTAGTCTGCACTCAGTGAGAGTGACTGCCATAAGGAAGCTGTTTCTCCTTGGAAGACTTTCTCCTCTTAGCCTGGATTTGAGGTGGTTCTTTGTATATTTGAAAAATCAGTGTAAGTTGCGATTGTCTTCTTTTAACAATGAATGTGTGAAAAAGTCTATTTTAGACCAAAAAAAAAAAAAAAAAAACAATCTTGATCAATTTGTGGCCCTGCTGCGAGGTTTCCAGGAGAGAAAGAAGTCACACTTACCTTTCCATTCATCCGGCCCACTGAGTTTCCCTTTGCTCCTTCCCTCGGGATACCCAGCGAAGAGGAAGCTGTGACCTGAAGCTGATTTGTGGAGGTGCCACGGACACTCCTGATGGGGTAACGCAGGCAGGGAAAGCAGCCTCCCGATCCAGAGCGTTAGACGAGGAATTGCTGGCGTGGATTCTAAGATGCACTTGGCTGTTCGCTGGCCCCGTCCCTGGGTCTCCCAAGTCTCAGTTTCTTCCTAGCATTAAGCAGGGGAAAAACAGCACTGCCCGTATTTGTTTGACAAGTGGGTTAATGCAAGTGAACGTGCCTGCCAGATTGTAAAGGGCTCAAAGCCTTAAAGTGGGGTGAATCTCTCGCCTGACATTGCTATTAATGACGGGGTTGAGCCTACAGGTGTGGAGTGATGCCCCACTTTTTTGACTCGACGCCAGGTTATGTCTGCCTAGGGAGAAGTTAGGGGAGTCAGGGGTGCTGCGGCGACTCGGTGATTCCCCTGTGGGTTCCCCTGTCCAGTCCGTGCCTTGAGGAAGCAGCCCTCAGGAACCCTTGAATACAACTGCAACACATTCAGTGGAGATAGCTTTTTGATGTATTTGAATGACATTCACCTTTAGGTTACGTTCATTTGAATAGAGGAAAATAAATAGCAAATGACTGTAGGAGTGAGAAGGTGAAACAGGCTTTTATGAGACATCATGAGGAAGATAGTAGAATATTGTAAAGAATTCTCTTTCGTCTCAACAGTTGCTTTTGTGATGGTTTTGAGGGTGGCAGGTAACGCGTGCTGACCCACTTTAAAAAGTGTATGTGAAACAGATGCTGTGATGCAAGAAACCGACACTGCGGGTGACTGGGATGCAAATTACTTTTCTTTAAAGGTAAAGAATTACAGCTATGCGTGTGCGCGCGCGTGTGTTGTGTGCGTGTGTGCACATGTGCGTGTGTGTGCACGCGTGTGTGTGTTTCTCTGGTGCTTGCTTGTTTAGAGATGGAGACAGAGACAGGGATGCTTCCTCCCTTTTATACTCGAGGCGAGGTTGATGCCCCTTGAAAGAGACACTGTTTATTTTCTTACTCTACCTTTTGTGAAGTCCTGAGACCCCTGGATGGTGCCCTGTCACTCAGCAGGCTGAAGTACAAATGCTAATTGATCGCCAGACTGCAGCGTTGTGATTTGCATTCCAAATCCGACTGCAGAATCCCATCGTAAATTGCTTCTCCTCTTGTCCCTTCCCTAGAATTTGTTCCTTCTCATTCCCCAATACTGACCCTTGCAACAATTCTCTTTCAAGAGATTCCCGTTTCCAGTTGGCAGTTTCAGTGGGCAAAAATTATAACAAGACATTACAAAGATTCTTTTTACAAAAATGCCAGTGTTCTTCTCCCTTTAAGAGTCTTGTGGCACTGAAGGGAAATGAGTGCTTCAAACATGCCTTTCAGGCTTAAAGGTTTATACTCATTCTTTTGAAAATCAGACCTCTCCATCTTTTTAAATCTGAGAGGTGTGAGCTTACACGTCCTCTCTCGGTGATAACCTTCTAGGGATAAAGCCTGAGGTGGTATAATTGCAGCCTTTCTTGGCACTTTTAAATCACATTAACTGGAGACTTGGGGAGGAGAGAAAAGGAAGACGCGTGTTTGCAAGGTGTCTGACTGGGTGCGGAGCAGCACTGCAGCATAAAGAACCTACGGGAATCTGGGCTTTCCCACTCTGGTGGCAGAGAGGGGGGATTTTGGGTTGGTGGTCTGCTTCCTGTTAGGAAGACACCCCTCCATCTGTTCCCAGCTCAGCCTGCTTCCAATTTAAAGCCCAGATTTCCATACAAACCTCAGTTTCTTTCCCCCATTTGAAATGCAAAGCAAGCCTTGTGAATCCTAGAGCCTCGGCTACTGGGATTCAGACCAAATTTCCCCCCAAAATTCTCAGGCTCTTTGCTTGAATACCTGCTTACAGTGGTACACAATGGGCAGCGTTGAGGAGAAAAATTGATAATCTTCACGGAAGAGTAATTTGAATGAAATTGCACTTGACAGCCTGTCTCCAAGCAAACAAGAGGCGCGAGGGAGCCTTAGCTAAGCTCCGAGGACTTACCCAAGCCACTGCTGGGGGAGCTTCCCAGGGAAAAAAAAGCGCTCGCTTTTCCTACATCCAATTGAGCTTTTGATTAATTCCGGGTACCAGATTCTGCTGAAGAAGGGTCGCCATGGAAGAGAATATGGAAGAGGGACAGACACAAAAAGGTACTGTGCTGGAGAGGGTTTATTTGTCACTAAGTAAGTATTTCGCAGTTTCCTTGTTTGCTTTAGACACTTGCCAGGAAGGCTAATGAATGTTTCTCTCTTGGAAGGCATTTTTTGTCCCCTTTAGTCCAGTTTCCCACTTGCAGTAACGCCTGGCATGAATGTTGTCACTATTTGCAAATCTTTCGGATTTAAGTACCCAGATGCATCGTGGAGTGTTAGTGATAAGAGCGTTGTGGTACTGGGGCGAGCCGTTCTTCAGACCTGTCTTTGTTAACCTTCATTTATTTCATGTTTTCACGCTTGTCGACCTGGGTCAAGGGATTCCTGGTGTGCACCACAATCGCGGTGTTGGGAGCTGGTTGTAGTTAAAAATCTGGTGATGTAACCGTTATCGATACCTCTGAATGGACATCTGATAGAACAAAGACCGAGAGAGTATTTATTCTGTTTTCGTGGGGCACCTTTAAAAAAAATCCTTTTTTAATTCGCGTGGATGCAGTTTAGTGTTAATAGAGATGGAGCAAAGGTCTGTCAGTTTTCAGAGTGTACAGCGACAATAAGGGTTTCATTTCTGAAGAGCTGATTTTCATCAGCTTCTGAGGAATAAATGTCAAGGATATTTTCTGATGCATTTTCTAAGCCCGTCAGGCAGACCTGACTGTGCGGGTCAAAGTGCAATTGTCATTTTTTCCCCCATAGGTTGCAAATGGCCAGGTATTGGCAATTTTAAATGAGTCAGACACTCTGGGATTTGTGTGTGTCAAGTGGCAGCTTTGGAGGGAACGGTCCCTTTCACCCCGAGTTGGCAGCGTTTTCTCTCCTGTCCGTTCAGGGCTTATGTAACGTTGCAGAAAACGCTCTTGTGTTCTTCGGAGGGAAACAGCAACTTAAAGGTAATGTTTAAGAGCAATATGGGAAAGGCTCAGCTATCCAGGTTGATTTTGAATGTATGTAAGTGCACTATTTTGGAAAACTGTATTTGACATGATAAAATAGGTAGGTTGGAAATATAGGATAGTTTTTTCATTATTTTGAGCCATTCAGCTTCACTGGGTCTTTTATCTTAACACACACGCACCCCCACACACACTCACGTATATATCATTGGAGACCACTGACATTCAGTAAATACAGGTTTTATATAAGCAATAAAGGAAGGTGATAATAGAAGGCATAAACCGGTGCCCAAATTTTAGTCATTAGCACACTTGTTAATGATACTCTGTAACAGAGACACAATAACCTACACAGATAGAATGTGATCTATTTTTAAATTAAATCCATCAGCTCCCTGTATCATATGGACAAATAGCTGAAGTGTTCATCAGGGATATGAAGTGGCAAATTGCCGGGGTAATTTCCATCCTTAAAAGGCATCTCAATTGACTATGTTACTTTAGAAGTAAAATATCTTATTTTAATATTGTTTATAGCACATAAGAAGATTGCTTCTTGGCCAGGCAGCCTGTTTAAGGAAATATAAGCCGATCATTTTAAACAGAGAAATGATATTCAGTACCCTAAATAAAACCGTGCGATAGATCATGGGTGATGGTAACAGGTGGATTATGTCTGAGCATGCCTTGGCAGGTGCAGGAACTGAGAAAAATGATGTAATTATTTGTGTTTTTTTTTTTTTCCCTCCGGTCACACTGAAAATCTTTCCTTCCTTGGGGTCGGGGTAGCATTGCTGTGATGGAAGAGCCTGTCTCCAGGGGGTTCTTTTTGTCATTGATGTCTATGCTTCGATCAGGGATTGCAGTAGAAAATAAGCTTTTAAAAATTAGAAATGGTATAACGATCTACAAGCATCTAAAGATACATAAGTAGAATATCTGTGGTTAAGCTTTTTTTTTCCTTATTGGAAAAAGAGAAAGATTTGATTTTCTTCATTCCTGGTCTTGTCTTCCTTTCAACTATGCCTATGACAGCTTTTCTATATAAGTTTGTTGTTAGAAAGTTATATGTGAAGGTAAATGGCCTCCCTACTTGCGCGGGGGCAGCAATGTACAAGGTGATGGGGTCTAAGTTGGAGGAGTTCCTTGACAAGCAGATAAAATCCTTAGAGATTTTCCAAGAGTTTAGGTGGACAGACTTAAATGATCCATCCACTTAGAGGAAAGCAACACTTTGCATTAACCCTTATCCTGTTTTTCTGGAATTGCATAAGGTTTTGTGAAATAATAATTCAGATATCACAGAATCCTCTCCCATTTGAAAGATCCTTTCCTGTCCCTTCTTACAATTTAAATCTATTCTTCCCTGTTGCAATTTAAAGGACTTAAATTCACGTCAGTATTCACTCATGTCACCTTCCAAATGCAACTAGCATGTAAAATGGAAGCCAGTGGCTTCATAAACATTTGAAAAAAATACTGGAGTTGATACTTAAGGGCTTAAGAAGGTCTTCTGTAAGAAATACATTTTTCTTCAAAATGAGATCTTCCTTCCCCACTTATCTGTAAAAGTCAATTGAAAGATGTCCTATAACATTTACACCAATTTAACTGTATGTGTTCAGCTGGGGAGAGAGAATTAAAATAGGGGTGACTTCACCAGCCATTCTGCTCAGTGAGCCCTTACCTTGGTGTGAAACGGAAATGAGGGTCATTTATCTATTGCTCCATCCATGTCTACCACCCTCCCAAAAGGCAAGTCTCTCATTGTGCTGAGTAAGAGTCCAGTGTTTTAAGGAAATACTGTTGTTGTTTTTTTTAAAATATGCCCTCTAAATGAAAGCCAGTTACTTTAACTTGTGTTCAACCAAAGCCACAGTGTTCTCGTACTGGAGGAAAAAGAAAAAGAAAGAAAAGAGGCTGTTTTGAACTTGGCTGTAAGGTACAGCCATAATCAACCCAGCATCACTGTCGTCACGAGTGAGACACATGGTCACCAAACCCAGCAAGGGCTTCAGTTACTGTAGAGAGTTGAGCAAAGTGCATGAAGAGATTTTTTACAAAGATCTAAGAGATACACATTTATGACTTGTAGAATTGCTCCTATGTCTGGAACATTTTGCCCAGTCCTGTGGGAAGAGATGTATGTAGGAGATTTGAAGATGTCTGATCCTTAGTGAATTGGTGACTGTGTTCGCATGGCCAGCCAAATGGGTAATCACGACTTTGTAGATGACCTCAAGTGAGCACGTTACTGGATTAGGAGAGGTCACAGAGGAGGTCACTGACGAAGCAATGATTAGAAGAAGTTATAAAATTATACCGGAAAACAGCAATGAACTGGAAGAGCTAACAAGTTGGAATCCTCATAAATTGGCTGAACTTTTCCTAACAGCCAAAGACCTGATTGATTTAATTTCTGAACAGGAAACAAAGCCTCAAAATTATATGTTATGTACCGGCAACGTTTGATCAACTGAGAAGATAACAGCCGCGGTGTTACTCATCATGGTTTTTAGCATAACTAACCAGCAGCCTATAAATCTACACTGTCAACTTCTCAAGCTGAACAGAGTCCACCGCTGACTCTCTCTGAGAATTGGTCCTTGGCAACCCTCAAGGGCTGGGTCACTAGAGGATGCAGAAGCTCAAATTTGGTGTGAATTGTCTGGCGTCATCATCTCAGCATCGATCACATGGCCAGTGTTTAATGGTCCTCGTTCATCCTTAGCCCAACATATGTGTTATGTCAGCATCTTCTTAATGTATTAAAACCAGCGCAAATATCTCAAGGAAAGGACAGTGCACAGATTGATTTTTTTTGCCATTCAATTGTACTAGCTCATAATTAATAACACGATCTAATTATATTTGACATGTCTGCTCATAATTATATACTTTACTTTCTACTTTTATACACCCATATCACTATAAAGGATACACACATATCACAAAAGCATGTGTATCATATTTATAGGCTGACAAAGTCTTTTCAAACATTTTGTTGACTAGGGTTCTCTTTGCCTTGCAAGATGACTTTGGATCCCAACCCTCCGTCAGGCAGGTGTCACCTCTGAAGAGACACTGCTGTAGCACCTGAGAAGAGAGGAGCCTGGCTCTGCTACGGGCGCTATTGCTCACCCGAGTTAGCCTGTGATTTCAGTGCCAGACTGTGGCCAAAGGGCTTTACATAAATTAACTCACTGACTCCTCACGATGACCTCCGGTGGTACTGATGTTGAGAAAACTACAAATCAAATAAGTTAATTAACTTGACCAAAGTCTCACAGTAGCAAATAGTCAAGCCGGGGTTCGATACAGTCAGACGGAGGCCAGGGCCCGACCTGCCACCCGCTGCGCTGCCCTGGGTGTCAGTGTGGCCTGCCTGCTGCACCTGCTTCGACCCCACACGTCTACTGTGCTAGGCAGCTGTGCTCGGTAACTCGTGGCTGTGTTCTTCATCGCCAGCTCTGGGTCTTTCTGGCCAGATGTGAATAGCTTCCCCAAGGGCAACCAATCCCTAGCGAGCCAGCAATCTATGATCTGTAAGCCTTGACTCCAAAAAGAGGAGCTGGGCCAATGGGACTCTGTCTTGAGGTTGGGCAGAGATGCTTCTTGGTGTGTTGTTCTGAGGATCTCCTCATCCCTGCATGTATCTCTGTAGTGACTGTCCTGCCCATCCCCCAGCTAATCTGAGTGAATCTCTGTTCTTTGCCATCAAAATGCCTCTAAAGAAAACAAATGTCAAGATCCTTTTAGGAGTCTGATCTGAAAGGACTTAATGTTAACAACTTTTCCCCAAGTTTAACCTGGGAAGTGGCAACTGAACCAAATGTATACTTCGTGTATGCTCAAGTAATTAGCGTAATTAGTTCCCCCTATAGTGTACCAAGTAAGCATTGGTAGTAAAATATTTGGAGAGGCATTGTAAGAGAAACAGAAGAACCAGAATGAGTCAAAGTGTCTCCTTTGTGAACTAGAATCTTTAGTAGTAAGCCATTGAAACCCATAGACCAGGGGCTAGGCAAGTAACGTCTACAACCTTTGAATGATCATGGAAATGGAAGAATTAATTAGCCTCCTTTTGCTTTTTGGGTGTCAGCTACTTATAGACCCATGAGAAGGGAATTTTTCTTGTTTCTCTAGGTCCAAGTGGACAAACTTTATCTCAACAAACATTGTCAGATGCCATCTCAGACATCCTGGACAACAAAGCTAGAAGAAGCTTCAGAGATTCATATTTTATAAAACCCATGGGAAGATTCCGTCCTGTGATTTGACAGCCATGCTTTTACTTGTGTTTGCTGCACTTTAAGAAATTAACTTCATGTTGTTATCAAGTGTAGTTCTAAGATACCAGTCAGTGGAGAAAACTAGGTGTATTTTTCATAAAATTTAGTAAATATTCCCAGAACTTCTGCGTCGCCCTGGTTATTATGACTTCTGCAGTTTAGGTTTACTGTTTCAGATTCTTGTCATCTTATATTTCCATCAGACCTGTGGCTAGTTGTGTTTTCTATAACCGAGGTGCTAGCTGTCTCTGAGTCCCAGGGGCTCAATAACACCAGTTACACCATCCTGTTAGGATAAAGGCTATCTGTTGATTTTTTTTTTTTTTTTTACCGTATCATTAGAATGAGCGTATTTACCTTTTAAAATGGAAGTGCTTGACACTGTTAAATTCCTTGCACTGGAACGTAACCTTAAGCATTTAAGGAAACTAGGTGAGAAGAACAGTGTGGAAGACCGAGATACTGATACAGGAGGTACACAGAGTGATGACTTCAGAACGGTTCTTGCAAATTAGTTATTCTTTAGTCTCAAAGGCAGAGGTGCATATGGGATTCATAGAATACAGAAGATGACTTCTGGTTTGTCAGTTTTGGCCTCCATTTTCCTCTACACACCCCCCCAACCCCCAATGCAGAATGTTTGACAGCTTTCTTTTTCATACATCGAAGGCAGACTGCCTGGCTTATTTTCAAAATCCTCCTGGACGGCATCCATCCTGACAGGTGGCACAGCTGTGGATTAGCTGACGTTACAGAACTGATTGGCATCTTCCCATGTGTTCTCTGTTCAAATGGTGACCATTGTCTGCGATAGGCTTCATCTAGAAGAAACTTCCCTTGCTGCTCTGTGGGGAAAAAAAAAAAAGGAGGAAAAACAGAAGATAGCTAACTGTTTCTCTCAATCTGTGAGTGGAAGACTTAACTTTGGTCACAGATGAAAGTCAGCAGCTTTTTGGGGTCTGATTATAGAGTACACTGGGGAATTAAGCTACAATGTGAGCAAATCTGAGATCAGAGAGAAAAGGAAGGAGGCCTGTTGGCTTTTGCATGATGTATGTTCCTAAAATACTGAGATATATCAACGTGTCAGAACGTTACTGCTGTGTGCAATCAGAAGCATTTCCCAAAGAGAGAGAGACATTTGGTACTTTGTTTAAATTGCTTAATGTTTTTGGACTTAAGCTTCCATCATATGAGAAATAATCATCTTTTAGTACACCTCCCCTACAAAAGAGTGATCTGATGGAATCAATCCTGAGGATGATTTTAGGAACACAGAACATATGGGTCACATTGCCTCTTCTTCGGGATCATGTGTGCTTTTATTTTATTCTCAAGTAAAAGTGAGGCAATGAAAAAAAAATTTGCTAATTATAATTTTCCACTAATTAGTAATAGAAACTTCAATGTTTGGGCAAATATTTTCTCTATCGTAAAGTGTAGTTTATTTTCTCCAGTAGGAAGTTCCTTTGAATGATGAATTAGCTATTCTTTCTTCTTAATAAAATAAAATTATAATTCTTTATATTCTTTTATTGTTATTTGACAAGACAAATTTCTAGTAAATAATTCAAATAAATAGTACATGATCAAATCCCTTTTCCTGAAAACTTAGCCCTTTTTTTGAATTTTTGAGACATTTCTCCACATTTTCTGTATCAGTGGACATAAATTTTCATTGGTAATGGTCTACACCATATCACTTCAATTTAGTGACTGCACGTCTGAAACAAAGCTAACTGTCTGTACTAACATGATTTTATTTTTCATGGAAAAATACTAAATATAATAGCTAATATTTAAAATTTTAGTACTGCCCTTAGCATTTCATATCAAGTATCTAGTGTCAAAATACATATGTTAATATTAATAAGAAAACTACATTGATCATAGTTTTCTTATCAATTTCACATATTCTTGGATTTTTATGGGCACCATTTTGTCAATGGCTATATTTAGTTCAAACTTAACTCTACAGGGAACTGAAGAAAACCTATACAAATATCCAGAAAATAAAGAAGAGTTTAACTTAATGAGATAGTCTTCATTTCAAAGAAAAAAAAAGTATGTCTAGTTAGAAAATCATTTTTCCCGTAATAATAGCATTCAAAGACAAATTCTGGAATTCTAGATTGGAAATTTCTTTTTTGGTGCTAGAAGAGAATTGTCTATATTTTTGATGAAACATACTTCAGTATTTTGCAACTAGAATGAATCAATTTTTTAAAAGATAAGACTGAGCATTGTTTGAACAATGGAAGTCTTAGATATAACATTAAATATGGTTTATTCATTAAAACCAGCCTTAGACTTTGAGAAGTTCTGAAGGTCTTAAGTAAAACCTATGTATTATTAAACCCAGATTCATTTAATACTTCAGGAATTGTATTACAGTTTTCTCATTAATTTTTTAAAAAATCTCATTCTTTTACAGTAAAAGATGGCTTTGCATGCTACTCATAGAATAACTGAACTTAAAACATTTTAAATCTCTTTACTCAACCATCCACAATAGCAGGTTCTCTACCGTAACTCCCTTTCTATATAACTTAGTCTGTACTATTCAATCTTAGTTTTCTCAAAACCCTTTTTTTTTTTTTTTTTTTTTTTTTCAGAATTCATTTTCTCTACCATTATCTTTGGGTTTGGTGGGGTTAACGTGAGTGTGAGATGTAGTAGTGAGCAGGTGAACGCACCTGTCATGGAATCTGCAACGTAGTAGGCATGTAGTAAGTTCAGACCCCTCCCCATGCCTCCTTTCCTCTCATAATAACGCACTGAGACCATGTACATGACAACGGAGCAACTTTCCTTCGCGCAGAGAGCCAGAATTGCAAGTTAAAGAATGCTAAGGAGGTCATCATTTTTTGAATTATAACAGTTATTTGCTAAATGTTGTTCAACATTTAATAAAAGACATCTCTTACTGTCTTTTGATATAAATGTTCTGCCCCTTCTCCCTTTTAAAAGTACAAATCTCTTAGGGGTTCAGATCTTATCTTTTGCTCTGAAACCCAGTCTGCAAAGTCTCACTCATACCTTGTGGTGATGATGATGGTGGTGGTGATGATGATGGTGGTGATGATGGTGGTGATGACGATGGTGATGATGGAAAGGAAGAGAAAGAGGAGGGTGAAGAGGAAGAAGGAAAAGATGAGGTCAACCATACAAGCTGAAGGAAAGATGAAACACTTTTCTAAGTTAAGGCAGATCTTACAGAGCAGCTAAGCCTAGTTTGGAAAAATGCTGCCATGACTTCAATTTATGCCATTAGATTTGAATTTTTAGAAAGTTCTTTTATCTCTTGATCTGAAGTACATTCATAGTTTGATAGCAACCTTCATAAAAAAAAGAATAGATTTTCGTGTTATTATGAAAGAACCCACATATTATTTGCATTCCAATTTTAGCAATTAAGTGAAATTCATTGAACTGTCAAGTTTAGAAGATGGTTACTGAAACTTTGAAGGTGATATAACATTTTATAAGATGGCTGATAAAGAAAATTCAATATAATGGTTTATAAATTTGCTAACACTAGGCTCATGGTGTTCATTAGTAAGTGTTGATCGAAGAAAAAATTGAAAGAAAAAATAAGTTTTAAATTATTGAGGACAATTTAATGAGATGAGGTTTTCTGGAGGCTTCATCTAACCAGTTTTCAAGATCATAAATTACAAGACTAGCATGTCAATGAGCAACAGCATTTCCTTTCACTTTCTTGTATGCTTTCAGTTTCCATATTTTTATCAGTATGTAGTCTGTACCAATTGCCCGATATTGTGGTGGTGAACAAGGCACAGTCTGAAAGCAGGACATTTAAGCTCTACTCAGTTATATGTGAGGAACATTTCCACACAACATTTGAATGTTTATCTCTTTCTCCCTGCAGTTTGGTTACTAATTTTTTTTTAGTATATTATCACTAATGTATGCTGGAAATAAATGTATGATACATTATTTGGTGAAACAGAGAGTGAATTCTTCCTGAACATCTGAAGTTATGTGATGTTTTATATGCCAAGTATCTATAGCAAGGCCAAAAAGTAAAATCTTGGGAAAAGACAAATTTACTTATTTATTTATGTGTTATTTTTGTGCAGTGATTTGTTGCAACCCTAGATAAAAACTTGGTCCTCAAAGAGGTGACAAACCCTTATTACTGGTGTCAAACTCTACTCCACAGAAGAGTGAGGAGACCTGCTAATATATGACATCTGTCATTCTTTCATAATGATGTTTTGTAGTATCATCTGTGTGTTCATTAAAAATGTGGCTACAATTTTATATGAATACTAAAAATATTTTTACCCGTTGTTTCTGATAAATCAGAAGGTGAGTTTGCGTCACATCCACAGTTATATCATCATTACAATATCTGGCCTCAAACCTACTGCTTTATGTATTCTTTCAAATTCTGCAATGATGCAAAAGCAGCATCTTTATAACCTAATGGCTCTGAGGTCTCTTCAGGCAGCTGGATTCCCCATGCCTCTGTCCCACTAAGCACTGCACAGTTTGAAAAATATTAAAAATACAGAGTATATTTTTAATCTAATATGCTCTATTAAAAAATTCAGATCCACTGGCCACTCCATTCCATCTGTATCAGATTCTTGGCACATATCCTCCTGCATCTTGACACATGTTCATTTTACTTCAGCCTTTAAGTATTAAAAGAGTTATTTTTAAGTGTCTCCTGGGTAATTTGTGACTTATTTGACTAATTATGGATGTATTAGGTTGAACTATGTCAAATTTCTACTGGTAAACAATTTGTTCTACAAAAATGACACTTCGGTATATCTGCACTGTCAGTGTGCTACCTTTCATGAAAAATTTTAATGTGTTCATCACTCCCATATAACGTGATTACGTTTGCACATCATCTTTACACGGAGTGCATAGTAAGATTATCAAATGTCTTTTTCTCCAAAAAAAGTGAGCTCATTAATTTGTTGTGCTATTTTACATTTCTAGCAGAAATTGGCAAAATTTTGGAAACTTGATTGTTTGATATATTGACGTGTAATAACAAAGGTAATAACATTTTTCTCACTTTTGAGGTTGTATGTGTTTGTCCTTTGGGGGCTCATTCAACAGCACTACTGTAGGGTCTGTGATTTACTCTGCCCGCCCCAGAGTAGATGGCATGTCCTCTCGTCCAGAGAGTGGAACATCTGCTTTTCTTTCTGCTTTGTTTTTCCTTGGATAAAATAACACTCCAAGGATTATTTCCCATACCTGTGACATGACTCAGTGGAATCTCATCTCCCACAAGCTGAGAATGCTGTTCTGTTATGAGTGGTTCTTTTCTTACATTATCTAAGGTGCGTTTCCAAGGCTGTTTGTGGTTCTTGAGGGACAAAGAATTATGTACATTTCAATATTCAGTGTAACTCAGACATTAACTTGAATTATTATCTCTGGTTATTTTGAAGTTTTATTGTGCAAGAAACAGAAACCTTCACTGAAAGGGTCTTACAGTCTATGTTTTAGAAATATAATCAAGTAATAATTTAGGCTCCAGGTGCACAATAATGCAAGACAGCAACTGGAGAAAAATGAAATAACCTGTAACCTTTATGTAGATGCATCATTTTATCTGTTAATTTTTAAGTCTGGGTCCGAGAAAAAGTGGGAGTAGATAGGAAAGAATTGGATGCCCCTGATCTTCCTATAGGATGGACCAAGTTGTTTTAGACCAGTTTTAGCCCAGAGGTTGGAGAATGTCATCCCTAAGCTAGGTGATTTCCATTCAGTACAATTAATTTGATTTTTATATTAAATGGCGTTATGAAATTGGACTTACATACACATGGTGAACATACATTAAGTAAAGCAATTTATTCCTCTCACCCAGGTTTTGGCACATGTATAATTTTATTTTTTTAGTATTTTGTATATTCTTTTTGGATATTTATGTTTCCATTTTGTAAAATCTGAAATAAGGTTCCTCTTCAATCTCTCTGACAATGTTTAATCATTCACCAGAAGTTACACAGTTATTGGAATTATTTAATGATTTTCTGACCACTTAGAAATCCATATAGTTTGTTTTTTTTAATTGTGCTCTCAGGATTATAGTGTTTCAAACAAAATTTTAAAAAATTTCTTTAAAACGTATTATCAAAAATCCATCCCACTTTAAAGACCGTAGTAAGTTGAACGAGAAAAGAACTAAACCTGAAAATATATTTGAATCCTATCCTTATGAAAAGAGTTTTGCATCATGCCTTTTGACTACAGGTTGTTTGTGTGATTTGAAAACATGTTCTGTTTCTAGGGTGACAACTAGACATTTTTGGGAGGTGGCTGTTGTGCCTCGGCCTGTTCCCTCTCTCACTATATTATTTAAATTTTTACTTTTGTATATTAAAATGTTGGTATTATCTCAGTGCCCTACATGCTTTCACTTTGTTGTTCCAATATCATTCTTTATCATAATAAGTTGAGGTTCTAAAGTTGTTTTCATCTGATTCTTAGATTCGTGGAAATTTCTAGTAGTTCATCGGGTGAGCGGAGGAGGTTAAGGACTAGCAGCTCAGTGGCTGTTGTTTTGGAAGAGGTCATTGAATGATACTGCCCAGAAATGACAGTGATTTAGAGTCAAAAATTAAAGATAATGGATATATGTTTGGGTCAAAACAGAAATGTTGTGTATCTCAGAAGAGGGCTGGTGCCTGTGAGAGTCTAGAGAGGGGTGCTGGCGGGGGTTCCTGGGAGCTGACGAAAGAGTGGTGTGGGCTCTACCTAAGATATTAGGGGCAAGCTGTGAGCCTGGCAGAGCTATTTAGAGGACACGGATGGGAAAGAATAATGTTGTTTCCCATTTTGCAAAATGAAAATAAAAAAGATGTTACCGCGTATCACGCTGCTGAAATCTTTGAACTCTGTGCTCAAAAGTAGCCTCTGGCAATGATTTCCAATTTCCTTCATTTTTTTTTATGTGAAATACAGCTGAGGGTTTGCCAGACAAAAATTGAAAACCTCTTTTGGAGCAGCACAAAAATTGCCTGTTATATTTCCCTTGGTAGAATTGCTTTCCCGGAGAGATCCACTGATTGTTCAACCCAAGCCGCGTTCCTCACGTTTCCTTTCATTCCACAACCATGAGTGTCTGTTTGGCTCGTTAGCCGCAGCGGCACTGCAAAGAAAATGTTTATCCATCCTGTGTAGCTAGATGACAAATGTCATAAACAGAGTTTTGTTGGCCTTAAAACGGTGAACTGAGCACTATTAGGACATTTGGTTTGAAGATAATGTCAATGTCAAGTTTAAACAACGGAGCTTCCTTGGAAGTTATTAAATGATACAACAGCAGCCTTTGGGAGAGATATGGCAATGAATTTACCTTAAACTATTAGCGATGAATAACTTACAAGAAGAATGATCATTAACTGTGCTTTGCAATGAATGTGCTATTTTTGTGCCTTTGGGATTTGTGTCTTTGTGAGTTACACAAGTGTAGCAGCTCCATAGCTTACCAGTTATTCCCAGTCTTCAGTTTGCTTGATGCTCACCTATTTAGGGATGTGTTAAGACATAGGTTGCTGCCCCTCCTCCCCTCACCTCAAGTTGCAGATTTAGTAAGTGTGGGGTCCAAAAATGTGCATTTCAAACACTTTCCCAAGCAATGGTTTAGTTGCTAATCCCAGGGCCACATACAGAGAACCACTGGTCTAGTATTTTATCGCCCCAGGATAAAACTCGTGATGAATTTCCCAACTGAGATTTATAATTTATGTATGTCCAAAGATGGATATTCTGGATTTGAAATGCCAAAGCCTGAGAGGAAAACGTAGAAATGGCAATCACGTAAAATAAGAACTTTCTGGGTAATAACTCACAACTTTGGCTTTTGAAAATCGAAAGGATTTTTAAAATCTATGATCATGTGCAAAGGTTCTTGATTATTTGAAAAAGTTTTATGAAACGTGCAGTGATATATAGCCTTCCATTAAATTCTTCAGTAGCTCCAGGAGAAGGTTATGATCATGGGGAGATGGGGGAATTGATTGAGATGGGAAACCTACAGCTACTGAAACTGCTAATGTGTGCACCAGTAAGACAGTTATCAGGTATTCAGTATACAGAGGGGCTCAGTTACTTAGGGGGGTTGATTCCACGTCACCCCTGATTGCCGTGAGCTGTTTCTGGTGTTAAAACCATTGTCAAACTCACTAGCTAATTAACAAATATTATAAATAAAGTTTTATGTCAGAAACCATGAAAAGATCCAGTGAAGAGCAGCTCTAAACATAGTTGAAGTAGTTGGTTATCACTATTGATAAATAGATGGTTATGACTAAGATCACAAGGCATCTTTTATTCACAAGTAAAATAAAATGAAAGCAAAAAATATGTAACTGCTGAGATCCCAATTATTACCATATGTTTTTGAGTTGTTTTTTTTTTTTTTGCCTTTCCCTGTTAAGTGTACGTATATTATCTAGAAGAAATGGAATAACTGGCGGTTTTTTACATGTTGCTATGAAATATTGTATCAAATTTGCTATTTTTTTCCTGGAGAAGAGAACGCTTAAGAACCTAAGGTAATTGTTTTACTATGAAAAACGAAGACATAGGCTTAACACACACATACACACACAAAAACATAGTTCAGGACTTTATAGAAATTCTTGGTTATTGTTTTGGATCAGGACAACTTTCAGGGTGAGTTCAGTACACTCTGGGGAAGCAAATGCCTGTGGGAACTTACTACGTGTCCATTAACGAAAGAGCCTGAAGACTGTTGTCCAGCAGTACTGCCCCTAGGAATTATATCTCCCTCCTCCCAGAATTCCCAGATGTAAATATCATGACTGAATTATGATCTATCTTTGGTAAACACAATCTAAAAGGTCTGTTAATGCAACAGAATGGGGCAAATGGCTTCTGTTCTAGCTTTTACATATTCATGGTGAAAAACTCTAAACTACTGAGGGAAGGTGGTAGAAATAGCCAAAACCATTCAAACACAGATTTGAATCCTAACTCTGCCATATACGGGCCGTGATTTTGGTCTGAAGCTAAGCTAACTTAGCTTCTGATCGAGAGACTCAATTGTTATCACCCATAAAATAGGAAAAAATAATATCTCTATATTGGGATTGATGCATTATTGACATAATGTTCATAAATTGTCTAAACAATTGGTACTGCTTGGTAAATTGTAGATGATCAAAATGGATTTTTATCAAGCTTTTAGAATATATTATTTTCATTCCTTTATATTATATGGTCTCCCTGTCCATACTGAAAGCCATCTCACACCTGCAGATTTTGTGATAATTATTTTGCTAATTGACTATGTACCAACCACTCTTCTAAATGGCACTGGACCAGGCCGACTAGATTGTGGAGCTTCTGATGTGGAAGACGACAGCTAAAACAACATCCACATATAAATAGATGAATACGAAAATAATCAGAGATACGCTTGTGAGAAAAACACAGTGGTATGTTAGAAAGTGACAGGACTGCAGTCCAGCGGTTGGCCATGGCTGCAGTCTCATCTGAAGGCTCATCTCCTGGGAGCACGTTTGCTCAGTAGCTCCCACACCACCTGGCTGGTAGGCCTCCGTTTCTTACTGCAGGGTTGCCTCATGACATGGTAGCTGGCTTCTTCTGAACTAAGGACCTAAAAGGGATTGCAAGAGAGCATGCAAGATGAGAGCCCCAGTGCTTCTGTAATGTAATCTTGGAAACCAACTTCCATCATGTCTGCCATATTCTATTCATTAGAAGCGAGTCCGAAAATGTAGCCCCTAAATAAATGAATGAGTAAGTTGCAGCCCTTACTCAAGGGGAGGAGATTTCAGAAAGGCACAAACGCTCTGAGGCAGGGATCACCAGGTGCCATCTAACAGGCTGCCTCCATAGACAATGCCTCAAATGCAACATGTCCACAATGAAATGTATCAGCTTGCTTCTGAATCTACTCTGCATCCTTTGTCCTTGACTTCCAGCACTTCTGTCGCCATTTATATATGGCGTCTCTAACCCTGAAAGCCCTAAGGGTCATTGCTAATGGCTTCCACGTTTTCATCTACATCTAATTGGTCGCCATATGCTTTTACCTCAGACATGTCTTTTCATTCTGGCGTCTCACCTTCATCTGTTCAGTTGTAACCTTAAGACTTAATCATTTCTCACCTCAAGCTATTTTCTATGCTCCTCTATGTCTAATCTCTGCCTGCTTTAGTTGAGTTATTTTTCTCAAACTAAATAGATTCATGAATTCTGTACCTTAAAGACTTCCTTTATTTTCACCCCCTGTAAAATTAAATCCTTTGTTCTTATTTTGGCACACCAGGTTCTTTACAACATGGCTAAAGGGAACTCCCCTCCCCTATTTTCTGATTTTACCGTTCATATAACGTAGACATCCTTGCTCTGTCAGCAAGGCATGCCCTCCTATGCTGTGCACTGGCCCATTCTCATTTCCTCCTCTGTTCTCTTTCTTACCTGCTAATCTCATTTACTACTCAAGCCACAGCTCAACCAACATCTCATCAGGGACGTGTTCCCAGAGTCCCACATCCATCATAAGTCATGAACTTTTTTAAAGTCCAATAAATTTCTATAATGTCACTCAGCTCATTGAGTTATCATTGAATTATACTTCCTAGATGTGTCTTTTAGAATAAAATCCAAGAGTTATTAATTTTGAATTACAGTTTTGAAGCACAATGATATAACAATTGATACTCAATAAATATTGATTGAATAAATGAGTCCTCATTTAAGTATTGTGTTTAATTGCATGGTGATTTAAAAAGGAAAATAGTGGAACTATGGAAGTCCCAAAGAAGGGCTTTGAGCAAGATAAATGTTTGATTTTAGTTCCTATTAGGGACCTACATAAATCTGAAAGCAATGATAATAATATTTAAAGTTTGTAAAGATCATATTATTTGCTGGGCACTGTTTCCAGTGCTTTACATTTAATTCACCCAGTCCTATCAACTCTATTAATTATGTACTTTTGTGATTCTCACTTTACAGATGAGGAGACCAAGGCACAGAGATTTTTAGTAATTTTCCTAAGGTCACCCAGCCAGTACGTGGTGAAGCTGGGTCTTAAACCATGCTAGTCTAGCTCCAAATACTCTTACTCCAGAAAGAAATTTTCAAAGATGTACCCAAAGGAGATAACATAAATCAAATAGGGTTAAAAATAAAACAAAAACTAAAAGATGAAAGGCTAATTATGACAAATGAGTGAAAATTGTTAAAAATAGGATAAAGTTTATATTGTCATTTTAAAAAGTATTTTTGAAGTTTTTTGTCTCTAAACTCAGGATTTTAGACATTAGAAGAATTTTAGCATCTCAAGAGAGTTTAAGGAAGAAAAGAACTACCGTCATACACCGTGGGAAATGTCATCAAGGCATCAGGTGCTATAAATAAAGGGCATAAGTAGTTTCTGATGTGAGGATGGATTCATGGTTATTTTGTAGAACATTAGAGCACAGTCTTCACTGTTGCCAGGTAGGAAAAGTGGGCATTCAGGACATTTCTAAGAGTTTACCAGCAGGGTCCTGGGTGTCTTAGAAGAAGAATACTCATACTGTATGGAGTCACAGAACACACTTCAGAATGGCAGTTAGTAAGAGTCTGGGGAGCAGGCTACCCAAAGTCCATAATAGTGATTCATCATTACTAGTTGAAGAATATATCAACATGGATAAGTTTCTAAAACACAATGTTAAGTGAAAACTGTATTTAAAAGCCAGTAAAAGAACTATATAAGCCTATACATCATACTGTTCATAATTGCTTGCTATGTTATTTCTTTTCTGTCTGAAATGTCTCATAATTCAAAAAATTAAAAAGTTAAGATGTTAATATAATAAAATAGAAATACTACATTTACTTTTGTCTTTGATTTCAACTTTCCCCTTGTAATAGGCTTATTTTTATGTTTCATTAAATATAAATCTTTATAATATTCTAAATTAAAACTCAATAATTATAAGTTAAACTCCAAGACAGTCTTATATTGTCTTTTAAAACATAAATGAATTAAGCACAGTGGCATTTAACACCCCCAGTTTTATTAATATTCATCATCATTATCAACTGCTGTACTCTAAGTAAACTTGGTTGCTATTTCAAAAAGTAATGCCCTTTCCAGTTTATAGACTATTTTTTTAATAAGAAAAGTTGTATTTCCCAAATGCATTAAAACTAAATGGATTATAAAAGGAGTAAAAAGGCTATATACAATTGCCTCTTCTTTTGGGTTATTTTCTTCCTTTAATTATTTGTTAGTCTGATTTTTTTTTTTTAATGTGCTTTTAAGAGTGGATGCCAAATATCCCATGTAAAATTCTGGAATAAAAAGAAAATTTGGTATAACCTGTGCTCTGAGGTTAATGTTTCCCACGAGTTTGACTTGGCTTTTTACTGGCAATTGCAACCCAGTGCAAACCCAGGAGAAATAAATGCTCCATATTACTACCAGTAAACACAGACATGGAAAGTGCACATCTGAGCTTTGAAATCCTAAATGGAAATGAAAACGGCTAAGGTGTAGTTTTGTAATAAGGTCAAGTTTCATCCAGAGTCAAGGTTATACTGTAAGCAGAATGAATACAGTCATTTATTTGCAGCATTATTACCTCCCCTAATACATCCTTTTGCTTCTATGCTAATTGTACTGAAGCCTTCTTAGGTCGTGCGAAGACTCCTCGGGTTATACAATTAGTAACTAACTATGATCCCAGGCTCTGGTACCAAGGGCATTCATTTGATGAAAAGATATGCTCCCATAAAGATGTTAATATATTAAGATGTTTTAGAAGGTGTAGGTGGACAGTATGTTAATTTTCGGAAAGATGGTAAAAACCGCAAACATTTGGAAAATAGTTTGATCTGTTCTGGAGGTATATGTATATGTGTGTGAGATACACTACGAATGTGGGGAATATTTCTCCTGTGTGTTTTAGACTAGTGCTTCTGTCTTAATATGCTCATTCCCTGAGTTGTCTCTGTTAGGTAAAGATAACCAATGTCCTTTTCCTTTACATAAAGATGATTGCAGTTAATTCCTGAGTTCAGTGTTACATATGTAAAGTTTGCCTTTTATAAATTAGTTTTCCTTTACAGGTAAGAGCATTTCTAGCAGCACATCCAAGAACTCCACACATTTACATGGAGTAATGAAATGAGCTCCGAATGCTGTGGCTGCCACTAGTTGGCTGGGTAGCATGTGGCAAACCATTTAACCTCCGTGACCTGAATTTTCTGGTTTGCAATATTGAGGAGATGCACTAGAATTCCATCTCTATGCTTTATCAATTTGAGACAGACTCTTTAAACCTGATATTTTCAAAGGTAATATAAGAACATTATTACATTCTTGTCATCTTACTAGAACTCGAATATAGTTTCTATTCATACATTTTATCTTTATTTCTTATAAAATAAGCTCGTTTGTCATCTGATGTTAAATATAGAATAAACTCATTTGAGTGTCAATATTCCGTTAGCCAGTACAGAGCCTACACATAGAATAATTATGTTAAAGTGGAATCTCTAGTCCAAAACACACAGTATTTACCAGAAAATAGGGACATTCATATTTTAATAATTTATTCTCTCTCTTTCTTTTTCTGTCTCTCTCAGACACACACACACACACATATACACAACAAAAGCAAATGATAAATATAATAAAGAAATGGCCGCATGAATGTAAACATTTTATATGTTATATAAAGGATTAGTCTAAATATTTCTTTCAATCTAGGGATGACATGTGTGCTGGCCTTCTTTTCCTCTACAAGAACTAGCAATATATCTTTTTTCGTGTGATTAATAAGTGACTTCATCAAGTTGCAAAGTCCTGCAACCCTTAGCATTTGTTGTTCTTGCCTTTGAAATAAAGGCCTCCTTAAACAATGAACAACAGGATTATACAACTTGACCCATGCCTTCATAAATTTTCATTTTATGATACAGAATTGAGATAGTCTTGCTATTTTGGTGGTTTCCAATTTGGAGAAGATGCCATCTTTATACTGAGGAGAATGCCCCAAGGCATTTGCTTTTGTGGTAAAAGAGAAGCTAAATCTATCTTGCCTTCAAGCAGTTTTTTAATAGGAAATAAACTCATAAAGGCAATAACCAAAGCAAAGGATTAAAAGCATCATACTTGTGATACTTACAGCATTCTGATTGTTTTTTTAAGTGATGACAGTCTTATTGCAAACATCTCTATAATTCACACTCAGGAAATTAATCTTATGAATGTGTTAGTCCCTTTATTTTGCTGGTAAATTTGTTGACAGATAGTAATTAGGTCACTGTATTGCAGTGTCCCACGTAAGCTCAGAATTCTCTGTGTTGGTTGGCATGACAACCATAGTGGTCGATTAAACATGCTCAGAAATTGAAACACTGTGCTCCTCAGATGTTAACTGCACAGGGAATAGAGCGCTGTCCTAGGATGGCAGAATGGACAGAGACTTCTGAGAACTGCCTGGGATGTGCTATTCCATATTTGTGTATGTGGCATTGATGAGATAAACTTACAATACATACAAAAAAACTAGATGTTTAAAAATTCATTTAGATGATTACCAAATACATTTTTGATTTTGAATGGGTTTTAAGAAGAAAAGGTTGCAATAGCCTTAAAACACTAAGTCCTCTGTTAGGGAAAGTGTATATTATCCTTCAGAACAAATGTAATTGCTGTAAGTGATCATTTCTCTCCAGCTCTTTCCTTTCAAGCCATTCTGTGAAGTGCACAGCAGATGACATATACAGATGGCGTGGATTGGCACTGCCTTTGCTGGCCAGCGCTGCCGTAGCCAGATTTAGGCACCAGAAGATGGCGAAAGGATAAATCATTAACAAGAGAGACCGAGCATTGGACACAGACGGGTGGTGTAGCTCACTGATACCTCCTCTTTTTCTCCCCCGCTGTTTTTCAGACCCATCCCTTTGGCTCATGCATAGCTATTAACCCAAGACAAAATTTGGAGGCAGTCAATGAAAGCAAGTTATTATGCCGATAGGACACTTCATATTTTTGCCATGTATTTTCTTCTCTTCGTGATACCTCAGACAATATTTGGGGGGTAGGAAGAGAAGGAATCAACTGTCTAGCAAGATTTTTTAAAAACTAGTTTGCTCTTACCTGGCTTATAAAATAATGCAGACAAGATAAAATGGACATCACCGATTTAAACTGTTTCCAGGGCTCAGTTTAAACAGTTGATTTGGGAGGTAAAGGAAAATGGCATATTTTCATTTGATTTGTTTTTATTAGAATGCCTGTGTGAAAATTCAAGTATGGATGTTTTGATTAATCAATGAACGAAAGACGAATATCAACTAGAAAAACAAGTAATTTTAAATAGGTCAAGATCATTCCAAAAATATATTGTTGAAATAAATTTTAAAAATCAGTATCCATTACAACATTTTTGAGAGGACGAGACATTACAGATCATCAGAAGAAAATTCACTGTGTAGGATTAAGGAGCTAATTAGTGTAGGACTGGGCCTACAGCCCCGCTGGCCTCATTCAGATGCAGGCTATTTTAACAGCTCCGTGAAGCCTGCTAATCCCCTGCCACCACGTTGTGGTCGGACAGGATAACCTCCTAGTTACGAGAGCTGTCCGTTCAGTGCAAGTGAAACCAACGCTGCTTCATTTTGAAATTCCTCATTTTCCTTTTTTTTGGGGGGGTCATAGTTCCTTTTCTGGAGCTCTGGGCTCTAATTTATTACTTTATGTCTTAGATTTTACTTCTTTTAAATTTCAACAGAGCCATAGTGACAGTTTCACTATATTTAAATGTCTGATTTGTTCATCAAGAATTACTGCAGGATGGGCAGGGTTACATATTTACCTGTCCTTTACTAGTATTTAAATATTAACCGAGGAAAATAAAATCAACTTTTGAAATTACCCTGATAGCTACACACTTCTGTAAAATTTTAATTTTCTGCTATGTAAATGATTGATGATAAAATCTAGCTTCCGTTTGTATGTTTTAGAACTGATTCTTGCATTCTCTAGTTTTCAGGGCAAATGCTTTGTCTTTCATATATGAGCTTCTTGATGTTTTGGTTAAAGCTTTTCAAGTATTGGGACTTAAAAATGTTACATTTAAAAAATCAGTGATCTGTATGTTTCTATTTTATATTTCTATTATTTCTGTAAATAACTTGAACTGAATATTCTTAACCAATTTAAGATATTTCTTTGAGGAAAAACATGGTCATATTTCTTGATACCAGAATTGAAGATAACATGTCTCTTGCCTTTCGTTTTTTTTTTTTTCCTGACATATCAGTTAAAAATGTTTTCATTCTCCTTTGTCCCTTCTTTTCAGTCTGTGCTCAGACCTTGCTCATGTTCCTTCCTTTTTTAAGTCTCTTCTCTGTCTTGTCCTTCCCTGCTGGGACCCATCCTCATCTGCCCCCTCCTTCCGTTGCTTTGACTGGATCAGCTTGTGCTAATGGTTAATGAGTATCTACAGAAGAACAGAAAGAGTGGGCTGAGGAGGAGGGTAAGACAGAGAAGAGATGTGGTGGGAGTGTAAAAGCAGAAATGAAAGGTGGAAATGGAAAACAATGGGGGAAGACGGGGGGAAAAGGATAAAACAATGGACAGGAAAGTTATTTTGCAAGTTAAAACTCCATAGCATGTATTTATGTTTGTCTCATAAATTGGATGAGATTTGGATGGATTCCTTCATTCATACCTCACTTAATAAATGCGTAATCAGTACCTATTTTTTGCTGGCTCTAATTGAATTGCTCACAGTACAACAGTTAAAACACACACAAGGCACAAAGTCCTAGTCTTCCTGGAGCCTACATTCTAGTGGATAAAAATTTAGTTTAAAAAATAATGTTGCTTTGAATTGTTTATAAATCTTCTGCCAGAAATCTGTCAGAAGTAACAGCAAAAGGAAAAGATTTTTTTTTAAAAAATTATGTCTTCAGTAGGTTGAATTTGTTTGACTGTGAAGAGGGGTGTCCAGTAAACAATTTGATGCAAGAGTTCAGGATTTGGGAGAAAATTCTGCATTGAAATTCTGCCCTTGTAAGTTATCAACAAGTATCTGATCTTTGATGAAAAGTGGCATTGATTAAATCAACCTAAAGGTGTTTGTAGGCCTGGAAGGGACCCACAATAGTGATTTAAAGAAAACATTGTGGAAAGACGCTGAGAATAGGAAAGAGAATGTCTAGTTGCCAGAAAGGATGTGTTGAGTCCTTGAAGGAAGCCAAAGGAAGGTCACAAAGGAAGAAGTGGTCAGCAGTGCCAGACACTGAAGACCAGTAGGTTAGGGTGAAGGGTAACTTCAGTGAGTACAGTGTCCATCCAGCCTCCGAGTAGACCCTTCCTGCTGTATTTCTCGCCCATCCCACATTAAGTACATTTTTAAAGCTTTAAGATATATTTTAACACCTGGTATGTCACATCCTATGAGAGGGAGGTTATTTTTTCCTGTGCTGTCTGATCTTTGCTATGGTAGGGATGTGAATATGCAATTATATGAAGAGCAAAGAATCAGAATAACAGGAGAAGTAGAAAATAAAAGAAGAGAGGGAGCTGAGTTGTGAGAGGTGCTGAAAGCCAGAGAGTGGCTGAAAAGGTTAATAAACACTTGGAAAGATGACCAGATTCCCCCCTCCCCCGTTCCTATTTAAAGAATGAAGTTCAGCTTTGCTTCTTGAACAAAAAGAAGGAAGATGTATCCTTCTCATATTTCGTGTGTTTGATCTTAACATATTTTCTGTTGAAAAAGCACAACTGTGGTGAAATTAGCGTGTGAGGCGAACATGATAACCATTACACTACGGAAACTCGATTGGTGAAATTAGTTTAAAGCTGTGGTGAAAGGAGTCTGGAATTGTGCAGGATGGATTGGAGGATGACAGACCATAGGCTGGTGATGATACAGTCCAGACCAAGATAAAGGCTGTGCACTGGGAGGATTCAAGGTAATGATATGAGGGAAAATTGTTGACACCTGACGTCACTGGGCCAAAAGAAATACCTAGCGCATTTATCTATTAAATCATTATCTTAATGATCATAGTCCAGCGGTGTCTGTTAGATGTCTCTGTATTTTCAGCTGAAAATTTTAAATATCTGTTGGTATCCTGTGAGTTTGCTCAGCGCTGTGAGATGCCTTAGGTCACAGGCTGGAAACTTCAGGTTGATGCTCCGCTTTCTCAGATCGTCTTCTTTTTGTGTCAGCACCTGTATTGCGCCTTACCATAACTGCCTGTGGGGTTTTTCCATCCTTCTTGCTGGACTGAGTCTGCAGGCTACACAAGGAGAGGACCATGTCCATCCTGTTCCTCATTGTACCCTCTGCACCAGCACTGGCTTGTGGCAGTTCTTCAAGAACTGGTTGTTGAATTAATCCAAATTATGTGTAGGTTAATGATATCCAGTGCGAATTTATCTGCATGTATTTGTCAAACCCTAAGTTAATTTCCCGCATACTTCTTTCCACGGAGTTATCTTAATGATCTCTGTGAAATCTGTTGATGGTTTCTGAGTAGAATGAATCTAAGTACCGAAAAAAGAATCCCCCTTTGATTTCTGCATCAGAAAAGGTGAATTCGATAAATAGTCAGTTTGGGGACACTTTTCAGGGAATTGTGGTAGACATGAGACTAATAACGACAGCAATAGTTAAGATTCATATAATGCACTTAACTCATTTAATTCTCCAAATGGCTTCAGGAAGTACAATGCGTAACGAACTACCCACCGAGTTAGTGGTTTAAGACAATACTGATTTTTCCTCTCTCACAGTTATGTGGCTGTCTGATTTATTCTTCTGCTCCACGTGGCATTGGCGGCAAGACACGGGGACATCTGCAGTCATCTGGGGTGTTGGTTGGGCTGGAATGTCCAAGAGGGCTCAGTTGATGTTGGCTGTTGGTAGTGCGCTCAGCTGAGACTCTGTGCCCGTACACCCAGGGGTGGCCTCTGCGTGTGGCCTGAACGTTTCACAGCCTGGCTGCTGGATTCTAAGAGGGAGCATCTTGAGAGCAAACACTCTCAGAGACCCAGGCAATAGTCACAAGGATTCTTATGATCTAACCTCAGAAATCTGAGAGCGTCGCCTCTGCCGCAGTGTACTTGTCGAGGCGAGTTACTGAAGCTCCCCCAGATTCAAGGAGAGGGGAATCAGATCCCAGCTGTCAACGAAAGAGGGAGTGAATTAAGAGTGGCCATCACTGACTGTCTACTACACGTAGGTACTATTATTTTTCTTATTTTAGAAATGAAGAGGTGGATTCATGAGGAGGTTAGTAACTTAGATTCATTGCTTATGAATGTAGCAGCCGGGACTCAAAACTCAGGGAATTTGCTCCCAGAGGCTCTGCTCTTAACCACAGCCTGTTACTACCTCACCTCTAGCAATATTGTCCATTCTCATACATGATTACACACACACACTGCACATTTAGAAATATTTAGAATATTTAGAAATCATGATGATAATGATGCTAATGGCTATAATCATATAATACTTTGTTCTTCCGTAGTTTAGTAGAGTTCACATTGATTATTTTATTTACTTGTGAAATGCATTTTTCTTCAGTGGTTTAATGTTGACATAATTTTAAGCATTGCAAAGAAAGTCCAGAAAGTTCCAGTGTAACTTCTACCACTTTCCCTGAATGCTCACATAACCATGGTACATTTAGCAAAATTTAAAAATTAATATTGATTCAATACCATTGATTCTAACTAATTACATATTTAATTTGTATTTTCGAATCTTATTCACAAATCCCATTTCATGTGCTAGGATCCAATCCAGCATAGTAAGCTGCATTTAGTCCTGTTTCCCGAGTTTCCTCGAATGGGCGAATATTTCTCCATCATTCCTTGTTTTCCACGATGGTTTTGAACAGTACTGGTCAAGTATTTCGAACGATTTCCCTCATTTTATGTTTGTCTGATGGTTTCTCATGGTTGGCTTGGATGATGGATCTTGAGGAAGAAAACCACAGTATTCTTGGTGTGCTTGGTACCGTCAGCCAGGTTGCGTCACTGCCCTTTCCATACTGGTTTTGTTAGAAATGAGATTAAGTTCATCCTGCCCTTAAGGGGCTCCGCTTAGGCTCCCCCGCTAAGAGGAGGTGCTGTCAAAACACTTGTGAACATGTCAGAACTACCCACCCAACATTCATAAATATCTCAGAGAGATCCTGTGAGTCTGTGCAAACGGGATTGCACTCACTGAATGAATTTGAACCTCTCTAGATTGATCCTGATTTTTCTCCTCAGATTTGAACTTTTAGCCACAAAATTTATTTTTATAATTATTTGATGTCTGTTAATGCTGTGGTATAATGTAACAAAGTGGAGGATCATAATACATTGCAAATTATTCTTATCAACCCATGTAATTCCTAATATATTTACCAGTTAAAATATAAAATGTATTTAAAATGTATAGTTCACAAAATTTTATCCATATCCATGTATTTCCATGTGCCTTAATGTTCGAAATATGCATACATCTTATGTAATTATATCAAAGCATCTAATTTGGCACAGATACTGAGATTTAATAGTTTGTGCATTGTCTTAAGCCAGTCATTAAATTTTCTTCCCATGTTATCAAATTTGACCTTTTGCAGTTCTTAAAGAATTTATGGAATATTGAAGTCAGAAAAAATTTTTAAATTTTTGATGAAAATAGAGAAATGTGTAACCCTCACTATGAGTAACTCACAATTGTTTAAGTCCTTTATCAATTCTTAAAACAAAATTACCCTGGTGAAATTGACATGATAATCTAAAACAAATTCATATAGTTTCCTGTGCAGATAAGAATGGGGTGTCAAGGCAGCCTAATTATTTAATAATTCGTGTTTATGTTTTACCTTTATTTTGTATTACCATTATAGCAAAGGGAGGAAATCAAAACACTGCTTTGTAAAGAGACAAAGTTAATTCAAAGCAATTTTCATTTTAGTAAGTAAAAAAGGGCATAAGGAAATTTAATAAACTATTTTTAACTAGGAAAATATTGAAAATAATTTAAAATTAGTATTACATTTTTGAGTTTCGTTTCATTGTTGCTGATAATTTAGGACAGTATATTGTTTTCAAAAGCACATTGCAGACATTGATACTACCAGGTATGCACTGATTTTACTCAGTGTATCCAGTACGAAATAAATGTATATTTTAGAATGATAAACACTGAGCCTTTGTTTCTGAATATACATAGTATTTTAGCAGTTCAAAGCATAGCGCCATATCTTACAAGAAGAAAGGAGAATAACGTAATTATTTTCACTACTTAATTTTGAAAATTATCTGTTAATCAACTCTATTCCTTAAGGTATATGCAAATAATGTAATTATACAATTAATGAATACAAATTATTAAATTGTATAATGTAATTTATACAACTCACCTATGATTTCCATAATTGCAAAGATTTTGGGATAATAAAGTGCTGTTTCTTGTTTGGCTTGTTCTTCTGCTGGTTAATCACACGTAATGAATTTGCGTAGACTGGAGAGTATAAGGGCACTTAGTTGCATTACTTTGCCAGGTTATTTGGCAAAGGATCATCAAGAATACAACGGTAAGCAAAGCATTATTTCCAAATACCTGCAAATATCGTGCGTTTTAGTAACGGAGGGAGGCAGAAACATGAACTCGCACCTCGCAAGGCTGGATGTGATTTTTCTGATGTCCTTTCAGTTGGGAGTTTAGGGCGTTTGCATGTAAAGGTGATTGTTTTTTGTGAACCTTTAAGGATGGTTAAGATTTTGACAAGTGGAAATGGGTGAGATGATATTCCATAAAAAGAAGCAGTCTTAAGAAAATCTCAGGGTGGGTAAAGAAACGTGTTCTGAGAAACTCAAAATGTCTTCTTTGTTGCTGCAAGGTGTATGGAAGAATGGTCTGTGAAATACAATTGGGGCCAGATGATGGGAAGATTTTAGCCTAAACAGCTGAGACTCGAAACAGCAGAATTTGGTAATAAAAACGATGATGCTCATTAAAGCTGGCACTTCCCGAGCCTTCCTGTTCTGCAGGCCTTGCAGCAACGCAGGGAGCTTGATCCTGATTTTACGCATCAGAGTAGAGAAACGAGGTTTAGAGGTGTGTCGGCACTTGCCCCTCTGCTCACGGTCATGACATGGCCTTTGAGTCTTTATGAGTGGGAGCCATATTGTAAAGCCATGATTTTAGAAAGAAGGATACAGAAACATATACTGGGGAGATCAGAGGTTGGAAGAGGAAGTGGTTGCAGCTGTCTACATACCTATTTTAGAACCAAATGTTAACGGGCTGGTAAGGATGTGATGAGATTGGCTAACAGCACTGGTGGGACTTGATAGATGACCAATTTGATGTAGAGGAATCAGGAAGGGAAGGACCAAAGTCACGAGATGGTTTTGAGCTTTAATAACTAGGTGAACGACAGGTCTACCATTATAAATTAAAACGTGAGTTTAGTTTTAGGCATAGAGTTGGCCCTGGAGAGTCATCCAGGTGGCCATGTTATTACCACATGGAGAGAGTCCAAAGCATTTAGTAATGTGAAAATGGATCTCATGGGAAAGATCAAGATTCTGAGTGAAGAAATTTGAATAATCTGCCTTGAGACAATAATTAAAGGTTGGTTGGAGGATATTAGAGATGAAGAGAAAGGGACTGAGGTAGGGACAGAATTCCGTTAATACTGGTATTTAGAAGACAAAGTTGGAAAAGAAAGCGCGAAAGTGTCAGAGAATTTTACTGAAGAGTAGTTAGTGCAGTGAGGTAGGAGTTTACAGAGGAAGGTGTTTTAGGAAGCTTGACATGGTTGAGGTTGGGGATGACATATTTCAGATCCAGAAATTAAGATGTCATTAACTCTATTCAAAATGTGTCTCCTGTCCTTGCTTTGTGAATTTTTATCAGCCCTTCCACAGAAGACCTGTGGATTTTCTGCCCTCCATCCCCTCTCTTCCTTTTTTTCACGGTTATCTAAAGAGATGACTTGAGTTTTTTTGATGCCTTTTGGTTTCTGATAGAAAATTGTAGGTGCTTATATGATCTAATTTTCCACTGGGAATGTTGAATGGTGTCATTAAAACTAAATACATTAATGTGATGGTCATTTTACTTCATTTTTTATTACTATGCCTGAGGCTTCATTTATAGGATTTTTTTTTACAACTTAGAGTCATTTCGTGTTGCCAGTGATGAACTATGTCTGTCATTTCCTGTGTCTCTGGACGTCTTGCCCTGGAACTGATTGAACATATATATACACCTACCAAGGTTCCTAGATCCCTCCCCCGCAGGCTCCTTCTCTTGTACATGCCTTACAACTTAACTGTCTAGTCCGAGTAGGCGGAGCTTAAGCTTTGGCTTAGTCCTACCACAGAAAGATATCTATAGCCGTCCAATAAAATGCACCGTTCTCGTGGGTGGATGATTTAAAATTCACTAATTTGGGAGGTAGGGAGTGCACCGGGGACGGATCGTGAAATTGCTTTTCCTGCTTCTCTAAAGCTTTGTAGGATGCAGGTATTCTAGATATTATTCAGAAAGCATCAGCTCATTTGTGTTGAAGAAATTCACATTGTCATAAAGCTTAAGATCATTTTGAAAATCAATTTTATTTCTTATTGAGAAATACTAGATTATTCAGCAAAAACCATAAAAAGTAAAAGCAAGTAAGCACAGGCTCGGATATGCATGGGTTGAATGTGACACTGGAATATATACCTGATTATTTAATCCTCACCATACCTGCATGATAGCTGTGCAGCCATTCAGCAGGTGTTTGCTGAGTGCCTACCCTGGGCCAGACACGTGGGATGGACAAGAGTGACTGAAAGCTCTGCTCTTGCACAAAGTTACTTCCTTTTGCAGAGTAAGAACCTGAAGGTCCTGCAGGTAATCTATCAGAAGTTAGAGCATGGATTAAAATACTGCTCCTTCTGACTTCTTTCCACTAAGCATACCGACACCTCTAAGTTATCGTATATGATTACAGTTTTGTTTTTCAGAATGAATGCATATATTGTCTTCTTCGAAAGAAATCATTTTTCCCATAACTTTGAACTCATAATTTTGCTCTTATTTCCTTTTAACAATTTCACCCTCGTGTTTCCTTACTAAGAACATGTGTGGTTCTAGCCTGTCGGGTCACATAATCGCATCTCTGCCAGGCTGGTGTGTTTGTTGCCAAAGGCGGGGAATAAAAACCCACAGAGTTGTTCATTTTGATTCTCTTACATAGTAAAGTCTTTTCAGATTTGTTGATTGATCTTCAGTATTTGCTTCTAGAGGTGCGTGGAGCAGACTGTCCTTGATTTAGCCCAAGATGGTGACTTGTTCTCAAGGGCCAGAAAGCAGAGGCGCGGTGTTGAAACAGCACCTTGGGGCAAAGCCATATTCATGTTGCTCCACATGAAGCCCATCAACTAGACTAGAAACCACCAGAATGCTCTCCAATGTCCCAAGCTCTACCATGGAATATAGGGGGCTTTTGGAAAGAATAAAGTAGATCTGCACAGAGAGACTTGGGAGCATGTCCAGTAGACATTACTAAACCCGAACAAGGCAGGAATCATCCTCCACATGCATGACAGCTTTAAAATATTTTTATTGTACAGGAGCATTTACAGAGACTTACACATCCAGTGGTTAGCAGTGATCACATCAAGCTTGGTGGGATTAAACTGGCAATATCATGAGTGACAGCAGTGTTCCCAGGGACAAAAACCAGAATGGGCAATAGTGTGAAACCCCTCCCATCATTTCAACAAACATTAGTGAGAACTTGATACCTTGCTGGTAACTCTTTTCTTTTTTTTTTGGCTGGAATATCATATTTTAAGACAGATTTTTACCTTAATCACTGACTGATGTTATATATAATATATAAATATATTTATATATTAGATAAATATAGATATGAATAATACACATTTATAAATTAATGAATTTTTTTCTAATCATATAATTAATGTAATAATATTTATGTTATAATTGTATGTATATTTATATTGTAATATATATGCTATTAATATATAACCATTATTGATACATTATATTAAATGATGTGTTTATTATATATAATTATGCTATATTTTATATATATGATGGATATATATATTAATAATGAGAAAAATGATTAGGTCATTATAGTCACCTATGTCATGTTAAGTGGAAAAAAATGAAAAGCTTTGAGGAGGCTGTAATAAGGAAATCTCTGTGGCTTGATTTTCACCACCTCTGCGGAGTTTTCTTTGTCATCATCTTAAATATTTCATCAGAGAAGCTCAGTTGACCTGGACTATTGGATAAATGTCCGTGACAGACACCAAACTTGAATTTTAAATATTACCTCAAGTCTCCTATGATCAGTGTAATATTTATAGCCTAGATTCAATGCTTCGCGTTACTTTAGGATAATCTTTCCTCCAGGAAACTTTGATCCTGTAAGAAAAGAGAACACTGGTGAGCCTGCCCTGCTGGTCCTCTGACCCTTGTGAGTAAGGGCTAGAGCAGAGTTGGGGTAGGAGGCAGGAAAAGGTAAGCAGGTGAGATGCAGATCTCGGCTCCATCCCCTACTTCAGTGAAATAACGAGATAAATAAGTAACCACTAAAGAGAGTCCTTTACATGATCCCTGCTCTATAAACACCAAATGGATTAATTAAAGACATTCTTCTAAATGTCAGACTGTCCTTTATGAGGTAGTCCTAGCTGATGTGTAAAATGTATAAAGCAAAAATAACTACTGTGGTACCATATGAAGAACTTTAAAAAAAAAGTGTTTCATTAGTTACTCTTCACAATTTCCCTACCTCAGAATGACATCTAGTTTTCTCTAAGAAAATTGAATAATTTGTATGACCTTTATCATCTCTACATAATCTATTGGACCCATTATTGAATTTTAATAACATTAAAGCAAAGGCTTAAGATGTATAGTTTAACATATTCATTTATGCTAATTTAATATACTGTTAGAAATTAATTATGGTTAAGATTTGCAATATTTTGATGCTTTCTAATTAAAATTTGACTTTGCTATTAATTATAAAATATAAAGTCTAATAACCCTGTAACTTGCAAGATGAGTAAATACAGCTCACTCACTTATGGAGTCTCGTAGAGAAAATTTGTATTATAATTTTTTGTACTAAGTTAATAAGAAAGAGAATGTTCCCTCTCTCATGATTGCATGCTACCTAGAGAAATAACTTCATGTGGAGGGTAACTTAATAAAAAAAATTCTTTGTACAATTTATCGAGTGTCTACTATATGATAGAGACTAAGACACATAATTAATTAATTATGTATTCAGTGTTAGTTGAAATTGCACCCATTTGCAAGGATTCGGAAAGTCTGAGTGCTAGTTTTCTTAAAGATGATAAGTGATATCTATGATTTTCATCATCTCTTGCTAATGTATTAAGCTAGTTATTAAATATGGTCTCACAGTTAGTAATTGCCAGGCCTGGAATTCAAACCGAAGCCTATTTACCTCCAAAGACTATGTTTTCATAACAACAGCCAGTCTCATATCTTGCATTTATTAATCTTCTGCCCTGTCAGTATCTTCTCCCACCCTGCATTCATAAGTGTTTGGAAAGTCTAAAATTGAATTGGGAATTTATACATGCTGTTATTAAAATATATAAAGTCTTTGTTTCTTTGCTTTGGGGAAGAATCCAGTTTCTCTACAGGGCTCTTAGAATTTGAGCTGGGTGCGTAGGCTTGAGGACGCGTGGTTTGTAGACTTGTGTCACCGTTGGCGTCATCATACCAAGGCATATACTCTTCTTCTCCGTTGGTTCCCAAGACCTCCACTTATTTACATGCCTACTCCTTTATTATTTATATATATATAAATAAATAGATTAGAGGTTTTTAAAAACCGTGGTGGGAGGTGCATGCATAATACGTCGTGTGAAATTGAAAGGTCACCTCTGACAGAGAAAATAAAACGTTGTTAGAAGTGCAATATACGTTGAGACTAAGTGGTATTATTTGGGTGGGGGTTCTTCCTCACTATTCATGAAACTGATTTCCCAGGGCAGCTAACCAAGGCTTAGTCTCCTTGTCATGCTTCCAAGATCAATGTTTGAATATATTAGAGACTGAGTAAGTTAAAAGACGCTCAGAGATCCCTTACACACCTGACTTTCTTGGCAGCAGCTCAGGTTTTGACATCGTGAATCAGCACAGTTTGCTCTTTCAGAGTCTGCGTTTCTGTTACTCCTTCCAGGTTCCCTTCCTCACATCAAGGCTGGCTAGGTCTTTGTTTGGAAGCCAAGTGGAAAGATACATTTGCTCTTACTGTCAGTTACATGAAAAAAGCACATTAACCTAATTCTCCGTAGAATTTACATATAAATTGACTTCACACAGCGGGTAAGTCAGTTCAGAATGGGACACTTTCACGATAGACACTTAGTGTAATGATTAGTATAATATTGAATGGAGCATTTTATCTAAGGAAGTTTTATTAAGGCTCTTGCCATAGATCTCTTTTTGAAAAAGTCTTTCTAATCAAAATGTTATAGTTTTATTGTCCTTTTAAAAAAACCTCTTGTTTCAACTTCTTGCAATTTTTGTGGTAATTCTCACACAAATTAATAGTGATGCCAGGCATGCTGTGTTCTTGGTGTTTTAGAATCTGAAGATTTCCTAAAACCAAGTGTCCATTGATTAGTGTCTCTGGACGTTTTTACTTTTTTTCTCAAGGTCTCCTCTGTAGCGCTGTAGTCCAGTGTCAGTCTACGCCGAATAAAACATAACCTCTCTCTTTGTGCTTTCATCCCAATGGGCTGATTTTTAGGTTTATAACTTAGATTTTCACTGCCTGTTGATCCAAGGTGGTATGAAAAAACAGCTCTATTTTCATGGAGTTTTAATTGGCTTTTCTGAACACTGTAGATTGTTCTGGAGTGTATTTCACACATGACTTACTTTTTAATAACTTGTATACTTTTTAATCATCAGAAATTTTCCCGATTTCCCTCTTTTAATTTAATTGCTTTGGATTTCACTAGTCCTTTGCATGTCTTTTAAATGAATATGCAAGCAGGGCGTTTGGGAAGGAAGCAGTCATTTATTTCCTCTGCTGTGTGAAACTTTTCCGCTTGATTTTGAAATACAGGATATTTGGTGGTGAGTAGGAGAGGACTGAAAATTACTAGCAGGCTGACATAACATTTGGGTTAATGGAAAAATCTAGAGTTTTTTTTTTAATGTTTTGAATAAAAATTTAACCATCCTCGTTCCTCACTCTTTTGGGGCTACAGCTTTGGAGAAATGCCATTATAGAAGTGTGTGTTGTTTCACATTTTTAAGTAGGAATTTTAGAAACAGAGAAATCACTTTGTCTTTTCCCACTTGTGTGTTTAGTGGCTATGAGATGTGTACTGTACACCTGACTGGGTATAATTCCTCAACTTTTTGAAATTTTGTGAGGTTAATATTGTGTTTGACACAGAGGTATGACTCTCAACTGCAAATATTTTGGCCATACTACTTTTAGATGGCCTCGTGGGGTTCTACACCAGCTGTAAATACTTCCAAAGGTTTTGGCCTAAGATCTAAGCTGATATGAGTGTGAGCCTTCTCAGCCACGGTAGATTTTAGACACTCAACATACAAGACAGACAATAAAAATGTTAACACAGCATAAAAACACTCACGTTACATCCTGATTTTATTTTATACCCACGTTGGAATATGGTTTGGTCAACAGTTTGGGAATCATCAGGTTAACTTAAAAATAAAAACTATTTTGTAGACATTTTAATTAAAACAGTGAGTAAGTGAACAAAATTCAACCTATTATTAGGTGTTTGGGAATATAGTTTCTTAATATTATCAGTTTTACAAATTCAGAGATAGAAAATCACTATGTTTTACATATCTTTTTTTTTCACTGATTTGTCAGTCATTCTTTAAAATGCCCTATATTAGATGGTCATGATTGTAACATGAGATTTTTTTATTTTTACTGATGGATTGTAGTTTGATGATCCAGTGTTGACACAGACAATGTTCTTTGTTGTTCAGTTGTTACGAGGATATTATTATTATTTACGATACTCTACATTGTAGAAAAGATTTGTGAAGTTCACCCATGACTTAAATTATTTTACCTAAAAAGCTTAGAGCCTAATTTTTCACCTTCTCTTTGGAATTTATGTATTGTTGGATTTGATGCCAAAGTAAAATATTTTAGTTTTTTTTATTAAGTTAATTAGATTGGCTTTATCATTTGACTGTGTTTATGTCCCCATTTTGTGAACATATACTTCAAATACTTCAGTATTAGTATTATAGATTGGGTGGGGAGGAGAATGCAATGACATATTATTTGAAGCATTTAGATTTTATATGAAAAAAAGAATGTTTACTAATTCTTCTATTTAATTCCCAGGGTTATTTATATCAGACACTATGCTATTAATGCAGTGGTTCATTGCTGATCTTTTTAGGGAGTTGGGGTACAGCAGAAGAGAGAAACAAAAGGTAGACTCAGATGCAGACTTCCTCCTCACTTGTCTTCACACACACTAGTAAGATCATACTTTTGCTAAGCAAATATCTAAACTAAAAACAGTGGTATTGACAGAACTCGGCCTGCCAACGTTGCTGGTCCTTAATGGTTGACTTTGCTGATGGACTTCAAGCCGTGTTGGGCAACAGACTTGATAGAACTGGGTTTCATTATTTCGATATGTGGATTAAAGAAAAAAATTTAAGGGAATTTTGTTTACTCCATTCCAGTCAATTTACATTGAAGGATTTGTTTTTAAAGGTATTTGTGAAATGATACATCATTTTGGTTTTTGACATTTAGCATATTAAAATTTGTCCGTTCTATTTTCAGAGATAAAGGCTTTTTTCTTCAGATTTTGATGCACTGAAATGAAAGCTCAGGCAGGCCTTTTGTCTGGAGATAACTATTGCTTTTACATTAGCCATTGCTGTGTTTCTATGGAAACTGCAGGACTCTGAGGTATAGAGGTTTCAGCCCAACAATGCACAGAGAGAGCCAATCAGAGTTTCTTTCCCTCTTCAATTCATTAACATGTAATTGTGGTGTGAGTTGTTCTATATGGAATCCAAATACAGTTCCGTTAATTTTTCCCACAACTGTCATAATCCGCATATGGCATTTTGTGTCAAATTAGTAGTACTTAGGATTAGTGTTACTATAATTTTAAAAGATAATTTGATAAATACAAAATGAGTTTTTAGCTGAAGAGTTGTCCTTTTTTGTATCGGATAAAAATATTTTCTTAAATTTGAATGTTAAAATTTTGTTTCTTTTCTAATTTGCAACCAGTCTATGCCAGACAGGCTCTCCTATTTTCTGTATTTATTGTGAAGATGCACTATTGAGTCTGGTCATAATTTCAGTGCAAGGCTCTGAGTATATATGAAAATAGAGATTTTTTTTTGTCCACTGATCCTGAATGGCAGCATGTGCTGATCTTATTCCTTGAGGTTGTATAGTGATGGTTGTGATTAATAAGCCCTGAATGTAGAAAACTGGCCTCTTGAAAACCCATTCAACTATTTTTCAATATGTAAGACAGCTGGCAAACGTTTGCTTATATGAGCTGATGGAGGATGTGCAGAGAGATGCATGGAATCTCCACCAAAAGTCGAGGACCTTTGAATGAAGATATACAAACAGAAGGATATTGGTTAATTAAATAATCATATAAAGGGTTTTTAGTATGCTGATTTATTCCAGTGACCTGTTCAAGACCTCCGATAAATTACTGACCAAGGGGCTTCAGAGGAAATTCAAGATGCTCAATCTGTAAGCACATTGCTGGATAGGAATTGGACATTCCCTGCTTCCATCTGTGTTCTGAATCCTAGATAATTATGTTTTCTCCTATATGATGAACATCATTCAATTTCTCTCTCTTTTTCTTTCTTTCTCAGTCTGTAACAGTAGGAAAGGAAGATGGGCTAACCCCGAGAGAATGTGGAAAGTGATACTACAGTCTGTTCTTTGTGATTTCTTTTCCCTTTATGTCTTCTTTTCTTTTCCTTTTTTCCCTCTTTCCCCCAGAGGGAGCAGATAGAAGCCAGTTAGGAAGACCCGAGTCTCAAAACTCAGCACAATTATAGGAGGGCAGGGTGGCCAGTCGAAACAGGGGCAGTTTGGATTGGCATAGGGGGAAGTCTCTTCTTCTGCAATCTCCTTGTGGTATTTCCGGATGAAACACTGGTGACAGGAGACAAAGGAACATTTGCCACTGACACTCCGCTGTAAGCACACAACGTTCTTTTGTCATATTGCTCCTACCTCTATGCCCTCTTGGGCTTTAGCCTTTCCTGATGCTTTTATTTCAACCAAAGCCTCCTTCAAAGTGGCTTTCTGTTTGTCATTCATCCCTCTCTTCCCGATCAAAGCCTGGCATTTACTGAGGATGAGCACAAGGCAGTGTCCTGCTTGAAGTAACTGATAAGAAGTTGTGATTGACAGGTACGCTCACCCCGTATAAAGGGGGTCATGTCTGCAGCCCCAGGAAGGTGTGTGGAAATGTCTATGCATTAGAATATCCTGTTCTTTCCGCTCATGGTCGACCCGGGAAGATCAATAAGTGTGTGCTGAGCAAAGAATAGCAGGAGAGGTGATTCCCAGGGATGCACAGGAGAACAGGACAGGAGCAAGAATCTGAAATCAGTCTGGTGGCCTCTGACATCAATAAAACCTAATTCAGATTAACGATAAGAAATGAAATTAACTTAAAATTTTAATGCAAGGAATGTAAAGTTTTCATGGAGATTTTGAGTCAGTGGATTGATTAGATTGTGTCAAGGTAAAATCATTCCATGTATTCAGAAGAATAAGAGCAGGGATCCTGTTTGTCTCGTGCATTGTGGGACATCCAGTTCTTTGCTCCATGACTGTTGCACAATAGTAGAAAAAAAAATTTGAATTAATGAATAAAATAATTGATGTGTACAGTCGCAAGATAATCACAGGCATTGTATTTGCTGTATTTGTATTTGCATTTGGTTTTTCTTCCTTTCTTTCTTTCTTTTTTATTATTGAAGTACCATCAGTTACAATGTGTCAACTTCTGGTGCACAGCACAGTGTCCCAGTCATGCATATACGTACATAAGTTCATTTTCATATTCTTGCATTTGGTTTTTCCATGCCTTTATTCTCTTATGTCTTACAAAAGCTACGGTGTTTATGGAATCCATTACAGTATTTATGGAAATTCCTAAAACTAAAGGTGGAAGTATTTAAGGCACTGAAAGGCCTTAAGCAGTGAGAGCGACAAATTCAATTTGAATTTGTGAAAGATTACATATTGGTTGTGGGATTGGGTGTGAACAGGAATAAAAAAGCAGAAGTTCAGAGACTGAAGCCATAATCTGGTGATAAAGGTTCGAAAAGATTAAATAGTTCTTAAAAACCACACATACACACAGACATACGTATGCACAACAGTGAACAAAAGGACTTTACGTATTTGTGGGAGGTAACTTACAGATATATAGATAGATAGATAAAAATCTAGATATTTTTACATTTTTTGACTTTCCTTGCCACCCATTTCATTTTTCAGAAGCAAAGAAGAGCATTTCTCAATACTGGTGACTTAGGGCTGTGCCGTGGATGAAGTCACTTTGGGAGAAATCAGGTTATTATGGATGGTAACTTTCGGGAAGCAGCGTAGACATTCTGAACAATCCACGCAGGTAACACCTGAGCGTGTGTGGGGACTGTGGCGAGGGGACTGGTAGGGAGAGAAGCGCTGAAGATGCAGGAGCCCCTGGGGCTTGGCAGGGATGTCAAAACTCAGTCTGGAGAGACAGGACCCACACAGCAAGAATCTTGAAGGGGAAGGTTTTCCTGGCATAAATATAGCACATGTTAAATCCTGATGGAAGAGAATGTAAGGTAATTCAGGATTACAAGAGTAGAGAGTACAAAGAAGAAAGTTTGAGAGATGAGACCAGACAGCTAAGCAAGTGCCTAATCAGAATGGAATTTCTAAGCCATTCTAAGAAGCTTGAGGCTCATTCTGAGGCACGGAAAACCTCTTAGAAAGCATTTTAATAACGTGAGTGATGTGTTAAAGTTAGCATTTTGGAAATGTCACTCTGGCTTCAGAGAGATGAGATTAAGAGCTAAGACATTAAAGGCTGGCAAGACTGCTGGCCACGGGGCTGTGAAAAGGATCTCGGTATCTCTTTTACAAAATCCTGGAAGTCCAGATAATAGGCCAAAGTTGCTAAAATATTATAACATTTACCATCCTGTTCTTTTTTTTTTTAATATTCCAGCAGAATGTCACTTTTAAAAATGAAATTCAGCTGTTTTCTGAGACTGCTAATCTATTGAGACAATATAAGATTTTTCTTAACTCTTAATGTATAAATTTTAATTTTTTTCTGGACATTAATTTTGCACTGGAAAAAAAGCTAAAAATATAGAATACAACAGAATAAAATAGTTAGCAGGCAAGTTTAGCATTTACTCTAAGTAAGGTGGTCCCTGGCCTGGCCTTCTTGAGTCCAGTGGAAAAGTATGAAATAGGATAAGGTAAGTGGTGGACCTTCAGGTGCTGTCCTGGCCCTTCGTATATCTAACAGTGTAAAAGTTGGCCAGCACGCACCCTGGGCTCCCCAGGTCTGGCTGAGACTGCACTCTGGGCAGTTTGAATCACTGAGCCTGGAATGAATCTCGGGAGGCACAGAGAGGCACTGGGGGGACGTTTCCATTCATCTGTCACCATGAACTTATCTTTGTCCTTCATACATCCATTTGCTGGCTGGCGTCATCATTCTCTGTCAGCTTCAGACTCAGGCTGGTCTTATGTTTAATTTGAGTAAACATTCCAAGAAGTATTTTTGTGCAGTATCTCATTTAAATCTGTAAAGTAAGGAAAATTATAGCCATATTTTAGGTGAGGCTTTTCTTTCTAGATGATGTGGTTTATCCAAATTCACCTCATCACTCTTTTGAACACTTTCCTTGGAAAGTCAAATTTTAAACCTAAGATTTTTAAAAATATGTTAACACACAATCCCAGTTAGTAAACTGCATTTCAATTAATATTCTATTATTTAGGAATAGAGTAAATATTTTTAAAAACTACTGCTCAAATAGCACCTTACTTTCTTCTTTGGCATTACGCATAAATGTCTACATTTACCTCTAAATATTTCTGTTCAAGATGGTAAATGAAGCCACACATTTAAACTCAACTTTTGTAATCAGTGTGAAGTACAGTATATTTATTGTATAATAAAAATTAAAAATCTAAAAAAAGTTAAAAAAAGATTGAATCTATAAATAACGAGTTCATACTGTACAGCACAGGGAACTATATTCAATATCTTGTAACTTATGGTGAAACAGAATGTGAAAATGAATATATGTATGTTCACGTATGACTGAAGCATTGTGCTGTATACCAGAAACTGATACAACACTGTAAACTGACTATACTTCAATAAAATATATATATATATACAAAAAAATTAAAAATCTACATCCACAAACTGCTTTTATTAGATCACATATTGAGTTTGTGGGCAATGGATCATTTTCTTCCTTTTTAGTTTGCCTTCACTGTATCTTAATCTTTTTTAAGTTTAGTCACTGTACAGAACTAAATTTTTTTCTTTCCTATTTGCTCTGGCAACTCCTAACTCTCCAAGAAATGTACTAGTCACTTGAATCACGCCAACAGGCTGCCTCTTTTTCATGTATTTTCAATATGCAGCGTCTAAGCCATCTCCAGACTTTATATGTTCTTCCAGGGGAAGGAGTCTCGAAGGCACAATCTATTTAATCAGTGACACAAAACTGACATGACACTTCCTTTCTAGAACATTTTGTACTTTTTTATACAACATTCACAGTCTAAAAATAGTCTTTTTTTTTAACATTTTTTATTGATTTTTAATCATTTTACAATGTGTCAAATTCCAGTGTTCAGCACAATTTTTCAGTCATTCATGGACATATACACACTCATTGGCACATTTTTTTCTCTGTGAGTTATCATAACATTTTGTGTATATTTCCCTGTGCTATACAGTGTAATCTTGTTTATCTATTCTACAATTTTGAAATCCCAGTCTATCCCTTCCCACCCTCCACCCCCTGGTAACCACAAGTCTGTATTCTCTGTCTGTGAGTCTATTTCTGTCCTGTATTTACGCTTTGTTTTTGTTTGTTTGTTTTTGTTTTTTAGATTCCACATATGAGCGATCTCATATGGTATTTTTCTTTCTCTTTCTGGCTTACTTCACTTAGAATGACATTCTCCAGGAGCATCCATGTTGCTGCAAATGGCATTATGTTGTCAGTTTTTATGGCTGAGTAGTATTCCATTGTAAAAAATACACCCTCTTCTTTATCCAGTCACCTGTTGATGGACATTTAGGCTGTTTCCATGTTTTGGCTATTGTAAATAGTGCTGCTATGAACATTGGGGTGCAGGTGTCATCCTGAAGTAGATTTCCTTCTGGATACAAGCCCAGGAGTGGGATTCCTGGGTCATATGGTAAGTCTACTCCTAGTCTTTTGAGGAATCTCCACACTGTTTTCCATAGTGGCTGCACCAAACTGCATTCCCACCAGCAGTGTAGGAGGGTTCCCCTTTCACACAGCCTCTCCAGCATTTGTCATTTGTGGATTTTTGAATGACGGCCATTCTGACTGGTGTGAGGTGATACCTCATTGTAGTTTTGATTTGCATTTCTCTGATAATTAGTGATATTGAGCATTTTTTCATGTGCTTTTTGATCATTTGTATGTCTTCCTTGGAGAATTGCTTGTTTAGGTCTTCTGCCCATTTTTGGATTGGGTTGTTTATTTTTTTCTTATTGAGTCGTATGAGCTGCTTATATATTCTGGAGATCAAGCCTTTGTCAGTTTCAGTTGCAAAAATTTTCTCCCATTCTGTAGGTTTTCTTCTTGTTTTACTTCTGGTTTCCTTTGCTGTGCAGAAGCTTGTAAGTTTCATTAGGTCCCATTTGTTTATTCTTGCTTTTATTTCTTCTAGGAGAAAATTTTTGAGATGTATGTCAGATAATGTTTTGCCTATGTTTTCCTCTAGGAGGTTTATTGTATCTTGTCTTATGTTTAAGTCTTTAATCCATTTTGAGTTGATTTTTGTATATGGTGTAAGGGAGTGTTCTAGCTTCATTGTTTTACATGCTGCTGTCCAGTTTTCCCAACACCATTTGCTGAAGAGACTGTCTTTATTCCATTGTATATTCTTGCCTCCTTTGTCGAAGATGAGTTGACCAAAAGTTTGTGGGTTCATTTCTGGGCTCTCTATTCTGTTCCATTGGTCTATATGTCTGTTTTGGTACCAATACCATGCTGTCTTGATGACTGTAGCTCTATAGTATTGTCTGAAGTCTGGGAGAGTTATTCCTCCAGCCTCTTTCTTTCTCTTCAGTAATGCTTTGGCAATTCTAGGTCTTTGATGGTTCCATATAAATTTTATTATGATTTGTTCTAGTTCTGTGAAATATGTCCTGGGTAATTGGATAGGGATTGCTTTAAATCTGTAGATTGCCTTGGGCAGTGTGACCATTTTAACAATATTGATTCTTCCAATCCAAGAGCATGGAATATCTTTCCATTTTTTAAAGTCTTCTTTAAATTCCTTCATCAATGGTTTATAGTTTTCTGTGTATAATTCTTTCACCTCCTTGGTTAGATTTATTCCCAGATATTTTATTACTTTGGGTGCTATTTTAAAGGGGATTGTTTCCTTACTTTCTTCTTCTGTTGATTTATCGTTAGTGTAAAGAAATGCAACTGATTTTTGAATGTTAATTCTGTAACCTGCTACTTTGCTGAATTCTTTAATCAGCTCTAGTAGCTTTTGTGTGGACCTTTTAGGGTTTTCTATATATAGTAACATGTCATCAGCATATAATGACACTTTTACCTCTTCTTTTCCAATTTGGATCCCTTTTATTTCTTTCTCTTGCCTGACTGCTGTGGCTAGGACTTCTAGGACTATGTTGAATAGGAGTGGTGATAGTGGGCATCCTTGTCCCAGATTTTAGTGGGAAGCTTTTGAGTTTTTCACCGTTGAGTACTATGCTGGCTGTAGGTTTGTCATATATAGCTTATATTATGTTGAGATATGTTCCCTCTATACCCACTTTGGCAAGAGTTTTTATCATAAATGGGTGTTGAATTTTATCAAATGCTTTTTCTGCATCGATTGAGATGATCATGTGGTTTTTGTCCTTTCTCTTGTTGATGTGATGTATTACATTGATTGATTTGCATATGTTGAACCAGCCTTGTGTCCCTGGGATGAACCCCACTTGGTCATGATATATAATCTTTTTTATGTGTTGTTGGATTCTGTTTGCTAAAATTTTGGTGAGGATTTTGGCGTCTATGTTCATCAGTGATATTGGCCTATAATTCTCTTTTTTTGTAGTGTCTTTGCCTGGTTTTGGTATCAGGGTGATGGTGGCTTCATAGAATGAGTTTGGGAGTATTCCCTCCTTTTCAGTTTAAAAATAGAGTCTTTTTTTTAAAAACCACTTTTAAGCATTTCCTGTTGTTTCTTATCTTAATCAGGTGAAAGCTTTTTCTTAGAATTATGCTTGTCAAGTTGAGCACCATCGTGTTGTAATCAAGTAGTAATTCAAAATCAGATGATAATTGAAGTAGAAATTCTTTCACTTTCTAGATAAACATGAGGCACACTGTTGCTATTAATGGACGTTCCTTTTTAGTTGTATTTTTACCTAGGTTGGAGATTTGAATATAAAAGTACTATCCACTTTGGAAGATGCCAAACTAAATGCTGTAACTCTTAAGCTCCTGGAAAATGTGGTATCTCCTTGAGTCTCCCAAGCAGACTCCCCGGTTCTCCTGCCTCTGTGATAGATGGCGCCTCAGATATCACCTACAAGTTGATATTTCTCCTAGTGGGAGAAGCCTGGAGGCCTTGGAATGTTCTAGAGTGAACGAGTCCTTCAGTTATCCTCACCACACATCTGAGTTCTTGGTGCCAAGTCTGTGTCTGGTGAACTCATGTCTCAGCAGACTCCAACTTTCCAGCTAGTCCACGGAGTGAACAAAACAGAGAATTACAGAAATCCTCAAATGTGTTATTCAGTGGCTGAAGTCCTAACTACAGCCCCATATTTGATTTGATGGCATACAATATGCCAAATCTCCTATAAAAAAAGAAATTAACAAATGTGAAAAGTATTTCCTCTGGGAAAATCTATTTTCTAAAAGGTGTTTGTTTTCTGGTTTGTAAGACCAGACAGTATATTGGTCAGGAGTCTTTTGAGGTTTAAATGGCCTAGCGGTCCAGTCAGGGGTTTCTGGTTTGGGCAAAGGTTTGCTGCACGTGGTGCAAACACATTTTCTCTGGCTAGAGTACAAGTAGTTTTCATGTATAGAGAAGTCCTCTTCCTGTCCCCCACAGGAGTGTCACCTCGACACGACATATGTGGCTCTTGGCTGCCAAAAAGGGGGCAGATTTTGAATCTTGGCTTTCAAAAAGCTGTTCCATCTGTAGCCCTTGATTATTTCCATAAATTCTCTAACTTCTTTTAGAAGAAAGGTATGTGTCTTCAGGAGACTTGACGTGCCTGCTGAATATTTAAACAGTCCTAATAGACTTTACTTCCAGAAGCTGCGTTAGACTCATTCATTATCAAAAGAAAGAAAAGAATGGCAGCTCTCACCTCTGACTGCATGGTCCCTCCATGCCCTGAAAGGCGATGGCGAAAAGCCAGCTGGTTCGGTTCATTAACTGCAGAGAAAGGTTACGACTAGTGGGGAAAACTCAGAGGTGAAGAGTGAGTGGACACACGGACACTCTAATACGCCATTGGAAATCCTAATGTCAAGTCCAGAACTGCACCAGCAGTGGGTGTATTCGATGAACTTCTGTCTATTCAACTTACAAATCGATACATTAAAGACAGTCAAGTGCAACTGAGTGAGGAAAAAAGAAAAGAAAAAGAGAAAAATGAAGCTAATGACCAAAACTCAACTGATTAGTGTAGATTGAAATTGCTTTCATCGAAATCACTCCTGTAATTTGAATTGACATCCCTTCAGATTTTTTTTTTCCTCCAGATAGAGGCTTGTTTCACTGAGCACTGTTTTTCTAACAAAGATTGACCTGCTGCTCTACAGAATCCTTACCTTGGCAAGTATTTTATTTTCTTCATCTGTAAAATTCAAAAGGTGAAATGAAGTTAATGAAAACACTATCCCAAATTTCTGATATTTAGAAACATCTTAATTAAATGACCTACTTTAGAGACCAAAGAATAAGATGCACTTAATTGATCTGTAATGGTTTTACTTAAAAGAGGGATTTTTTTTCTTACTATAAAAAGCCCCAATAAATTTACAATCTACCGTGGGAATGGGAGATTAAACAAATAAACAGCCAAATATATGGATAATAATAAGCTACATTAAGTGCTAAGAAAAAAATTAAGTTCATTTAAAAGGAAAAGCACTGGGGCACCTGGAGTGTGACGAGGGGGGTTGACAGGTGGTTTGGAGAACATGACATGTGAGTAGAGGCTGAAAGATGACAGGGAAGTTGTTTAGGTGAAGAGTGATTTGGTGACAGCAGGAGAATTAGAACAGAATTTGGGGAAGTTCTAGAACAGTGTGGTGCAGGGAGGATGCTGACAAAAGCCTGGGATCGATGGGGCATAACAAGGAAGGGGGCTGTTGGAAGAATTTGTGGAGCGAGTCGGAATTGGGGTGATAGAGACTGAGGGTGTACTGAGGGTTGGGATTTTATTTTAGGGATAACAGAAAGTTTCCAAAGGGTTTAAGGCAGGGAGTGGTATAATTTATTTACATTCTTAAGAGAGTCCCTTCAGTCTTTTTGGTGGAGAATAAATTTGAGATGGTCAAGGCAAGAGGGCACAGCCCAGATAACAGGTGATGGTGACTCAGTCTAGTTGATGGCAGTGGAAATAAAGAAGAGTGGAGGAGCTCAAGCCCTTTGCACATCAAATACTCAGGATTTGGAGGTGGAATTTATAGTGAAAATGAAAGAGAAGAGTGTGTGAAGGATGGCTACGGGGCTTTGGGCTTGAGTCACTAGGTGAATGGATTGCCATTTCATAGAAATGGAGAAGGCTAAAGAAAACGTAATATGGTGTTGGAGATAATTCAGACATCTGAGGTCTGAGATGTATACAAGATATCCTGTTGATACGACAAGTAAGTTCTTGGCTATCAATCCAGGCATTTCATTATATCCTTGAAATTCAGTGAGTTTCTTCCCTGAAGGTATCCATGTTATCTTTACTATGTGAAGGGTGAGCTTTTTAATAGAAAAAAAGTTTTTTTTCCTCTTTAGAGAAAAGAAAATTCCCCAAATTTTATATTCTTGTTTTCTCAATTTGTATTTAAGAAACATATCCCATGGCATTTATATATTCTGTAAAAGCAAGCAAAATTAACTGCTAAAATAGTAGCCAAAAGTCTGTAGACTGTTGAATGGACGAAAGAAATATGATATATACACACAGTGGAGTATATGCAGCCATGAAAAGGAATGGAGTACTGACACGCTCCACCCTGGATGCATCTTGAAAAAATTATGCTAAGTGAAAGAAGCCAGACCCAAAATGACATGTACTGTATGTTTCGTTTATATGAAATGTTCAGAATGGGTGAATCCATAGAGACAGAAAGCAGATGTGTCACTGCCTGGTGCTGGGCAAAAGGAGGAAGTGAACTATTGCTTAATCGGTATGAAGGTTCCTTTAGGGACAATGGAAATGTTCTGGAACCAGATGGTGGTGATGGTTGTGCAGAACATTATGAATACACTAAATACACAGAATTGTCTATTTTAAAATATCTACAATGGTGACTTTTATGTTTATGCATTTTACTGCAACCATAAAGAGGTCAAATAAATCATTTATTGACTAAACAGCATTTCCCAATTATGTTCCACATGGCTGCTTGAAAAGCGCTGGGGAATTCTAATATCACTAACTACAGAACTTCACGTGGGCACTGTTTATATTTGGTTTAAAATCAACAGTAGCTTAGGATTTTCAAAATTAAAAAAATTTCTATTGGAGAAGAAGTTATTTTCTTTGGATATGTAGAAGACTGTTTAGGAAAAAAACTGCCTGTTTTCTGATCATAGAAGATCTGTTTCTATAAGAAGTCAATATTATTACTTAAAGTTTATCATTGAGACCTGGAGAATGGTCGGCTTCACACGGTTAAGTGAAGAGTTTGTAATTAAATAGTCTGGGGTTATTCTACATCATTGCTTTTTATTCCCTGAATAAACTACGTTTAACAAGGCCACACTGCAAGTGTTAAGAATTTGACACGTCATTAAGTGGAAAGTGAAATTAAGTTTCATTGGTCATTAAGTAAGTCATGCTGTATTTAAAACCTAAAAATTTTAATATTAATCAAAATAACATGGTTATTAAAAATAGCATACCATTAAAAGAAAAAATACTTGACAGTAGCAGGAAGGAAACAGATTTTATATGAGCTGATTGATGACCACCCAATGGGAAAGATTCCTTTTTTAAAAAAAAGTAAATTTTTGGAAGTAGAGACATAAATAATGAAATAAATTGCAGAAATATTGCAAAATATATTATCAGGCATTGGATTCTTTATGAAAAAAATTGTAGCAGCATCTATTTTTAACAGATTCATGGAAAATTAATTCACATATCATAACATTCTCCCACTTGAAGTTCGCAATTCATTGGTTTTTAGTGTAGAGGCAGAGTTTTGAAGCCATCAGCACTGTCTCATTTTAGAACTTTTTCGTTACCCCAGAGAGGAGCCTCCCTGCCGTGAGCAGTGCCTACCCCTGTCCCCTTCCAGTTTTCCAGCCCCTTCTGTCTCTGTAGATGGGCAGCTCTGTTTGAAAGCAGTAATCCATTTTGGTTTTGTTTCTGGAGTTCTTAGTATTTGAATTAAGGTCTCACCCTGGAGGTTGCAGGGAAAGAAAAAGCAGTCACCTGCGCCTGCCCGTGACACGGTCGTATTTATTTCTGGAGTCTGTTACCAGCCCATTTAGTTATCCAAAATAGACATAAAAAACTGAATAAAAGTGCGTAACTTTTGTGGATCAACATCCACCTGAAATATTGGTAGAGGAACCTTGTATTTTAATACAAATACAATGTTAAATTGTAATAACATTAATTTTCATTTCATTCATTCAACACGTGTTTATTGAGATCCTATTGTGTGCAGCAGCGTAGTGCTTACAGTCGTGGGCTCTTAAGTGAGGGCCACCGTTTCAGTTTCTAAGGAAGTTCAGGGTGGTTGAATTTTAGAACGTGTCTTCACGTCTGTACATGAGATTCTGTGTCAGTAAATTCAGGATGACAGTAGCATCCTCCACATAAAGGAAATATGAGGCCTTAATACAGGACCCTGGTGTGAAGTAAGCTTTAATGTCTTTAGCTGTTATTCCTGTACCTTTTGATCTTCCATCACTACTACTCACATTTCAGACATACCCGGATGAGCATCTCTCATTTTAAAAGTTCTATTTTTCTATTTTTTTAATTCCCAAGCAAAGATCTTGTTATATATCACTCTCTGTCATTCTCTCTCTTTCTGTCTGTCTGCATTTATTTATTGACAATAATTCACTATTCAGGAGCTATGTCGTTTTATCAGTATTCCCCAAGTGTTCAGTTTATATAAACAATATCTATTCTTTTCCTCTAATTTTCCTCTAATTTATAATCTGCATTTAGATCTTGATTTAATCTTAAAGTTCTCAACATATTTCATTAACCTCAGAGTCTTTCGAATAAATTTTTGTAAAATACCCTAGAGTTCTATAACTTGAAAAGGTGTAAGAGATAAAAAAATAATTCAAGAAATGTTGTATTAGTTGTTTGGGCTTTTCTCAGATGCCTTCTAGTAGATCTGTCCATTCTGAGCATCATTAACCCACAATTTGATGTCAATAACCTGTTCTTGGGAATTGCTTGGAAACTGTGTAACCACATGGGTCAATTTGATTTGAGGAGACAGTGTTTTAGATTTAGGTGAAAAAAAAAAAAGAGCATTTTTATATTCTTTGCGTTTGTATTCCAAAGAATAAAATCCCTTCCCTCTGAAAGAGAGAACTGTTATCGCCCCTCATTAAAATAAAATTCCTCATATTTTAGAGATACTAGATTTTTCTTTCACTACAAAGCTGTGTGCAATCATGGTAAACATTAAAATCTATGGGAAGATATAAGACAAAAATTAACAGCCCCATTTAGCCCTCCCCCAAACCCAAGATTCATTTTCAGGATAACAATCATTAATAGATTCATGTATAAATGGTTCTTGTATAAATTTTCAAGGAAAATATAGAGTATCAAATATAAGGTTTATACTCATAATCTGTCAGTAACTAAACCGAGTTGTCTTTTAAGTTGTGTAGGGAGACTGTCAGGATAGTTCTGAAGTCTTTTTCAAGAAAGAGGAAAATACCCTCAAAATTCACAACAAAAATTATTTAGTCAGAAGAGGGGAAAAACGGGCACAGGAAGAGAGCATTTTACACTTTTTATAAAAAGATTCAATTACTTTTTCATCTTGATTTTTTTATCTTTCGTGCTAAGTTGTCTTGAAGAATTATCTACTTGTAAATAAGAACATGATCTTGTCTTCTCATCATCTTAGATTTCTTTACCTTCTGTTTTGTTTGGTTCCATGTATGAAAAGTCACAAAAACCACTTCCTTTTCTGAAGGAAGTCGTCATCATAAAGCAGATAACCACTTACAGAAAATTCACATAGCCACAGCCACAGGTAGCTGGACACTTTCATCAGACATTTCCCCAGAGACTCACAAGCCCTGAAGGGCCCTCAGAGCCACCCACGCCCTGGCTGTGCTGGCCCCTGGGTGGGGGCTTGATGGTTTCTGGTTGGCTGAACATGTGAACTAAAGATTTCATTTTGCATAATATTTTTATAATATAACTGTTTGTTGCTTGTCACACATTACGGTCAAAAGCCAATCCCCACTGCCAAGGAGAGTGGAGTCTAGCAATTTTGTGACTCTGATTTGCTTATAAACAGAAGAGATGGACTGCCTTGTATAAATTCACGTGGATTTGGAAACAAAACCTGATGTCCTGGCAGCTTTTAAAGGGTTAAATAGAAAGCTGACTGCCTCCTGGGCACTGGAGGTAAACTGATGTCTGTGTGCTGAGACTTTGCTTTTCCTGCTGTGCCCAGTGGAGGGCCAGAGAGATGTGCTCATTATCTTGTGTTTATTTTTATACACCAGGACTTTCATACTGTTACAACCCTGGGAGCAATCACCGAAAAACATTCCTTGTTTTTGTAAATCTAAAGAAGTTTTCTCGATGTTCCTTTTAGCATCTACAAAAATGGTCATTTCTAGACTTAATTTGCTATTTACTCCCTGGTGGCTCAGCCTGATGGCCTCTGCCCATTTCTCCCAAGAAACAATTCACATTTATGCAGTGCCGTGCAGTTGGAAAGATTTCTCACATGTAGACTCACGTGCTTGGAATTAAACCGAGGAAGCCAGCAGATTTGACTGATTCTAGCCACGTTGAAGACTTTTTCGTCATATTATTTACTACTCAGTATTGAGTTCTCAAAAGTTGTTGTTCATTTTCAGAAAAACGTTACTGATGAGAAAGCGAAATGCCTCTGTTTTCTTATGTCTGTTCCTAATTTTTCCAATTTTTAAAAAGGAAATGAGGTAAACAAGAGAAAACGCTATTTGCTAAGCTCTTTGTTTTTATGTCTCAGGTCTGTGCTGGGTGTTTTAAAATAACTAATACATATTTTAAACCTCACAGTAGCTCTTTGATATTATCCTGGTCTAACAGTTTAGGAAGCAGAGGCTTGGAGAGGTTAGCTGTGTTGCCTCAGTTCCCTCCACTGGCCTGAAGTGAGGGCAGCCATGATCAGACTGAGGCCTCCCTGCCCCAGGGCAGACCTTCCCCCAACACACTGCACTGGTCACTCTCCCATTCTTTTTCTGTGGTTTGAAATGGAAGGTTCTATAATGTGTTTGCAATTATATAATCAACGTTATATTATTTTATTTATTTTATAATAACATTAGGCTTTTAATCCACTTGTTATTCTGTTGCTTGCTAATCTGTTTAAAGATCTATAATCTGTGATTTTCACTTTTATTTTTGTTCTAGGAGAGTTTTTTTGTTCATCAACCAAGGGTGATCTTTCTTCTTTTTTGGATACAAGGCTGCTCTCCCTTCTTCTTCCTGTAGTAACATTTTCCTGTAGGCCTACCTGGTTCTTTTAGATGATTTCTCATTTCATATATATTTTTGGGAGGTTCACTTCTGGTGCTTTTTGTTTCTAAGCCTCAGTTTTTCCATCTGTTAATGGGGAGAGGTCCTTCCTCCTGCTACCTGTCTCGCTGGTGGTATATTGTTCGTGAATTATAAATTTAGGGGTGTAAATTTACCCAGTCTCTGATCTACCCAATCTCTGACTGTGTACATGATAGATTGTTACTTTCCTTGTAAAGAAATACCATTTATGGTGAGGACTTCGGTATAATGAGCATTCATGTTGGCCCTTACCCTTGCTGGAGGGACCAGAAGAACTGTGTGTACTCCCCACTTGTGTCACTGGGCTGCAGTGTGCATCCTATGTCAGCTATTTATTGCTGAATACCAAACTCTAGCAACATAAAGCAACAATAAACACTTTTTCATACCCTGCTGTTCCTCTGGGAGTAGCTTGGCTCGACAGTCTTAGATCAGGCTTCTCCTGGATCAGTCTTGCAGTAGACTGAAGTCACATGTCCGTGGGGTCTGTGGTCACATGATGGTCTAACGGCTGGAGGGTCCACTTCCGAGGTGACTCACTCACAGGCTGCTCCTGCCATGTTGTCCTGGATGTCAGCAGGAAGTCTCAGTTCCTTCCCATGTGAGCCTTTCCACAGGACTGCTTGGGCATCTTCATGGCTTGGCTGGTAGCTTCTCTCAGAGTGATTGAAGCTGCTGTGCCCTTTATAAACTAGCTACAGAAGTGACACCGTGTGACATCTGTCCTACCCTTCGGTTACACAGATAGGACCCAATGCAATGTGGGAAGAATTTCTTAAAGGCATCAATACCCTAAGTATCGCTGGGAACCATCTCAGAGGTTGTACACATCCCAGAGTAAGGCTCCTTTATACTTTCCTAAATCTATTGATTGTCCCATATTTGCCTCCATTGTTTTGCTATGTTTCTTCATCAAATAGATAATATTCTTTTTATACTCAAAGTTGCTATCTATGCTTATAATCTCAATTCACTTTGGGAGGCCAGTGTCTTATCAAAGGAGCAGTTTATTTTACTTGTTCTTTCAGTGCTTATCATGCAGGTCATTTTCCAAGACCAATTCAACAGTGTACAACTATTAATAATGGCATTATTATCTAGGGTATTTCTTCCATTATATACAGATGTTCCATAAATTCATATATCTTAGCTCTGAGATTTTTCCAGATTACATATTCTATTGCCTGTTAGATATCTAGGCTTTTATATCCCAGGGACAACTCAAATTTATGTTTGTCTGTGTTTTCCCTTTTGCTCGCTCCATATTTTATCCTGTCAAATTCAACAAATGGTTCTACCATATCCCAGTAGCTTGTCATCTCTTGACTGGACCATGTCATTAATCTCCTAAATGTTCACTCTTATTTCTTTCTCTCCCTCAGTACTCCATCTTGCAGAGCATCCTTCAGTGACTCCTCATCACCTTGTAACATAACCCTACACTCTGTTCTTTCTTTAACTCTTACTGCCTCCTTCATCACCACCTCTAACTCCTATAACCTTCTAGAACATACTAGACCCCTAATCATCTGAATAGCCTGAAATTCCTGATGCATCAGACCTTAGCTCCTGTGGTGACACGCTCAACCCTTGAAGCCTTTTCTCCTCTTACTCTCTCTCTTACCAACAAAACACCAAGTCATCTTTCAAGGCTCAATGCAATGGTTACCTCTTGTAGGAAAGCTTTCCCTAATCTCACCTTATACCTGCCTGACTTCAGTTTTCTTTACTGATAGCCTGCTAACTCACTGATGTCAAGGGTTATGACTAATTCTTTCCAAACCTCCTGAGCTCATTGTAATGACTGATACACAGAAGTCATCAAGCAAAAGGCTAATGAATGAAAACAGAAATTCATTCATGTGACCTGGGTAGATGTATGACTAGACTCCTTGACTCATTCAGGAGTACTACAGAATTACCTACAATACAGTCAGTTGTGTGTGTTAATGGTATTTCCAAGAAATTATTTATTGGGCTTACAGAGAAGTAAGTCCTACTAACATTTGACTGGAAAAGTTTATATATATAATTTTGTATAGAAGCAATTCATAGTTTCTTTATTATTGGATTGAACTTAAGGAAAATATGAGTTAGTTTTGATTATTTCATACTGATGTGTTTGAAGATAAATGTTTTTAGTTACCCTGAACCTCAGTAATTGAAAATGTTACTGCTGGTTATATAGTTCCAAAGTTTCATTTTAGAACTAAAAAATTACTTTTCTTCTTAAAAACTGTAAGATAAATTTTATGTTTGGTTTTCCTGACTACATTTGAAATCTAAAATTTTGATTGTGACATTCATGTAATTTCAGACAAGAATACAGGAATTTATCTTGGCTATAGCTAAGAATGCAATATATATACTTTTTCATTTAAAACATCTTTCAGTGTGTTTATCAATTGCCAACCAGAAATGCCATGTTGTTTTTTACAGTATTATTATTATTTTTTCCTCCTATAGCTACAACAAATTATATTTCTCTGAGTCTTTATGCTGTTGTAATATAAGAGAGAATTTTAAATTTAAAAATATTTTCTTTTGCCCTTACAGTATCATAATGTTCAAATTATACAAAAGTGTTTTTTTTTAAAGATTTTCTCTCTGTGTCTCTATATCTTAAAGACACAATTGAAAAGTGCCTAGGAGGAAAAAAAATGTGTGTGTTTGTGATATATACAAATATATGTATGTTTCTGTGATACAGAGGAACAAGGATACAGAATCAATGACTATTCACTTTGTTGCTGGAATAAAATTCTTGGACGTTGACATCTGAGGTAAATAGTTAAGAAAGTGAAGGCAGAGTAATTAACTGCATGTTTTCTTTATTTTAGTTAAAGAAATAATTTATAGGGAGGAGGTATAGCTCAGTGGTAGAGTATGTGCTTAGCATGCACAAGGTCCTGGGTTCAGTCTCCAGTACCTCCATCAAAAACAAAGAAATAATTTATAATTCTATTCTTGCCTTTTGTCACTGGCATATAAATTCTGTATATGTAGGTAAAATAAATGTGAACATCTTTCTAGATACTAGCCTTGTGCATAATCTCTTCTTAAATTTAAATGTTGTTATTGTGCTTTGAAGTAAACAACCAACACCTTGAAAAGAAGTGCATTTTAAAATGTAGTTACTTAAGAATCTGAGCTCTAAAGTTTAACATTGAGTGTTTTGAGATTGTTTTTATTTCTATTTAGGTTGTTCCTTTGTGTTTAAATTATGAAATAGAAACTTAACGTTAAGCTGCAAGTCTACAGAAAGTCGAAAGTTTGGGGTTGCTTGTCATCTTCAGACGTTTCTTTGTCTTTTTTTGCTTAGAAATTACCTTTGTGACCGAAAGGATTGCACTTTCTACAGGGCACTTTTCCTGGGGCTAAACTGTACCTTATAGCCTAACTCCTACCTCCTAACCCAAGGATTTTGTAATTATTGTTGTTATGTTAATCGGCTAACTTGAGCACATCACAATCTTCCATGCAGCCCACCAGGCGATGTGCGTGCATCTAGCCAATGTGCAGCATTCTTCGGTACTGGTGTTCTGCTTGGAATTAGCTGTGGGTGGGAAAGGGATCAGGACCACAAGAAGTTGTTGACATACCTGCTCCTTAAGTTACATTGAGAAATAGTGAGTTGGTAATACTTCTAATAGGGATTTTGGAGACATATGGATTTATGGAGTGGAGCCCAGAGCCTTCAAGGTGGAGTAATTGGTGTAATCAAAACACTGAGGAGAAAACATGCTTCTCTATGAAGGCTGGACCTGCCTGATCCTTTGATACATGTTGGGGCACAGTTGCGTGGCCAAGGGAACGACAGATGAGGGAGGGCCAAAAAGGTGGTGACGAGACTTGATGCAGAAGGCAAAACACGAGTTGGACGTGACATAGGTCCTTGCCAAGTAATATATATTTAAGGTGAATCAAACACTGAAAATGGAAATAGTATTTTCAATTTAAAAAAAAAGTTCTCAAAATTGATATGAAGAGAGTTGGAAAGTAGAGAAAAGAGTTTGGAAGACTATCTAGGAAGCTGTTAGTTTAGACATGAGGGGGCAAAGAGTTTCCTGGAAGATAATAAAGAATTGATTTAAATGCCACTTCTTATTTAGTGAAGCGAGTAGGAAAATTGGAGCGTTGAATAAGATAATTTATGAAAGTAAAAACAAATTGTTTCAGGGTTTATTAATTCAGTTAAAACTATTCACTAGAGAGATTTCCTTTTAAAATGACATTCCTATTTTTATCTCTGAAACATAGTTATCTCCAGTCTATTTCACTTTGAGAGTTTTCATTTGAAATCTGAGATAAACAAATTTTTTTTCTGTTCGTTTGTGAATTTTATTAATCCAACTGTGTTGGTTTGTTCATAATCACCTTCTAATCATTTTGAATAACTTTCTCCTAATAAATGTAAAACATCACTAGATATTACTTTTAGCATATGTAGATGTAGATTACATGTTAAAACTAACCTATTTTTATGGTTAATAATAACTGAAGGATGCTGACCATAAAGCATCAAATATTAATCTCTGAGATTGTTTCACATAGCATAGCAGCAGGATGCGGTTGTGGACCTAACTCTGGAAATGAGTTCATGTCTGTGGGTTTTAACTTGGTGTTCCATATGGGAAATGTAGACACAAAGTCCGTGGGAACACCAGTGGAACTGATTCAATGATACTTCCCAAAACTGGAGAACTTTCTGTCTTTAGTTGTTAGCACTTCGCCAACCATGATGCCTGCCTTTCTAACCATTGGACTGACAGGCGGCATTTACTCTACACAGATGGAACCGTAACACAGCCTCATGGAGTAAGCTGTTTCCTTGCCTCGCGGTCTAGATGAGGCACCAAATCCCTTTTAAGAAAATATATATTCCGGCCAAGAGGGAGATGCCGCAGGAAACAGTTTATCATACAGGAAGAGATCTTTGTCCCTTAGGCTGCATTTTCATGTAAGAGAGATAGAAGCTAATTGAGGTGATAGAAATGAGCTGTTTTCCTTAATTATAATGTGTCAAAAGTGGACATTCCCAGCAGTTGAGGGATTGAAAGCCAATCTGCAAACTCCAGGAAACGTATCTTCTGCCAGGTTGCTTCTTGGGCCCCGCCCCTCCTTCTTGGAGCCTGAGGAAGGACACACTATTCTCGAGGAGGACAGGAGGGCCTGGCAGTGACTGGCCTGGAAAGACAAGCAGACATTAATCAGGCAAACACAGGAGAGCTGCAAGTAGAGAGGATAGAGAGGACACGTGTACAAAATCACAGGATTGTAAATAAGCTCATCTAAGTCGGGGGACTGTTCAGTACTCTGTCCACTGAAGAGTTTAGATTCTGAGGAGGCCGGGAAGAACCCTGAAGACCTTCCCAGAGGGCAGGGACTTGATAACATTTGCATTTGAAGCCATCCTCCTGTGCTGTTAGAGGAGAACAACCTGTGCAAGAGAGGAGAACAGACATGCTCTTCCTAAGGAGCGATCTGTGTAAATGGTAACGGGATGGAGAGAGAGGCAGGGATGAATGGGCAAGTATCACCAGCTAGAAGGGACGGAACGTGGTCTGTGGGGATGCTCAGAGAAAGGGGGAAAATGGAAGACTCCAAAGACAAAGAAGCTGAAACAGAGAAGTGCAAACTCTTAACACACGTGTACTTCCACAACGTGCTGCGGGGAGCCCTGTGCGCCCTGTCTCCAGCATTTCCCGAGGGTTCCCGCACACGTAAAAGCCGAGGCTGCGGCCAGTCTTCACTCACGTGAACTTCGAGGACCACGCTGTCCTTTAGCGACAGGTCCGCTTTGGGTACGAGTCAGTGGATGTTTTTAACAGGAGTGTAGTCACGGGATCTGGCCTGTCTGCACTGACTGAAATGGCTACGGCCGTGAGAGCGTGGCCTGCCAGCCCAGTGCTAAACGGAAGACGGCAGAGTATAGTCAGACCCGACAGAGGCGGGGGATAAATGATGCTGGAGCAACTCCCTCCTTCTCTGATGACTCGCGCTGGCCCGTTAGTTGGGGGTACATTGTCCTCGACAGTTTTCAGAAGAGTGTCTCAAAAAGAGAAACACACATCCAGAAGACCACGGCATTTTACTTAATATGACAAACAAAACAAAAAACCAAAAGTAAGAGTGGTTTGATGATACCTATGGCTTTTTACGTGCTTGTCCATTTTAAGTAGCCCCATGTAGAACTCCACTATTACGGGAGTCAAGACATCATGTCCTGCCCCATTTCATCGTTTGAGCAGAGGAACGGAACTTCTTCTAGACACGAGTTATTACAGAAAGGACACTAAAGAACATACTACTATATGTTTGAAAGCCGTTGGCTTAACACCTTGAGCCCCTTTTACTTCATATTCCCTCATTTAGTGATTTAATATTGAATTCAGTCTAATACTTCTTACAAAAGGCAAAAAAAAAGGCACCGAGTTCTAGGTTTCTTTCTTTTTTTAAAAAATAAATTTAAATATTGCCGTCTGCACGACGAGAGATTATCTAGGCCACTTTAATGAATTACACTTTGCCAAATGACTTGCTTGTTATCAGACAAAACAATAAGGTTGACTTTCTGATTTGTTTCAGTTAGTGCATTGATTATATATATAATCTAGATGTATGTTGATAACTTATAGATACAGCCTTATATCAGTTTATTAAAAAGATTCAGCTCCTCTGCTGTCTAACATTTAAGATTTTCAAGAGATACACTTCATCATCATCATCATCTAGCTAATTTTGGAGACTCTACCTTTTAGACCAAATATAATCTGGCAGAGGTTTAGGAATATAAAAATAGAGTCCCTGGGAAAAAAATGAATATATAAAGGGCCCATGTTCTAAATGGTGTCATATTTCTGATATGTCCATTTTGAGCATCAGAAGCTTGATTCTAATTTTGATGGGTTTCACATTTCAGAAACTTGCCTATAAGGGTATAAAATACCATGTTTGCTTCAGATTTAGGTCTTTAATTCTGGTCTTTCAAGAGACCACACAAAGTTGGTTGAGAATGACTGGGTTCATGATACTGTCTGACTTCTATGCAGCTTAAACTGCAGGCAATTTAAGAAGATGTACCCAAGAAACTAACAAAATAACTTGTAATATTTTCTCACTAAGGAATTACAAAAAGCTCCCGGTCAGAGATGGTTGCAGAAAGTGCTTCTGTAATGGTCCTGTTTAGATCCTCTTCCTTGTTTTCCTAGTGGTTCCCCCATCAGATCCTGATTTCCTCTCTTACCAATCTACATCGTGTGCTTGTCCCAACCTGGATGAGTGTTTTGTGGAGGGGGAGGGGCTGCTGTTGATGTTTACATTAATTATATGGAAATTGCCGCCTTTCTCTCTGGAACTGCTCAAAATGTGCACTTTGAGTGCAGCAGATGGTGAGTCCACCCCTCTATCTTTATTCTTCCTACTGTTTCTGCTGTCCTAACGAGAACCCTACTCATCTCTCATTTTGCACTATTAAAACTGACACCTGATTTCTTTGCCTCAGGTCTTGTCCCAGCTTAAGTTCATCATCCACACTGCAATCAGTGCAATCTCTCTTGAATGCAGATCTGACCACGTCACTCTGAATACATAAAGCTCACTCTGGTTATTAGCATGAAGAAGCCCCCCTGCCCCCAGTGCCCCATGTGACTCCCACTCCTCCAGCCCCGGATCACATCTGTCCTCACTCTGTCTCCAGTGCACACCTGTCATATTGACAGTGATGGCATTTGTCTCCACAAACCATGACGTTTCTTGAGCAGTCTGTATATTTGGTCCTCCTGTACTCTCTGCCAGTCTCATCTTCCTTTACTTGAATGATCCCTACGTATCGTTAACAATAAGAGGAATTTGTGAACTACTCAATCACATCATCGCAGAGGGAAGGCTGGTAGTCTCTCTGCCAGGCACCCTCGCTCCCTCGAGGCAGGGGCTTCGCTTGTGCGTCCTGGGAGTGCTAGCGCCTAGCTTGGCACGTGATAGGCAGCAAACGTGTGTGGAACTGAATCAAACAAAGCTCGTGTTCTTGCGCTTTGTCCTTTGCTGACTTGCACATTAAGCACGCTCGGCGCGGCGGCGGCGGCGGCAACTGGCTCTCAGTGCGGAGGGACACTCCTCATCTGCTTTAATTTTTCAATGAACTTCATTCGCCGACTGGAGAATAATTGCCTTGGGTCTCTAAGATGAACCCGTTGCCTGCAGTCTCAAGTGATGCTGACATTTCAGATACCGGGATAACAGACTCAGCACGTGAAGACCTTGTGTGTGGGGAGAAGAATCTGGGGTTTCGTGCCTTTTCTGATTTTTCATCAACATACGCTCATGAGTGATTTCTTTCTCGTCTTCATCTTTGTAGTGTGGGCGGTAGACCAGAGAGAAAAGCAAAGCTCTTTTGGCTTTACTTTAGAGAAGAGGAATAGTGGAAAGGGAAATTGAGGCCCTGGCAAAATTTCTTATTTTTCTATCTTTTTCTTTTCATTGTGCTGAACAATTCAGAGTTCTCTGCAATAAAAATACACAATCATGGGCTTGAGGTCTTTCCTGTGATAAAACTTACGTATTTGACTTCAATTCCCTGTAACAGAGATTTAGTGCGTACCAGAAGTTTTGCGATATGCCCTCTTTTCATTATTATTTATTTCAAAATATATTCTGATTTCCTTTTTTATTTCTCCTTTGGTCCATGGGTGATTTGGAAATATATTGCTTTAGTTTGACATATTCAAAATTGGAATTTTTCCCTAGCTAAAAAAAAATTATTTGTAACTTAATCCCCCTTTAGTGCAAGAACATGATAAATTTCAAAATTTTTGACAGTTGATGAAACTTTATTGCTTACTCTGTGGCCTGTTTTGATAAATATGCATTTAATAAGGATGTATATCCAATAGTTCATTCTTAAATGTAAATTATTTTAAATGTCTAATTTTGTATTCATTCCTGAATAATGGATTTTGCAAACATAGCTATTCAATACAGAGGATCAAATAATGTAGAGAAAAGTTGACAGTGTAATACAGTTTTTGGAAATGAATATTTAAAAAACCATTGATACACCAATGCATTATTGGTGTATTCTGTACATCCGCATATCAGTTTCATAAATGGTTCTGGGTATTTAATTTACATTTTAAGCAAGTAAGACATTGTGCACACTTATCTAATCCATGATACAGTAGAGCATTTGCAACCACTCTGAAACAGGCCAACCCCCCTGAAGGAGTAGAGGGAATTACTTTATATTGTGGATGTACACGGTTCATGCTTCAAAACACAGGTCCTGTCCCACTTCATAGAATGAGCAAAGCACAATCCAAGGATATTGTGATATTTTGGTACTTATTTGGGTAAATAATGATTTAGCCCACTTCAAGGGAACAAAGCTTTATGCATGTTTTGCCCCCACACATTTTATTTTCAAAACATTCAGGGTATTTTTAATCAAATAAGTCTAAAATATTACATTAACAGCTGGTTCCATGAGACACATGTGGGCTTTAGTTAGAATAATTTACTTCTTGCCTCTAACTTTTTTTTATTCTTACTCTTCCTTCCGTAAATGCCATCGCCCTGAATCTAAGTTGCCACTGATTGCCAAGACCCACCATTAATTTAAGTAACAACTTTTCAGGAAAAAATTGAACTTTTGCTTTGAATTATACAATAATTGTCAGACAAATCCTAGAAACATTAAAATGTTAAAGAGAGACGTTATGTTACAAGATTGAGAAGTTATGGATTGTATTAATGCCAATTAAATGTTAGCTTCCCTGCTGAGCAGTTAATACAAGTAGATGAGTGAGACATACATTTTAGACTGAAAGAATCCAGAACCCAGGGTAGGCATTGGCAGTGCAGACCCATGATTATACAATCTGTTAAGTCTGTCGGCTTGCATGTCTGACGGTCCCATGGGGGCCTGGTGTCCTGATAGTGAAGGGTCATGCACTTCATGTGGAGAAAGCTAGGGTGGCTTTCGTTAGCGATTTTATCCCCCAGTACATACTGCAAAGGCTGAGAGTGGTGGCATATGTGGAAAATAGATCGGAAGAGAACCATACGTTTCATGTTTGAAAGTAATGCAGAAAATTCTTAATAGTCTGACCTAAGATGGTAATGATGAAGAAGCAGAATCGACGTGGTTTTAGACACGATTTAGGAAATTCAAATAGACTGGAGCCCGGTGACCAGAGGGATAGGAGACATAAAGGGACAAAGGGAAACTTCTTATGTTTCTAACGTGTGGATTTAGGATTCTAAATTCAATGGTTTTGAGCCCTAGCAGCTTCATACGAGATAACGCAGAAACAATTTATCTTTGATTATGTTGAGGTTAAGGGGGTGCTTGTGGATAACGCTGGGGAGGCAGTTATACAGTTCTGATTCTTAGGAGACAGTTTCTACTACAGAGAGAAATCTGGGGCTTATAAGGAGGTAATTTCCAAAATTTTGATAATGGATGAGATCATGGAGGGAAAGGGTACAGCTTGGGAAGGGGACAGACTCCTGGGGACCAGCAACATTTATAATATGGGACAGGAAAGGGGCTGGGAGGGCAGATGGAGAAGTTGAAGCCAGTGGAGAGCTGGGGAGGAATGGGGAGAAATGGGGAGGAATGGAAGAAGACAGGTAAAGGGGGATTTTCAAGAGTGAAGTTAGTAATGCCGGATGCTGTGGAAATCTTCAAATAAGAGAACTGAAAAGCTTTGTTTGGATCTGGAATGTAAGTGAGTACTAATGGCCTCATTGGGAACCATTTCAAGAGAATGATCAGGTAACCTCAAACTGTAGAGTCAGAATTGCAGAGTCAAATCTGAGGACTGGGGGAAGAAAGGTAGGAGACATGAGAGCAGTATTTCAATAGTATTTATTAAGCAGTTGCACTGCTGAATGATGGAACGAGGATAAACGTGCAGCCTGGGTCTGTATGCATTCATCTGCCCGTCCTTTCCTTCTTTTCACACTTTCATGTTTGCTGGTGACATTTTAGAATTAGAAGGGCTGCTTCTAAAATGCCTTTCAGCGGCCTCTGTAGTGCTGCTTAAAATGCCACCCTTTCAGCTTATTTTGGAAGTCCTTTAAATTTGACAGTTTTTTGAAAGAAACATGAACACAAAATAAACTCTTCTAAAAACTAAAACAGTCATATCAATTATGGTAACATAAAAATGAAACATTTGTCCTAATCTAACAGTTGCTTATCTCTCTACCTCGGTAGACACATGAAGCAAAATTCATCCACCTCCAAAATGTTTCCAGGGCTCAAACTGTGTCACTGCTGTGCTATATTAATTTAGTTTTTCTCTTCCTATTTAGAAGCATTCACGGGGGAATTTTTCAAGAAAACAAAATTAGAGATTTTTTCTTTCTGCTAAAGAGGGTTTGCAATGATACTTGCTGGGTTTTGATACTAGGCTCCACCAAGGAATTGATTTTAGTGGTTTTAACTGAAATTTTTAAATTATTTAAATTCTGTCCATGATTTCCACACAGTGCTGATTCTTCACAAATTTAAATAGATACCAGGTACCATCCAAAATTGTGTGGTGACAGAGTGTCGTAAGACTCATTTCCCACATGTGTTCTTTTTATTACACCACTAGTGATTTTGGTAGGATTTCTACCTTAAATTAAATATATTACCCAACATGATATGGTTCCAGCTGCCACTTTGTAACTTTTGAGAATTTGGTTAGATCAAGCACAACAAAATATGTTTGATACGGTAATCTAAATTTATTACCCTGTTCCTTCCTGACTCCCTAAAATTTAACTAAATCAACTGGAGAAGAAAAAACAACCTTGTGTTTAAGAGACAATATTTTCTATATACTTATTTTAGCAAGCTGTTGGTCAAATATTATTTTCTACTTTTTAAGTTATTTTTGAAGTACTTAGCTTTATATCTTCTATTTTCTCCAATATTTTTAGATAATTCTCAGATTTGTTTGAGGAATAAAATGATCGGTGACAAAACCCCTCTTACGAGAAAACATATGAGAAGTCTGATAATTTCTGAAAATTCACTTCTTCATATTTAAAAGCGGATTAACATATTAAAAGGAAAGTCTTAAGAAATCATCATAGCTTAGCACACTGGGAGAAACCAAGTGACTCAGACTTCTGATGGTTCATCAAAGTATTTTTAAATTGTCCTTTTTTTACTACCTTAAGAATGAGAGGTTTAATATTATTCAAAATGTGACTCATGAATGGCATTCATTAAGAAAACGATTTCTCTGTGTTTTCAAGACATCTTCGCCATTCTACTGATCTTTGCATTTCGTAGCTAAAGAAGTTCCCCTGTACATGTAGTTAGTAGCTTTCAATAACACTTGGTTCTTAATTATTATTAATTCTCAAACTGGGTATTAAACTACAGGTGCTAGTGATCTGGACGCTTAGAGAAAACACTTGTTTCTGGGAATAAACGGTATTTGTGTGTGTGTAGAAAATATGGCAGATTTTTGTGCCTGAGGCCTTTTGAGGAAAACCTCTGTCCATAGACATTTGACAAAACACAGCTAATTTATTATTATTTATAACTGAATGTGTATTTCCTTGGCAAAAATAAATATCCCAGTTGACTAAATGGCATGACATGAAATTCTGGGAGAAGAGCGAAGTAAATAGAAAAATATATACCAATTTTTAAATTCAGGCCAAGAACTTGGTGAGAATAATTAGGAACTTAAGCTGTCAAATGTAAAATAAAATAAAATATCTTCTATTCAGCACCTTGTCAGCCACAGCTGTGGTTCTCCCTAATGCTTGCTTTAGACTTACACCAAATGCGCTGCAGTTTCTTAGAATAAGATATGACCACCTCCACAAATTATGTCAGTTTTGGAGTTAATTTTTTTTTCATAAAAGCAAAGGCTACTTAGGCTTCAAAAATAAGCCATGAGTTTTTAAAGTTAAGCTTTTAAAAATCAATCTGATATCTACCGCACCTATAACTCTGTATAACTAAAACAAATAGCAGATGGTGTGTGGGGACGGGAGGGGTGGAGAGGACATCTGAAATGAAAATTCATGGAATTTCTTTGACTTAATCAAATTATATGCACACAGAATTATTTACAAGTATGAGCACACTGATCCACTTTAAATTCAGAATTACGTTTTATCTTCGCATTTTGTTTATTTACCCAAGTATTTGCGCTCTACTTGTCTAGAGTAGAATGAAAGGTTTTAAAAATTCTGGTTACTGAACATTCCATCTCAGAACCCTCTGTCTTCCCATCTCTTTTGTCCCCATTTTGCCATTTTCACCACTTTCTCAGGAACATCTTCAGAGACACTGCAGATCACGGGAGAGCCGAGGTCTCTGCCTGCTGATTCAGTGTCTGTATTTAGTTTGTTGGGGATGGTTTCAGGAAAAGATGTGGAGGAGATCTTTTCAAGTCAGTGTTACCAACGAAAGCAAGATGGCAGTACCGGCAATAAGACATAGTGACATTTTCAGGAGTTGTCAGTGGCCAATGATGAGCAGTGAACAGGGCAGCTTTATTTTGAGGTTGGGTGACCAAGAGGTGCTTTGGAAAGAGAGAGCACATCGGCAGTGAGCACCTCCCACCTCATGCCATGTTCCTACAACGATGGGTGCCCCGGGGGGCTCTACCAGTGGTCCTACATGCCTAGCATCCTCCAAAAATCAGGATGGTTTCAGAGGTTTTAATTTGTGGACCCTCTTCTTCTGAATAGAAATGGAGATGCTAACCCTGTCACAGCAGCCAGCCCTCAGGGGTCAGTATCATCAAATCATATGTTTGTACTCTTATTCAGATTCTTTTATGACACTTTAATTGGCTTTAAAATTTCTTGAACATACCATTTTAAATGCCTTGCACTAAACATCTCCTCTTTTTGCATTCTTCTTGGATCCAAAGTAATTTTGCAGTCATTTTACAGTTGTGAGGGGACAGACAGAGTAGTAGTAACTATTCTTGTTTGCATTTGGCCTTACACAAATTTCAAGGTAATGTTTATTAATAACGTAAGTATGCAAATTGGGGAGATTAATATTAACGCCAAAAGAATACATTACTTTTTTTTTCATTGAGTGACAGGTGTCAATTCTTTCTGGCTGGTATACTTTATGAAAGGCTGGTTGTCTGTTTCATTGAGTTGTAATCTTTTATTTTTATGAAGTTTTTTTTTATATTGAGATGGCAATGGCTAATATAATATAGCCATCATAAGCCAATAACCCTCCTATAAATGTAGAATTGAGAGTGTACATTAAGATACAGAAATGTAAATAGGAATAAGACAATACTAGGTGACAATCAAAGGTACTATAATTTACTAACTTGATTGCTGAATATGTAGAAGTAAAAGAGTTCATTACTTTGTGGCATAATAGAAATCCAGTATAATTTTAAATAACATGGTAAATGAGTCATGTGTGTTAAAAATTAAAAATTTAGTTACCTATTAGAGATCAACCTTTGGGCTCACAGTGTTATATTTTATTTCCTCTCATTGTTTTCCATTTTTCAGAGGTTAATGTTCACAGTAACTAACCATTAAAGGGATCATCTAATCTCTTCAATAAACAGTGATACTTTTTATCCTCCTTACTTTTGGATAAAATTACACTGGCAGACATAAAGTACGAAGAGGCATATGTAAAGCTGAAATTAGAAGTCCATCTTCTAATAGGAAATAGTTCTTGCAAAAATTTCTCAATTACAAATTTCCAAATTATTTTTGAAGCCTACCAAAATAGGATGTTTCTCCAGATAAAATTTTTTATTTATATTTTATAGAGAAAGAATGTTATCTTGCTGATCATCAGTGATTGCCTGTTTCGAGCCAGTCTCATCCACTCTTGTAGAGGTTAACACTGATTACCAGCAGCAGAGACTTTAAACTGGTTAGTTCTGAAAGGCTGGCATCGTTAGGAGTGTGATGGGAAAAACACTGCCTTTTACCAGGTTGTAAGATTCCTGAAGATGAAGTAAGTCAGACGTTTGTATCTCCATCACTGTATGTCCTCTGACGTTTTTCCAAGCTGGTTCTCTCTCCCAAGCTCTAGACTCACCTACCTAATGGCCTACCTGACATCTCCACCTGAGTACCTTACAGATCACACAAATTCAAACATGTCTAGAATGGAATTCACGATTTTCCGATGCCTGTCCCATGCATTGGTCATTGACTTTCTATCTCAGCTAATGACAAATACACCCTTCTCCTTGCTCAAAGTAAAATCCCTGGGATCACCTGGAACTCTCCTGTTTCTCTTCCATCCTTTCACCCACTCCGTGATGGAATCCTGTGCCTCTGCCTTCAGAGTGCATTCAGATCTGACCCCTCCCCACCACCACCACCTCCACTACCGCCCCAGTCTGGTCCACCTTCTCAGCAGAGCAGCCGGAGCAATCCTGTTAAAGAGACAGGCAGATTATGTCAACCTTCTGCTCAGGACCTTCCATTCTCTCCCCGTTTCATGCAGAGTAAATGCCAGTGTTCCTGTAGTAGCTGCAAGGTCACAGGCAGTCTGCCCTACAACTCCTCTGACCTCACGTCCTACGACTCTCCCTTCTCGTGATCTTAGGTCTGACAACAGTGGCTGACTTGCTTTTCTTTGAATAAATTACTTAAGGCATCGCTGGAGCCGCTTCCTTGGCCTTGGACATTCTTCTCCAAGTATACACGCAGGACTGACTCTCCCACATCCATCAAGTGTCAAGTTTTTGTTCAACTCGCCCCGTCACTGAAGCCTGCCCTTGGGCCCTGGCCACCCTGTTAATACTGCGCCCTGCCCATCCCCCCACCCCCGGATTACCCCTCGTTCTGCTCTGACTTTTCTTCAGGTCATTGCCCTTGTCACACGTTAACCTACTTAGTGGTCTTTAAATCATGTTTTCCTGGTGCTTGTCTGTGGTCTCCTGGCCGCACCCCAGGATGTGAGAGCTGTGGGGGCAGGGGTCTTAGTGATGATCACCGGATGTAATCCAGATGATTAGGGAAATGTCGCTTAGTAAATATCTGTTAAATGAGCGAAAGAGTATTATGATGATTTTTTTTTTTTTTTTTTTTTTTTTTGGCATTAGCAGCAGAATCCCACGGTCGGACTTTTCAGAAAGCAATGTCAGTGATAACCGGAGAGTATTTAGTGGATGTGGTTAAAAATAGTGAGCAGAAGTCTTTTCTAGTTTGCTTTAGGCAGTCTCAGGGGCAGGAAAATAGGTTGAATTCCACATAATTTCCTCCCTAGAAAACATTATCTCAGGCTACCTGCCAGATTGGCTTTCCTCAGAGGCTCAGTTAAAATGTCACCTTCTCTAAAAACCCTCCCTCGCCCTTCACCATGTGTTAGATTTAACTGTTCCGTTTTGTGAACGAGGTACCGCTGGGGGGTGGCCGTGAACAAAGGAGACAAAATCCCTACGTTACTCAGCTTACGTTGTGGTGGAAGGAGACAGGCAAGTGAAAAACCAGGAGACAATTAAAAAGAGGCCACCTGAAGTTAAAAAGTAATTAAGAATGGAAGGAGGCTAGGTTGTTCCCAGGAGTCAGGGGGCTGATGATTTTAATTGGAGGAGGTGTCAGGGACTGTCCCACTGAGTAGAGCACATGTGCACAAGAACCTGAAGAATGTAGCGGACTGAGCCAGGTAGACAGTGCGATGTTCGAGGTGGAGGAACCCTGGGTGAAAAACCATAAGGTGCAGTGGAATCGCATGCCTCCCGGCCAGGTTGGCTGGAGCCCAGTGAGTGGCAGGATGAGGTCAGTGAGACAGCAGCCAAGGTTCTCAGGGTCTGTTGTGTGGATGTGTGTCTTGCTGGATCAGGAACATCTTGCAAATAGGATAAATCTCACTTATTCAAAACTGAGTACTCGGTACACACTAGGTACTCAGTCAGTGCTGTTAAATATTGACTAGAATTTTCCTTCCATGCTTTACTTTTTTTACCTGAAAATTTAAAAATCAAGACAGCATTTGCAATAAATAAAGTTTTAGCAGGCTCATATTTCATCAGCTATCAAAGTAGTCTCCTTAAAACCATACTTTCTCTTTCCATATTCATACAAAAAATGCAAAAGGAGCTAACATGCCTTTAGGTAAATACAAGTAGTAGTAAGTTTTTTAATTTCCTGAAATCAGTTTCTGAATAGTGTCATTTTATTAAATTTTGTAGCTGTTTTTCAGAGAGCTGAGCATTTGTTAATAATTTTATTTTAAAGAAAAAACATTTTCATTTTATGAAAATTCTTTTGACCCTAAAACGCATGAATGTCACAAAAACATCATGCAAATTAACCTTGTAATTAATATAGAGAATTTGCATATCTTTGCTTATTTTTATCTTATGACTACTAGTCTATAACTGTCTTTTAAAAAGTGGTTATATGCAAGTAGGCTAGTAAGCATACTTGCTAAAACAAATCCAAAAGCTATGTTTTGCTAGATTTCACTTGTTAAATTTAGCTGTTTGGGGATATTATTTAAGATTTATTTTTATTTCGACAATATTAAGCCCTTTTTATAGAGAAAAAGATTATCTTCTTTATTAGGACATTTTAGTTATTTTCAAAAAGGAATTTAAAAAAACCCAACTTACTGTTTCTTTGCACTTTGGTGCCCCAGGCAACAATCATTTGGTAGCAAGATGGTCATTCTAAGAAAATGAGCAGGGTGGAGACTCATGTGTCAAGACTTTAAGTTGGTTTATTCACATTTTCTAGATGCCTTCTTTTAAAAGTCCTTTCTCTAAGACAGCGTTCTGTTAGTCTCAGGGAGCTCTCGGGTGAAAATCCACCAAACTGAGTTTAGAAAGGGATGTGATTGCCTTTATATTTTTAATGCAGATCCGTTTTTAAATGACACTGTTTATTTTCCAGACCCATTTGTGCTCTCAGATTCATAAATAGTTCTGATGGTTGTTTGTAATATAGGCCCATAATCTGTATTCTTTGAGTTAATGATTTTTATATGTGAAAAAATTTACAGCGTTATCATATGCATTCATTACATTTACAGCTTGATGAATGTATTTGTCTTCCTGAGAACTAAGAATGGACCACTTTATAACAATAATTAGGAATAACAACTTCTTGTTTCCCAAATCAGACGGAATTTAGGACCAAATCTGAATATAACCATGGTCAATTTTCTCTATATGACTTTCAAGAGTGTAAACTCCTGAAGTCTAGGCCCAGCTGTTTTTGGTTTTGCTATTTAACCACCATATTCACTCTTCATGGTACAAGTTTTTCGAAGATATTTGTCCAGAAGGAGTAAGTATTGCTGTTAATTCTATATTTTAAAAATTCAAAATATACTGAAGCAATGGAAAAATCCAGAAGGATGTACTTTTTTTTTCAGAAGGATGTACTTTGAAAACAATTTACTATAAATTATTCTAAGTGACCCAAACAAAATATAGTATAGAGAGCATTGTTCTGGTCAAAGATAAATATTGCTTCATGGCATTTTTAAAGTAAGCATTCGATAATTGCTTATTGGCTTGTTGGAAAGCATACACTGTATGAAAAAATTCTTATAAATAAATCATTCTCAAAGGTATAATCTGTCTCCAGAAAGAAACATTTTGGCTGCCAAAAAGTTGAGATTTGAAATACAAAAACAGAATAAGGAACAGTTTACATAATATAAATATTAAGGCATTTTTTTAAAGTAAGGGACTGACTACATTTGAAATAATTTAATGTGTGTCTTGAGGAACCTTGAAAACTAGCAAAGAAGATTGACAATTACTTACATAAAACAGAAGACCACTACACATTTTTGAACAAAGAAATGACCAATTGAAGGTGGTGAAGCTTATTAATCGGTGACTATTTAGATGTATATTAGAAAACAGAACAACTAGAAGCCAGGGGACAGAACATGGTTCTGAGCCATAAATTTAAGTAAGAATTGAAGAATTACAAGTTACAGTGGCAACACTGGAAATGGCAAGAAAATGTTAAATTAAAGAAAAAAAAATTGGCAGAAAATAATACAGGCAACCAAAGAGAGGGATTTAATCAAAATACACCTTAATTTTTCTAGCATGGGATAGTGGAAGCCAATCTGAGGGAAATGATGAAAGTTCAGTTTTGGACATTTTGACGGAACATCAAACTTGGCACACTCTACAGGAATTTAGATGTTTAGGATGAAAGATTAAATAAGAATGCCACTAATATTATTATAATGAATGGCAACATTTTCATCTAAGTGATGAAACTAGTTCTCAAATTGGAATTAAAGTGCCATTTTAGAGATGGTATGAGGTTACTTTTTAAGCAAAATAATTAAGTGTCTATGCTGTGTACCCATTATTCTTAAACATGCAATTAGGCAAAAAAAACTATGCAGATGCAAGACTTGATCCTAAACCTGGGTCTTTGTATCCTGTTCCTCTGGTCTCGGAGAGATAGGATGAATGAGTTTAGGTATCGGGTGAGTAAAGTAAAAAGCCCGTGCTGACTTGTGAGACCCATTTGCTTCATGGAGGAAAGCTATTAAGATTGTTAAATCTCAAATAAAGAGGCATTTCTCCCCAGGTAGCTAAAACAGCAGCAAAGACAAAGGATAACTGTGTTTACTTTTAAAACTAGCTTGAACTCTATAGATAGCTTGATTTCTCAATGTTTTTATGTTTTTCACAAGCAGCATATTTTTTCATAAAGAGGTGATGAACAAACCCATGTCATCACCACTGGGCTAAAAGCTTCCAGAGGGAAGGAGCATGTCAGTTCCACTCATCATTTCATTGCCTGAACCTAACGTGGGTCTGACACTCAGTGGATCTGGCTTATAACTTAACTCTGCTCCTGCAATCTGTGTGGCCTTAGGCAGATCAGTTCATAGCTCCATGGCTGAGCTTCCTCAGGTTATAAAATACAGATAATAACAAATTCTTGAGTAACCGTTGGCTTAATAGATGGGAGATCTCTTCAGAATTCAAACTCTTAAATACATGTAAATCCCAGATTTATTTCATAATATTTCTGAGACAAGCTTGCTTATGATCACCAAGTGAAAACCTTGAATTCTCTTGCTTATGACTTGACCGTGGGGCCAGTTCTATCTGCCAAATGTAGGTAAAGATGAAAACAAAACCCACCATCACTGCCATCTCAACCGTCGACAGAATTTTCCTAATCGTGGTTAGAGACCTGCTGTGCCCACAATAACGATAACCACGTTTCCTCAATTTGTTTGTATTTTCTCTATGCTCCCTCCAACTTCCCATCCATCTCCCGACTCTCAGGAGCTCCACTTGACTTGCACTTCACTTGGTATCAAGTGATCAATTAAAAGATGATATTCATTCAACAGATGTTAATTGAGCTCCAACTGTGTGTGAGCTTACACTCCAGCGGAGGAGGCAGAAAAATAATAGATAGCACAGATGAGTAAACCTTGTATTATGTTGGAAAGTCACATGGAAATAAGAAAAAGCAGAGCAGGGTAACAGGAATCTGTAGTCTACATTTGTGAATATGGGGAAAGCAAGGCACCATTTGTAAACTGGACAGTCAGAGTAAAAATTGAGTGAGAATTTGAAGGAACGTGAAGAAGTGAATTCCCCAGTATCCAAGGGAAGAACGTGTTTCGGAAAAAGCTTAGCTTCTAGCGATGCGAAGGCTGGGTGTGGGGCACAGCGAGGAGGAGGGTGTGGCCGAGAGCGGGAGGGGGCTGGAGAGATGATGGAGGCGGACCTCGGGCCCTTGTCAGGATTTTAGCCTTGCTCCAAGGAAAACAGAGCCATGCAGCAGATACCCTCAAGGCCTGTCTGTTTCTGTTCTCACCTGACCCTCAAGCTCTCTCAGTTATAATAGTCATGCATGTGTATTATTCATTAACAAATTGCATATGGACTATGATGCACAGTACATTTTAATATGCTTTTTTCATTATTAGAATCCCAAACGCATTGGTGTTAGCATCTGGATGCGTAAATGTTATTAATTTATCTATTTGTCCAGTAGTAGATTCAACATTTCTTAACTCATATCTTTATAAATGAAAGGTCAGCTCCCTCTTCTTTTTCAAAAGCGACCAGGCGATTAGATGAATGTTTCACATCTTCTCCTAATTTAGGTTATAACTGATGTAAATACAATAAGCCTACCAGTTCAGATTCTGGGACTCTTTGGTGACAATGGCGTATTCTGGCCAGACTCCTCCAGAAATACCCTTTTTGCTTGTCCGTTAGCACTGCAGCACTGGCTAAATTTTCAAACTGACAGCCTCCTGATTAGTTAGCTACATCTACATTTAAAAATCAAACATGTTTGAAATGGGAGTCACAATACTGCTGAGAAAAGAGGGTGAAAATCCTGACGGGTGGCAATGACTTTGCTTTCATTGAACGTTTGTCTGGGATCAAACGTTAATAGTCCCTTGGGGACATTTGCTTCCTAGTCATGAGATGGTCAAGGTCACTCTTGTAGCATGTTTCCCCTGGATTTTCCTCATTCAGTTCTGGTGCTGAAATACTTCAGGGCTTGCGGTTTCTTAAGTGAAAGAAAAATAATCTTAGACATAGGTGTCATATTTGCATAATTAAACAGCAGCAAATACAGGTCTCATTTAGAATCTCATTATGAGAGTAAACCACTGGAGTTACTGTAAACTCCTCTCCCAGAATCTTACCTACAAATGAAGATAGGATTTTTTTTTAGAACATGCTGTTTTTAACAGTAGTGGCTTTCAGTCCAATTCTTTTCTCTCACTTCCAAACTCAGTCTTACCATGAGCATTGCCAGATGTGCTAGGTAAAAATAATCCTTTCAGTTATTTAAATTTGATCATATATACCAGTGAAAACTGCATAACATGTCAGTAGTTTTTATCACAAATACAAAACACTTTTTTCCATGTTTTAAGGCCAGTGTGTTCATTTAGTAAGTAGTGCCTCTAAGGATTATCCAACTGAGACTTTCCAATGATTCGAGAAAACATTAAGCTAATACACAACAGCTTTAACGGTAAGAAAGCCAATTCTATACTCCACATAATCCCCCAATGGAGGTTTTTTTTAATTAGATTTTGTTTTTTCAAAAAGAGAAAAAAAACAAACACTAAATACATTTAAATACTGCTACTTATTGAAAAAAGCAGAAATGTAACCGTTGTGCTCCTTTTCCAGCACACCCCAGTAGTGGCCGGTCATGGCCAAAGACGGAAATTACTGTTTTTCTTTACATTGTGAAATAGACATCTAAGGTTTCCTCGAGTTAAGCTCCGTCTTTTGATTCTATTGCTGTGACTCTAATTTTTTTTTCAAATATAATTTGAGTGGACAGCATGTTGAAGTTGAAGTTGACTTATCCTTCCTATATATAGAAAACTCAAACAAACAAAAAGAAAAAATACCAAACAGAGATGGAAGATAAGTTCTTGGAGTTATTCCAGGCTTCTTGTGTTCGTGAGCCAAACTGTATGAAATCCTGGATGTGTAAAGGTGTACAAATCCCAGCCCCTGATCTCTGAAGCTGATTGTCAAAATTCACACGCAAACCACGATACGGGAGCCCTGTGCCCAAGTGCAGAGTGTCTGCTAGAGAGTATAAACGTCTAATGTTTTACGTGCTGTATCTGCCTTTTCAGTTTTCCACTGGCATTCTTCCATTACTTGTGCAGCAATTCTTACTTTAACTTCACAGCCACTCGAGGTGACTGGCAGGAACTGAAAATGAGCTTTGTGTATATTCATAAAATTCTGGGATTGGTAACATGAAATAAAAAGATTTATGTGAAGTGCAGGTTTTCATACACAGGCTGAGCTCTCATAAAGATGTGCCCCATGGTGAGCAGAAGGCAGAAACAGCTACCAGGCACACTGTTATCACATGTCCACAGGATGCTTTGTCGTCTCTCTCTCTAAACCTTTATTTTTCAACCGCCACTGTCTAGGAGTCATCTGGGATATGATCAAAAGACGCAAAGGACGTAAAATATGTGGTGTATGGGACAAATTAGTCGAAAGTGAAAATCACTGTAATTAAAAAAACTGCATGTATGTTTTGTGATCCCAGTGCTCATTCAGATTGTAATAGAAACAACAAAATGGCAGGCTTATGCTTGGCTCGGAGACAATCAGCATTTCCTCTACGACATGTAAAAAGATGTATTAGGGACTTTGAACTTAGGGAGCAGAGCGCAGGACAATAGCTCCTCTGATCAGGGTGGTGGGGGAGAGGGAGAGAAAAGAAAAGAAAAATTCTGTTCTGTTGATTTAAAAATATCTTTTGGCTTTTTAAAGTCTCTGGTGCTTGAGAAAAGATAGTGCTTGCAGAAGTGACATTTCTACTTTGAAATGTTGCCATTTTGCCTATTTCCAAATGCACATTAGACAATTCAGACACTCTTAACAGTGCTTCAGGACTATGGAAGTTTTCCTCCTAACAAATTATAGAAACTTTTTTGTGACTACTTGTGATAGAACTGGTTGTGAAACTAATTGTGAAAAAATATACTCATTTTGAAAAATCTAATGTTCATGGTAAAACATCTTAATGTGATTATCAATAGGTGTTTTTCTTTGTTCTCTCTTCCGTATATATTTTGAAATAACTTATGTTTTGATGTAGGAAATTGCCTCTGAAAATATTCTTGTAATTTTGATGTTTCAGAATATAACTTTACGTTTTGCCTCATACCAAATCTTTGTATATTGTAGTAACTATGAAATAGAAATTTCCAATACCTGCCTTACTGAAAAAAAAAAATTTTAATTAGAATAAATGTGTAAATTCTAAAATACCAGATTGCATTAAAAACCTATCATTATGTTTAGAGAACTATGGCTGTATTGCAAATGCCGTAGGGAATTTCCACGAACTAAATTAAAGAAATAAACCTTCTATGAGTAGTTCTTGCTATCTTTAAAACGAGAACCGTATTTTTTAATTTTCTTTCACAACTTTAATTCATAGTTAGGAATTATTGCTTAGTTATTTTAGTCACTAGCTTTCAAAGTTATATTTTTATTTTCAAGAATGTCTTCAGACTCTTCAAGTATATTTTAAATATGCTCCAATTTTATATAAAATATGTATGTGACCATGCACTTGGAGTGTGCTAGGAGATGACCCCATCTTGCCTTTTTCACTGGGGCTTTAAAGAAAACTGATCAATACTTTTTTTTAATTGCCGTATGGTTCAAACATGGAGTGATTTTTTTTTGACCAATTTAATTTAAATAATGTAAATGTTACTCTTTTTTCAAGATTCGTTTTTTAAATTCCCTTATTTTGTTATTTTTAAACTAGCGATATAATAACATACATATCAAGATAATATTTGTTGATGAATTGCATTATGTGTAAGGTAGTCATAAGTAACTCAGATGTTACCCTTAAATGCCTGATAAATCCACTGAATTATAAGAGTAAACTTACACTGCATGTAAATACTAATTTTATTTTTTAAAAATCCACAGTATATCTGGCATTAAAATATAAGCAAACTATTGCTGCTTTTGCTGTTGTTAATTTGGTTATAAAGAATATTTCTCAGTGATCATAAAGATAAAAAGAGTATTAAGATACTTGATCTGGAATCCAAACTGCTATACTTAGTTGATGCAGTTTTACAAAGCATTGTATACTATTTAAAGTTCAAAAATCACCTCCTAATGCCATATTGCTTCACTATGTGGCACATAATGCGTGTTTCACAGCACAGAATGCCTTACTACACTGGAAATTCTGGGCAATTATGGCAGCTCCTTTGTGATGTGAAAAAGACATTTAAAAAAATCTTTTATAATACATGGTTTACCATATAAACCAAGAATGAAACATGGGGGCTCAATTGTGTAATTCCCATGAGAACAAAATATTTTCATTTAAAGCAGCATATCCTCAATTTGTCCTAGAGGGTCCATTTCATCACCAGGCTCTTTCTTTTTTCTAGTTGGCTGGAAAAGTTTCTTTATCTAAAGAGACGTACGTAGAGGGAAGAGGAATAGCTCAGTTGTAGAGCGTGTGCTTAGCATGCATGAGGTCCTGGGTTCAATCCTCAGTATCTTCATTAAAAGTAAAGAAACAAACATCAAACCTAACCCCTCCTATAAATAAAAATAAATAAAGAGACGTAAGTAATGATTAATTTTTTATTTTATTGCCCATTCAGATGTACCTGTATGCAAATGACAGTCAATACGAGTGCTACTCTATTATAAAATTCCAGCAAAAGCCAAAGTGTTGACAGTCTGTGCAGTTTCACATTTGTGATCACATGTGAAGTACTGATGTAGAAAAATGCGTAATTAAAAAATAAATGTCTACTAATAAATGATGAGCTTGAAGATACACTGTGATGAAAGGAACTCTACCTCATCATCGGTGAATACACCGTTTCCACTGGACTTTTTTTAATATTGAAAGTAGGTCTTTGATCCATTTTGAGTTTATTTTTGTGTATGGTGTAAGGGAGTGTTCTAGCTTCATTGATTTACATGCTGCTGTCCAGTTTTCCCAACACCATTTGCTGAAGAGACTGTCTTTATTCCATTGTATATTCTTTTTTTAATTTAATTTTATTTTTTAACATTTTTTATTGATTTATAATCATTTTACAATGTTGTGTCAAATTCCAGTGTAGAGCACAATTTTTCAGTTATACATGAACATATATATATTCATTGTCACATTTTTTTTCTCTGTGAGCTACCGTAAGATCTTGTGTATATTTCCCTGTGCTATACAGTATAATCTTGTTTATCTGTTCTACATTTTGAAATCCTGTCTCTCCCTTCCCATCCCCCACCCCCTTGACAACCACAAGTTTGTATTCTATGTCTATGAGTCTGTTTCTGTTTTGTATTTATGCTTTGGTTTTTTGTTTGTTTGTTTTGTTTTTTAGATTCCACATATGAGCAATCTCATATGATATTTTTCTTTCTCTTTCTGGCTAACTTCACTTAGAATGACATTCTCCAGGAGCATCCATGTTGCTGCAAATGGCGTTATGTTGTCAATTTTTATGGCTGAATAGTATTCCATTGTATAAATATACCACATCTTCTTTATCCAGTCATCCATTGATGGACATTTAGGGTGTCTCCATGTCTTGGCTATTGTAAATAGTGCTGCTATGAACATTGCTGAAGAGGCTGTGGAGAAAGGGGAACCCTCCTACACTGCTGGTGGGAATGCAGTTTGGTGCAGCCACTGTGGAAAACAGTATGGAGATTCCTCAAAAGACTAGGAATCGACTTACCGTATGACCCAGGAATCCCGCTCCTGGGTATATATCCAGAAGGAACCCTACTTCAAAATGACACCTGCACCCCATTGTATATTCTTGCCTCCTTTGTTGAAGATTAGTTGACCAGGGAAATATATACAGGATCTTGTGGTAGCTCACAGCGAAAGAGAATGTGACAATGAATGTATGTATGTTCATGTATAACTGAAAAATTGTGCTCTACACTGGAATTTGACACAACAATGTAAAATGACTATAACTCAATAAAAAATGTTTAAAAAAAAATAAAGTAAGTTAAAAACTCAGAAGCAAAAATGACTTCCGGAAAAGGGGTAAGAAATTAAAAAGTACCAGTGAGACACGTATACTTGATTTCTTGTGAGCCAGAAACACATTAGTCACTTCAGAGGATTTATGTAAAAAATTTAGTTCCTGAGGACCAGCAAATTTAAATGTGAATGTCTGTGTATGTGAGTGTGTGAATGAGTGTTTGAGTATTTGTGTGTGTGTGTGTGTGTGTACAAATAAAAAAAAGAAAGAAAGCAGGATCCTTTTTCATGAATACTGAAGAGGATTCTCTGTAAGGAGGAGACAAGTAGACTGGCCGGAGGAAGGCGCCCGTCACAGGAAGAGCATTGGGACCAGACACAGAGGGTGGCATGAGCGCCAAGGCTTGTCTTCAAGGCCCTGGAAGGTGGCCGCGCCGCTGGTGCGCAGTGGGGCCAAGTGGCGCCGTGGATCAGAAACAGCGTTCCAGGGAGCAGGCCGTGTATGGACGGCGTGGGGTGAGGGGTGCGACGGAAAGTCAAGGAAGGACTGCAGCGGGCGAGTGACGTATTTCCACTTACGTTTTGAAATAATTCCTCCAGCTTTAGAATTAGTGATGTGTGAGGTCAAAGAATAGACCCATCTAGGAAGGCAAGGTGTTACAAAGGAAATATATCCAGGCACCACACTATTCTGGATCCTTACTTAACAAATGATTTTCAAAATCCTATAAAATTTTACTGAACATAGGTAAGTAACTTACTTGAGGAAAAACACCATTCTCTTTTCCTGAATTAGTTTGCTCATGAGGCTGGTGATTTTTACTTTTACTGTCAATGGCATCAGCTTTTTCTGTTTGGAATTTAATTTTAATCTATTTGAAATGTAAGCAATCAGAATCTTCAGTAGACTCTCTGTTGCTTTTGATCTAGAAGTATGTGTTTTCACTTTGTGTGGTGGAGAACTGTACTGATAACCCTCAGTATGGTGTATGATCAAAGCAAACATATTTTAGAGATAAATCTATCAGCACGGGCCCAAGCACCGGCAGGTGCGTCCTGCATCGTGCTGTGTGAGGGGCGTCTCAACCCCAGGTTTTTCTTCTACAAAATGAAGACAGTACATCACAGGAGGCTTGTCAGCCGCCTTCCTAGCGACCTGCATAAACTCTCTCTACCAGTTACTTCGAAAGAAAAATAAGCTAAATTTTAAAAAAAAAAAAAAAGGACACCAAAAAAAGGGAAATAGTGTTGCAACAAATATCCACCCTCTAGATTTTCACGTTTCTGACATTTGTCTGCAAAGTGGACATGGCAGAAGGTTTGAGGCTAATGACCTCTGTTTGACCTGTCCTAGCTGGTTGTTGCAACAAATGTCCCAATCCATTTATTCAGCAAGTATGAATTAAGCATCTACCGCGTGTCAGATACTGTGTAGGGATGAGGCATACAAAATGAATAAAACCCAGAAATTTCTGACCTCATAGTTTTTTTTTCATTTTGGTGAAGAGAGTCTATAAACAAAGTCAAAAAGTTAGATTAAAGAAATATAGCAAATGTCGGTGAGAGTCCTGGAGAAAAACAAAGTGATCCTTAGGGTAGAAAGTTCATTTTTAAACTGGATGATCCTGTGGCAGATGAAAGACGGCTACGAATTCTTTACCACCCCTCCCACCCAGGCTTGGGGTCAGCTTCCCCACTCCTGCCTGTGACGACCTTACCTGTAGAACGTGGCCCCTTTCCGCGCTCAGCCTCACCTGGAAACGTTTGCTTTCTGTCGCTCAGAGCTCCACTTTGATAGAAGCCATCCAAGATGTCTCACCAGGCAGTGAGACAGCTTAGACAGCCCCTGGGAGGGGCCACTGCACTGAGACACTCCTAGGAAGCCCGCGGGTGTTGCAGGCCTGCCAGCTGGGCTGCTTCACCACCAGGCAAGTGAAGGAACCGTCTTGGAGACCAGCTCAGTCGAGCAGTCAGAGGACTCCAGGCGCCATTCATCTTTTGGCTACAGCTGCTTGAATGATCCCGAGCGAAAAACTGTCCATTTGAGTCCGGGAAACCCATGCAAATATGAGATATTATAATATATTTTTGTTTTAAGCTAATACATCTTGAGAATGGATACCCAAGCAGCAATGGATAACCCAAAGAACAAACACACAATGGCATTTTGAACGGAGGCCTGACAGTGCTGAGGACACAGCCATGCTGGTATTTATATCCATTATGGGGGAAGATGAGGATTTTTACGGGATCTCTGAACATCGTCTGAACGAGCAAGGTGTGTTCTGCAAAGACCTCACAGGTGTCTGGAGCTCAGACCAGTTTTGGTCCTCCGCATTTTTTCCTTCCGGGGACTGTCTGACTGCACTTTAGAAACCTGTCTCCACCCTCTAGCTCCCTCGCCCTCGGGGCTTGTTATCACAGACAGAAGAGTGCGGTTCTAATCATTACTGAAACAATTAATTTTTCTGCCTTCGGGAAATAAGTTTAATTAATCCAAACATTCTTGCTAAGTCACGGTGACCAGTACATAAGCTCTTCAATTAGTGATATGTTTTTTAACTTTAAGTTGTAAATAACAGTATTACAAAAATTCCCATAATAAAAATATTTTGAAAAGGATAGTTTCATCATCCTTCTGGGAAAATTCGCAATACACAGGCTTTCACATATCCTTTCACAGCCCTCAATAATTATTTGAGAAATCACCCGTACGGAATTATACCTCCCTCACAGGGTTACCCTGGGACCACACCCGTCAGTACATTAAAGCCTTGGCACTGTTTCTGATGCATTGGAACTGTTCAAAAAACTCTTATGGATGTCATTTAGTTATAAACGGAATACTTTGCTTAATAATTTGTTCAAAATTCTTAGAGCAAATCCTTCTTAATCCCTGTATTACATCTGTATCTGGTTTATCAACTCATCTTAAAGTATGTTAGACATTTAATATGATTTTACATAATACTGCATGGTTTCCAGATGTTGCTACATCTGTACCTCAGAATTGGCTGAAGTACTTGATAAAAACAAAGTTTTCAATGGAGGGGATCCCAGAAGCTCTATTTTTGACAAAAATCCCTGGTGATTTTGGTACCCAACCACAAATTGAACAGGGTATAAAGAATATCTCCAAACTCTACATATTCTTTTCCTTTTCCAAGTTGTTCTTTCTTAAAATTAGGAACTAATTTGTTTAAGCACATTGTATTATAGCAATGACTAAAATAATTAACATTAAAAGCTGTTGTTTGAGTTTTCTTGATTATGTCACTTTGTCCTGAATTATTCCATTGTTTACCTTAACTCTGTACTTTGTTCAGGCCAGGAATATATTTAAATGAAATGTTAGTAACATTTCAATGATATTTGGGGATTATTTGAGCAATATTCTAGAGTGCTTTAAAACTGTAGAAGATCGTGCCATTAATTAAAGGGTGAGGGTCAGAAATTCTGTTTGCCATCAGCTTTAGAGTGTAAATAATTCTTCACAAGCACAAGCACAGTTTTAAACTAGTATCTCACTGCTCATCTTTCAAGGATGCTATGCTTTAGACCAAGGCCATTTTTCAACTATTCTTCAAATAATTCAGAACTCCAAGCCCACTGCCGCTCTTTCTGACTTGATGAATGCCGTGATCCAGGCTGCTCTGATTGGACATACAAAACATCACACCAATACTAAATATTCAGATAGAATATTTTTGGAAATCTTTTGAAAAGGTGCCAGAAATTTCTAATTTTACTTCCCACTAGTTTGTAGGTTTATTTATTCCTCACTGCTAGTAGGTAGACATCATATTTTTTGTCACTCCTGTGGACACAGTGGACTTACCAGTAGGAGCTTAAACAACCTTCTCTGTATATTGATATAGTGATTCAGGGCTGGCAAGCCATCAAAAAAAGGGATGAGCATGTGCAATACACTGAGTACAGTCGAGTCTTGATTTAATGATGACTATTCTGTTTCTAAATTTTGAGTCTTATATTAAGTTACAAATGCCTACAAAATTGAACTCAACAAACAGACTTAAGTAAAGAAACAGAAGGCTTGATTATTTCTGTAACCATTAACCATTAACAAATTAGATCAGTAGTTAAACTTATTCCCATAAAGTACACAAGTGGCCTGGTTGGTTTTCCTGGCTGGTTCAACCAAATATCTCCTGTGCAGCTAAACCTAATGCAAACAACCCCAGGGTGTAGAAAAAGGAGCTCACCTTACAAGGCTAGGATGAACTTGATTCCAAAACAGGAAAGCAGAAAATTCGATGTCAGTCACATTCATTAACATGGACATCCCTGTCCTCACTCATTGCACTTTGAATCTCATCATCTCATCTTGTGTTCTTTTGTTTCAACTTCAATCTATTTTACCACCACTGACTTCTTAGATGTTCCTCAAATACTCCAGGCACACACCTGCCTCAGGACATTAGCATGTACTTTCCCCCTGTTTGAAACTCTCTGCTCCCAAAGAGCCTCTTCTGTGGCCCCTTTACGTCCTTCATATCTTTTTAAAAATGTCATCCCGGTCATTCCTTCCCTAAATTATTCCAGTATTCCCTACCCCTCTTCCATGTTTTACTTTTCTTTGCACTTTTCACATTCTCACATGTATTACTTCTGCATCTTGTTTATTGTCTGTCTCCCACCTCGAGAAGGAAGGCAGAGACTTTTGTCTTCTGGATTTACTTCCACAGCTCCAGCAATTAGTGTAGCAGCTGGCACTGGTGAGGGCCTGCTAATTATGGAATGAATTGATACATGCAAAATTATTGAACAAAATGTTAGCATGACACATTCAGCGATGTATTAAAAAATACAGTACGACTCAGTTGGTGCTTTCTCAGGAATGCAAGTTTAGTTTAAAATTGAAAAAAAAAGTTCAAAATAGCAGATAAAAAGAAAAAACAAAATTATTTCAACAGATGGGGGGAAAGCATGTGATAGAATCCAAAATGGAAGAGACCTTCTTTAACCAATAAAACAATCATGAACATTACACTTAATGGTAAAACAACAGAGTAAAGTCAAGAGAAAGATCAGTAAAAAGTACAAATAATGAAGGAAAGAAAGCTCAGAATTTTCGTAGGTGGGATGCGTATCAGCACAAACTCAAAATAATTCACAGAATCAAAATAACTCAGAGGATCAAAAAAGAATTAAAAAAAAAATCCTAGATACAAAATAAGTATAAAAATACCAGTCAGAATCCCAATAAGGTAAATTGTGGAGTCAAAGAGTTTCTAAAATCTACATGTTGATGTAACAGGGCCACGAAAAGCATGAGACACACGCGAAGGGTGAAGAAATCGGGGGAATTTTCTCCACCACAACCCAAGGCAAACACCAAGGCCCGGGGACGCACCAACAGACCACAGCCCAGTGGAGCAGCATAGACAGTCCCCAGACAGACTCAGACCTCTGTGGGTGCTTGGTAATGACAAAGGTGACACTGTAGGTCCGATGAGAAAGAATCAACTCATTGGAAAATGGTACTGGGAAAACCTCATCAGTGAATAAGTTGTCAGTCTCTTGCCAGTCTCTCTTCCAGGATCCACCATTGTGTTGACTTCCCTTCTCAGGAACCTCTCGGGCTCTTTTTCTTGTTGGTGTAGGGTCTTTATTTATTTCGGTGCACTTTGTGGAGTGACCAAAAGCCAAGGCTTGTGTTTACTTCACAGAGTTTAAATGAAAGTAAATTACTCACATATCATAGACTATCTCAAGAGCATCTGTCTTTGAAATTTTTGGACAAATGCTCATGTTTCAGAATGCATTGAAAATAGAGTCTCATAATTCCTTTTTTTCTCCCCCATGTGAAAAGCATATCGTTAATTCATTTGAGAAAATACGAATAGGAACTGGGTATGAGAAATGCTTCTTTGCGTACATAGGTATGTCAATAGCATGTCAATTCTGGGTTGAATATTTCAACCATCAGCTCTCTTTGAGAATCAATGGCCCTATTTCCATCATATCTAATGCTGAAAATGTTTCCTGTGCAAAGTAATCTTGATTGTTCTTAATAGTTTTCTCAAGAAAGGTGTTTTCCCCCGTGCCAGCACTCTGCTTCCTGTGCTTTCACTGACACTCATTAATAGAGCAGTTTCTCATTTGAGGTGTGGTGAAAGCCGGGTGATGGGGGGCAGCAGAATCCTCAGCCTTAAAGGATGATTGTTGCGAGCATATCCTGGGCCTCGGAGCACGGTTGCCATGGTGACCCTGCTGCTCTGCTAAGGCTGTTTCTCACTGTGGGAGGAAAGAAGCTCCCCTGCCAGCAGCTACGTGGGATTCTGGCAGCTGGAGAGAATACTAAGACGATGCTCTGCTCCCCCAGATGGGAGTTCTGAGAGCCTTCTTTAAAACCCTACTGGCAATTCAGTCCCCGCGGAAGAGTGGGGGCAGCTAGGATCTAGCCCATTACGAGGGCAGAACGTGCGTGCTGAAGTGCGTGTAGGTTCTTACTCCGAGTGAATGTTATGCAGACGATTAGGACTGAAATGGAAAGATTCTAGCCTGACCTGGTGGTCATGGAGGGTTAAAGGAATGTGTACTTATCCATGGGGGTAATATGATTCTGAGGGATTTAAATGGCAGCATTTAAATAGAACGTGAAAAAATTTTTTTCTGTTTTATTTAGTGGTCTTAAACTCATTTGGAAGTGCCTGTTAACTCAGGGTTGTCAATTCGGGTTTATTCAGTATTGGGATTTATGTCATGTTTTTCTAAATGTAAAAGGCAGTACTCAGAGCTCTCGTTAGTGGTACAGACCATGACGCGAATAGCAGCCCCTCCCGCCGTGTATCTGTGGGTAACTAGGCACTCGGCTTGCTTGCATGGAGGCTAGTATTGATCCAGCTAAACCACAGTAGCAAAGTTATGAAGTAAGTAGAAACCGACTCTAAATTGGTAATGGAATTAATCAGAAGTCTTCAGTGGCAGTTGGGTGACCATGTATGGGCTTAACACTTCATATGCTCCTAAGACATTCTCATCCTAATTTTATCTTCCTTCTGTTAAAATCTTCAGGTGTAGAAGCCAACAAAAGCCATTCCTATCTATGAATTTGATGCTTGGACTCTTTTCTGTATATTTGACCTCTATTCTTAAGGATTTCATGAATACCTTAATCTAGTTTGACTCCTCAGTGTCTGTGGTGGAAATCTCACACCTATATCGAATTCTTAAGAATAATAGGAAGAGAAATCACAAAGGAATGGGATTTGAGATCATGGGGCTATTTGAGGCAGTTGCCAAAATTAGGGGTAACTCTTCTTTGGGTTGATAACCAATTTTTTTTTCCTTTACTTTTAAATGATCAGTAAGATGAAATTGTTACACCATGGAGAGGCAGAGCCCAGTCCAAAGATTTTACTGCTACCCTGTTAATCTCTGCTCAGAACTGTGTTCAATGACATTCAGATACCACACACACTGGTCTCATCCATCTGCCAGTGAAATTTCTTCCTATCACACGATGTGTCAAGCTGTTCTAACCTTCTCTACTTCCCCACATTGTGTGTGTGTGTGTGTTGTGGAGGAATGTTCAGGAAACGACTTTCCCTGTATAAGCGAGAACAGTGGAAGTGGGGAGGGGTTCAGACTTCTTTTTTTTCCCCTCCTGGGGCAGATGACATAATCCATAATACTCTTAGGAAGTACTCTAGTTCAATGATCAATATTAAAACAGCAGACTAGCCCACCCTCTGAATAAAGTCACTTCACACAGGCGCTTGGCAAGCACTGCATGTTTCACATGTTGCTGTAAACATACATGCATTATAGATGAAGTACACACAGATCTTCCTATGACTTACGTACAACAAATAACAACCCATTTTCCAGTATCATTTGTTATTTGTTTCTGAAGAAAGCAAAAGTCAATTATGTGGAGAGTTTTTGAGAAGTTTCAGCATTACAGAAGGAAATTTGATCAAAAATTTCCAGAAGAAAAGTAGAAGGAATAGGGTATGTATGGTGAGGGACCTCTGGAGGTGGACAGAGGTGAAACTGAGATCCCCTTAGCTTGTCAGCCCTCTGACTGAAATTTCCCTTTCTCACCAGGGGCTGGCAAATAGTATCTCATCAGTATTTCTCACCGCAAAGCATATATACTTAAGCATTTCTAGTTAATATCTTAGAAGAAGGTATCTAAGAGTTGACAAGAAGATTCTGATACTGACTTCGCATACTAGTAACCGTGGTTAACTGATGTCTTAGGCTAGTGTAAAGCCATCTTCTGGAAATGAAAGGCCAAAGTGGCAGAACTTCAAAAAACAAAAGTAATTACTGTGGGCAAACAATTTTTGGAAACAATGTTACAACACAATAATAGTTAATATTAATAATAGTTAAAATGGCATTCGGTAATGGGAGATGTAACGTTTACTGAGTAGTTACTCTGTGTCATGCACTGCTTTCCATATTAACTCATTTAATACAAGAACCATTTGAGGGAAATTTTTACTGTTGCCTTTTTGTAAATGATGCATTCAAAAGAATAAACTTGCCAAAAACCACACAGCGGAGGAGTCACAATTCTAACCTGCCCAGTTTTCTCTCTCCTGCTGTGCTGGCATCTTCCTCGTGTTTTACTTACCATTCTCCAAGGCAAGAGAGAGATTTTGCATTAAGAGCCACTATAAAAATACTAAATGTAAACCTCTGAACTCAAAACATTCTCAATAATTTGCCTTCCTATATGCAGGGCTCAGATACCATCTAGCCTGTTCTCTTTCATTTTTAAAAATCACTGGGCAAAGTTCACTAAATTGGATTCACACATGACTGACAGTTTTCACTCACTGGGTAGAAAATATGGTCCTAGGGAGTTCCAAAGAATACATGTCATGGAAATAAAAACTTAACCACGTGAAATTTGAAAGCAGTAGAGTCAAGAGAGAATGCTATGCATGCATGTATAGTGAAGATTAATTATTATAGGAAAGCTGGGTTGGGAAGGAAAGGCTTCTCTTGGTTTTGGAGTGACAGAGGAAGCCATCGGCGGCAGAAGTAAGCATTCTGTTGTCCACAGAGGATGGAGTTATGGTTAAGGAAGTTGATTTTTATACCCTCCGGGACACCCCAGGACTTGATTTACATGGGCGATCTGATGTCATCTATACATGCATTTATACCTTCCATAATGCTTAAGTTTGAAAAGTTTAATTAGATTGACAAAAATATGAGCAGCTCACTTTTTCCTGTTGCTGTTTTGCAGGGTGTTTTGAGTGCTGTATTAAATGCCTGGGCGGCATCCCCTACGCCTCTCTGATTGCCACCATCCTGCTCTACGCTGGAGTCGCCCTGTTCTGCGGCTGTGGTCATGAAGCGCTCTCTGGAACTGTCAACATCCTGCAGACCTACTTCGAGATGGCCAGAACTGCCGGGGACACGCTGGACGTCTTCACCATGTAGGTCATTCTAGTATCGCTTCTTATTTTGAGAATGTATGTGCACACTGCTGCGTGGTGAACAAACAGGGGTCTAGAGTCAAGAGAGGCAGCAATACATAGAAGGAAAAAGTACTCCTAGGGTATGTACATGAATCCAAAGAACATGGACCATTACTGTGAATACAGGCAGACACACAGCAGAAGATCAGAGGCCAGCTTAATCTGGACTTAATTTGTGTTTTAATTTGACTGTAAAGTTTCATCCAAAATTCAGTGGTTATTTAGTGGAACACTTGCATTTCTCTTGATCTTCTAATTTGAGTGGAGGCTATTCTAATAGAACAGAACAGAGTACAGATAACAGAGCCAGGTATAAGTGTATACTCTGCTGCTGATTCTAGGAAAATCACCCAACCTCTATGGCTACTCCCAACCTTTTAAAACCTTTAATTCAACCACGGGTATGATAGCATCGTTCTCTCCCTGCCTCCTAGAAATGATGTGATTACCTGAGCAAACATTGTGACAGGTGCTCACTGACTTCTGTAAAAGGGTAAAATCTAAGATATTGAATGCCTTTTTGCCAGCACCAATTGCTTAAAATGTCCATTTCACCCAGAAATGTCAACTCCTGGGATCCCTGAATTATGGTGGTGTTAATATTTTTTTAAAAATATTCAAGCATAGCCTGGAAGCAGAAAAGAGTTGGCTGTTGAAGTTTCAGTCCCTTACTGCCTAATTTTACAGAGAGCAAAAGTTTAATATTAAATTACAGAATTGTTTTTCAAATAAATTCTCAATTTGGGTCATTTATTTAACAGTTTCTGGCCCACACAAGGAAAATAAATTATGTATTCCCTTTACGTTATAATCCCCGCTGGTGGTAAACTCTCTACTGCAGTAGCCACTGTAGTGTGTGTTGCCCCTACTTACTACATTTATTTCACGCTTCTTGCTGCTATGTGATTATGCTTTTCTCATTGTTCTATTTTGTCATTCTCAATAAAGTCAAACTATCTTAATTTACACACACTTCTTTCTGGAGTAAGATGTTTCTAGAGTTACAAATGGTAGTGGTTACATGGCTGGTTAGGATGACTTTGCTTTTGACTCTTACTACTCCACTGAAAAGAGGTTAATCACGATTCTTATTCACCCAGGGCAATCCCGTCTGACCTGGTGTAATTATAACCTCAGACCCTCATCTAAGACAACAGTTGATCAACCTGGACAATGTTCCAGGTAGAAGACAGCTTCTCTCCAACTCCAGTATCAGAAGATATGTCATACTGCTAAATTTTTAGAATAGTCCATCAGCCACAATCAGATTGTCTTGAACACAGTATTGCTCACAAATTACATTTGTTCTTTTATTCATTAATGTTGCTGAGTTCCATGAAAATGAAAAGACGTGCACATTTCCATCAAGGAACAGAGCGAGAATTCCCTACTTGGGAGGTGGAGGGCTTGTCCCCTTGGACATGGTGATAGTAAAACTTACAGGAAAAAGAAAGTTGAGACAATTTATGTTTATCTAAGATATATTGCCACTTAAAATTTGAGACAGGTTGGTTGTAAAATAAAATATATAACACAGTGTGTGGTCGTGGGAACCCTCCGACCGCCACAGACACGTGGTGATCAAGAGGAGGCGGGAGGTGACTGGCCACTCAGATAAGAAGTTAAACTATTTAAACATAGTCTCTGACTCTGAACTGTCAATTTAGAGCTTCATCAATGTCACTAATAAATGGAAGTGAAGAATTAATAGCAAATTTTAAGAATTATCTAAAAAAGGGAGAAGGGAATTTTATCACTTATATTTCCCAATGTAACTTTATTTTACAAATCAGTTCTGAAAATTCAGCATTATCCATTAAATTGAATTTCTTAAACCCATAGTAGACAGTTTATCAATTTCCACTGAATCAGGTATATATCATGAATTGATCCTTGAGAGTTTATAAATGATATTCATCATTTCAAATATAATTAAACTGTCTGAAAATGCTTTGGCTCACTGAAGGTTAGTTTAGAAAGAGCCTTAAGAAAATGATCGCATAGATTATATTTTAATGTGACAATGCTGACATTTTCTTTCTAGTTTTATCTCAGCCTAAACTGGACAAAATATGTTTTCACTGTGCATTATTTTAAGCTACCACAGATGTCCTTAAAATCTACAGATTCTCTGTATTCAGGCTACATCCAAATTGCTAACTTTAGTTACAGAATAGAAGTTTGTAAGAAATCATAAGCCTAATAACTGGTGTGAGATGATTGTGATTCTGGTAGATAAATCTATTAGAAACCAACTGTCAGCAAGTTTATTTGACATTTAGACAGCATATCACAGGGCTTGACGAAAGCTCTGAGGGGTGGGTGGGACGGTGGGGCTTCAGAAGAGAAATCAGAGATCATACGCTTAATTTGGTACTTTTACCTTTGGCCTCATATTAGAAGTTAAATGTGGAGTCAGTAATGCATTTTTGGAATGGGAAGAATACCACTTGGATTGGAATAAAAGCAAGTTTTTTCTCTCTTTTCATATTTCCAAATTCCTTATACCAAGCCTTGCGGAGATACTAAATGAATTAAGCTTGTCTCCCTGTCGACAAACAGCTCATGAAAACACAGAGGGAAGAACCGTACCAGGGACTACCGGGTACGATCAGGGCCGATCGATGCCGTCAAAGCCACATGGAGGTTTAGAGGAGGCAGAGTTTACTCTGTGTGAGGCTGCCTCACGGGGATATTAGAGGACTCAACAAAATGAGGGGCAAACTTAGGACGCAGAAGTGAGTGAGAGATGCGTTTGCAGGTAATACAGTTTGCTTGGAAATAAGCTAAGTTTGGAGAAGAACGTCTAAGAGAATGATCGTGGAGAAAAGACTTGTTTGCCAACTTTAGTAATTTACAGGGTCTATTTTTTCCCCATAGTTCTCAGGCTTGAGTCAACCAAAGTAAGCCCTCCTACCTCATATACTTATAAAGGAAAAGACACCTGTTCACTGGCTGTGTGAACTAAAAGATAAAACTAGTTGCCCGAGCCCCCAGTCTTCCACCTGTGGTCCTCTGGATCCAAGGAGTTTCTCCCTTCTTTATCTCGGCTTCTCTGTCTCTCCACTGCCTCCTCCTTCTTAAACACACACCAGTGTCCGTGTGCTCAGTATCTCCAAGTCCACAAGGAGACGTGGAAGGGCTAACAACTGAAATATGCCTATTCTGTTTAATCAGTCGTCTTTTTAGCATGTAAAACCCACTTCTCATAAATAGGTTTGCAGATAATCTCCATTTTCATGCAGTCTATATTTTAGGCATGTAATTCTAAACACTAACCGCCCTCCCCAATAGAAGGTGACCTGGATTGTAGCTGCAGCATCTTCAGCTGATGTCACCTGTTAAATCATGTTGTCATATTCCATTTGAGATGTAGGGACCTCCATGGAGAGAGAAAGGCGTGAATTTCACAAATATTTTGTGACCCCCTTGATATGTTTTTAAGTATTACTTTGTCCCTCCCTGTTGACTTGGTTTCCCAGAAGCTTTTCATCCCTTAATTTGTCAGTGTGGTCCTTCAAGTCCATGGTCATTTGTTGGCTCCAAATTGTTGTGGCAGTGAGTGTGTAACTTGCCCCACTGCTGCACTCACCTGCAGCTTCTGTCAGCTTGGCGTAGCCATGGGCCCCCTCAGCCCTGGACACAGCTCCCTGCCCTGCCACTCGGTGCAGGGCAGTGAGGAGATCTGTTTTCTGATCTGTGGTTCACTTTCTGCTGTGAGGGCCCCTCAGCAAGCTGTTATTATTGTGCTCAAAGATTTCACTTGATGACTGAACAAGATGTAGGACTGGCATTTTACTTCCACGAAGCAGATTCTTACAGAACAATGAAATGTGGAACCTGTTTAGAAAATTAGATATCAGACCATGCAAACCACTGATTTTTCAAAGGGATTTGACTTCTTGAATAACTCTCCTGAGAACTGAGCAAGGGATAGACTTATGCAAACACACACACACACACACACACACACACGGTATCATTTATTAGCCAGGGATTGTATTTTGGTTTCAACAAGTTATAGTGAGAATCCAAGATCTGAGACCACTGATTTCCAGAGTGAATATGTTGTATTTTCCAAATTTTGTAAGTGTGACCTGAGGGCAGTGCTTCGAAAACTGAATTTATTAGATGAAGAATTCTTTGATATTTAACGCACACATAAAAATTAGTCCCAATTTGCCTAAAACAAAAGCAGGCAGTCAGCTCAGATAAAATAGACATGTTGGGTTTTCTCTCAACTAAATTCATGTGCGTATAAAGCTCTAAGTTTGCTTGTTTTTCATGTTTTTTCCTTGGAAGTTAATGAAATAGGAAAGCTATCAGTATTTTAGTGGATGGAGGCGGGAGGGTGTAGCTCAAGTGGTAGAGAGCATGCGTAGCATACACAAGGTCCTGGGTTCAATCCCCAGTGTCTCCCCTAAAAAAAATAAATAAATATTAACCCAATTATCTCCCCTATAAATAAAAAAAAATAATTTTTTAATTTTTTTTTTTTTTTGGCAGGGGAAGTAATTAAGTTTACTTTATTTTTGAAGGAGATGCCAGGGATGGAACCCAGAACCCCGTGCATGCCAAGCATGTGCTCTGCCACTTGAGCTACACCCTCCCCCCAGCAAAATTGTATTTTTAATTAAAAAAAAATTTAGTGGATGGGAGTGAGAACGGAAAGAAAGCAAGAATCCATGACGAGACAAAAAGCACCTGACAGAAGTCGCAGCAGTGTGCAGACTGTCTGTTCTGGCATAGAAGGTTGCCAGTCAAACCAGGTTGCTGAAGTCTTCTGCTTGCAGAAGTTTGAAGACCAGACAAATTAGTACTGATGTGAGGTTACTGATTAGTCTTGGGGAGTAAAACTAATTTCAGTCCTAGCTTGAGCTTATAAACAGTGAGCATCTCCTTAGGCAATGTTTCAGCCAGGCTAGTACTCCTCAAATTAAATCCACTGCTATGAAACAACAACAACAAAACCAAATACGTAAATACCATGAAGGATTGGGTAGAGCGGCATCACAGGGTGGTTGGCAAGGGCACTGATTCTGGGGCCAAGCGCTCTGGCTTGTTTCATGTGGTCTCTGCCCCTTTCTGCCTCTTCCCTTAGACAAATCAAGTAATCTGTCTGCCTCGGTCCCTCATCAGTGAAAGGGGCTTACTAATGCTGCCTACTTCCTGAAGTTGTTACTGGATAAAATGAGCTTGCATTTTAAAACAGTTGTAGGAGGGCTGGCATCTCGTAAGCACTGTAGGACTGCTGATGAAGATGATGGTGATGATGATGATGGAGAAGATGGTGATGATCATGACGACGATGGCTCCCCTGAAGCTGTGTCACAATTCTAATGCCCACTGTCCTGCGTCCTAAAGTCTGTTCATCCCTGGACACACCCTACTTACCATAACACTCTTACTGATTTACTGTTTGACTAGAGTAGACATTTCAGCCAAGGTAAGCACCTGAGTGGGTTTCAGACTAGATTAGATTTCAGAGATCTCATTTCTATTCTCTTTTCTAAAATCCAGGAAGACAGCAACTCTAGAAAAAAAAATTTACAAACGAGAACGTGATGATTTCATTCAAATAATATTTGAAGGGTTATCAGGCAAGAGGAAACTTGCTTTGTTCTTTGTGGCTCAAAGAAAGAGATTTGGGCCAATGGATTTCAGTTTTGGGGAAATAGTTTTTTGGCTCAGAATAAAGAACCTTTCAAAAAGTCAGAGTTTTCTGAAGAGTACACGGGCTGCCTGGGAATACAGTGATTTGCCTGTCAGTGAAGGTGCTTAGACGAGGCTGACCTCGGTACTGAGTCCCCAGGACCCCCAGGACTGAGATGCCTACAATCTCTAATGCACTTGCTAAGCCGTAGTCTTCTTCATTCAAGAACAGCTACTCTAGGATTCGTGCTTAGTCTGCTATTTGGGTTATGGTGCATATCTAGTATGGAAATACATTTTAAACGCCTTGAACTCATTATATTTCTATAGTGTTCTTGTTTTCAGATATTCAGATATCTCTTTTTCAGGCCAGTCTTCTATCGGGTTTGTCTTTTAATGAATTCACTTACTCAGCAAAAAATACAGGGTTATACTGTGCGCCGCTCACTGCGCTAATCTGGAGGGACGCAAAGTAGAACAAAACAAGCCCTTTTTCCTCTAGTCCTGACGTAGGAAAGTCATGTCAGCAAAGTGCTGTCCACGTCAGACTCAGCAGATAAGAGTGAGCTGATTTCTAGGATACATCAGATTAATGAAACAGAGTGGAGAAGCCACAATAATTAGTTCCACATGGTATTGGCAGAGACATACATGTAAGTATGTATAAGTACATATAATATTAGGTTTCTACTCACATTTTTTATCAAATTTTTTTCAGATGGATTTACAGTTAAAATTCAAGAGTAAACTACTTTGTAAAAGCTAGAAGAAAATATAGATTTAAGATTTCACTGTTAGTATGGGGCAAGAAGAAGTAGGTAAGCAATATAAGAAATCACAAAGGGAAATGTATAGATTTGACAATAAAAATTAAATTTTACTCATCACAGTAGTATTTAAAAACATTAAAAGGTATGCAAAAACTGAGAAAAAAATTTACCTCTTACATGACAGGAGTTCCCAATTTTAGTCAACACAGAATTGAGTCAACAAAAAGATACATATTCCAGTAGGAAAATTGGCAAAAAAGAAAAATACATTTCATTGAAGAATACAAATGATTAATAGCTTACAAATACATGTTCATTCACACTACTGAACTAGGAAAATTAATTAAAATGATCCTGTTACTTTTAAACTTCAATTTATTAGAAAAATTAAATGGCAATACTCAGTATTGGGAAACAGACAATAAGCCCTCTTACTCATTATCAGAGTATCTTTATTTTGGCACAAACTTTCTGGGCACCATTTCCACAACACATGCCTTAAAATTTTCTAGGAGTTTATCCCAGGGAAATAACCTACACGGCCCAGAGATTTGTCTACAGTGATCATCATTACCATCCTGTTTGTCATAGTGATGCAACAAATTACAACTGAGTGGATTAGAATAACATACATGTATTTTTTTTTAATCATTCTGGAGGTCAGAAGTCTGAAATGGGTCATACTGGGCTTATTGAAATGGGGTGAAATCAAGGTATTGGCAGGGCTGCAGTCCATCTGGAGGCTCTAGGGCAGAATCCATGCTTGTACTTGTTTTAGCTTCCAGAGACCCCCTGCATTCCTTGGCTCGTGGCCCCCTTCCATCTTCAAAGCCAGCAGTGGAGCATCTTCAGATCTCTCTCTGGACCTGACCCTGACTTTCCTGCACCTCTCTTTCACTAATTATCATGACCCTCGTAGTTATATAACACAGGATAAGCTCTGAATCTCAAAATCACTAATTTGATCACATTTGCCAAGTCCCATTCACCAAGGTGACTGGAGATTCGATGTGGACATCATTGCAGGGGCCATTAGCCTTCCTACCACTGAACAAAAGCAGAGAATTGGTAAAAACATGTCATGATCCCTTCGTATAGTAGAATCTACTATAATCTTTAAAAAATATCTTGATAAAATTATGTAATAGTGTCACGGAGTTCATTGTAATTTGTATTTTAAAACTGGGAGAATAAACAGTGAATAGTCTGCTTTTCTGGTTTTATTTCTACAGTGAACATAGTTTGCTTTTAAAATCAGTAAAACAGTTGTTTACAGAAACACTGTCAAATTTGAAAGTTTGCATTTAGAAAAGAAGTTAAGTACTTTCATCATCTCCTTTAGAAGCAGGATAACATGAATTGCTACTGTGCAAAGCAAACGGAGTGTACTGCAAGTAAGACTTCTCATGATTCTCTGCTATTTGGTCCCACGCTACATAAGCAGTGACTTCATGGCCAGAGAGTTATTAATGCATTTTGTTGACATATCATTGACAGAAAATTCATTTTTATACATAACAAGAGTTTAATTTTCCTACTATCATATTTGAAGTCCTTTGTTCTGTTAAGTTCATATATTGCACATTGATTAAGAAAGAATACTTTTGTGATAAAATAGAGGGATTCAAGCCAGTAAGATAATGTCAAGTGTATTGTAATGCGACTTTCTGACTCTGAGGATGGAGAAGGGGTCACTGGCCAAAGATGGCCAGGGTGCAGCTACAGAGCATAAGGAAACTCTGCCCTGGAGTCTCTGGAGGAAGGGAGGCTCTGTCAGCACCTTGACTTCAGCCCAGTGAAACTGGTCTCACAATTATGACCTCCAAAGCTATAAAAAAATAAATGTGCGTTAAGCCACCAACCCTGCGGTAATCTGTTAGATTACCCTCAATGCCCTTGGCAAACAGAATGTGTAGTATGTAGATTTTTCAGACAGTGGAAATCAGTCACTAGACACTTGCTCTGGCGCACTGAACGTTAGCAGCTCTTCCTGCTCTTTTCACGCGCAGCAAGTTCACTTATGCTGTTACATGTATTCTTTTAAAAATATTGTCACGGCACCCAGAGTTTCTAAGTCTGAATCAGCGGATGCGACCATCCTGTTCCCTCCTTTCCCCCCTTGTATAAAGTCAACAGGATCTCCCCATCATTTCCTCACACCTCATCTATTCCACTCGCAAATTAATGAGAAGAGAGAGTAAAAATCAAGTTTGACAATGTGAAAAAAAGGGCAATTTTCTTACAAGTGGACCTCAGAAACAGAATTACAGCTAATATGTATGCTTCTCCACAAACCATGGCTGCACAACTAGTTTTGTTTCTAGAGGCAGCAAAACTGATTAATTTATAATTTTTTTTCTTTCCAAAGGGCTTTGGGGTGCCCACATGATATCTAAAAGAACAGAGAAATCCATCTGAACTTTACAGACAATACGTGTGTCTCTCCCCCTTAAATACAGGGGCACTCAGTTGTGAGAAAACAGGGACTACCTTCCCATTTCTCTATGGAACCATGCTATAACTTGGCTCAGGCCCAATTAATATTCATTATATAATATCCATTAGTGGTTCTGCCTAAAAAATTTAATTGTCAAAATTGTAACTTATCTGTAAAACTATTTTTTTTTATTTTTGACATTAACAGCAGCAGAAATGATTAATGATGGTTTACATAAGTGTAAAATAAAACACAACTATAATAGACTATAATAAAAATATGAGGCTGTCATTTTACCAAAAATGAATGCATCATTAACCATAAAGCTTTCTCCCTCTTGTAACATAAGTTTTAAAAAACTCAGTTGTATACAGAAATGTTTCTACTTGATATTTTGTCATAAATAGAGCAATTATATGATGATCATCCTACTTACTAAATTCATTTCAGCAAAACCCTTTAGAAATAAGATTCTCTGCTTATCTAGGACTACCTGGTGTGAACTGGGGAAGGCGAGATGATGCCAGGAAAGAGGAGGAAACTTACTAACAGGAAAAACCCTTGTTACCAAACACTAAGGTAGCGGAACAAAACGTACAAACATTAGGCATATAAAGCAAAAAGGTTTTAACATCCAACCTCAGCTATGAACGTACGTATTCCATAGCTCTCCATCCGAAGGAACCCTGAGCACGTGGGAGTCAACTGCTGCAGATCAGCCATGAAGAATTATTGAACTAAACCGCATGGTCTTTTCTCCCCCAGGATCGACATCTTCAAGTACGTGATCTACGGCATCGCAGCTGCGTTCTTCGTGTACGGCATTTTGCTGATGGTGGAGGGTTTCTTCACGACTGGGGCCATCAAGGATCTCTATGGGGATTTCAAAATCACCGCTTGCGGCAGATGTGTGAGCGCCTGGGTACGTTCTCTGTCTCTGCTCAGAGCTGATGGTGGGTTTATTTCGATAGCACACAGGTGTTTGTGTTCATCTGCCAAGAACTGAAGTATTTTTTTTAACACGGTAACATTCCCTCCTGTGATGGCTGTTTTACATCTTAATAATATTATTTTCTAAATTAAGATTATTCCATGTGAAAATTCAGGTTCAAATTCTCAACTCATCTGCAACACAACTCACTTTGCTTCTAGAGGCAGCAAACTGTTGATTGATTTATGATTTTTTTTGTTCCCAAATGGCTCTGGGCTCTGTACACAATATTTAGAATAACAGAAAAACCCATCTGCAATGTATAGACAATACATGCCTCTCCTCCTTAAATCTGTGTTTCTGTATTTTGCTCTAAATTTTAGGAGGAACTGTATTATGTAATTTCTGTTTAATACTGACATAAATGAAGTAAGTCAGACAAAGACAAATACTGCATATCACTTCTATGTGGAATCTAAAAAAATGATATAAATGAACTTATTTATAAAACAGAAACAGACTCTCAGTCACAGAAGGAAAACTGTGGTTACCAAAGGGGAAAGAAGAGGGGAAGGATAAATTTGAGACTAGCAGCTATAAGCTACTATATATAAACTAGATTAAAAAAAAACCAAGTTCCCACTATATAGCACAGGAACTATATTCAGTATCTTGTAACAAACTGTAATGGAAAATTAAAAATAACAATCATGTTAAAACTTTATCATAAATAAACTGTACATAGCAGGATAATACTCTATAAACCTCTATTTTCTTTTTACAGAATACTCAAAACTCTCAATTTCTGATTTGATTAATATAAAGTTGAATCTCAGAAATTGACGCCCACTGAACATTTTTAAAGAAATATCCCATAACTAATGAATTTTTAATTTCTACTTATAAAAGTACTCTAGTTTAAATTAAGTCATTTGCAGGTATTTATTTTTTCAATCAAAATTCATAATAAAGCTAGAAATTCATCTCAAGGATATATTAAAAATGTCCTCAAATGTGTAGATTTTCATGAATCCCAGTGTAACATCCTGAATACATTCACTGGCAGTAACTGCTGCTACTGTGTGTAACCCTGATTTTATATGTTCAGGTGACATTGCAAATAGAAATACAATTTTTAAGTTGGTTCAATTGATTTTAATGTGTAGCAGTTATAATTACATGTAATTGTAATTTCCATACATATAGTAGTTACAGTTAAATACGCCACTAGATTGGAGATGAAATATAACCATGGATTACAAATGGTTTTAAAATATTGATTGGCTAATAGATACACTTCTTTTCCAACAGGAGTTTCATGCCCACTGTACTAGAAATAATCTCAATGCAAAAGGTATTTATTTTCACATTTTCTTTTAGGAAAAAAGCAAGAGCTATATATTTTTTCTGACTTTGCCTTTAAATCAGTAACATTTTACAAAACATCCCAAGCTACACCACATTTTTGAGACTTTCTTTGTCTCTTTTTCCCATTTTGAGATTAACTACTATAGTTTATGTTTTTACATTAGTTTATGGGGAAACTAATTATATTAAAGGTATAAAAACTGAAAGCTCACCAAGGAATGACTAAGCCTAGTCGTATTACATTGGGGTCCTTGGTCAAAAGAACATGTCTCAGACGATTACAACGCAGTTGATAATAAAATAGCATTTACTAAAAGGACGTTTCTTCTATAGTAATATTTGCTGGGATAGATGCCAGTGATGCTTTTATCTTTAATATAATTCGATTTTGTTTGAATTCTGCTTTCATTAGAAAAAAATTAAATCTCTTCGGATCAATTTTCTTGGCATCCGTTACAAAGATTGAGGTACCATCCTGGGCACTGGTGATGTAAAAAGACACAAGACAGTGTCTGTGCCCCTGGGGCGTCCCCAGCCCTCTGGGAGCCGTTAAGAGATGTGTTCGTGAGCACATACGTGCTGAGCGTATTGATGAACATGGGTAACTTACTGTGTTTGCACAGAGAGAAGGTGATTGAAGTCTGTGAGAGAGATACTGTTGACCAGCCCCCATCCAAGGCTGGGTACAGTACACATTGTTGACACATGGGAAACTTTAATTACTAATGAATCAGTGAGTAAGGGACTCTTGGTCTGGGGTTTGGAGGATAGAAAGAAGTTCTGAGTAACCCAGAGGGTACGCAGAGGGAAACGTTTAGAATACTGCAGTTACCCAGGTGTTAGATGAGGCAGGTCCAAACTCGTGGTGGGTCCTGTATTCTATTCTGAAGTATTTTTATTTGACTTGTTGAATAAATGAAACCAGTACAAAGTAATAAAGAAGAAAGCATTACAACTAGTATATTTTAAATAGATTTTCTTTTTAGAGCAATTTTAGGTTTACAGCAAAATTAAGCAGAAAGTGTAGAAATTTCCCTGCATGTGTACAGCCTCCCTCACTATCAAAATCCTGCACCAAACGGCACATTTGCTACGATTAATGAACCTCCACTGACATGTGGTAATCACCCAAGGCCCATCTAAGTTTACCTTAGAGTTCAGTCTTGGCGTTGTGTGTTCTATGGGTTTGGACAAGTGTAGAATGACATGTACCCGCCATTACAGCATCACACAGAATGGTGTTACTGCCCTGAGAACCCTCTGTGCTCCACCTGTTCATCCCTCCCTCTCCTGCAGCCCCTGGAAACCACTCGTCCTTTTACTGTCTCCATAATTTCACATAGTTGGAATCATACATATGTCATCTTTTCAGACTGGTTTCTTTCACATGTGCATCTAAGGCTCCTCCATGTCTTTCCGTGGTTCCACAGCTCATTTATTTTAGTGCTGAATAATATTCCATCATCTGGATGTAGCCGTTTATGTCTCCATTCACCTACTGAAGGACAGTTTAGTTGCTTCCAAGTCTTAGCAATTATGGATAAAGCAACTATAAACATAGAAAATCATCTTTTAAAGCAAGTTTCTGATCACTACTTGTGCTTAGGTAGTTTGGGGCCATAATGTTGACAATGAAGATAATGATGATGATTGCGTATTTTCAAGGAAATTACATAATAACATAAGTGATTTTTTTCTGTAGTGAACTTTGCATTGTATGCTTTTCAGAGCCTACTGAGTTCAGTACGGTGAGTGCTGTTCCACTTTGCATTCTTCGTGATAGTTTTCTTTCTTGGTGATTCTCAGTGATTTGCTTTTCTTTGACTTGGTATTTTCTCATGTTAGAGTTGTGGTTTTCAATCCAGGGCTATTTCCGCTCCCCACCCAGGGGGCACTGAGAAAGTTTGGTTGCACAACTGGCGTCTATTGGGGAGAGGCCAGGGGTGTTGTTAAACATATGGCAATGCACAGGGCATTCCCCATAACATAGGACCTTCTGGCTCAAAACTTCAGTAGGGCTGAATTAGGGAAATCTTGATTCAGAAATTTGGTTCGTGTCCAGTACCTCACTCATCCGTGCATTTGGCTGTTTTGTTGACGTTGGCAGGATTTCTGGCAAATCATCCCCATTGTACTTTTTTTTTCCAACTTCAGGTGTGATACCCTGGAGAGCCTAAGGATAAATAGCAAAGAAGTTTTCACATGTGCTCGCAAGAGCTTTACTGGTTCCAGTAGAGCAGTGGCTCTTCCCTCTGGATCCCTGTTAGGATCACCTGCAGAGATGCTGTAAACATGAGTATAATTGGCAGGGCAACAACTGAGACTCTCAGATTTGCCAGATGATCCTAATATGTGGCCACGGTTGGAAACCACCGTTGGAGGCTGTGCCCTCTTGGCTGATGTCCACCCACTGAGACCTTCTTAATGGCAGGCCCTCTAAGCCCAGAGCTGGTTCTGCCTTTGATGGAATCTAAAGCTGTTTCCCTTGGTCAATGGAGGCATGATTGAATTGATGCTCTAAATCCATCCCAAATGAGGAAATGTCTTTTAAAACATATTATTGCAAAATGAGTGGGCTCTGAGTTAAGATTTAGTTAAGTATTTTTATATCACGTGCCTTAAAACAGTTCATGAGAAAGGGACCTTATAAACAATGACTGGTATGTGTTTGGTTACAAAGAGACTTTGCATATATCAGTAGGTCCCTTTTGTTCATTTCACTGAATTTGGGGTCTGCCTTAGGCCTGAATTTGTTCATCATATCATAACATTCCATCCGGTATGGGGCTTATTTCCCAGCGTTTATGTAGTTCATAGATTCAGAGGCTCTTAGAGTCAGAGTCAGCTGGAGTCTCTCATCAGTGCTGCTAACTCTTAAGACGTTATTTTTACCCGGACTGGTGCACATCTGCTCAAGTTGCCACAGAAAATCTATAGCTCAACCAAGTGTGATTTTCTTAGACATCCAGTCTGAGTTCAGATGAAAAACCAATTACCTATTACAAGTCACTCTCAAGTTAAATACACTGTTGTCTCAAAGCTACATCATCAAGGAGCAATCATCTATTTTCGCCTTCTTCCAAAGATTAGGAAAACCTTGTCTCTTGCAGTTCTGTATTTCAACTTCCTTACTGAATTTCTGACAATGATCCAGAATGAGATCAAAACAATAATTACATGGGCTCTTTCTTTCTTTCCTCCTTCCTTTCCTCCTTCCTTTTCTCCTTCCTTTCTTCCTTCCTTCTTTTCTTTTCTTTTCTTTTCTTTTCTTTTCTTTTCTTTCTTTCTTTCTTTCTTTCTTTCTTTCTTTCTTTCTTTCTTTCTTTCTTTCTTTCTTTCTTTCTTTCTTTCTTTCTTTCTTTCTTTCTTTCTTTCTTTCTTTGTTTTAAGCCACTAAGAATAACTCAGAAATTTTGTTGAATTTAATGCTAACACATACTAGATCGCCAACAAGTTATTTTGAGTAAAAACAAAAACAAGACAATAACAAGAAGATGCTCATTGTGAAAACCATTTGCACGTCCAGATGAAATGGGACTCAAATAGTGATGTGATAATGAGATTGTTGCATATTAATTACGAATCTGGCACTCAGCCCCTATCACTTGTTGGCAGTTTTTACTATCCAAGGGTCAGTAAGTTAACTAATCTAAACCAAAGCAAGGAAATTCTGCTGCAGTTTTTTTTTCTTTGTGAATTGAGAGAAAATGGTCAGCATTTTAGTATAAGTGAGTGATAGGTTAAACCATGGCTGAAATAAGAAAAGCCAGTGAGTCCACTTTATGCATGTGACTTCCACAAGACCCATCCCTCCTTCCTTCCCGTAAGCAGGGCCACAGCCACTAGAAATTAAATTTCATTGTGTTCCAAGGCAGTAAATAGCAAATGCAAGATAAGTAAGTTATTTCTGTCGTACCTAAACTTTAGAAATGAAGGACAGTTAATTTTTTGCTGACCCAAACATCTTCTTCTCTTGGGGTTTATTTTCAAAGTAAAATTTATTGGGGACCGTGTTTACTGTTAAGTGATTTCATGGCTGAGCCCTGTGAGAGAGGTCTGCTAATTTCCAATTCATGAGTGAGGAAGGGACTCCGAGCAGATAAGTGCGATGCCCAACTCACGTATGAATGGGCCGGTCCTTGGACTTCAACTCCACGGGTATTTTGTTTCTTCCAGTTTTTATTTGTTAGTTTGTTTTCACTGTACTCCCCAAACAGATATAGCAGAGTTAAGTTTCAGAAAGTATTTCATCTGAATAGACGTTAAAATAAAGGCAAAAAAAGATTTTCAAAATCAGAGGAATTATTCAGATTCTCAGAGATTGTTCTAATAAGTTGAAAGTTGCTAAGAGAGTAGATCTTAAAAATTTTCGTCATGCACAAAAAAATATTTCCTAACTAAGTGTGGTCATGGATGTTAACCAGACTTACTATGGGAATCATTTCATAATATGTACAAATATCAAATCATCTTGTTGTACACCTGAAACCAATGCAATGTTATAGATCAATTATACCTCAATTAAAAAAAGAGTGGCTTATTTACTTATGTAATACTCAGACAACAAAATACACATCACATTACTAGCAGCGGAAAACTAAAAATAAACTTACGATAATTATGAGGTGTTTTATTACATATAGAGAATTTCTATCTAGAATCACACTTGATCAATTTAAATAATTCTTCAATCTTAGTCATTATCAGATTCTGCATGAAAACATAAACTAGGAAGATAGAATTATATTTGTAGCATGTTTAATTTGGATACTTCAGTGAATATGAGCTTCTTCTCCCTGAAATGTAACTGGTTTGTATGCCAAGTTCAAAAGCATAAAGTCTTTTGTATCTTAGAACAAACCTTCTGCACTAGAAGTAAAGCAAACACTTCCTCACAGCAAAGGTTTACTCTAGAACATTCAGCTAATTACTGAGCAGTAACGTTATAGCAAGTAGGAGTCAGGGCTGCGGTTTCAGAAGCCGTTTCTTTCATTGCCTGTAAAGCAGCAGCAGCAGCTGCTACTTTGAGTCTAAACCTATTGAATTATTGTTTTTTTGTGTTTTTTTTAAACCTATTGAATTGTAAGTCCCACTCTGTAGTGAACAGCACCTTCAAAAGGAGCTTTGGAAAAATCCCCAGGGACAGAAAGAAAAACAAGCCAGGAGCCCGCTGCTCACTGTCCGTGGCCCCGAGTTGCTGCTCGCGCTCCGGAACGCTGTGCCTGGAGCGCCAGGGCCACGTTCCTTGTTCCTGAGACTGTCAGCGTGGAGGTGTACAACTGCGAATAACCAAAATGTGAATAAACAGGGCTTTTTCCTCCCAGGAGTTCCGTTAACGAGATTTCTTCAGTTTGGGTTGGTTTCCAAACTTTCTAGAGCCTTTCTCCTTGAGTGGGAGCCCTCTCTGAACAACTTGCCCAGACTCGAGAACTTCTCACTCTTTATTTTCTCCAAACGTGAAATGAAACCGAATTCCCTTATTCTGTATAGTCCTGTCATTCAAGCAAAACACAGGTTTTGGTTGGTAGAAGTACATAATCACAGTAATGCGATCTAGAATAGAAAAGAGCTCATGTTTTGTCTGGGCTTCTTCTGCGCCGGGTTTGACACTAAATGCTTCTCCCATATTATCTCATTCCAGCCTCTCTGCCATCATGCAGTGATTGTAATTGTACATTACAGTTGTAACTGCAGATCAGCCTAGCAGGCATTCTCTTACAGAGGCGTAGAGAGCAGCCTAACTCAACCCAGCACTGAGTCTTTGCCTTCAGTCCCTGTGCACCGAGGCCCCCTTTATGACTAAATAAATGTGACATTTCGACTGGGGACACAGTCAGTGAGTGGTATGTCAGTGTCTGTAAATCAATTGATCAATCCATCAGTCTCTATCCCCTTACAGATTAGAATCAAATGGCAAAGAATGGAAATGACTTGCCTCATATCATACAGAATAATGACATTAGAGGTGAGTGGTACTGAGGCTTGAATGCTTGTCAACACGTTGAGGCTTAGTGATCCTTCCTGCCTAGTCTGGGTGTGTTAAGAGAAAGGATGAATTCCGAGCAGGCAGCCACCCTGCCCGGTCAGCTTCATCGGTGGGTTTGCTTCCATCCACATTCCAGATAAGAGAAAGAATAAAGACCATCCAAGAAATAGTGTCCTTTCTGTCTGGTAGAGTCAAAAATAATACAATCACCAGGAAATATCTCAGATGATGTAACTTTTAAAAGAATTCATACTATAAGATGCATGAACTCAGGACACACAATATACACAGACAAAAAGGGAAGGAGGGGTAACATTCTCTCAGGACGCCAGTCCGATCAGCCAGCATGTGCAGAAATGCTCGGACAGGCAGATCACATCTCTTTCCAGCTTCCGGTTTGGTTTTGGAGACGTGGTTAAGGATAGTCAGACTGCGAGAGAAAAAGGGAAGTAAAGTTCTGTTCCTTTGAGGGACATGCGCAAAACACAAATGTTAAAAAAAAAACCTGAAGATTGAGTGAGCATGTTGCTACGAGAGTTACCTGGGAGGATGTCTCACGTGGTCTCATGAGTGTGATGCTTACAACGCTGGATGTTCCTCGCAGGCAGGAATCTGAGTTCTTCACCTCTGTACCCCCAGGGCGTAGAGCAGTAACTAGTACCCGGTTGTTACTAACACAGTGTTTGTGGGTAGATGGAGTGAGTACATGAATGAATCAGTCAGTCAGTGAAACAACGGACAGGAATGTGGCCCTGAACATTCTCCGCTGGCTTCTCCCTCCCTTGATGTTGTGTTTTGCCGGCAGACGATTGCTGATCCTAAGTCTGGCACACAAATGATGGCAGAGAAGGCTGCGCTCTTACTTACTGATGCGGGATTCAGATGAGAAAAACCATTCAAGTGTTACGGTAGTTTATTTTTTTAATTTGGCTACTTTTCAGGGATCATCTAGACTTTAATATGATGAACGAATACCGCATGACAGAATTGTGGCAACTCCTATGAGGCTATTTGCTAACTTTCTCTACTTCTGGTTAGTGTTTACCTACGTGGACACTTCATATAAATGATTTACTCCTATGATCGTGGGAAATATGCTAATAAGTCCAGTGACGCATAACTTGCATTAATAAATACAATCAATTTGTATCAATATGTGAATTCAAGCTGCATTTAAACATCAGGGCATTGTGACTTACAATTATTTTTCAGTTATTTCTGGATACAGTTTTTAATACAAATTTTGCTGAGACAATTAAGGGGGTATCTTTATATAGATGTAGATGGTATAGACTAAGTAATATTTGAAGCAGTATTAATACATCTCTATTCTTTTATCAAGTGTTCATCTACGAGTACATTCGTCTGTCTTTTTATCCAGCATCTGAGCCATGCTTGAACTAAAAATCCATTTAACCCACCCTGAGACTAAGTCTTATTCAACTCTACATAGGATACATGAACAACATTTTACCACGTTTTATAAATATTAAACATATTTGTGAAATAAACAAAAAAACCTCTGTTTTCAAACTTTAAATCATTTTTCACTATGTTTCTATAGCAAAAGTAAAATTAATATGCCTGAAAGAAGACTTAGATTTAAAATTTACAGAAATCATTAAAAAGGAGGAGTAGAAATAGACACTAATATCATTATATACTAAAATGACTTGAAAGTCACCATGTTTAGAATGTTAAATGTAAACATGATTAAGTAGCTTAAATATTTATGGTATGAAATCTTGCCCATTTAATTGTTATTTTTCTTTTTTTATTGAAGTATCCTTGGTTTATAGTGTGTCAATTTCTGGTGCACAGCATAACAGTTCAGTCATGCATATACATACATATATTCATTTTCATTTCCATTATAGGTTACTACAAGATACTAGATACTGCATGCAGTTCCCTGTGCTCTACAGTGTAAACCTGTTGTTCATCGATTCTATACACAGTAGTTAGTACCTGCAAATCTCAAACTAAATGTATTGACAAAGTTTTAACTCACTTTGCGCAATCCCCTCTCAATTTACCAGTTAATGTTTCCTAAAGTTTAAAAATCTTGTGGTGAGATTTTTAAGATAAATAGCATGAACGAAACACGCACTAAGATGCTGACCTCTTCCTTTGTACATCAGAGCCTCTACGATGCGGTTTTCTGGCAGGTTTAATCACCTGACCCATTATATTCACCATCTCTCCACTTCCCAAGCCACAGTGCCTCCCGGGGGTCTCACAACGATCCGTGAACCGTAGCACTTGGAACCTTCGCCATCAAGCTGTGTAGACGCAGCACGGGAGCCTTCTCTTCCAGCAGATGACGTGTTTTCTGTCTCGTCTTTCTCTCCGCTGCAGTTTATCATGCTGACGTACCTCTTCATGCTGGCCTGGCTGGGAGTCACAGCTTTCACCTCACTGCCAGTTTACATGTACTTCAACCTGTGGACCATCTGCCGGAACACCACCTTGGTGGAGGGAGCGAATCTCTGCTTGGACCTCCGTCAGTTCGGTGGGTGGCTCTCTCGCTGTGAAACTACACCTCACATTGTCTCACCTAAACAAGTTCCTCCAAAATACTCTAAATCACTTTGGAGCCATCATTCCTTCCACCAGAGAGACAGATGCAGCAGAGTATTCAAGTGTAGGTCATTCTCTTCAGACTGAAGTAAGTAGGAATTTAAGCGTGATGGGAAGTTAACCTCACAGCATGGGCACACAGACAGGGACATGTGCACAGGACGTCAGGTTGTGTTCCCTGACGTGGGCAAGTTTGTTAGAATTGTGATTCCCCTGTCCTGCTTTCTTTGCACTCTTCCTGACTCAGTGTGGTTTCACAGCATCCTGTCTTCGTTCTCCCATGATAAACTGTACAGTTTGTGAAATCTGGTATGAAGATCGCCTAAGAAATAGGTATTTCATTGTTTTCTGAAATAGGGCAAAAAACACCCTTAGCATTTCATAATAACAAAACTCAAAAAAATGTTAAAGGAATCAATAGTCCTCTTTGGTTATTTTTATTCAGGGCTAAAACCTCATGCAATAATAATAGTTCCTTATGTATATAGGGGCTTACAATGTACAGACCCTCTTCTGAATGGTTTATATATGTTGACAGTTTAATTCTCACAATAATTCTACACGGTGGACACTGTTACACGCTCTTTATAAATGACGAAACTGAGGCACCAGGAGGTTAAGTCACTTGCCCAAGGTTATATAGCCAGCAAGTGACAGAGCCAGGATTCAGCCTCGGGCGTCCAGCTTCAGAGTCCGTTCTTAGAAGTTAGCTGCCTCTCCTGTTGAAACAAGCAGCAGGCTGTGAATGTGGAAAGTTGAACCTAATCTCACCTAACCTATGTGGAATTCTATCCCAGCATTTGTAAAAACATGGGGGCTACAGAGTTTATAAACAACATGCACACCCACGTGTTCATGTGGATTTTTTCCCGCAACACAGCTCTTAAAGTCTAATGGAACCTATATGTGTTCTCCTCTAATGAGGCTCCCTCATACTTCTGTAAAGTGGGAAAGAATTCAGTAGGTGGCGTCTGCAAGCCTGTGGTTTAAGGTTGTACTACACCTGGACCATTCTAGCGCCGCCCAGCGGTGTGTTGCAGAACTGTGGCCCACGCGCCGTCCTGTCCGAAGGGGTCTCCAACCCCCACACCCACTTGTTCGATCCAGATGGAGAGCAGGATGTCCTGCTCTGTGTGTGAAGAACTCCGCAAGAAGACGGTGGTGGGAATGCGGACGGCTCTCCCACTGGGGAAGTTTTAACGCGGGAGGCACGTCCCGTGTGAACACGGAAAGGGAAGCTTCAGCCCTGCTGCTGGAGGCCACTGGGAAGTAGCTGCTTGGAAAACAACCATCGTGACTTCAGTACCCGCCCCCCGACAATGTCTTCCGTTTATGCTGCTGATCTGAAAAATTAAAATTGGAGAAGATGTAACTAGTCTCGCAGGGCTTCCAGGTGAAAATACAGAACACCCAGTTAAGTTTGAATTTCAGATAAACAGGGAACTTTTTTTTTCAGTCCAGTATGTCCCAAATAGTGTACAGGCCATGTTTATGGTAAGTGCGAAGCGTGGCTGTGACCCTCAGCCCCACTTACAGCATGGTTATGGGGGTTTATGCAAGTTCAGCTTTCCTCTGTGACCTGTAAGAGGAGGCACTTTTCAGGTGTCCTGCAACCTTTGGCATCAACTATAAAGGCTTTCTGCTTGCTCTTCACCACACAGAATCTACTGCCTGGGTAGCATTTATTTGACCTCCAGATGATATGTCCTTAATGAGAGTCCTGAGTGTTCGTACACGATCAAGTCATCACCAAGGGGCATCAGAATAGAAAAGCACCACTCCCCAAAATGTAGATTATGACGGGGTGGATATTTACTAATGTAACCCAAAAGCATACGACAAAGAAATGTCCCCTGTTTTGCAAAGTTGTCTCATTAGCATTTAGATGGTGTCATTTCTCTTAGAAGGCCAAGGTCATTAAAGACGGAACAGGAACCCTCGCCACGGAATGCGTGTGACACCTGCTAAGTCTGTGCTGTGCGGCTCCCTGGAATAAGCATACATGTTCCAGACAGATCTGACAGGAAGCAGGGGCATTCCTTCACACGGCTGAGGAATTTAAAGATGGTTTGTCACACTAGGGTTTGCTGTATTTGGAAACTGCTGATTGAAAATGAGTCATGAAATAATTTCACGGGCAGTTTAAACTTTGTAACGTTCTCTGTTTCCACTGTCCTTCAATTATATGTACAGTGACGTCGTGATGTTGGATGTATTAGGTAGTTATCCTAGTAAATTTGTCTCATCAGATGTTAAAACTGGATCTAGATCTGGGATTTAAAACTGTGCTCTGTTAAAACCTGGAGATTTGACGAAGCTACCTCGGCGCCCACCGTAGGGGGAAAGTGGGTGGGGCGTCCTTCACCTGTTAGGCAGCCCTGCCTCGTGTTCAGCACGTCCGCACATTCTAGCAGGAGGAGCTGGCTTTGACCCGATTTCCACGAAACCCTTCTCCGTGATCAGCGCGGAGGAAGAACGGCCTTCACCAGGAAGCTTTCTCACTAATGATGGTTTATGAGACAAATCGTACGGAGGCTCTTTCTTCCCCACTCTTGGCGCTATCTTGGCAAAAAGGAAAGGTCGCAGAGAAGTCTCTGCATTCGATGTACTGCCAGTAGACTGTTGAACTGAAATAATGGCAAAGTAGGATGGCAGCGGCTCCGTAGAGATGGAGCACCTCCTTGCTAAGACTGGGTGCATTTGTGCGCTTATTAAAGCTAGACTGAGAGCAGGAAGGGCTCGAAGCTCAGGTGTTAGTTTGCCCAGAACTTGGGAATGTTCCTCCCATGTAGACTTGTGCTTAACGCTTCAGGAGTTCACAAAACAAAATCAAAACCTGTTCTAAAAACTTGCTCACTTCTCCCCTCTCAAATGAGGTCTGGGGCGGTGAGCGCCTCACCTGTGTGCTTGTTAAAGACACAGTGCTCCTGGCAGACATTCTCCGATCCTGATTTAACAGTGCTGTGGTGCAGTCCAGAAAGACGTGTTTGTGACCATCCCCCAGGAGATTCTGATGCAGTTGGTCCATAAACCAACAGGAGCAAGGGTAAATATGAGTGAAATTGCAGCTTTTTATTCCCCCTTACTAATAGCACTGTTTTCAGTATTAGCAGAGAAGAAATTGTTCCTTTGGGCCATATGCTTTCACGGAGTGACAGAGGCTTTGTCGCAGCAGAGTACATTTAGATCCTGACTTCATCATAGTCTGGGGCACAGTTACCAAAATATTTCTGATGCCTCTACCATTGCGTTAATGGACCGAACCAACAAACCAGCTACAACTGAAGCTGAGGATTCTGGTGGCTAGATTCCACTGAATTCAGACTGACAGTGTTTTAAATTCCTTAAGGCCTAGATAATCTCAATCCTCCATTCATAATTCTGTTCATAATTACGATCAAGCAGTGGAAGCTGAGGAAGAATTTTTCCATTCCAGTATAACATAAAAGGAAATCGCTTAGGTTTTATCAGCTAATGTGTCTTTTTCTCTCTCTGGAATCTTGAAGCCGTTTATCATGTTAAACTGTAATTTTCTCTGTGTTGCAGGGATTGTGACAATTGGAGAGGAAAAGAAAATTTGCACCGTCTCTGAGAATTTCCTGAGGATGTGTGAATCCACCGAGGTGAGTGTTTTTACAGCCTTTAATTTGGCCAGAATTTTAGCTTCATTTTGTTATTTGAAGAATATATAATTAAACCTACATTGAATTTTCCCCTTGATGTTATGCAGGGGGGACTAGGAAATAAGTATGAATGAGATGCTATGCATATTTCAATAAAAATTATGATAATTTTTTTTCTAGAAACTACCATTTTAATGAAAGTTGAAAAATTATAAGGTTATATTTTAGAAGATATCACATAGCTTTCTGGGGTTATAATATTACTGGAATCTGTCATTATTAATCATGATCTCATCTTTAAAATGAAATTATAGTAAAATGATGCAGTTGCAAAGATTTAAGTAACTTGCAGGAGAAAAGATGTTGTAATAATGTTTTTGGTTGAGGAAGTGATTTTTCATACACAGGAGCACGTCTGTGAAGGAGGCACCGAGTTCTTACTCGTAAGACAGCAGGCGTTCTTAACCCTCTTCTGTTGTGACCCTGACACATGTTTTGATTCTCTGTGGTTTCCTTCGCAGCTGAACATGACCTTCCACTTGTTCATTGTGGCACTTGCTGGAGCTGGGGCAGCCGTCATTGCTATGGTAAGGCCTCAAAGCTCTGAGGCTTGGTTTTTCAATTTGCTGTAGAGATGACAATTTACCTCTAATGTCTGAAGTCTGTACAAATCATATTTATTTTAATACTAGTAAAAGAACAAATAGGAAGGGGAAAGAATGGGCAGATAAATAAGTGAAAAACAAGGCTTAACCTAAAGAAATATCATTACAATAGAGATAATATTTGGTAATCAGCTGAAGGAGTCAAACTCAATAATATCGGTAACATTAATAAAAAAGAAGTATGTTCATTAGCATTTTAGATGTTAGATTATTATTAACATAAAAAATTATCTCTGTAACATATATGCATGTGTCAGTGGGATATTGTAAGTAATCTAATCAACTCCTTGACTTTCGTTATCCTTTTTTCCTCCTTAAATAAGAACATAAAAAAAGCCATACTGAGTCACTTAGGAAGAAAGGACTAACTTATTTTTCTTCACATAAACCTCGGTAGTTTCATGTCATGTCTTCTATATCTGACTTTAATCATAAATATTAAGAGGGTAGGATATAGCTTAAGTGGTAGAGTGCCTGCTTAGCATGCACGAGGTCCTGGGTTCAATTCCCAGTGCCTCCATTGTAAATCAATCAATCAATCAATCAATCAATCTAATTACCTTCCCTCCTACCCCCCAAAGAAAGAAAGAAAATTAAGATCGAGTCCTGAAAGTCGGGCTTTGACCGAGTTTTGAGGACCTACAATGTGCCAGACCCTGTCTCTTCTTTGTAACTCACCATGACCTCCAGCTTGCTCAGTGAAACGTAAGATGGTAACCTGTTCAATGAACAGGTGCTCTGAGCATCAGTAAGACAGTTTGCAGCCAAGGTCTTCAGTCCTGATTTTCGTGTCCTAGAATAGGGTAGTATAGAACTCCAGAAGGTGCCCAGGAACCTCACCCTTGGTGCAGCCAATTTGATACGCAAAAAAAAAAATATTTTTGGTGGGGAGGGTAATTAGGTTTATTTATTTACGTATTTATTTTAATGGAGGCACTGGGATTGAGCCCAGGACCTCGTGCACGCTAGGCACGTGCTCTAGCACTGAACGATAGCCTCCCCCGATATGCAGAAATGTTGAATTAATTTGGATTTATTTAACTCCTTTCCTTATGGAATACATTGTCCAAGGTGTTGGTGAAAGGAACACTTAAAAAAAAAATGAGTGTTTTTCTCTTGTCAAAGACTAAAACTAGGAGACAGCGCTGACGTGCTAGTGAGCCCTTCAGACCAGTATTTTCAGTGACTCCATAAACGCCTGTGCTAAGACCTGATTCTGTTTTCTTAAAAATGATTTTCAAAAATATCCAACCAAGATAGCTGCGTCGGGACTAAAGTGGATATTTAGATATTTTGTTAACTTACTGTCATGTTAATTGCTCAACACTTGAGATTTGGCGTATGAACCTCTACACAGGAAGGCCATGTCCGAACATGGGCTGCTTCGTAAGAGCACGCTGCCGGATTGGTCGGAGGGGTCACAGTAGAACAATAAGCAGCGGCCTTGTATTCGTAACACAAAATCAGGGCTGGAGTGTTCTCTGGGGACTCACCCGTATGTTCTGGGCAGTGATGTTCCGAACCTCACGGCCCCAAGCAGCACCCAGCCTGGCTGAGAGAGACAAGGGAACATCTGGATCCATTTGTGGGTACATTTGTGTCCACACACAGTCCTACGCGACAGATGATTTTTAGGGACGTGCCTGTTTGAACGATATACATCTGTGGTTAAGGGGTCAAAGTATTTTCTGAAAAGAGGTACATGAGAAAGCATTTGTGTACATTTGCACCATATATGTGTGTGTAAAATTCTGTATAAGAACACATGCCGTCAGGCACACATCAGCGAAGCTTACCTGTCTAAACAAATAATGTTTAAATGACTCTAAAAATGCTTACTCTGAAGTGGTTCTATTATCAAAAGATTTTAAGATAATAGAAATTTAGACGTTATGTATTAGGGAATCTATGCTTGGCGTAAATTTAGAAATTAAGTTATAAATAAATTCTATTTTAAACAGCGAGAGTTGAGATTTTTTTCTTAAGTACTAAGTATCTTTTTAAATATCTAAATAGATGCAAAGCATAAATTCCTTAAAAAATAAATAACATCTAAATAATGTTGACATCTCAAATTTAGACCTTGGGAGACAGGGCTAATGTAGCTACTGCTACCATTCCCAGCACTAACACTGCCGCCATAGTACTGCTATTAGCTAATATTTCCTTAGAACATACTTTGTTGAAAGCACTGTCAAAAGCTTTATCTACATGAATGTATTCAATACTCATAATACAGCAACTGTCATTAACCTCATCACCATCTCATTCGACACTCACAATATAGCTACCATCCTTATTTCCGTACTAGAGGCCAGAACACTGAGATGAATTCTACTCTACCAAAATATTTAAAACATCATCTGTAATTTAAGGCAAGGGTTAGAAGAATTTGGACTAAAATGAACATGTGCTCTGCTCGTTTATTTTTTATTATGTTAGGGAGTTCTATATGCTGACAACAGTAATCAGCTTGTATCACCAGATACTCAGTAACAATTTAGGGGTCATATTTTCTCAGACTTCAAAGGGAAAGTTTCTGAATATCTAAAAATAAATACATTCCTGTGGCAAGTACTTTGAGTAGCAACTTGCTAAGCACTCTGCACAGCATTGGTATCTTGATAGCAAAACAGTGACAAAATATCACATGGATTTACTGATGTGTGTAAACCACGTACATGCAGTGATGAAGCTTTCACCATGAAAATGCCGTGGATGCAAGAACGTAACTCTCAGCTCCCACTTCCGTGTGCTGATAACTTCCAAACACACTAAACAAAATGGAGAATTTCCCAGGAAACAGAACATTCTGAAAATTTTTATTGGTATTCTTATTGGTGCACATCTTTTTCTTGTATCGTTGTGTCAAAATTGTTTTCATCGTTTCCTGCTGTCTGTTGACTGCCTCAGTGTCATGCAGCAGTCACCGTTTAGAATTGAGCTTGCATTCTTTATGTCCATCCCTATTCTTCTAGAACCAGCCCACCTGCTGTCTGTCAGTGTGTTCTTGACTCATCAAAATTTTAATATTCTTCAAAAAACTAAAACTAGAACTACCTTATGACCCAGCAACTCCACTCCGGGGTGTATATCCAAAAACAAAACCAAAAACACTAGTTCAAAAAGGTACATGCACTCCAGTGTTCGTAGCAGCTTTATTTACAGTTGCCAAGATATGGAAGCAATCTGAGAGTCGACCAACTGATGAATGGATAAAGAAGATGTGCCATAGATGTACCATGGACAGTACTCAGCCGTAGAAGAGAAGGGAAGTTCGCTATTTGCAATGGCATGGATGGACTTGGAGGGCATTATGCTAAGTCAGATAAGTCAGACAGGTAAAGACAAATACTGTATGATATCACTTATATGTGCAATCTAAAAAATGCCACAAACTGATGAATACAACCTTTAAAATTGTGAGCCACTCTGCTGTACACCTGTAATATATAATATTGTACACCAATTATACTTCAGTAAAAAATAGTGTTCTGTTTTACTACATTACAGATAAAAACACTGCCTACCCAAACTCAGAGAAAGTACAGACCTGACAACTTAGTTCTCTTTTCTATTCATCCATCAAAATCTGTCGTTTGGAAAACTACTTTTTCTCTGTCATGGACTACCAGGGACAGAAAGAAAGAAAATCAAATACGTGATCTCATCGTTAAGTCGATTCAAGTAAAATCAGGAGCTTCACTACTTGAGTAACTTTATTACTCAAGACAAATCAGGAGCTTCCTTTTTGACCAGAGCCCTCGTCTCACTATTGTGAATGCACATAAATACACAAAATCCGTATGACACACTGCTTGCTCTCCTGTAAAGGAGAGTGCAAAATTCATTGCAGGGAAAATTAACTTGATTATTAAGTCCACGGGTTTATTTTGGAGTTTCCATCATCCCTCTTTCCACTGCACGGTGGGCAATATATCATTTCATTAAGTCAAGTTAACTGACTCCAACTGTGTGTGAGACTATTTCTCATAGTGGACTAGAACACGTAAATACATAAACACGAAAATATAGTCTTATGGTTTGGGCAAATGAGGACAGAATGGACAGGAAACATCATATAAAGATGAAAAACATTGTATCAAGACTCTTGGGTACTTCAGAGTTGAAAGAGAAGAAAGAGATATTGAAAAATAGTGAGCTGAAAAGGTGGTGTCATAGTTGGAGGAATGAGGAAAGACTGCATTTTATTCCAATTCTTCACCTTACAACAGAAATTTTCATTCCATCTTATTAATGAACACATCCTATATAAGTATATAATTTGAATGTTTCTTTCCTGATAGCACAGTGTAATGAAGACGGAGAACAGACGTCCAGTATAAATTATCTTTGTCTTTGATTAGGTCCACTACCTTATGGTTCTGTCTGCCAACTGGGCTTATGTGAAGGATGCTTGCCGGATGCAGAAGTATGAGGACATCAAGTCGAAGGAGGAGCAGGAGCTTCACGACATCCACTCCACTCGCTCCAAAGAGCGACTCAACGCCTACACATAAGCACCACCTTCCCGTCCCGTCTACCGTTCAAACGCATTGGTGTTTAACTAAGGGCCATCCAACCATCCAACCTTTTGAAAATGAAAATGGAAGTGCTTCTCATCAATGATACGGAGGGTGACTTAGGAATCACCTGAACCCGGCTCTTTGTTGTTTAGCACTTAATTTCCTAATTTGTGAAATTGGTGTAATCAGATCTCTTCTACAAGCTCCTATCCAGCCTTTTTTTCCTTTTTTAAATTTCTCAAACTCATTTAATAATTCTGTGAGATCAAAGAGACTAACATTGGCAAATGCAGAGATTTATTTGATTTTTAACCACTTCCATGTCTTATACGTTACACCTTTTGCATTATTTCTTATGTTTTGAAAAGAAAAATAGCTTTTTATACTTTTTAGTTTTGATTTCGGTAACTAGTTCAACTACAGGTAGCCTTCAAAGGGACCACTGTACATTATGAACAATAGACAGAGATGCTATCATGATGACTCGAAATACAAAAATCTTGTCTGAAGATCAGAGGCCACATTGCTACAGGCCCTGGTTAACATGTTCATCAATCCAAGGTGCAATTTCTAAATTTGTAAGAGTAGGTTAAAAAAAAAGTGCTTCTTATCTTTGTTAACATTGTATTTTTTCTTGATGTACTTAAAAGGCATTTCTCTGTGATGGCTCATGTTTATGTTGTGAGCATGTAGAAACAGCACCGCTCATGCATGGCTAGTTACCTTTTCAAGACTGTGACACCAAGCTTACCTTTTGAAGTTTAGTACAGAGACAATTTTAAAGGAAGTAACTACTGTGGACTATTGGCGAATGATCTCTTTGTGATTTAAACAGTGGCTGGATTGGAACTTTTAATATGCTAATGTGAAACACGAATTACCTTTATGAAGGTGATGTATTAAAAATAAGCACACTAACCCCTGAGACGTTGTTTTGCCTACCTTAAAAAGTTTTAATGGATTGCACCTCTGTAAACTATCCCTCAGATGTGTATGATATATTTGAAAAGGCTTCCATTACTGTAACAGCTTTGCTTGCAGCATTCCAATCTGTGTTGGTTTACCTGTAGTGCTTTTTGAAGTGTGATCGGAGGCCACTGTACTATGTAGCCTCTCGAAGCATAGTGATATATTTGTGTTTTTATTTCAAGTCAGTCATTTTAACGAAATGTTCATTTGTATTCATTTATAAGACGTACCTATATCAAAGGAATTAAAAAAAGCAATCAGTATTATCGGACCAAATTTGGTGTTTGTTTTAACCTTAACTCTTCTTTCGGTTATTTCTAATGCTACAAGAATGCTCTGAAGTGTCTTTTAAAATGATGTAGCCTGACATTCTTGTCAGTGTATAAAGTATAAAAACTAGGTAGTATTGTGCACTGATCTGACCATTGTGAAACCTTTTCTCAGTGTAAGTGCATTTCTAATAAAACTTTATGGAGTGAAACAATCTTTGTACAATGACCAGTCATGCATCACCCATAATTTTACAAGTTCTTGTATTAGGTAGGGGGGTAATACTAGGGTTATCTGTGGCATGATAATGCATTCTGTAGTCTTATTTAATTAATTTGGGGTTTCGCTTCTTTTTTTATTTTCACACTTAGATTGTCTTACTGATTCAGCATTTTCCTGATATATGCAGTATTACAGATATTCAGCAAAAGTATTAATGGGCCTCTTTAAATTCCATATAATAGTGTTTCGGTTCTGTGTCTTAACAGTTTGTGATGATTTTTAAAACTGTCTTTCAAACTTATGTAATGATGTTGATGTTTTTGGCTTTTTTTTTTCTCCTGGTATTAGAGTTTGTATTTTCACAAAGAGTGCTTTGTAGCAGGCATTACAATTAATCTGTTTTGTACATAAATGTGCCAACAGCTTGATGGTGGCGTTTTTGAAATGTAGAACAAAGTGCTTGCAAAATGTAATAAATACTCTTGTGTACTTTGTGTACTTATTATTCGTTTCTGCCGTGTTTTTTGTTGTTGTTTTCTTTTCTTTCTCGTTTTGTTCATTCCTTTCTCCTATGTGTGTCCATTCTTTCCAATGCAGCTGACGCTGTTTTCTTAGGATGCTGATTGCCTCAGTTGAGCTGACCTAACACTTCAAAATTCAGTGAAAATTCTGTGCATGAACTACAGTGTGGAGCTGCTGGGAAGCGGGGAGAGGGCGGAGGGCAGACTAGAGGTCATTTCCTTTAGCAAATGGCGATTCCCAGTGGATGCTCCTTCCTCACCTAATGTTTATTGTTTTGTGTTTTCTTTAGTGCTTCACAAACTAACAGAGAAACAAAAAAGACTAATGCAATTCAGAAAGAAAAATGATTTCTTGGTTCACTTCAAAATATCAAGGTGAGAGCAATGAAATGAAAAATATATGTATTTTCCAGACTTTTTGTTTGTTTTGGATGTAATTTCTTCTGGCCAAACTAGAAGTAATGGTAATTTTAAAATAATAAGAAAGTTATCCAAAAAATTTTTTAATTTATGTAAGGCCTAAGGAGTTGTATTAGTTTTCAGTTATTTATGTATTATTTTGAATGACCACTTGGAAATTTCATAGACTTAGGTTCCTGATGTCTACAACAATTGTAAGCATATCTGGGAAAACGTCTTAGATTCTAAAAAGTCACTTTTCAGACAGTAAGAAAATTAGCCCCTATCCAGGTCTTACAAAATGATAATTCTTGTTTCCAGTATTTATCAAATTCTTAGCATACCAACAAGATAATAAAGAGCTCTATGTAAAGAATAGCAATACAAGCAAAAATTTCACAATATGTGCTTTTCAAAAAACTGATTGTTATAAAAAAAATTCTATTCTTTGAAAACTTAAAAGTCCATATGTCTTTGTAAAAATATAGTTATCTTTAAAGTGAATAATTCCCTTTTGGGAATTTTCCCCTAGTTTATTGGGATATAATTGAAATATAATCCTTTCAGGAACTAAAAAGCTAATGTTGAGACTAAGGAAATTGCTTGTTTTGAGAATAAATGTGTGTCGGCCAGCTGGGACTTGCTGTAGTCAGTTTACTTCTTCATGTTAAAACTTAGGTACAGTCGATTCTGATTGATTCACTCAAAGATCAAGTAAACTTAACTTCTTGTTTTGTTTGTTTTATTTTTGCCTTTTGGACAAAACAAACAATCATTTTAAAGTGTATTTTATTTAAATTACCTGATAGCTGAAATACGCTGAATATGATAAAATTTGAATTAAACTATCCTCCTAAAAGAAACACTCTATTGTGCTTCCTGCAAGGTTTTTTACATGACAGATCGTTTGAAGTCAGTGGAGGCAGGTCTGTGTAAAATGCTACTGGCTCAAATGGAACCATCTTTCTACTGGCTTCCATAAGCCCGGGACCTTGAGTTTCTTCTCTCAAAAGTGAATTTCGTCTGTTTGATCATTTTAGGTTCTTTTGCACTTTTCCATAAAATTCCATCAGGCTTAGAAACTGAAATGACCTTAGAAAATGAAATAAGTTGTGTTATTTAATTTATTAATAAGTGAATTAATGAAATATAGAAAATATTAAATGAAATAATATTAAAATGAAGTAAAATTTTTCTTGGCTATTTCTAACCTGTGGAAACTCTTATAAGTGGAAATACCAAACAAAATGAAACAAATAAACGAACAGGGGGAATGAAAAAACAGGAAAGAGAAGCGATTTTGTAATTTTGCTGTTATCGTTTCAGTAAGCAGAAGAAAGAAAGGAGCAGTGTTATTGGGGGATAATTTTAAATTGAATGGGGGATAATTTTAAAAAGAAAGTCAGAAATACAAAAATCAAAAAGTAGACCAAGAAGTAACAGCCTACCAGATGAAAAAAAGTGCAAAAACCAATGAGACCACGGGTATTATTTCCTTCAGCCTTTTTGCCCTCTACTCCAGGTGTTTGCAAAAACACGCAACTTCCAGGTCTTACAGAATAGAGCACCTTTTGTCCCCTACATAGTGGGGTCGGGGGGTAGACAAGTTGTCTCTGCTTAGTTGCCCAGCATTGCTGCTCTGACTGGAAAGTGGGAACAGTTTTTGACTTTGAGAGAGGTGTTGCAGTCTATTTGCTTTTTTAAAATTTGTTTCAGCAACTATTTCTGTCTCTTGGGGGCCACCTTGATGGGAATGGGACTTCCCCCTACAGATCCAACCCTGTGAGTCAGCCCCTTTGAACCATGTCATGCAGACTGAAAGGGGAAATAATCAAAGGAATGCACCAAACAATGGAGCAGAGGCGCTGCTTTGTGTGTTATTAAGGACACTGATTAAGTGTCTGTAAACACCAGATTTGTTTTGTTAATTTTTCGGTATGTCTTTTCTTGAAAAGATTTACACAAGTTGTCATAAATAAATTAGCATTCCCATTTTGACTGATTTGTTTGTTAGGTGGACATTCCAGTGAAGGTTCATCTGTATGAGCTGATAAAAATATACGTGACAGTGTAATATTAACTCAAGATGGAATGTAATACATTAATAAGTGTGCATATTGTAACTGGTAGAGCAACTTAAAAAAATACGAAGAATAGCTTAAAAGTCCATAGAAATGTAGAAGTAATTACTAAAAATACTAGGCTTAAACAGAAAGAAATAAGGAATATTAGATCAAAGAACCTAAAATATGAATAGGAACCACATTGTAAGATGGTAGACTTAAACCCAAGCAGATTATTACATTAAAAGTAAATTAATTTTCAATTCTAATAAAAAAGCAGAGGTTGTTAGGCTATGAAGAGGAAAGCCCAGTTTTTTGTAACATGTACCTTTTTATAAGAGACGCACATTAACGTAAAGAAAACTTCAGGTGAATAGTGAAACATGGGGAAAGATATACAATGCAAGCATAAAGCATAAGCAAGCTAGTGCTACCATATCAATATCAGAAAATAGACTTAAAACCAGGAAGCATGACCAGTGGCATAGAGAAATATTTCATGGTGATAAAAGTCATTTTTTAAGCATACAAAAACCCTAAATTTGTATGCATCTAATAACAGAGCTTCATATACATGAAACAAAATTGACAGAATGAAAGAGAATGATAGACAAATCACAAACATAGCCAGACAGTATAGCACCCTATCCTCAGCAGTTGATAGAGAAGGTAGAAATCATTTAGCCTGTGGAAGATTACGTATCAACCAAGTTGACTTAATTGACATTTATAAGACATGACTCTAAATTATCATCTAATACATATTCTTTTCAAATGCTCATGGAACTTTCTCCTCGAGAGACTATACACTGGAAATAAGCTTAAGATGTCACTAGTTCTCACTAACTCTATTCAACATTATACTTGATAGAGTCCTAGTCGGTTTCAATATGGCAAGAAAAAGAAAGAAAAGACGCACAGATCAGAAAGGAAGAAATAAAACATCTTTTATTTCTATGTGACATAATACTTAACCTAGAAAATCTGTAGAAGTCTACAGAAAACCTCAACTACAACGAAAAAGTGAGTTTATCAAGGTCATAGGTTATCAGTTATATTTCCATATACTTATTACAAACGTTAGAAGTGAAATTTAAATAGTAACACCATAGCATCATAAAATATGAAATACTTAGGAATACATTTAATAAAAATATAATAAAAATAAATAAAATTAAAATTAAAAAATATAATAAAAGCTACAAAACATTGTAGGAAGAAATTTAAGAAGAACTATAAAGAAAGGATATGCCATGTTTGGGGACAAGAAGACTCAGTGTTCTTATCATGTTTCTGAGCAGAAATTTAAAACCAATTCTAAAATTAATATGGAAATACAATAGATCTATAATTGCCAATATTATTATGGAAATACAATAGATCTATAATTGCCAATACACTTAAAACAGAAAATAAAGTTGGAGCATTTACACTACTTGCTTTCAAGATTTATTTGAAAGCTCTTATAATAAAAATGTGATTTTGGAGTAATAACGGACAACTATCCCAATGGAACGAGATTTGGGATCTTAGAGTAAATTTGTATGTATGTATATAGATCATTGAGGGATGGTTGCCAAAGGTGCCAAAGCAACCCGATGGCAACAATCACGCATGAGAAGTAATCTGAAGTGGATCATAGACTTAGTCATAGAAGCTAAACTTACAAAGCTTCTAGAAGAAAATATAGGTGAATATCTTCCTGGTTTTTGGATAGGCAAAATTTTTTAGACAAAGTATGAAAGTCAAACTACAAGAGGAGCCATTAATGGATTAGATTCTATCAACATTAAAAACTTCAGCTTCTCAAAGGACAAGGAAATGGAAACAAAAGATATGAACTGGAAAAAAAGTACTCATTATGCATATATTTGACAAAAGACAAAGGAAATGTATTCAACAGCTTCTACAAATCAATAAGGAAAGGAAAATCCAATAAAATTCGGCAAAGGACTTGAGCAGAAACTTGACAAAGATGTACAGATGGCCAATAAGCACCGGAAAAGATGCCTGTATCATTAATCATCAGGGAATTTAAATCAAACCCTAAATGTGACACTACACTTACTGGAATAGCTAAAATTAAAATTTTCTAAACACTGTTTTGAAAAGGTGGTGCATCTGCAGTTCTCACAGATTACTGATTAGGATGTAGTTGCAGTCCCTTATGAAGTTGTACATGTGCCTAGATGGTGAACACTCCACTGCTAGATGTTATTTAAGCGAGATGAACTCGTGGGTCCACAAAGAGCCTTGTACGAGATTGTCCGTAGCACATTCATGGATTGAGAGAGAAACAGCCCCAACTGCTGCCAGCGGGGAGGTAGCTGGTCTGACTATTAGAGATTTTTCTCCAGGCGCACATAGACAATTTCAAAGAACAGCAAATCAGAAACAGTCAATCTGTGACCATGAAGGAAGAAGACAAAACCAAGACCATTCCAGAACTGTCTGGGCACAGACAAAAGCAAGAGCTGTCCAAACCAACCCCACAGACAGCCTACTTCTCCCTCTCATAGCTAATTTAAATGGCTGTTGCGTCTTTGCCACCAGACCGCTAATGTCACCATGTCCCCCCTGCCTTGTAGATAAACATTATGAAGGTGCTCAGTCATAGAACTGTCCTCCCTTTCTGACAGCCTCCAATACAACACTGCGCCAAATGTCCCAAACCGAAGGGAGGGGACGTCCTGAGGCGACAGAGTACTCTGGCTCTTTATTGGGATGGTGGTTATACGGGTGCACACGTTTGTCAAATGTCATGAACCTCTGCACTTAAATCTATGAGCTTCACTTCACGCACATGATACATAATGATTCACCTCCCTTCAGAATCAGCTTAAGACGAATGAAAGGTGAAAGAAGAAAAATGCAGACTTCTAAGAACATCCCCCTGGGGTCACATCCCGTCTCTGCCATTGTGATCTTGGAAAAGGTATTCCTCTCTCGTTGTCTCAGTGTCCACACCCGTGAAGCTGAAATCAGAATGAAACAGTGTCTACTTCATAAAGCTTTGCCAAATACTCTATGTGAAGTAGCTGGCAGATGGTGAAACCAAGATATTACTATGTCTTAGTTAATTGTGTCCCTGTAATCATTGGATTTGGGGCTGAGAAGAACTGTAGAGATCATTTTTAAATTTCTGATTTTTAAATTTTAAAGTGAGCTGCCCAAGAGAATATAATAATTTATTAAACAACCTTGTTTACAGCTCAGACTTTCTGTCATCATGATTCACAGGAGTTGAGGGCTGGCTGAAGTGGGTAACATCAAACTGTATCTTCTCTTTGCCTCTGTGACTTCTCCAAGACTTGGGGCTGAGTATTTCACAGTGAGTATGAAGCCCTCTGTAAAAATAAAACTAAAGGCACAACACTACTAAATATATCAAACTGATGACAGCTTGTTCCTTAATTACAACTATTTCACGGACATCTGCCCAAATGACAATTTTAGCAATTTACCATTTTCCCATCTTATTCATGCAAAAAGGGGAATTTATGTGTTTATAATTTATAATCTTATACTAAAATGCAAAAGAGACTCCCATTGCAGTCTTCTTTGTAAAATCAGTGTTTCATATTTCAAACGGCAATTATGTTACATAAAAAATAGGATATCAGTTTTTGAAGGAAAGAATTCCTTCGTCACGTGGCCCTTTCAACAATAATATTCTGTGAAGGAGTTTGCAAGTGATCACAATCAGTAGTGGTTGATCAGTCTACACATGATTGTATACCAAAGAGCATGTCTTTAGTTTTACCTTTTATAACTAGTGTCTTGTATTTAGCCCTTAGTTTCAAGAACATCACAAAGGCATTGGGGAAGTCCTATGTCTTGGACTGAAAACCCTTGTGTACTTAGTGGCCTCCTGATTTCAGATTTTTCATGATAAAGAAATAGCTTAAACCTCAAAACAAAGATTTCCAGTGATGAGTGAATTAAGGTGTGAAGATGAATTAATATGTAATCTGATGTCAGTGTGAGCTCATTTTAAATGGAAGCTTATTTTTTAACCTTTTTAAAATTTTTCACACTTTAAGACGCTGCTGAAAAAACCACTGTTGGAACCCACTGGCAGAGCAGGTCTGCAACCGCCTGTGCTTTGACGTAAACTGATGCTCACTTCTCGTCATTTTAGTCCCGTGGCTCAGCCTCTGCGATCAATGATGTATGTGTGTTTGTGTACTGCCCGCATACTAATACTTTTGGAACCCTTTCAGTTTAAAGGTACTTAGACATTCTTCGCCACTTTGCCGTGGAGGAGAATTCATAGAGTTTTGTAGGAATCTGTAGAATTTATATTCTCAGAAACTGACATCAGTGGCTTTAAACAACCTGCTCTAGGACAGACTTGTAACTGATGTGGGGGTGCAAACCTGAGGTGCCAAATTACTACATTGCTTTATTATATTTTGATTTTTGTCTCATTGTTTTCAGTTAAAATTGTGCTTGAGAGAATGCTTACTGTGGCTTGTTAATTTTCTTTAGTGGACTTCATAGCACTTGAAGGATGAGACCCAACTCGGATGTCATGCAGTCAGGGTAAGCTCACCCTCTGATATAAAGTGTCCATCCCTGGGCCGGTAACTCAACTGCCTAAGGAAGTGACTAGGTCTGTGGTGCATAACAAGAGAGAGATTTTCATGTGTCTGCTGTTTGGCAGAGCTTTGTTTTGGCCGAGAAAACAGCGGGCTATGAGGGAGTATCTGTCTCCTAGCTTCCGGAAAGTGTGTTGGCTCTCCAATTTCGCTTTAAAACGTGTTAACAGTTTGCTTGTTTGATGAGAGATGTGGTCTATAAAAACCGTTGTACGGTTTATGTATGTCTTGATTTTTGTTTTATAAGTTTTCTGACTAGAAGAATTCAGCGACAACTTTCAGCTTTCATTATGTTAATGCAAATCTTTGCGAAGAGGAGAGGGTCCTCTGATGTAGGCATACATACACATACAGAAGGAGAGAGAGTAAAAAGATTCAGTGACTGGCGAGCTGGGTCCGGGAGGGATGAGCAGGCGGAGAGGATTTTTAGGGCAGTGAAACTATCCCATGTGATATTAAAATGGCAGGTACATATCACTTTAAATTTATCCAAACCTCAGAATGTACAGCACCGAAAGTGAACTCTGGAATTTGGGTGACAACGGTGTGTCAGCGGAAGTGCATCGGCTGTAACAAATGCACCATCTGGCGAGGACAGTGGGGGAGACGGTGTGCGTGCTGGGGGTGGTATATGGGGACCTCTACCTTCTACTCAATACTGCTGTGAACCTAAACTGCTCTGAAAATAAAGTCCGTTTTTTACAAAAGTAAAGAGTAATGTAATAGACTGATTAGGGGAGTAAACAAGATTTGAAGTACCCCTAGATTAGTGGTGGTTTTACCTGATTTTTTTCACTCATAATCCTCAGCCTAAGCTCAGTGCAGCCCCAGATTTGGAAGTGGCATCAGCTCCAGGAGGAGACCTCCGGCTCTGGTTTGAGGGGCACGAAAGGGATCTCCTAACACTGTTCATTTTCATTTTCTCTGCGTTCTCATGCCCAAGCTCCCTAGCAAGCCTAGGGTGGGCATAGTGACAGCCGTGACAGTGGCGTCCCTTGTTTGGAGTGAAGGAACGGCTGTCTCAGGAGGATGGTGTGATTGTTTTTTGCATTTTTAACAATATCCTGTACTCCTGTCACTTGGCCTCAGATGCAGATGCAATGACAGAAAAATGTGGGACAAAGTGAGGTAAAGAAATCCCCAGCTTTCTGGCTGGAGGACCAAAAGGAGAGCCTCAGGGAAACTGGTGAGCATCGTGCAGAGAGAGAAGGAGCACCTGCAGAAGGTGACCCAGCACGTTGTCATGAGCATCTAGGCTCATCCCGAGGTGCATATGTGTGGGTCTCATCATAAAGAGGTTTGCAGTAAATCACCGTGGTTTCCAAAACCCGGCGTGGGACGGACTCAGGTCCCAGCTGGTCCCAGGTCTGGGTGGGTGGTTTGGAATGCTGCCTCCTCACAATAAAACCAGAAACATCTTGAAACACAGTATATAAATATCTCTTCACCCAAAATTCATTTTACATTTATGAGGGGTGCTGTTTTTATTTTGGAACTACATTTAGTGATATGCATTTAAAAGGCTGTTGAAACATTACAAACAAACAAATTAACTCATGAAATTGGATTATACAAGGATTACACAAGGATTAAATAGGCACAAAATATTTAACAAGAGATTAAATATTCAAGCCTTTTTAAAAAGATGAAAATCTTGGTTTTGGCTCTGGGTTACATACATGCAGAGGCTAAATGTTCCACATTCAAGCAAACATCTTGGCTTGTTTTCTTATCTTAAATAATATTATGTCAAAATGACTATATAGTTTAGTTTTGAAATGATGGAATCCCCTCTAATGAATGGAAAACAACAAAAGTGAAGACTTCAGGCTTTGTCAAAGTGCATAATCCTGAAATGTTTATCCTCTAGTTACAAGCAAGAGCTAATATGAATCCAATGCTATTTTAAGAAGATGAACTAAAGAAGAAATGTCAACACTGATGGTAATATTCATTAATAGTGGACAAAAATAGTTATCGAACACTCCTGTGGCAGATTAGACACCTCGTGAAATTGGTGATAAAATGTAAAATGAGGTGTGCATTCAATCGAACCCTGAAACGAGCCATGAGGACCTTGGAGTTCATCCCCTTCCTTACCACTAATTTTAGTAGTGAGAGAAGCAACACAGAATATGTAAAAAGTACTAATGTAGGGCCAGTTATGGGAGTACTGAGTTTTGAAATCATCATCTTTATCATCCTAATTGTAACTATATATATGGGGGGGGGTGCTCACTACCATGAGGCACTGCTGAGAGCTTTTGTTTTTGTTTCCCCTTCGCATATGAGAAAACAGACTTAGAGATATTAACTTGTTCTAGGTCCTATAAAATGACGATACTGTATCCAAAACCACAACTGTCTGCTTCCAAATTTTTAATAAGAACTAGGGCTGAAGAGACTCGGGGGATGGTGGAAGAGTGGGGGACAGCCTAACAGGAAGAAAGTGTTATGTTCTAGCGCATTTACTGATCTCTCCAAACTCTATTTTTCCTTCTGTAAAATAGGAAAGTGAATCATCCTTTCGAAAATGAAGCATAACTGTGAGAAATGCGAACTCAAAACAAATGTAATTCAAAAACAGAGTTACAAATAGATTGAACGCCATGATGGAGTAAATGGGACTGGAATTCTTGTCCTGCCGTTAACAACTGGGAAAGCAGACAGAGTGTGAAACGATAGTGTCTCAGCGTTGAGCCACAGGCAGCAGAGCACTGTGATCCCTGACATGAAGGAAACAAGTCAGGTCCACCGTATATTTGCCTCTGCCCACTGTCCGGAAGCCGTGGCACAGGCTCGGGAGAGCCAAGACCGGTTATTCAGTTGAGGAGACAGAGATCGGCGCTTGAGTTAACCAAGGCGGCGTCAGTCTGTGAGGCAGGTTATCTGAGAGGAACAAAGCTTCACAGAAGAAAAGCTCTATCGAGCTGCAGAGGGATGGATGGACGGCTTCCAGTACTGATCTGCAAATGTGTAAGAGGGCACCCCCTGAAGAGGGGGAAACACCAGAAAGCAATGGGACAGGCATTTCCTGAAGCACATGCAGGTCTTAGAATCATCTGTGTTTCCACCTGCCAAAGTAGGAAGACTTTATAATAAACAAGCATTGGGTACGGTCCTCAGCAAAGCTTCACCCCCGTAGCAGGCATCAACTAGCCCTGGACCAAAGGCTGCTTTGGATCAACCTTAAACAAAGCTTAAAAACAAGCCTGATTCAACAGCACAATGTACTACCCTTATCGAGATCATGCAGATCATTCACAGGGGCAGACTATATTATGGGCCATAAAACACATTGCTGTAAATGTAAAAGCAGTGAAATAAATCAAAAAGTGATCTGTGACCACAACAAACTGACCGAGGACTCAATAATAGATATCTGACAAGGTTTCAAAATTTGGAAATAAGATAGCATACTGCTGTGTAACTCCTAGGTCAAAACATATCAAAAATCGGACATATTTTGAACTGAATGCAAATAAAAATATAGCATATCAAAACTTGTGGGATGCAGGTGAAACAGGGTTTATAGCATTAAATCCTCACATTAGAAGACATGAAAAGTCTTCAAGATAAAACTTCTCTGTTGAGAAACTATGAAGAGAAGAAAAAACTCAAACCTTAAGGAAGCAGAAGAAGGCAATAATAACGCAGAGATCAGTGAAATAGAAGAAGAGAGCAAAACAACAGAGAAAAGTCAATGAACTTGGCTCTTTGAATAGATCAGTAAAATTGACATTTATCCAGAAAAACCCCAAAAGAAAAGGGTACAAATTACCAAGATCAGGAAGGAAAATGAGGCCAGTGTGATAGACCCCAGAGGCAAAGTGATAGAAGGATAATGTTTTTTAAAACTCCATGTAAATGAATTTGATAACTGAGATGAAGTGTACATATTCCTTGAAAGACACAGTCTACTAAGAAGTTACTGATAAACTACTTAAGAGGAAGTAGGCAGCCTAAAGAGCCCTATGTCAATTGAGGCAATTAAATTTGTGGTTGCAATCCGTTCCACAAAGCAAACTGAAGACGGCAATTGTTGTAAGAAATAGGTAATGCCAATTTTGCGCAAACTTTTCCCGTTAACGGAAGAGGAGGCCAGCATTGCTCTGGTATCACACTCAATTGCAAACAAAACAGAACAGAACCAAGCAAACATCTCTCATGAAATATAGACGGAAAAATACTGGACAAAATTTTAGCAAAGTTGTATCCAGCAATATGTAAAAAACAGTAAAAATTATGACTAAGTCTGGTTTAGCCCAGGAGCGCAAGGTTTGTTTCACATTTGAAAAATCAAGCATTTCAATTCACCACATTAACATACACACAAAAAAAGAAACATGTAATTACCTTAATTGTTACAGAACAGGCAGTTAACAAAATGCAACACCCATTTGTGATCAAAACACTAAGAAAACCAAGAATAAAGGGGAACTTTGTAAGTAGATAAAGAGGATTTGCAAAAACCCCATAGCAATGATCACACTTCATAGTGAAAAATAAATGTTTTGCACAAAGATCAGGGAAAAGGCAAGAATGTCCTTTATTACCATTTCTTTTCAACATTTTAGTAGAGGCCCTACCCAGTGTACCTTAGTTTATTTTTTTTAAGGCAGTTTTGGGTTCACAGCAAAATTGAGAGTAAGGTACAGAGGTGTCCCATAGACCTCTTGTTCCCACACACGCCCGGGCTCCACATCTCCCACCAGACGGTACATTTGCTACAAATGATGCACCTGCCTGGATACATTATATACAGTTCAGCTTAGAGTTTACTCTTCCTGTTGTAGGCTCTGCGGGTTTGGACAAATGCATAATGACGTGTCTCCATGGTTGTGGTGTCAAATAGAGTATTTTCACTGTCCTAAAATTCTCTGTCCCTGCCCATTTATCCCCCTCCCCCTTCCCCCTGGCAACCACTAATCTTTTTTTTTTTTAACTGTCTTCATAGTTTTGCCTTTTCCAAAATGACATAGAGTTGGAATCATACAGTATGTAGATTCTTCAAATTGGCTCTGTTCACTTAGTAATATGCATTTCAGTTTCCTCGGTGTCTTTTCATGACTTGATGGCTCATTTATTTCTCGCAGTGAATAATATCCCACTGCCTGCATGTACCACAGCCGCCTTGAAAAACAGCTTGGCACGTCCTCAGAAGGTCAAACACAGACTTCCTCTAAGGTCAACAGTTCCACTGCCGAGTGCGTACCCAAGAGAAAGCGAAGCATCTGCTCACACCATCGTATGAATATGAATGTTTATAGCAGCTTTATTCATTATGGTCAAAAATGAGAAACAACCCGGGGAGGGTGCAGCTCAGTGGTAGAGAATGTGCTTAGCATGCACAGGGGCCTGGGTGCAATGCCCAGTGCCTCCGTTAAAATAATAATAATGATAATAAATAAACAAATAAACCTAATTAGATCCTTTCCCTCCTCCCCCCCCCCCCAAAAAATTGAAACAACCAAAATGCCCCTTAATTGATGACTGGATAAATAACTGGGGTCCATTCACTCAATGGAATGCAACTCAGCCAGAAAAAGAGCAAACGACTAATTAATACAGCAACGTGGATGAATCTCAAAAAGCAGTATGTTAAGCCAAAGAAGTTAGTAACAGAAAGATACATTCGATATGAGTCTATTTAGAAGACATTCTAGGACAGGCCAAACTGTAGTGACAGAAACAGACCCATGTTCTGCAGGGCCAGAGATGGGAACATAGTAACTGACTGCAAAGAAGACCTAGAACTTTCTTTCCTTTTGTCAGTGACCTGCCTTGGTCACTGTTTACAAATAAAATTTTATGAGGCGCCTCGTGGCTGGATTGGTTGAAACAGAATGGGCACTGGAATTCGTTTCCCAAGGCTGTTCTTACAACTTGCCACACACTTGGTGGCTTAAAACAATAGAAATCTTTTTCTCATGATTCTGGAAGCCAGAAGTCTGAAATCAAGGTATTTGCAGGGTTGGTTCCTTCTAGAGACTGATGGAGTATCCCTTCCGTGCGCTTGGTGGCTGCCAGCGTCCTCAGTGTTGGTAGAGGCATCTGTCTCTGCCTTCATTGTCACCTTCCCCTCTGGGTGTCCTCCCCTCTTCTCTCTGAAGGACACTTGCCATTGGATTTAGGGCCCGCTCTAACCCCAGGCTTATCTCCCTTCTAGATCCTTACCTTAATTACATTGGCCAAGACGCCATTTCCAAGTAAGATCACATTCACAGGTCCTGGGAAGACATATCTTTCAGGACGTATTTGTCTGCTCAGGCGGCCATAAAAAAAAAAAAAAAATTACCATAGCCTGAGTGCTTAAAAAACAGAAATGCATTTTCTCACAGTTCTGGAGGTCAGAAGATCTTCCAAGGTCAAGGTGCCAAGACGGCCAGATTCTGAAGAGGGCTTTCTTCCTGGCAGTGGAGATGGCCCCTACAGCCGGGTGCCTGCACATGGCAGACGGAGTGCTCTGCTGGCCCTTCTTATAAGGGCACCGTTCGGTCAGGTCAGGGCTCCACCCTGACGGCCTTGTTTAACCTTAATCACTTCCTTAAAGGCCTCATCGCCAGTATAGTCACACGCGGCATTAGGACTTCAAATATGAATTTGGGGGGGCACAGTTTGGTGTGTAGCGGGACCCCGAGGCAACTCACCACACTACTGCTCCTTCATTCTTCCTCTGCGGTCACAGGCAGAGCCTAGACAATTCCCTGGGAAAAGGGAGCAGACAGTATCAACCAACAAAGAGGTCAGTTCCCCCTTTTCCTTCCATGTGTTGTAAAAAATCAATGAACAGAAACCTCAATTAAATAGGATTAGGGCACCAGAAGGGGGAGCTCTCATGCCCTGTGAGTTGCTGACCAGGAAGAAGAAAGACTTCTTTCCTGACAAGGACTCTTCCAAGGAAGAGCCGTGGACTCCCTCCCAACTTCCTTTCCTCCCCGGAAAGGGGGTCTCCTCCCCTTGCTGTGCAGGGCCTTGCCTGTGGCTGGCCACGGTCGCAGACCCCAAATTGCAGTTCTCTGTTGATCCCAAATAAACCATCTTGGCTGGAGAAATATCTAGCCATCTATTTGCTACAAGCCAGCCATCTAATTTCCGACGATTTCCTTTAGACAGAAGGCAGGAATCATCAGGTGCACATTATAAAGATGCAATATAGTAGCTCTGGACATTCTTTTTGTTTGTTTTATTTGTTTGTTTGTTTGCTTTATTCTCCGGGAGAGCCATCTGTGACACAGCATCACAGCAGTCAGTTCCTACCTGTGGTGCACTGACGGCCCGACCCCTTTGCATGGTGCCCTGGCTCTGCCGGAGCCCTGTAGGCGCGATAAAACTGGGTATCCCTGGGCTCGTTAAACTGGGATATGAAGTGTTTTTCCTTTCAGTGGATAACCAACTTAAAAAAAATCACACTACATATACCTCTCAAAGCATTTTCCCAGCAAATAAAAGTTATCAGTTCTTCCTTGAAACGCCTTTTCTTTCAACCGTGTGAGACTGTTTGAAGCGCACAGCCACCTTCAAATGAGCCCCTTGCTCCGTGTGGCCGGTTACGCAGGCCCAGGCACTAACTGGTTAGTTATTTATCTTCACATTGGTAGCTGGTTATTTTTCCAAACATTTTCTTTTGCTCAGTTTCACTAGTCTTTGGTCTCTGTTTTATTACACGGTGGCTACGCACACTTGTCATTATACCAGCACTAATGGGCCTTACGCAGCATCTTGTCAATAACATATTCAAAAATATTCATAACCAAAGAATAAAATACAAGCTGCAAGTCTATTTTAGGCTTCCATGTACCAACCCCGGGAGTCTGTGGCTTTTTCTCCTTATGGTACAGGAAGAGTTATTGTTTGGTTAGGGTGAGCGTTTGTGAGGTAATTCAATTCAGCCTTCAGTGAAAGAAACTAGACATTTTTCACAAAATCATAAACACAATGTGAAGGCAGATTGAAAATTAAATGACTGTGGCGTCTGTTCTCTGCTCGGCTCCGCGGAGCTGCATGTGGAAATGTCCTCGCCCCATCTGCTCCCTCGGCCTGAGTGTCAGATCTGTGCCCGCCAGCGCTCCGTTCACCAGCAAGAGGGAGAAGACGCCTCAGGTGCCAGTGGACACACCCGGTCTCCTCCTGCACCAGCAAAAAGTGCATAGATTAAACGAGGAAACAGCTAGTGTTGGGGAAATGCTTCCGTTTCATCGATTTAAAGTAAAAGGAGAGGTAACTCCTACATATCCTTCTGAGATAAACTGAAATAAATTCTCTTCCAGCAAATATTTGGTGCCCAGGAGCCAAACTACAGCATCATGATATTAACATTTTTTCTTGTACCTATTGCTGAACAAACTGTTTTCAGTCAAGATTTTATAGCGGTTAGAACAGACCACCAGCAAGCAGCCAGCTCGTGAGAATGGTTATGTAATCTCGGCTCACTCCCACAGCCTGGAGCAAGCCATTTTCTTCTAAAAATTTCAATTACTGTATCTAAGAAAGTCAGCTGGTTAGATTTAATTTCTCTATATGTTAAAGTTACAAATGAGCATTTTGTGCGAGACAATTCAGTGTCCTCTGCCTAACTGTGCTATGTGAGTTTCCAGTATTACTAAATTATGGAACATTAAGACTATAATATGTTGTAGTTTAGTTAGATGATTCCTTTTAAGCTTCTTGGAACAAGGGCTGTTTTGAATACAGCTCTGTGTCCCCTCCATGGAACCCAGCACAGTGCTTCAGAGAAAAGTGGGCTGAACGGACCCTCGCTAAATGCATAGATTTTACAGTCGCAGTCGGTAGCTACAGCTTCTCAGAAAAAAAGAGGGACCTTGTTCTAGAACTGGGATTGAAAGAATGATCTCACCCAATGAACTGAAGGATAAATACGCCCAAACTGTAGCCAGTTCACAGCAAAGGAGCCTTGCACATCTAATCTTTAGGACTTTGGTGTGTGTCAAAATCCCCCAATTCTCTGTGGGCCCCTCTTTTCCCTCAAACTGCTGCCTGCACAGATACAGATTTTGTGACGTTCCTTTGTTGACTGCGAGCAGAGGCCTTCGGTCAGTCTCACTTGATGGCATCTTTCGTAGTTGGGATGAAGGCAGAAACGCTGCTCTCCGAAGCTAGGTGTTGGGAGCAAATGTTAGCAAGGAAAAGGTGAACCGCCATCCCTTAGTTGTTATCTGAAGATTCATAACATTTGCAGTCCCAGGAGATATAATGACGTGGATTCACCAACATGCCTTCTTCAAAACGCACTGTCTGCCTTAAGAGACATGACTTGCTCTTGAAATTTCTTTCCCTGTGATGAACTAATTAATCCATACATTGATGCATCCACAAATTCACTGATTTTACCTTGTACATGTGATGGGCAAGACAGTACAGTTCTGCAGAAGTGTCGAGAGATCCAAAAATAGCCACAAAAGAGATAGAAAGGGCTGAATTTACAGTAGACTGAAAACAGGAAAGAAATCCTCAGATGTCTTCATTCTTCCCGTGATGCCGCAGATGGGAAGCCCTTGAGAGCTTACGGTGGTAAGAATGTTTTAAGCAGTTTCTTCCCTTACCTCAGCAATATGCCTTACACCCCCACACATAAATATGCTGATATTTTTAATAACATCTCTGCCTAAAATCATAAAACTTATGGCTGGACAAGTGGTCACATCCAATGAATTGCTGCCCTTCTTACATTTTTCTGTATGTATTATTTTAAATGACATACAATTTCTCAATCACCCTACGGACGGGGAAAATGGCGGAACAGAAAGTCTGTCGCAGAACAAAATTTAAAAGGCAGCGTGAGCTTTTTCAGAGACTTATCGTGTGCTGACATCTAGTGGTTCTGGGAACCATCACTCTGGGACACTTAAATAACACACAGCTTTCCCTGCGCATGCCCTGTGCCTCCAAGTTCAAACACCTCCCTGTGACACGTGGACATGTCTTATTTCTGTGGCCTATTGTGGTCCCTTATACGTTAAACGTCTGCTGGTATTTAAACAGAATGAAAAACTGAAGTGACACGGACGTTTGGAATCAGTTTTACTCCACGTGCTGCCTAAAGCTGGAGAAGGTTCCCCTTTTCCTTCATCACGTTAGTTAACGTGTAGGAGAACACCCTTATAAATGGCCTTGCTTCTCCCTGGTTTAGACCTTTTGTAATCTGAAATAAGCCTCTTGTGAATTAAATTCTTCTGACTCTTTTGAGTGCTCCCCTAAATTTCTCATCTCTGCCTGTCCCCCTACCCCCACGACAGTGGGTGTGTTATACATGCAGAAGGATGGCCTTGTGACAGTTCTCATGACCTTTTTGCTTCGAGTATTTGGCATTTTTCATCTGCTAGAGAGTTTGTGTTTCTGAGGACATACACTGTGTATGCAGCTCTTTTGTCAAATGCATTTTAACTTGATTTCCTTCCCTCCTTCCTTTTCTGTACCTTATAATTTTAGTTCAATACTTGTTCCTAGTACATTTCTCCAAGCCGTATGTATTTTTTTCCCATTGATCAGTATACATAGTAAAAACCTTATTCTGGAAAGAAGACTGCATTGAATGCTTTGGCTTTTTTCTCCCAACCATGTCTTCTCTTCCCGACCCCTCCCTAAAAGCCACTGGTTTAATGAGCTTGCAAAGAGCGTCCTCCACACAGCCCTCCTCCTTTGTGCAATTCACATGCAATTTTTTTTCCCCAAGAGACTGCACAGATGACACTTCTGTGCCAGGAAAATGCAAAATAATCAGCGCGGTGCTCTTAATTCATGAGTTCTGCCAAGTTAAGCTGTCAGATGCCCAGAGATGTGGAGGGGATGGGGCTAGGGGACTGTTGCTGCCGTGGCACTAGAGAGTTTGGTCCCCAGTTTAACACGTAATGGTCTGTAAGATTTGGATGAGAGGCTGGCTTGGATATCTGAGCTCAGAGATAGGACAGCTTGGTAACTTGAGTGAACTGGGATTTGCTAGACCCCTTTAAAGGCAACCATTTCCCGAAAATTATCAAAGCCTTTTGGGAGATGGTTTCAACTGAATCTTACCCAGAGATTCCATAGACTGGAGTCCTCTGTATTGTTTTCAAAACACTTTTACTCGTCTTTAGTTTTTTGTTTTCTGGGTTTTTTTTTTTTTCAAGAAAATTGCTCCTATCATGTTTATATCTTGTCAGTGAAACTCTTTTGCTTTTATAGACTTTGTATAAAATCCAGGAGAAATCAACAGATAGTTTTCTCTGAAGGTTTGTGTTTTAGGCTTCTACCCCAAACCTTGGACTCTAGCTTTGCTGGGGTAGGAGTCACTGTCCCCTTCTTAGCTATTAATGCGGCTCACTTCTGGAAAGCTAAAAATGTCAAGTGCCATCCCAGGCAGCCCCCTTTCTGTCTCTTTCTCAATACGGGCTTTCTCCGTCGGGGTGCCTTGGAGGTGGTGGCTTCTCCAGGGCGCCCAGGGCAAGTCGGAACACCTGCGAGTGGCATTCGCTCTTGCATGTGGGTGGAGGCCCGGGGCCGTTCTCCTGCACATGGGGCTCTTCCTCCCCTGCCACCTCCTCAGTCTCCTCTCAGAATGCAGCGGTCTGGTGCTACTGGAACCCAGTCTCCTAACGCTCAACTCTTCTGGGGCTTAAAATGGGCCTCACGTGTGCTCTACCAACCCTGCTGGAAAGATGCCCCCAAAATGGTGTTACCTCCATGACTCAGGGACTTTGCTCAATTTAATGAGACGACAGCTCACTTGTTTCCTCTGGGAGAGAGGTTATTTCAGTTTTTAGATGTATTATTTTAATTTTGTGTATTATGCTTACTTTCATGTACATTAAAATAGAGAGACAGTCATAACTAACTCTGTCAAACACACGTCCTCATCATCCAGATTTGTCAACTCAAACGTGCCATCTTTCGTCATCTTTGAAGAAATAAAATGGGAAATGCCCTGTCCTGATCAGAATTAACTCTTTACCCTCTTTCTCTCCGCAGAATTAACTGCTACCATGAAAAGAATGGCACCATTCCTACACATGGTTACATTTTACTAGGTACTTAATACATATTCATGTTTATAACACGGTACATAAGTTTATACAGTTTGCTTTTTTCCCCCTCTCAACACTGTTTTAAATATATAGCCATGGTAATAGACAGCTTTATGTAATTAACCGTAAGTATTTTTAACCAGGTTGTTACAAAGCTTTTGTTCATCCTAATCATTGGCACATAAAATTCTTTGTGGGAAATGCTTCCACAGACAAATAACTGCTTATCAAGATTCAGAATGGATTTCATCTTTAGGTACAAAAGAATTGCAAAATATTGTCAAGAAATATTGGGAAGAACCTGGCGTAGCTCTAACAGTAAAAGCGAGATGGCACGATATTTGGCCTGAAAAGGAAAGGATCGTGATTTTTATCACACAAACATGTTTGCATTAATTTCAAATTTTCCCAAAGTGTATTACCATGATATTGTACCCTGTGTTCTCTATGAAACACGTTTGTGCTACTTAGATGAAATTTCTCTTCAGTGACCCCTATTTGTTTTAATTCCAGAGTGTGGCCTAAGGTTACTATTTAATTAACGTTTTCCTAGTCACTCAACTTGTAAAAGGCGATTCTAGATTTAAACTCAAGCAGCTTGGCCCCCAAATGTGCGCTGTTATTCGTACATCATCGTGAAAGGTGACAGGTCACTGTGTCACTCGCTGACGGCGCCAGATGGGCTTGTCCCCTCTTGCTGGGGTCACCTGTGGTCCTGTTGCTGAGCTGTCTGACTCTGGGTGAGCTATATTCTGAGGTCGTGAAAGAGCCCGTGGCCTCTTGGGGCGGGGAAGGACCGCCAGGCCCTGTCAGACCAGCCACTGCGGCACTGACAGGCAGGCGGAGGACCGTCCTTCCGCGTCACTACCGGTAGGGGGAGAACGCCTGTCCTCATTCAGTTTGTTACGTCTTTGGTAACAGCCGTCAAGAGCCTTTTCTGCTGTTGTCTTTTATCATTATTACTATTTTCTCCCAGGATCTCTCCATGATGGTATCACAACAGAAGACGAGGCAGGGTGTGACTGGACGGAGATGTGATGGAAAGTGTGGGACCTGCCACCTGGTGTGAAATTAATATTTTGTAAGGATATAGGTTACATTTATCATTCGATAAACGGTAAGTTTGTTTTGTCATACTAAGTGAAGTCAGCCAGAAAGAGAAAGAAAAATACCGTATGATATCACTTATGTGTGGAATCATTAAAAAGGGCACAAATGAGCTTATTTACAAAACAGAAACACACTCACAGACCTAGAAAACAAACTTATGGTTACCGAGGAGAAAGTGGGTGGGAAGGGATAAATTGGGAGTTCGAGATTTGCAAATATTAACTACTACATATAAAACAGGAAGTTTCCACTGTATAGCACAGGGAACTATATTCAGTATCCTGTAGTAACCCATAATGAAAAAGAATATGAAAACGAAGATATGTATGCATATGTATGACTGAACTATTATGACATACACCTGTGCTATACAGAAGAAACTCATCAAAAATCTGTCAGACATGAAAATCACAGAGCTCCTAAAGAATTCGTAAGATCACATGCATCCCCCCTAAATACTCTCTCGTGTAATAAACTTGGGCCTCTTTCTGTTGAGTTTGCTAGCCAGATTATGCATATGTCTATGTAGAAACACAAAGTTTACATTAAAAATGGTGGAGCATTTTAGTTATGATTTTCATTTTTGATACTTACACTTTTCCCTCTTATCTCTGGTGTAGCCCAGGTGATTTAACAGCGTTCAGGCACAGGAATCAAAAGAAACGCCTTTTCCAGAACAGTGTCTTTAGTGTGGTGAAGGCAAAAGGCAGATTTCCAGGAGGAGGAAGACGACGGAGGCAGGACCGGGAAAACACTCCGTTCAGGTCTCCTCTGAGCTCCTGTAACAGTGCCTTAAAACAGCTCTGTAGATATTCTTGGAGTTAGGGATCAAGCCAACATTTTCTTTCTCGAGTTCCCTTACCACAAAAGGTTTTGAAATGCCAGCCTAAACTTCTTTTTATTATATCTTGAAATCTACCTTCGGAAACTAGCAGAACCCTTCACTCCTAAAGGTCACGGTCTCTCACTTTTCCAATGCAGTGGCAAGCGCCCCCCAACGTGACTCTGTAGACTTGCTCGTTTTGCACAGCCCACTGTCACCACCCCTCCCCGCATCCACGGTGACGCTCCAAATGATGGCGTATGCTCCAACTCTGGCATTTTCTTTCTATTTCTCAGTGCCTGAGCACGGACATTTCACCATGCTACCCGTTGTTCGGTATTGTTATGGTCTGAAAGGCTGTGTGCCCCCAGGTCCATACACTGCAATCTAACCCCTCATGCGACGGTATCTGGAGGTGGGGCTTTCGGGAAGTAGTTGGTTCATGAGAGGTGAGCTCACCCTTTTTGCACCAGGTAAGGATACAATGAGAAGACCGCCATTCGCGAACCAGGAGGTGGGCTCTCAGTGGACACGAGATCCGCCCGTACCTTCATCGCGGACTTAGCCTCCAGAACTGTGAGAAATACATGCATGTTGGGTTGTTTTAAGTCACCTTGGTTTTTTTTTTTTTCCTTTTCCGTTTCCTTTTCCTCTTTCTGCTCTTCTTTCCTCTTCCTTCTTCGCCTTCTGACAAGCCATGTCGTTTTAGTCGCCACAGTTACCACTGGGCTGGGCAGATGAGGGGGAAAGGGCAGAGTGCGGTGGGTTCTGGCCGGAGGGTCCAAGGATCGCCAGGTGCTGGAGGTGCAGCTCCGGGCACGGCCGCCAGGCGGCGCCGCCGCGCGGCCGCTCCGAAGCGCAGGGGCCGCTGGGAGCGGGGCCGCCGGCGACTCCCGGGGCTCCAGCCCCGCCCCCCCCCCACCTCAGGGCGGGCGCGCCCGCGAAGCCCGGACCTCGGCCTCAGAGGGCTTCGCTCCGTCCGGGCAGCCCACCGTCTGCCGGGGGCACCGAGGACTGGCCCAGCACCGCCCGCCGGGCCCGGGGTCGCCCGAGGTGGGCGTCCAGCTGCCCCGCGGGACCGACGGGGGACGTGAGTGCCGCCGCCCGGCCCCCCAGGTAGGCCGCGCCGCCCCGGCCCGCGCCCGTCCGGGGCCCTGCGGCGGGGACTCGCCTCCGGGGACCCGAGGACCCGGGGGAAGGGGCCTCGGAGCCCCGCGGGCGGGGACGCGGGAGCGGACGGCAGGGTCGGGCTCAGTGTCCGCAGCCCGCAGTGTCCCCTTGTGCGAGCGAGGCCAGGCCCGCGGTGTCCCCTTGTGTGGGCGAGGCCTGGCATGTGGTGTCCCTGAGTGCGTGAGGCCAGGCCCGCGGTGTCCCCGTGTGCGTGAGGCCGGCCCGCGGTGTCCCCGTGTGCATCTGAGGCCTGGCCTGCGGTGTCCCTGTGTGCATCTGAGCCCTGGCCTGCGGTGTCCCCACGTGCAGCAGAGGCCTGGCCCGCGGTGTCCCCGTGTGCTGACGAGACCTAGCCTGCCATGCAGGTGCATTCTGAGCCCCCTGCATGGAGAGACAGGTGCATCCCTTGGGGAGGGAGGGGGGCGGGTGGGAAGAGGGGAGTCCCTCCTCGACCTTTGATCGACTTCACAGGGAGGAGGGGAGGAGGGAGGGGGCCCCCCGCCGCCGCCGCCGACTGTCCAGATGCCTGTTCTTTGTAAGCGTGGAGCACGTGTCATTGCATACATCCCCGAATCCCTGATGCCAGTATATTTGGGCAGAATATATGACATATTATATGCACACATATGAACATCATTATGCATATATATTAATTTATATGAAAATATCCAATATAGTAATATAGTGTATAATAATATACGTACCTACACATATATAGTATATAATTATGTATACACATAATTACTAACTATATATAAATTAAGTTATATATAAATTATAATTTATAAGATTAATGTTCAATATCAATACATTATAATGTATAATGTGTATATATAATACACATTAATAAACCTTATATTTAATATCAGTCTCATTAACACCATCACCATACTGATACCTGCCATCCATGTATTACCACTATTTACATAGTATATGTAAAATCTCATAGGTACAAATATATATTTATAATTTTATATTACCTTGTATAATATATTTAAAGTACTATTGTATACCTATATATGTATTACATTTATATGTTTGATATATTTTATATTTGTATAATTTACATACAGTAATTATATATTTAAATATAATTATACATGACATACATTATTAGTCCTACTGTTCACATGTGACAGTTTTATTCAGTCTTTCAGAGAACTAATAATTACTTTATTATGAATTCCAAAATCTCTTCTAGCATACTGCTGATACGGAATTCAGAAAAGCATTTAACTACCTTAAGACACACTTGCCTTATTTCTCAAGAGAATCATATCTCATTCATAATGTTAAGGACTCAATGGAACAATAGATACAAGACACAGTGCATAGTGCCTGATAGACAGTGAGAGGTAAAATTTAGCCCTAAGTATTATTGTATTTATGATGAAAATTCTTATTTGTATTCTTTTAGTTGTATTGCTTAGTTTTCTTTTGGCAAAATTGAAGCAATTTCTACTTCTGCTAGCAGTGTATGAGGATGCCAGCCTTTTGGTATTTCAATAGGGGATGACAAAATCAGAATGTTTCTTATCATGTGTGTCCTCCTGGTTGGAGAAAACGACATGAGAAGCCCTCACCATGCTTCCACATGGATCTCACTGGCCAGACTGTGTGGCTGTCCCGTGCCTGAACCACCTGCAGCTCAGGGAGCAGGACAGGCACGATTACCTATGTAGGATCCTTCCTGCCTCTCTCTTCCTGTCCAGATGAGGTTGAGGTTCTGAGGTCTCTCCTTGTAGGGCATATGAGCATTCTGAAGAAGGTGAAGGAACTGCAGTGGTCACACCTGTACCTAGGGAGGGCTCTTGAGCTGTTTTCATGGTCCAGGTGAGAGAGAAGACAGGGTCCTGCCAGTGGAAGTGATGGTTAAAGAATCCCTGCAGAGTGTGGACTTGGAGTCACAGAGTTTGGGGACCACTTGGATGTGGGGAGAGGCCAGAAGAGAAGGAAGCCAGATGAGGGCCAGATCTCTGTTTCTGACATTGAGGAAGGTCATGGTGACATTCAGCTACATGAAAAAGAGTAGTTTTGGGAGAATGAGGTTAGCTTAGTTTGGACCATATAAAGTTTGAATTGTCTTTGGATGTCCAAATGGAGGTATCCAACACATGGTGTGCCCGTGAGCTACCACACCAGAGCCCAGTCTGGGCTTGTGACACAGGTATTTGGTAGTCATTGTCCATAAAAAGTAGGTGAAACCATTCAAGTGGATGAGATTGTTCAGGAAAATGCCACATAGGAAGCAATAAATACAGTGACATAAATTGTAAAAATATATAAAGCCATGACCACTCTTCTTTTTTTAATAACTCTAGATATTTTTAGAGATTTGATAGATTGAACAGGTTAAACATTATGTGTTCCTCTCAAAACGTTCGTAATTCAACCTCTCTATAAAATGTAATATTTTGTTTTTTCCATTTTCCTAAATATAGCTCATCATGGTTCCTGAGCAGAGTGGGGCATATTTTTTCTGTTTATGCTTTTCTGTGACTGTTTCCCTGTCCTCGGGTTTTCACTTATTTTGATTAAATAATATCATAGGTTTTAGCCTTCTTGTTGTATCTAGAATGTGCCAACCTTATCCTGTCTTCGAGATTTTGAAGTGGTTTCTGATGTAGAGACTTTTCCTCTAGAGATTTGTGGAGTTAATTCTCTTTCCTCCTTTAGGTCTTCACTCAAGTAACACCTTCTCAATCAGGCCTCCTCTGATTACCTTTTTTAAAATTGCAGCCCTGCCCAGGATTTCCGAATAATCCTTCGCCAGCTATAGTATTTTCATCTTTCCTTCCCAAAGCCCTTGGCAGCTTATAGCAAATGGGCACATTTACCTTTATTATTTGTATTCACTATGTCCTATCTCATCCTCCTACATTATGAGCTCCAACAAGGCAGGGAGTTTGTCTGTTTTATTTACTGATATATTCCAAGGACTCTCAGCTCCCCCTGACATATATCAGGCACTCAAGACATCATCACAATGAATGAATAAGTAAAATATGTCAGAATGTACAGCACATCACCTGGAACCAGACTGGCTTGAAGGAAATATTTGTCAAAAGCCCTGAAACAAAGCAAACAAAGCATGTGGCAAAATCATTAATGAGATCGTCCAGTGGCGGGATGGCTGGGGTCTGACAGGGCATCTGATGGTACTGAGGAATCACTGTGAAAGTTTCAGTGTGACAACAGGATTGTGGTGGTGTTTGATAAAAGAATGCTTACCTTTTAGAAAAAATATACTGAAATATTTATCAATGGAATCACAGTCTTTGTGAGTTGCCTCACAGTATTGTCGGGGGAAAGATAGCAGGTGAGATCTTGGCTGAGACACATGCGCCACAAGTTGGTGCTGGTTGTCACTGATGATGGGTACATGGGGCTTCATTGTGCTGTTGCCTCTACTTTTGTGAATGTTGGGTGCTTTTCAAAATAAAAAATAATAAAAGGCTAAAAATATTAAATAAATCACCTACCTTCTGATAGGATAAAGAGATGTTCTTGGGAATGTAAATTGTGGTCTTTCTTTGACTACTCAGAAACTTCATACCTCAGAGTGATTGTGAACCCTAGTTTGACTCTGTATAAATGTAGATTAACAGTTCTGTCTGAGGGGGTGGGTGTAGCATCATAGGAAGAGAGGAGTCTTCACTAGCAAACCACAGTTCCTTAATCGTCAAAGTTTTGTACGTGACTGAAAACTAAAAGCCCTTCTGAGAACTCCCTGGAGGTGTGCAGTTGAGCTCAAGCCCTCGTGGCCTTCAGGAAAGGGCAGTGAGGCGTTACAGCCCTGGGAAGGAGGGTGACGTTGCAGTCAGAAGTCACGGAGCATCAAAAACCTACCTGAAGTGGGCACTGAAGGCACACTCTCGAAAGAGGTCACTCTATTTTTTACAATAAAATGTTTAGGTTTTATAAAGGGGAGTTATTTGTCGAGAAGAGTATTGAGAATCGCTAAATGGTCACAGTGTTTCTTCACAGCAGTAAACCAGCAAAATATTCTTTTTGTTAATTGATGCTTTCTCTGTTCAGGTACTGACACATTCCTGCTGGTCTTCAGCCCCTCACTCTGCCTCCCTTTCGTTTTCGTCTCTTTGCAGTGGTCTGCCGTGCAGTTACAGCCCTGACGGATCATCCCAAATTATTTCCTCTTGTCAGATTCCAATTTTCTACCTTCCCCTCCTTACATCTCCTCCCACCCCTGACATGTTCTGTATTTCCTCTGTGTTTTGCCTTTGCATTTCCTTTGTACTGTCTGTGTGTCTATTAACTTATGTTGGGCATAATTATATCTTCATTTTTGCAGCTATGGCTAATTTTTTAATCTTTCTGTGACGAATGTAAAAAATGGGCTTATTACATAAATGGGCTTTTTTACTCTTAGAGAGACTGTTTGGATCTCAAAATAAGTCACAAAAAAATAGTATCAGGGTAGATTTGAAATCAATTATTTATTTATTTATATTGACAATGGATAATAGAAACTGATAATAATGCTGTCAATGTTTAAAATATATTGTAATGTTTTTAAATGCAAAGAAGTTTCCTTCTGATGCTTTTCCTAGTTTTATTTTATTTTATTCTTAAGGGGCTCTTGATATTCCGAGTAGACAACAGGCGTTGGAATTGGCAGCATGATCCACCATTGGCGACAGCATTTCCACCTTCTTTTGCAGCTGCCAAGTATATCCTCGGTTGGTTTGCAGTTGTTTCTTCTGCATGTTCCAGACAGATTGAGACAGTGGTTTACGGCAGAAGACAGACCACTTCTTACTGCAGAAGAAGAGCCAGGAAGACCTTTAGTCCCTGAGTAGAATGTACATCTGCAAACTGAAGTGTGAGGAGGGGAGGGTTCTAGGACGCACGTTTCTACCTGGAGGAAAGAAGCTGGAGGACAGGTCTGGGTGTTGCTCCTTCACATGCACTGACTTGCCTTTTCGCCCAGTGGCCCAGCTGCCGTCAGACCTCTCCCTCCTTTTCTTACATGTTTTTGACATTGCTCATTTAAGCAAAATAACTTTGGTAAGCCTCAAAGTGAAACAGCAAGGGGACGGACAAAGTGTGTGTTCTACATGCACCAATGTCTTTATTATTTTACTCCTTTATATGGATCTTCAGCTTACACTTGTCAAGTGTCTTCTATTCCACCAGGCATTTTCCTTTGTACTAGTAATAGAGCAGTGAAACGGGAGAAGTGATTCTTGTTCTCACATCACTTGTATTCAGTGAGGAAAATCTGACCATACAAAAATAAATGATAAGGTGGTTTCAGAAAGTGGTAAGTGTTTAAAACAGAATAAAACAATAATGGACCACAATAATGGATTGCCTGGAGGATGGAGTTGATAAAATGGACCCAGAAAGGCATTCTGAGGGTGTAGCATTTGAATGATGAGAAAGAAATAGAAAAGCACGTTTCCGTGTGAGGGAATTATAGGCATTAGAATAGCAGGAGCAAGGTCCCTTGCTTAGTTTATTTGAAGAAGAGAAAGACATGTGGGGCTGGAGCATATTGGGGAAAAATAATTTTCATAAGAAATGAGGTGACATTACTTAAGCAGGATGAAGGTCATTTTCAGCTTGCAGGTCATAGTAAGCGTTCAGATTCATGTATCTAATGATGCAGTTGCCATATGTCAGCTCCCTTCAGAATCTATATGCTCGTCTTCTTTTAAAATGCTTAGCATTTCACTTTTTCACCTCCTCTTTCCTCTTATCCATTTAGGTAAGGGATCGGGGGAGGGTTCAGGGGAAAGACCCTGTGGATACTCAGTTGTAGTGTTAGTTCATTACAAAGTAATAGAGAAATCTCTCCATTTCTTCACTGCTCAGTCAGCTCAGAAAGAAAGAGAAGTTATTTTTTCTTCCCAAATTTAGATAATGACCCACCCAACTCAGTGGACAAAGAAGCCTTCCTTCATCAAGGGCTGTGTCAGTCAGAGGAGAAATCACTCTGGAGACATTCTAAATGGTCATTTCAGTTGTGTCTAAAATGCAAAGTGGATTAGAGAGCTGAAAAGTAGCCATTGTGTCCAGACCATTATTTCCTCCAGATAACTTACATGATAGCAAAGTTAATTTAATAGGACACTCTCTGATGGTAGAGCTGACGCTCAAAATAAAATGTTCCTCCAGTAGAAAAGCCACCTAAACCAGGAGTTAGGAAGCAGACAGTTAATAGCTTCCCTTTGGACTTATCTGTGTGTTGAGAGTTTGCATAGTGTCAAGGTTTTACCACTCAAAAATAATTCAACTCTGCTTAATAATGGATGGATTCTATTAAATAAGATAGTTTTTTAATGTCATCACATTACATTTATTTATATTTGCCTGTTGAGGCCATTCCTAGCTAAGAATGATGTCAATATTTTTAGATTAAAATTTGGTGATCATGTTCCTGTTTACTGCAACAGAATGACATAGACAATATACCCTCTTGATCAAGTAGCTTAAATATGTTATTTGAAGGGGAGAATGGAAAAGAAAATCAGCATTGACACCGGATGAACATTATTTTTTAAGTAGGAAGAGAAGAGACGAGTATTCACTTAACCAAGTTAAAGTTTGTCTGAACTCAAAAGTCCATGTGGTATTTCCTAGTAAAGCACTAAGCCTCAATCCCATGAAAATCAGAAGGAAAAGAAGCATGTCTCCAGTCAGTACGACACCAACAGAGCTGTGAGCTTTTTGAGCTGTGAGTCATGAGAAGGAAAGTCAGTGAGGACTTGAGCCTACTGTTTTCATCTCCTTCTTATCTCCCCAGATGCCATTGGGATGATGTAAGTAGCATTTTAGAAAACTCTCCAGGGGTGCCAGCCATCCCAGGGTACCGTCAATGCATCAGAAACTGAGAAATAACTGAGAGATACAACCAAATGTGATCAGATTGAAGGAATGATTTAGGCTTTGAGCAAGATTACAGATGACTGCGGTTATGGAACAAAGGGATTCTAGAGAAAAATCTTTGAAATATTTCTATTTTTGAAAAGGGTAGGGCAGTTTCCTAAAATACCCCCGTTTTCAAGGAAAAAAGTCTGTAAACTGAAGCTTGGGCAATGGGCCCTCTGCGTTGGTCGGCTGGGTGGGTGCAGGGTTTCCCGGAGGTCAGTGCTGTTACATCAGTCCTAACAGGGTACTGACTCTTGGGTTTGCCACAATATCAGTTTGTTAAGGCTGAAACGGAGCACTAAGATGAAGAAGGGAGGGGTTTTCACAGCTGTAGCTTTGGATGGTAGCAGAGACATGTTCTCAATTGAGATGGTAGGAAAACGGCAGAAGATGGTCAAGAAGGGAAGACACCACGAGTACAAGGTAATGGAATCAGTAACATTATTTGGACCCTCAAGGACTGAAGGGATTGGAATTGCCCATGTGAACAAAGAATTATTTTCTTGCCTTGTCAAAGAGAACAATCTGGATAATTTATAAATCATACTTTTTAAAAACCCTCAGAGATCTGAGTTCTCAATGAAAGTTAATTAAAATGTAAAGTCATAAGGACCTCCTAAAAGGGAGGGGGAGTGACCTCACCAAGATGGATGTAGATTGTTTGTCTTACAGTCTTTCAGGTACCCCTCAGAGGTCCTACGTTTATTCTTAGAAGAACATGCTGACTTCAGTTTCCAGGCTACCTTCAGTTTCTTCTGAAGTTTTACAGACCCTTCTTTTTAAAGGCCTGGAAAATGACAAAATGAGTCACACTTCTTGTTATCCTCCTGTGAAATAACACAAATGAAGAAAAGGAGCAACTTCCACTCTTTTGTGCTACAAATTACTGACTGAGCCTACATACATTTCACCAGAAGCTGTGTCACTGGGTCAGGGAAGGACAACATCGCCTGTGAGCAGGAACCACATTTTCTTCCGGGTGAGAATTCATTTACTCACCAATAATTTTGACCTTCAAAATAATGGTTTGGGGTTACTCCAGCACACTGTCACACATGGGGCGCAGGTGCTTGTAGGCAGTGGACATGATAAATCCAGTGAAGTTTCCTGGGAGATACATTTCCATGGACAGATTATATATGTCTCCACGAAAACTTAGGACCACCCCATTGCCCTTACTCCCCTCTGCCCCGGCTCTTAATAGCCACAATTCTACTCAATATTTCTGTGAGTTTGACTTTTTTAGAGTTCACACACGAGTGAAATCTTGCAGTCTCTCTTTCTCTAGCTGACGTATTTCACTTAGCGTGACGTCCCCACATTCATTCATGTTGCTGCAAATACGGATGTGTATCAGATCACATTGTGCGCCCCAAAGATATGTGCATTTTGTCAGCCACACCTCAGTAAAGCTGGAAGAAAAAAGTTGTTTAAAAAAGCCTTATGCCCTTATTTCAGTTACAGCATTACCGTCTCTGATGGCATGTGGCTTCTTGAAAGTTGTGCTGCTGTTAGTTCGCTTGGTTTGACGTTAATCAGTCCAGTGCTTTTCTGAATTCTCTGACAGATTTTAGTCATTTTTCTCCACTTGCTCAGTACGTGTGGCGTTTTTGGATGGTCTGTCACTTGCCTTCTCTTCTTTTTTCCTTCTTTTATTCGCTCTTATTCTCTCATCTGCGTTTTTCCATTTTCTCAGTTTTGTCTTCTGTTTTCATACTGTTTGCTCCCCCCACTTACTCCTGAAGATTTAGACACGTCGAGGATGATGATATGACCCCTGCAACAATTTCTCATCTGATTCTCAGGCCCCTATTTTTAATATTACCCATCCACCTGAGAGATAGCGTAGGTTCCTAAAACTCAAGATTTTGAACGTGGACCTAATTTTGTTCCTGTCTGAACCTCAAAAACAAAGATAGATGAATTCAAACATTCTCCTTACCATGTTTCCTCTCTCGGTAAATGTCCTTTTCCTTTATTCAGAAACCCAGTGCATTCATTTATCCATCAGATATGGTTAGTTAATTGTAGCTCCTCCATGTTCCTTTCACATGTCACCATCTCTACAACCAGAGTTACTGTCCAGTTGTAATACATCGCAGGTGAATTCCAAGGGTCATTTGCTTCTAGGCTGCCCCTTCAAGTCCATCTTCTTCATTGCCTAAAGAGATGTTTCTAAACTCAAATAAGTTTGTCTATTCCATTATGAGAACCAGACACTGCATAATGTTCCCCCTACCTTAGCCTGTGCCACTGGGGCCCCCCACGGGCTCACTTCTAGATCACAGGCGTGGTCATGTCACCTGACATCACTCTGTGCTGAACACGTGGTCTGCCGCGGTACACCATGCTCGTGACCTCTTGGCTTCTTTACTCATGTTGTTTCATTTGTCCGAAGTTCCCTCCACTCTCTTCTCTACCCTCACATTCACTTTGCAAATTGTTTTTCATTTATAAACATAGAATCATGATTTCTTTCATAAAATCTGTATTGTGTTGTAGGGTTTTTTGTTGTTGTTTAAACTTTAACTACTCTCACAAAAAGAATTAATTCTCTTTCTCTGTAACCTCATGTTTCCAAATAGCCATGCTTTAATTTTTCACTTATTTTGATATAATCTTTTGTTCCATTTTGTCTCATCCCATAAAATGTTAGGACCCTTGTGAGCAGTCACATGGCTTACTTGTGCTTTAGATCTAGAGCTCTGGACAAGTGCCTGGAAGATGACGTATGTCGGATAGAAGATGACTAATAACTTTATTTAAAACAGAATAAACAGATATTTTCAAATGACCATTCAGGGTTGAGAAGTTAGAGGCAAAACTACAAACTGGCAGCCTATTCCACAGATAACTCAGAACAAGGGATCAAAGTGAAAGACGAGGACATTGAAGCAAAGAAAGGAACAGGTGGGCTGTGAGAGCTGGAGCCACCAGAGGGGAAGAAGCATGTGGACCACCCGAGTCTCAGAGCTCCTCCCTGGCCAGGGGGCTTGATGACTGGAGCCCCCCATGGGAGCCTGACTGTTGTCAGTGGCCACTCCCATCAGGAGGAAGTGAATCCACACCGCTTGGCTCAGCCTGTGCTTAGAGCTGTCAGTGAATTTAGTAGAGGATAAAAAACAGCAACACATCAGCAACGTAGAGGCTTCATATTGGAAGCGCCATTAAAGCAGGAGATTCTTCTTCTCTGTTTTAGTCCGAGTCTTAGACAGTCTTAGTTGAGACCACACTGCCCAGTGTGAAGTTTAGAGCAGAGCCTGACAGCTAGCATATTCTCAACAAATCCTTCTTTAATGAAGAAAGAGAATATTTCCAAGTGCACACATCAAGATGGTTTGGTCTAATATGTGTCTTCTTAATGTGTTTGGTCCCACTGATACCAGCTAGTCCAGCATGACCTGCAAACTGTTTGAACTCTTTCTACGTGATTGACGGTGAGCCTCTGCAGCCCCGACTTGTGACCTCCACACACAGGCATGAATCCTTAATTGTGGAATGTGAAGTGATTCTGTGGACCTCTGACATCTCGTCTAAAAACAATGACTTTGAACCTGGTAACTTTTCATGACAGTCATAGTAGCACTAAGGGTTTATGATCGTAGAGTGTCACCTTGTGTGCTGCTGTCTCTCTTTCCCAGCCCAGTTGTCCCCTTCCTACAGAAGCCGTGCGTTACTGTTCCAGCGTGGGATTGCCTCCCAGCATCCTCACCTGGTGGGACGCGGTTTCTGTCGGGGCACCTGTTCTCCGTGACTGCTGTTCAGCACGAGGATCCCTTCCTGGAATGTGGGCCAGCCCTTGGTTTTCTCAGTCACGCCTCCCTGGGGGCCGTGATTCTCTTTCTGAAACCCTGTTCTGGGTCTGTGTCGTTCACACAGAGCGGCCCAGAGGCCAGTTTGGATGAGGCCTCAGTTCCGATACAGTTATGAATGCTTCTTTCCCCTTCCACGAGTGTCTCGTTTGGATAAAAGCAGATGCTCACCCTGCTTCTACAACTGTGGGCAGGCCTCTCCTGTAATGAGAGTTGTGCTCATTATGCTGATTTCTCAACCCGTTCGGGAGACAAATGCCCGTGTGACCGAGTTCCCCAAGTCACACCCTTGGCGCTGATTCCTCTCTGCTGACCTGCTGAGTAGCTGTAGTGAAAGGTGCTGGCGTAACCCAGCCCTTCCAGCTCCATCTGCCTGCAGGTGAGTCGCTGGCCTCACTCGGGCGTCGCAACGTGCACAGTAAGGGTGAAGCAGAACGTGACCTCGGCGGAGGCGGTTTGGCTAACGGCAGAGGAATGTTCTTTCCTGTCTTCCCTCGTTGCAATCCTACTGCAGCTCTTGGTATTCGGTTTATGAATCCATGAGACTGATTCTAGGGTCCTGTCTGAGCTGCCCGACAGCCTTGTGAACTGCAGACCCACATGATCAGCCACCACCTTACCTGGGGATAAGAGAGTCATCAAGAGGAGAGCGGAGAGCAGCACGTGGAGTCTCGTGGATGAGCAGCAGGTGAACGGGAGAGGCATCAGCATGACTGCAGCCCGGGATCTCCGAGCATGGCTGGTCCGTGGCCTTTTATGATGCTCCCTGGGCCTGCGGTTTGTTCATGGTTAGTAGAGCCTAACAAAAGAGTATAACTCAGCCTTCCACAGGAAATCTCCAGGGACAAAGTACACAGTGCGGTGGCAACTCACTGGATGAGAAAGCAGAAGTCAGTGCCATGCATTTCCCACAGGTTCAGGACATCCTCGTTATCAGCTGTGTTCCCTAATGGAAAGGCCCGTGTGGCAGGGGACTGATGACTGGAGCAGTTAGCCAGTGAACACCTGAAGCCTGTGCTCAAGTGCATGCGTGAGCCAGTGAGCTCAGAAGCGGATTCCTCCCACCCCCCCACAGCCCCGCCTTCAGATGAATCTGTCTGTCTGTCTGTCTGTCTGTCTATCCCTACTGGTAATAAACATAATGAGGAATTGAGCAGAAGCAATGACAGGGTTTCATTACAGATCCTCCCTCAAGTCATCAGGAGCTACACAATCACAAGGGGAGAAAGCAAACAGATACCCATGTAGGGTTTTTGTTCATTTATTTGTTTCATCTCATTCTTTATCCAAAGCTTCAGATAATGGTTTACGGCCATCTGATTGTGAGATACGAGTTCAGAAGGAGAAGCCAGCCCACCACTTGTTTGGATGTGAACATAGATGAGTCTGCTGCATCTGCTGATTCACTTGCAGGCGTGCCCTGTCACTTTTGGTTAATGCCTCCCTCCCCTAAGCCAAGGGTGACCTGCCTCATTGCCCTCCTGGCAACAGCAGCCTTCGCTCTGGCAACGTTACCACTAGCCATTTAAAACTATTGCCTGCTGTTTTAAAACTTTTTTTTCCTAATTGTTATTGTAATTCATTTTATACCATTACTGTGCTATTTATTTTTCACATTGGTTGCAATGTAAAAAGAAATATAATCCCCCCTGAGATATTTTGCGTACGGTTACATATATATACATACCAGCGTGTTATATGTTAATTAGGAAATTGGCATTTAAAGTACTTGATACCATATTAAAATCTTGTTGATACTGAAATAGATATCTAAAAGGATCTTGGTGGTATTTGGTGGAATTTGTTAGGGTTATTTGAATATTCTGGTAACTCAATTTTTTATTCGTAATAATAAAATATAGGCCCAGTTACATAAAAATATACATTTTATCGTATTTTTAGAAACACTTTTAAGTTCTGATAAGGAAGAATTTCTGTATTTCCCTGTGTGTTATTAGGGCTCATTTTTTCGCTTAACATTTTTGTGGAAGGTTTTCCCTTTTCCCTCCATCCCCCTTCTCTTAGTTAGGTCACGGATGCATCATGTGTTCTGCCTGGTGGTGGTTCGATTTTCAGTGCTAATTTTAAATTAATTATCTTCCTCAATTCTGTTGTTTATTAGTTGCCAATTGCTGCTTAACAAATTACCATGTAACAAATTACCACAAAACGGAGGCCTAAGGTAGCAAAACAGCTCCTAAGTGTCTTGGTGTGTCTGTGGGTCAGAGTCCTGCTGCCCTGGGTCTGTCCACAGCTGCAGGCGTCCCGAGGGTCAGGGCCAAATGGCGTGCTTCCTGATTCACTCCCGTGACTGCGGCAGGATTCTGCTCCTCGGGCTGGTGGACACTCAGCTCTTATCCGTGTGGGCCTTCCCCAGGGCGTCTCACAATGTGGCAGTGGGTTCTGTCAGAGCAAATGAGGGAAAGGGCAAGAGAAGGGTGAGCAGGATGGGAATCATAGCCACTGAAAGTCTAATGCCAGCTAGTGACAGCCCATGTCCGGTTCCCATGTTATGTCCGTGAGAAGCAGCCACCCAAGGCGAGCGGAGTGCCAGGGCCCGAGTCCAGGGGGAGGGCTTCCTGGGCACCGGACCAGAAGCTACCACAAGTTGGGTTCATAGCTTTTCAGTGGATTTTTTTCTCCTTATTAAAAAATATCATGATCGAATACCAAAAAAAGATTCATGTTTAAACTTGACTAATTTAGGGGCTAGAATTTCCAGAACAATTGTAAGTAATAGTAGCTAACAGAAAATCCTTATTTTAAAACTAGCTTTTTAAAAATTATGCTTTAAAAAAAGCATCAGCTGTTTACAATGTGCTGACTTCTGGTGTATAGCATAGTGATTCAGATATATGTGTGTATATATATATATTCTTTTCATACTCTTTTTCCTCATAGGCCATTACAAGATATTGAATATAGTTCACTGTGCTGTACAGTAGGATCTTGTTATTTATCTATTCTATGTTTAGTAGTTAGTATTGGCAAATCTTGAACTCCCAATTTAACCCTCCACACCCCCTCCTTCCACCCTGGCAACCGTAAGTTTGTATTCTATGTCTGTGAGTCTATTTCTGTTTTGAAAATAAGTTCATTTGTCTCATTTTTTGAGATTCCACATATGAGTGATATCATATGGTATTTTTCTTTCTCTTTGTGGCTTACTTCACTTAGAGTGTCAATCTCCAGGTCCATCTATGTTGGTGCAAATGGCATTATTTAATTCTTTTTTATGGCTGAGTAATATTTCATTGTATAAATATCCAGTCCTTCAAGCTTCTTTATCCAGTCATCTTGTCGAAAGACATTTAGGTTGCTTCCATGTCATGGCCATTGTAAATAGTGCTGCTATGAACATTGGGGTATATGTATCTTTTTGAAGCAGAGTTCCCTCTGGATATATGCCCAGCAGTGGGATTGCTAGATCATAGGATAAGTCTATTTTGAATTTTTGAAGAAATCTCCATACTGTTTTTGATAATGATTGCACCAAATTACATTCCCACCAGCAGTGTAGCAGAGTTCCCTTTTCTCCACACCCTCTCCACCATTTATGGTTTGTGGATTTTCAATGATGGCCATTCTGACTGGTGATCCCTCATTCTAGTTTTGATTTGCATTTCTCTGTAATTAGCCATATTGATCATCTTTTCATGTGCCTATTGGCTATGTTTATGTCCTCATTGCAAAAATGTTTGTTTAGGTCTTCTGCCCATTTGGGGATTTGGGTTGTTTGTTTTTTTGTTATTAAGTTTGTATGACTTGTTTGTATTTTCTGGAAATTAAGCCCTTGTCAGTAGCAACATTTGCAAATATTTTCTCCCATTCTGTAGGTTGCCTTTTAATTTTAATTGTGGTTTCCTTTGCTGTGCAAAAGCTTATAAGTTTAATTAGGCCCCATTTGGTTATTGTTGCTTTTATTTCTGTTTGTCTCAGTACTGCCCTGGGAGAACATTGCTAAGATTTATGTCAGAGAATATTTTGCCTATGTTTTCTTCTAGGAGGTTTATGGTGTCTTGTCTTATGTTTAAGGCTATAAGCCATTTTGAGTTTATTTTTGTTTATGGTGTGAGGGACTGATCCAACTTCATTGATTTACATGTGACTGTCCAGCTTTCCCAATGCAATTTTCTGAAGAGGCTGTCTCTTCTCCATTGTATGTTTCTCCTCCTTTGTCAAAGATTAATTGACTAAATGACTGTAGGTTTATTTCTGGACTCTCTATTCATTCCATTGATCCATATGTCTCCCCCCCCCCCCCCCCGGAACAATGCTGTTTTGAATACTGTAGCTCTGTAGTATTGTCTGAAGTCTGGGAGGGTTATTTCTCCAGCTTCATGCTTTTTCTTCAGTGTTGCTTGGGCAATTCTGAGTCTTTTGTGATTCCATATAAATTTTAGGATTATTTGTTCTAGTTCTGTGAAAAAGGGGTATAGTGGGAAAATATATCAACATAATAAAAACTATTCATGACAAACCCACAGCCGACATAATACTCATGGGTGAAACATTGAACGCCTACCACTAAAATCTGGAACAAGACAAGGATGTCCATTCTCACCGTTTCTATTCAACATAGAATTGGAAGTCCTAGCCATAGCAATCAGACAAGAAAAAGAAAGGAGATCCAAATTGGAAGAGAAGAGGTAAAACTGTCACTATATACAGATGACATGATACTGTATATAGAAAACCCTAAAGACTCCACACAAAAACCGCTAGAGCAGATAAACAAATTTGGCAAGGTAGCAGGATACAAGATTAGTATACAGAAATCTGTTGCATTTCTTCACACTAACAATGAAATATCAGAAAGGAAAGTAAGAAAACAATCCCTTTTATAATCACATCAAAAAATAAAATCCTTAGGAATAAACTTGACCAAGGAGGTGAAAGACTTACAGGCAGAGAACTATAAAATATTGATTAAGGGAATTAAAGATGATTTTAAGAAATGGAAAGCTGTCCCAACCTCCAGGATTAGAAGAATTAATATTGTTAAAATGGCCACACTACTTAAAGCAATTCGCAGACTTGATGTGATCCACAGTAAAACTACTTGTTTATTTCAGCATTGTGCATGGTGCTGATAGTTGCTTTAAAGTATATTTTCAGCAAGGCATATGCACACATATTATTTATTCATATGCATAAATGGAAAATCTTACATCTCAGTCTTTTGTTGTTGTTGTTAAAACAGTTTCTTTTTCATTTCAGTCTCTCTTAGATTAATACTCCGTCTTTAAGAGTTCTTGCCCTGCCCCTGCTGTTCCCCATAATTGTAACTTCTGTTTGCGAGTGGAGGGGCGTGGTGATGATCTTTTGTTATTGGAAGAGAGGAAAACATGGAAATTACATTTATGTTGATACACTATAGAACGCAATCATTTTCAGAATTATCATACAATTTAGTCAAATAAAATTTTACATTTTACATTGTCTTATGTAATAATGTTTTTGACATGCAGGTGTTTCATGTGATCTTGTTGTAAACTCTTTTATAATTTCTTTGACACATTTTAAATCATCTAAGGAAACAGTGTTCCATGGAAAAATACACAGAGCAGTGTGGAACTGGCAATGAACTAAGATTCCTTTGGGCAACGGGATCTGATGCTAATGGGGCCAGAAGTTGGTTAGGCACTGAAAAAGATGGAGAAGCAAAAACTGGAGGGAAATGATATGGAAGAATGAAAAAGGTTAACAAGTACGCTGGAGTGTGAAGAAGTACTTTCCTAGGCTGCGTGCCCGTGAAGTTAAAGCACACCATTCTAAAGGGCAGTTCTGGGAGTGGGCAGATGGCTCAGACCTGTTCGGGGTTTTCCTGGGAGAGCTGTAACGCTCTTGAGGCATTTGTCCTCTTCTGCTCCCTCTGGTTCTCATCACTGTGTCAGAACCTGCAGCAGAGTTTTTCAGCCTGAGCACTGTTGACACTTAGGGCCAGATAATTCTCCGTCTTGAATGTCATTCCTGTCCATTGTCTGAATAAACCCAGGGGACAGTTTGAGTTGTCTGGACGTGTCTGGAACAGAGCCAGACAGGATTCCTTGTCAGTCAGTAGCAGGGCCCATGTTTTACACTTTGGACCCTAAGAGGGGATGATGCAGACTTTTCTGCACGGCTGGACCTCCTCCAGATTTTTATCTGCCCCTGTGTTGGTGCCAAGGCCTCAGAGGTACAGGAAAGTTGTGGGGGTGGAAACTGTGGTTACTCTGGAAGGCCATGTATCTGGGTGGAGAAATCTAGCAAATTCTTGTAAGTGAATTCGATCATGACCTTCAAGCTTGATGAAAAGAACACACAGGCTATTAGAAGGCAGATAAAGGGAGCAGTACAAGCAGAAGACAGCAACAGAATTGATATTTGGGTTTTAAAATTTTTATTTTAAGTCAGACTTACACACAGTAGAATTTTATTCAGTAAAATGTAGTGTACATTTCTGAGTTTTGAAAAATGCATGTAGTTGTATAATCAGTGCCGCAATCCCTGTGCAGAGCAGCTCTGTTACCTGCAGGTTCCCCCCCAACCCTTTTGCCGTCAGCGTCTCCCATTCCCAGCCCCTCATCACCGCTTACTTTTCTGTCCCTATAGTTTACCTTTCCTTCTTCCTTATCTGTTGCTTCTTAAGTCAGCTTTGGTGCTTTGTTGCTTTCAAAGAATTCGCCCATTTTCATTGACCTGCTGAATTTATGGACATAAAGTTATCCCTAATAATGCCTGGTTGTTCACCTGATATCTATGGGATCTGATGTGTGACTGAATTAAGCCAAACTTCAACTAAAACCAAACACAACTGGGCCGTCAGTTAAAATGCCAAAAGTCAGTTTATTATTATTCTCAATTAACAGAGAAAATATAACACTGATGTTAATTTGTTTTTAATAAGTTCAATGTAAACGGAAAATTGGTATTGTTTGAATTTTCTCAGGGAACTACAAACCATTTTCAACTTGAAAGTTAAGAATGGTTTTTACATTTTTTTTAGTGTGATAAATCAAACAAACAAAAAAAAACCCCAAAAAACATTCAAGATTCATGACAGAGGGTGTATATGACTGACAAAGCCTAAAATATTTATCAACTGACTTTTTACAGGAAAAATTTTCCAAGCCCAGCACCCATTAAGCATTCAACAATAATTTACTGTAATCATAATGTTTATTATATATATTTTGTATATATTAAAGTATATCAAAAGGTTTGAGAAATCTTGAATTAATTCAATTCCAGGCTTTCAATAAGCTGATTTTTATAGTGAATGTCCAAGAGTTTGGATTTTGGCATCATGGATTCTCAAATGTGTATAACCATAATCTATGTTTTATGGCCTGCTGATTAACTCTCCTGCAGCAGTAATACTTCTCAGAAAAAACTTAGGAAATTCTGTTGAAAACTTTAGCCAGGAATGTAAACAGTACAGTAAGAGTGATCAACCATGAAGATAATTCACCAAAACTCTCCCAGCAACTATCAGGACACCTAATGGTGAGGGCCCGGCGGGCCCCTGGGCCGAGGATCCCAGCCCCGCCGCACTCAGCATTCGCTGGAGAACTTCACTCTGTGCAAAACACATGGTGTTGCTTGTGAAATTTTCTCTGCCAGTGAGAGCACAGTTCTTAACAGCGTCAGAGAGAGTCTCCTTTCTGTCCAGGCCAAAGCCGGTAGGAAGTGACCATGAGACTCAGTCTCCAGTGGTCTTCTGTTATTCTCCAGTCAGTCACTGGGAGACTCCCTCTGCTGGCTTGGGCCACCTTCCTACGGGGTCTGCTTCCAGCCTCATTTTCCTGTAGCAAATCAGTAAGAGCCTTCTCTGAGTCATTAGTGAGGTGCAGATGGAAAGTTCTCATGGAGCATCGACAGCAGTGGGACACCCCGAAAATCATGGCCTTATCCATCGAGACAGCAGTTTGTAATAGCTCACAGGATGGCAAGCTGCAGACAGAAGCTGCCAGTAAGCCCCGATTCCTGTCCTCAAGAGGCTTATAATCTGGGGTGAATAGCAGACATTTTAATAAGTACCTGAAGTTCTGGTTTGGAAACCGTGTGACCAGGTCCCCGTGGGCTCCTTAGTCATTTCCAAGGGTGCCATGAAATATTTAAAAATTCAAAGGACAGGCAGATGTTGAACATTTCTATAGACTCAGCAAAAACTACTAGCTCAACGTGCTTTGCCGTTTCACCATTAGACCTGCTACCTTCCTTCCAGGGACATCAGACCTTGCTCAGCTGAGATAAATCAAGAACCACCAAGGAAATCAGTGCAGAGCAGAAAATGAGGGTGGCAGTGTCCAACCTGATTCCAAGATTTGAGAAGTCATTCAGTGCCAAGTAAGCACACACCTGCCATTAGTCAGTAATTGGATTATTTAAAAGTTGAAAAGTGTTAATTTTTCTTTTGATTTGTGTGTATTATTTTTCACATGGTTACTCTGTTGTCATAGGGCTCAGGTACGTAAGTTACTTAGACCTAGTAACCAAAACTGTGAGGCATTTCTTTCGGTCCAGGTGCCATGAAAATAATTATGAGGCACTAGAGCTCCGTGAATTGAGACATTTCTGAACTGCAGCAGAATGAGTGAATATTTCCGTGGAGGGATAGTCACGTCTGTTAGAGTCACAAAGGAGACAGGGATTGATCTGGCTGGTGAGATGGGTTTGGAGGGCCCCGGGGGAGGCTAAGGAGAGGTGAGACAACTGGACGATCCGGTGAGGGACGTGTGGGGTCTCACCAGGTGGAAAGTTAAGGAGTGGTAAGAAAAGGTGACTCACTACACTCTGTTGGCAATCATGCCACTTTTGGCCTTTAGTTGGTTTTACCAAAGCATCATTTCTTTGATTCAGTTATTCTCTGAATGTGATGCTTCATTTCCAAGTGTGGCTGACCCTTTCCAGAGTCATCATCCCCCACTCTCCCCAGATGCCTCCCGATACCACGCACCAGCACTAAGATGGACAAGTGTCTTCATTCCCTTGAAAGGCACCCCCAGCCAAATTATTTTTGAGTCTTTTGACTGGTCCCCACAAACCTTCCGTTGTCTTGGTGGCTTGATGGCAGGTGGGGCTGAGAAGCAGTGTCATAAACCTGATTCACAGCCAAAGAGGAGTTATTTAAAGGTCCTCTTGCCTCCCAGAGCTATTCAGATTCTAAAACACAGCTGAATTTCTAATCTATGGTATTTCATTCTCTGCGGAGAAAGCCAGGCTGAGAGGAGGGTTCGTTTTTGTCGGAGATTGTTCAGCTTACTCCCACAGAGGGTCACCTCTGCCCTGGACACTGTATCCTTTTAACCAGCAGAGTTGGGTGAGAGTGACCCTCGTCGCCGTCTTCGGAAGGTATCCTACAGGCAGCCAAGGAGTAAAACGTCTCCAGAGGACTCACAGGGAGCTTGTAGCTTGTGATTCTTTTAACTCTAAAACGTTTCCTCAGTGTGTGATAGCATACTTACCCTGAGTGAGTTTGGTTGTGGAAACCCACGTGCTACATTGTGATTCTCGGGGCCTGTTCCTAAGGAGCTCTTCTATTCCGAAGAAGAATAAAGTAACAGCCGCAGGGATTGAACGGCGGGTTCTAGGATGACACTGGCAAGTGACCAGAGTTCTTGCTTGGCGTTCCCACAGTGCCCTCTCCCTCTTTCCTCTCCACTCCCGAGGATGGTGGGGGGCTGAGCATCGCTCTTGGGATAAATGCAAACACTTGCCCGAGGGCTTGTCATACACAAATTCATTTCATCCTTGCAGCGATCGGTGAAGTGAATACTATGGTCATCCTCATTTTCCAGACTGGGATACTGAGGCACGAAAGGGTCACACCCCTGGCAGGTCTAACAGAGCTGAAATTCGAACGTGGGCTGTCTGGTCTGAAGCCCACATATGTCGTCACCTTGTCACTCTGCCCCCGCCCAGAACCTGAAAGCTACGCTGTGCTGTATAAGCCACTAGTCGCATGTGGCTGTTTAAATTAAAATTAATTAAAAATAAAATGAAACTTCCTTTTCTCAGGCGTACTAGCCACATTTTAAATGTTCGATACCAGACGTGGCCAGTGGCTAGCATGATGGGCGACGCGGAAGTAGGGACTCTCCACTGCTGTAGAAGGCTTTATGGGACGTCGTTGCTCCAGAGTCTACAGTCGAGGCCTTCCCATTTAAACTGGCTGTTATTCTGTAATACTCCTTCCAACACTTACTAAATAACGCATAAGCTAACTGCCAGCTTAAAATAGACCAACGTATTCGTGAAGGGTAATTACCTATTATGTTCCTTCTTCCAGAAAACATACCTGAGTTGTGATGCAAATTTTAATGCCATCCCCCTAGTGTAACTAATGGAGATTGCCTCCTGCTCTGCTTGTGTACCTGGCCAGGCCTGCAGGTGGACCGTGTTGTGGTGGTCTGTTACTGCTCAGGGGGGCAATCCGACATTTCAAGTGATGGCCCGGCTAGGTCTCACCTAGACAAAGACACACACCTTCATGTCAGTGCTTTTGAATTGAAAAATAAGAGACACTTTGAAGTGTTATCAATGTTCCAGTTAATATTTTATGGATAAAACACACTAGCTTCACTTATGGCTTATTTCATTGCAGTTATATTTTTCTATGGTTAATTATTTCAAATTGTATTTTGCATATGTGTCTAGGTTTGAAACCAATAGTTCTTATGTGCATTGGTGTGTCTATGTCTAGAACAGCTTAAGTAATAAATTTAGAAGCCTAAAGGAAGACTGAAATCTCTATACAATCTCAAAGTCAGAAAGAAGGGAAAAGAACTGAGGCTTTGGGAGAAATCGTTTCTCAGAGATGCTAACCAAACTTCACACTTATTAATAAATTAATTGTTATTAATAAATAACAATTCCAACTCTCTCTATCACTCTAAAAAAGTCCTTCCCTTGATATCATTATTTTAATATATTATATCATTAGAAGAGATTGTCTAATGCTAATGAAACATCGGTATTTAAGCTTCATTATCAATCCTGATGAAAATTTCTTTTAAATATTTTCCTAATTTGCTTATTTAATTTCACCTTTCATAGGAAGTCATGAGACATACTTACTAAACAAACAAAGCTTTCGGTGTCAGAAAACAATGGTATTCATAGTAAAAATGTAAACTTTTACTAGAATTGGCTGTGGTTTCTTCTGAAATACCAAGCAGTTGTCTTCCCACACATTCTTTTAATACAAAAATCTATTTTGTTCCATTTTATTTATTTTAAACTGGTAATCTGCACATCTTATAATAAGGTTATCTGACCCAGTACAATGATTTATTTCCTTATGGTATTTTAGCAACAAGCGAACAGTAATAATATCAGTGGCCACCTTTTCTGGGCTTCAACATGTGTGTACCAAGTGCTTTGTGTACACGATCTCATTCGGTCCTTACAACAAGCCCAGTAGTTAGTTTTTTTATTTCACTCATTTATTGGAGAAGAATTTTAAGGCAAATGAAGGTAAATAAATAGTTCAAAGTCACATGACTGGTAAGCAAAGCAACTACAGTTTGACCTTAACCATGACTCCCTCAGGAGCTGCACTCATGAACACCGTTGCGAGACTGTGTGATGTACTGGACGTGCAGATGTGAACAGAGGTGGTTTTTGTCCTCAAGACGTGTATTGTCTTGTGGACAGCTGATACCCATATCAACACCAGGAGCATGAATCCTATGAGTATTAGAAGGTGAGATAACCTGCCTTCTTCTGATTCATTGACCGTAGGCTTTATAGTTGAGGAAACAAATACCTGGAATTTTGTTTATGGGCCAATTTGGCCTCCTTCAAAAGATTTTTTCCATCCTTGTGGAAGTCATGCCATATGACTTTCTTGCCCTTTAATTTTCTTGGCCATAAAGTAGATATTACCCAGAATTATTATTCTGGTGGAAATTATTCCAGCTAGAAAGTGGAATTATCTCATGGTGAATTTGGAAAGAACTACCAGAGCATGTTGAGTCCTTGGCTCTCTGTCTTCCACCAGTGAGCCTCCTTGCAGGAAGCCATCCCGCCAGGGCTAAGGTGGAATAGAGCAAGGCCAGCCTCAGCTAGTGTCGGCAGGACTGGGTGGGGAGTGAGCCTCGTGCTCAGGTGCAGTGGTAGCAGAACCACGGGAGGAGCAGACCTTAACTCGTGTCTCCCAAGTAGGTCTCTCTTACTAATGAAAGTGCCTTTTGTTCAGAGGCAGTTGAGGAAGAAGGTTGATATTCCCCTTTAAATAGTCAAACACTGCTTACTGCCATTTCATGCCCTTATTATTATTCTCATGTTTTAAAATTTTATCCTTATCTTTTTTTAAGAAAGGCATTTTATTTAAACATCTTAGGGGACAAAACTCATCTGTTATTTAATTTAGTCTTGTGGTTCTTAGGAGGCTGGCATGTGCATCAAGAAGAAAACTCCCAGGGATGAGGATGTGAGGACATTTATTTCCAGCTGAGGGGGAAAAACAAGCTGAAGAGGGGTCTGTATAATTTACCCACAGGCTCTGGAGTTCTGAGGTGAACAAGAGTCTGTGAAATTCATCCGTGTGTTCTGGAGTTTGTATGGCTTACAGTTTGCCGTCATCAAGGAGATTTTGATTTGGGAACTGGCGTTGGGTAGGGAAAAAATGTCCACCACTTTCTGCAACACTTTTTTTCATCATTACATATACCAAGGGTGTCTTCTGTGGTGTCACATCCTCCATCACTGCAAAACCCTCTCAAAAAAAGACATTGTTTCTCCCCTGGAATAAGGCCAGTCCTTGCTGCACAGAAAGAGATTGGAAAACATCGTTAATTCACCATCGAATTATTAGTAATGTACATAAAGCAATAAATTTACAGAAGAATGGCTTTGAGATAGAATAAATGAATCACTTATGCAAAAGAAGCAGCTTTTTGGAGGAGAGGTGCTAAGAGTGTGGGACTATGCACATCTTAGGGAGGGCAGGCTGATTTCTAGAAGCTTTTAGAGAGTTGTCCTTATTGGAGGCACTGCCTGTTGAAACGTGTGGGGCGGTCTGTTGTCACCATGACTGGGGAGATGTCCTTGGTATTCGTGGGTAAGGCTCAGGGTTGTTAAATTTCTCACCTGGTGAATTGTCTTGGCCCAAATGCCAATAACACCTTCACTAAGAAAGACTTTCAAAGGAAGCATCCATCCTTCTGTCCCCTGATCTCTGTTTCTAGGGGTTTGACTGTTTCAGGTACTCAAGTAAGTGGAGTCACGCAGCCTTTACCTTCTTTGACTGGCTTGTTTCACTTAACATCACGTCCTCCAGACTCGTCCTCCAGGTTAGCGCTGAAGCAGTTTGTTGTGCACACTGTCTACCTGTCCCACATCTGTCATCGTGGACCCTGGTGCTTTCTGCCTGTGAATTACGCATCCTTCCAACGTTCGGCGATACCTTTTCCTCACCACCTTTGCTGGCCCTGTCTCGCTCGCACTTTGGTATCCTGCTTTAATGGAGTGTGAGTCATGGTGCCTAGAGTAGGAACTACCTTTGGGACGCTAATGCAGAGGATGGCAGAGACTTGGGACAGGACACATTTTCAAGTCCAAGCATGATTATGACTTAGTTCACGTAGAGCCAGATCCGACTTAGCTATGACCTTTGGATCACAGAAATGACCAGATTGAAAAGTTAGGCACTTTGACTTCCTCATTTCTCATGATCGTTATTTCTGCCCTCCATCTGTTTCCACACGGTTGCTGGTGGCTTCTCGGGCTTAATTCCATGCGTTTACCTCAAAAGATGATTATTTCCAGATTAGAAAAGAAAGAAGCTACTCTAAACTTGAAACTCCTTCTTTGGTGGAACCAGGAAGAGAGACTCTGAAGGAAAAATAGTAGAAGTAGTGAAACAAAGGGAAAGACCTGTCAGGCTCGTAGGCTGCCTAGATCCTACAGAGAATCCTGCTTTCAGCATAAACCAAACCCCACTGGGTGCTCAAGATCCTAGTCGTTACCACTTTCCAGTGTAAAGTTTGCTAGCCTTGCCCCCTGCAGACTTAGCATTGGTGCCAAACAATTTACTTTGGCATAATTCCCTGAAATGCATGGCACATTTTCTCGTATAAACTACTGCTCTCACATGGTAGCCTTCTTGCAGTTCCTTCAGCACACTGGTTTCTTTTGAATCAGGAACATTGCGTTGGCTGCTTCCTTTGCCAGGAGTGTTGAGGGCTACTTGCAAGGGATTCACTGAGTAACACTTAGCTTTCAGTTTTTGGCTCAGAAGGCATACCTCAAGGAACTCTTCTCTGATGTTGCAAACTGACAATGACCACATGCTTTGGACACTCATAATAATCTGTTCCTTTTCACTGTACTCATTAAAATTCATAATTATATACTGATTTGTAGTCATTTGACTAACACTGTCTTCGACACTGTGGGAAGACCCTCCTTTTATTTCCCGTTATATCTTGGGCATCTCATGCAGTCCATGTAAAGTAGCAGGTACTCAGTAAGCATTTGTCACCATTGAACGCAGTGAAGTATCCATTGACCCCACACACATTTTCTGTCTCTTATTCCTTCTAAACTTCACTGGCTTCAGCCTGTTTTTGACTATCTGGCCCCCGCTCTTGGATGTGCCATTGCATTCGTGGGAGTCCAGTCTTGTCGTTCCTGTGTTAACGTCTCTTACTCTTCAGCCTAGGTCTCCGGGACTCCTGTTTTCCCATCAGTTGTTTCTGGCCTTCGCTCTGGGACAACCTTTCTTCTCAAATTGTTTCCAACCCTAAGACTGAACCGCGGCTCCATCACTTCCCCCACCATAATGCTGGGTTTCAGCTAGGTCCTTACTTCCAGGAGAACAGTCCCCCCTTAGCCTTGAACAAAAACAAAACAAAACAAAACAGGCCCGTAACCTGGGGTATGACTTCCAGTGGAGACAGTCATTTATGTTGAGTTGAATTTAGCATAGGTGTTGGAGGGCAAGCATGAGCAAAAAGAAAAATTCACTCATCAACTGTGGAGACATAGTTATCTTGAGGCAAGTGCTGTCAGCTGTCTGAGAAGTCATGGCAATTACAAGGTTTTAAGGAACACAGATCAGAAAAATTTAAAGGCTAGCATCAGTAGTAATGCCAGAATATGAGGCTGATTTGACATGCCTACCTGAAACACTGAGGAAGGACAGTGCAGAGGTAAGTGAATTAACATGTTTCAAGGACAATGTAACTTCCCAAAGAAGAAACTTAAAAAATCTCCTAGGGATCTTCAATGTCAAATTAGGGTATTTTGAGGTATAAAGCCTGACAGAAATCAGGGTTACCGTTCTATGGGCACACTCACACCTGTAGATCAGTGGAGATAACACTGACCCAGATTCAAAATACTTGGTTCTACCTACAGTGTTGGCACCACCTGTGTTACCCTAGGGAAGTCATATTCTTTCTGTGGACATGGATTCTCTTATCTGTAAAAAAAATCAAAGAATTAACCTTTAAGTTGCCTTCTAATTTTTAGTCACTAAAATCATATAATTTTACATTAGCTGTCACTGCAGTTGTGTCCCCCCCGGGCTGTGTCTTCTGACAGAACTGACAGCCAAATGAGAATTACATGAACTCCTTCAAGAGGGACAACTACAAGTCGGGCAGATCTCAAGGTATCCATAGATTAGACAAAGATCAAGCAAGTGAGTGTGTTGGATTGTATTTGAAAGAATCTTGTAGATGAATCAAAGAAGAGAGTTACTCAGACTTAATCTATGTTCAATGAACACATTATGCCTTCCCCAAATTTCCTGCTGCCTACTGGTTTTTAATAACTTGATACAATCGGTTTTTGTTGAGCTCCATTTTATGAGCCTAACTTCTGTCCTTCACAAATATTTAGCACCAAATGACTCTACATTGCTCCCTTCCGCTAACCGGGTGTGCCACGGTAGCGGCCGCTATCGCTCTCCTTTTCGGAGACTGGGGCCCTCGTGGAAGCTACTTGCCTCATACCCTGAGCTGCAAGTCACATGTCAGAGCTTCTCCACTTCCACCTCTACCTGAGCTCCTTTTTCTAATCGTGGAGCTCTTGGATCTCATTTTCCGTTGATGGAAATCCTTGTCCTGCTTCACAGTTTTGGCCTCATCAGTTCTGAGACGGATGATCATGTTGGATTTCTGTGTCCCTAAGGGTGTGCACTAGACCCTGAGTTAAGGTGGCCACAGTATAATTGAGCATCCCAGGAGGTCTCCTGAGAAACCTGTCTCTACAGTCGTTCATCATCTTACCTTCTGGGATTATAATGAAAGAGAGGAGGAGAACAGAAAGGAGTGAGCGGAGTCTCATGGTTGAACGCCCAGTACAGAAGTGCGTGATGAGGAGCAGCAGGACACAGGGCCTTTTATTTACTTCTAGGGACTGAGGTTCCTTGTGGTCAGTGAAGCTTAACGAGGAAGAAAATAAAACAGCTTCCGCTGGAATATGTCCAAAGCCTAGAGTCTTTAAATTTGATGACAAATTAACCTAGTCATTGGAAACCAAATGGCTAATCCTTTACTTTTTCTATGGGCTCTCAAAGTTCCCAGACGTCAGTATCTTTGGCCAATCTTTTGAAGGAGCCAAGAAGTGAGGTCACTGAGGGCAAAGTTCTACTTACCCAAGTCCTCTGGATTACAAGGGAACTCGTCCACATGAGGGGTAAAATAACTGCCCAAGGACCATTTCTAAAAGAAAAAACAAGATGTTATATTTTAAGTTATTCCTTAAAAAGAGAGGCTAGCATCACGTATGGACTATGTTCTTAATAGCCTCTGTAAGGTTAAATACACTTAGTTCACTGAAATACACTGAAAACTAAAAGTTCCTCATCTGTTCTCAATCCTTTGTACAACTGTCCCATATGACCAGTTTGGTGAGATTAGAAGAGTTAAATAAAGAGCACACTGTTTCCCCAATAGCCGTCCATTGTCAAAAGGCTATGTATGTCTACAGCTTAGAGAGACCCCTCGCCTTTCCCCTACCCTCCCGTATAGAAGCAAAGCTCTGAACGCCTAAGAATATGCCATTGGCCAAGAATTACTTGACCCAAACCAATTTATCTAAAACTAACTCAGCCACTGATCAATGGCTTAACGACACATTTATCTAAATTCGTTTGTCTTTTTCATTTATAAACGTTCATCTACGTGGTATCAGCTTTTGGGGGGAAACGCTTTAGATACTTTTATGTTTTCTATGATGATGACTTTTGATCATTTACATGTTTATTATCTGATGTGTTTGTTTATTTTATCTATTTTATAGAATTGAGATACAGTTGACAAATAACACTGTGTAACTGCAAGGTGCACAACATGTTGATTTGATACATTTGTGTATTGCAATACAACTGCCACCACAGGGTTAGCTAACACTTCTGTTAGGTCACATGATTTAATTTCTTTCTAATGGTGGGAGCAATTAAGATCTAATTTCTTAGGACTTTAACATTTGTAATACAGTGTTGTTGACTGTAATTGCTGCCGTGCGTTAGATCTCCAGAACTTACTTAGCTACTAGCTGTGGTTTGTACTCTTAAGAACATCTCTTCAACTGATTACCCCAGCCTGTGGTAATCACCATTCTACTCTCTATTCTTACGAGTTTGGCTTTTTTACATTCCACATAAAAGTGATACACAATATTTGTTTTTCTCTGTCTGACTTACCTCATTTGGCATAATGCCCCCAAGGTATATCCATGTTGTTGTAAATGGCAGGATTTCGGTTTTTTCGTGGCTGAGTAATAGTTCATTATATGTATATATTATATGTGTGTTTATTTATATGCCATATCTTCTTTATCCATTACTCCATTGATTGATGGACACTTGGGTTGTTGTGTCTTGACTATTGTCAATAATGCTGGAGTGGACATGCCGATTTGCCTTTGTGATTCTGATTTCATTTCCTTTGTATATATACCCAGAAGTGAGATTGCTGGATCATATAGTAGTTCTATTTTTCCTTTTTTGAGGAACCTCCACACTGTTTTCTGTAATGGCTGAACCATTTTACATTCTACCAGCAGTACACAAAGGTTCCTTTTTCTCCACATCCTTGTCGACATTTGTCATCTCTTGTCTTCTTTTTAAAAAAAATTTTTTTTTAATTGAAGTATTGTCAGTTTACAATGTGTCAATTTCTGGTGTACAGAATAATGGTTCAGTCATACATATACATACGTTCTTCTTCATTATAGGTTACTTCAAGGTATTGAATATAGTTCCCTGTGCTGTACAGAACTTGTTGTGTATGCATTTTATACATAGTAGTTAGTACCTATAAATCTTAAACTCCCAATTTATCCCTTTCCACCCCCTTTCCTCCCTGGTAACCATAAGTTTGTTTTCTATGTCTCTGAGTCTGTTTCTGTTTTATAAATAAGTTCATTTGTGTCTTTTTTTTTTAGCTTCCACATATGAATGATATCATATGGTATTTTTCTTTCTCTTTCTGGCTGATTTCACTTAGAATGACGATCTCCAGATCCACCCATGTTGCTGCAAATAGCATTATTTTGTTCTTTTTATGGCTGAGTAGTATTCCATTGTATAAAAATATCACATCTTCTTTATCCAGTCATCTGATGATGGACATTTAGGTTGTTTCCATGTCTTGCTATTTTAAATAATGCTGCTATGAACACTGGGGTGCATGTATCTTTTCAAATTAGAGCTCCCTCCTGGTATATGTATGCCCAGCAGTGGGATTGCTGGATCATATGGAAAGTCTATTTTTAGTTTTTTGAGAACTCTCCATACTGTTTTCTGTAATGGCTGCACCGAACTGCATTCCCACCAACAGTGTAAGAGGTTCCCTTTCCCCCACAGCCTTTCCAGCAGTAATCGCTTGTGGGCTTTTTAAGGATAGCCATTCTGAAAATAAACTCAAAATGGCTTAAAGACTTAAATGTAAGATGAGATGCTATAAACCTCCTAGAAGAAATCAGAGACAAAACATTCTCTGACAGAAATCTTAGCGATGTTCTGCTAGGGCAGTCTACCCAGGCAATAGAAATAAAAGCAAAAATAAACAAATGGGACCTAATTAAACTTATAAGCTTTTGCACAGCAAAGGAAATCATAAGCAAAACAGAAAAAACAACCACTGGAGAACCGTATGTCCATGAGGCTCTCTTGGTCTGGAGCTGAGATGGCGTGGGGCAATAAGGTCAAAGTGTAACAATTCCTTTACCCGTCTAATGCCATCCTTCTCAGTGTTTGCAGTCCAGAGAATTTCTTCAGACTCAACCCCTGTTCTAGGATTTTTCACAATGGTGTCTTATCTATGGATAGTTGCTAGTTTGTTTCCTTGTGAGGGAGACTGAAGTCAGGAACAACTGACTTGATGACCAAAAATAGGATATTGAAGTCAGCCCTCCAAAGAGAAAGCAGGACTAACTGTCCAGTGGAAAAATGGCTCCTGAAGGCATTTCAGAAACCGTAGGCCATCCCTCCAATCACTTTGCATCCCGGAGTGCAGAGGCCTGGGGGCAGGATGATTTCAAGAGAAAGGCTGCCTGCTGCCTGGTTCCAGCTCAGATTACGGGCTGTCTCCCCGCACATGTGCTCCTCAGCAGCAGCAGGTGCCACTCCAGCAGGCCTTGCGGCGGTGAAAGCTGTGCCCAGCAGCGTGGTGGGCACGTGGCTGTCTCCGCCTAGACCTCGTGCATGCCCTGCAGAGCCACGGTCCCAGGCAGAGAACTACTGCTGCCACCACCGACAGCTCCCCTAGGGCAGTGCCTAGTGGAGGTGTGGGAGCAGGGTGCCCTCAGACTCCAGGCCAGTGGAGCCCCTGGCGTGGAATTATAGGTCAAGAGAACCACAGGTGTGCCACCACAATCCATAGGAACCTGGCCTGGGCTACACCCAGGAAATTGGGGGGTGGGCGGTGCCAAGGCTGCTTGGAGCCTTGAGGGCATCATCCCTGCCCAGAGTGTGTCTGGAATGTAACACTGGCGCCCCAGCCTCTGGACCAGACTCCAGACTTTCATAAAGCTCTCTTCATCCGTGGGTGGTTGTTAAATCAGCCTTTGCGTGAGAAGAGGAGGTCTGAGACCTTCAGTTGTGCAGTTTCACTTCCAGGAATATTCATAATGGTTCCCTCTATTCAGATACTCCTATTCTAGCATTTAAAGTCTGAAGAAAAGAATTGGAAGCATGAAACACACACAGATACACAGTCTCTCCCATGGACGTTAGTCAGCATGTTGAATTACTAAACCAAGTGTGGCGTGTCCAACTGTCAGAATATGCAGGCAGAAAGTCAAAGCCTTGTGTAGATTAAGTATCAGAAGGATATTTTGATTAAAAAAAGATGTTTAAAAAGGGAAGAGACAAGACTTTATTTCTGTACATGATGAACTAAAAGATAGTTGTAGGGAGACAGACAGAAGTAAGGAGATCATCTTACAGCAGGAAAGAGAAAAACGAGAAAAACTATGAAGAATACAGCAGTGTTCCCAGAGGCTTTTGGGACACACCATGAGGTTACTTCTTCTAGGCACCGCGGGGTCTGCTCCTCTGGTTTGGATGTCACTTTGTGATGTGGCCAAAGCCTGCTGTTCTTTCAGGCTTTTACGATCTTTCCTATGTATCTGCAAGGGTTTTGCCTTTCTCTTACAGTCCTCCTCCCACCCCAGAACTATGATTTCCATCTCATTAGGATAACAGTCAGAGTTCTTTCCTTAGTTATTTAAGACATCGCGGTTCCAGGATAAATCAGGAAAACAGGTAGAACCGCCGGCTAATTCCAAATTGCAGAGAACAGGTACAGTGCTGTCTTAACTGAATTAAGCCAGACTGAGGGCCTCTTCTGAACTGTTAGACTGAGGAGCAGTCACAGGGAGTCAGCTTAAGCCAAGGTGCAAGTGTTGTGCATGCAAGTTTTGCAGAATCCAGGTGTAGATCAGCAGTATAGGGCTAGATTAACTTAGTAGAAAGTCTCAGTTCATCACCTGTGTCTAAAAAGGACATAGTCTTTGTACACTAAATGACACCCAGGAGTGGCACTCACCCACATTCTCCCCAGAATGTGAAGAGGGAGTAGGGAAAGAGAAATTAAGGCAAGCCCCCAGTCTCCCTCATCATCCCCACACTTGGCTCTGGCCTACGGTCACCTCCACTGTTTTAAGGTCACTTTTGCCCCGAATCTAGTAAAGACTGTGCCATTTATTGTGGAAAATCTTCATACTCTGAGAATTAAACAAATAAAAGACTTCATAAACATTGCATCATAGGAAGAAAGGAGTCTTCACTAGCAAACCACAGTTCCTTAATCGTCGAAGTTTTGTACGTGACTGAAAACTAAAAGCCCTTCTGAGAACTCCCTGGAGGTGTGCAGTTGAGCTCAAGCCCTCGTGGCCTTCAGGAAAGGGCAGTGAGGCGTTACAGCCCTGGGAAGGAGGGTGACGTTGCAGTCAGAAGTCACGGAGCATCAAAAACCTACCTGAAGTGGGCACTGAAGGCACACTCTCGAAAGAGGTCACTCTATTTTTTACAATAAAATGTTTAGGTTTTATAAAGGGGAGTTATTTGTCGAGAAGAGTATTGAGAATCGCTAAATGGTCACAGTGTTTCTTCACAGCAGTAAACCAGCAAAATATTCTTTTTGTTAATTGATGCTTTCTGTTTGGGTATGTACACATTCCTGCTGGTCTTCAGCCCCTCACTCTGCCTCCCTTTCATTTTCGTCTCTTTGCAGTGGTCTGCCGTGCAGTTACAGCCCTGACGGATCATCCCAAATTATTTCCTCTTGTCAGATTCCAATTTTCTACCTTCCCCTCCTTACATCTCCTCCCACCCCTGACATGTTCTGTATTTCCTCTGTGTTTTGCCTTTGCATTTCCTTTGTACTGTCTGTGTGTCTATTAACTTATGTTGGGCATAATTATATCTTCATTTTTGCAGCTATGGCTAATTTTTTAATCTTTCTGTGACGAATGTAAAAAATGGGCTTATTACATAAATGGGCTTTCTTACTTTTAAAGAGACTGTTTGGATCTCAAAATGAATCACCAAGAAGTAGTATCTGGGTAGAATTAAAATCAGTATTTATTTATTCTTATTGACAAGGGATAATAGAAGTTGATGACACTGGCAGTGTTTAACATGTATAATCTAATGTTTTTAGATACAAAGAACTTCCCTTTTGATGCATTGCCTAGTTTTGTTTTATTTTATGCTTGGTTTCTTCATATTCTGAATAGATAGCGGGTGTTGGAATTGACAAAAGAATCCGCCGCACGTGACAGCATCTCCACCTTCTTTTGCAGCCACCAATTATACCCTCTGTTGTTTTGCAGAGGTCTCTTCTGCAAATTCCACCCAGCTGGACACAGTGGAATCATACCACTCCTTGCTGCAGAAGAGTCAGTAAAATCATTAGTGCATGAAGGGAATGCAAATATGTAGATTTAAGTGTGAGGATAGGGGGGTGCTAGGATGAGCATTTCTGCGTGGAGAAAAGAAGCTGGAAAATGGGTCTATTCAGTTGCTCCATCATTTTCACTGACTTTCCTTTTCACCAACAGCCCAAATGTCATCAAACTTTCTCCTTCCTTTTCTTACATCTTTTTGGCGTTTCTAATTTAAGCTTCAAAAATAACTGGTAAAAATTAAAAGAAACAAGAAACAACAAATCAAATTAAAAAAATAAGTTTAATAAACATCAAAGTGAAACAACAAGGGGATGGAAAAAATACAAGTTCTACGTGCACCAGTGTCTTTATTATTTTATTCCTAGTATGGATCTTCAACTAATATTTGCCAAGTGTCTTCTATTCCACCAGGCACTTTTCTTTGTACTAGTAACAAAGCAGTGAAATGGGAGAAATGATTCTTATTCTCCCAGAACTTATATTCAGTGAGGAAAATAGCCATGCTTTAGTTTTTCACTTATTTTGATATAATCTTTTGTCCTATGTTTGTCTCATCCCATAAAATGTTAGACCCTTGTGAGCAGTCACATGGCTTACTTGTGCTTTAGATCTAGAGCTCTGGACAAGTGCCTGGAAGATGACGTATGTCGGATAGAAGATGACTAATAACTTTATTTAAAACAGAATAAACAGATATTTTCAAATGACCATTCAGGGTTGAGAAGTTAGAGGCAAAACTACAAACTGGCAGCCTATTCCACAGATAACTCAGAGCAAGGGATCAAAGTGAAAGACGAGGACATTGAAGCAAAGAAAGGAACAGGTGGGCTGTGAGAGCTGGAGCCACCAGAGGGGAAGAAGCATGTGGACCACCCGAGTCTCAGAGCTCCTCCCTGGCCAGGGGGCTTGATGACTGGAGCCCCCCATGGGAGCCTGACTGTTGTCAGTGGCCACTCCCATCAGGAGGAAGTGAATCCACACCGCTTGGCTCAGCCTGTGCTTAGAGCTGTCAGTGAATTTAGTAGAGGATAAAAAACAGCAACACATCAGCAACGTAGAGGCTTCATATTGGAAGCGCCATTAAAGCAGGAGATTCTTCTTCTCTGTTTTAGTCCGAGTCTTAGACAGTCTTAGTTGAGACCACACTGCCCAGTGTGAAGTTTAGAGCAGAGCCTGACAGCTAGCATATTCTCAACAAATCCTTCTTTAATGAAGAAAGAGAATATTTCCAAGTGCACACATCAAGATGGTTTTGTCTAATATGTGTCTTCTTAATGTGTTTGGTCCCACTGATACCAGCTAGTCCAGCATGACCTGCAAACTGTTTGAACTCTTTCTACGTGATTGACGGTGAGCCTCTGCAGCCCCGACTTGTGACCTCCACACACAGGCATGAATCCTTAATTGTGGAATGTGAAGTGATTCTGTGGACCTCTGACATCTCGTCTAAAAACAATGACTTTGAACCTGGTTACTTTTCATGACAGTCATAGTAGCACTAAGGGTTTATGATCGTAGAGTGTCACCTTGTGTGCTGCTGTCTCTCTTTCCCAGCCCAGTTGTCCCCTTCCTACAGAAGCCGTGCGTTACTGTTCCAGCGTGGGATTGCCTCCCAGCATCCTCACCTGGTGGGACGCGGTTTCTGTCGGGGCACCTGTTCTCCGTGACTGCTGTTCAGCACGAGGATCCCTTCCTGGAATGTGGGCCAGCCCTTGGTTTTCTCAGTCACGCCTCCCTGGGGGCCGTGATTCTCTTTCTGAAACCCTGTTCTGGGTCTGTGTCGTTCACACAGAGCGGCCCAGAGGCCAGTTTGGATGAGGCCTCAGTTCCGATACAGTTATGAATGCTTCTTTCCCCTTCCACGAGTGTCTCGTTTGGATAAAAGCAGATGCTCACCCTGCTTCTACAACTGTGGGCAGGCCTCTCCTGTGATGAGAGTTGTGCTCATTATGCTGATTTCTCAACCCGTTCGGGAGACAAATGCCCGTGTGACCGAGTTCCCCAAGTCACACCCTTGGCGCTGATTCCTCTCTGCTGACCTGCTGAGTAGCTGTAGTGACAGGTGCTGGCGTAACCCAGCCCTTCCAGCTCCATCTGCCTGCAGGTGAGTCGCTGGCCTCACTCGGGCGTCGCAACGTGCACAGTAAGGGTGAAGCAGAACGTGACCTCGGCGGAGGCGGTTTGGCTAACGGCAGAGGAATGTTCTTTCCTGTCTTCCCTCGTTGCAATCCTACTGCAGCTCTTGGTATTCGGTTTATGAATCCATGAGACTGATTCTAGGGTCCTGTCTGAGCTGCCCGACAGCCTTGTGAACTGCAGACCCACATGATCAGCCACCACCTTACCTGGGGATAAGAGAGTCATCAAGAGGAGAGCGGAGAGCAGCACGTGGAGTCTCGTGGATGAGCAGCAGGTGAACGGGAGAGGCATCAGCATGACTGCAGCCCGGGGTCTCCGAGCATGGCTGGTCCGTGGCCTTTTATGATGCTCCCTGGGCCTGCGGTTTGTTCATGGTTAGTAGAGCCTAACAAAAGAGTATAACTCAGCCTTCCACAGGAAATCTCCAGGGACAAAGTACACAGTGCGGTGGCAACTCACTGGATGAGAAAGCAGAAGTCAGTGCCATGCATTTCCCACAGGTTCAGGACATCCTCGTTATCAGCTGTGTTCCCTAATGGAAAGGCCCGTGTGGCAGGGGACTGATGACTGGAGCAGTTAGCCAGTGAACACCTGAAGCCTGTGCTCAAGTGCATGCGTGAGCCAGTGAGCTCAGAAGCGGATTCCTCCCACCCCCCCACAGCCCCGCCTTCAGATGAATCTGTCTGTCTGTCTGCCTGTCTATCCCTCTGGTAATAAACATAATGAGGAATTGAGCAGAAGCAATGACAGGGTTTCATTACAGATCCTCCCTCAAGTCATCAGGAGCTACACAATCACAAGGGGAGAAAGCAAACAGATACCCATGTAGGGTTTTTGTTCATTTATTTGTTTCATCTCATTCTTTATCCAAAGCTTCAGATAATGGTTTACGGCCATCTGATTGTGAGATACGAGTTCAGAAGGAGAAGCCAGCCCACCACTTGTTTGGATGTGAACATAGATGAGTCTGCTGCATCTGCTGATTCACTTGCGAGCGTGCCCTGTCACTTTTGGTTAATGCCCCCCTCCCCTAAGCCAAGGGTGACCTGCCTCATTGCCCTCCTGGCAACAGCAACCTTCACTCGGAGGGGCAGGGGGGCTCGGCCAAGACGGTGGAGTAGCAGGATTCCTAGTTCACCCTCTCCCACGAACAGAGCAAAATCTGCACCCATATTCAGAGAAAATCACAGAATATCTACTGAACTTTGGCAGAATATCTGTTACATCAGTAATACTTCACTAAATTGGTGAGAAAAAGAAAAGAAAAAGGAAATCATTGGGGGACCTGTCCCCCAGGGAGGGGGCAACTAAGGATGACAAGTGCCCTCGCTCTGGGAGGCCCCGTCTCCAGCAGGGAGGTCAGCTGGGGCCAAAAGGGAGCTTCAGAGGCTTGGAGGAGAAGTGGTAGCCACCTGGCAGACAGAATTGAGAAGAACCAGCACAGAGGGTCCCTGCCGTACCTCACCCGCGATGGGAGCCAGCAGGGCGGCCCGGGACTGGCTGCCGGAGCTCATGCTTTGCAGCAGAGCCTGGGGAGAGGACAAGGGCCGCCTGTATAGAGACAGCCTCCAGTGGCTGGAGTGTGGTGCAGCCTGAGGCTCGGAGAAAGCACAGATCAGCCTGGGTTCCTCTACGGAGAGCAGCCCTGCTGGTACGGGTGGGAGGAGTGGCTCAGCACAGCGAGGCCAGAGCAGCTGCGTCCACCAGCCCAGAGAGCGCTGCTCGTTACCGTTGTCGGCTCATGTTCTCGGGAGAGGAGAGGCAGGGCTCTGACAGCCTGCTCTCGTGGGACGCAGTCACCAGTGCAGAGCTCCCAGACGGAGGTGCGGCTGACACCTGAATCCATACCCAGGGGTCCCTCATCCTCGCCAGTGGAACTAAGATTTGATTATAGCCGCAGGCAGCAGGGGTGGATTTGCTCCACTGGTGCCTTATTGACCTGCACCTCAGGTCCCGCATTAACAGCAAGCCCGTGTACCATATGCAGACGTGGGGCTGCGGTCTGGGCTGTCCCTGTGCAGGTGGTGGATCCAGCTGTGTGACTGCTTGCACACTGCAATGGGTCCTAGTGCCTGACATCGGCACATCTGCACTGGTGGCCCTGCGGGCACAGACCCTGGGGACACCAGAGCAGGTTACCGACATTCCCAAGGGCAGCGTCAACAAAGTGTGCTTGGCTGCCCACATAACAAGTGACAGACAGCACCCCAGAGGGCACTTCCCGGTGGACGTCTGCTGTGGAGGAGTGCTCAGCGCTCCCCATCCAGGGAAGCAGTCCTGTCCCACCTACCACACCCTGCAGCTCAGAAACGGGTCTGGAAGCATCTGTTCCAACAACAGGGGAGCAGGTCCGGCACCTGCCCAGCCTGTGACAGCAACAGCACAAAGAGGAAGTGCTGCCCAGCAGCCAGGGCAGCCTGTTCACTGCACCAAGCACCCCGCGTCGGGGTGGCAGCCAGCACACAGGGAGGGAGGGCGTGGCAGCCACCCATGCTAAAGACAGCCCTCGACACAAAATTATTAGACATGCACAGTCTGCACGGGCACGCTCCCACTTGAAAAGAGGGAAATTGGAACAAAGTGATGTTGGGAAAAGTGATGCTGCAGTGGACACAATGTTTTAAAGTTTGAATAGTCAAATGTTTTTGACATGCAGGTGTTTCATGTGATCTTGTTGTAAACTCTTTTATAATTTCTTTGACACATTTTAAATCATCTAAGGAAACAGTGTTCCATGGAAAAATACACAGAGCAGTGTGGAACTGGCAATGAACTAAGATTCCTTTGGGCAACGGGATCTGATGCTAATGGGGCCAGAAGTTGGTTAGGCACTGAAAAAGATGGAGAAGCAAAAACTGGAGGGAAATGATATGGAAGAATGAAAAAGGTTAACAAGTACGCTGGAGTGTCGAAGAATTACTTTCCTAGGCTGCGTGCCCGTGAAGTTGAAGCACACCATTCTAAAGGGCAGTTCTGGGAGTGGGCAGATGGCTCAGACCTGTTCGGGGTTTTCCTGGGAGAGCTGTAACGCTCTTGAGGCATTTGTCCTCTTCTGCTCCTTCTGGTTCTCATCACTGTGTCAGAACCTGCAGCAGAGTTTTTCAGCCTGAGCACTGTTGACACTTAGGGCCAGATAATTCTCTGTCTTGAATGTCATTCCTGTCCATTGTCTGAATAAACCCAGGGGACAGTTTGAGTTGTCTGGACGTGTCTGGAACAGAGCCAGACAGGATTCCTTGTCAGTCAGTAGCAGGGCCCATGTTTTACACTTTGGACCCTAAGAGGGGATGATGCAGACTTTTCTGCACGGCTGGACCTCCTCCAGATTTTTATCTGCCCCTGTGTTGGTGCCAAGGCCTCAGAGGTACAGGAAAGTTGTGGGGGTGGAAACTGTGGTTACTCTGGAAGGCCATGTTCTGGGTGGAGAAATCTAGCAAATTCTTGTAAGTGAATTCGATCATGACCTTCAAGCTTGATGAAAAGAACACACAGGCTATTAGAAGGCAGATAAAGGGAGCAGTACAAGCAGAAGACAGCAACAGAATTGATATTTGGGTTTTAAAATTTTTATTTTAAGTCAGACTTACACACAGTAGAATTTTATTCAGTAAAATGTAGTGTACGTTTCTGAGTTTTGAAAAATGCATGTAGTTGTATAATCAGTGCCGCAATCCCTGTGCAGAGCAGCTCTGTTACCTGCAGGTTTCCCCCCAACCCTTTTGCCGTCAGCGTCTCCCATTCCCAGCCCCTCATCACCGCTTACCTTTCTGTCCCTATAGTTTACCTTTCCTTCTTCCTTATCTGTTGCTTCTTAAGTCAGCTTTGGTGCTTTGTTGCTTTCAAAGAATTCGCCCATTTTCATTGGCCTGTTGGATTCATGGACATAAAGTTATCCCTGACAGTGCCTGGGTGTCCACCTGTGGGACCTGAGGTGCTTTCTTTCACTGCTGACCTTGGTATCTGTGTTCTCTTTTCTCTAACTCTCTCTCCCTCAGATCACAACAGTAAGAGTTCATAAATTTTATTCATGTCTTAAAAGAACCAGCCTTTGACTTAATTTTTGTTCTTTTTTGACTTTCCATTTAATTTCTTGTATTATTTACATTAATCTCCTTTGGAAGGATAACAGAGCTGGAGCATCACACCGTCCTAATTTTCAAAATGTATCACAAAAGCTGTATTCCTCCTAGCCGTGTGTCACTGATGTGAAACAGACTTGCAGACCAATGGAGGCGAATCGAGAGCCCAGCAACAGAGCCCCGTGGTGGGGGGCGGGGGGCGGGGGGCAGCTAGTGGTTTACAAAGGAGTTAAGAATCCTCACTGGGGAAATGATCATTTCTTCAACAAATGGAATTGGAAAACTGGGTAGCCACGTGGAAAAGAATGAATTTGGATCCTTATATCACACAACACACAAGAATCAACTAAAATTGACTAGATCCAAATGTAAACCCTGAAAGTGTAAAGCCCTAGAAGGAAGCTTAGGGGAAAGTTCCATTGCTTTGATCTTGACCACGGTTTTTGGATATGACACTTAAAGCACAAGCAACCGAAGCAAAAACCAACAAGTGGGACCACATCAAACTAAAAAAACTCGTTCAGCAAGTGAAGCAAAACGAAAGGACAGCTTACAGAATGGGAAAGAATATCTGCGAACTGTGTATCTGATGAGAGGTTAATATCCAAAATACAGAAGGAACTCACACAGATTAATAGCAAAAAATAAATAATTTAAAAATGGACAACAGAACTGAATCAACATTTTTCCAAAGAAATGGATATGGAGAAAATGCAACCCTGTACACTGGTTTGGAGAATGTAAATTGGTGCAGCCACTGTGGAAAACTGAGTGGTGTTTCCTCAAAAAATTAAAAACACAACAACCATATGATCCAGGAATTCCACTTCTGGGTGTATACACAAAGGAAATGAAGTCACTGTCTCAAAAAGACATCTGTGTCCGCATCTTCATTGCAGCATTGTTTACAATAGTCAAGACATGGAAACAGCCTGTGTGTCCATGGATGGATGAATGGATAAAGAAAATGTGATACACACACGCACACACACACACACACACACACACACACACAGAATGGAATATATTATTCAGTCATAAAAAAGAAGGAAATCCTGCCATTTGAAATAACATGGATGAAATTTGAGATCATATGCTAACTGAAGTAAGTCAGACAGAGAAAGACAAATAGCATATGATCTCACTGTGGAATCTAAAAAACCCAAACCCAGAAATGGCACATAAGATTGGTGGTTGTGGAAGGTGAGGAGGGGTGAATGGGTGAAGGTAGTCAAAGAGTACAGACTTCCAGTTACAAGGTGAACAGGTGCTAGAGATCTAATATACAGCCTGGTCTGTATAGTTAACAATATTTTATTGTAAAATTGAAAGTTGATAAGAGAGTAGATCTTAAAAGTTTGTGCCACATATGTTTAAAAAAAAAAAGCTACCTGTCTGAGGTGATGGATGTATTAGATAACCTTGTTGTAGTAATCATTTTGCCATAATTATATATATGAAAAAAATTGGGCAAAAGACCTAAACAGACATTTTTCCAAAGTAATACAAAAGGGTAACAGGTATATGCAAAATTGCTCAACATTACTGTTCATCAGGGAAGTGCAAGTCATAGCTACAATGAGACATCATTTCACACCTGTCAGGATCGCTCCTGTCAGAAAAATAAGAGAAAAAGTGTCGGTGAGGATGTGGAGGAAAGGGAACGCAGAACACTGGCTTGGAAAGGATGTGAGAGCAAATTGTCTTTTATCTGGGCGGTACTCTGCTCACGATTCAGATTCCTGGTGTGGTCTGGGACTCTGGTTGTGCAGGCGTCCTGCGAGCTGCCCTGTTGTCAGGGAGGGAGACCCCGTGAGGCTGCACGGCGTGAGGTAGGGTGTTTCCCCGGTGGGGCAGCGTGTAGTCTCCCCAGGTGAAGGGTGGGTACCAGTTCCTCCCCGCAACCTGGAGCACATCCAGACCAGACAGAGGATGGGGACCAAACCTCCACCAAGTGAAACACATCATATGAATTCTTAAAATAGGTTTTGTGTTTGCAAGTTTCATTTTATTTATTGAGGACTCACTAAGAATCCCCGCAGGAACAGGGACACAAAGAGAAGTGAGAGCAAAAGAGAGAGTGAGAATAAGATATCCCAACAACCGAAAGCTTGAAAGAGGCTTCAGCGCCCCTTAGGCGTAGTAGGGTCGATTTGTGGCACGTTCCCCATGGGCAGGCAGCAGGCTCGGCCATCTAAACATCTCCCAACCTGGATTTCTGATTCGATGCAGAATTCGTGGCAGGAGCCATTGGGACGCGCACAGACCTCCCTGAAACCGCTGCTGCCTGCACAGAGAAGAGAATTACTGTAGCGATGTGTTGGTCTCCCTGCATTTTTATTCAGTTACGTGGGGGGAGGGAGGATCTGGAAGCAAAACCTTGAATGGATTTTTCATTGTTATTTGATCTCTTAAAATTCTGCTTTCACACACAAAAAAATTGGATTTTTGACATTCTTGTAAAATCTGGCAATATTGAATGCAGCTAAGTAATGGATGGGTAGACGGGGTAGTCCTGCCCTCTGCACACTTCCAGGGCACCCCCAGCCTTCCTCACTCCTTACCTCCTAACACTGGTGGCAGAGACCAGTTTTTATTTAATATTAGTCTTGCACTGCTGACTTTCCTAGAGTAGAAGAAACATGTTAGAGAAATCTCCTTCTAGATGTGCACGTATGTGTGTGTATCTTTCGAAAGTGGAACTGAAATATAGATCCGAAAGATAGTACACATCAAGGAAATTAGAAAGGATATTTTTCTGGGGGGAAAGGAACAATCTTCCTTCATGTTTAATATGCAGGCAGTGCCCGTGTTAGTATTTCTTACATCCTGATGCTGCATTCACTCTTCTTTCTGGCACTGGTCCTTGAGGTTTCAATCTGCTGTAGAAATCATTGCATACATTAGGGGTTCTTAAGGGCTGAAGAAACATCCTTATTAAAAGTGTTGAATAGTATTTGATTTATGTCCTCATATATTACTCTCCTTGAGGGGGTGGGAGTCATACACAATGAGGTGCTTGGTTTCTAAAGTGGCTTAATTCTGAGCAGTCTCCGCTGTAACAAAGCGCACCTTTCCCATGACAATAGAAGAAGTATCAAAACCAGCACTTCTTGATTTTCCTGTTCTGGAACACAAAAGCCAATTCTTGAATAGCTTCAAATCAGTATAGGGCATTTACAGACATTCAACAAAAGCCCATTGAATTAAACTGAAATTCAGATGCATTAAATTGAATTTAATTATTTAATGTTCACAAAGCAATTTTATATTTTATTAATGGATATGAAAATCAAATATGCAACATCATATTTTTATCTAAAATGTGAACTGGAAAATAATTTTCAGGGTTTTTTTTTTAAGCGATAATCACTCTAAGCATTGAACACTATGCAGAAATCAGCTAGAATCTGAGTGTTTCATTCCCTGGGCTGCTCATCTCTTCCTATTCTCTGTAACTAGCTCAACTGCTGTATAGATAGGTCCCAGCCACCTTGCGTTATAATCAGCCTATTGCCACTAGAAGAGTCACCTGAAATTTCAGAGGGTGAGTCACTTTCAGAGGGTGAGTCACTGACAGGTCTTGTGATGAGTGACAGTCACCCGTGAACACCCCTTCATCGCAGTGCTTCCTGCTTTCTGCTCTGGTGTTGATTTCCCATCTGACCTCACTTCTCGATGATGTGTTCCCTGAGGGCAGGACCCACATTTCATTTTTCTCTGTATGTATACCCCAGAACCTGGCTCAAGTCTTGGCATTTAACAGGCATTCAGTAAATAATTACAGAATAATTGGTTAAGATAGAGCTATTTTCCATCATGCATCATGTGGCATGTTTGTGTAGAAACGTGTTGTCCCTCTCAGTGCACGTGTCTTGGAATTACGTGTACAGTTTTGCTGCTGTACTGAGTATTAAGAGACTGAGTATTAAGTTTTCCAGTCACAAAGGAGGTGTGTAAAAACCTGACATACAATCACCTGTGTGTAAGAATCCAAGTCACATTAAAGGCATGTTTCTTACTTTTTTGTTTTAATTAGTTCTTTGCTAGTGAATCTTGTGTTTTGCATATTATGAGCACACTGTGACTTCTAGATATTTACTTTAGAAACAAAAGTTAGAGTTATAGTGAGTGTAACCGAGGATCTTGTCTAATTAGTTACCTTACAGATGAGATTGAGAAAAGGAATCTGGTGGTCCAAGGTCACATAGTGACGTAGAGAAGAAGAGGAAAGGGGGTGTATTGTGCACAGACGGAAGATAGTCAGTAATACTATAATGGCTTAGTATGCTGGCAGGCAGTAACTGGTGTTTTTGCGACTGCAGGGAAACAAAATTGGCCACCCCAAAGTGTCCCTTTGGCATGCGAATTATTTTGAGCTGAAAACAATCAAAAGCTGAAAATATTCAGGAAGGAACTTTGACCAACTGCCTAAAAGTATTTAGATAGAGGCCCTGTTCTGGGAATGAGCCATCACCAGAGACATCTGCAAAGAATATGGACTGAGCATGGCAGGGCAACTTGGCAAGGCCTACATTGCAGAGCTGCTCTGTGTCCTGCTGTCTCTGCCCCACCCAGCAAACATTTGTCCTCCAGATGCTTGCTTTCCTATCACCATATGCATTGCTTTCCCCACCTTGGAAGTCCCAAACCACTACCCACAACGTCCTCTTTTGTCTTTAGCTGAAGATGGTATTTAAGGTGAGGACTTTGGCCATTTTGGCGAGTTACCCAGTTTTCCTAGATCTCGTTCATGAATACATGTTATTAAACTTCTGTTTGATTTTTCTCCTGTTAATCTGTCTCGTGTCAATGTAATTCTTAGACCATTTGGAAGAGCCTAGAAGGCAGAGGAAACTTTCTTCCTCCCTGACACAGCAATCATTTCATAAAGTGTAAAAATATCAAATAACTATGTTGTATACCTGAGACTATTTCAATAGTGTATGTTAACTATAACTCAATTAAAAAATAATCAATTAAAAAAAACAAATTTCTGAAGTTTCAGAATTTGGTTAAAAGCATTCATCTCCTGGAAATATAGGTGCAGGACATAGATTTAAGAACATGTTAAATGGCCTTATCCCACCACACCTGTGTACTGAGTGAGATGACTGCTGAGTCAGCGTTAATCAGATGGGCCTTCAGCAACGCCATGTGGACACAGTTATCTTTTAAGCTTAAGCCACCAGCTTGTGTGCCCCTGAGTCAGTATCATTGGACATGGCATCACCTTTCATCGGCAATCAGAGTCATACAAGAGAAGCAGCAGAATGAATGGAACCCAGGGTGAGACGTTCAACAAAAACCCGCACATGAAGACAAAGCCTTGACTGACATTTAGCTCCCACTTCCACCTTGGGGGAGGCATTCACTTTTCAGGGCCTCAGTTTTTCCTCTGTAAAATAGGAAGAATGGACCGGATCATCAAGACCTTTTTGAATCTTGTCAGTAAGTGATTTTACAGTATCTGCAGCTGCAGTAGCTCCGCTGCTCGTTGTGACAAGGATGGCTGTTCTTTTGTTGAAAAGAAGTAAGTTTGCATTTGTTTAAAAAATACTTATTCTTCCCTTAAAAAAGAGAGAAAGCATTTTCAAGTTAATTCATAGTGCTCAGCGAGTCTTACACATCAGCGCGTCACAATGGCGTGGTAGCCCACGTAACCCCAGCCCTGGGAGTGTAGCTCCAGACCAACCTGCCATTCATCCCAGGTCCCTTGTGGGGTAAGGGGGAGCGGATATATTTCACACACGTGCGGAGTGCGAGCGTGTGTGCGCACACACATACACACCCACAAGGAATGTTGCTATTCTGGGAACAGTGAAAAGTGCAGATGAAAACCTCGGATAGACAGCCTCAAACACTCTTACTGCTCATCTAACCCCTGGTTTTCCTTCTCAAGCCTGTTGCTTCCACCAGAGCCTTCAAAGCTTAAGCTTTAAGCTTTCAACCCTTGTGATACGTCTGGCTTTGTCTTTCTTTCACTCATGTTGTTTCTCTACTGGCTCTCACACGGAGACCTCTCCTCCCTCCTGGGGCCAGTGCTCTGCTGTGAGGGCTGCTTGGCTCTCCCCAGGACTGGCCAGCAGTCAGAGCAGCTGGCCTACGACTTCTTGGAAGCCAAGGGCCATCATAATCTTACTTTCTTCGTATGTCTGCTTCCTAGTCAGGGCCTCGCATTCAGTGGACGCTTAACAGATATCTTATGAGCGGAACTGTTTTCCCACCTCCAGTCTCTCCCCACTTCAGCCTCTCCCGTCTGCTTCCTTGCGATCAGCTGGAAGCCAAGTTGGAATTGCCTCACCAACTGCCCCCACCTCGGACCCTGCCCGCCAGCAGTGAGCAGCCCTCGAAACAAAGGCTCAGGCAGGAGAGTCTGGGCTCATCAGGACTAGGCATGCCTCCCACTGGTCTTCTGTTGGAAATTTGGGGAAGTCTCTATTTGCAGACAACATAAAGCCTAGCAATTTACAGTTCCCTGAAATATCGGAGGACTGTCCGCATTCGTGCAGCTGTGTCTGCCTTCCTACTCCTTCCCAGCCCTTGAGACCCTGAATTCTCAGGCAAGGAACAGACACCGAGCTTGAAGGAGAGCAGTAAGTTGCTTATCCTCCCTTAGCCCTGCACGTCCCAGAGACACGCGTGTGTGCCGGCGCCTGTGGTCTGCACGGGCGTGCAGGACACAGAGGGGTGCAGGCCATCTTGAGCCTTGTGTTCAGGTTCTACTTTAGGAGAACAAGTGTGGGAAAAGAAGAGTCTAGCCAGGGAGCGGGGTGGAGCCTTAAGGGACAGCATCACCCTCGGGCCCAGCGGTGGTAAGGGCACTGGGCTGGGGATTTCTCAGACTCCGAGTAAGCCTTTCAAGGAGATGCCCTCACCAGTCCCTCTGCCTGGGCCCCAACAGCTTTGGCATAGCTCTTATGTCAGCATCTCGGGATAACTAACTTTTGCTGAAGGTAGAGGAGTTTTGGAGACCAGGATTTGGTAGAATAATGCCCGATTGGTGGTGGTGCCTGATTGGTGGCGGTGGTGGTCACCTAGCTCTCGAAACTGCTAGTAAACTTGCCTAGTTAGAGTCATCTTCAGTGATGGAGCAAAGAGGGTTTCAAGCACTTGAAACGCCCTTGACCTCATGCATCTAACTGAGAGGTGCTACAGAGAACTGCTGAATCAGGTGAGTGCAGGCCTCAGCCAGACGGTCTCCCAGATGCGCAGTGAGAGCCCTCCTCAGGGCAGAGGCGGCAGAAATGTTGTGCTGGACCCCCGTGAGGTCTCAGGCCCCCTCCTCTTACCAAGGTGGCAGCCGAGTTCATTCTGTTACCTGGTGGAACCTGGCTCATAAAGACGAGAATGGTGAAGAAGGGGACTGCAATCCTCATGGCTGGAGAACGGAGGAGGCTTGGCTTCATTTCCAGAGGCAGAGAAAGCTTCCGTCTGCGGTTCTGCAGCACCGCGGAATGCCTTGTCCGGATGTTAAGTGCCCTTCTGTACCTCATTAGGGCTATTCATGGACAGAAGTGTTCTCTGCATGCAGAGCGGCCCTCATAAGAAGGCTGAGAAGCCTTGTTTTGTTGGGCACTCAGTGCATCAGAAGGATGCGGGCGCACACCTTTGACCAGAAAGCCTTGTTAAATGGGAACATGAGCTACGAACGCTTTGGCACCAGAACAAGGTGTACGAGCAAGGACCTGCCTATCCTGAGTTCCAGCGAGCCAGGCTGTGCTGAGAAACCGGTTGGTTTAGTTAGTGACTAGACATCTTGTCCCTGAGTGCTTCTGGGCTTTACTAGCCCTCCTCATGACTGATCACTCGCTCCTGGTCTGAAGGCTCTGCTCGCGGCACGGTACTTAGCTTACATGTCAGTTTGCTCAGCGCACACTGAAACCGCCCCAGAAGGTGTGAGCCTTGTTAAGACCGTGCTTTGTTCGTCAGCGCCGAGGAGGCAGTTGAATCATGGGGTAATTTAGTCTCACATCCTCATCCAGTAGAACCATGGCAGGGCAGTGAAATGCCTCTGAACATGGAGGAATTTAAGTTCTGAAGTCTAACTAGAGGCACAGACATCGGCAGGAAATTGTCTTCCCTGAATCTCAGTGGCGTCTGCGTAGGTTTAGATCTGTTGATTCAAGATCAGGGAACTCTCAATCGTTTTGCATAAAAACAATGGGGAGAAGTTGCTTCTGAATGCAGACACGTAGACCCACTCCAGAAAATGTTAGTTTGGTGGGATGGGATGGAGCCTGGAGGTCTACGTTTTAAACAGATTTCCCAGGTACCAGTTCTGAAATGCATTCTGGAATACTCAGTGGAAAATCTCAGCTTAGATCATCTCTAAACTTCTTTCTATCTCTAGTAGTATAGTATTCTCAGTTCTCTTGTCTGAGAGTAAATCTCGTGTTTGGCTTTTATGACTGCAACAACATATTGTGTGTGTGTGTGTGTGTGTGTGTGTGTGTGTGTGTGTGTGTGTGTGTTTGCGAGCACATGCAGCCCAGAAGGGTGAGACTTATGCCTTAATCCATGCAAAATTAGATTCCAGTTTTATAAAGAAAATTCAGAACTGGCCAGGACAAATAACTAAATTGAGGAGCAGTCTATTTAGAAGAAGGCCGTTGCAGTAATAGAGGCTGGGTGAGGCTCCAAACTGAAACAGTGTGAGTGTAGAGAGAAGGAAGGGAAAATGTCTGAGGAACAGAGCACAGGGCCATAATGCGCATATAAAGAAAGTGGGCACATAGGAATAATCCAACATTTGTAACCTGAGTGCCTAAGTAAATGGTGACAACACTTAGTAAGATCTGAAAGAGTGGGTGAAGTTCAGGTGGTGGCCAGCCTCCAAAATGGCTCTCAGGGATCGCCCATCCAGTTCCCTTCCACACGGAAGTGGGTTGACTTCTGCGACCAGTAAGATGCTGCAGACACGGCAGAGTGGGAGTTCTGAGGTCAGGTCTGAAGAGGTCCCGCAGCTTCAGTCCTGTGTGACTGGAACCCTCACTCTGGGTGAAACCAGCTTACATTTCATGCAGGTACTCAAGCAAGACTACAGAAATAAATGCCCCTGTGGGAAGGAGGCCCCCTGAGGCTTCTTATTAACAGACACATTAGCAAGCCCTTTAGAGAGAGGAGCCTCCAAGGGCTGGCGGACCCCTGGCCTTCTACTAAGTCCAGCACCAGCATTTCTGTGGCGCCCAGGGAAATGTCAACCATGTCCAGAGGTTCAAGCTTTGTAAGCCATCCCTGCACATCAGTTTCAGAAAATCAGGTCCCAGGATCCCAAGGACAGAAAATTCTGCAAAGGCTCAGGAGGGTGGGGACCTCTCTCCAGCCTTCCAGGCAAGAGTGCTTCCTGGACTCACAAGTTGACCTCAAAACACGTTTTCTCTGACAAAACTCCTGAAACTGACATGTTTCCTAGAATCTTCAAAGACCCCTCTGGAGGCAGGGGCCAGCTTCTGCCAACAGAGGAGGTTCAGGGAGAGCATCCCTGCCCAGCCTCGGCCTCTGGAAGGGTTTAGAAGTGCCCTCAAGGGCCCAGCCACCACTTGTTTCGGCCTGTTGCCTGAAGCCAGCCATCCCCACCCTGCCAGACCCACCACAAAACCTCCTGAGTCGTTTCCCAGGTCCAGGAACCTCTTCTGACTGCATGTGTTATGGAAACAACAGGGCAGCCAAGAAGCAAGCACCACTCGGAGGGTTGGAGTAGTCAGATTTATTATGCCAGCGGGCTCAGAGGGGCTTCTGCTCCGAAGCTCTGAGCCCCTCCAAAACGTGTGCATGAGGTTTTATAGGATTAATTACAAGCTTGAGGTATTCGGCCAATAGGCATGGAACAGCTCTAGCAGCATCATTATCACAAAAGCAGAGGCAGGGAGGCAACAAACCGACATTCCAAGGCCAGATACGTCCCTCTGAAAATCCAGCTGGCTAGCGAAAACATGAGCAGGGAATCAGCAAACCGACACTTATTAACTTAGATTTACGAGTTATCCCAGGAGAACTCAGGTCAGTGATCCGACACTTGTTAAACTTAGATTTACAAATAGGCCCAGCCTGGCTTTTCCTTCACACGTGGATGGCGGTGAAGAGCATCTGGGTCCTCCTGAGACTAGAGGAATTTTCTAAATCACTTCGAGGGGTCAGAACCACTGGTTCCCACTTGGAATGGCAGGAAAGGGCATCCCAGGCTCACCAGAGCTTCCTCAAAATTTTCTAAGTCAGTTTTGCACCCTGGGAGCAGCATTGCTGACAAAGGATGCTTGTTGAAGGTGTTCTGTGATGCCTGAGGTTCTGGAGATACTGTGTGTCCCCTTGAGTGTACAAGGAAGGCTCTAGCTGTTCTCAAGGGCACAGAGAGAGTGGCCAGTCGCCTGAGCAGTGGCAGAATTTTCTGAATCTTCCAGGTACTGGGAGGAACCACTGCGGCTGGCCTGTGTCGCCCCCTGCTGGCCTGGGTAGGTCATGCCCTCCAGCCGACCTAGGCAGAGATAGGAAACCTAGATGTCTGACCACGAAGGGTCTGGAAGCCCAGATGGCAGAAGGGCTAGCACTGGGGCCTCAAGTCCCAGGAAGCAGTGCTTCTGCCTGCAGCGGGGACGGATGTGGCTCTGGAGTCCTGCCTTCTGTGCAGGGAGCCAAGCTCAACTGGCCATCCGACCGAATTACTGAAAGCTGTTGGGTGTCCTGTGGCTGCCAGGACCAGAGCCCTTCAGCCTCTGCCTGGTATTCCTGTCCTCCAGGGGTTCGCATGTTTGCAACCTGAGAGCACACTTCACGGTGCCTTCCGAGGACTCTGACTGCAAACTGCCCCGATGTCAGCGCCTTGTTAACTCGCTTGGAGGGATTTATACTGCAGTCCGTGTCCTTGCTGCTACTGTATTACCACCGTCTGTTTCCTTCCTTCCTTCCTCTGTTGATATCACTATAATTATTAAAATTACTAGTGTTTATGTTGTTTTGTAGAGAGGTGCCAGCCACCTCTTGTTCCGGTCTCGAGGGCTCAGGGAGGGAGTCCTTGGCCTGCCGGACCCATCACAGGGCGCTCTAATCCTACTCAGGGTGGTGGGAACCGCTCTCACCCTCCCAAAAGTGATGGCCAGGTGTCTATGCAAGCATGTGCCTCCTTAGAATTTTCCATGTCGTTGTCAATGCTTGAGGTGCAAGTGTGTCCCGAGCCCGCCTGAGTCTCTGGGACTCTTGTAAGCACCTTTAAGTGCCCTGGAAATGCTGGGACTGTGCTGAAAGGCTCGGAGGTGGTGCCTCTCCAGCCCGAGCAAGTGCAAAATGTGTCAGGTTGGTCTGGGGGCTCTTGAACCACTCGTGGTGGCCTGTGCCACCCTCTGCTGTCCAGGGAACCACTGTGGCTGCCACCTTCCTGTAGCCCCCCTGAGACAGCCCGAGGGGGGATGCCGGACCCTCCGGATTCTGGAGGAAGAGCTGGCATGAGCGCTTCCCGGCGCCAGGGCTGAGGTCATGCTGGGGCTTCACGCAGGTGCAGGTGGGGCTCCTGCACCCTGGGTGTGGGTTGGGGGCACTGTATTCCTTGTGCGGAGACCCCCACATCACCCAGGGGCAGGACTTATGAAATCAGTAGTATCCTTTGACGTAGAATTAAGGCTTATGTCTGTATGAAACCTGAGTACCTGAGCCCAGCGTGGTACTCAGCCCAGCTGGGAATAAGCCAGCAGACTGGGCTTACTGCGTTCCCTGGGCGTGAGTTTGACAAGGGCATGTCGCTAATGCGCGTGTGTTGACAAGTGGATTCCGTATTTTTAATAAGCCATCATTCTCCCAAGTTCCTTTTTCTTCAGATACATAATCTGTGATAAGTAAAAATATCTTCAAGGCAGAAATAAAAACCAAGTACAATATGTTTTACACAGTAGATTTTATTAGAAATGAAAGAAAATTTGGAAACAAAGCTTTAAAATAACATTTAATGAAAAATAACAAGCAAAGCCATGGGAATATTCCCTACCATGATTTATAGCGAGAGAACCCCGCAGAGTCCACAGACCTCATGGCAGGGCAGGGCACTGCTAAAACTCTGCAGAGCGCAGAGTGGGGCCCTTAAGCAAAGTTCAGAAAGTTCAGACATTTGCCACCAAATACAAATTACCATCATAGCTTCCTACTTACAAAATCGTTAAAACTTACTCCTTAAATTTGTCTCCATTCTTAAAATGGATTTAGACTAACAAACAACTTGACGTTCCAATTTGATAAGTACCCTTTGAAACAGGACTTTGATTCCGTTACGAACAATTGCAGGGTTTGCTCATGTGTGTCCCCAGGGTTCTCTGAGTTTCCATCCAGAGGTGGGGAGTCACAGATCCAAAAGGGACAGCCCGCCCCCTGTGACTTCCCCTCCTCAGGTCACCGTCACCTCCAGGCTGTCTGGGGCTGGAGGACGAGTCTTAGTTGCCAGGAGTGTCTCACTCCCAGTCACTATCCTCAGAGGAAGAGGAAACCTGAAGGTCATCATAGAGGACACTCAAGGAGCCAGGGGCATAGCGTCCCTCAGACTTCCTGCAGATGGGAGGGCTCTGACCAGGAGGGCTTGGCTTCTCAGCAGGGTGGAAAGAGGGAGATGTCATGTACCTGCAGCTCCACCCACCTTTGCTTAATCTTATGAAGACCATCCTAAGAGGATAGCTTGGAACATGGTTAATGGGTGGAAGACGGGGTACAGAGCAGGCCTGGACGGTATTGGGGGGAGATCTGTTGGCTTGAGATTGGAGGTCAGTGCTTTGCCCCTGGGCGGGTGTCTTCCTGTTGACTTGGGGTGACCCTGTTGGTCCTTGTTCAGTTGTACTGGGTGGAGAATGGAGATTCTGGAAAACCCCCAGATCTAGTCTCAGTGTGCTCCTCTGGGGAATCTGGACGAGGCTGAGTCTGGGTTTCTTTGGGGGGTTCAGACAAGCCTGGATGGAGATCTGGGCAGATTTCTCACCTAGCATCTTGATGCTGCTTTTGGAGTCCTGGACCAAACCTCTCTTGATGGGAAACACTGACAGGCAGGTGGAATTCATGTCATCTTTCCTGATAGGTGACCTGCTTGCTCTGTCAGGTTCCAGGACAGATTTCCTCCAGGATGTCTTGATGAGCATTGGCGTGTTTGGACACTGCAGGAGAGAAGAAAACAGAAAGACGATACGTTAGAACATCCTCACCATCCAGTCATAATTCAGATTAACCAAAACATATCTCATCAAGTTCAATTTAACAGTAAGAGATAGATAAGGAATCAATTTAAATATGACGTGGTACTCAACCTCAGGGTGCTCACAGCAAACAAACATATAATATCACCTCGATACACTTATACATCAGATAGGAACATATACAGGTTGTAACAGTATCTCTTGTCCAGCAAATGGAAACAAGCATTTTTAAATACCCTCTTGTAGAGACTGTACACGGTTGGTGTTTTGCAGGAACTTCCATGGCTAAATGGGTTCCAATTAGTTTTGGAGGGTGGACCACAAGTTAGCGACGCCTCCTCCCACTGACAGGATTCTGCTTATTGGAAGCTCCTGATAAAACCACTGCCATTTCCCCTACTGGCATATTCTTGCCGGATATGCAAGTAAGAGTGTAAAATCAAAGAAACTGAGAGAAAATGGCATCTGAAAAGTACTCTGCGTGGCCACATTGGTTGGAAGAGTATGTGAACGATTCCCTCACACAGAAAGGGACTGAGGCAAGCCGGGGAGACGCAGGGGGGAGAAGAGTGGGACCAGGAGGGCTCACCCCCACACAGCCATAGGGCTCCGACGCTTCCTTCCCGCGCTGCTGCGGCTGGGGTCCCCGGGGAAATCGCTGGAGGGGCTTCCTCTGCTGCTCTTGTCTGCAGAGCAAACCATGTTCAGTGGCAGAAACCCACATTCCTCATCACAGTTGGGACAGACAACCCTGTGGCCCAGCCCTTTCCCAGTTTGGGGGTGACCCAGGGAGGGAACCCCGTGCCTTGTGAAGACTGCCCCCTGCCTCATCTCTGTCCTCCCCCAACTCCAAGGGTCCCGCCAGGAGGTCCTTTCTGTTCGTCTCTCCTGCTTTGTGTCTCCCTGTGCAAAGCTGCAGGTGTGCTCCACGCCCTTAGTGACCTCAGGGCGCGGAATGAACCCCTGAGTGTGGCCCCGAGGAGGCAGCTCCTTCCTCTGTCTCTCCAGGCTCTCTGTCTTTGCCTGGAGATGGCTCAGCACAGCGCAGAGGAAGAGCAGGACAGACTCCAATGTTTTCAGCCAGAGACGGGCCACCCCCCCCACACTGCTCACCTTGGCCTTTGACCCTCCTCCCTCGCGGCCGTGCTCGAGGTCCGCGGGGTCCACAGGCCCTGCAGCTTCCGTGGCTCCAGGTTCTCTTTCCCGCGTGTGGAGCCCAGGGGCTGGGGGGCTTGGGCCCCTTGCCAGCGCTTCATGGGGCACCTGAGGCTGCTCGCTCTGTGCCCAAAGGCTCCGCAGTCCTTGCACTTCACCTGTGGGTGGAGGAGAGGACGGTCAGCACGTCCGCAGGAGTGACAGGCACATTTCAGAAGTGCACATCAGGGCTCAGGGAGCTGAGCGCCGCTTCTGGAGAAAGGACAGCGCACACACCTCCCAGGTGCCGGGACACTCACGACCCCGTGGGGCAGCCTGAGCCTTAGTTAGGGAGCATCCAAGGAGGGAGGCCTGGAGGCCTAAGTGTGAACAGAAGGGCCCAGATGGAAACTCCTGGGAAAATACAGACTCGACAGGACATAGGTAGGAGCGGGGTGCTTCGTCCCAGGCTCCGAATGGCCCAGTCTGCCTGGGGGTGAGGCCCCGGGGCAGCTGGCTGTGGGTGGAATGGACAGGTGAGTTGTGGACCCAGAGCGGTCCAGGTCCACACCCTGTCTCTGGAGGCCGCGCCCTCCCTGCCGCCGCGCAGGTGCAGGCTTCCACTTACGCGGCAGTCCTCGCCCTGTGGCGGGGGCGGCGTCTCCTGCACCGGCTGGTACTTCTTCACTTTCTGGGCTTGAAAGGGTGTGCAAGGCCCACGCTGTGTGTGCCGACTGGCCATCTCCACACCTCCCTGGGGCCTCAAGTCAGTTGGAACCCTTGGTTTCCTCTGTAAAAGAAAGAGAAACCTTCATATCCAACCAGAATCTCAAGCGGCTCAAACCCCCTCTTCCCCAAATGAGGGTCTGAGGACACCTTGCCCAGTAAGCGAATCCAGGTTTCTGCCGATTCGATTTCTCCCCCCGCACACTTCCCCGTTCTCTCATGATGATCGCCCTTCAGACCAGGACTCTGACTTAGTTAGCCCTTCCAGGCAGAGCTGTGGATTTAAATTTGCATCCTTGAAAGAGTAATTTTAGAGTCTTTGGCCATTTGTATCTCAATGCAGTCTAATAGAAAGGATTAACACAACATTTTCCCACACATCCACAAATTGTGCCATGAAGGGTGACATTTAGTCTTGGGCACACACATTTGAAAACCAAATATAAGTATGCTGACTTCTTAAAAACTGGACTTTCCCATTTGCCATCAGAGGAGGCAATTTTCAAATACAAATTCACTTAAGAAAGATATTTTCTTCTCTACTAGACTTGAAGTTTCACAGCTGGGGTGAAAGATTTTCTGAATCTTTCAATTTCAGTGGCTCACTTTTGCCTAGTTAATGTGAAACACATGTTTCAACTAAGAATGAACAAAAAGTACTTTTTTAGGCTTTCAGTGCCTATAGACAATTCCACCAAGTTTTCAAAACGGCTCACCCAGTGGCCCACGTTAATCAGATTGCTCCAGTGTGTTTCCTAGAATTTGAATCTTCCCCTAATAGCATCCAGAAGGATGTGTGCTACCACCCTGCCTTCTAAGAATTCAGACTGAAATAAATGATCTAGATCAAGTGATCACTAACTGGCACCAGACCTAAAACTCAAGCCAAAATGGATTAAAAATGCAAAGCTAAGACTTGAAACTAAAACTCCCAGAAGAAAGCAGAGGCCGGCTGCTCCCCGAAACAGTTCCCAGACAATGGGAAAATGGGTGCGGAAAATAGTGTCCCTACTCAAGGGAAATCTAATCAGCCAGAAAGAAGTGGAAATCTTTTTATCTTCCACAACGTGGATGGGCCTTATTGTGATTAGGTTAGTGAGGTAAGTCAGTCATGGAAGAAAAATACCAAAAGATTTCACTCTTACATAGAATAATACTAAGAACAAACAGCAGAAAATAAACCAAAAAATCAAGAACAAACCAAAGAACAGAGGCAAACGCACAGACACACAGACCAGAGTCGCAGCTACCAGAGTTCAGGGGCAAAGGCGCCAGGGTAAAGGTGTTTGGATGTGTGGTGACAGAGGACAAGGAAAATTGTGGCGACCGTGTGAATGCTGTACAAAGTGTGAAATGTAAAAGTGTACAAGTGAAATTTACCGAATATTAACTCCCAGTGATACCTCTATTAAAGAAAACCATAAAATTAAAGAAACGTTACTCTGTTTGCAAGCCAAACCACAACATATCTTCAGTTGGTCTTTTTTTCCAAGAGATATGCTGAACACCAAATTTAAGGCAAGCTATCCTAAAACCCAGCTGTGCACGTCCCATCTGCAAGCAGATTATCAGAGAGACGGGGGCTGGAATAGCCCCGGAAGAGGGGCAGCTTTGAGGTGGCTGAAGAAGGCCAGTGGGGGAACTGCCCTTTCCTGGCTAACTTGGCTGCCTCTCCAAAGTCAGATGGCCTGTTCAGCTTTGCTTAACCAGTCCGTGTCACGTATCACCTTTAGTCAAACCATGTCCTGAAGATACGTTTAGAAAAGATAAACACCTTAGACTTCACTCATGTGGGACACACAACACACACACAAAAAGCAAACAGTAAAAAAGAAAAAAAGGAAGAAAGCAAGTGACACAAAGCAAACACATATATTCACAGGGGTGTCGGGGGAGCAGAAAGGGGCGTTTGAGTGAAATGGATCAACAGGATGGTAACAGAAAAAAAAGCAAGTTTTTGGTGCTGAGCAGTTTTATGGTATACTGGAGTTGAAATATATTATTATATACTTAAAACTAACATTGTAGCCAAATGATACCCTAGGAAAAATAATTCAATTTTAAAAATCAAAGAACCCATGCCCCATTGCTTATACATCACTACATGTTTTGTTTACTGTCCTATTTCCCTGAGGGATAAGCTGAACCCCAAATTTCAGTCAAACAATCTGAAATCCATCTGGGTACCTTCTGTCAGTAGTTTCTCAGAAAGGTGGGTGCTGGACACACGCCACTGGGCAAGATGCAGATGTGAAGGTGGCTGAGTCAACGGGTGAGTTTCCCTTCCCCCACTGACTGTTATCCTGATCCAGGGTCACGTGACCTTGTTAAGTTTTCCTGAACCAATCAGTGTCATGTATCACCTCTGATCTAACTGTCTTGTTTGAAGACACCTTTAGAATACACAGGTGCCTAATAGCTTCACTCATGTGTGGAACACAAAATAGAAAAAGACAAAAGGTAAGTTTTAAAAATTTAAGAGGAAAGCAAATGACACAAAAACAAGCACATACATTCACAGAACACAGTAGCGGAGACCAGAGGGGAAGTGGCGGGGAACGCGCCAGCAGGTGAAATGGGTCAGCTGTATAGTAACTGAGGGAAACGGAGTTTTTGGTGCTGATCGGATGTACGGTACACAGCAGTTGAAGTAGATTGTTGTGCACATAAAGATTGTCTAATATTAGAAGCAAATGATACCTCAGTAAAAGAAATAAAACAGTAAAGAAATGGAAGATTCCATGCCCCAGTGCCTGACGTCACTTCAGTATATATTTTGTTTACTGTCCTGTTTCTCTGAGGGATAAGCTGAACTGCAACTTTTCAGCAAACCAACCTGAAATCCAGCTGTGTTCCCGCTGGCCAGACTCCACTGGAAGAGATGCAGCTCCCAGGGTGGCTGCGGAAGGGTCTGTGGGGAAGTGTCCCTTTCCTCCCTGACTTTTATACTGATCCAGGTCACGTGACCTTGTTAAGCCTTTCTTATCCAATCACGGTCACCTGTCAACTTTCCTCTAACCATGTCTTCGTTTAGGAAAGTCAACTATACTATGATTCCACTCGTATGAGGAACACAAAATACAAACAAACAAAAAAAGCCAAAAAATTGAGGAAAGCAAATGACACAAAAACAAACACGGAGATAAACAGAAACAGTAGTGGCTACCCAAGGGGAAAGGTTGGGGCAGGGCCCAGTGGGCAGAATGTGTCAACGGTTGGTAACAGAGAGAAATTAAGTTTTTGGTGCTAGCCGTTGCCTGCTACACAGGAGTGGAGCTGTATAGTTCCAATTGTTTACTGTGCACGTAAAACTTATCTAATATTATAACGGAGTGATACCTAAGTAAAAAATAATAATAATAATTAATTCTTTTAAATGAAAGTGTCCACACCCTGTTGTGAAAAGCCACATCACTGTATATTTTGACTACTATCCTATTACTCTAAGGAAGAAACTGAACATCAAATCCAGCTGGGTACCTCCTGTCTGTCCATAGGTTGTCAGAAAGGTGGGTGCTGGACGCACTCTGCAGGATCAGATGAGCTTCCAAGGGGCCTAAAGAAGGGCCAGTGGAGAGGTGGCCTTTTCCCCACTGACTTTTATTCACGTGACCCGGTTAAGGCATCCACCCCCAAGGAAATGTCTGTCACCTTTGTTCTCACTCTGTCTCAGGAGAAGGACTGTACTTTGGAATTTAGCATTTTCATTATTTTACACTTTTTGAGAGACACCTGCACATACTTTTAAGAGTCTGTCTTTTCCAAAAGAAAAATCAGCGTTTTTCCTTATGCCCATTACTTTCTGAACTCACAATTCTTGTTGTGGTAAAATATACGTAAGATAAAATTTACAGTTTAAGCACATTAAATTGTCAAGTCTGTGGCCTCAAGTATATTCATACTGTCCGGCAGCCATCCACATCTTCCACGGCTTGAGCTTGACCCTCCCCACCGAGTCTCCGCAGACGGGAAAAAGAGAGACAGCCTTTTCCCACACACACAGCTGTCTCTATGCTATGGGAAGGCTACGGTGCGTATTGTGGTACACACATTTGAAAACCAAAAGGAAAGTCTGCTTGCTTCTTGAAATTTGACTTTCCCATTTGACATCAGAGGAGGCCATTTTCAAATGCAAATTTACTTAGGAAAAATATATCTCTTCCCCTAGACTGGAGGCTTCACAGCTGAGCATCTGTTTTATTTATATCTTTTATCTTTGGCGTGCAATTTTATATAGTTTATAATACTGTGAAATAAAGAGGTTTCAGCGAAGAATGAACACATAAATGGTTGAGGCTTCAGTGCCTATAGAAATCCCCACCAGAACCTCACATTTGCCATTATCCTTCTTCCCTGGGCCATCTGAACAATGATTTTTCTCCTGAACGTAAGAGATTGACCAGTTTTTCCTTTCTTTATCTGAATGTATTCTCACAAGTGAAAAGTGTATTTTTTAAGTAATACATGATTTTAGTTTAAACTAATGAAAAAATAAATGTTCACTGTTGTTAGGCATATGGGAGAGAGGTGCCTGGTTTCTCACATGAAACTTCAAAAATACAGGAAAACTTCATTTTCATTTCAATACTGTCATTCATACCTTAAATAGTTTATAATGTGACATATGTGAGTGTTTCCTTTTCTACTTTCTTTTGAAATTCTGAAGTTCACACTGGCTCGATTTTGGAAAGACCAAATCCCACATGGTCTTTTTGCTGAAATTTCCCAAAGACTATTCCAAATAAAGACTCTCCTTGTGTGTCCTTAACAAATATCAGTTTACCCAACATTCTCCCTGTACTGATGGTCATCGTCTTGACTGAGATGGATTAATTGTGGAAGAGAGCTTCTCCTTAGGCAGGGAACAGAAGCGCCCCTGGGGTTCACGCGGAGGGGGTCGAGCCCTAACCACTGCTGCTCCAGGGCTCCAGCACTGAGGTCACGTCCCCCGAATCCAGCTCCATCCTCTCAGACCTTCAGGGAAGCAGACATACAGAAAGGAGTCAGGACTGTGAAGTTTGACAGTCAAGGCTCCTGCAACTCTGAATCCTCCTGTTTAGATTTCTGCAGCCTTCTCAGTGTTTACACACAAATCCAGGGATAGCATTTTGCAGGTGTAAACCACCCAGCCACCAACTGACTTTCTCCATCACACCTTCTGTGCTCAGGTTTATACCTGGTGGATGTCTGAGTAACCAAGGCTTCTCCATCTCATCTCTGAATCTCAGTGTCCTTGGCTTCAAATTAGATCCAGTGAAAGCTGAGGAGTAAAAAAAATAGAACAGAGTGACAACCTATGGAATGGGAGAAAATTTTTGCAAATGAAACCGACAAAGGCTTGATTTCCAGAATATATAAGCAGCTCATACGACTTAATAAGAAAAAACAAACAACCCAATTCAAAAATGGGCAAAAGACCTAAATAAGCAATTCTCCAAGGAAGACATACAAATGATCAATAGGCACATGAAAAAATGCTCAATATCACTAATTATCAGAGAAATGCAAATCAAAACTACAATGAGATATCACCTCACACCAGTCAGAATGGCCATCATTCAAAAGTCCACAAATGACAAATGCTGGAGAGGCTGTGGAGAAAAGGGAACCTCCTACACTGCTGGTGGGAATGCAGTTTGGTGCAGCCACTGTGGAAAACAGTATGGAGATTCCTCAAAAGACTAGGAGTAGACTTACCGTATGACCCAGGAATCCCGCTCCTGGACATATATCCAGAAGGAACCCTACTTCAAAAAGACACCTGCACCCCAGTGTTCATAGTAGCTCTATTTACAATAGCTAAGACATGGAAGCAGCCTAGATGTGCATCAACAGATGACTGGATAAAGAAGTGGTATATTTATACAATGGAATACTATTCAGCCATAAAAAATGACAACAGAATGCCATTTGCAGCAACATGGATGTTCCTGGAGAATGTCATTCTAAGTGAAGTAAGCCAGAAAGAGAAAGAAAAATACCATATAAGATCACTCATATGTGGAATCTAAAAAATAAATAAATACATACATACATACATACATACATACATACATACATACATACATACATACAAAACAGAAACAGACTCATAGACATAGAATACAAACTTGTGGATGCCAAGGGTGCGGGGGGTGGGAAGGGACAGACTGGGATTTCAAAATGTAGAATAGATAAACAAGATTATACTGTGTAGCACAGGGAAATATATAAAGGATCTTGTGGTAGCTCACAGCGAAAAACAATGTGACAATGAATGTATGTATGTTCATGTATAACTGAAACATTGTGCTCTACACTGGAATTTGACACAACATTGTAAAATGACTATAACTCAATTTAAAAAATGTTAAAAAAAAAAAAAAAAAGATGTCGGCTCTAAAATGGACAGTTGTTACACAAATCAGGACAGTTATCGCTGTGGGGACATGAAAGCCCAGAGCTGCCAGCTCTTCCAGTTTTCTCAAGAGAAGTTGGAACTCTGGATTTGTTTCTTTTTAGGAGGTGGAGTGGAGGGGAGGTAACTGGGTTTGTTTGTTTGTTTAATGGAGGTGCTGGGGATTGGACCCGGGGCCTTGTGCGTGCTGAGCACGCTCTCTACCCCTGAGCTGTACTCTCCCCGCTGCATTTGTTTCTTAATATGAAGTTTCTCCAGTTTTAAATATGGCAGCGAATTAGAAATGTAAAAAGCTGGGCCTCCGCTTGGCCCCTTCTCACCTGCAGTTTTTATCTGAACTTGGGATTTGTACCGCACTCTCAAAATACCGTGTCGTCTCTTCTGAGTTTCCTCCCTCACTCTTTTACTACCAAGCCCATTTATTATAAGCAAAAAATAAATATAACATTCACCAAACATTAAAAAAAAAAAAAGAACAGTGCATGCAAGGATACTTCCTTAGGTTTCCTTTACTGTTATTACAATGGAAAAAGGTTTCCCAGACATTCATTCAAAAAGCTTCTTGAATAAAAGTTTAGCCAATTAATCGAAGAGAAAGTGTAGCTTGTCTAATCACAATGATAGCATCAGATTTTGAACAGGGCCTCCAAGAGGACCTGATGAGGACCTGGTCTCTCGCTGGAATACGGCACAGTGTGTGTAAGAGAACCAGGGATGCTCAGCCTGGCGGCTCAGAGGAGAAACAGAGGTAGCACATAAAATCTGGCTAAATAGAACCCAGGATTTGGCATAGGTACGCTTATTGGGGTGATGTATTAACGGGGGAAAAAAGGCTATACAACAAAAATAAAACCAGACACAGGATTTATGTTGTTAGCCTTTTTACACCTTCACCCAGGTAGACAAACATACTTTTAAATACCTTCATGCTCATTATAAATACAAAACAAAATAGACTGAGATCTGAAAGTTTAGGAGCAAAAGCATTGGATAGTAATTTTTTAAATTACAGTTCTACATAAACTCTGGTTTGTAACTAACTGAAGAGTTCTGCTTACAAAACATGGGAGCTTGCTTTGGAAAATTAGCATACAGATCATGAAGAAGTGAATGTCCCACACCAACCGGAATCACTTGGTAAGACTCTGGAAGCCAGTGGCTAAAATCTGTCAGGAGGCTAAAATATTTGTTTTTCCTTTGGGTGGAGGTGGCCTGAAGGGCAAAAATCTTTTTAACAAGTTTCTTATGAAATGAATTGTGTTCCCCCACCCCCAAATTCACAGGTTGAAGTTTTAAACCACCTGATGAAGGTATCTGGGGAGGCTAAGGCAAGTGTCGCCTTCAGGCCGACTCATTACCATTCTAATCCTATCAAAGGTGTTTTCCAGTCTTTTGTAAACAGAAATCCTTGAAAGGTGACCATTGTTCTAACCCGGGGGTTGAGATGACCACGCCCTCAGTCCTTAATCCAATTAAGCGCTTGCAGCGGATTGGTGGATCTCCCGCCGGTGGGGGCGGGGTGGGGGCGCGGGTGGTGGGCTATAAAAGGGCTGGTGGGCTGGCCCAGGCTGGCCCTCGCTGTCTGCCCCGGGGATAGAAGCATCGCTGTGCAGCTTGAGCTCCCAGACGCAAAACCCTGTAGACATTATTCACAGCGACATGGAGGCTGCTTCTCTCAACTGGGGTGATGCGTATCAGTTCAACGTCTTTCCAAAACTCAAATCTTCTCAGTCAGGTGCAGCTGGTGGTGATGTCCAGTGGGGACCCTCTCGACCTGAGAAGTCGTCCGCATCATCAGAGACAGCTTGCAACCAGCGCAGTGATCTTGCTCCTGTGTCAGCAGGGCTGGCTCCCGCCAAGAAACGTCTGAGTTGGAAGACCCCTTCCGTGGCGGGGGCTGGACTGCAGAACACGGGGAACACTTGCTACGTGAATGCAGCGCTGCAGTGTCTGACACACACGCCACCCCTGGCCAGCTCTATGCTGTCCCGGCAGCACTGGAAAGTCTGTCAGAAGCGGGCCTTCTGCATGGTGTGTGCTGTGCAAGCTCACGTGACCCGAGCCCTCCTTCATCCTGGAGAGGTGATCAAGCCCCGGCAGGACCTGGTCACCAGCTTCCACAGAGACCAGCAAGAAGACGCCCATGAGTTTCTGATGTTCATGCTGAATGCCATGCAGCAGGTGTGCCTGAGCGGGTATGAGCTGTCAGATCGTCACTCTGAGGACACCTCCCTCGTCCCTCGCATCTTTGGAGGCTCCTGGAGATCTCAAATCCAGTGTCTCCACTGCCTAGGTGTTTCAGACACTTTTGACCCTTATCTAGACATCACCCTGGACATCTCTGCAGCTCAGAGTGTGAACCAAGCTTTGAGAGAGTTGGTGAAGCCCGAACAGCTGGATGGTGAAAATTCCTACCACTGTAGTGTTTGTCTCAGGAAGGTGCCTGCTACCAAGAGGCTGACTTTGCACAGAGCCTCCAAGGTCCTCATCCTAGTGCTGAAAAGGTTCACAGATTTTACAGGCGGCAAAGTGGGTAAGAAAGTGTGCTACCCCGAGTGCCTTGACCTGAGCCCCTACATGTCTGAGCAGGAGGCAGGGCCCCTTGACTACGTGCTCTACGCCGTGCTGGTCCACTCGGGGTGGAGCTGTCACAGAGGACATTATTTCTGTTATGTCAAAGCTGGAAACGGCCAGTGGTACAGAATGGACGATGCCAAGGTAACCGCCTGTGACGGTACTTCTGCCCTGAGCCAAAGTGCCTATGTCCTCTTCTACGTCCAGAAGAGTGAGCTGGAGGGAGACGGCAAGGGAGTGTCCACAGGTCAGGAAGCAGCCTCCCTGGGGGCTGAGCCCACAGGCATGGCCGCCGCCCACCAGGAGCCTGACAGAGACTCCAGTGTCAGAGTTCCTGGGTCGGAGGAGCAACTGGAGGACACAGAAACCCCAGAAGTCACCTTAGAGCAGTGGAGGTGCCTCCAAGAACTCAGCCGCCCTAAGCCTGAATTCACCCTCAGGAAGGTCGACTCTGACGTGCCCGCAGATGCAGTGGTGATTCACCAGTCGAAATATGGAGATAGGATGAGAATGAAACAGCCCGAACAGGACACCTACCAGCCCAGTCCTTCAGGCAGGGAGGCCTCAGCTCAGGGGCCAATAGTTATTGGCAGCATCCCTTGTCTCAGAGGGAAGCCCAGAGCCTCCAAGAAAAAGGGCAAGAAGAAGCAGAGGTCTGCGGGTGCCCTGCAGTAAGCTCTGAGGCGCATCCCTGCAGACACACACACACACACACACACACACACACACACACACTCACTCACTTAGGGGTGAATAATCTGGACAGGGGAAGGGACTGTCTATCTGGAGTGTTCACGGGACGGGGTGTTCGGTGTCAACTTGTGACTGCTGAGCTCTGAGATGTGACTGTCCAGGCTGATGTCGCTGGGGAGGGTGAGATTCATTTCTGGGTCTGAGAAACCTCTGAGGACTTTCCACTTGTGCTGTGTTTGAAGAGTCATTTGCTGATGGGGTGTCTGTTTTTTGCAATTTTGATTCTCGTGAATCGTGCAGCCTGGAGGCGCCTCAGGTGCGCTCACGTCCACCCAGGCAAGGACAGTGTTTTCTTACCAGTTCTGGAAGCCCAGGCACCTCCCCTGCCTGCTGGCGCCCGCCTCCCCTGGGTCAGGCTCGCACAGAGAAGTCCACACATTCTGGGGACTGAGAGCTTTAGGTGGGAAATGGGCCACCAGGTTTTGCAGGGTGGAAATCGTTCTGAGGATTTGGACCACCTGAGAACATGCCTGACAGTAATGACCAGGTTATCCATTCCTCACTTGACCTTTACAATAACAAGGACACTTGTCCAAAGATATCTGTGGCTTGACTTCCATTAGACAAGATGTGTTGAAAACTATACAGATGCCAAACAACAGGAAAAAGGATTAAACACATCTGCAGGAATAAACCGCAAAGCACCTTGGACCTGATGAGCAGAGGACAGGTGTCAGCGGGGAGACTTTTCAAGAAGCTTGATTTGAGTCCCAAGGTAAAATGCAGAATGAAAGTGTTTATTGATAAATGTGCATGTTTTTACTCCCAGAAAATATAAATTGTTGAAAGTATGTATGTGTATTAAAATCCATAATTGCTTGGAAATGTGATTAACAGAGTACTACGTGTTTTTCAGGATGAGACTGGATCCAGTGTGATAGATCGCGTTGATGACCTGACATTGCTTAAGGGTGGCCTGCCCTGGAGAAGGAACTGGGAAGGAAAGTTTCCTGCAGTCGAAGCCTCAGGCTTCCTGGAAGCTGCATCGTGTCCAGCAGAGCTGGGAAGCACCCACCTATCTGAGATCTGCTGACACCCAGAAGGATGGCTGAGAGGTTTCAGGTTGGTTTCCACTAAATTTTGGTCCTTGATTCTTACCTGAGAAAGGTAGTCTAACTGGAGAAATAGTTCGCGATGTGGCTTTACATGTCGAGTACGGATTCTTTAACTTGCAGTCATGTTTCTTAGGAGAGAGGATGATAAAACCCACCCTGTCAATTACTAAATGGTGGTTCAAATTCGTCTGGTTTGTAAGGGGCAGTGTCTGAGCGGTTATGGAACCTGGTGGTTTGCCAAATGCATTTAGAGGCTAAATAATTTATTTTTCATGCTTTGTTCAAACATAGAAATTTCACACTTATTAGAAAATATTTAAAAAGTGGGTGTTGAAGAAAACTGATTAAAACAGTCCACACCCTCAACAGTGTAGCCCCCAGGCTCAGAGGAAGAAAACAGTTTTCTAGGTTAAGTTGTAGTTGAAAATTGCCTCTCCTCATGTCAAATGGGATTCTTTGAATTTTGAGGAGGAAACATTTTTTATTTCAGATTTTCAAATATCATAACCAGAGGTTAGATGTCGAATTCTCACATCACCCTTTTATTTTGTGTGTCACATGACCGGTTATCCATCTTTCTCTGATACTGCCTGTTGTGATAACCTTCACAGAGCCTCAAAATCCAGTCTTCCATGAGTGAAAATTGACATTCAGCCTTAATAGACAGTCATCTGTCTTGTCTTTGCGGGGTTCCACTCTGGGAAGGGTAACCTTGCAGAGCATGGTAAATGTCTCATCATGTGACACGACTGGGTGTAAAGAAGGAAATGGTTATTGGTTTGATCAGTGGTCACTATCTCCACTTGGAGGAGAGGGTGCAGAAGGGACAGTCTGTGTGTTTATGTGACATCATTTTCCTTTTCATGATTCAGGATCTCTGAGATGAATGCCTGAGGCAGCCTGCCCTCGCGCTCCCAGGAGATGAGGCAGATGGCAGGCGGATACAGCAGACCTGCAGGTGAGGATGCCACATAGGGGCAGCAGGGGCCCTTGGGGGAGGGAGGCCCCTGGGTGGGCAGAGGCACGACTCCACCCTGCAGGTCCCCTGGGGGAGCCGACTGTAGTTCCTGCTGATTCACTGAGCGCCTTTTCTTCCAAGCACAGGGGCAGGCGAGGACTGGACCTGCGAAGTCCCCGATGGGGCCCTCCTCCCCCAGCCCTTGGGTCCAGTAAAGAGGAGACCCAAGGCCATAAGGTCATTGGAATGCAGGATCCTTTAACCAGACTGGAAGGAGGAACTCAGCAACGGTGAGCAGTGTGGAAGGGTTAGCATGTCCTAGTTTACTAAGACCCCAGAGAGGTGCCCTGTCTCTCCACCCCTATGCCACATGCACGGCCATCTCCAGGTAAGGACAGGCAGCCACGAGAGAAACATGCAAGGCATCTTGGTGCTCCCTGGGTCCACATCCTACCCTTGGAGAACCCCTAAGGGGAGAGAGCTGTTTCCATCTGGGAACTTGGCGCAGGACAGCAACAAAACAATAGAACTAATGAATGGGGAAACCTGGGGAACTACCCGGAGTTGACGGGTGGATCTGAGATGAGGGGAGGGCAGTTGGGGCAAAGTTCACAGCACTTCAGTGTCCCCACACCCTAAACACCGAGTAAGACTGAGCCCCGGGATGCTTATCCGTACTGGGGACAGGGCACTGGGGCACATCCACTCATGGTGCTTTTTTTTTGCAGGCAGGAAAAGCAGCTGAGGAGGCCTTGTGATCCAGAAATAGACACAAGGAGACGCCGAGGGAGAAGGCAACAGAGCTGAAGGAGCCGACGGCATCAGGCGACTCTGACGGTGGGTCTCTGCTCGGTACCGGAGCCGTGTCCCCTCTGGGGAGCCTGCAATTGCTTCACCCAAATGTGCATTTCCTAACGTTTCCTTCTGTCCCAGTGACTCCAGATTATTCGTGATCTTCAGCTGCCAACTTTCCTTCAATTATGTGTGTTCATGTGGTTACTCGCAGGTCTGTCAATAGCCTGCTATTGGGGGCATATGGAATTGATTTAATCCGATGCCTCCACAACTGAGACTCAAAGGCAAGAATATCGTTTAAATTGTAATGAATATTCTCAAATCGTCCATCACACACATTAGCCATTAAACTGCCTTAAGAACAGCATTCGCTCCGACACTCCCCGAGGACTGAATGAAAATGCTCATTTCCCTTTAATTAACAAGAGACTGTATTTTAAAACATTTTATTTTCCAGTTTGGTGAGAATTGTAAGAAGTTGATACTGTAATCTATTGTTTCCTCCTCATCACTGGGTTGGGTTTCTTTTCATATTACAATGAATTAAAACATACTAATTTTACTGTTAAATTTATTTTTTATGCTCCAAGCCCTTTAATTCGACTGATTTCCATTTTCCATTTGGTTGAGACCAATCTTAACACATATTCTGTGTGTGGTGTCCTGTCTTACAGCGCCCGCAGACCAGTGCCCATGCAAACACCGAGGAGACACTGTCCCAGACTGTGCTCACAGGCCGGCCACCTCCCACGGAATCTGCCCTGGGGTGGTCGTGGAGTGGAAATCACTGACTCCCCAGCCCACCGTCCTGTGCTTTGTCCAGGACCCTCCCTCACTGTCCAGCCCACAGACAGCAGACCTGATGTTGGCTCCCATGATTTCCCCAGACTGCCACCAACATACTTGGCCCCGGCCCTGCCCTCACACCCCAGGTCCAAGCCAAGTACCTGATTTGAAGTCAAAGCCAAGCCCCCATCTTGCCCCCGCCAGACTGAGCCAGGACTCCAAGCTCTGCATCCTGGCACCAGGTGAGGGATCTGCCTGGGTCCCCATCCACAATGCCAGAATCCCTCAAAAGGCCCTTTCCAGACCCTCAGAAAAGCACTCAGAGGCCAGTTCAGGGAGGCTGTCCAGACTTTGTGGTCTCTGCTCAGCAGATGGACGTGGACGCAGGACATTGCCAGGTGACCTGAAGGATGCCTGCTCAGATGGCCAGCACTGACCTCCAGTGAGCGGACCTGATGACTGCCCAGGCCGGCGGGCTCCCCATCCTCCCCACCACCCAGCCTCGTTCCAGGCGAGCCCCTAGTGGTCTGTGCTAGGTTGACTCAAATGACTCTGAAGGACACTGTCTCTGTCCCATTGCTTTTCTCTGGGATGACTTTGTGCAGTCACTGGAGTGAGAAACTCTCCAGTAGCTGAGACTCGACTTTCAGTCTCAAATACCTGGAGGAGACAGCAGACTGAGCAGGCGGAAGCACGGCAGCAGGCTCCGTCGGATGAACAGGACTCCCCAGCCCCGGTGCACGTGCAGAGAAGGACCCCTGTGCCACCCTGGGAGACACACACACACACACACACACACACACACAGCCTGTTCTGACTACGTCCCTTTCGGGTGAATTCAAGATGGAATGTATGAAACTGGCATAGGGGAGGTTTTTAATTCAGTTAATTGTGTAATAAGCTGAGTAAAACTGGCATAAGTATTTAATTATAACTAAGGAGCTGTGAAATTAATCTGAACTTTGGGAAACTCTGGTTAAACTGAGCTCCGGGCTCTGTATCTTCTGAGAACTGCCCTGTCCTGACACAGAGTTCTGTTTCTGTGTGTTTTATAGAAACCAGTGCTTTTTAAAATTCAGTCTCACTGTAGAGTTGTGTTTTTAAAGCGTCTTTCAATGTTAATAAACCCTCAAAATATGACATATTGTGCCTGCTTTTATTTCTAGACATCACTGGTCAATTTTATATTACTTTAATTTCTAAAGCCGCTACTCCTGATGTAAAGGTGGAACTCGGCCCTGAGGCTTTCTAGAAATGCAGTCCCTTGGGTATCCAGAGCTCAACTGTCAGACACAGGGCTGGAGTCTCCCTGGTGGATTACACTAGATACCTGATCCTGTCCCCGTGACCCACTGGGCCAGTCAAGGTCCCTGCTGTGTCACCACCAGGCGTGGATGGAGACAGCCGGTTGGTGGGAAGCTGCGATGAGCCGTGTGGGAGGAGCTGCCGAGGAAGGCGAGACCCAGAGCACGGCTGCATCTCACCCACACGCCGTGGACTGCAGACTCAGATCTGTGTTCACAGCCACAGAAGGAAAACCAGAACTTCAGCAACGTACGAGATGTTTCAGCAACAGGGTTTACTGTTGAAGTATTTACAATTAATCATCCATCGACAAAGTTTTAATTTCTTAACAAAATTCTGCATTCAGTATTCCTACATCTTCACTATCTTGCATTCATAGGTCAGATTTTCCCTGTTAATAGTTTTCTCAAAATTCTCATTTGCTGAATTTTATGTTAAAAGGCTCTTTTAACATATTGATCACCCACTGTGGATCGGGTGCCCCTGAGGAAACCCAACTGTCACCCAGATTTGGGTGACATGGTGACCAATGCTACAGGTTTCCCCCTTCCCCTGGCCCCTCAAACTTAATTTTCTAAACGTGGAATCTAGAGGTTTTCTCCACTTTAATTTTAGGATCACTGTCTGCTCGCTGTGAGAACCTTAAAGTTGATTATGAAAAGAGAGATCACCAAAGACTTCCCTTCCTTCATGACGCGCGTACGGGGAATCCACACGCGCACCACCCAGGCACGGGCACCCCCGGTGCTGCTCTGGGAACTAAGGGCTTCTCATGGACTCACTTCTCCAGGACGAGTTACCTGGTACTCCGCAAGAGCCTTCGTCCTCACAGCCTGTTTCAGTCGTTGTTAAACTCAGTGGTTATTCCTCCACCGAGTTTCTTGCGCACATCAAGCCCGTGCCTGGCTGAATGCTGTCCCCAGTGAGTACAGACCTAGGTTCTCCCAAGTAGAGCTTGCTCAAGCTGTTTAACTGTGAGTTCTACATGAAAGCACGTCCACCGTGATTGCAGGCCTGGGTTCTCCACGGCGCAAGCCCTCCAGCGTGTTTTCAGCTTAGAGCGCTCGCTAGAGGCTTCTACTTCCTCACATTTTCAGCATGAGTTCTCTCGCGTCATCTCTGCTCAGAACACCGACTGAAGGTTTCACCACACCGATGTCATACGTATGGATTCTCTCTCACATACACTTGCACACGTCAAATTCAGTAAGGATGACTGAAGCCTCTTCCACATTGATTAGTGTTTCTTCGATGTGTGAGTCCTCCGGTGCATTTAAATGTTAAAGCTATGGTGGCAGTCTTGTCCACATTCACTACCTTTATGACAGCACGTCATCTAAGGTCACAATATCCGCTGAAGGCATTCATGATTTTCTCTCCATGGTGGGTTCCCTCGTGTCGCCTAAGGGCAGAACACTGACTGAAGGACTTCCCACACAGATGACACTCATAAGGCTTCTCTCCGGTGTGCGTTCGCTCGTGGCGTCTAAGGGCAGAGCACTTACTGAAGGCCTTCCCACACAGCTGGCACTCATACGGCTGCTCGCCGGTGTGCGTCCTCTCGTGCTGCCGGAGGTTGGAGGACTGACTGAAGGCTTTCCCACAGAGATGACACTCGTATGGCTTCTCCCCAGTGTGAGTCAAACTGTGTTTTCTAAGGTCAGAGCTTTGAATAAAGGCGTTCCCACAGAGATGACATTCGTACGGCTTCTCCCCAGTGTGAGTCATCTCGTGTCTTCTAAGGCTCGAGCAGTTACTGAAGGCTTTCCCACACAGGTGGCACTCACATGATTTACCTCTGGTGTGGCCTTGCTTGGGCTGATTAAGGTTGGAGTGGTCACTAAGGGATTTCTGACACTTTTTGTTGATACAGTGTGTCTTTTCCATGGGAGTTACCAAATGCTGGCTCAGCATGGAGCTATGAGTGAACTCTCCTCCCCAGCCATTACATTCAAAGGGGCCCTCTGGAGAGTGAGATACCTGCTTCTGGGAAGGAGAGGAAAGGCTGTTAGTGGTTTGCCCACATTCCTTCATACATTCATTTCTCTACATATGACTCTAAAACACACCGTTCACTGGTGGTCTCCATTTAAAATCTTTCCAATGTTACCTATATACACAAAGGTTTTCTCTGTGTAAAGCTTACAGGTTAATTCTGAAGATGGTATGTTTCAAAGACTTGGCATATGAGCAGTGTTTATGCAACTGCCCTTTTCTAAAGATCTCAGGTTATGATTTTGAGTTCAGGTTAATTTTTCCACTAAATTTAAATCATCCAAAACTTTTTGCTCATAAAGAGCTTAATCCCAGCTTAATGTAAATCAGGCTACTGTGCTCAGTTACTACGATCCCACTGCCAGCTCTTTAATTTGGGTGACCAGGGTTAACACTCATGAAACTTACCCCTGGGATGACTGTAGACATGTCCTCCCTCCTGATGTGTTGTGTGGCTAATACTTCTTCTCTAAGGGCACCTTCTCTGCCTAAAATAATTGGAAAAAGAAATACAGTTGGCAATAGGGAATGAAAATGTTGAAAAGCACCAAGACCCATGTGAGTATGTTTCAAAACTTGGCACTTAGATGGGGAACACCCTAGGAAACAGAAACACATTACAGGGCATTGACAATCAGTTAAAGATTTTCAGAGCTGAAATATAAAAACATTAAAATGGAGATGAGATGTTGGGGAGGTAAAGACGTTAAGAGAGGGAAAACCTCAAAGGGGAGGCTGAGGACAAGAGTTATGTGAAAGTTTAACTTCAGCAAGTACATGAATATCCTTGTTCCTAAAGCCAAAAAAAAAAAAAAAAAAAAAGACAATGGCAGGAGGACATGTGAATTATAATTAAAATATACGAGGAACAGTAACACCTGGAGAACTATGGCCCCACATCCTCACCTACGTTGTAGAAAACACCACTCATTTAACAGAATCTTCAGTTGATATGTTTGAGTATGTACTCACTCCACGACCAGGCACCCTCAACCCTGAAGCACAGGCCTCTACCACATGCCTGGACTGTGGCTCTGGAGAAATCCTCCTCCTTCAGTCCACAGCTCTTCACCTTGCTCCAACTGGAAAATCACATCTGATTTGCAATGCTGATACCCTGTTTACGGAAAAAAGGGACATGGATTTTGAGTTCTGTGCTAATAAAAGTACATTATCATCAAGCCCAGGACAAGTTACTGAGAAAGAATAAGGGGGTCGCTGATGTTCAGCCGAGGCAACAACACCCTAAATGGAAAATGCACCAAAATCCAGATCGCGTGCCTAAAATAGTGAAAGTCTCTGGATGCTGACGTCCAAGGCCAAGTTTGCAGACAGAATGCAGAATCCTCCATTTTTTCAAAAAGGGAGAAATTAAATGTCTCCACAGTGGGTTCAATATAGTGGTTTTCATACAAATGCCAATAAACATAAATACCACAAGAATGATCAAAGGTTTATTATTTTCACTAGTCTGCTGTCAAGCCTCAGTGCAGTGACTAGAGCAGAATAATTACTTAGAAAATATTTAATCAATTTACCTTTGCATTCAAAAATATTCACTGAGTTCCCAGTTCTGCTCTGAGTGTCAGAGATTGAGTGGCAAGAAAGAAATTAAATGGTGATCAAGATGATATTTTAGTAGAGTGACAATCTGCATGTAAGTAAAATATAAAGAAACAACTCTCTTTCATGTAGATTTCTATGAGAGAATCAGCTAGAGAATGGGGTGGGTACACAGAAGCTGTTCCAGATACTTGTTGATGCAACCAACGAACACCTACCCACTTGCCTACCTACCTACTTACCCACACACACACATACATAAATGCTGACAGACTCACCCACGGAGACCAGGTGACTGAGGTTCTCCAGCATCACGTCTCTGAACAGCTTTCTCTGGGATGCGTCCAGCAGGGCCCACTCTTCCTGGGTGAAGTCTACTGCTACATCTTCAAATGTCACTAACTCCTAAAACATGGATATTCTGGTTTAGGCAGAACAATCCCTATGAATGTCCAGAGTAGGAGGGTTGAAAGGACAGCACTGAGGGAAAGGGTGGAGGGACCAGGTGCACAGGAAGATCAGACTAAGTCCGGGCTTCCCAACAAGTCATTCTCACTGCTGAACCGGCACCTGCTTTTCGGAAACCTCACATAGATCTACACAGTCTAAGCTAGTAAAACTTTATTATAAGGGAGTATCACATGAAGCGTGGTGAAATAGAATCTGGAAATCTTCCAAAAACCTGGTAATTATGAGTTCAGATGCATGATTAAAACATGCACTTAAAAATTTATATAATTCTCTTCCTGATTAATTTCAAGTAACTTTATAGACTCATCACAAGGCAAATAAACCATGATTTGCCACCTTTAAACCATAGCTATGGTTACATCATTCCCCTAAATGAACTTCAGACTCCGTGTCTATTAAATGATCAATAACCTCTTACAAGTACTGAAAGATGCAATGAACTGATGGATGGAGCACTTCCTATCTAAGTAGACATGTGTTAAATACAAGTCATTAGTCTATTACTCATTAAGATGTCTGCGGACACTGAAACCATCCCCAGCATTCTTCAGAACTGAACAAGTTTCACACAGAACTTGGAATCAGCAGGTGTGGCCTTGCTTAACTCTGCAGGACTTGGTGTAAGGTCAGGCGGGTCAGCAGCACAAGGAGGGACCTCTGGGACGGCTGGCCTGGCCTGGCCGTCCCTGCGGCACGCGGGCTCCCATCTGCAATTTCCTCTGGGACCTCAGACACCAGTATCGGCGTCTCCTATCTTTACCGTGTCCCTCTGCTAAGAATGACAGAAGCCCGTTGACTGGTTTTGGTCTCTCTGGTTCTCAAAACCTTCCACAGGGTCTTATATTTTACAACAGTCCTCCTGAACGTGGAGCCACAATTAAGGAAACAGTATTCCCTGCACATTAATTCCAGTTGCCAAATATGAAAAAGTGTTAATTTTCTTAATTTCCTTTTTAAGAAGTTCCTAAAAGTGCAAATATATTCTATCAAAACGTCACATTTAAAATTGGCAAAAAAATAGATGAATGCTATCTCAAGCTTTCCCTGGCCTAAACCTCCCCCATGCCCCCTTCAGTGCTGCACAGCCTGCAGCCAGGGCCTGTGAGGCCCGGACCAACCGACTCACTGATGAAGCCTCGGCCGCCCTGCTGGGCTGGGATGAGCTCTGCGCTCCCCTATCCTCAACACAACCTCAGACCGTCAGAGCCAACGGCATGATTAATGAGTGGTACCTCCCAATGGCACCATGGACAGAAATAGGGAAAGAAAACCTTTCTCGTGTCTTCCATAAGTACACTAGCTTAGCAGAGGCTGGAATAAATCAGTGAGCTGTTAGGAAGGCTATTCGTTATTAAGGAGTTCCTGACCCATGACACACCCCGGGGTCTCGGGGAAATTCCACTGGAGCTCAGACCCCTGACTTTCCTGACTGCACTGGGACACCCACGCCGGCAAGAGGAACCCGCCATCCGCCAGCAGCAGCTGCGTGTGCAGCTTCACTACAGAGCATCCCTTACTCACCACGGGCTGCATCGTCAGTAACTCGGCTACCAGCGGTCTTTCTCCAGGTTTTCACTTGCAGACAGTCCAAGCATTAAGCAGGCAAAGCTGAGGACAGTGAAAGAAGCCATGAGACTCCTGCCTTGCGCACAACTTGCAGACCAACATTCCGTGAAGCTCCAGCCTTCACCTGGGCATGGCGCCCAGCCTAACCAGCAAGCGAGCGGTGCACTCCGGGAGAAGCGCACAGAGGGCTCTCCTCCTCTCCCAGGGTCCAAAGTAGGACGGCGGTAACTACAGCCACTAACAAAACACAGGAATACAGGCAGCTTACGGGCAGCAACACCGAGCGCGCTGAGCTTTACACCGCAGGTGGACTGGCCCACGGCGCCCGGAGCCACTCAGGTCCCTCCCTGATTCGGAACCATAGTGATGCCGGGCGCGTGCCACGGGTAGGCTCTGGCTCCCTCCTGTAGGTAACCACGGAATTCCTCAGACCACTTCTCCTGCCCTAGGTAAGAACTTCAGAGAGGCCACCACTAGCCCCTTGTCAGACGCTAGACTGCCCATCAGCTCCAGGAACCACAGAGCTGTCAGCCTGGACAGGTTCACCCTCTGTCTGCCACTGAAGGCAGGACCAGGTCCAGGTCAAGGCTGTGCTAGAACAGCAGTGGAGAGAAGTCACATTCCTCAAAGAGCCACGACTTTGAAATTTCAGGGTTGTGCAGCCCCAGACTTGCAGGGGTTGGGGAAGTCTGGAGACTGGGCTTCCTCAAGGATATAACACGCAGCTGGAGTTTAGTCTGGTGAGGGCACCTCTCCCCAGCTTCCTTGACTAAAGCTAGAATGATCTCAGAACTCTTCATGCTTCCGATCAGGCATCGCCCCCTCCACTCAAGGATGGAAACCAGATCCCAAGTATCTTTGAAAGAGATGCCTTACAACAGTGGCCTCTCTCTGCAACACCCAGACATTCCAGTGAGCAAAGGACCAAAATCAACTGCCTTCAACTTGAATCAGGGAGTGGAATGATTCATATTCAAGGCCCTTAGGCAATATCAAAGCTCCACTAAGCCATTATATATGCCCCCTCCAAGGTCCTCAGTGTGCGCTCTGTGTAGGAACTGGTTTACAGTAGAGAACCTGACACATCTATGCAAACAGAATCCATACGTACCCTGCAAAGTGTCAGGCATACGTCTCCACAGTGCACCATGTTCAGCTAGCATCTTCCAAAGCTTACAAACCCTGCAGAGGGAGAAAACTGACTTTCATCTCCAAACCCGAGGCCAGCCCACGGTTTCAGCTCTGAGCCCTTGCTCGCCTCCTCCATGACCACAAGGCCAGAAGATGGTTGGATGTCCTGCTTCAGCTGTGCCCTAAGCCCTTATCCCAGTGTTTTCCCTGTTAGGGCGCTTGGACTGAGCCCTGTGCCCCACACCCCTCAAACATCTGCCTCTACCTTGAGCTTGGAGGGACCCGAGGTACCTGCTCTTCAGAAAGTGAGAACAGCCCTCCCCCGGACACGGGCCCATACCTGGAGATTTGAATCCCCTCTGTAAAACACGAGAAGGAGGCTGTCTTCGGCATCACAGAGACAGGCGGTGACAGGGTGGTCCTCAAGCTCTGCTCTCTGCCTGTTGTGTGCGTGCACCGTGAGGAGGAGCTGGAATCCTCTAGGGTGAGTGGAGGGGGCTGAGGATCTAGAGGGTGATTTAAATGTCTGGGGCGTGATAGCTGGATTCTGGGCCCTGTTTCCTTTTGTGAGTTTCCTCTGGGAGTCACAATAATCTCAAGTATTTAACTCGTATTTTCCAGAACATCACATTAAACTATCAAAATACATATTAAGAAGACCTAATTAGTAGCACTGGAAAACATGAGGTGGTCAGTAATGCAAAAAGTTCAGCAATTTATTCACGAAGAACAGCAGGGTTCTCTTCCAACTAATTCTGAGGACAGTCCAGCTCACCCTGGATCATTTTCAGAGACACCGTAAAGGGAATATATACTTGGTTGGAAACTTCAGTTCACAGCCCACTCAGTTAAGAGATCATATAAGGGCAGAAAGATGTTGAATATCGGACTGGTTTATCTAGGTTTTGATTGTTAATATAAAAAATTACCAATATCCTTACCAAGAACACACTGAAATAGTGTAAAATTATTTACTAAGCACTAAAGAATATTTTCAATACTTGATAAAGACTGGAAAACCACTGAGACCTCATCAGAATCTGCCACAATACAAGTAAAAGGGAATGTAAGCTGGAAATTTACAAACAAAACTAATGAATCTGGGACCCACCCTTCCTTTGCCGGCAGCTCCTGCAGCTCATACCCCCTCCTCCTACTCTGTCCTGCTCCCCTCTCTGCTGATCCTCCTTCTATTTTCATTTACACCCCTGCTTCTTGCCCAGGTCACTCTCCTTCACTCTCACTGTCTTTCCAAGCCCATGGGATCCACTTCCCCATCTTCAATTTACCCCTGCTTTCTCTGTCTCACTCTGTCTCCCTGGTTCTCCCTTGACCTCTCTTTCCCCTTCCACCCCTGCCCCACCTCCGCATTCACAGGCCTAGAATGAATACGCTCCAGCCCCGGAAGAGCACACTTCCCAGTGGGACGTCACTGGGAAGGTAAACACACCCTGGCAGGCACAGCCGTGACAGGGGATTTGGGGCCCTGGAGTGTCGCAGGACGCGGGCGGGTAAACGCCCCAGCACGGGGCTCGGGGGCCTCTCTGAGGGCGCGACTGGGAAGGGGAGGCCGGCGGGCAGCAAGGCTGGCTCAGGAATGACGCGAGGATGGGCGGGAGACTCAGGACAGGACTGGGGTCGGCAGAGCCGGAGGAGGAGACGGCGAGGCGACCCGACGCCGCCCCCAAGGGTCGGAGAATACACCGCTCTGGGAGAGGGGGCCTGACGCGGCGCGGGGTGGGGAGCGGAGACGGTGAGAGAACCAGGGCGGGAAGGTGGGAGCGGGGACCGGCCACGCAGCGATTTTACCGGAGACAGACGCAGGTCCGGGCCCGGCAGCACAGCGCCTGCCGACTAGGCGGGGATCCCCATGGGCGGGGCTGGCGCGGGCGGGGGCTGTAAGGTCCCCGGGGCCGCGGACGCCGGGGGTGGAGGACGCGGGGCTGGGGGCATCGACGCGCGACTCTGAAGGAGAAATACTGAAACTCACTCCCGGAGACGGGACTCACTCCCGGAAACTGCTTCCGGGTAGGCAGGAAACGGAGAGCTCGAGTGGGGCGGGGCCTGGTGGGTGTGGGCGTGGCACCCCGCCCCACCCCCGGGGCGTTTCCGGTCCGGAAGTGCCGCCGCCCGTGGAAGCGGAGTCTCCAGTCTCCCGCCGCGCCCGCGGGAGCCTGTTGGGCGTCCGCCCTCCTTCAGGTTAAACGTTGACGCTGCTTTAATGTAAAAGCTTGGAGTTGTGAGGCCACTTATATTGAATGCGGAGATCTTTCCTTCTCAAAACATGGAAAAGATTTAAGTCCAAAACCCTTTTGAGGAGCGTGTCCCACGGGTCCTGTGACACCGTTAGGACAAGTGTGACGGACGCCCTGCGCCTTGTGAGACGAGGAAGAGGGAGCTCGGCGTCTGTCTGTCCAGGCAGGACGAAGAAGCGCGGCTTGCTCACGGCGGGACAGAGCGCCTGCAAGTCCGAAGGCCTCAGAATGAAGCCTGCCCTGCCAGCACCTCGGCCCTGGACCTCCCCGACTCCAGGGCTGAGCCGCCTGGTCTGTGGTATTTGGCTGTGGCAGCACGAACTAAGACAGATTTCCATAGTGAATAAAGACCTGGGTCATTCCACTAGGTGAGGAACCACGACCAGGTGCTGGCTGACGGGAAAGGATCGTAGAGCCAACAGCGGAAGAGGTAGGTTTACATCCCAGCTGTGGCCCTGTGACCAGTTACAGCCGTGACGGTGTGGTTGTTACGAGTGCTTCCTTCTTATTCCGTTATGATGTGTGTGTACAGTTGACCCCTAAACATCGTGGGGGTGAGGGGCGCCAACCCCCTGCACAGTCAGAAATCGCTCCTCCAAGTCTAGGGTTCCACATCAGAGGTTTTAGCCAATCGCGGGTCGCGAAGTACTGTAGTATGTATTTATTGGGAAAAAAATCTGCATGTAAGTGGACTTGCTCAGTTCAAATGCTGTTCAGGGGTCAGTTGTTTATGGCGAGTGACTGTTTTCTTCAGTCTCTTCCCTCATGTAATTTAAGATGTATTGACTTTATGTCATAGTACTTAAGCACTGTTAATTTTACATCATAATATTTAAATCATAGGATGTCAAGGAGAAGAGTAAACCTCACTCAAGGATTTCACATCCGCTGCAGAGGGAGCTTGTGTGTTTTCCGTTGTATGAAGGACAGGTGCATCATTTTAGGGGGAATTGTGGCCTGGTTACTGTCTTTATTTGGACACTGAGCATTAAGGTTTAAGGAGATGTGTGTAGGCGCCAAGTTGACGGGGGCAAACTAATGATGGCTGGTTTTATTTCTCAACTTGCTTGGGCCACAGGGTACCCAGATACTTGGTTGAATATTGTTCTGGGCGTATCCCTGAATGTGATTCTGGGTGGAACAAACATTTGCGGCAGTGAACTGAGTGAAGCCTATTGCCTTTCCCGAGTGGTGGTCTCACCAAGTCCGGTAAAAGCCTGCCTAGATCGAAAGGCTGAGCAAGAGGGAATTGGCTCGCTCTCTCTCTGCCTTTTTGTCTTCAAGCCGGGACATGCATTAAGCCCCCACGTTGCTGCGCCTTTCGCCGCCTATTCCATCCAGGCCTGCGGAGGTCCAGACACCTGGGTTTGCTCTTGGTTAGAGAAGGTCCGGGAGGAGTAGCGCGTGGTGCTTCTGACCAGCAGGGGGCGCCACCGGCCTGCACAAGCATTTCACATGCTTCTTGGAGAATGGAAAATTACTCAGGCTGTCAGGTCTCCATCTCTGTGCCTTGCGGTGCAGCATGGGTGTTTCTTGGCCCATAAGGGGACAGTGAGTATTTCTAGAGGCTTAGGTAGGCCCAGATCTCCCTCGTTGTGCCTCTATTTTTGGCAACAGTAGATCCTGGGCTCTGAGCTATGGTGGAAAATTCTCAGGATTCGTAGGCAGTCACTGACACATTTTCCAGCCTTTCCAGGATGCCAAGAGCAAGGGTGGGGCACCCAAGTGGCATTAGAAATCTCAGGGTGGCTCTAGTGAGCCAAGGAGGCTTCCTGGGTCCTCCAGGTCTGCACGGGACAGTGCTGATCCCTGGAGGATATCCATTTCTAGAAGCTCAGCTAACCTAGGGACATCCTCTCCTGGGCTCCCTGCCAGCACCGGTGGGCACGTGCCTCAGGAGCATTTAAGGAGGCTAGTGCCACCAGAGGAGACCAAGTGGTGAAGCTGGAGAGATGCCGCCTCGGTGTGAACATCGGTCCTTTGGGGAAACAGCAGTAGAGGTCGCCAGTAAACAGGACCCCTCCTGTGAATAGAGAAACTGTATTCAATGTTACACAGTAACAACTGCCAAAATAATCCACAATAAGAAACATAATAAAAATTGTGATGAAAACAAGTGTGACAGGATGATGATCACAATGACATTTACACTAATGATACTAATTTAAAAAAACCTAAGGGGATGAGAGATTAGAGTACAGACCCCACCCCCACCCCCGAAGTAAATGACTAGGTACCCATCCATCCTCATGGGGTATTTTAGACCTAGACTAGATTTTCACAAGTTATTCCATAAGGCAAGACCAAGTAGCCTGATGACGTAGGAAACCAACCAGGTCAAGGGTAAGGCTGAACTTGGGACTCACGTGCACATTCCTGGAGGGGAGCCCCAAGGAATGGGGGCAGAAGAACTGTGATCGGAGCCTGCCAATCACATGACACCCATGGAATTTCAGAACTTTGGCCGGGTGGGTGTCAGCCCTGAGTGCCACGCAAGGAAGGCAGGCAGGAGCCAGATCCACACCATGTTCAGAAGCCACGCCTGCCACGTACATTAAGCCCCCAGCATTTTCTCAGCCCTCAGCACCTGGCTGTCCTGCTGTCCCTTCCATCTGACTCAGGGGGGCCAGTTGGCTTCACTTGCATATCCTGGGGTTTGAGCTATTGGTATGAGGCACCCTGTCTGTCTCCCAGTCCAGCAGGGGGCGGCAGAGGATAGCACAGGAGACTTTCTCTGCTTTTAGGAGAACCTAGGTAACTCTGAGGTCCCTAAGATACGTGAGTGGTCACCATCCTGTGCCTTCCAGTGCAGCACCAGCCTTTCCTGCAATAAGGAGGGGACTTTAAACATTTAATGCCCCATGGTGGGTCCCCAGCTCTGGGTTGAGGTAGAAAATTCCAAGTAACTTTTTCTCCAACCTCTTCAAGAAGGCAGGAGCTGTTCCTTGGACCCCAAGTAAACTTAGAAAATATTTTGGTGACTATCGCCAGCCAAAGACTTACTCCCAGTGTCTCCCAGCTCGCCGCAAGGGTGATATGGGTCTTCGAGGAAGCTTGTAATGTCATTAAAGTTTCAGTCAGGTCACTGGGATCCTAGTTTCATCTCAGTTTTCAAGACCTCTAGATCCTGTTCCTCCCCTGAATGTGGAAGGGCACACTCAGGTGAGCCTCTGCATGTCGGTGCTATTTTAGAAGAGTGGGGGTTGAAAGGAAGAAGGAGAAGCCAGGGTTGGGGATAAAGCCACAGGGACAAAGTCAAGCCCCAGTGATGACTAGCGCTGGGTTTGTTTTCTGAGAGTAACACAGAAATCCTTCTGGGTTGGTCCCCATCACTTCCCTTTGCTGGGTCCTCAGAGCTGTGTCATAGCCCACTCTGTTGCCAGTGTCTTAAAACCACTAATTCTTGGAGAACATGAGCAGAGTTTTAGAGGCAAAGAAGTGTTAGGAAAATGTGGTGTTTTCTGTTACCCTGTTCATTTTCAGTGAGGAGGCAGAGATGGTTCTGGAAGGCCTGTCTGGCTCACAGTCAGGAGATGTGCAGGGTCAGATGACTGCAGCTCCCCGGTCACTGGCTTCCCACGGGGCTCCTTCTCAGTGTGTAGATCCTGGGCATTTTGTCTTGGTGCAGGATTCTCTCAAACCCTCATGTTCTCAAAACTTGCCAAGGCTTTTATAAATTAGTTTTGCTACCTGGTGAGACTTGGTTCAGAAAAGAATAAAATGGCAAAGGAGAATGACAGTGGATCCCATGGGTGAGGGGTTTATAGAGAAGGCAGATGTGGCTTTGTGTCAGTCAGCAGCTCCTAGGGCCAGTGGAGTGTCTTTGTTTAGGTGATGAGGACATTTTAATACCCCAGTAAGGATATCCAGGGACACAGGTGTCCCATGAGAGCAGATGGGCTCAGAGGACAGAGAGTCCTTCCTATTTTGGGTGCTCAGTTCCCCAGAACAAAGGCAGTGGGCAGTTTGGAATGGAAATGACCATCAAATGGGAACATAAGCTGCTGTTACATTGGCAATAGATTGGAAGTTTATCGACAACAGTCCCCCAGTTTCAGTTAAAGTGATTTAGGCTGGGATGATAAACCCACTGGTTTAAAGAGTGACAGGGCGTTTTGTCTGTGAACCCTCCCCAGACTCAGGTAATGCCAGTCACAGTCGGTCAGCCTGTCCTGTTCTGAACTCCCACGGGTCTCCCATCAGCTTACAGAACTTGCCACGGTGTGTGTCGATTGCTCACTAAAATGGAGCTTCCGTCCCATAAGCTGAGAAAGAAAGTGAGCTGTTTGTTCATTTCCTCTCGGCATCTCCTTTTCTGGTGGAAAAGCACAGGAGAGTGAAGTATCCACCTGTGGGTGTGCAGCCGAGGCTTTGGGTCTGAGTTCTGCCTCTTGATTCTGCGGCTCGCTGGCGGTGAGGGACAAGAGCAGTGGACCACCTTGAATCTCAGGCGCTCCTCCGATCAGTGATCAGATATTATCGTGCGGGAGACTTGATGGGAAAACTTGTTTTAAAAATTCATTTTCTTAGCTTGGGAGTTCCCAAGACAAAAGCATTAGAGTGGGCACTGAGCTCTGATTTTATAATATTTTAGGTGATTGGAATCAACTTGGTTCTGGAAACACTGACCTGGATGATGTCCAGGGTACTTCCAGCTCCAGTATCGTAGTGTTCCAAGTTCTCTCGTAAATCTCAGTGTGACCTTATACTTGGTCTCCGTGATGGAACAGCTCACGTGATGTGTGTGTGTGTGCGCGCGCGCTTGTGTGCACTCATGCACCTACGTGCAGCATGGAAAGCGAAAACTAGTCCTTATTCTATACAAAGTCCAATCCCCAAGTTGTAAGTAAACCTTAGGTGACTGCCAGGATTAGCGGCTGAGGATGACGAGGCCATAACCTAACACAGTGTTAGTGAGGGGAGAGGCAGGGTAATAACTGAAATACCATTTTCAGGTATTAATGAGGAGTTTATGTAGACGGGCTTAAGGAGCAAATTGTGTGGTTTCGGAGGCAAAGTAAGCATTCCTGTGTGAACTATTTTTAACCTGAGTGTCTGAGTAAAGGACAATATTGACCAAGATGTAGAAAATTAAATGAAGATCAGTTTTGGAAAGAAAGTAATACATTCAAATACAGTCAGGCTCCTTCTGAGTTTCCTGTCAGAAATCCGTCTAGAGGAGACCAGCAGCCTAATAAACTCTAGCGAGAAGCTAGAGCTGGAAATGCAGAGGGGGGTTGTGATCAGACAGGCTCCGCTCAGGTAACAGAAGCCACACTGGGTATTGTACACAAGGAATTTCGTGCAAGGAATTGAATTACTGGAAGGTTGAAAAGGCTCAGGAGTTCGCAAGTACAGGATGGAGTTACCACCTCCAGGCCCAGAGGAGCAGAAGGAAAGCGGAGCTGTCAGGGGCCAGTGCTGGGCATGCTGGGTCTGGCTGCTTGCAGCCGAGGCTGCACCTGAGGGGACGGGGCATGGTGCAGCTGGGGCTCGGACCTCCGGGTCGGGTGCATTCCGCATGAATGAAGCCTAACGTTTTAAGGAAGGAGCGCTCTCTAACTGGGCTCAAACAAATGAGGTGCAGCGAGTTTTAAGACTTTGAAGAGGAGACGTGGCCAGACAGGTGTGTGGGCAGCCAAGGTGCACAGCAAGCAGCTCAGAGCCCAGCTAGTCCTCTTACTGCCGAGGGAGAAGAGCCTGGATGCTGCTGGTTCCTTTAGGGACACTTGTGAGGCTGCTGAGAAAGTCAAAAGAAGATGGAGCCAGAGGGATCTGGCGAAGGGTCCACTTCTTTTGCAGCTAGTTTCAACTTCTTGCTCAATCTAACTGCTTACTTGAGCTGCTAAAAAATGTTCCGTCTTTAGGGTTGGCCCTGTTGCTCTCTGCTCACCCAGCACGGTTTTCTGTGGACGTGCTGAGAACACAAGACCAAAAACCACAAGTCTGACGAAAGGGGTAACCAAGCCCCTGAGTGTATGGCCATGGGCTTGGGTGTCCTCACCTGCACTGAGCGTGTTGAGTTAAGCGATCTCTGGGGACCTTGCTGCTTGCATGGGCCACGAGCTGATCAACTCTCACTCCGAGTGGCCGGAATGAAGATGCTACTCACCCAACAGCCAGCGTGAATTTAGACAGAGTCCAGTTTCTTTGTGGAACTCGACGTGCTAGGTCAGACAGGGAACAGGAGACATTCTACACAATTCCTGCCTATAAAGGAGAGCGAGGAGGAGGGTGGGACAGTGGTCCTGCTGGGGCAGCCACAGCTAGTGTCCAGCAGGGAGTCCAGTTACCATGTGGCTGAATCTCCTCACATTGTAAGTAGAATCTCCTGACATTTGGTAAGAACGGCCCCAGGTCACACGTCTGTTTGAGGCCAGGACTATAAGGTTAGAATGCAGTTCATTAGACTCGCACTCCAGCCTTTCCACTCCACCTGTTTTATTTATTAATTCATTCACTTTATCCATCAGTAAATTAATTAATAAGCCCTATACCAGGAATGGGGGATGCAAAATAAACAAGTTATAGAGCCTTCCCTCAGAAAGCTCATAGCCTAGAAAGGGGACTTTCTGCGGCATCAGAAGCTGGACTGCCAACTTCAGAGAATCCAGAATTTGGAGGCCCAGGAGAGAAGACCCAGAGAGGACTGCTGCCCTGAGAGCCCAGCCGGCGTCCCCACCTCCTCCCTGTGTGTAGTCGCGGCTTAGCTTTTAATTATTCTCTCTTTTTTTGCAGCAAAATGGTGTCAGTTCAGCTCGGCAGCCTCCAATCTTATCTTCAAAGGAAAGGCATTCGACTTCGCAGCGACCATCCATTCTCTGACAGTGTAGTTGTCTTTGAAATCCTCCTCTGGCTAAGTGAAGAAAACAGTCGGTCTTCAGTTATCCAGTACTGAATTACTGGAAGGCAAAATTCCACCACTCAGGCCAAGCCAGAACTCCACACTACCGAATCTCATGGCGACACAGAGTGTAAGTGTAGACAGCAGAAAAGCAGATGTGACCTGAACAGCTGTGTCTGAGCTCGGATCCCTGGTTCAGTATATACAGGGTGCTTCCTTTGTACTCAAGTAGAAAAACCAAGAAAGGGTTCCCTCTGCTATAATCTTTGTTGGACATAGAGAAACAGTGTTTCTTCCTGGGGCGGGGGGAGACAATATCCTTTCTAATTCCAATAAGCAGTCTTTTGCAATAAAAGATTTTTTTCCTATCTCCAAAATAATAGTCTCTTGTATATAACAAAAGGTACAGAGTGTGCTATTTACAGTGGAGGCAGGGCAATGGCAGCCGTGTGCCTTGGGCATGTGGTTGTGGAGTGTCACAGTTTGGGGGTAAAGCTTCAGTATTTTCTTTGGTATTAAAAGAAGCACAGTACGAACCTGCTCTGCCAGTGACGTCTGCAGAATAACGTGTTTAGCTCTGACAAGCCGTGTGAGAGAGGCATAGACACTGTGCATTCATTCAGGACAAAGAAACTAAGCTGAAGAGAGTAAAATACTTTAAGAGACAATGACTAGGGAAAATGGTGATGTGTATTCCCTGGAGAAATCATAGGAAGAACTGGCAGTTGCTCTCAAAAGGTGTAATACTTATTCTCAGAGAGAACGGCTCTGGGGCGGGGAATGTGTGCACATTAGCCGTCGTCTGTCTCAGACACTACCACACTGAAGGCTCATTAATGCCCAAGGTGGGGCTAATCAGTGGGGAAAAAATCACAGGCACTGAGATTTCTGCTCGGAGTAAAGGGAAACATTTTAAACAGTCCAAAGTTGAACGCAGGATACTGTGAGTAACAGATCACTGAAATTTATCCAGCATCAGGGCAATCAATCAACATCTTCAGGGAAAAAAAAAAGATCAGTCTTCAGAAAAAGCCCTATTATTATTTCCATTTATTGGAAATAAGTTGAAACCCAGAGTTCATACATCTTACAAGGTTTGAAACTGAGGTTCAGCCTCAGATATTTTGGCATAATAGTCTGTTCATTTCCTCTTTTATTGATCATGAAACTCACTTCCAGCACTGAGAGTGTCTGTGGTTGTGGTGGTGGTGGTCCTAACGTGTGTCCACTCTGTGCTGCTTACTGAGTCAGATGGGCCTGAGCTGAGTTTTGGGGACAGGGAGCCCCTAAGTATCTGCTTCCCTACATTGGTTTGAATCACTTGGAGTCCTGATGAAAGGAGATGGAGAGGACAGATAAAATTTCTTTCTCTACTCTGGATCCATTGTCTGACCTCCCAGGAAACAGACTGAGGGCAAAAGTTATTTTACAAGAGAGGCTGTGAAACACGAGGGCAGTATTCCTCAGGTCTGTTCCTTCTTTCTATTCCTGCCTGTTTTCAAAAGTGCAATGGAAATGACCACCTCCCAGGAAGTCCTTCTTGTTCCCCCAGTTAGAACCGAACTTCTATTTCCATGGCTTCTCTTATTTTTCACCTTCATCGCACGTATGAGAACTGTTTTGTATCATAGTTCTTTGTCCATCTGTCTGTCTCATCCATTCACTATATACACTTTAAATTATCAAGTGCCTGTTTATTATTATAGGCAACCTATTTTTGACCAACACAGAAATAAAAGACTAATAAACTTTAAGCAAATTAAGAGCAAAGACCATGATCTAATGTTCACCTCCACTTTACCTCCCTTTATTATAGGATGTTTATATATAATTATATTATATATCATTACATTCCAGAACAATTTCTCGTTAAGTGATAAGCACACATTCAATAGCTATTGACCGGCTAGCCTTCTGCAGCCAGATTGTGTAATAAATAAGTGTAGAAATTCAGAAACCATAAGGAAGAAATAGACAGGATACCTCATGGTGCATGGACAGTCCCATCGGGAAAGGCTTCATAACAGGAGGAATGAAGGATAGTTGAGGAGGGAATGGAGGTAAAAGTTTATTAGAGATGGGTTCTTGGCTGAATTGAGCAAAGACAGCCCAGTTCAAAGGACTTAAAAGAAAACTAATCAAGATGTTAATGTTTGAAGTGATGTGATTTTCCAGCAGTATATGAGAGCTAGAAAGTCCAAGATCATCTAAGGTTAAGAGATTCATGAGATTCATTTAAGAGATTCATTTACCAATTAGTGGGACATGAAAAAATAGACTGGTAAGAACCTGTTATTGTAAGTTTGATTTCATTTAGGCTGTAAAGGCTGTTCTTCTCTGAATTAGCAAGTGTCGTCTGCCTCTTGAGATTTTTTTCTCATTTTAAAACAATCATTTTGTCATACACTGAAGCTGGGTCAAAGATTACAGAATGAGGAAACAGATCTAAATGAAAAGGGAAATCTGAACCTGTTGGTAGAGCTTTTAGGGAAATTAACTAGATATTCTTCTGGTTGGAGGTGGTCTGGATCAGGGTGGTCCCATTAATATGTGTCCAAACTTAGGAAAAGATTTCCTGTAACTAGTTTGTTTCTGAGACCTTTTTAGGACATAGGACTGAATCAAGTACTTTTCTGAAAGATGAGCTTTCTTCTCAAAAGACAGACCCTGAATAGATTTTGCCTCAAAAGACATCCTTATATCTATCAAGATTTCTCTCTTACCTGAGAAGATTTGAGCAAGAAGGATGATGGCAGCAAGAATAAAGGAAAAGATTTTCATGGCTCCGGGAATCAGTGGGGAGAGGCTGAAGGAGGCACGGTCACTGGAGTCTGACTCTTATCAAGGGAAATTGATTAAAGCAAGTTCTACAGCTCTGAAAAAGCCAGGAGTTATTTTTGGTTTTTAATGCTCACTAAGAATGAATTATTTTCCATGCTCCATTGCATAGTGTGTAGGCTGATGGGTCAGATTTTACCTAAATAAACGCTGATGAGACAGTAAGGAAAATAACCCGGCTCCTTGCCTGGAATTCTCTAGTCTGCACCTCCATCCAGGCTGCTCCTGTGTTCCCTCATTTCCGTCTCAAGTACCACCACTTCCGTAACGTCCGTAACCGCCGTCTCTTCTTCTTCTCTGAGATTGTGTATGTCACTTACTCTTCTCTAAGAGTCACTCAAACATTATTGATTGGTGCCTGTATAATTGGTTTTTTAAGATTATACTCTATGACAAATTTTCATCTCCCAATTATACTGTAAGCTCCATAAAGGAAAATAACTTTCTTCTCATCTGTTTTCTTTCCGTTTATGCCCTGCAACAGTGCTTTGTAACAGTAGGTGCTCAAAATATATGTATTTGACTTATTGATAGTTGTCCAGTTAGAGGAACCCATGAATAATCAAGCAATTAATATGGGAATAGTAATGAAATGTTCAAAGGTTTTGCATATTAAGGATAATCATGTTATTATTAAATATGACCACATTTTGTATTTTATGGGAATAGCATTTTTTTGACAAATGTGTGTTGGACAATAAATACCATGTGTACTTATGTTAACAAGAAATTAATTAATGTTAATGGACTGGAAATTCTCATTAAAGGCAGGATTAATCATCAGGTGGATTAAGTGGGAAGATGAATCCGTGTGTTGTCTATAAAGGATGCATTTCTCCAAGAAACTTTTTGTCTCTTGAGTTAATTATAAGCTCACAATAAATTGCAAAAATGGTACAGAGAGTTCTTGTGTACCCATCACTCAGCCTGTTCCCATGGTGACATCAGCCATTATGTGAATTATCAAAGGTTGGAAATAAATTGGCACAGTAAAATTAACTAGACCACAAATTATGAGGAAAGTAGTTAAAATATAAAGACAGAGAGGTTGAAAGTAAATGATGGAAAAACATAAACTATGAAAATATCAAGAGTAAGAAGGCTGGAGTGGCACTTTTGCTTCAGATGAAATAGAATATTATCAGATGGAAAGTAGAATGTTGCATAAGGAAAATAGGAATAATTCATTAAAAAAAAGAACAAACTTTGGGTTTTATTGATTTTTTCCTATTGTTTTTCTTAGCCTTTATTTTCACTCTAATATTCATTATTTTCTTCCTTCTGCTTGCTTTGGGTTTAACTGGTTCTTCATTTTTAGCTTCTTAAGGTGAAAAATGAGTTTATTGATCTGATACCTTTCTTCTTTTTAAATATAGGCATTTACAACTGTAATTGTTTCTCTAAGCATTGGTTTAACTGTATCCCATAAGTGTCTTTTTTTAAAAATTTCATTCACTTTAAAGTGTTTTCTAGTTTTTCATGTGATTTCTTCTTTGACTCATTATTTATTTGGGGGGGTGGTGTTTAATTTTCTCACATGTACGTCTTTCCCAAATGTCCTCTGTTATTTCCTTGTGGTTGGACGCTTGTTTTGTGGCCTAACGTGTGGCCTGTCCTGGAGGACAGTTCATGACAGCTTGAGAAAATGTGTGTTTTGCTGTTGCTGAGTGGGCTGTGCCGTCGATGGCAGTGAGGTCTGACTGGTTTACAGTGTTCTTCAAATCTTACATTTTCTTGCTGATCTTCTTTCTTAGTTGTTCTGTCCATTTCTGGTTGATTTCTTATGAATTTCCTCAACCCCTCTCCTTCCAAAGCTGCCTCCTAAAGCCACTTCCTGCTGGATCCCTTTCCCCTAGCAAGCCACGTTATTGGGGATTTCCCCTTTAAGGTGTTCTCAGTCCAGTCACCTTGTACGGCCTTCACTTGGTCCGTGGGAATCACGCTTATCTCCCTGCCTAATACCATCAGTGCAGTCACTCCCCTGCTGCTCTTTTCTTGTCCTGCCATCATGGGTAACTCCATCCAGAGCTCTTTCCCTGTAGACAGTTTCAGGTGTGAGTCAGGCATGAGCACCATAGGATGGCCATCCAGTTCTCCAGGTAACCTTCTTAAAGCCAACCTCATAAGGATTGGTGTGAAAACGATGTTTTCCTCACCTTTCCCTCTTGAGAGGCAGCGTGAAGTCCCAATCACAGCCCCCTAACACATTGTCCAAAGAAACCCTGTGCCCTGACATTTTTTTTTTTTTTGGTCAATCTCTTCGTGGCTTAGTACCTCGATGGGGCGTGTGGAAATTAATGATACTTAGTGTTTTATCCTCTGCCTTTGGGGAATTCAGCCCAAACTGATCAGTCTTGCTCTATAGTTATGGTCATTCCCTTTCAGTTACTGTGAGGGAATCAAGAAGAGGTAATAGATGGTTAGCATGATAAGACCTACAATTGCTACAATTTCAAAATTAATGAAGTTAAAGTCACACTAAACAGGAGCAATATGTAGACCAACTAAAGTGGAGATTCTTCAGGAGGAATCCAGCTCCACCAGTGTCTCTTCTTGCTTTCCCTTTCCCTCTGACCCACCCATCATTCAGGAGACCGTCCCTTGCAGAAGATCCGGCAGACGCTGATGTCAGAGATCTCCATCAGTTACCGTGGAATCAGCAGAAGCCTGTCTGAGAGAGTCATGGGCATCCACCTGACATCTGAACGGACTACATTTTCAAGTAACAAGAAATTAGTATGAGTTGAGACTTTGTTTTTCTATAGGAAGGACTGGATGTCTCAGGATAAAGGAGCTAATTGGATGGGAAGGTTCTAGAAAAGAGCCTAGTACAGAAGAGAGAAGAGAGCAAGAAGAAGAAGGGAAATTTGTGAACAGGGGAGCATCTGTGGGAGGTGCCCTCTGGGACCACAAGCCACGTGACTCTGGATGCTAGGTGAGGGAATTGCTATGGTGATATCAGGGCAAAGCCCCTGGCCCAGTGCTCTGTGTGACGCTGTGAGACATGCACATGAGTTCCTATGAAAGAGACATCGGTTAGGGTCTAGAACATTTTCGATGTTCGGAATCAAGCAATGTGGTATTTGGAATAAGTAGGGAATATCCTGGTTTCATGATGTTCTGTAAACCATCAGCTGCGCTCTTGGAGATCTGGGGAGAAGCATCATCCACCAAATGGTCACTCAGCTGTAGGTTCTTAAGACCAAGTCCCCCACTTACCACTTCCCTGGGTTTAATTCCTGTGAAAATGCAGGAAACATTATAGAGTTCACAAGGGTTATGTCTCAGATCTCTTTTGGAGGACAATTGATAAATCGATCTGACAGTAGAGCCAACCTAAAAGCCAAATCAGTCAGGCTCCAGGCATGAAAACAGTTCCCACACCAGATGGTTCAATAGAGAGAGAATTTAATGTGGAAAGCTGATGAAGTGTTGGGAAAGCTGAACATGCAAATGGGAGCTAACATTATACACAGCTGGAATCCTCCACTGCCGAATGGTTGGAGGGAAAACAGGAGGCTATGGTGTGAGCCCAGGAGCAAGGACCAGCGGGCAGGAGCCGGGCGTGCAGGGGGGCTGCCGGGTGAGCAGTGAGGGTACACAAGCTTGGGCTTCATTGTTGGAGATGGAGCCACTGCTGGAGCGGAAAGAGAGACTGAGGGAGGAGAGCCCCGAGGTCTCCTGTTCTCTCGTCTGCCATTCTTCTTTCTGCCAGGCACTTGCACGGACTGAAACCTGCCAGAAAAGCCAGGAAGCTCAGAGAATGTGGTTTGCAGAGAATAGTGCCCACTGTACAGAGCAGAGCAGGGAAAGGACAGGAAGTGGATCTCAGTGCAGAAGGACACACGACACAACAGTACATTCTCACACGTTGAGCAAAATACTGTTCATTCTCACATGTTAACCCTGAGTGATTAAGTTTGAGACACTACTCAAAGGACTGGCAATCTTGACCTTTATTTTGTGAAGCTACAAATTTTATTTCATAAGGCAAAGTTATACAGTCAACCATTTATGTATATTCCATGCTGAGCATATGAAATTAATCTAACATTTTCATCCACTGGCAGGAAGAGACATGCAGAGCTGGTGCCCTAGACCTTAACTGAGTAAATGCTGAGATGTTTAAAAAAAAAATCGCGTATCCTCTGACACCTGATGTCTTTTGTCTTCTTGATGATGGCCATTCTAAGGGATGTGGGTTGGCACCTCGCTGTGGGTTTGCGTTGCATTTCCCTGGTGCATAGTGGTGTTGGGCATCTTTTCTTGAACCTGTTGGCCATTTTGATGCCATTTACAACCATATGGATGGATCGTGAGCACACTGTGCTAAGTGAGATAAGTCAGACAAAGACAAGTACTGTATGGAATCTAGTATATGTGGAATCTAAGAAAGTCAAACTTGTTAAAAAGAAAAAAAAAACAGAATAAATGATGCTTACCAGGGGACGGGAGGTAGAGGGATGAAAGTGATGTTTAAGGGAACAAACTTGCAACAGGTAGTAGATAAGCCATAGCGATCTAACGCACAGGGTGCTGAATGCAGACAACAGCACTGTGCTGTAATCATCGAACTGGCTAAGAGACTGACATGTAATTATCCCGACGGCTAAAGAAAAAGTATAATTGTGTATTATGATGGAGGTGCTAGATTGTCACTACAGCAGCAATCATATTATAAAATATAAATGTATCCAATTAACACGTACGTCTTAAATTTACGCAGTTTTATGTCAAATGTAGTCAATAAAAATACACCGTAAGTACTATAGTCAAGAGTGACAATATATTGGTACTCCAAGAAATGACGCGGAGAAGATAACTTCTTATACCCTGTAGAATCGTATCTCCATTGACAGACGCGGGTGCCATTTCTGTTTATCTGTTCTGTGAGAATTAGTACTTACAGATACACAGAAATGAGAGTGATGTGAACATCCTTTACTGCTGTCCAGTTATGAGCTTGAGGAATAGATATTCTCTCTAGGTCTCAATTTCTTTGAATATAAATGGGGATAATAAAATCTACCTTATAAGGTGATCTTGAGTCATATAAGAAAAGTATGGGGAAAAGATTCATAAATTGTAAGGTATTCCATACATGTAGTTACAGTATCTGATTAAGTGAGTAGCTATTAGGTAACCATTCATGACTTGATTTTTTTTTAAATTGAATTAGAGTTGATTTACAACATTATGCTAGTTTCCAGTGTACAACATAATGATTCAATATTTTATAGATTATACTCTATTTAAAGTTATTATAAAATATTGGCTTATTCCCTATGCTGTGTGATACATCCTTGTAGCTTATTTATTTTATACATAGTCATTGGTACCCCTTAATTCTCTACCCCTACCTTGCCCCTCCCCACTTCCCTCTGCCCACTGGCAACCTTTTTAAAGATCACCTTTAAAAATAAGCAAAGAAGGGGGAGGGGTAGAGCTCAGTGGCAGAGCGCGTGCTCAGCATGCACGAGGTCCTGGGGTCAATCCCCAGTGCCCCCATTAACGAAAGAGCAAACAAAAAAAGCAAAGAAACAAAGCAAAGGGAGAAGGAGATGAGAATGATCCTGACACCCGCTCACTGGGTGACTTGGTTAAGCTGCATAACTTCTCTTGACCTTCCTTGAATATCCGGTCCTGCTTCTGAGGCCAGAAGAGCGCCGGTCTGGCTCACCCCATCCTCCGCCGGCAACACACAAAGTTCAGCTTGCAGCTTCCAACGACCTTCTCCTCCTCAGTGCACATCTTCCTGCATTTGCCCCGCCCGAGCCTGCACGGCTCGCAAACAGCGAACTCACCTATGGCAGGAAAGAGCTGCTGACCCGCCTTTCCTGGGACTCTCTGGAAAAGGGGGGAGGGCAAAGGCCGCGAAAGAAGCGAGGGTTTGTGATTACGGTTGTAAAGAGCGTTTTCCAAAAGCAGCCTGGATCTTTCCAGAGAGCTCCACTTTTTCCCACCGGGTACGTATCTTCAAAGGCCGTAGTAGACAGGACACCTGGTCCGACTGCGCGCACTTCTGAGCCACACAAATTGATAAACGCATGGAGGTCAGGATCGCACTGACCTCTTCTTAAACATGAACTCTCCCCACTCAAAAGCTCAATCTCAAGCTTCTCAACTCCTTGTTCATGCCCAGTTTCTAGTTTTATTATTTTCTCCTAAATTCCAGTCTCCTTCCTCCCTGAGACCTTCTGCGTTAGCATCCGCCTGGCTTTCCCAGCTCGCGCAACAAGCGCCACCTCTCTTCACACGGATTTGCTAACAGCTGTGCTCTGCTGCCTCCGCCTGGCCCGTTTCCTGAGCCCTTTGTTACTGAGGCAGGGGAGCATTTTCAGCCTTAGAATCATATAGGCTATGGAATGTTCTTGTGTTTCTAATCTGACTGACTCTTTGGAATGCGGGGGGTTATCCCTAGGTGACCATTTGCTGCAGGAGTGGGGCACGCATTCCCCCACCCATCATCCTCATAACCCTCCCTGGTGATGTTTGTACGCAGGGCTTATATGCCGCTGGACTCCCTGGCGCTGACCAAGTGGCTGTTTAAGACAACACCTGCTCTTTTCCAGGCAGCGTGTGGCCCGACTGTCCAGTGCTCACGCTGCACAGTGTGTTGAAGGTTTTGTGCACCGCTTCTGCTTAAGAGCATTGCTGGGCATTGCTACCTGGTTGAGAATCACAGAATTAAAACTTGTGACTCTGGTGTCCTGAGTCGGAAGCCTACCTCACCACTTATTCTTCATGTCCCCTGGGCAGAATTATTCGACATCGCATCTTGGCTCTGCCTCGTCTTCTGTAAAGTGGTGGTTATACAGTGCCTTCCTCAGAGGGACGTTTTGAAGGTTACATGACATAATCCACATGAAGTTGTTAATAGACTGCATGGTACATAGTAAGCACTCAGTGACTTAGGGGCACCTTATTCTTTCTCACTCTGAAATTCTGTCTAAACATTAAAAAAAAAATTGTTTACAAGTGCCCAGGAGTATTTATTTCAATTCTGTTTATAATACGCTTTCTTCCTGTATAGGGTGAGTCCCCCAGAAAAGGTCAGCAGGCTGTTCATTATAACAGCTCCTCTGTCGTGACGGTTTGCTGAACCATGCCGACTCCTTTATTTGTGGCATACGTGTGGAACACGCTTTACTGGATTTAGGAGCAGAGGCTGGAGAGATGGAGAAGCATGTTCATACAGCAGCGCTACCTGGCTGGTACAAGCCTGGTCCTGTGACCTTGGTTTAGTTAGTACCATGAGCTAATGACAGTAGCCACCAGGTCCAAATCTCTGTGGCCAAAAGCACAGTCCAGTAGCAAAGAGGTTTCTCTGTGAAATGGGAAGTCCAAATATGACGTTGGGAACAAAAGGGAGAGAGGAAGGTAGGGTTAGCAGACTGGGGTTTCAGCAGTTCTGTTTTCACTACGGTCCCCATCGCTCCCTTGTCTCCAGGAACCAGAGCTCCCGGGCAGGGCCAGGGTTCCTAAAGGGGAAATCCTACACAAGGGTTTAACTTACCCGCTGGAAATGGCTGGACGTATTCGAGTCCTGCCTGGCACCCTAATTTCAAAACAAAGCACATTTGCGATATTAAAACCAATGCAGGAAACAGCACTATGTAAAACAGTGTTCTCAACTTCACACACCTGCCGTCAAGGGGCAGCTGGCCACAGAGGGCGCATTGTTATTCTGTGTTTGAAAGCTCGAACTCCTGGTATCCAGTAAGAGCAAGTTGTTTTAAAAGGAGAGAGAGAAAGAAAAAGAAGAAAGAAAGAAAAGGAAGGAAGGGAGGGAGGGAGGGAGGGAGGGAGAGTAGCTTGCTCTTAGAAAATGCTACTGCAGGTTTAAGAATTCCCGTGAAACGCGCAGTGAGGCGCTGCCTGTTGCCCTCAGTTCTGGAGTTACCCTCAGGTACGTAGAAGAATCGTCAAGCTTTATGATCGGCCCCATCAAAATCCCATCAGTTCACATTTACCTGGTGGAAACTGAGCCAGAATGAGGAAAAAGGCAAAGACAAAATAAAACATCTTCCTGCTCGGGGCCATCTCGGAGGGAGGACTCTTCAGAACAGAGGTTTGGGATTCCTTCAAGAGGACAGCCGCTCGCTTATTTACATTTGAAGGTAATGGGAAATGCTCGTGGTCAGTGAAGTGAACCAATAAAGAAAGCACCTCTATGCTCAGTTTCCCAAGATCAAGGACTGGTGTGACGCGTAATAACCCTTGGCCTCCAAAGAGCCTTGGATTTGGGCGGTTCCGACGGGGAAAGAGGAGGAGCGGCGGGCCGGGAGGGGGAGCCCGGGGCAGCCGCGCGCCAGTGCGGGGGGAGGCGCAGGCCCGTCCTGCCGGCCCCCAGGCAGGCCGGCTCGCTGTGACGGTGACGGTGACGCGGAGGTGTTTTGAACGTGAGGCATGCTCAGAAGGAGGTCGTGCCCCGTAAGAGCCCAGTCACTGTGGACTGCCGCTTTCCTGGCTTCCATACGTACTGTCCCCAAGTGTCCCAAGGAGAAAGGGAGGGTAGCAGTCACTTTGCCAAGGTCGCTCTGAATCCCTGAGCCTGTAACAGCGCCACCGAGGAGACCAAAGTCACTACTGCCACATCCTTTTCCTTCACGAAGACCACGGGCATTAAAAGCTATAATGCATCACCGCGCCCCCAGAGCAGCCCCGTCCCGTCGCCCGTGGCCGGGCAAGGCTCGGCTCTCCGGTTTTGAAACGGAAGACGGGGCCGTGGTCGTATGTGGGTAGTACCCTGCGTCGTGAAATGACAGGTGGGATCGTTTTAAAAGGCAGACCCTAAAGTCGGATCGATTTAGCAAGTCTGTGACCTTGAACAGACGGCTTAATTTTTTGAACCTCAATTTCCTCATCCTTAAAATATGGACGTGATAATGGTACCTACTTCACTGGATATTTGAGATGATGAACTGAAATCACGTATGTAAAGTGCTTACCAGAGTGTCTGGCTATTGTTACTAGTACTAATTAATGTGTCTCTCTATCCAGATTTTCTGTAAACTCTTTTTCAAGTCCACTAATTCATAATGACCTTTCCTGGCCTATAAAACACAGCAGTGCTTTTATTTGTATGTTTACACACACTTAAGCTTCAGGAACACAAACTAATGTGCATGTGTTGGGGATACAGAGCTGAACCTAAGGCCTTTCAGCTTCGAGACATCTCTAATAACCGTAGCCAGGCCGGCTTTGTGGGCACATGACCAGGGCAGTCACACAGCCCTTCCTGTCACCTTGGGGTTTAAAGGACTGTAGTCAAAGTGCACTGAAATTCTCAGTCATTTTATCTTTGAGTATGTGCTTTGTAAATGAAGTCTGACCACCCTCGGAGGGTTTCTGGCCCCTGACCCGTGGTCCCTAAGCCCCACCTGACCTCCTCCTTTCTGCTCCCTCCCAGCGACCACCATCCACCCTCAGCTTGGACCGGGTGTGGACGTACCCAGAGGTGTTTGGGGTTGACTTCCTGATCCCTGAGCATCTCAGGGCACGATGTCGATCAACCCCTGTGGGGGCTACTAGTGCTGTGGTGAAGGCGGGCTGCTTGGCAGGAGTGAGCCTCTCCCCTGACCCTCAGTTTAGGACGAACTACACGTACCACAGGCATTGCTGTATCTTGGGAGTCGCTCAGTTGCCGTGGTGGAGATGGCAGGCCCGTGGGAAGGAGAGATACCTGGCTTGACCCTCTCTGGGACAAGGCACACCTACCCAGCAGCGGTTGGCAGGAGGGGGCCACAAGCATACATGGAGAGTGGCAGGGTGGGGAGCCCTGGGCACTCATGAGGGTCTGCAAGTGTCCCTGAGTATCCCTGTGCCCAAACAGCAAATAAAAAATACTATACTGGAGAACTGGGAGGACAGGAAAAAGGTTCATATTTTGGTGGCTTTAAAGGCATCTTTTTCCTGCTTTTTTGAACATGGAATCATGCATTTTCATCCTGCACGAGGCCCAGCAAATTTATGTAGCTGGCCCTGACCTGGAGTGAACTTCCAGTCTCGCAGTCACCTCTAATCATAGGGCTTGTCCTCATCACGGGGACCACGGGGTCTCCCTGTTGTACCAACCGAACAGAGATGGTGCCCGGGTACCGTTGCTGCGTTGTCTGCTTCTTCAGCACAGATTCCCCCTAGCTCCGGGCTCAAATTCTTCCGCATTCAATTGCTTTGAATGCAGCACAAATAAGCTTTTTCTAGCAGTTTGCCTCTTGTTATGGACTTGAATCTGTTTAAAGTTGGAAGGGAAAAGAGAACATATATATACTTTAAATCCATCATTCCTAACTGGATTATTCATAATATATCGCCAGTGTGCATAAAGCTACTAACAAAAATATCACAGGGAGAGGCTAAAGTTAGGTAGGATCGCCCCCAATTGTTTGTTTTTAATACAATTTTTGGTTTGGAATAATTTTAGATTCACTGTAAAGTTGCAAAGATACTACAAAGGGTACCCATCTACCCTTCCCCCGGCCCCCCCAGTGCCAGCATCCATGTTAACAGTTACTGATGTTAATAACAGGGGTTCACTTGTCAAAACTGAGGAAGAAGCGTTGGTACCCAGCTACTAACTAAACTACAGGATTCAGGTTTGTCTGATGTTTTCTCGTGATTAGACCGGGGTTTGGGGTTCGGGGGAAGAGGCACATAGGGTGGAGGGGTGCCTCATCCCGCTCCTCATGTCAGGGGCACGAGGTGCGAACATGACAACCCCTCCTGGGGTTACGCCCTTGGTGAGGTGCCTGCCAGGCGTCCCCACTCCTAGGTGACCCTTCTTCCTTTCCCACGTTCTGGTCTGTGGGAGCAAATCACTTTCATTTAAGCTGAGGCAGCTGAAGCTCTGCCTCCTGCAGGGGGGTGTTGACAAATACCATTTGGAATTCTGCTGCTGAAAATGTCCATTTTCTGGAGTTTATTTATATATTCAATCATTGATTGATATCAGTAGGGCATGAGGAGGTAAACTTACCCAGATCTCATATGAAAACCACCTTTTCCATGACGTAGCGAGCATCTGTTGCTTTTGGGGGGTTATGGTTGTTACGACAAATGCTTCTAAGGTATTGCGACATCAGCAGCAGTCAGAGCAGCAGGGCGATGAGGATGGAAGCTTATCTCCCTAATCTTACTTTTCCTAAAGAGAGGCATCCGACTCCCTGTCTCACAGGGGGAGGATTAAGGTGGAGAATTCGGGTCTTTCCACCCGCACACCTGTGGGCCCCGTGAGAGGGCACGGAAGCATCCTCTCCCGACACGCCTCACCGATCAAGACGCTCCTGGGGGGACAAACGCATAAATGTGGGTGTTCGCGGCTCTCTTCTCGCGGACACTGGGCTGCTCTCTCAGGACCTGCACGTCATGAGGACGTTCCTCGTTCTCTTTGCCGTCTGCCTCTTCCTGGCGCCAGGTAAAATGGGCACCTCGGCGGGCAAGCTTACTGGAGGTGGAGGCCCGGAGCGCGGGGCTGTCTCAGCGAGCCCCCGGGCGCGGCCAGCTCGGGAGCGCAGTGGTGCCCTCGGCCCAGCAGCCCTGCAGGGGTACATTTGCTCCAGGAGGTGACTTTCCTCTAATGCCTCTGCTGTAAATCCTGAGCACTGTTCGTTATTATCTAGGATGGAGTGTCACAGGTTGGGAGAAGTCAGGATATGCCAGGAAAGATGCCTTTTGGTCCCCAGTCTCGTGCTCACTAACAAGAACAAAAATTTGAAACAAAAAATTAAAAGCAAGAGTAGCCAGCTGTGGATCTTTTTTAAAAAAAAATAGCTGTGATAGAAATTAAGACAGGTAAGGAAGAGGGACAGAGAAAGGGAGAGATGGAAGAGAGAAGGAATGGAGCGTGAAGACGCTGGGCACCATGCCAGTCACGGCATGACTTAAAATAGTAAAACTGAAGCTGCCATTCCTTAATCACAGGCTGCAGAGCTGGGTGCTGAGGCAAAAATATCACATAATGAAACGCATTTAGTTCTCCAATGACAATGCCGTCTTTCCTACCTCTAATTTAGTAATATTCCGAGCAACTCTTTGGGCTTGGAAGGCCCATTTTACGTGTATTTCACAGCTGCAGAGATTAAACTTCAGCTGAGCTAAGCACTTCTCTGTCAAACAGACAAGCAAGAGGGAAGCCAGGACTTGAGGCTGACTCTGTCCCTCCACAGTGAGAGGAAATGTCCTTCTCAGATCCGAGCTCCCATCTTTCTCTCCTGCTCCTGAGGACCCCCAGTGGCTCCATCTGGACCTTCCCCCAAATTATAGTCTGAGACTAGACTCATCCCAGTTTCCAAATAGCTGAAGAGAGAGCTTTCCAGAACTGACAATGAGTCCAGATTTGTGCAAGACTTAATGATCTCCCCAGCGTGATGCTCAGAATTTTCACACCAGCTGTGCATGTCTCTGGTCTGGTTTGCAATAACCCTGTGTGAGTAGATTATGCACCAAGTATATGGGGGTCCCCCTACAGGGGCCCCTTCCTCCACTGGCTTTGATCAGCACATTGGCAACGGACCAAGGCATCCTCTTCAGATCCCTCATCCTTGTTATACAGTTAGTTAACACAACACAAGATTATATAGTATAAAGTTATCTAATGTAACTAAATGAAGCTGACCTATCGATGGGCCGTCTCTGCACACACAGGCACACACAGCTACGTTGTCCTCTAGGTAACAGTGACGGTCGGTGACCGCCCACTGGAAGCCCCGCCGGCTGGGGTGCTCCTTCTCTTTCTGGGCCATCACTGTGGACTGGACCTAGTACAAGGACTCTCGCCAGAGTGAGGTCCAGTACCTCCAGCCTGAGCTAGCCTTGCTGCATTAGGAGGGCGGAGAGAACACAGATCCCTGTGGTGGGAGCCATGGCTCGCTGAGCTTTGGAATATTGGGGTATTTAAACTTACAAACCTATATGCTGATGCTAGGTACGACTTATGCACATGCTGCCACCAGTCCATCTGTTTTTAGCTTTATGTGTATGTGAATCAGGCATCTTCATATGTTGACACTAGTTGCAATTTGTATATGTCTGACACTTCCATTGCATACACCTAAATCATGCAGCTCTAAAATGTTGCTTCTGGTACGATGTGCTGTCTGTCTTTAAGTTGAAGCCAGCTACTCAAGTGACGGTACTAAAGGCAGAACCAGCATTCTATGCAGAAAGACACAGCGATGTCTTGGAGAGCCGCTCCCCAAGTAGTCCCCATTCTGGCTCCTGAAGACATTTGATAGAATCTGGAGGGGAAATCAGAGTGAGCCTTTTAAAGCAATCTCTTAACTCGTGTCCTCCCCAGGAAACTCGTGTGTATTCTTTTTCACTCCAGTCGTAGGGTGTCACCCCAGTCTCAGGTGTCCCCCTGCAGTCACCAGACAGCACCTGAGAGTGTGTCAGGGAAACCACTGACTCTGGAGGTGTTTATAGGGACAAGTCGGTAATTATCCCCAAAGAACAATAGCTCCTGTTTCCCAAAGCCCCCACGCAGCCTAAGCCAGAACGCCGGCGGACAGACCTGTCCTTCCCGGCTTCCGTCCCACATGACAGAAAGGCAGAGCCACCACGCTGAAAGCACTGCCCACTGCCGTCTCGCCTGCTGGCGGGACAAGGCCCTGCGACGGCTCGTAGAGAAGCCTTCACTGACTAGTGACATGACTGTGCCTGGTAACTGGGACGTATTTGAGAAGAGGATTAATCCAGATGGCTCCTTCCCTTGTGTAGCCAGGAATGGATTTTTTGATGAGAGATGCTACAGGCTTAAAGGGAGATGCGTTCGCTCTTGTCAGAAAAATGAAGAACTTGTTGGTCTCTGCCAGAAGTCTCAGCAGTGCTGTCTGATACTCCAGCCGTGCTGGAAAAGTTAAGAACTAGAGACCCCAGAGCAACACGGACGACCCAGACCATCTTGTTTTCACTCCAGCCTCCAGTAAGAAGACACGTCAATAAAATAAATGACTATCTTTTATTCATTTGTCAAGTGCTTCACTTAGAAGGGGAACATGGGTAGCTAACCTTGATGGACCCAGACTCCTGGCTTATTTTTCTGAAATTTTTTCATAAAGGAATTGCTCCTAAACCTCCTAGTGTTTTTTTAAAAAACGGGAATAGAAATGATTATAACCAACAAACCGCTAGCTTGACTCAGGAAGTCAACCCCAACCAACCTGCTGAGATAGACAGATGATGGACAGAGAAATGAACGTATATCTAGACAGACAGTTACACTGATGATGTGTGTTGAGATCATCTATGTGTTAAGGACCACCACGCATCATGCACCTGTCTATATAAATTAATCATCTCATCTCCCGTGCCTTTAATTGGAGACAGTTAATTAAATATTTCCAATGAACTTGTCTCCCAGTTGTTAAGTCAAATTTGCTGAAAGCAGAGGGATCATAAATATCTCTGTAATTGCCAGTAGCTCCAGTGACCAGGATCCTGGTCCCAAATTGACTTTCTACTATTCTCCTGGGAACTGGCTAACTTCCAAATTACCTTCTCGCTCTACGCACTCATGTTACCTAGTTCAAGTAAGGATTTCCTGTCATGCTCCCTAGGCCTAAGATCCAGCCTTGGTTCCACGCGGGCTCAGAAATCTTGCCTTACCTCCTTTTTAATTGCTCAAGGTCAATATGCTTAATCCTATCGGAATCAGTGAACCTTTTTATGACATTTTTCTGGTTTGAAACAATTGTGGAGTCACATACAATTGTGAAAAATAATACCAGGACATCTTCTATACCGTTCACCCAATTTCTCCCAATAGCAACATCTTGTAAAACTGTACTGCAGCGTCACAACTGGGGTACTGACACTGATACAGAATTATTCCCATGGCCGTAAAGACCCCCGTGTTGCCCTCCTAGGACACACCCTCCTCCCTCCAGCCTCCACCTCTTCCTTAACTCCTGGTACTACTAAATCATTCTCTGTTTTTACAATTTTTGTCCTTTTAGGAAAGTCGTATCAATGGATTCACACAGTATGCAACTTTTGGGGACTGGCTTTCTTGGTTTTTTATTTGTTTGGGGGAGTAATTAGATTTTTTAACGAGGGACCTGGGGATTGAACCCACAGCCTCATGCATGCTAAGCACGTGCTCTACCACTGGGCTATGCCCCTCCCTGGGGACTGGCTTTTCGCTCAGCATAATTCCCTAGAGAGTCTTCAGAGCTATTGCATGTGTCAGGAGTCCCCATTTTCATCGCTGAGTCATAGTCCATGGTATGGGTGCACTGCGGCTGCTTAACTATTCACCCCGCAAAGCACGTCTGAGTGGTTTCCTACTTGGTGCCATTGCAAATAACGCTGTTATACACATTGATGTTTATAGGGTTTTGAGCAAACTTAAGTTTTCAATATTCTGAGATAAACTGCTGACTCTTACGGTAGTTGGGAGTGTAGTTTTTATAAGAGAACACTGAACTGTCGTCCAGAGTGGCTGCTGTTCTACTGTCCCAGCAGCAATGCAAGAGAGGTCTAGCTTTTCCACATTCTAGCCAGCCTTGGCCAAAAATAGCTGTCCCCATTTTTTTTATTTCTTCTGTTCTGGTAACTGTGTATTGACAGCTCATTGTGATATTAAGTTGCACTTCTCTGAACATTAATAATATTTAACACCGTTCCACGTACTTATTTCTCATCTCTGTCTCCCCTTCGGAGAAATATCTGTCATGTAATCATTTTCTAATTGGATCTTTTTGTTTGTTTTTACTGTTAAGTTTCGAGAGTCCTTGACATACTCTTGGTATTAGTTATCTGTTGCATATATGGTTTTCAGGTTTTTTTCCCAGTTCACAGCTTGTGTTTCCAACCTCGTAATTGCACCTTTTCCAGAGCAAATTTGTCAAGTTTCGTGAGGTCTGACATATTTCCTTTTTAGGGATCATGGTTTTTGATCAAGTCTAAGAACGTTTCGTGTTGCCTGAGATACGGAAGATTTTCTCCTATATTCTTTTCTAAAAGTTTTGTAGTTTCAAATTTACATTTAAATCCATGAACTATTTAGAGTTAATGTCTCTCAAAGCTGTGCAGTGGTCCAGGGCCTTTCTTCCCCACCCGTGGATGTTCAGTTGCTCTAGCACATTTGTCCAAAAGTCTGTTTTTTCTCCATTAAGTTATTTTTGCGTCTTTCTCAAACATCAACGTGTAGGATTTTACTCAATTGTTTTGAAAACTTAAATCCATACAAACTCCTGTCCTAAATGTGAGTGGCAGCTTTATTCCTATCACCCCAAACTGGAAGCAGCCAAGCTATCCACCAACAGATGAGCTGAAAACAAACTGTGGGTCATCCATATAATGAAACACTATTTAGGGATAAAAAGCAATGAGCCATCAAACCTCAAAAAGACGTGTGTGAATATTCAATGCATATTGCTCCACGAAAGAAGCCAGTCTGAAAAGGTTACAGACTGCATGGCTCCAACTACATGGCATCCTGGAAAAGGAAGAACTGCGAGGCAGTAAAAAGGTCACGGGTTGCCGGGGTTTCCTGGGGGAAGAACAGGGAGTGGGTTTGGGCAGTGAAACCATCCTGTATGATACTAGGCCCTTGTTAAAACTCTTAGGACTCTGCAGCACGAAGATTGAACTCGGGTTCACTATGCCAATGAAAAGAAATAATTTAGGAGAGTCAGGGCTGCCCCAGGCTGGAATGCAGAGTGTGACAAAACAGTCCAGCTGCATCGTAAATGTATAAAACAGCTTCACTGAAGGCACTGGGCGGGAGGTGGGGGTGCTGACTAAGTCACTTTGAAAAGCAGTGCCATCTCTAAGTCTGAAGGTGAAACAGCCTGTTCAGAAGCATTGCAGTCCAGTCAATGGCATCGTTTCTTATGAGATACAAGGTAGAGATTCAGATCCTGCTACACACATACACTGGCACTGAACAGTCGAGCAAATGGATGGGAGATGGTGGGAGCCTGCTTTCTTACTGCTGGAGTCGGGGTTACAGATAAGCAGGAAGCGTTACCCTTGTGGGGATGGATGAGAACTGGAGACATCAGCGTGAACTCATGTTTCACTTGGAGTCGGTACAGATGGTGTCTGTTACAGGTCATTAGACAAACATGCATTTCCTGGCTCTGTCAGCAGGGAGGGCCAGAAGCAATGATGCTCCAGGAGCTGCGAGCACACCTGGGACCCAGATGCGGCTTCTCCATGTCATTCTCCAGTAAAAGGGGCCGAGGACCCTTGGAGAGATGGCGATTTCTAGGGCTGGAGCAGGAAACACACATGATAAACTCAGAGCAGCTTGAAATGCCAGCACATAATGGAGTGCTCAAAGCGAAACAGAGAGACGAAAAATGGCAGGAGTGTGCCCCAGGGACGCAGAAACCAGCTGAAAGGCCTCCCAGTAGCCAACCTGGATCCGTGTGAGTGAAATAAAGAAGTAAATACACAAATAAATAGTGCTGGATTGCAACCCAGAGTGGAACATGAATGTCCACGACTCCACACTGACGTGAATAAGCAAACACACAGGAGAAGAGACAGCGCCCCTGACTCCAAGTGACTGACGTAGGCGCTCTGCCCCCAGAGAGGCGGGCATACTTGCCCACTCCTTAAGCGTGGGCTGTGCACGTGGCTTCCTCCCAAAGAGTGCAGGACGTAAAGGGAGGGAAAAGAGTGAACTTACAGGGCAGAGGCCTGGCCAGACGACCTCAGCCAGGGCACCGGGGTCGACATCGTCCGTGGTAAGTCATGTCGATAGGACACACCCTTCACATACGACAAGAGTGGCCTTTACTCTGTGACCTTCCTCCCCAAAACATCTAATCCCACTCCAATCACGAGAAAAATGTCACACAAATCCCAACCGAGGGACAGTCACACCTGACCAGTACTCCTCAAAACCATCAGATAGGGGATTCATGGAAAAATAAGGCAAGTCTGAGGAGCCATCACAGCCCAGAGGGGCCTGAGGGGACGTGACGATGAAAGGAAATGTGGTGTCCCAGGCGGATCCTGGGACAGAAAGAGCATATTGGGTGAAAACTAAGGACATTAAGTGAAGGAGGGACTTTAATGAGTAACGACGCATCGGTCACTAGCTGTCACGCAGATGCACCATGTGTTACCGTCGGGGCCTGGGCGTGGGGTGTGCGAGAGCCCTCAGTGCTGTCTTCGCACATTCTCTGATGTCTCTTTTAACATCTCTATCAGGTGATTCTCACATCTCTGTCATTTTGGTGTTGGCATCTATTGGCTGTGTTTTTCCATCCAGTTTGACATCTCTCTGCCTCTTGGTGGATGAGTTATTTTTAGTCGGAACTTGGATGTTTTGCTTGTGGTGCCATGAGACTCTGGATCTGAGAGGAGCCTCCTTTCCCACCGGGCAGGCCCTGAAGTCGGAGTGCAACTGCCACGTGGCACAGACGTCCAGCTTCACGGCCCCCGGAGGCCCCTCCGCTGCTGCCCTGCGGGGTGAGGGCGGGCGGAGTGCCCTCCCGTTACTGCGGTGGGTGGGGGTTCCCGCTCCCTCCGCTGATAGAAGCCCCGAGGCTCTCCATCCGAGATCACCAAGGCAGGTGGGGAGAGCCCGGGGTCCCACACCTGGCTGCTCCGGCTCGTCTGCCGTGAGGGGACAGAGCCCGGCTGAGGGCACTGCTGCCAGTCGGGAAGTAAGACCCAGCACCCGGCCACATCTGCTGATGAGGGTGTCTTCTGAGGGGCAGCCTTGGCGCGGGGGCTCCCTGTCTGCACTGCAGTCTGAGGCTTTTCCAACCACCCCCACCTTCTCACCCGTGTCAGGCCCACAATGCGGTCCAAGACTCTCCCTGCCGATCCTCGCTCCTCTCCGCCTGGCGCCTCCCTAGACACGGCCTGCAGGGCCCGTCTCTCTGCCTTTGATAGCTGCTCCCTGGGGGTACCTGCTGTCCCCACCCCACAGGCCTTCTTCCAGGAGTGGGCTGCGTCTCTCCCACCTCCCACACCCCTCGTCTCTTTCACGTCGTGTGCTGATCTGTTTCTGTGTGTTTGTTTCAGCGCGGTTCTGGGCCTGGTGGGCTCGGACCCCACGGGCCCATGCCACCATTGCAGCAAGAAGCTCCGGACTGAAGTCTACCTGGGGCAAGTTAATGCCAGCTGAACAGGAACAGAACTGAAAGTCCCTTCCTCTGAGTCAGGACTATCTCTGAGACCATCTAGTCCACTTCTTACTTCAGGTGGGGAAACAAATGAAGCGACTTGCACCAGCTTCCAAACAACTCCTCATAAAGGATCCCTGCCATATGACAGTCCCCCTCCTCCTGCCCCCCGGGCCCGGTCTCCAGGCCACTTCGGATGTCCCTAGCGCCTCCCCTCGTGCTGTCCCCGGGGGAGGGATCGCCAGTGAGCGTGGCTTTTGATGAGCTTGGCCATCAGCGGCCGCACTCCGCCCGTGGAAAGAGCCGCTCCCTCCTGCCTCCCGGTAATTCCTGCAGGCTTGCTCTGTGTCTCCTGCAACCCTTGCACCATGAGGATCCTCGTCCTGCTCTTAACCACTTTTCTTCTGCTCCACCAAGGTCCTCTAGGTAAAGAGACTCTCCGCTGGACAGACCTGCACTTGCAGAGGGCAGGAGGTGGAGGGAAAACCTGACTTAGAACAAACGTCCTGTGGCACTCTGCAGCCTTTAATCCCTGCCCTGACTGAGGCCATGAGTAGAACGCAGTGCAAGGCAGCCCTCACGCACACCTCCTGGCCGCAGCAAGGCGTCACCGCTCGAAAGTGTGGGGCCCTTAGCCGTCCCTGGGGGATACACTAGCCATTCTCACTGCACTGCAGGACGGCTGCCCTTGTTCATTGTTGATTTTGCAGTAAGAGATGCCTTCTCCCCTTTCCGCTGGTGACACCCACCTGCCTCCTGAAAAGCTTTATCTGCCCAGAAGTTGACTCTGTCACCCTCCTGAATTTTACACCTTTTCATATCAAGTCAGAGGATTAGGATTAAAAGGAATGCAGTGATTCCTCTTAATACAAAAGGAGCAGGGTGGGGAGGGCGTAGCTCAGTGGTAGAGCACATGCTTAGCATGCATGATGTCCTGGGTTCAATCCCTAGCACCACATCGCGTGTCTGTCCCACCACCACTCCAGTCTGCTCCAGTCATTCCCCTGGGAAACACCACTGCGCCAAAGCCTTGCCTCTCCGCCCTGGTGCAGCTAATCACACTGACTCATTCTGTTATTTAGTGAGCAGTGACCTGGACACGGGCAGGATATGTGGCTATGGGACTTCTCGCTGCCGGACGCGTTGTAAAAGTGACGAGTTCAGAATTGGAAGATGCCTCAACACCTATGCGTGCTGTTTGAAAAAGTGGAGCGTCAACAAATTGAATCCTATGAAAGACAGAAACCCGGTGGTGCCTGGTTCCTAGAGTCGCCAACAGCTGGACCTCTGAGCTGTCCATTCTCGGGGCCTTACAGCCAGAAGGCCCGCAGTGGAGCCACTAATCCAGTTGCAAAGTGAGGACGTGCCGAGAGCTTTCACTCGGTGCTGAGCCGACGCGGGAGAATCAGCGGAACCCAGGGCCTCGGCCTGGTGTCGGTTATGTGTGAGTTTCGATACTTTAAAAGATGAACCAAAAAAAAAAAAAAACCATATCCGTTCAGCCACAAGCCTAAGTGAACATGATTTTTTCTTTGCCTGAATTATATCAATTCACCTTGGTAACTTTGGTTTTGTTTTCTGATCAGAAGTTCTGCTTAACAGTAATATACTTCTTTTGTCAATTAAAATGGAAAATGAATCCATATTAAGTGCAATGTGCTTGGCATACGCCGTACTTCAAAACAGAGACGCCCCGGGGAGAAAAAACAAAAGAGGTGATGGGGGAAGGCTTGACCCAAGCGGACGTCTGTGGCGGGTCACATCCAGCAGGTGGCAGCAGAGAGCGGCTCTGCCACTGGGCCGCGTTGGGTGGACGTGTCCCGACTCCTGATCCTGAAAAGCGGCAAAGTAAGGGGCGCGGTAAAACACTAGACCTGGCCTTCCCGCCCGAACTGTGCTTCAGGGGAACCAAATGGTGCACGAGGGAACGCTTCTCTCCACGAGAGCCGTGCAGCCCGTAAACGGAGGGGGAGCGGCAGGATGAGAATATCACTGCTCTGCGAACACCGGGGGAGAGGATGACCCAGCCGGTGAGGGTCAGTGGCCACTAAGGTGGACAAGAACAGCCACCGGGCACGAGTGCCTCCCAGGAGAGGCCCTCAGTGCCACCTGCGAGCTGTTAGGCTGGACTGTGTCTGTTTGCCCAAAAGAGTAAAGTGAACCTTCGCGCAGCCGGGACCCCGCTTCTGCATGAGGTCGACCTTGTTTCATCCCTTGATAAGCCCCCCCCCCCCCGGTTATTTCCAAGAACACTCACGATGCCCTGTCACGTCACAGGGAAATACTTTGAAATGTGTAACTCAAAAGAAAGAACAATTGTCTTTTTTTACTGTAACTGGTAGATTGTGGGAGCGCCGGGCAGACAAGTGGAGGGGAGGGAGGATGGTCCGGAAGATGGCGTTGTGCCCCCTCCAACAAAAAGGGACTTTACTTCTAAATGATGTCAGCAAGAAACCGGGTAGCACCCGACAGCCACGACTGCGTGGCAGCAGAAAGGACTTAACCAGACACAGCCCCGTGCTCATTGTATTATAACTCACGTTGCAGCTCAGCCCCCCTCGTGGGTTTTGTGTGTGCGTCCTGGGCAAGGACATGCGCACAGGGGCCAAACGTGACTAAGCACTCCAGGGACGAGAGCTGCCAATCAAGCAAGAGCCCACCTCTAAACTAGGATGTAGGAGACGGGAGAGGACACTGCCGCTGTCCCCCCGAATCAGCCCGCCTCCCGTTCCTGGAGGTGGCTTTTCCTTTTTTAAATAAGTCATTTAAAATCCTTCTGCTACATGGTGCTTTCCAACTCCAATCTGTAAACCTTATCTTTTGGGTAAGACAAGAACTGGGGTCTTCACCTCTGGGGTAACCTAACCACAGCGCTATTACCATACTTGGAAGAATTTGGCACTAATTCTTTAACACCATGTAACAGCCAATCAGAGCCCAAGTGACTCTGGTTGTTTCACAGGTCAGGGTGGGTGTCTCACAGTGGGGACCCTGAGCCTCCAAACTTCTCGTCTGGATGCTATTGGCTGCTTACTATTCCACCTGCAAGGCGCTGTGCCGGAAATCAGCACCCGGCCACCCTTCACCTCTACCAGAGGCCCCAGGGTCCTCTCGAATTGGAAAATTTCCTAATGCCTGAAAACAAAAGGCTGTGCACGATCTTATGCTAACCCTGAGCAGCAGCACCACGCTCCCCGAGGCAGAAGCCGTCCCAGCTCCTCCGTCGGTGATTGCTGCGGTGTGATGCTGGGCACCTCCCCGAGCCTCTGCACGTGGCTCCAGGCCTCCTCCTCGGTTGCTGCTTCCCTGGACGCCAAGTCTCTGTTGTACCTGCTCCACTTTCTCCATCCGCCCTCCCCTTTCTCCAGGCAGAACAGACCTATGTTCAGCTATGACCTTTTCTGTGGGCCAAAAGGTGCACGCAAATAGAGGCACTTGGGATAAACGCTTTTCCCAGAGACACTGACGTAAGGCTGGGTGTTACGTAGTTACAAAGCTCTTGAACCAAAGCCTAGGCTTCTCCCGTTGAGTCCAGGACAGGCTGCCTGGGTTGTGCAAGCCTGAGATTGTGCAGCAAAAGGAAACCTCACACCTGCCAAGAAGAGAATGAGGGGAGGGGAGGAAGCGCCTTTTGCGTAATTATCACTAGAAGAGAAAACCCAGACTCCTTTACAGAACTTATTTTCAAAGCAGAATTGACTCGGACCCGACGGCGTCAATAGTCAGGCATCCGGGGGCGGGGGGACGAGGAGACTAGAGGCTGGGGGAGAAAAGTGAAGAAGAGCCAGATAGATTACATTCGAAGGGCAGCGAGAGAAGGGCCGGCAGCCTGAGGGGGAGAACGGGAAGGACAGTTTGGAGTTGCTTTGGCGCTGCCTCTGTCCCTCTCCAGCCTCAGGGCGCGGCCGTTTGGGAGACAGGGTGGAAGCGCTGTGGCAGCTGCGGTCATGTCACCGGATGAAGGAAGAGCAGTGCTGTAGCCAGAAGCTCCTGAAATTGGTGGCCTTCTGCCCCCCACCCCCACCCCGCTTCCCCTCCCTTCCCTCGTCCTTTCTCACTCAGCGAACCCACCCGAGGCATTCAGGCATGTCATGCGCTTCCTGAGAGAAGCGGCCCGTGTGTTACTGTGGGACGCAGCCCTTCCCCGCTGCAGGCCCCCCCCCCCCCGCCAGCCCAGCTATAAAGGAGCCCTGCCCGCCCGCCCGCCTGCCTGGCCCGGCTGCTGTCCCCTGGGTGACATGAGGCGGTTCCTCCCTCCGGTCACCCTTCTGCTCGGGGTCCTGCTGTTTCTAGGTAAGCGCTGTGGTCATTTCCAGGCTGGGGTCCAGGCTGGGAACGCAGCCCTGGGAGCCCGTTTCCCGGGGGGTTTCAGGGAGGGGTCTCGGCCGGGGTTTGTGAACGACACTGACTGCGGGTGGCATGGCCTCCCGAACCTGATTCCATTTTCTTATCCCTCCAGCACCCCCTCCCCTGACGGAGAAGGGCAGAATGTCTCAGGAGGGACCTTAAGTTTCAGGGAGTCTCAACAGCAACATTGGTGATGCCCCCGGGGGGGGCTCAGCTTGGCTTCCTCGGGGCGGTCAGGCTCCACTGCCCCCTCTTCCCACACCTTTCCCTCTCTGACTGTCACACACACGCACGCACACACGCACGGACGCAAGTAACATCTGTCCCCCTTCCGACCCGCCCCATCCGTCCGCCACTCTTTCTTTACAGCTTTATTGAGGTAAAATGATTCACAGTGCGGTACCCTGACTTAATGTGCACAATTTTCATGAGCTGGGACATAAGAAAACACCTGTGGTCCCATCACCACAGCCAGCGGGGTGGGCACCCCAGCACGTCCCCAGGCGCCCGTGTTGGTTTGTGCTGTTGTTTTCCTGTGATAAGAACACTTAGCGTGAGGGCTCCCCTCCCAGCAAGTTGAGCAGCACACAACGCTGTGTTGTTGTCTAGAGGCCAACGCTGGATACAAGGTCTGGGACGTCTCCGTCCTGTGTGACTGGAGCTTTATACCCACTGGGCGACAACCCCGTCCCCTGCCGTCTTCACTGTCACTCGTCCTGTAAGTACCTCATCCTCATGGGTCTGCGGATGGAGAGCCTTGAACGTCCTCTCCTGTGCTGCCTCCTGAACAGGGTTATCCAGGGTCACCCATGCTACCCGCCGAGGCACGGAGGGTCCCCGAGAACCCAGGGAAGAGGCCCCTGGACAAGGAGCAAACGGGTCTCACCAGCTTCACCACCACGTAAAACGCTACCTCTTACCACGCACGCCCCCTTTCCAGGGTGAGTAACAAAGCCCATGGCAGGGTCATCGACTCGGAGACGTTTAGTGGAAGAATAGATCCCGGGAAGGTGTGCAGATGGGGGTGAGAGTGGGGGGATGTGCTTAGAAGACCCTGTGCTGGTGGCTTACGCTGTCCCTCCTGTCGGAAAGGTCATGGGGGTCTGACAGCGGGACCCCTGAAGGCCTTGTAAAACGTGGGAGCATTGAAAGGACCAGAGCAGAGGTGTCCGAGGCCACTTCTCTGACTTCCCCCAAAGCCGGTAGCCAGAGGAGAAGGCCCTGGGTCAGAATGTCCTCCCCAGGGCGGGTGGGAAGCCCGCTCCCTTGGCCTTGGGGTTGACTCACTCTGTGGGATGTACTGAGCACTTGCTAAGTGCCAGGTGGAAAGAGAGTGCTCAGGGAAGGCCTCCTGGGAGGGGGCAGAGGACGCCAGGCTGCCAGGATGGGGACTAGCCATCAGTAACTATTCTGAGTGGACCAGACTAAGCCAGGCAGCGGGCAAACTTTATCGAGAGGAGGTTTGAATTCCAACAAGAAAGGGACTCTTAACGCTGATTGCTCTGCGTCGTTGGCTGGGGTGCCTGGGAAGATGTGAAAGCTCTCAGCGGTGTTGAGATGGTCCTGGGCTCAGGGTTCACCTGCCAGCAACGCCATTTCAGACCCCTGGAGTGTGTTGGGGCTTAGCTAGACGGATAACAGGTCTGGGGAGGTGAATCTCTCGGGAGAAGCAGAGCTCTATATCTGGAGTTGGTTTCATAGCTTTGAACTTGAAACTATGCACTGTAATATACTATATATATTATTTAAAATGACCAAAGGTAGAGAAGTAGACAGCAGAATGGTGTTTGCAGAGGATGGGGGTAGAGAAGTAAACGGAGTTGTTGTTCTACAGGAGAAAGTTTTGGTTATGCTGGAGGATGCATTCTAGCCGTAGGGTGCACAACACAGCACCTTTAAAAAGTTGTTAAGAGGGTGGATCTTATGCTTTTACTACGAGAAAAACAAAAGCAAAGCAAAACAAAGACAAAGGGACACAAGGCAATTTTGGGAGGTGATAAATACGTTCATCACCTTGATTGGGGGGATGATATCATGGGAGTGCGCATATGTCCGAACTCATCACATTTCATACGTTCCATATGTACAGGTTTTTATAGATTAAAAAAAGACTATTGATCTGAAAAGTGAAGTGATAAGAAAGTAATTTTAATGGATTGACCAGCTGATTCACTGATCTAGCCAGATGATTGTAACGTGTACTGACTGAAAGGGACCAGGACAGGAAGAGGGTAACATCGTCACACTTAATTTGTCTGAAGGTCAAATGTGAAGCCAGGGGCAGAGCCTGAGGTGACGGGTGCCGCTGGCGTGCAGCCGTCCTCCCCACACTCGCTGAGGGCCGATTCTCTGATGCTGGGCCTCTGCTCTCGTGGTGCTCATCAGCTTTTGCTTTTTTCTACACACGCTCCTTGCCTTCTTCCATCAGTTGTCATCAGTGAAAATTTGATGTCTGATAACCTCGGTACGTGCACTCTGGGGTAACATACCGGTTTCACGTGACTCAAGTAACCTGACACGTGTTTAAGGCATCGGCTTGCCCCCAGCGCTCCCTCATTGAGGGGGAGAAAATAAGTCTTTCAGTTCTTCAAACTCTACCCTCCGCTACCTCTGTTCACATGGCCCCACCTAGATGTCTCACCTCGCTTTCAGGGATGGTCCTCTCCCCCAGGGACCATCGCGTCTCAGTCCGTGCTCAGTCGGGCCGTCTCACTCCACCGTTTGCCTCGGAGAGGCCTCGTTTGTGCCTTTACACAACATGCTAAATTATTTAAAGTAAAACATTTGTATCACAACACACCCCTCGCTTTCTCTTCCCAGCTGCCTCTGAATTGACAGTTCATTGTTCAGGGAATCCAGGATCTGAGTTTGCTACTACTAGAATGATTGCACGAAATATGACAGACACGCAGAGGAACTCTGTTTCCTATCCGTCGCCGCCCCCCACCCCTTCCCCTGGGCTGGGGTAACAGCGTCTGATTCTTGAGACAGTCTGAGGAGCCTGACGTTGGGTATTTCTTTATCCAGAGCCTGAACCAGATTTCAAAGTTGTCAACTGCAAGAAAAGCGAAGGCAAGTGTCAAAAATACTGTAACTACATGGAACTACAACTAGGCTACTGCTTCAAGACCAAAGACGCCTGCTGTTTACCTCAGAACTGAGGTTGTTGACACAGAAGACGAAGCTTGTCCGCTGCCTCCCCCGGCCGTCAGCGCAGAAGCAGGTGTCTGGAGAAGGGACTGGGGAGGCCCTGAGCTTTGCTGTCTGTGCCAGCCGTCTGAACATTTTACTGCAGCAGAAGGAAAGATGAAAACTGGCTACACGTGGTCTTATGGATGCGATCTTAGAGAAGGTGCCTTAGCTTGAGATGTGCAGTATCTTCCAAATCACACAATTTTTGCTGATAAATGTGGGTGTAATAAACTTTCATAGGAAAGCATGCAAGTAATTCAGTCTTTTATTTTAAAAGTACTTTTTGAGTACCTTCTTTTGGTCTAGGCACTGAGAAATGCAATGGAGACATTACATGAAGGTAATGAATTGGAAACATGAATATTGAGAGGAAATCATCTCAATAAGTAAAAAAACAACAAAATGCTACATATTCTACAATGTGGCTACATATGGGGAAGATAGATATAAGAGAATTAAGAAAGGATTCCTGGGGAAATTTGAGCAGGATTTTGGAGAATGACTAGGAGTTTGTTAAGGGAAAAAGAGAAGAAGAGATATTCAGGCAAAGGGTATAGTTTGTAGGAAGTCATGGAGACACGAAAGAATGATTTGCTAAGAAAAGGGGCACAAGCTTAGAACCTCAAGAGAGGGACTAATGACAAGTATCAGATGAGGAGGGCGCAGGAAAATGGGGAGAAATTCTCAAAGAAAATAAATACTATACTAAAGACCTTGGACTGCTAAGCGAGGGAGGGTTACCAGGTGCACCAAGGGAGTGAACGTAATCATATTTCAATTTTAGAATGTTCCTCTGACAGGGGAGTTGGGGATGGACGGGGACTGCATGAGATTGGAGGCAGGAAGGTAAGCGGTGGTGCCTGCTCCGGTTTAGGTTTAGTTTCCTCTCCTACATCTTTAAAGTGTGGATTCCCCTGAAACTTCCAGTGAGTTTGGACTGACTTCTAACCCCTCATTTCCCAAGTAGACCAGCTGTGGCGGTCTTGGCGGGTAAACCTACAGGAAGGAGTGGTTATATTCTATGCACAAAACAAATCTGTTGTTTACCTTGGGGTTTTGCGTCGAGCATGTCTGCTCAAAAGAAGATTCAAAGACAGTTTGACAGATCAGTAAAGAAACAGCGGGATTTGCATAAACTTGCTATAAACTGTAAGTGGTGACTAGTTTTAGGCTGGAGTTAATTATTAGCGAGCTAACTCATATCAGGAAAATCTGAGTCCCTCGTTCTTTCTACATTTTTATTTAGTTCTTATGAGTTAAGAATCCTTTCTGATACTGTCATGTTTGAGTATCTGGGTTGCAGTCCAGCCTCCAGAGCTCACAGTGACCAAACCAGGGGTGCAGACCTCTTTCCAGGTTTCTTTCTGAAGAAATGTGTTCCAGACACAATTCACACTCGGGCACACTCCCGAGGCTGACACTTGGAACGGCGAAGCCAAGATCAAATCAGTACTTACAGACAAAACCAGACGCATGGCCATTTTATATAACCTCTTTGTGAAGAGGCTTTTAAAATAAGTTTGCAAGACACAAAATACTTGTACTTGCTGACTCATCCTGCGTCTCAGCAACCGCTCTTCAGTGGATGTACAGTCACCAGCAGCGCACGCTGAGCAAGTCCTGCTCGTCTGCGGTACAGCCTTGTGCCTCGTCACAGCCCTGTCATGTGCATCTAAAACTTTCTTCAGAGGGTAAAGCTCATGTCAAGTTGTCTTACCTTTTTTTAATTAAAAAAAATCGTCCTTAGGAAATCATGAAAATATTTTGAGAAACTTTGAAAAAAATCTAAATGTTCAAAATAAAGCGAATTGCTTAATAAACTAAGGTACATCTACTTAAAGGAATATTCCATATAAACATAAAAGTAAAAAAACCATAAAAACTCATAATATAAAAGTTTTAAGATAATTTTCTGTCTTAGAAATTATGGGATACAATTTTATATATTTTAAGTAAAATTATGAAAAATACATTCAAAACAAAAAAAATGATTTTAGTTTCCAACATTAAGATTGTTGGTGATTTTTAATTATTTTATCTTTAAAAATACCCTGTCAAGTTATCGTATTACTCTTCAACTTTAAATATACACTTAAGAAGACAAAACTGACTGCCTAAGGATAAATACATATGTAGATATAAACAAAGACTGTTTTGATCGTAGGCAAAGACAGCCTATAGTAGACATAAGTTGCCTTAAGAAAGTCAAATTTAACCTAAGAAATAACATTAAGCTTATAAAACATTAAAACATGTAACCCAGAGAGATGTTGGAAACTACATTGGGGATTCATAAAAAACAGGAAAAAGCTTGATTTTTTCTACCACTCTGTGGTCATTTTTGCAGTCAGCCTGGAGACAAGGGGGGTGTCATGGCTTCTCGGGGTCTGCTGTGAACCAGCAGCTCTGTCAGTCACACTGTGCTGTTCTTGTCACGGAAGTCTGCCGAGGCTTTATGGACACCTGCTGTGCCCCTGCTGGGAAGGACCCTTCAGGCCGCAGGTCATCACAGAGCCAGGTGTAACACCTGGCCGCCTTGCAGTCTACCCTCTTCGCCCACCATCCACATGCAGAATCCTGCCCGCCCACTGCGCTCCGAGAAGCCTTCCGGGGGCTTTGACCCCTTGGCTCATCCTTCCCCCCGACTCCCCTGCCATCGGGAAGTCTATCTCCTCCTCAGCGCCCGAGATCTGCTGGGGCGGGGCCGAGCTGGACGGGCTCAGTCGTGTCCCCATCTGGCCTCCTGGGATGAATAATGGCCACACCAAATCTCCTCTCCTGCCCACGCCTGGTGGTCACCACGGCTCTGCAGGCTAGGCCTACCCCTCAGCCAGCTTACCCTTATCTCTTGGGTCGAAGAAAATTACCTTACTGGACCCAGGGAATCCTTTAGTAATAAGAAAAAAAAATTAATATTATAATATCCCAAAGAAGGGAAACTGAGTTCATTAACACAGTCTATTTCTTGATGGGTCAGAAAAATTCCCTGGAGTCAGATGAGTAACGTCAGCTTTGCCTGTGAGGACCACGGGGACGGGAATGAGCCTGGCTGCGGGGAACGCCGCCAAGCCCCGCCGTGGGGCAGGGGTGCTTCCCTAGGGGGAGATGGCTCCACTAGGCCCACGGGCATCGGTGGGCACTTGCGAAGCCTGTGGCCAGTCCTCTTGCTTTCAGGAAAGACTCAGAGAATCTGTTCTCTCTTCCATCTTCTGTGTCGGAACAAACGGAGCTTTAGTTCCTTTCAACCCTGTGATTATACAAACCTGTGAACCTCTGACCAGATTAATGAGCTTATGCAACGAGCTTGCTTTTCTAGTCAGTCTTCCTTCGGAGCGGCATGCCTGATTCTCCAGACTGTTTATGAAATTCTTCCTTAGTTGGCTGCCTTCCAGGTCTGTGACTTGGACGTAGATTCTCGTCTTGAGGAAAAGGTGGGTGAGAAATCCGCAGACTATCAAATTTATTCTCCCCCAAATGAGCCGATTTTCCAACGTAGTTCATAAAATTTCCAAACTATACAGAAAACAATCTCAAAACTATACTTTTGCAACTATTGGGCTTTACTGCTAGAAAAAATACACCGTCCACCTTTACCTTAAACCTTTTCTAAGTCAGGTCAGTGTGAATAGCAAGAATGACACAAAGGATACAACACACCCTTTCCTGTTTCATCTACCGAGTGACTTTGAAAAAAATGGCCACATACTCGGGTGTGTACCTTCTGGACTTTTCTATTAAGTAACTCTTGTGTCTTGTGGCTGTACTTTCTCCATCCACGTAAGTGCATTCAGAATTATAATTATTCATTGGAACCCTTGAACTTTTCGGCCATGGTTTTGTTTGTTTGTTTGTTTGCTATGGAAGCCAGTTTTCTCGAAAGTCAAATCAGACTGCTTACACCTTTTTTACAATCTGTGATTTCAGAGGTGTATTCAGAACAAATGGTCCATAGAAAAAGAAATTCAAATTTTAAGATTCATTGTTTACTGTTTTGAGTCTGACATACACAGTCACCTTAGTATCTGTTTTGTAATTACTCAGTGCACGGTGGACCTTTTTGTTGGCAGAGAAAGGTGAAGTTCCCGAGTAATTTTCCCTCAAGTCTTACTCTCATAGGCGTTCTCGCAGGGTATGGGAAGGCCAGGGGATGAGGCTAGCTTTGGTAAGGACCCACTGCCTCTGCTTAATCTTTCTAGACCTGGAATCTGCAGAATGAATGTCTGGTCCCCCCCCTTCTGGTGCCCGCACTGCTCACCTGTGTCCTTGCTCACCTCCAGAAATGTGGGGCTGCCACTTGACATGTCCTTGTCAAAATCCATTTTCTAGATAAGACTCGGGGTCAAATACATTTGTTTCAAACTGGTTACATGAGGCAGGAGACTACCTCGAAGGGCTCTTGTAGCTGTTTTGCAGCTGTTATGAAGAATAAAAAAGCTCTTCATGCACCTATTTAAAAAATCTCCAAGATACATCATATGAAAAAAAAGTCTAGAATAAGATGTATGGACTGTTAGTATTTGTACAGAAAGGGGAGTTGAGATTCATATATGCTTAGGTATACCCAAAAAACTTCTCGAAGGATTGGTAAGAAACTGGTCAGAGCTGTCATGAAGGCTTGGGAGACAGGGTGGAAAAAGGACTTGCTTTTAACTTCTTAGTGATTGAATTGCAAGGGAAATAAATCTAAGTGATGCGGGGACTAAAATCAAATGGAAGGCAAAATGTGTAGCTGCATCAGCTGGGCATTGGAGCACCACTGTTGTTAAACCTGCATGGAAAGCTGTCTTTCCAGACCCAACTCTAATGCCATCCTCCCTTCGAAGGCTTGCCTGCGTCCCCCACTTGGGTGGGGGGGGGGGGCGCCCATCTGGCCCGCAGCACCCTGCAGAGCTCGCCCAGCACCCACCAGCCCAGCCCTCACGTCTGGACGCCCTTGACTCCGTCTGGACGCCCTTGACTCCCCCTAGACCGCCACCAACTCAACCAAGAAAACTTTGTCGAACGAGGGAAGAGTCTCCCCCCGTCCCCCAAGCAGACCACTTCCTGACTTTTAATACATGGATTGGATTTGCCAAATTTAAAACCTAGTACCGTATGCCGTGTCTGGCTTTTTTTTTTTTTCCATTCAGAGTGTCTGTGGGGAGCATCCACAGTGCGGTGGTTTGTAGTGTTTGTAGTTGCTGTTTTATCTTCACTGCTGTGAGGGACGCACCGCGTATTCTACCGCTGGGGTGTGATGCGCCGTCTGGGTGGGTTGTGTCGACAGCTGTAAGGAATGGTGACCACTCGTGTACCTCCGGTGGTGCACTCAGACCTGCATCCATTGGGTGCCCCCCTGCGGTGGACACTGCCCGGCTGGAAGCCACTTGACGGCAGGGGCCGTGTCTTTGCACGTCTCTATCCCTGTCACCCAGCCCGACACCTGGAGCTCAGTAACCGCATCACCCCTGTTCGTTCTCTTCCTCTGCAGCCTCAGTGTACCAAGTCATCGGTCCAACCTTGCTTCTCTGAACACCAAGGAGCCTGTCTATTTTTAGGAAGAAAGGAAGAGTGTCCAGTACCTCCCGCCCACAGCCTGACTCAGCAGACCAGATAAATGCGGCCACTCCTGATCTGTGTTCCCGAAACCTATAAACGTCCCCGTTCTGTGCCCTCTTCTCTCCGCACAGGAGGGCGGGCAGGTCTGAGGGGGCCTGAAACCATGAAGGCCCTCTTTCTGCTCGCTGTGCTCTGCGGTTTGGTCCAGATGAATTCAGGTAAATATCCCGTGGTCAGGGGGGAAAGCTGCTCTTGGCCAGCAGGGACGAGCTGGGAGAGACTGGGGGAGGCGGGGCAGGAATCCACTGCCGCGTGGGTCCGTGTGTTGCCAGTGGGTGCGGGCGGGCTCCTCTGGGGCTCAGCTCTGGTCCATTTTCATCGTCCCTACAGAGAGGTTTTTAAAAGCTAAATATGTGTTTTCGGGGTCATAACATCAGACAAAGGGGCATCTTTGCTCTGATGCAAATAGGAAGCATTCACTGCCGTCTGGGAAAAGTTTGCGGAGGGACATACAGTCACGCGAATGTCAGAGCTGACTGACCAGAACTCGGCGGCAGCCCCAGACTTTACAGGGGACACGGTGCGGCCGTGCAGTCAGCAGTTACAGTCACGCAGCTCTTCCCACGGACAGCAGCCTTCCCCTGGCTTCCACAGAGAGCCGAATCCACAGAGGGAAACCGAGGCACAGCCAGCTGAAGGGATCGTCCAAGGAGGAATAGGTAGTTCCCGGGCTGTGGCTGTTCCATCTTCATTCGATGGCGAGCCCGTGTCCTCACTTGGTGGTCCTCTCCAAGCCAGGACAGAGCCGAAACGACACGGGGTCATAGCGTGCACCCCCTTTGGAGCTGAGATTTTTGTGCAAGGTTGCGTTTTTAACACAACCGCACTGTGGGTGTTTTGGCTTTTTGGGTTTTTTAGTCATTATTGATGGCATTTGCAGACAGGACATAAGGCCTTTCTTTCAACCATCTCATTCCCAAATAGAAAAGGCTTTCTTTTTTTAACAGAGGTATAATCGATAGATAAGATTACATCGATTTCTGGTGTACAACGTCACGAGTCCACATTTGTGTACGTTGCAAAATGATCGCCACGGCAGGTCTAGTCAACACTCCCATTGTCTTCGGTGGTCGTTCCATCTTTCTTTTCTTGTGACAAACAGAAATGCTTTCTTTACAGGTACACTGGGTGTCATGACATGGAGAAAGGTTTTCTTTCTTCTTTTAGTTGTAGGCTGTAAAACTGAAAATTAGGCCACAAGCTGAGACTCAGAACTATGTTTACTTCTCCTAGAGACCAAGACCCACCCCTCCAGCCATTGTTCTCTGCGTGCAGGAAGCTTGAGAAACCTGATAAAATATAGCAACATATAAAAAACGTGTATATGCTCCTGGCAACATTCTGAGGTGCCAACTTCTGTCCCTGTTTTAAAGCTGAGAAACTGAAGCCCAGTTAAACTGCAACCTGTGCAGACGCTTCCCTTCGTAGGAACGCAGTAAACGTGTGAGGCTGGCCTGTGGGCAGGGTCGTCCTTCATGCTTGTACTGTATGAACTGAGTATCAACTCTATTCTATTGTGTCAATAGGGGACGTTCCACCTGGAATTAGAAACATTGTCTGCCTTTCGCAACATGGAACCTGCAGACTTTTTTTCTGCCATTCTGGTGAGAAAAAGGCTGACATCTGCTCTGATCCCTGGAATAGGTGCTGCCTACCCAACACAGAGGGGACGAGAAAAGAGAAACCAGAGACGGATGACGGACCTAGTACCTGAAATGCAAGCTTCAGAGGCAGGCAGGATCTTGAAGTGTCCTAAGGGGTTAGAAGAATGCATAGCTTATAGTAGTAGGTGCGTACATAGTAGGTGCTCAACAAATGTTTGTTGAATGAATCCAGCACCAAGGATGAAATTCTGAGAAAAGATTTTCTTTGACTATACAGTTCAACTTACTTTAATAAAATCAGAATGTGCACAGCATAGGCTGTGGTAGCATCTAAACTAAAACAATGAAAGCTTGCCAACGTTGCCTTTTTCTGTTTTGTTTTGTTTTTTTAAAGAGTCTCATAATTTTATAATATCCACCTCCTTTCCCTGTTCCAGGGAGCGTCCCTTAACCTACTCACAGATGGGAGTAGACCAGAAACCGAGCTGCAAACTGATCCCTGCTCCAGGGAGACAGAAATGCAGTCAGTCTGCTGGCCTCTTGTCAAATTAATGACATTTTTCCTCTCATCAAACCCAACCCCAGCCTCATCCTACTGACTCGCAGACCTTCAGGAGCCTTGGCCCCTTTCCACGGTCTTCTCAAGTAACAATGCCGATACGTCACACATAAATAGGCTTTTAAACTGTCAAACATTTACTCTTAGGTTATCTCAGCTGGTTAACACGCAGTCTTATGGGGTGTGTAACCAGGTGGAAGCGGCTCCAGCTCAGGGATGAAAGGAAATGAAAATCAGACGGTGAAGTGAACTGCCCCAGGTCAGCAATTCACAAGTGGGATTCTGGGAGTGCCTGGCCCATGAAGTGCTCATTGTTCTGTTACTTCTGAAGAACATGTTTCTGAGCAAACACAGCGAGGCAGGGCTCTTGTTCATGAGGACTCCTTGGCGCTTACAGCCTGGTTGTCCTTTGCTTTTCTCTGGATCCTGCTGAAGCTTGTCACCTGTACGGTATCTTGGAGCCAGTCATCCAAAGAGCAGTGTATATTAATCACACATAAGACACACGGAAGAATAGTAAAGGCAGCTGTGCTGATGCTGGAGACCTCGTGCCAGGCGCCCGAGACGAAGCAGATGCCTGATGAGGTTCCTGCTCGCAGTGTTTCCAGTGCTTCCTTCAGTCCGTTCGCTGCTTGAGTCCCGTTTGCTCAAGCGTGCTGAACTTACTTTGAGAGTCACCTGGAACACCTGCTTCCGGGCTCCTTCTCGGGTCCTCGCTTCAGTGGGCACCTGGCATGATGCCTTGGCCTCCCCCCAGGCTCCCCGAAACTCACTCTTGTTTGTTTTCTAAATACAATCAGACAGACGCGTGGGGTTGCATGGAGCAGAGCCTCTCACGACCACAAACATCTGGGTGGAATCTCTGTCGTCCCCTCAGAGGGCCAGGGACCTGTTCCAGACCCGGGGTGCGCGCCCGCCCAGGAAGGGAGCTGACCCGGGCCTAGCTTCAGCTCCCGAGTGGCAGTGCCAGTCCCTAAGCTTCGGGACGGGCGGACACACCCCCCGCCAGGAGCACTGTCACTCCCAGTCCGAGCCATCCGCGCACTAGGGATTGCAGAACAGACACCTCTTCCTCTGACCCTGTGCCGTTCGCCAGCCAGGCCCTTCTCCTGACTTTATTTTCCTCAAAAATAAAGTGAGGGGGCTGGTCTAGACCCCTGCGGCCCAGCACAGCTTCCCGGGGGGGGCGGGTGTGGAATCCCAGCTTCAGCCGGGCCCTGGGAAAGCCGGCAGGAGGCGCCAGCCCACCCTGGACTTTGGCGAGTCTCTCCTCCCGGTGGACGTGGGGCTGGGAGCCTGAACCCTCTACTGGCCCGACGACAGGCTGGGCCCTTCCTGGCGGTGGCCCTGGGCCCTGGGCAGCCAGTGACTGGGTCCCACGGGGGTCCAGTCTTCACACATCCCCCATCGCTCCTTTTCCTGAGATAAATGTAATTATTCCCCCACTGCACCTCTCAGAGACTCAGCTCCCTCTTCTGAGATGGCTCAGTGAGTAGCCAGGAATGACAGGGGCTTGCCCCCCTACAGTCTGACGGGCTCAAACGCCCCTTCACCCCTACCCCCCAGGGTCCTCCCTGCGCCCTGCACAGCGGGATCTAGTGCTGCAGCTCTGTGTGCCCCCGTTTTAGGATCTGTCTCTGTGCTGTCGTTCCTCACTCACATGTCTATTCATCCTGCTGGACTTTGAAACCCTCAGGCCAGGTCTGGGTCTTACTCCTACGTGTAACTTTAGTGACCATCAAGCACAGACAATGCGAAATAGGTGAAGGAATGAAGTTTTAAAAAATTTTGCGGGGGTGGTAATTAGGTTTATTTATTTATTTTTAATGGAGGGCCTGGGGACTGGACCCAGGACCTCCTGCAGGCTAGGCATGCGCTCTACCACTGAGCTACACCCTCCCCTAGGAGTGAATAAATTAATCCAAGCTTCAAACACAGGTCTTCTTCAGTCCACCACTGCTGTCCTTTCTGACCCGAGGACAGGACATGGGAGCCACCAGGCGCCAGGGACACCCCACTGTGACTGTGGCCACATCCCAGTCACAGCCTAAAGCCTGCCTCCCCATCTTTTCTCCCACAACTGGCCAGAAAGTGGGGCGAAGCCCCCACTAGCTCTGCTCTGACACACCACGCACAGCTGAGCTCATGGACCATCACTTTCAAGGGTTAACTGCTCCCCGCTGTGGGCAAGAAGCAGCCACGAAGGGCCCTCCTGGATCCTGAGCCTCCACAACAGGCGTTTGCTTGCTGTCTGTCCCCCACTGCATGAAGACTCAAAGCCCAGAGTTCTGGTCCCGCACCTGCCATCCTGGCCAGGCTCCTCGTCTGTCACCTGGGCATGTGTCTGTCTGTATCTGCCGCTTTCTCATTCCTTGTGAACGCTAGAGGATGGGGACCAGATGGGTGATTAATTTTGCCATCTAATGTTTGGATCCTCTTGATTCAAAGGAGACACAGTAAGAGTGATTTGAGATCGCTTTTCAACATGGAAATAGTAACACATCACATTTGAATACCTGTGGGTGGAGTTACTTAGTGATCGAAATACAGACATGCATGTGTGTGGACACATGTACACCAGCTCTTCCCCAGTACAATTATAGCCCAAGTGGATTTTTAAGCCACCCGTGGGTGAAACAGTCCATCACCTGGCTCACGTCTGTCATCTTTTGGAGCTCATCTGAACTCCCAGACCCAGGCACTTGCCCTCCCCATGTCTTGAGATCTTTGAACACAGATAAACCACAGATAAACTACAGATAAACTTTCTCTCACAGAGAAAGGTGAAAAGCTCATCCCATCACCTGCGTCTGAAGGTGACTTTTGCCACCAGATGGCCCCCCTGTGACAGCACCATGCTGGGGATATGGGCACACCAGAACCATTAACAACCTGTCAGGACAAGCCTACCCCCTCAAGCTGAGCACGGTCAGGCAGCTCAGGTCCCGCAGAGCAGTGACCTGCCTTCTAAAAAGCATGCTGTCCTTGGAGGCACTGCAACAATGAAGGGGTGAGGTGGAATTTTGACAAAGCAAACAAGTAAACCCTTCAAAATACTTTTGTGAGGCCATAGGTCGTACACGTTAACCATCATGTTGTAATAGTTCAGCCTATTAAAATTCTTTGGGAACTGCCTCCAAAATCCTCCTCCATGAAATACAAACAATGCCATCTTTTCAGAAAGAACTGAGTTGAGCATGATCATGTATTTGGAGCCAGAAAACTGAGACCCCTGGAATCTCAGAAACCCCCATCGACCTGGGCTCCAGCTCTCGCTTGGGGTGAAGTCAGCATCCACCAGACTCAGAAGACTGAGCCCTCCGCGGCCCTCAGGACGGCTGGAGGCCAGACGAACCTGCGGGTTCCAGCCTTCCTCCCTGTGGGACTCCAAGTGTGTACACTGGAGACAGTCACATGCCTCACCTACGGGGAGATGTGGGCCTTTCCCAGCTAAGTCTGAGCGTTCGCACGGCACAGGCCCGTGACGTCACCGGGCGTCCAGTTCCAGAGGAATTCTGGTGCTGGAGGTTGAGGGCCCAGGTACTTTCTCAGAGTCTACCTGGCAGTGCCACCTCTGCTGGCTACGTGGTGCTTCCTGAACGCCTCCTCTGTGCTGAGCGCTTGCACGCGTTTATCTCAGTTAACGGAAGGAGCAGGCACGAATATGCCTACAACACAGATGAGACACGCGAGGCTGAGATGCGAAGACACTGACCCACAGTCACACAGCTCTAGGGGAGGCCTCTGCTCACAGCCGCCCGGGGTCCAGCAGACATCTTCACTATGCCTGCTTTCAGGTTTCAGAGGCTTGCCTGAAGCCCTGTAACCAGTTGATGGTCACCCGGAGAGGGCCCCGGTTTGGCCCGTCTTCCCATTAGCCCGTTCCTCCATCCTATAAACCCCATCAAAGACAGGGGAAGGGGTGTTCGTGCTCAGCGCCCCCGGCAGCGCCCCACCCCCACCCCGGCCCGCAAGCAGAGCAGGGCTGCTCCCCCCACGCCCCGCCCCGCCCCGCCCCGCCGCCGCCCTCCGCCCTCCGTCCGCGGGGGCCGCGCGCGGCTCAGGCTTCAGGGGCACGCGGACACCCACATGAGGAAGTCAGCCCCAGCTGCACGGGCTGCCGCCTCTGCCTGCTTCTGCCGCCCTTTAGTGGGAGCCTGCGGAGGGAACCGGGGCTCTGCCGGGTCCCCCGCGCGCCTGGCTTTGGGCGAGCGTGCCCGCTGTCTGTGTGTCTGAGGCTCGGGAACAGCCGGGGGCGTCCCTCGCGGGGCGCTGGGCCCCTGTGCGCAGAGCGGGCGCGGGCTCGGCGGCGGCCTGTGCGCGGGGCACGGCCCCCAGGCCCTTCTCCTCAGATCCCCGCGGCCCTCTCGGGGGGGGGGGGGCGGGGGGGGCGGCCCGGGGAGAGTCAGGCAGCAGGCGCTGCTCCCCCAAGGACGCGGCCTCCCTGCCTGAGGACAGGCAGCCGCGAGGCCCTCTCCGCGGGGAGCAGGGCGCCCGCCTCGGGGACCGGGACCGGCGGGCCCAGCGTCCGCCCTTCTCCCCGGGGCGCCATGGCCTGGGCTGGGGCGCCGCGTCCCCGGCTCGGGGGCAGGTCCGGCGTCGGCGCCTCCCCACGCGGGGCTGCGTCCCCGTCTCCCCCGCAGGGCGCCGTCTCTGTCGCGTGGGGAGCCCCGAGTCCCCGGTGCCTGTCTGCTCGGAGGGCTTTGCCCAGTGCTCAAAAAGAGGCAGGAGTTTTAAAAAGTGCCATCATACAAGGCACTTGATTACATGACCTTGAAGATCCCTTTAAGTCTTGAGATTTTTTTGTGTTAATAACAGAGCTAGAAAACAGTCTTGAAGAATGCGAACGAAGTCCCCTAGAAAGCCAGGCTTTGACCCTTTCAGCTTGGTCATATCTCCTCATACGGAGTGAAGACAGTGGCCTGCCTGAGCCTGCCTCACTGGGTTTTGAGATTGATGGGTCCCGGATAAGATACGAACCCCCCCCCAGAGCTCTCCCCATAGGAAATGAGGGTTGATTCATATCTCTGCTGCTTCATCCCCCATGGACCTTCAAAGGACGCGGCATTGCCAAGCTTTGTGGCAAAAGCTGTTGACAGGAGCAGGGCTGTGTATTCTGGCCATGCTCTCCCTGAATAACCCAGAGGCCCCTGTGTGGCCCGAGGAGGGAGGGTCTCTTTCCAGCCAGGAAGTCCTCTTGGCTGGCCGGGGAGGGCAGCCTCAAGAGCTGGAAACACTGCAGCCTGTCAGGGGGGCACTGCTGGCGTGGGGACAGCCAGAGACCGCGCCATTCTCCTCCAAAGCAGCGGTGGAGAGGCCCGCCAGGGGAAACGCACACACAGCGATAGACACAGAGAGGGAGGTGGGAGACGGGCAATGAGAGACAAGAACACAGAGACAGAAGAACAGAGACAGAGCGAAAGCAAGAAGATGAAGACAGAGAGGAGGGGTGAGCTTCAGCTTGAGTCCTGAAAACAAGGTGAGAGATTGGAAAAAGACCCCGGTGTCAGGAACAGAAGAGTAGAAAAGAAGACAGATTGCTCAAGAGAGACTGAAATGAAGAAGAAAATATTGGGGTACGTGTGATAGTTTCCTGTTCTGAGTAAACAGGTGTGGTTTTGCAGGAGATCTGCAGGCTCATGTCGGGAGCTTCCATGCCTCCCCAGGGAAGAGGCACATATCGGAAGTCTGCGAAGTGAGTCTTGTAATAAATAGAAACTCAGGCAACTGGGCAAGGCAGCTGTGACACAGAGCACCATTGTCTCAAAGAAAATCGAGTTCTGAAGAGGCTGTAGATAGAGAACCGGCTGGACAGAGGCAATCTGACCCTTTGGAAAGCAGTGCCCTCCCCCCACTTAGCTATCCCAGGGTCTCTAGATCAGTGAGCCGTGATGTCCACAACATCATGAAAATGACAGGCTGGTGACCCAAAATACCAGCCTCCGGGAGATCTAAAATCCAGGCCATTATCAGCTATTTTTTTAAAATGTGTCCTGTGCTTGAAAACGTCTAGATAAGCTGTTGGTTTTCCCCCTAGTCTGTGTAGGCTGTTGTCAGGAGACAAGCTCCTTACCGGGTGGGCAGGTCTGGACAGGCGTCGTGAGCTGTGCCTGCGTGTACATGACAGGAGTGCCAAAGCTGAGACCTGGCCCTGGGCCAGAGCACGTCCCAAAACGCGCATGTCCTGTGAAATGCTTATAACAAGACACAAAAATACCCTCAAAATAAAATGTAAGTCACAGTCACTTAAATATGTATGTCCATGTATACATAAATAGCCTAGACCTCAAAAGCGTGAGAATACAAACTGAAACAACACAGACAAACAGAAAAGTGTGTAAAACCCTGGAAAGTCAGCGTGGTGACGGGAAAGGAGGTGGAAGAAGAAAGAAAGGGAAAGAGAAAAGAAAAGAGAAATCAAAGATTCATGGAGGTTGTTAGAAGGTAAATGACATCAGGAAAGAGGGACAGTGAGGACCTGCAAGAGGCGGGAAAAGGGGACCTTTTTCAGACTCTTATGAATCAGGAGCAGAGGGAAAATAAGGCAAACGTAGGTCCCGTCTGAGCTGGGGTGAATTCTGTCATTGTCTGTGTGTGCGTGCGCAGGGCAAGTGTGTGTTTCCCTGTGACGGCGGTGGGAGGCATGAGAGGTCTGGGTCCGTGGCGGAGAGCTGGCAGAGCACAGGGACTGCAGCAAAGCAGCTGGAAGCCTGCCCGCCTCTCCGCGGGGGTCTCCCTGAGGTCTGCGACGTGGAACTCGTGGGTGCAGGTCTGTGACACAGCTGGGTTTCACAAAGGGCAGATGGAGCCATGAAGTGGTCCATATGCTGGGCTCCAGACGTGCTCAGAAGGGAAGAGAACAGCTCTGCTCTCTTTTAGGGAAGATCTCAGAGCAAGATCGAGCACGATTTAAGTAGCTCCTCCAAACCCTTCAGAGCCGGGCGTTATGAGCAGGTGAGACAGGCCAGCGAGGGACAGTGAATGAGTGGGGGGATCGCACTGCATCTGGGGGCTCATTTCCTGTGTAAAGGGGCCGGGGATCTTTGGATACACCTTCATGTTATGAGAATGTGGATTAAATTCTCACATGTTTCTGAAGATGCCAGAAATCTGCTTTTTTCTGCAGAATCTTTATTCCTTCAAATATCAGCAATTGTATTAAAATTAGTCGGTGGGCTGTATTTTACGCATGGGTCACCAATTCACAACTCTGGTTCAGATGCAGGAATCAGTGTGAAGATTTCGGCCTGTAATAACTTCAGAAATTCATTATTCCTGTTCTTTTGGCAGGCACAAGGAATGGAAGGCCCAGACTGGGTCAGCAGCTAACCTAAACCCACACAGTACACTTGTCAAAAAACAATGGGACCAGAACACAGGTCTCCAAATCTCATGGAGCGTATTGTTTGTACCATACCTTACCATAGCAGTTACCCATTGCTGTGTAACAAATGACCCCAGAACTCAGCGGCTGAAAACAATAAACATTGATTATCTCACAATTTCTGTGCATTGTGAAAACCACCACGACTTAGCTGGATGCTTCTAGATCAAGACCCTCATGAAGTTGTATTCGGGCTGTCAGTCATGGCTACTGGGAAACTCGCCAGGGAAAGCTTCATTTCTCTAAGTTCACTCAGGTGGTTGTTGGCAGGAGCTGGTGCCTCGGATGCTATTAGATTGAGTCTCAATTCCTCACTGGCCGTTGGCCAAAAGTCTCTCTCAGTTCCTTGCCACGTGGGCCTCTCCCTAGGGCAGCTCAAAACATGCCACCTGGCTTCCCTCAGAGTCAGCAAGAAAGAGAGCAAGTGGGCACCCAAAATTGAGCCCACGTTTTTATAACCTAATCTCAGAAGTGGCATCCATCATTTTGTCCGCCTTCTATTTGCTGGAAATGAGTCAATCAGGCCAGCCCACAATCCAATCCAACAAGAGGGGATTACACAAGAGCATAAATGCTAGTAGGCAGGTGTCACCAGAGGCCACCTTAGAGGCTGCCTACACACTCATTATCTTATGAATATATGCCAGGGGCCTGCAAGCCACGGCCCCCTGGCTAAATCCAGCTGCCACCTGCTTTTGTGAATAAATTTTATTAGAATAAAGCCGGGCCCATGTGTTTACGCACTGTTTATGACTGATTTTGCAGTACACCTGCAGAGCCATTGCAACAGAAAGCACATGACCAGCAAAGCCTAAAAATATGTAGTATCTAGTCTTTTGCAAAAGAGATTTTCTGGTTTCTGATGTATGCAGTCATAAAGCACTTTTTAAAATGTGGATGATTTAGATGGAGATGCCAAATCTACCCTCTGGTAGACCTCTTGGTGCTCTGGTCAAAACAGGAGGCACAGAGGCGATGCCTTCTAAACTACAGGAAGATAAATATCTTGGCTTCTCACCAGTGCCTGCCTTCTCATCTTCCACCAGCGCATCCCTTTGGCACATCTATATGGTTCCTGGAGGGTAGGGGTGCCTGGGAAGTGCATAGCTCCCTGAAATTCAGGGCGCTGCCATTGACCAGCTGGGTGGCCTAGGGAAAGTCACTCAACCTCTCTGAGCCTCAGTTTCCTCATCTGGAAAACTGGGATAATGCCTATCTGTGCCTATATAAGTTAAATAATGGTGGTCCTGGCAAGATTAAAATGGTTGCAAATGAGAACAGCTGCGGCCATGGTCTGTGTTAAGATAACAGTGGATGTCCTGCGTCCCCTTGCTGAGCTGCGCGCTGTGGTCGCTAATGAGCCCTCCTTGGGTATTCCTCCCCAGGGCCACATGGGCAACCCTTGGGGCACACGGTAGTTGCGGCTTACAAGTCCATTGTACATCATTAACTCGCAGGGCTTTCCCTGTGGACCAAACAGGTCGTTTACTACTCTGTGCCTTGCTGCTGAGGCGCACACGCTCAGGAGCCCACGGAGTTTATTCAAGTAAAAACCCAAACGGCAAGCGGCAGGGCTGGAGTGACGGGGTAACGTCTCACTCCAGTCTGGTGCAGTAAAAGCAGATGGGCGCACAGTGTGCTCCTGGACCGAAATATTTGATCAGCCAAATCTCTGCTCCATTTTTTAAAAAAAGAATTTTTTAAACAATTAGAGGAGATTAGAGGAAAGTCTGACATGAGCAAAAACAGCTGAATAACTCGTCTCTCTTCTCTCAACCTAATCAACATCGGGGAAACCGCTGACTTAGAGCTGGGAACAAACCCAGCACGTCCAGGGCAGTGGTTGGCAGGCTCTGAATATCCACATCCTGTGACTCAAGGCCGTCGACCCGCAGGGGGGCCCCGGCCCTTGTCAGTGCTGTCAGGCTCCACAGGACGTGTCAATTCTTCAACAGCAAACACGTAACTGCTTTACTTAGAGGCCAAAAGTATTTGTGACGTTAAAAAAATATAGTAAGTCAAACAGAAGGCAAACCAGAGTTGCCAGTGGTCCCCAGGGTGAAGTGAGGAGCTGTCTGAACTTTTACCACAAGCAGGCGTAGCTTTTATAAACACCTTAAAATTCCGAAATGCTCCTCAAATTTATTTTGTGAGGGGGGTGGGCACCACTGCCAGAGCCCTCTCCCCAGCTGCCAAATTAGCTGACAAGGAAAAGTGCCTTTCACTCCCAAAGCAACTCTCAAAAAATAGTGATGTTTGTCTTAGAAATGCCTCCTGGTCTTCGAAGGGGCAGGTTAGACCAAGGGTTCACCGTGGAGGTCTGTGCTCCACATGGCAAAGTGAGCCATCACCGGTGACCGGAGCTCTGATGACTTCAGCCCGAGCCTGGGCTGAGAACTGGCTCTAATTCTCTGCAACACCCAACCCCTCCCTCTCCTTACCCTGTGTGACACCGAGTGACACTCTGCACACACCTGTCCACCCCACACTCCCTTCCCCATTAAAAAAAAACTGCCTTGTCTCTCATCCCAGAACTGATGAGGAAAGTTTTAAAAGGTGAAGTGTCTACAATTCGCAATTCTTCTTAAACCTGCTATAGAAACTCGCCTTCAGCATGAATTACCTTTTGTCTACATTTCCACAGCCCTGTGCTTGAACACTTACCATGGCAATTATTAAAATTCACTCTCTGTGGTTTATCTGACTGTATGCCCATCTGCTTTTACCGACATGCGGGCTCTCTAAGAGGAAGAACCAGAGCCAGGCCCCCTTTGCAGCTCACCTCTTCTATCCCCCGACCTCCCCCAAGCACACGGTAGCTGCCTCTGTCAAGAGCAGGCGTTCAGAGTTTGCTTGCTGTCCTGGTCCTAGACCAGAGCACCCCCAGAACCCCGGGGGTCCGTTGTCGCTGCGCTCGCACCGTGCAACAGCCAACCAGCACCATGGAGACTTCGGCTCCCAAGTAAACAAGTCTTTCGAGTATAACCCACTGATTGGATTCCCTAACACTTAAGCCTAATCATTTTTTAAGAAGCAGCTGGCCGAGTAAACACTGAATTTATACCCAGTGGAGATCACCGATCCCTGGACTTCCGTGAGTTCTCATGAGCCATGAGTAACCAGGAGCCTTTCGTGTATCTTCCCGAGCTCCTCATTTGCATAGGAAGTGTCGTCACCAAGGAGGAGATGCCGGTCCATCAGATACACCATCCCCGGCATTCTCTTTCTCTGATGATGGAAAAATGAGACACTTTCTTGACTCATGAATTTGGCAGTTTTCAGGAGGAAGTGTAAGCCGGGTTTCACCCAAGGTACAGCGCCCATCGCAGGCCAAGGGCAGGGGGGCAGGGTCTCTGGAATGTCGCCCGCTTTCCCCCCTTTCCCACACTGATTAAAAGCTGATCCCGTTTCATTGCAATTTCAGGTGTATCCGTGGAGGCTCAGGGTGTGGTCCAGCCCCAGTTTATACCTAGACTCTGAATGCACCAGCCTTGGACTGGACCGATGTGGTTCCCAGGTGGGCCTCAGACTCTCCCAGGACTTTAGGAAGAAGGCAAAAGCGGAAACAAGCGAGCTCCCAGCCACGAGCCCCAGGACCGTCTCCAGGAGCAGGCTGGCCGTCCCCACCTGCTCCTTCGACCAGAGCTGAGCCAGGCAGACCCAGGCGCCCAGCGCCTGGAGGCCTCAGGGCGGCCCCGTGCTCTCACAGCAGGCCTGCTTCCCCTTGGGTTTGTAATGACCTCCCGGGGGGATGGGCGTGGTCTGCTGGGTAAGACACATTGGCATGAAGCACCAGGAAGTCCGTCATGGTGTCATCGCCGCAGCATTACAGGAATCGCAGCTGCTGAGTGCCTCTTCCCATGGCTGGGGAGTGGGGCCTTTATAAAGGAGCCAGCCCGCCTTCCCTCCCAGTTTCTGCGCCGCGAAGCCATGAGGATCCGCTGCCTCCTCTTCGCCCTGCTCTTCCTGTTCTTGCTGCCTGTTCCAGGTAAGACGGCCGGGAGGGGAGAGGGCCACCCATCTCCAGTCTTCTGGGAAGTGCAGGTTTATGTTACAGGAACTGGACGTCCCCAGTCCCTTCTCTCTTTTCTGACAAGGATCACCAAGGACCTCAAAGCGGTTTTCATAATCTCTTCTGATTCACTCTTGAGAGACTAAATAGCCCACAAAAGCCATCTCCTCAAGGAAGACTGTCACACCTGTTATTGAGATGTGAAGAAAGTGATGTAAAACTTTAATACCCACAGGAAAGACTGATTTAATCTGAGATCGGAAGCACAGACTTCCATTTTATTTGCTCAGTGGTTGGGGCTAGAGTTTTGGGTTTCCGGAGAGGCCAGGGGACCACTGCAGCCCCCGCTCTCACAGGTGTCAGTTCACGAGGGGGCTGGCGGTGGCCACGCCACATCCTCGGCATCACGGTGCTTCCCGTGAGCTGGAGCCCAAAGGCACTGCGGATCGGTTGCCTAGTCCCACCTTCTACGTGACTCCTGATGGTACAGAGAAGGGAAAAAGGAATAAAAGGATACAAGAAAGACAGCCGGTCAGCTATTTGCAGAATTCCGAGAGCTCTGTGCTTGTAACTCAGCCTTCCTAAAACCTCCCCGTGCTCTCTTTCTTCTCTGCAGGTAATGGACGCATCATAAACAAGTTACAGAAGTATTATTGCAAAATCAGAAGCGGCCGCTGCGCTGTGCTTGGCTGCCTCCCAAAGGAGGAACAGATAGGCCGCTGCTCTCTGAGTGGCCGAAAATGCTGCCGCAAGAAGAAGTGAAAAACCCAGACTCACAGTGACGGTGTCGCAAAGTGTGAAGATGCCTGCTTGACGTTTACAGAAGCCAAGTCAAATTAAATATTTCTTCCAGAAAAGCTAAATGCTTGATTATCTTTTTTTTTTTTCAATTCTGGTCATGGTGCTAGTTGTTAACAAACAGGCAAGTTAGCATTTGTTCATGACTCACCTTTAACTCAAACAAGGGATCTAAACCACTGTTGCAAGGGTTACCAGAACTTTCTCTTCTTTTGTAAATTTTGCACCCCAGTGACACTGGACTCCTGGTTCCTCCTGAAATACTTCCTTTGCTTTCTCGTCACCCTTGCCTTTGAGCTTCCCAGCCCCTCCTCCTGCCACAGCATCTCCCCACCAGACCTCTCCCTAAACTTCAGTGCAGCCCCCAGGGGCCTTCCCAAGTCTTTCTGAACTCTTTGCACCTCGGAGAAACGGGGGCCTGGGCTCCCCAACTCTGCCGCTGGCCTCCCCTCACCCCGGCCTCTGCTCTGTCTGACCGCGTCCTGGCATGTAATCTCTCTTCCAGCTTTTTCTCCGAGCTTTAACCATCTCTCGTGGCCATGTCAAAGTCAGCCTCCTTGCAAACAGAGCTGATTTCCCTGACAAATATTGTCTTTCCTCTGATTCACCACAGGACTCCGACTTGAAACCTCTGAGTCTTGCTTGATTTTTGCATTCTATACATTTGCATATTTCCAACATCCATATTTGGTTCCAGGCTTTTGAAGGGCAGGGAACTTAATCACGTCTGGCCTAAGTGCCTTGACACAGAAGCTCAACAAGTGTTTATTGAACTGAAGCGCCTTCTAATGACTTGGAGACCCTGCCGTGTAACTGTTTAGCGGTCTCTCGAGGGTGACAAGGAATGGTTCCGACAGACGGAGCGGGAGACTGATCATCCCTGACTCCAGCCCCTAATCGAGGCTCTGGGCTCTCAGGACTGGGGGAGCGGAATCCCCAAAATGAGCCTTAACATCGCCGTTCACCAAAATAATGAAACTGCTCTGGGAACGGCCCCCTGCAGTGTACAACTAAGCAGCCAAAGGCAGTGATGCCACCGTGTCAGATGCTGAGCGCGAGCACTGCAGGCCCGTGACTGCGGAGCCCGGGCAGCAAACGGGTGAGAGGCAGGCTGTCTCCAGCCTCCGCGCAAGGCAGATTCCAGGCCGGAGCACGGGGAGGAAGAACCCAAACGGACCAGTAGTGCTCCTGAGTCAGAGACTGGGGTCAGAGTTCAGACAGCAGGGGCATCGGAATGCGGTGGAGCATCCGAGGTCACATGGGAAGTCTCCACCTTTCATTTGATTCTAAGACAGCTCTAAAAAATGGTGAAATTAATGCTCAGTTCTATTTCCAACTTTATCAAGTGAATGTTAGTGATGAATTTAGTTGGCTCCAACAAAGTTATTATTTCTTTTCCTATAAAACATATGAATTAAAGGTAAAATGATGGTCTAAAAAGAGCTTTTGGCATTTTTCACAGATACAGAAAAAACACACAAACAATCCTAAAATGTGCGTGGAACTTCGAGAGATCCTGAACAGCTAGAGCAATCTTGAGCGGGAAGAACAAAGCTGGAGGCATCACATCTCCTCATTTCAAATTGTACTTACAAAGCTACAGTAATCAAAACAATAAGGTATCAGCACAAAAACAGACACACTGATCAATGGAACAGAATCGAGAACCCAGAGGTAAACCCATATACGCTTTATTAAAAAAAAACACATATATGGTCAAATGACCTTTGACAAGAGGGCCAAGAATACACAGCCTCTTCAACATGTGGTGTTGGGAAAACTGGACAGCCATGCACACAAGAATGACATTGGACCCTTCTCTTGCACCATACACAAAAATCAACCCAAAATGGATCAAAGGCTTAAACACAAGGCTTGGAACCACAAAACTCCAAGAAGACATAGAAGCGAAGCTCTGGACATGGGTCTCAACAAAGCTTACTTTGGATTTGACACCAAAAGCACAAACAACAAAGGGAATGACAAACGCGCTGGATGACAGCAAACCGAAAGGCTCTGCACGGCGAAGGGAGCGGTGCACACACTGGAAAGACCATGTCCTTCCCACGCTCCGGCGTCCCCCGGCGCTGGAGAAGCGGCACCCCGAACGGCGGCACCTGGCGGAGTTATTCCAGCTGTGGGGTTACAGGAGACTGTCCTGGCAGTGGCGACAGAGAATTAAGCCCGACTCTGGTTCCCCTCTGAGGGCAGGTCCCTGTGTGACCGTCACAAGCCATGAAGCCGGCCCTGGCCACAAGGGATGGGAACAACTCTGCTGCTCCAAAGAGCACACCTGTGGGAATGGACACCCCTTCTCACCTGGGGAACTGAGCCGCTGCGTCAGCTTCCCCCTCACTCACGGGAGGGCAATTTGAGGACACAGCATTTATCTCCCCTTTAAAGACGGGGACCACGAGTCTGGGTGTGACAGCAACCATTTCCCACAGAACCTTGTTTTGTGCTCTGAGTCTGTGAAAACTAATAATTCATTTAGATCTTACCTAAAATCAACCCTTCCCCAAATCCTATAATAACTACATCTCTGGTTTCTGGGGTGAGGCACCTTGTGGTTTCGCTGGGGTGTGAGCTCCCTGCAAAAGCAACATGACCCTCCCTTTGGTGGACAAGGGTGCCCCTAGGCTGCACCTCCAGGATAAACACAGCGGCAGAGGACTCACCCTGAGACCTTGTCACCAGGGGAAAGAAGCAGTTGCAGTCATAGGAATTCCTGCCAAGGGCCGTGTCCCCTGGCAGCCACACCAGCGTCCTGGATGGGAACCCCTTCCTGTGGCACCCGGGCCAGCCCTCTTTTTCACACCCCATCAGAGACTTCCTCTTGTGGGAAGTCATGCTCAGTCTTGTCCACACAACAGGATCACCAGCTTTCTTTAAAAAAAAAAAGAGAAACAAAACAAAACAAACGTCTGCTGTGCGGCAAACTGGATCTTTAAAACACATTATAAGCGAAGAGAGAAAGTAGACCGGGATTAGGTGCTGCTTCCTTCTCCGGTGGTGTGTTACAGCACTTAGCAGCGCTGGCCCCGCAGAGTCTATAAATAAACAGATCAACACCTTACCTAGAGGTAAACTATATGGAAGTATATATCCATCTCTTCCAAGCATCATTAAGGAAACATCATTAAGGAAGGAGTCACGATTAATGCGACTTATTTTCCTTCAGAAAAACCCCACCCTGGGCGCCGGGCACGGGGCCCCGTCCATCCCCAGCCCCACCCCTGCCCCATCAGCTGAACTGAGATGGGAAGAAGCTTCCGGTCCCAAAGGCAGGAGGAGAGGTCTTTCTGGGATTTTCCACGTCCGGATTAGCGCAAGGGTGACTGAGCGTGCTTTGTGCTCTAAAGGCCGTTCCCATGACACACAGGCAAGAGGCTCAGTTAATCGCTCTGTAATTACCAAAGCTGCAGCCAAAACTGAACTCTCCCGGGATCCTGGGAGCTTGACGGAGTGCACGGCCCAGCCTTCCCTCCGGCCCCCGCTTGCTCTGACGCTCACCGGCCACCAGCATGAGGCTCCGTTACCTCCTCCTCGCCTTCCTCCTCGCGGTCCTGTTGTCCGTTCCAGGTGAGCTGGGCCCCCGCAGCAGGCGGGCGGGACAGATGGGAAGGACAGGACCGTCTCCCTCTCCTGTCTCTCTCTCTCTCTGTCCATCTTCTCTCTACACACGATTAGACTAAATACCTCGTAGGAATTGCTCATGAGCACCCAGCCCCATGTCCCCGGTGTGGAAGGAATCTAGGAACCTTCCTGTGCGAGTCACAGCTGTTTGCAAGTCACCCTGAAGGAACCAGTAGCTTGTAAGTCCATCTCCTCCCTATATTTCGTGCGGAGTCTGCTGTGAAACAGAGGAAGCCTCTGCTGGGAGACACTTCTTTTTTAATAAAAGCCAGGAATTTGGTTTTGTCCAAGGACAGAAGTCCAGAACATCGCTTTATAAATCTTCCTACTTGAAGGGTGGAGTGTCTGGGTGACCAGAGAATCTGGGGGACAGTAAAACCCAGCCCGACCTCCGGGAGCCGCTGTCTGGGACCCCGCGCTTTGTCTGCTCAGCGGGGAGAGCCCTGTGGACGGGACCCTGGTGGCACCGCGCTGCGCCAGCGGCTGGGAGCGGCTCCTCCAGAGCCGTTCTCAGAAGTGGGTGCCTAGTTTGCATTTCAGCCCTGGTTCCTACGGGAAGAGGATAAAAGGGTGAAGGAAGGAAGGGAAGAGGGAGAAAGAGAGAGAATGTGAGGCTGAGGCCTGAGATAACTGATTAGATGTTAGACGGTATGTTGAAAAGCCTTCGTTTTATCAGTTCTGTTTCCGGCTGTGATGCAGCGCTTGGAATAGAAGTGGGGAGGAGGACGGAGGAGAACGGGTCAGGAAGACAGGAGTGTAAGAAAGATGAGAAGACACAGATGATCAGAAGGAGGCCATGGAGGCGGGCGGGTGAGGGAAGGATGACACCCAGACCAGATCTGCGAGAATTCTGAGCTGTTAGGGACAATGGTACAAAAGGGTTTTTCTTAGCCATTATTACTGTCAATTGTGAGTTACTTAGACACAGAGCCCTTGTAAACAGTCCCTACACTCCATCATCTCCTGCCTCAGCCCAGCTACCTGGTCGACGAATGGGCTGGGAAACAACATGCTAAAAACAGACACCTGCTGGCTGGTTCTGGTTCTGAGACCTTTGGCATGTTGTGGAAACGGGGGTCGCATAGCTCTGGGGTGATCTTCGCTGACCTCGCACAGCACCCTCGTCACACCCCAGCTCCTCAGCCACACATCAGAGCCTTCAACCTTCTGGTTCTAGAACAGTGGGGACCCACCGGTCCCCGGGCAGTGCCGGTCTCTGTCTGAGAGCTGGATCCAAGTTGTCCTCTACTCATGACTTACTGTCCTGAGGGCAAAGACCCGGGGAAAGAACGCCCCTGGGGCACTCGAAGGGGACACAGTTTGCCTTTCTGACGTGGTGCCTTCATCTCTGATCCTCTTTTGCCTTTTTTTCTTTTCTTTCAGGTTTTACTAAAGATATAGGAAATACCGTTAGCTGCCTTGGGAATAAAGGCGTCTGTGTGCCGGTCAAGTGTGGTCCAAAAATGAAGCAGATCGGCACCTGCGGCTCACCCAAAGTAAAATGCTGCCGAAGAAAGTAGCAAGAAAGCGAAGGGGCGGCTGTGACCGATGCGGACTCAGAACCTGCTCCCTTCCAAAAATTATGTAAAATTTAAACCAGATTAAACCACTGTATTCAAAGGCAAAGAATCTTTCCCGCTGGTAACCCTGCTGTTGTGTGCGATCACAGGCTGATCTCCGAAACCCTGGAGGACGTCCTTCTAAGTCCCCACACTGGCCATCGGGGACCACGGGTGACGCTCCCTGCGTCCAGGCTTAGGGGCCCCGCTCCCTGGGGTCGCCTGACCTCCCGCAGTCCCTCCCCGTGCTGCCCGGTGTTGTGCGCTTTGCTTTTTCTGCTTCCTGCCCCTACATGTCCTCACCGACCCCACGCCACCCCGAAAACACACAGCCCATGGGCCCAGTCCCACTGGACCCCCACTTCTGTCGAGAAACCACGACTGCTCCACACAGGAGGCAGCCCCCCCCCCCCGTCCTCTCTCTGTTCTTCCCGCGTCCTCACTTCCTTTTGGTTCGTGCTTCTAACTCACTCGCACACGTGTGGGTAAAATTCTAAGTCTCCATCGCGCTATGACGTCCTGACGGGCGTGGACTCTGCCCTGTTCATTTACGTGCGGGCCATTGAGGGGAGACGCTGCTTCGTAAAGTACTGTTAATTGACAGCAAAGCTGAATTGGACAAAGTGTGTTAAAATATGTTAATTTTAAAGAGTGTAGTCAATTCTTCCTTTTTGTTGAGACCGCTCCCCTACCTCACACACGCTTGGCCCTAAATAGAGAAAACCCGCATTGGCATTGATGAGAAGGGGCAGTGGGCCGTCTCCCCGTTTCACACCTGCAGACTGACGCAGGAGGGAAGAGACAGGCTAGGAAGGCGCTCCCTGCCGCCACCTGTGAGGGCCCACGGCCCGCGGCCTGGAAGAAGCTGGGAGCGACGTGTGTCCGCAAGTGTCCAGCAGCCAGGCGGCCCTGCTCCTGTGAGGCCAAACCCGGCTCTGGACTCTCCCCCAGGCAGCAGAGCTGGTCTTGGATGATTTGAGGGAAGGCAATTCACCTCTGTGGGTTTTGTTTTTAAAATGAGTCATTCTCTGGCACCAAGGCTCAGGTCCTCTCCTGCGTGTGGCACACTGTTATCCAAACATGCCCTTCCAGAACCACGGCATTCTCCCAACAAGATGCAGAGCACCTGTCCCCCTCCCTGGAGGCTGAGAGGGCCTTTGTGACCGCCTCAGATTAAGAGGACGGTCACAGTGACGCTGAGAGCCTCTGATGTCATGGTGGGGGTGAAGCTCTCACCTGGCTCTCTCCTCTCCCAGGACGAGGGCCGTGGGCGCCCCGAGGCACCGTGTGAGAAGCCTGGCTGGCTGTGAAATCACTGCTAGAGAGACCACGAGGCGAGACTGCGTGGAGAAGCCGAGATGCCCCACGAGCTGTCCCCAGCCCAGGAGCCGGCATGGGCACAGCCCTGCGACGGCTCCAGCCCTGTGCAACCGCCGGCCCGAGAGCATCGCTCAGGGCCAGACCCCTAGCAGAGCCAAATTTGCCCTCAGAACTTTGTTGTTGTTTCGGTCAAGACACTTACTTCTCAAACTCTGCAGTCTTACGTTACTACTTAAAAATGATGCGCTGTGAGCACAGAGAGTACAGCACCGAAGGTCCAAAACCTAGATCTGTTTAATGAGACAAAATAGTGGGAAACTGCCGACACTGTTGAAGGTTGTACAGATTTTCGTATTTATTTGCTCACAAACCCCACGGTGCACCTGCCAACCTCTCCTCCCTCTGAGGGTCCCTGGACTCAACGTCACATGAAAGGCTCTCATTTCAAGACTGTGTTTTGGGGATTACTGGGCAGAAACAAAACCTCCGGCTGGGGTGCAGGGCATGGTGTCTGTGCTCTGTGGTTTCACAGCTTCCACAAAGACCCCTGCCCAAAAGCGCACTCTCCAAATACCTTGGAAAAGGAGCAAAATCGCACCATTGAGATGTTACTCCCATAACCCAGAGCTTCACTGCCTGTGAGGTCCCATTCAGTTTGATCCGTCTCTTCCTTATCCACAGAAAAACCTTTATGATATATTGAAAGCGATCTTCCAAATCATATTTTCAAACATTAATCTTCTTAAATCCATTTGATAGTTTTCCTTGGCCCAGGAATTAAACCAAACCTTTATTTCAGCTGCTCCCAACATTCAAGCGTTTTCTCGACTTTCACGATCCTTGTTCCACTTCTGGTTTAGGTGTGTCATTTCTGCTGCCGGTTCTGGATTCCTGTGCCGCGACGAATGTTTCCTTCTTTCCCTCTCACTGGTTGTCTCTGAATCTAGCCTGTTACCTCTGACATCTCATATCCCTTTTATTCTTTATTTTTAGCTTATTTCATTATCACTCAACTTTTGTCTGATTTTAAATGTGATTTGATTTTACTGTTTTTTTAGACTTTTATCATCTTCCTTACTGGGATTTCCATGTTTAATTTTTTTCTTAACCGTCAAGTTTTACCCCCATAAAACCTGTTTTATTGCCATAACATTCCTAAGTGTCTTACAATGACTCTCGCATGGGAGGAATACCCTTCTGACCTCAGCAGCAAGAAGAAGGTGGCTTTTCTATGTGAATCGTGAGCTAATGGGCTCATGCTCAGGTCTGAGGCCAACCTTTCCATCTGGGTCCTCCTGCTCCCTCGTGGATGAGACTCTCACCGGCTCGACCTCTTGGCCCCTCTACTGAATCTATAAAAAACTAAGAGCAGCTAAACCCTTCTTCCTTGACTCTCTAGCATTGATCAGCTTCATCTGGGCTTTGCTCGATTTTTCAGCACAACCCTTGGGAAGCAGTGTCTGCAGTCCCCACTTCCTCTCCTTCCTCTCAGGCTCGGGGTGGGGGTGGGGTTGCTACTGCTCAAATCTGGCTGGTCCCCTGCCCCTCCACCAGAATGACTCCTGTCAACCCGGGGTCATAATGCATGCTGCATGACCTCACTCAGCCCCTCTTCTGCCCATTGCTGACCTGGCCCCTAACTCTGTGCCAATGGGCCACTGCTCTCAGGTGTCCCTGCCTGAGTGGACAGGCAGCAGACAGTCTGTGAAGGGCGGAGGAACCAGCTGTAAGGTAGGTTTTCAGGCGAGAGCACCTGGGGATGAAGAAGTGGCGAGAATATATGCGTAATATTTAGGGAGTCAATAAAAGGATTGTTTTCAGCATAAAAGTATAGGAGACGGGAATGTGGACGAAGCTTTCAGTCTGTACTTTCTTTTCTATTATTATTATAAAAGCGCTGTTGCTGGGGCCGAGGAGGTACAACCCCAAGAGCTGCTCTGCCAAGTTAAACGTGACTCCCTCAGACAGATCAGCACAAACACACAGTCTGCTTTTAGGTCAATGTTACTAAACTAAAATAGATCTCCACTTAAGGAAAGATTCAGATGCTGATCAAAAGAGTGGAAGTGGTAACATTTTATTGCTAAGCTGCTTCTGGGCAGAGAGAAAAGGTCAGAGGTACCTAGTTCATTTCAGACGGAAGAGAAGCGGGTCGGTGAAGGCTAGGTGTGGTGACGCACTATGTACACACTCTGATGTACTAAGGATGGGTGGGTGAGGGGGTGTATGTGCTCAGAAACACTTTAGGGTGGAGCAAATTAGTGCGTCCCCACCAGACCCTCAAAACCAGAAGATTATGCCTGAGCCAAAATATTAAAGCAGTCATTCATTGTTATCCCAACCTGTTTCCAAAAAGGGTTTGACATCATCTTAGGACCACGAGGGTTTTCTAAGAGACGGTGGGTGAACTTCTCACCAGGAGCTGGAAGCAGGAAAGCCCTCTTGGGTCTCCTCCCAGACTAATGATTACCTGTGGTAATGCTATCTATAAAAGCGTAGGATTGCGAATGGTACGTGGTTGGAAGCAAAAGCGTCTTTAACCTTAGTATAAAATCAGAAGTGCATATGAATTACTGATGACCTGACTTCTTAATATACAAGGTAGAGCTGTATTTTCCAAGTCTCACATCCCATAGTCCTTGGGCTGAGAGAGGAAAATGGGCAAAGGACAAGTTGGAAAGATAAACCAACACCACCAACAGCCATCACGTCCTAGGAGGGCCCGTGGTTGGTCAGTGCGCCTCGGCCGCTCCCAGGGCAGTGCTGGGGGGGCCCTGAGAGAGAGCACCCAACTCGAGGGCCCCCCTGGCCTTCGGCAAAGAAGCGTGCGCTTACTAACAAAGAGGTCTGCTCGGGGACAGGGCGGCAGTAGCTCTCAAATTGCCTGAGACGGGGGTGCTGTATAGCTCAGTGGTAGAGCACATGCTTAGTGTGCATAAGGTCCTGAGTTCAATCCCCAGTACCTCCATTAAAAAAAGAAAAAAAAATCAAATTGCCTGAGACGTCCCAGTGTACTCCTCTTGTTCCAGGATAACTATTAACAGTAAGTCCCTTGCATTTTAAAAATGTCCCGTTTAGATGATAAATTATTTGGTTGATTTACTGAGAGAGCACCAGCCTTTGCTCACGTGATCCACCACGGCACGTCCTTTCCTTCTTTGCTAGGAAAGCAGAATTCTACGAAACCTTTCACAACTTCCCACTCACCCTATCATTCTCACCCTCTCTCTCACACACACGCGCACACACACACACGTTTACCCCACTATAGCTACATCCCTTATTTTCTTCATCCATTTATTTATTCACCCTTAATCGGGTTCTTCTATACTAGCACCTATTAATGGAAACAAATATTTGACTACCTGCTCTGTGCCAGGCACTGTTCAGAGTGCTGAGAACGTGAGCTCATAAAACAGGACTTGTTACTTTAGAAATTCACACGTAGTGGGAAAGAAGAGACATAAAAACACTGCATAGACAGAGACGGAGAGAAGAAGGAGGCTGACCTCATTTCCTCCTGTGCGTTTAACCCCTTTGCCACAGGAGCGCACTGCCGTAGCGCCTGTGGCGAGGATCCTCCAGCCCTTAAGCCCTCAGCTGGTTGTGGCTGAAGCAGGAGCTTGGCCTGCTGACAGCCTGCCCCACACGAACCCATTCTCCCTTTAAAACGGCAGCAAAAAAAAGTATTGAAAGTAAAAAGGGAGAGAAGCTTGTTTCAATGTCCAAAATCCCTTCTCCTTTTTTGAATTTCTAAAGGGTGGGGAGGGGTCTTTGCCTTCCTAAGGAGAAACGGGCAGGTGCAGAGAAATGCAATAAAGGTGAATGAATAAATAACTAATTGACTACAAAGAATTCCATTTTTAATAGTTTTTTTCTAAAAAAAAAAAAAAAAAAAAAAAGGCACCAAACCTCAGAGCCGTAAGCAGAAGTGAGGATCCACTAGGAACTGCCGACCCCTGTTCACCTCTTCCTCTGTGACAGGCACACCCGGGCCTGGGACCACTTGTCCACAGATGAGACATCCTCCAATTACACCCAGGCCCTCACTGAATGTCCTTATTGGGAGTACAAGCTTTGTCTGTCTAGCTGAATTCTGCAAACTCGTTCCCAGATCGCTGGCCCCCACTGATGTGCCGTTGGCCACTGCTGCGTCCACCTGGAATCCCGAAAATTCATCTCCCGTCATGAGGCTGCTATACCTCCTCCTTCTCTTCCTCGTATGTCTTATCCAGGCAACATCAGGTAAGCTGTGGGTCCCACTGGGAGGATGGCAGAGTGGGTGGCCTAGGAGCCCGGAGTGGGGAGGGTCTGGTGGACTCCTCACCCGGGGGTGCACTGGAACACGTAACCAGCGAGTAACGTCGTATCTGAAAGAAGTGCGGCACGTACAGCAAGCTCTGGTTCACTAACAAGGAAAGAGCAGCCTAAAGAAGTGGAAAGTGTCCTCCCCCGATCGTCCCTAGCGAGTTAGAAGTAAACCCATAAGTAGTAATGGTGACAGACGACATTTACAGGGTACTTTGCAGCCTACAGGTCACTTCCTTGTGAATAACAACAACTCTGCCCACAATGGCCAATGACGTCCACCAACTCTTTGCCAACACGACAGCACCTCTGATGTGCTGGACCACGGCCTCCTCGTAACAGTGCTTCTGGGGTAGGCATGCATGTTTAGGTCCGTCCTACAGATGAGACTGAGAAATGAAGTAAATTGTTAATGCAGGTTGTATGTGGTGAAGCCTTTAACTCAAGCCCAAGTGGGTTTGGTTCCAGAGACCATGTTTTTATTAAATAGTCAGCAATCCCAGAAAACAAATTTACGTACCAAGTTATATACAAACAAACACTTTTAGCTTGAGGAGGACCCACACAACACTCGGAGCATACTTGTACTAAAAGACTATTTGTCGTTGATCTGAAATTCAAATTAAACTGGGGCTCCTGTTACCTGGCAACCCTCCATGTAGGTCAGCCTAGGAGGCGCCAGGCTGTGCGGTGGCTACGGCCGCCTCCAAATCCTGGTGTCTTACAAGAGCAAGTGTTTAAGTCTTGCTCAGAGGATGCCAGCCCATCACAGGGGTGCTCCGCTCAGCGCAGCTGCTCAGACCCTCCCGACGGCGCTGCCGCCCCCGTGAAGGCTGCTGGGCGTGGCGTCCAAAGAAAGAGCTCTGAGGAGCCTCACGTTGGCAAGAAGGGCTCCAGCCCTGAAAGAACGCGGCCCTTCTGCTCAGAACTCAAACTAACCAAGCAAGTGCTGTGGCCCCACCTAACCACATAAGAGGCGAATCCCACCTTGTGCCAGGAAAACAGAGACTCAGACCTGTCTGGTGAACAGCCTAAGACAGACGACAGGCAGGCGGATGTAGCCGCAGACGCGGGCGTGGGTGTGGGTGTAGAGACGGACACGCATGGACATGTATTCACACTTATCTAATGTAAGTGACACTAATTTTAAATACATGAATATAATATATTTATATATTCATTCCTATTAATAATATGAATTACATATATATTTTATAATTACACATACATTATAAATACATGCATAATTTATAATTACCTTGCCTTCTTATGAAAAATGCAGAGACTCTGCCGCCCCTGAAAGAAAACAGTGGTTATGGGGGAGCAGGACTTGGAAGGCAGGTCCCCCAAATCCTGGCTGACTGTGCCCCCATCACAAACACCCAGCGCCTGTAAACGCCACGGACTCTGGTGGACACTCTTCTCATTCATGAGTTCCTCCCGGCTGTGTGTCACTCTCTTCCTTGCTCTCCTGCCTCCAGACATCACGCAGGCTCCCTCTCCTCCTCCCCTGCTCTCCGAACGACTTAGTCACTGACCTCTCACAGTTTCTCTCCGGCTCAACTCACAGGAGCGTAAGAAGGCCGGTGCTCACTACGAGCCATGGCTGTGGGATTTAAATGCCAATTTATAAAACAGCTCTCCTTGCGTGGGATACGGGAGGCACAGCGATCAGGGGTGAGGATGCTCAGTCCAATGCTTAGTTTGTGTACTTTGTGCTGAGTGCTTGTAAGATTTTACCCTTTTGGAAAAGAGGCAGGCACTTTAGGAAGCGTCTGTGAAGACCACGTGATGTGTATCCCTCATCTGTGGCACAAACTGCTTTCTCTGACCTAAGGGTTCTTCATCCGAAAAGGAAAGACACCATAGCACGGAGGTTGATAAGCTGTCTCTGTAAAGGGCGGCTAATACATATTTTGGGCTCTGTGGGCCCCAAGCTCTCTGTCAGGACAATGCATCTCTGTTGTAGCATGAATGCGGCCACAGACAATGTATAAATGAATGAGGGCAACTCTCTTCCTATAAAACAATTTGTGGACCCTAGAATTTGAATTTCATATAATTTTCATGTGCCATCAAATATTTTTTCTGAGTTTTTTCTACAACTAAAAAAAATGTAAAAAAAAAAAAAAAACCCATAAAACAAAAAACCATTCTAGGCTCACAGGTCCCCCCGAAATAGGGAGAGGGCCAGCTGTACCCCTGTGGACGACAGTCTGGAGATTTTCTCTCCACGATGAATTCTGGTAGCTTTGGTTAAACATGCCTTCATTTCTTTGGGTTTTTTCCACCTCCCTTTCCTTCACAGGGCATGAAAGAAAGGTGAAAAACATCGAATGTGAAAAAATGGGTGGTGTCTGTAAGCATCAAAGAACCCACGGCTGCTCCATCCTGCCTGCGGAATGCAGAAGTCGGAAGAAACACTGCTGCAGAGTCTAGTTTCAGGCCGGAGTGTCCCCAGAGCAGCACGAGACACTCAGCACCACTGATCTCTGCTTAATAAAAGCACCACCACTCACATGGGTCCTGTGAGGGTTCTTTCTGAGGGCGTGGCGGGTCACTGGCCTGGAGGGCCGAGACTTAAGTTCTAGGTCTGCACGCCACTCATGAGCTGACTCGCTTTGGACAGCCTCTCCGTTTTCCAGCTCTTAGTCTCTGCACCTCTAGCTATTGAAACGGATGTTCTTCAAGCCACCTGCAATCTGTTAATATGTGTCTATGAATGTATGGATTGGGGGTAGAGCTTTGAGTGTGTGTGTGTGGAGCCAGGAATCCTTAAAGAGCTGGTTGACTCCAGGACTGAGGCAGGGAAAATGCAAAAAGAGACGGGAGCATCTTAGTCTCACAAAATAAGAAAGTGCTCCCCCCAAAATGGAGCATGCTGGGAAGTCACAAGAGAAACCCGAAAGAGGTCCCAACGGCCAAAGTTGAAACAACTTCGTCAAAAAAGGTAATAAAGTATTGCATTATAACCCAAAGATAAAATAAATAGCCATCCGTTCATACTGATATGAATGAGAAGACAGAATAAATGGAGACGGGACAACTCTTCATTACAGAGTAACAGTAGTTAGTAAATGTACAAGCCACAAGGGAAATAAGGATGGGAACCTGAAACTGGAACGGGGACATTTGTGTGCATTCAGCTAATTGTTAATACCTTGACCTCCAGCTCTCAGCATCCCTTGCTCATTGAAGTATCCTCCTGCCCCGTGTGAGGAGGTGAGCCTCCCCTTGACCAAAGACTCTCTATTGACCTCGTGCAGTTGCCTTCAGGGTAGAAGCCCGTGCTTCTCGAGACATACCTTGTCAATTCCTCGTTGCTTCTGGGCTGAGCAACAATCCTGGAAGACTACAGAGGGTCTGACCACGACATACTATTCACATCAAAAGAACTGCAAGGGTTTGCAAACATTGACCAAAGAAATATGTTTTTGAACGTATGCCAAGAGTGTCAGAACAGGAAGGGAACAACAGAGCGTTGGAGCAGGCCAGATACACGGGAATATGCACAGCGACCCGCGACTCTGGGTTGAATAATCCAGCTCCACTGTGGGGGAGGCTCAGGGAGGTGCTGGGCTGACTTAGATACAAATTCAGTAAATGAAGTCGAAGGGTCAGAATATCAGAAATACACCTCAGCAGAAGGAATCCAAAGAGGGACGGAAGCTGAAGTTGACTTAACTACACGTGACCACAGAGCTGTGCTCTGACCGTGACCTTGGGAAGGTCAGGGGGCCTTCCTTTCACCAAGGCGTTAAGGAATTCATGCCTGAGGGGAACACCGTGTTCTCCACCACCTGGGGACAATGGGGAAAGATTCATCATGAGAGAAACCACTGTCCCTGAGGAGGTCCGATGTCAGAGGCCAAATGGCAACCCTTAATGCCCTCAACTCAAGTTAGACGTAATTATTGAAACAGGCATTAGCGTTAGAGTCAGAATCAGGATAGTTTCTACCCCAGGGATCTTTGGCAATTTTGAGCTGATCGCCATGATACCAGGAGGGAAACAGAAGGGCCGTTTGCCAGAATGGCTCCAGACGAAGCTACCAAGTTTACCTCTCAACCTGCCGGCTTCCTGGACAGACCCACCTTCTCATTCTCAACTCTGTTACTTTAGCCTCTGCTGGATGCCTGGCCTGGGAGGCTTCAAGTCTCACCCATAAGAATCCTAATGTCTCAGAAATCACTCTCTTGATCTTTCCTTTAGGCTCTAGACCAAGGACTCAGCTGCTGGAAATCCCCAGGACCCAGGGGGCCAGACCTATCAGAAATCTTCGGTCTCACCTCCCACCTCCAGTGACCAGACCCTCATGCTTCTGCTCCCCCAAGTAATTTAAACCCCAAGTTGGTTTAAATAACCACCCTCCAGTCCTCTGGGTTTCCAGCCTCTCCAGTCCCTCTTCATACCTCAAGCTAAAACTCTTCAACCTTTCCCTGTAGCTTAAAAGGGTAAAGTAGAACTTCCTCAGAGTCTCCCATCCTCCACCCACTGGCCATACTTTCTCTGGTTTCATCTCATCACATCCTGGTTCTCAAACTCCCCGAACATAGTGGCAGCCGTGTTTCTGGCAGAGTCCCCTCGTACATTTTGTTCTCCGCACATTGGAACACACTTAGTCACTTGTCCTTCAACTTGCCCTGCCTAATTCTTACTCATTTTTTAAAGACTCCTGTATGGCCTTCCCTGGGAAGACATCCTTGACCCACCCAACTTGGGTAAGATTTCCATGACTGTGAGTTTCTTAGCACAGGAGACCTTGACTCCACATCCCAGGCCACCAGCAGAGTTTCCAGCCCAGGGCAGGTGTTCAAAATAAATGAATGGGTGTTGACAAAATAAGCGAAACTGATAAAGAGAACAATATAACGAGGTCTCAGCTTTCCAGTTTAATTCAAGGATAATCCATTAAACGTGAACTCGCCAATGCACCTCATTCAGGGTCGTTCCACCAAATGTGGATTTTTCAGCTCACTTTATCCTTGTGCAGCAGAAGCTCCTCCCAGGGCATAGCCCTGGCCTGCGAATAATGCAATTTCTCTTCCTCCTCAGGCACACACTTGCATGTGAGTCACAGAAACGAAGCGTTTCGCTGTGCTCATAACCTGCGGAGAACAAAAACTATGTTTGTTTTTGGAAGAGGCTCAAGCTCCCTACACAGGGGAAGAAATAATTCGGTCCCACCAGGAACCCCCCAGATGTATTGCTCATGAAAGCTCTGTCTTAACACACCTCATCTTTCCCACCTTGTCCCTTCTCCTGGCTCCTTAAACAGGAGGACGATGCCAGTCTTCAAGAGCTTGTTGTGAGCAGAAATAGTTTGTGCTTTCGTTTGGAAGCTGGGCTCAGAGGCGTTAAATACTCCTCTTGGGTGGACAGAGAGCCTGCAATTGTGCCTTCTGAGATGCGCGTTGTGGGGTCGTCAGATAATGTCTTTGGGAAGCAACGCGTTAACATTTTGTCTTTCTATCTTCCTGGGACAGGAGCCCACTGCAAATAGGACGGTACGGCAGCCCTAGCCCAGGCAGGAGACTGCACGCCTACTCACTAAACGTGCAAACACACGCACACAGTGTGCTTGGCCCCCTTGAGGACTGGCTGTAACCGGCTCAAGCTCACTCACAGTTCCCAGGCTTAGAGACGAACCCCGCCTTCAGGGTTTATCAGATCTGTCCTAAAAAAAATAAGGTTTAAGACCTAAAATTCAAGTCCCTAAAGCAAAGGTCCCAGAGTAGCCAGGGTACCAGCTGGGGAGAGAGGTTTCTAAAAGAGAAAAGAAAATCCCACCTGGCTCCAAGCCAGGCTGAAAAGCCTGCTTTCCTGCCTCCTAGCAGGTGGGAGAGAGGAGGAGGGCCTCGAGCCCCGCCTGTCTGTGACGGACCACGCGCAGAGACCGCCAGCTTTGGCATAGGCTGCAGTGGTCGGGGGGCGGCTCTCACTGGCCTCAGCCTGGACAAGGGCCACGGCCACCCCTCCTGGGGTCCACGCCAGGCTCCCACGCCCCTGCTGCCCCGACTCGGGGCCTCAGCCCTGTTGTCCCCGCCTGCTGCGAGGGCAGGGGCTGGAACTGGGCCTCCAGCAGACAGTTTGCTCAGCCCGGCTCCTGTGTCCCTGTCTTCACGCCGAGCGGTTGTGGCTGCCGTGGCAGGGCCGCCCACACCCCTCTGTGCTGATCACGGCAGCTGTGACAGAGGAGCTCTGGCGCCTGCGCCCCCCAAGCCTGGGGGCCACTAACATCACCGTCCCAGTGCTGCACCAAGAACCTCTCTGTGAGGAGGCCTGCGAGTCCCCTCCTTTTTCTTCCCCAAGAGAGGATACAGACTCACAGCCCGCCAGGGTCTACACTTGCCTCCTCTCTGACTGAAAATTAGCTCAGTGAGGAGGCTGATTCTGGTCACTCATCCGAGGGACACAATGAAATCAGTCACCCTGCCCAGCGGCTCCACAGGGAACGGGCCGCGGGTAACCCAGAGCAGAGGAGGAGGGGGTCGGGGTGGGGGGCACGCCGCTCCATCCGGCTCCTGACCCCTTAGCTCGGTCTTGTCAGTTTTGTGAACCGACTCTCTGGAAGGCACGAGAAGCCCTGAGCAGTGTGACCTGGGAAGGGAATATTTGATCAGATGAGCTTCTATTAAGACAGGACCTCGGAGGAAGTAGAGAGTGAGGGAGAAGTGGAGGACACGCTGGGTGAGTACGAAGCACAACATGGCAGCAGAAGAGAATTGCTGACTTTCTGCAGGAAGCAAGGTTCCAACTCCCGGTGCCCAGCCAGAGCCCTGCGGTGCTCGCACACAGGCCCCTTTGCTCCCCCAAGCAGCCCGGGACACTCGGCACTTCTGTGACGCAGGGAACCATCAGGCAGGGACTCAGGCTCCAGCCTCCCTCTCTCTCACCATCCATGCCACCTTTTGCTCAAGATACGGGCAGGATACACCTCTGCGTTTTCCCCAGGATGCCATGGTTCCACAAACCTCAAAGTGTCCTCTTTTCTTGCTCTCACAGCCACTCATTCAAGACAATGCCTCTAGGATGAGGCAAATGGTAAACTTTGGACAGAGCTCCAACGTACATCAGTAGGCGGAAGCTTTAAGAAAGGAGACCTATGTGCAGGGGTGTCATCAGACTGGACAAGAAAGCAGGTCCAAGGTTCTTCCCCCGTCGATGTCAGTGTTCCTTCTCAGTGCCTCAAGTGTAGACAGTCCGAAGGTGCAAATGCAGGGAAGCCCTTGAGAAATGTCCCTGCTCTCGTTCTTCCCGTGTTAGTGTCCCTGAGCTGGGGTGGGGAGCCAGGGTGTCCTTCTGAAAGTGCAGCAGACTGGAGAAAGGAAATAGGACTCCTCTACAGAAGGGAGACGCCTGAGAGGGTTTACCTGGCATTACTTGGCAGATGAAGAAGGCCACAAAGACGAAAAGGCAAAATAACTTCATGGCGCTGATTCGGAAGAGACCTCGGAAAAGTTCCTGGAAAGGAGAAAACAAATGGCACTACAGTGCGGTTGAATAAGAAGCCGTTCAGAGCTGCTGCTTTTATAGGTCTGATCAGCGCGACCACACGTGGAGGAGAACGTCCAGGTGTGGCCCGAACACCCGTGAAGTAAGCAGCAGCCATGGTTAAGGCTGCTCCATGCTGGAGGCGTTTCTTCGCTAGCACTCGGTGAGTCAAGGACCAGGAAAGAACAGTAATTAAGCAGCAGTGATGATGCAGGAGAAACAAGAGCGGCCGGGACTGCCGCCGCATTTACTCCGGGGAGGCCTGGGAACGGGCTGCATGACCTTCCCCCACTTACTCACGCGGAGTCTCTGCGGCCTGCTGCTTCAACCCCGGGCGCAGGTGCGGTCACAAAACAGTCTTTTATTTTTCCAGGAATCACCCTCGCACTCAGTACGACGGAACTGAGTAGAAGGAAGACCATCACCTGCCCCCAGGGCTCACCTCCCAAGGCTCCCTTCTCCCTGCAGGTCCCGGGAAACGTCTGAAATCTGCTCAAGGTGCAGCTGCTCCTGTGTCCCCAGGCCAGGTTCTTATTGAGGGCCTGTCCCGCTGAGTCTGACCAGTGGAATTTATCTGTGTTCCAGGGATGGCCCTGCTGATTCAGGGCCCCGTCCCGGCCGCGGTGATGTCTCATGACCAATGAGACCTCGTGTTCCCGGCTCTCATACCACCAAGCGTAGCACAGTTGCAGGGTAGGTGGAAACTGAGGGGCTTTCCTCCTGAGCCAAAGCCTGAATAAACACCAGCTCTCTTCCCAAATCAGGCCCTGCCTGGAGGCGGGGTGCAGCGCTGCCGTCGGAGGAGGTGGGGAATGGAAGAGCCACCAACTGCGAAGGCATACTGAGCCCGAAAACGAGGCCGGCCGCTCCGAATGACCCTGGGCCAGTGCATTAGAGGGTAACTCACTCACGGGGTGGGGGGGGGCTGAGGGGACAGTGATCCAGAAGCAGTCACAGCGCAGCCCGCACCTACGGGGGCCACTGGGACAATGTCATAGCTCACCTGGAAGGTGGAGGCAGGTGCTTGGAACAGGAGGTGGCGCTCCTGAGTTAGGATTTGTGAAAGGAGAGTTCGTCTCGGGGGTGCTGGGGATACACCGTTAAAGGCTTTTCATGATTGTCTGGGGAGAAACAGAGCATGGAGGCGCCTGGTCCTAATGATTATTCGACAATATCTACTCGTTGCAAAGCCCTTGACGACAGAGGACTGATTTGCTGCACGTCCAGTGCTGAGTCGGACCCGCGAGACAGGAGGACACACAGGCCCCAGTTGGTGTCCGTTATGCTGGCAGCCGTCCGCCCACCTACCCCTTAATCTTAGTTAACCTGCTCTCTGTCGCTGGGGTTTGGCTCAGCCGACCCCAGCTTAGACTCCCAGGGAGCTGGGGGCGAGATTTCAATTACTTCTCACCTGGAAAATCTTGGGCTCCTCATAGCAAATGACCCCGCCCTTACTCTGAGTGAATCTTGTCTGCAGCAAATGTCTTCAGAAGTGGCCGGCTCAAGGACTCTTGTGCCTTCCCTCCCGTCCTGGGTGATGGTAGATTACTCACCTGACATTCCCACAATTAGCGAGAAGCAATCAAGAGGTGCATACTGAAGGTGATCATTATGGCCTTGCTATAGCCCGAAGCAAAGCAGCCTTAGCTTACGCAGATTGAGCATTGCCCCTAAAGGTGTGCGAGGGGGAAACGAGACTAGGGGCGTTCACAGTGACTCATTGTGCATAGATACATTCCTTCCATGTTCTTTCTCATTATAGGCTATTACAAGATACTGAGTGTAGTTCCCTGTGCTGCATGGTAGGACCTTGCTGTTTATCCATTTTCTATAGTTGTTAGTAATAATACTTTTTTAAAATTATTTTTTATTTTCTGCGGGGGAGGTAATTAGGTTCCTACTTATTTACTATCAATGGAGGCACTGGGGGTTGACCCTAGTACCTTGCGCATGCGAGGCAGGCACTCTACCACTGAGCTCTGCCCTCCCTTAGTAATAACACTTTTTAAAAAAATTTGGTATCTATTTTCCCTGATAATAAACAACTAACCCACGTGCAGGGCTAGGGGCGCAGAGCTCAGGACTCAGTGCTCAGGGCTCGGGGCCAGAGGCACAGGGCGAGGGACGCAGGGCTAGGAGCACGGAGCGAGGGCTGCGGCTCCCCAGGAGCCCCGGGGGAGGGGGCAGTGAGGCTGTGAGTGGTGGGGAAGACATGGGAGAGTGGAGGAGGTTTCAACTTCACGGTGAAGAAATACAAGTAAGGAAATGGGCTATTTTTAAATTACTCATTGGTTCCTAAATTCCCCTGGTGGTAGTAGACCGCTGTACGAACGGACAGATAAGCTCTTCTGACAGGGCACCCTGTGGACTAGCATCTCAGATCCCAGCAGTACTCAGAACCGAGCGGTAACCCCTGCAGACAGACGATGCAGGAATGAACAACTGGGGAACTACATTCGTATCTGTATCGATGTCTTTACAGACGCTGGGGTACGCTGATAACAGCCCACTGGTCGCCGGAAAACCCGCTCTGAATTTTCTTTAGTTATTAGTTGATTGGGACCCAAATGATTGAGTCGGTGTTGGAAGAATGTCCATGCACCTTGTCATTCCTCTTTGCCCCCCACCTTCTCCGCACCCTGCAGTATTTCCCGCCTCCCCCTCCGCCCCAAACCTGCGTTGCAAGTTGCAGAAAGCCACAGTGATGTTGGGCTTGCTGCCTCCCTGGAGGGGGGACGGTGACATCAGCAGTGGAGAGAGGACTTACTCAGCAAGCCACAGCAAGCGTCATGCCCTGCACGGGAAAGGGGACAAGAAAGACACCCAAAATCACACCCATCCCAGGGCTCCAGCCTCAGGCATAAGACCTTCGACTGAAGATCCTGGCTTCCTACAGGCTTCTTCCAACATCTCCAAGAAGAGCTGGCGCTTCTAGGTGGTGTCTTGTACACACGGGCGCCCATCCTGCCTGGCCCCAGCACCACTGCGCCCCCGAGCACGTGCTCCCCCGCACTCAGCATAGTGGCGGGTCCCAGGACTAAGGCCTGGTCTCACCTCGCCTTGACCCGCCGTACTGCATGCTTTCATATCCAGCCTCCCTGAGATCAAGGAAACCGTAACTGCCCTCCCATGTGAACAGACCATTGTCTAAGAGCCAAAAAAAGAGTCTCAAATTGCACTCCTCCTTTGTCGGCAGCGGGGCTTGCTGTTGAGCTGTGCCAAGTTTGGGTTTCCACGCCTGGGAATGGACTGACAGACCAAAGCGCTTTAACGAGGACACATGTTACGTGAACGCAAACGCTCCGCAAACCTTAAAGCGTAATGTAAAATTCTCATACCTGTCTCCCGCCCACTGCCTACCCCTTCGTGGAAAACAACCGTCCCTTTGATCCATGCGCTTGAAAAAGTAACTGATCGTGCAGACTTGACAAGGCTGTTTGCTTTTATTTGCACAAGAGGGGCCATGCCCCAGCTCTCTTGCCAGGACTCCCCCCCAGCTGGGCTTCCATCAGCCCCCCTTAATTCTGCAGCAGACGGTGAGCGCTCGGCAGGGTCCTCTGAAGGGCTCACAGTTTGGCGCCCCTTGCTTCAGGCAGATTCCACCCCGAAGATAGCAGGGTCTTTCAAAATTGAGCGCCCTAGTGCCATCTGAAAAATGGAAAGATGTTTGTAGAAGCTGAAGGTTCCATGGGGAAGGCTGGAGCTCGCACCGTCCAGGTGGAATCCCGTCCCTCCCAAGCACACACCGACGGCAAGCTGTCCCCGCCCGTCCCTTCCCCCTCACCCTGACGGCTGTCGTCGTTGTCAGTGGAACCACTGGCCAAGTGGTCCTTCCCGCCACGGGGACCACCGGGCCGTGCTGCTCAGCCAGTAACCTCACCCGGGGCACCTCGCCAATCACCCCACCTCCCCGCTGCGCACCCCATCCCAGCTCTCACAGCTCATCGGACAGAAGACCACCCAGCTGAACTCAAAGTCGCCACCACGGTGTGAGTGACAACAAGTCTCTGGTCAGGACTTTAGTCTCCACACCGACTTGTACAAATAAAATGATTCAACTAATTTGGTTCTCAGATCATCCAGCTCATTTGCAGCAAAGGGGAGGGAGCCCAAGATCACTCCCTGACAAGACTGTTAGTGCCACAGAGACACAACGACCAGCTCTCAAAGGAACTGTCTAACTTCTCAGCGACTTATTTTGGGGTGTGGAGACGAGCAGCTCCCTACTGCATTACTCTCTGACGACGGCGGACTTAGGGAAGGAGAAAACAGAGCAGTGACAAGAAAGGGCGTCGTGGCTGGTATTTACCGGGCAGCACCTGGAAGACGGCAAGGAGAGCGGCGAGGATCACGTGGACGAGTCTCATTGTTACGGAGCTGAGGTTCCTGAAGTCCTGATGGCAAGAATCAGCAAGACAAAGTCAGAAGCCCGAGGATTCGAGGATTCGTGCAAAGAGCAACTCCTCACCGGCCCAGGCCCTGCGCCCCGCTCGGTAACTGCCCGTTCCTGCTCCCCGGGCCCAGCCCCGGCTCCTCTTCTGTTCCTATCAAGCTCTGGTTCAGGGCTTCCGTATCAGCGCATCCTACGGAGCCGGTGCCAAGGTGAGGGAGGGGCTGGGAGCACCCGAGGGGAGGGCTAGCGCCCGGAGTCAAACCCTTAGAACCGGAGAATAAGGACAGCCCCTCACAGGGGAGGGGGCTCAACAGAAAAGATCTGGAGGCAAGGTGACTGGCTCTTCCAGGCTCCTTGAAAGGAAGTTCCAGAGTGGGGGCCGGCTTGTTATAATCCTCCCAGAGAATCCCTGTTAAAGGGAGCAGCTGTTCGCGCTGCTTACAGACTAGGAGGGAAATACACCAAATTGTTCTCAGATTTGAATTTTATCATTTACTTTCATTTAAATCTATTACAATTTTTGCTAATTATAAAACAATAATACACATCAGAAAATTTCAAATCATAAAGAAAGGTAAACATGGAAAATTAAAAAAACCCATAGCCCCATTGTTCAGTTGTAACCACTATTCTCAATTCAGAGCGGATTTCAGTTCTTCTCCTTTGTAAATAAAATTATGTAAATGTTTATTTTAAATTTAAAATAGAGACTCATACTTCATAACCAGCTCCATTGTGTCTTTTTTTTTCCTACTTAAAATATTATCTTGGAAATTCTTTACTACCTGTTCAAATATGTTTGCCTTGTATGACTAGACATGTGTCTTTAGAAGTGTATTCAGTGCTTACTTTTGTACAAACTCCTACAAGGGAATCTCGACCTACATGCACATTTCAGGTTTTTATGGGTTTTGCCCAGTTGCCCCTTCTAGAAGCCGCTGTGCCACACTCTCCTCTTACTGACACTAGTCAGTATCGCATTAGTATTATTGCCCATTGTTTTTATGTCTGCAAATAGTATGAGTAAATAACATTTCCTATTTGTTTTACTATGTCTTTTTAAAATTATTCTGAGGTGGAATATTTTTAATGGTCATTGGTCTTTTTTGTCTCATGCACTTTACCCAGTTTTCTATTTTTCTAGTCACCATTCCTTGCTGGTTTCTAAGCATTCCACGCACGTTTAGCGTCCTTAATCCTTACCATTGCTTCTGGCCTGCCTCTCACTTCGTGCTCGCTCATCTAACAGCCAAAATTCATGGCTGCTCTCAATGCCTACTTTTCACATTGCTCGTGTTTGGTTTTCCTTCAAGAGGCTTGCTTGCTTTGTCTGTTTACCTAACTGTCTCTATTCCCTGACGGTTTTGTCCTTGATTATTTCAGCCCTAGGATGGAGGCTATTCTGAAAAGCTGTGACAGACTTGAGTTCCCAGCAGTGACATGAAAACTGTTTCTTGCCCCAGCCAGAAATATGAATTTCCTGAGTTCACAGACATGCCCAACACTCTCTACGCCTAGGCTTCTCATATAGAAGGCACGTGTCTGAGTTCATGTCTGTGTTCTCTTAGAAAATTGAGCCTTGGGTAGAAGGGAAACAAAAGTACACGTGATTGGAAGGAACTGGAGATGATCAGGGTCACGCCAATGTTCCATGTACGGCAGGACCCCCTGGGGAGGACAGATGGGACAGTCTGCATGCTCCCCGGAGCACCTGCATCCCAGTCTGGTGTGCCCGCCTCGTCCTGGGTCACAGTGCGATTCTACTCCCGTCCGCTCTCTGTGAGTCTCTTCCGGGGCCGCTACTACACGACTGAACTGACAAGCTCCTCCCAGTCACAATAATCAAGCCTCCCTCATCAGTCTTTTTCAGAATTCATGGCTCCTCACAATGATTCTGTTTTACAAAATAACTTTCAAATTACTCCATCAAGTTAAAAATAATGTTACTGCTCTGTTGACTAATTCCACATTGAAATTACACATTTTGTTTAAGAAAAAAATGACATGTGGATGATGGAATCTTTCTAAGAATGAGATTTTCCTCTCCACGTTTGTATCGTCTCTTAATATGACCTTCTTGTGTCCTTCAATAGCTTTCTTCATAAAGATCCAGAACTTTTTTTTGGTAACTTGATTCCTAGTTATTTTGTTTTTTCTATTTGAGTCACATTCTTCATTATTTTCTATAATTGGCTATGGTTTGCATGGGGAAGTCTCTGGATTTTGTGTAATAATTTTGCCACTAGCCCACAAGTTGAACTGTCATCCCTTTTGATTTTTTTGTGGTTACTTATCAATGGCTTTTTTAATCTTAAAATCCAGTCTGTAGTAACCATCATCAACCTCCTTGATTCTGGTGTATGGACTTGTTATTCTCACGTCTTCACAAAAGCACTGGCTAACAACTGCTGGAACCTTCAGAGATCATCTGAGCCAGCCTCCTCACTTCAAAGAGGAAGAAACTACGGCTAAACAAGGTCACAACGATGTCACGGGTAATTCTGTGGTGGACACACTGTCTTATGCAGAACTCTCTCAGTGACCACAATTCAAAACTCCCGTTTACCCATTTCCTCTATTTTCCTCTTTCTCATCTCTTATCCCTCCTTTCTCATGTCAAAGATCAACTTCCTTAATATCCAAAAAAATGAAATAAGATTTTTCAAAAAACAGGTTTTTTGAAAAGTTGTTAAAAATTAGAAAAGGTAAGTCGTTTTCCCTTACATGTGATTTCTTCCGTAAAGGCCTTTGATTTTTCTTCCAGGACTTGATTAAGAATTTCAACTCATGCATTAAGCACAGGTTGTGGTTTTGGCCCAGATGTCCTTGGGGGGTCAGGGAAAGCAGTCTGTGTCCAGTGACACCAAAACCCAGTGTTTCTGTGACCCCGGGATTGAGCCTACCACTCTTCTAGGGTCCAAAATGGCCATGATTTAGTTCATGTCAAGTTTTCTGTTTGACAAGTTAGGGCCAGAGGAAATCCACTGTGGGTCTAGGAACGTGGGTTCCTGCTGTTTATAAGCCCTGAGAGGAATTTCTAGAGGATGCAGGGGAAGCAAGAGAAACTGTCAAAGGTAAGGGTGGTTGATGTTTTTAAGGAGAGAAAACAGAAGTGAAGGGAGGGGAGGGAGAGGAGCAGGGAAAGAAAAAGAAGGGAGAAGGAGAGAGATCATGAGAATCTCTTGTAAAATTCCCGAGTTTGGGGCCATAGAGGCCCCCAGTCTGCTCCCCTGGCAGCGTGCACGCCGGATGGGCCAGCCACCGGGCAGACGGCCCTGGGGGGCGCTTCTAAGCTCTCCAGTGAGAAACCGGGTGCTGGCAGCTCTGGTCTCACCTTGCTCTGGTCTGCGAAGGTCTGAGCTTACTGGCTCCAATCGGACAGGACAGGTCCTTCCCTAGAGAAACAGAAGGGCGCCTGGCGTCGTGAGGCAGTGATGTTTCACGTTACCTTTGACCCGCACTTCACCTAGGAGACTCCGAGGTCTTGAAAACCTGAGGCTGAGTCTGTTCAGCACTGAGCCCTTGGGTGTGAGCCAGACAGAGAACAACTGGAGCCTAAAGACAGGACACACCTGCAACGTGGAATTCACCTCCCTTCTCTGTGCCAACCCTTCACCCACCAGAAGACCCTGACCGGGCCCCCTGAGCTTTCCCTGCCTGCTCTGAGGACCCTCAGCTCGGAGCCCCTCACACGGGACACCTTCTGCAGTCTGGCTGCCCACGAGTGAGTTCTCCCCCATTTGCCAACATCCTGCTTCAAGTGAAAACCCGAGAAGGTGTCCCTTCAAGCTCTCAATGGTCTACTTTAGGTCAGCTGAAATGAGCTGCACCATCTCACACGTGTAAGCAGGTGGCGTTCGGTCTTGGGCAACAAGCTGTCAACATGAAAATGACCACCGGTTGTGCCCAAGAATGTGGACCGGGCTTCAAGCCCTCACCACGTGCCCGGCATCACCGTGTGCCCGGCATCCTGCTAAGTGCTCCGTACGGTCACATCATTGTAGCCTCACTATTCAGAGTGGGTTCTCAGAATGACTGCTCCAAAGATGAGGCAATGGGGCCACACAGTGGTTGAGCAGGAACTGAGCTCAGGTTGGAAGCACACCCACGTCACAGTTACCACACACTATCGTTTCATGCAGCCCAGACCCTTCCAGAGAAAAAGACTCAGGTACCTCCAGAATATTCTGTTGAAAAAAATAAATGGTGAGTTAAGATCTTGGATACCCACATTCTGGTTCTGGCTTTGCCCCTGACTTACAAGTCACTTCTCTGGCCCTCAGATCCCTCATCTGCAAAATGATAGAGTTGGACTGGATGGCATCCCGAGTCCCCTCCTGAGTTCTGAGACTTGTGATGCCTGGTGCGTCCGTGTGCCAAAGGGAGAGGGAGTGAATACACGTGAGAACGAACGCTCGCCTCAGCCACTGGGGTCCCCTGCTCGAGAGCTAACAGGGAACGGCTGGTCCTGAGCAAGCGTCCGGCCCCACATCCCCCCAGGCCGCTCACTCACCTCCTCTCCCTCCTGCGGGCAGCCGGCGCTTTGGGAAGCCGCTGCTTCATCCCTGAGTGGTCGTTCCTGGAGTTGCTGCTAATGGCCTGACCACGTTCTGGTCACACCGGTGCTACTGAACCAGAGAAACCACCGAGCGGGCGCTTCCGGGGAAGCGGCGGGCCCCTGGCAGCCACCCAAGGGCTAGCGACAGGCGGCCCGTTCGCGTGCCTAAACAGGCCTGGCTGATCCGCACGGTCTGAGGGGGCAGGAGGGGTGCCTGGCGCCCGCGCTGCCCCTCTCGGGAAGGCGGCAGGGAAGTCCCTGCCCACCACGGGCGCTAAGCAGCCCCCGGACGTGAGGCAGGCGGTGTGTCAGGGAACCTGAGCGCTGCCACAGAGCCCGGGAGAGCTGGCGGCAGAACAGATGAGAAGACTGGGAAAAACGCCCTCTATGAAGTCGTGGCACTCCCTTAGGGCTACGGTTGTAAACAAAGGGGCAGTGTCAGCTCTCTGTGCAGGAGGGAGGAAATCAAAAGGAAATAGCATTGCATTCCAAGAACAGGAGAAACAAACCGTGTCTGGAGGAGACCAAGCACTAAATTCTACCCAGGCCTGTGCTTTAATCATCGCAGGAGCTGGCGGGGGCGGGGGGGGGCATGGAGAGGAAGTAACTGACACAGCTGAGAAGAGGTGAAGGGTCTTGGGACCCCCGGCACGTCGGCACACAGAGGGGGCTCCATGAGAACGCACTTGAAATACGCAGACAAAAAACGGTTTGGGGTGGAAACCACAAAAACCATTTGGGAATATTATCAAAAGGGGTCATAAAAGGAAATATCTTATTGTTTAATTGCATGTTTTATCTTCTCTTGTTTTCTAATTTCTCTTCTAATTCTTAATCAGAACTCCAGGACTTTCCTCAGTAAAAGAGGACCATGAGCAGGTCAGGTTTGGATTAACCTCTGAGCTAGAAAACCTGGGCTGCGGCTCCAGAAACACCACCTGCCTCCGGACCCCTGGGAAGCACCTTCTCTTTCTGGACCTTAGTTTCCTCATCTGGAAAATAAGGTGCTCACTAAGGCCCCTCCCACTCTGAGATGCAACCACGTTTGAGCCCAGTGCTTGCATCCGGTGACGCCAGGCACGGGTGAATGGCTTCTCAGCCAAAAGATGCTTCCCGCACTAAGTAAAATCCGCTTCCAAGGAAAATTTTGTTGTCCCTCCTGCTTAATGAAAGGAAGTGAGTTATTCACAATGTAGACTCATCTGCCTGCCTTAGTTAGGGGAGGACGCTGATCTAACATCCTTGGAATTTCGGGGCAAAGCATTTGGGCGAGAAGAATCACACAAAGCCAGGAATCAGGTCAGGCTGGCCCTTTCGGGTCCCACCGGCTCTCAAGTTCTCTCACTCTCCTGGCCCCACTTCCAGGGACAGGGCACACTCAGCTCAGCAGCGTTCGCCAAGCAAACCGCTTCCCCTGCTCACAGCTTGCTGGTTACTTGGCCAGAACCAAGGAACAAAATGAACAAAACGTGCTCCTGGAACAGGAGGGGCATTCAGCTGGATCAAACAGGTTAGCAGCCTGACAGGTCATCGCGATTCAGCCCAGTAAGTACACGGAATCTCGCAGGAAGGGACAGCTGTTTCTGTTCCTACGTCGGGGGCGAGGGGACCAGGGCGAGAAGCTGGGAGATGTTTGCTGTGGGTTATGGGTCTACGTCTTAAGAGACGAGTTAATATGTATGAGGTGGACACAGAGGTGAAGCTAGTCCTGGAAAAAGGAAGGTCAGGGGCAAAGATATAAGGACAGATTCCAAAGATTTGGGGAAATTGTGTGTCCTCTGGCTAAGGTACCAGAAAAAGGAAATATTGTAGGATACACAGAATCAGATCTTGTAAGTGAAATGTGTTCTGTAAGCAAAGAGAAGATATTCAAGGATTTGAAATGAGAAAACACCAGCGTCCAGTTTGCAGCGTGGCGATAACTTGGGAGAGGTATGCGGGGACTCAGGGGTCCGGGCAGAGGGCTGTCACAGCCCCGAGACTTCTGACACACTGCACCATCTGCAAAACGGGCCGACAGCTCTTCCCCCCAAACCGAGGACGTGATAACACGGGGCCGTCACGCCCGGAGAGCGGAGGTGTGGGAGGAAGACAGGGACGGCTGCCTGCGCGCGGGGGCTCAGACAGCACTGCCGGGCGCAGCTCTGCACAGTCTCGCCTGCTGCCTCAGAGAAAAGTCAGCTGGCCCTTATCTGAAACAGGGAGATCAGACGAGTAGGTGGGTGGTGGGAGACTCCCCGGGGCCAGACTGGCACCAGATTCCAGGGAGAAGAGCTGGCGTGCCGAGGTACCCAGCACAGGGGGGTCCGGGTCAGCAGGGAGCAGGCGGCTGGAGGCAGCAGCCATGACTGGTCGTCAGACTGCTGACGGCCCCAGTGTGTCGTCCTCGTTGGCTGGCCGTGAAGAGACTGTGTTCACACCAACAATCCTGCATCACAGGGAGGACTCCTCGTAGCCTGGAAGCCAGTTCTGTCCACTTCCCTACAAAGGCCTCTTTAAAATAGTGCGGCATAGAAAACACACTTCGGGTCACCAAAGGGGAAGGGGGTGGGACTCAGGGGTCTGGGATTAGCAGGTGCACACTACTGCGTGTCAGATAGATAAGCAACGAGGCCCTGCAGTGCAACATGGGGGGCCATATTAGATATCTTGTAATAACCCATAATGAAAAAGAATATGTATGTGTGTATATACACACACACACACACACACACACACACACACACACGCGACTAAATCACTATGCTGTACACTAGAAGCTAACAAAACATTGTAAATCAACTACAGCTCAAAAAATAAACAATAGAAATAGATGGTGCAGGAATATTTCCCCTGGACAAAAATGAGTCATCATCAAACAGAAGCCACTCGGAATCTTTCCAAAGATACTGGGGTGGGGGGGGGGGAGGAGGGGTGAGGGGAGAAGGAAGAGGAAAAACAATGGGGGGAAAAGACACCATCAGCTGAAAATTCTGCCATGAAATGGATAAAATTATGACTTAATAGAGCACCATACATTGATAATAATAAGGATGATGATGATAAAGGAGAGGTGATTTCTTATTTTGCAACAGAAACAGAAAAGATATTTTGAGATAAAAAAGGAGGGAAAAAAAGCCCTGAGTTTGTAGAACCATGGCAGAAAGTGAAAGAAGAAAGAAAGCACCACAAAATTGAAGGCCCAATTAGGGGCACACGAGTGAAGCTGCACATTCCTGAAAACAGAGGAGGGGGCCGTGAGGACAGGATCGAGGGACGTGAGTAAAATGTGGTGGAAGGAAGCCAGAGGCGACGTGGAAGAGCGGGGAAACATGACTGACGCGGAAGACGGGAAGGAGACTCAGCGTCACACACTTGGGATCTCCAAGCGGTAGCCTAGCGTTCTTAGCAGAGCTTTCAGGTAATAGGAAGACTCTCGTCCGCTAGGTCAAAGCGGTGTTCAAAGGAAATCCGACACAGAACAATCAATAACAAATTCTGTCTTAACATCTCAATAGAATTTCTGGATTTTTAACACAAAGAATCTTTGGAATAATCAAGCAAAAAGATCAAGCGGCCTAGAAGGTCAGAAAGGCTCCAGCTGATAGAAAAATCACCTTCATCACCAGAGGACAGTGAGCAATTCCAACAGCGCGTTGAGAACAGGAAATGCGACACCATGATGTTTTTCTCAAACGACTATCTTTCTTCTATAAAAGCAACAGGCGTCCTACACAGGAAAGGACTCGAGGACAGTCGCTCTGGGGAGGGGTGCTGTTTGGGGGGGTTAAAAAAACAAACATGCAGAACTAGCTTCAGCCAATGGCAAGGAAAAGGTGGTCGCGTGATAAAGCAGTGTCAATACTGAAGTGGTCTAACTGTAGACCTAGAGGGGTGGGCTGGGGCGGAGCCCAGCGTGGATGTAACAAACCACAGAAAGGCACGTTCTGGGGGCCGCAGCTTAGGGCTTCTGCAGGTGAGTTCTGAGGGGCACAATTCAGCCCGCAACACCATGGTTGTGATTTCCTCATCTTTGTATCTTCATCCCTGTCTCACCCCCAGGCATTCGGATGGACGCTCTCTGCTGGAATATTTCTTGTTTGTAACCTGCTCTGTCCCCAGGGCTTAGAACAGTGGTTGGATATAAAAGAAACGGGAAATTCAACACATATTTGCTGGAGGAATATATTATCCTTTTATCCTTAACTTAATCACAGGGCTGCCTGATGGTTAGATTTAAGGTTGTAATTGTTTTTTGCATTTATTTTCCTTGTAATAAAAAAAAATCCTCTGAATATTATTTTTTAAAGCCTCAGATCCAAAACTGTGGGGCTCAAACCCTCGCAGAGGACTGAGAGGGAGCTCAGGAGGCAGCGACTCACGGGAGCTGCAGAGACTCGGGGGAAGCTGCCGCGGAGACGCGGGCGATGAGGGTCAGGGTCCCTCTGGGACCTGGCTGACCAGCGGCAGTGTGGTTTCCGTTGCTTCCTTCCTTCCCAGCGTCCATCATGAGAAAGCCCCATCTCCTAAGCTCACCGGAGCAGAGTGAGCACACCTGCCGTTTCTAAGTCCTTACCTCCCGCCCGAGGCCGTCAGGTGAAGTCAACGAGGTGACACAGGTAACTTGCCTGGAACCAGCGTCTACACCTGCTCAGAGCCGGGTTCCCACTCCTAATGCCGGTTTTCCCTCCACAAGACGACACAGGCTAAGGACAGAGAAAGAGAGGTGACAAGGGGCAGGGCAGGAAGCAAAGGAAGCCAAGCCGTAGAAACCTGCTCACAGAACCTACATCACTGCCCCGTAAGCACACAATGTAAAACAGCAGGAAAACTCGCATGAACTGGGATCTTCAGCACAGACTGAAGCAAGGATCATCAACCAGGCACGGGTGGCCCCGCAAGGGAGTACCAGTCCTGGCGAGGCGAGGACGGTTGTTCACATGAGCATATTCAAGGTCTCAGTATTACCTATATTTGACACATGGGGGGAAAAAGCTTTATTTTTTGTATCACAGGCTTCAAGAAAGACTGGATCAAATCTTAGCTGATGAAAATATGCAGCAAGTTGAATCAGCCCCAAGCAGGCGTCCCTAAGAAACTGCGTGTGGAAGAGGGGAGGCTGTAAGTGTGGGGCCGGGCTGTGACTCAAAAGAGACGGGCGTTTTCTAAGGATCAAGAGCGAATGAATAAAATAACGCTACTAAGGAACTATTGTGAAGAAATTTACTATATATAGAGAGAGTGCCTCTTTTTCCTAGCCTGCTTCTTCCTGCTACTGTACTTGTTCATGTTTGGTGCATAGAACTGGTAAGTGCACAGCTCTGTGTTTAATTTCTTTAAAATGTATATACTTGGTGCTGCATCTTATAGCCCTTTGAAATACCTCACATTTATGAAAATAAATAGCAATTAAAATTTTTAAAAATAATGCCATTTGCAGCAACATGCATGGACCTGGAGATTGTCATTCTAAGTGGCGTAAGCCAGAGAAAGAGAAAGAAAAATACCATCTGGTATCACTTACATGTGGAATCTAAAAAAAAAAAGACAAATAACTTATTCACAAAACAGAAACAAACTCACAGACAGAAAACAAACTTATGGGTACCAGAGAGGGAAGGGGGTGGGACGGCATAAATTTGGAGTTCGAGATTTGCAGGTACTAGCTACCATATGTAAAATAGATAAACAAGTTTCTTCTGTACAGTGCAGGGAACTATATTCAATATCTTGTAGTAACTTACAATGAAAAAGAATATGAAAAGGAATATAGGTATGTGCATGTATGACTGAAACATTATACTGTACACCAGAAACTGGCACCACATTGTACACTGGCTATGCTTCAATTTAAAACAAACAAAAAAGAGCGAATGAGAGGAAGGCATCTCTGGTAGCAGAGTGTGTGCGGGTCTCTGTCTGACCACCAGAGGGCGACAGCATGTCCCGTCCCGTGCCCAGGCCCTCGGCCAGGACAGCTTGTTCGCCTGTTGAAATGGTCCCTCTAGACACCAGGCCAGGATTCCAGGTTTATTCCCACTACACCTACTAAAGGGAAACCAGGTTCATAGAAAACAAACCCAAATCCCAGAAGGAAACCTAAGCCAGCAAACCAAAAGGTGCCGTGGATGCGTAACACCCACCCCCAGCTCCCTCCGGACACCACATCCTTCAGCGCGATGCTTCCCACACATTCCCGGGTGAAGACTTTTATTTTTCGTGTATGCCAGCCCGTCAAGTTTTTTTTAAGACGTACAAATAATTACTCCTATTTTCATTACTAGATTCAACAAACATAAAATTACATTTCAATAAATAGAATTAGGACAAACATGACGCAGGAACAAAGGAAAATAATCTCTGACGCACTGTTCGCTGGGTGCTTACAGGCACTGAACGCAGACAGTCGCCGTTCTGTTGGTACTTCCGTCCTTTCCTTAACTGAGATTAAACAAAAATTGTGTGTGAAATACCGATGACCCGCAGTAAAGGCCTGTGAGCATCGTGAAGGAACACTGTCTCCCTTCCAAGTTCAAGTTTGCTGTTTGCTTGTTAATGTATCCAAATCCCGGAGACGGCGGTGCCACCAGCAGGGAGGCCCGGGCATGTGACCTGTCTCTGTGCTCTGTGCCAATAACATGTATAAGGCAAAACAGTCTCACAGGGGTCCCCACAGAGGTGAACGGAGAAATGTTAAAAAAACAAACTCTTCTCAAAACTCAGGAGCATCATTTTTAGCTTTTACACAAAATGAAGAAAGCGAGCTTATATTTTTACATTTCTGTCTTCATTCGTTCCTCATCCAACAAGCAACGGTTTAATGCAAACTATCCTTCCATGACAGAAACGGATTCTGGATCCGTATCTCTGCACACGGGCTCTGTTTGACGGAATTTAACACTCACTGTGCTTCCCTCAGGAGCTGTTCAGTGACGACTTGTTGCTGTGCAGTGAGTTTATGAAACGTGTCAGCAGAGTCTGCAGAAGTCCGCCTTCCAAGCGTGTACCCGCCACTGCCCTTTGTTCTCATGCCTTCCTCACCTGGAAGTCCTGAGATTGAACAGCACTGCCTATACCAGGCAGATATGCAGTTCTGGCTGTACACCTAAAATGGCTAAAATGGTGAACTTTATGTCACGGATGTTTTACCACAATGAGTATTTAAAAAAAAAAAAAAAAAACCTTTCAGTGGTTTTGCACTCTTCCTGGAGGAAGGTCCCAAATTCTCAGCCAGGCTTCCAAGGTGTGGAGACACAGCCCTCCACCGGCCGTCCTCACCCTCCCAGTCACCCAGCATCTCCCAGCTCTCGCTGTGGTGCACCTGCCAGCTCCTCAAATGCGATGCCTGTCTGCTCTCTTCCCTCTGCTCTGAACCCCTCTCTCCCTCTCTCTCTGCCTGGACCATTCCTTTCGCCTGGACAACTTCTGCTGATCTTTTAAATCTCAGCCTCAAAATCTCAGGTTCTGAAGGGACTAACCTCACACCAAAATGCGGTCAGAGACCCTGGTCTCCTGTGGATGCTACAATATGTTCCTCTTCCAGAGAATTTAATATACACCGAAATTTTTTTACTATCCGTGTGTCAAGAATGAGAACTCGTGTCTGTCCTGTCCATCTTTTTTTTTTTTTTTGGTGCCAGGTTCAGCATTGATGAAAAGTGTTCAGAGCATATTTGTTGGCTGAATGAAGTGGTGACATGCAGACTGTAACCCGGAGTCTAAGCTCGTCCCTCCACATGGCCTTGACTCTGGTCAGCCCCTCGGGTGCGTGGGGGTTGGGCCGCAGAGCAAAAGTGGGAAGGAGGGGAGGTGGGTCCGCTACTAACTCGCAGTCAGAGCTGATCACTCTTTCCCCACGGCGCCCACGGGGGCTCCGGGCCCCCCGTTTGGTCCAGCCGTGGGTACAGCTGTGTCCCCAGGAGACTGGGAACTCCTTGCGGACGAGAACCGACTCCTTACTCATCTTGGCCGCACCTCCGCCTAGCCCAGCACCTGTCGTGGGGAGCATGCTTATTATTAATATCGGCTGAGTAAATAAATCAATATCCTGCCCAGCCTTCTCGAGCCTGCTGCTTCTGGGAAGAGGGATAAACAATTCTCCAACACCCACTTCATCAGGTTGCGGGAAACACAGACGTGCGATGCCGTGCTTCCTTAATTCAGAAGTACCACTGAATGCAGGATTCAGTTCTTTATCCACTTTTTTTGGGGGGAGGGTAGATAATCACATTATTATTACATAATTTATTATTTTATATTTATATCATTATTATTAACGATCAATTGTAAGATTCACCTCAACCTCAAAGTGCAGATATGGAAAAATGTGCATCGGCGAGTGTAAGGAATACGAAGGGCGTGTGGGGGCACAGAGCACGTGGCATTGCTGAGTCGCGGTCACTCAGGGAGCCTGTTAAAAAGATCAATTGTAGACTTTCACTGTTGGCAATCCTGATCCAGGCACTGCTTTGTACAGGTGCCCCGGGTGATTCTGCTTAGTTTGGAAACGGGTCCCTAAAAATACAGACACCCACATAAAATTCACCCTCCTTTTTCACCAGATGGGAAGCCGGGGGTGGGGGGTGGGTGGCCTGTAACTGACAGGACCGTCGTGCTGGGTTGTGCCCAAGCCCTGATTCGGGAAGCCCCCTCGCCCCCTCGGCGCCCGGGGCCCCCCCGAGACCACGGGCCTCCTTCTGGCTCCAGCTCAGACTTCCCCTCCTCCTGATGACTTTGACGCTCCCAGACTGCTGGCGTCAGCAGCTGTTCACGCTTCGGGAGCCCGTGGGCCGACTCCCTGCGGGAAGAGCTGGTTACAGTAAGAAGTGACTTGGGGGCATCTCTGACGGGAATCGAGAGCTGCTCGCACAGACCTGGCTCTGCTTCCTTTAGGGTCTAGCAACTCCTTGGCTCCACGCCCAGCGTAAACTGGGCGAACAAATCGTCCCCTGAAGTTTCTGGCGTGCTTCCAACAGCCTTTGTTTTCAACACTGTCAACACTAAAAACCAACCTGGCGGGCACCTGCCATCGGGCAGGTATGGTTCACTGTCGTGTGAAACCAAAGCAGGTCCCCAAGATCAAGGACCTTGGAGAGCCCTGATTCTGAGCCACGAAGGCCAAGTGCGAGGGTGAAAAGAGGCTGAATGGACACCGGGTGGCACGGCCCCGGGGGCCAGATCGGAGAGGCCAGGTCCTCGGGCCAGGCAGGCGCAGGCGTGGTCAGGGGCGCCCGACCACTGTCACCCTTTCGCCCTTGGTCTTGTGATTCTGAATAAACCCCTTCCCTCTCTGCATTTACTTTTGGTATTTGTGAAACATCTGATTATGTTGAGTTGAATTTGTTTTGTCTTTCTTTTCCTAACACCCAGAAACCCTTCATCAAACAAAAGCTTATCCAGGAGGCCTGACCTAGAGACTGGATGTGTCTGGGCGGTTCTGGCTGAAGTGGGGCAGGGTCCAGAGTCCTGCCCAGGTCTGGCTGGCACTTGCACAGCCCCTCCATCTCCCTGGGATGCAGACACCCTTCAGAGTAAGTCACTTCCGGCTCAGACAGCCAGAGGCTTCAGTTCCCGCTGGGGGTGGGAGGCAGTCCTGGGCATCGTCATGAAAAGCTGGGCGTCCCCCAGCAGGGCTCTGCCCTCGGCCCCACGTGTCAGCGCACAGCTGCAGCTGCCTGTGGAGAGCAAGTGGGTTGTGACCAGAAATGGTATCTTTACTGCGTTTATATCCAGCCAGGGACACTGTCCAACACTCAGTTCTAAGAAAGAAGTCTGAGGCACTGCACACATTCCGGAGGTGGGGTGAGGGTGTCCCTTCGTGTCTTTGCCATCTCTGAGGTCTGCCCTGCTAAGCAGAGAAGAGAAGAGATCATTTATTAGGGCTTTTTCTGGATTGTGGAATCAACCTTGTGTTTCTTCAAAGTGCACTGAAATATTATTCAGCCTTAAAAAGGAGGGAAATGCTGGCACACACTACAACGTGGGTGAGCCTTGAAGAATCTGGCGAAGTGAAATAAGCCAGTCACAAAAGGACAAACACTGTATGGTTCCACTCACACGGAGTGCTTGGCGTAGTCGGAGTCACAGATGCAGAAAGCAGAACACGGCCCCCCGGGGCTGCGGGCAGGGGGCAGGCGGGGTCCGTGCTGATGGGCTCGGGCTTCCCCTGTGGAATGACGAGGCGTTCTGGAGGGGGACGGTGGTGATGGCTGCACGACAGTGTGAGCGTGCTTAAGGCCACTGACCTGGGCATTTAAATAGGGTAGGTATCGGTAAATTTGAAGTTATGTATGTCTTACACAAACTCCAAAAATAAGTCATTTTTCCAAACATACTGTAATACAAACATACTGTAAATGCATTATAAAAATGAAGTTGAGCCAATGAAATGGAAAGATGTCCAAATGAAAAGTGGAAATCAAGCAAGCTGCAGACCTGAGTTACAGTATGCGCCCTTTAAGATGCATGTGTGTGTGTGTGTGTGTGTGTGTGCGCGCAGAGACAGCGTAGAAAGGTACCTCTATTTGTGTAGAGGACAATGTCACAGATGAGAGAAGCCAAACTGTCAGCAGTCCTTACGTCTGAAGGAGAGAGACTTCCAGGCCACCTCCATTTTCCGCTGATGCACTTCAGCGTCGTTTAGCTTTCTGTCACACGTGTATTGCTTTTGCAAATAAAACCCACAGCGGGGAAGGCTCTCGAGGAAGGACTCTCCGCACAGTCGGCTTCTGTCTGGGGTCCGAGGCCCTCGGGCCAGGGCTCACCGGGCTGTGCTGATGCTCTGAGTTCCACTCTGGACCTGCTACCGGGAACGGCAGATATTCTCTGCCAGTCTAGAGAGTGGGGACGACGGTGCCGTCACAATGTGAGCAAGAACAGAGACGAGAGCTGCGGGAACGCGTGCTCCCCGAGCCCCTCCTGTCGCTCAGTTCCTTCCTCAGCACAGACGTGTTAGATCTGCTGTCCTGTCCACTTGTCCTTCCTGCAGAATGGAAGGGGCAGCCAGATGCCGCCACGTCTGAGCTGACCCGCCTCTAGGCGAAGGCACAGATGTGGGGTCCAGTCCGTGTGACTCAGGGGCTGATCCAGCCCGCCTGATGGTTCTCGGACCAGATGCAGGCACAGGGGTGGGAACGCCCACACCGTGCCTGGCCAGGGGGCGGTGGGGAGGAGGGGCAGTCAGGCACCGCCCCTCCTGGCACCGAGGAGCCGCCGCCAACATCCACAGCTGAGGCTGACCCTCAGAAGAGACCCTGAGTCTGGCCTGGAGCCAGCTCAGCCCCAGTGTCTCATTTGACCTTCAGCAGGCTGCGCCCCAGGGCAGGTGCAACCAGCACCCCCCCCCCCCCCCGTCTACCCTCCCCTTGCCCCAGGTCTCATGCTCCAAAGGTGTGATCAACACCTGCACAAACAGCTCCTGCCTCCGGGAAGTGGCGGGCGTGTGGCCTGGGAGACGGACACGTCCTAGAAACCACGGAGACAAGGACGTGGCCTCAGCCAGCTGGAATCAAGGTCAGGTGCCTGTGGGAGAAACCGGGAGGGCGCTAGAAATTCTGGGACACGTACAGCCTCTAAACAAAATGTGACAGCCATTAACAGAACGAGCAAACAGAATAAAAGCGGGCAGCTGAGTACAGGTAGGACTTCACTGCCGGACCCTCCAAGCCCCCTTCCCTCTCCCAGAGGTGAACACTGGGAACACCCGGAACGTCCGATTTTCTCTGTGGGCTCCGGGCTGTTCTCCCTGCATTTACACACGGGAGCACGCATGCACACACAGAGGCCTTCTTTTTCTCTCTTCCCCACACAAACGTGCTTCCATCTTAAGTTTCTCCCTGAAGAGGACCTGACACGTGCTTTCTGTGATAAAGTAAGTTCCTGATCACGTCTTCCAGAAAGCAGTACGGAACGCAGGCCCGCCCGGGGTGGCCTCGGACTGTAGGCAGGGGCCTTGAGTCTGTGCTCGGACACAGCAGAACAGAAAGGGAGTTGCTATTGTCAACCCACAAAAAGAGGTAAGCTGAGGCAAGGTCAAAGTTGTCAGAAAGATGAGTTTATTCGGGAGGGCAGAGGAATTGCAATTCGGGACACACCAACCATAGCAAAGCCACAGGCCAGTCAGATAAAGGTGTGGGGCATGCGGTGCTGATGGGCAGGAAATGGGAAGGGAGGAGAGTCCAGTTAGAGTCTAATGAAATAAAAATAAATTTGAAGAAAATAAAACCAGAGCCCAGCCCTGAAAATCCCCCAAGCAGACAAAACCAGTCCAGACAGGCAAACAAAGCTCAAGTCAGCCTACCTTCCGAGAACAGCCCAGCCCGGGTCATTTCTTGTTCACGGCTCTGGAAAGCATAAGCAAACTTTCCAAGGGCGATACGAGGCAAACCTGACCAAGCCTGGAGCTTCCTGACAGCGACGAGAAAAGGGGAACGAGGAGTCAGAGGCTCACGTGCAAACACAGACTCCGTGTAACACAGACTCCCTGCCTCTCAATCCAATCTCATCTGACCCACACACACTCCAGCACATCCTGGGAACAAAGCCTAGGGCCCAGGTTTCTGCCTCACTCTGCATCTGAGACTTCTCATCCTCTTTAAATGGATGGAAAGCTGTCGTCTTGATGCTTCTTTGCAGCACGTGCAAGGGGCCAGCACTGCTTGACCGCTCACCCCGATCTCCGGGCAGCACCTCTTCATCACGTCCACGTTGGACCCGGCCGCCAGGGCTTCTGGCCACTGGAGACGTGCTGACGCGGCGATGTGGCCCCGACCCCGACAGCGCTGCAACCGCAGAGGAGGACTGCGGAAAACACCTAGAGCAAGTGAGTGTTACTCCAGGACCAAGAGCGAGAGAACGGAAATTAAGTCCTCAGGTGCCAGAAGTACAGAGAAACTCAGAGCAGAAATGCAAAGCCAATTCTGTGGGGCACAGAGCAGACCTCGGGGCTCAAGCCTGGACGTTCAGTGCCCACGCAGCAAGCTGGGCCCGAAACATCTGGCTACGGCCATGCAGATCCAAGCGTACCTGAAAAACGTGACCAGGACGTGACACATCCCAGGCCCCCGGCCTCCACTGGGGCCTCGACAGTGCCCAGCTCATGTCCAGGAGCCCGCTCTGCCCTCCGTCCCACGGCCCAGTGGAGATCGGAGCCTGTCCAGCTGCCCTCGGGCCTCGCCAGCCCCATCACGGGTAGGAAGTGCCTCTCCCCTCCCCTGACAGAAACCCTGGGCCATCAAGGGAAGACTGCTCCACCGTTTGCCCCTCAGCGTCTTCTCCCACCTGCCCGGCCTCGGAGATGTCCTTCCTCCTGCGCAGAAACAAGCCCCATCCAAGCCCTGACCACGTCACCCCTCCCACCTTGGGGACCCCGTCCACTCCCCACCTCTCTGTGCAGGCCCTTCACCTCTGCCCTGTTACTGGCTCTTTCCCTTAATCACGGGATCCTGTCGCATCTTAAAAGAATATCAAAACCCTTCCCTTCGCCTCAGCGTTTCTGTCGCTGTGTCCCGGCTCGCGTGGACGAAGCGTGTGAGCCAGGGCCCCACACCCACCACCATCGCTCCTGGTCAACCATTTCCTCTTCGACCCGTGGAAGCCTGGGTCCTGCTTTCCCGTCACCAGAAGTAAAACCTGAGGGACACCGGACAGGACGTTTTCTGCATCTGACACTGATTGTCCCTCCCTCCTCTGCCAACGTCCCTCCCCTCACTTCTACCCTCTCCCGTGGTTTTCTTCCCTCCTCCCTCAAAAGCTGGTGTTCTCTGGGATTTTTTTTTTAAACTTTCCTTTCCTGGGATTTCATTCACTACCATGGCTGCCACCAGTCCATGTGAGCTGGCACATTCAGAAGCCAGCTTTGCATCCCAAATCTGTCCTCAGAGACCCCAGCCCACACGTGTAAGTCCACCGAGATCCCGGGCATCTTGCAGCAGCAGGGGCTGGTGCTCCCGTTCCCCCAGTTCTGTGCAGGTCACCTGCTCTCCAAAAGCCAGCCCCTGCCCGTCTGCGCCAGGCAACACACCCATTCATCTTCATGAATGTTGGGGCCAGAACGCCTAGAAATTAGCACCCTGCTAGGAGGACTTGCAACCTCTGCGTGAGGGGCACTGGGCTATGAACACCCCAGCTGCCTCACTCCTTGGCCTGGGCGATTCTGGGGTTCGCCTTTTGCCCCGTTCCCAAGAGTCCCCGTGGAACGCAGCTCCAGAGTCGCTGGTCGCCCCAATATCACACCTTCATCTGCTTCCTCCTCCTCGCATCACCTCTGCCCTCACTCATGTTCTTTACGTCTGCCCACTCGCCATGCTCACTCAAACCCTGGCTCACACTCTGCTTCCAGGGAAACCCAAAGTGAGACACTCCTGACCTGCAGATGCTTATGCAGCTCGCCGTACTTTCCCAGCTACCCCCCCCCCCCCCCGCTCCTCCTGCCTGCTGCATGACATCAGCTTTCACCCAGAGCCAGGGGCCCAGCTCGTCCTGCCTCCTTGCATGTCTGGTGGGCTTTTGCGTCTTAACATCCCTGGAATCTCCTTTCTCCCCCCTCACGACCTTAGCTAAGAGCTCCTCCAGCTCTTCCCTCATCTTCCCAAGCCCAGCCTTGCCCCTCTCCAGCCACCTTCCAACTCCTCCGAGACTGTTTCCGAACTGGCAACCAGTTCATGTGTTTCCTCTGATTCACATCTTCCAAAGCCCCCCTGTTGCCTGAGGAGAAAACCAGCGCTGTTCCAACGACACTGGAGCCTCAAACTCACACACACACCCCTCAGATACTGGCCTTGGCCGGTGGTCCCCACACGCTGCCGATCAGAGCACCTGGCAAGCACCATGGCAACCGTGTGTCTGCTCGTCTGGCTCCCCAGCCAGACTCTCACAAGAGGCCACCGTAAAGTTTGTCCCTTCCTGCACCCCAAGCCCCTACAGATCGCCTGGCGTGTAATGGGAAGCAAATCCATGCCCTCGAGTCAGCGAAGAAAAGAATGAATGAGTGAATGTGATGGGCTCGTGCGTCTGCTTTTGCTCACCCAACATCTCCACCCCTTCGAGTGCCGGGGGGTGGGGGGTCCTCACTTTCAGAGCCTAGCAGGAGGCCAAAACGACCCTCCAGCGGTGCTGCACAGGCCACATTCTCGCTTTCCCAGACGCCTTGCTCTGGCTCTGTGACCAAGGTTCTGCCAACCAGACCCGGTATGTGGGACTCAGACGCAGTGAGGCCGAAGGTGGGGCTCAGGGCGAGCGGTGCTCAGGGGAGGGGCCGCGCTGCTCTGCCCCTTCCTCTGCATGTGCGCCTCTCTCCTTCTATTTCTCTGCCTCTGCTCTCACTTGTTATTTCCCTTTAATTCTCTCTGCCTCAATCTCTCTTTTATTTCTCTTTCCTTTTCTTTCTTTCTCTCTGTCTCTGTCCCTCTCACTTTGTCTCTCTATGTCTCTTTGTCTCTTGCCATCCCTCTGACTCCCTCCGTCTCTGTCTCTCTCGCTCACAGGGGTGCAGTGGAAGTGTCTGGAAGGTGCACGTCCTGGGGCCCGTGGCCTTCTGCTGGTGGCAGCAGCAGTGAAGTCCAGTTCCTGGTGTCCCACCCACAGGGGCTGCAGCACAAGGCCCTCTGGTGGAGGGCAGACACTGTTCCCGGAAGCTGAGCTTATAAGCCGGGTCCTCCAGGCGCCCCGTGATTCTGTGAGCTACTCCATGTCCTCGTAAGAAACTCCTCTCTTGCTTAATCAGCCAGAGCTACTTTTGTTGCTTGCAAATAAGAACCCTGACGGAGACATTAGGAAAGCTGCCGACAGAATTACCATGAAAATTAACGATAAACAAAATATTTTCTAAATCTTTAGAATGGATGAAGACTTGAGAGCAGCTCAGAGATCAGCTAGCACGGTTAACTCCTCAGCTGGACAGTTGAAAGAGTAAGTTCCAATCCGTGCAGCTCAGCGAGACTCAGCCCAGTCTGGACCCCAGGCCCCCTGGCTCCAAGGGCCCACATGACAGGTTCACCTTCTGAGAGCCCACAGTTGAAAACTTCCTGGAAACACATGTCCAGCCAGAAAAAAACAAAGGCTGGATGTGAAAAGATTCCCCATTTCATATGTCATCAGCTACCACTACACACCCATCAGAACAGCCAAAGTCCAGAGCCCTGGCGACACCAGACGCCAGTGAGGACGTGGAGCCACAGAACTCCCACTCTTTGCTGGTGGGGATGCAAAATGGTCCTGTCGCTTTTAAAGACAATTGGACAGTTCTAAAACTAAACACACTCTGGCCCTGTGATCCAGCAATCACACTCCTTAGTATTTGTCCAAAGGAACTGAAAACTTACGCCCACACAAAAGCTCATACACAAACGCTTACAGCAGCTGTATTCATAATTGCCAAAACTTGGAAGCCACCAAGATGTCCCTCAGTAGGTGAACTGATAAATAAATTATGCTACATCTATAATGGAATATTATTCAGCACTAAAAGAAATGAGCTTTCAAGCTATGAAGACACACGGAAGAACTCTAAATGCTGTATATTACTAGGTGAGAGAAGCCAATCTGAAAAGGCTACTGCGTGATTCCAACTCTATGACGCTCTGAAAAAGGAAAAACGATGGAGACAGTAACAAGATCAGTGGTTGCCAGGGGCTTTGGGGGAGGAAGGAATGACCAGGTGGAGCACGGAAGTGTTTTAGGGCAGTGAGGCTATTCTGTACAATACTATAACGGCAGGTACACAACATTATACGTCTGTCCTGCACATAGGATGCGCACCACCAGGAGTGAGCCTGAATGTAACCTACAGACTTTGGGCGACAAAGACAAGTCAGTGTAGGTTCATTATGGTGACAGATGTTCTACAAATGTTATGTCTGGTGGGGATGTGGACAGTGGGTGAGCCTGTGCATGGCTGGGCCAGGGGTTACATGAGAAATCTCTGTACCATCCCCTAAATTTTGATGTGCACCTAAAATTACTCTTAAAAAACTGTCTTCATTTTTTAAAATGTGATAAAAGAGGCGCATATATTTTAAAAGACTTCATAGATGCATTAATTAACAAAAAAAACCAGAAACTAGAAAAGCTGGACCAACCAAGGACAAAGTTCAACCACAGAAGCAGAGTCTAGAGAAAGCAGCCTTCGCCTGGGGTGAAGAGGGTGAAGCCTGGGGCATCGTGTAGAGAACACAGTCCAGCCAAGGGGCCTGACGCCGGCTTGCATCTTCGCAGCCGGGCAGCCACCAGCTCAGCACCTCCCCGGAGCCCTCCCAGCAGGAGGGGTTCTAGCCCGGGTGCCTTCCCCAGGAACACCATCCGAACTGCCCAGCTAGGACATAACACAGAACCGGCAGGAGGAGCCGCCTCCAGGTTCCCGGGCTGAGAGCTGGATCCAGCTGCAGCCAGCCAGAGAAAAGTGTGTCCATGTGACTCACAGACAGGACTTGAGACTTGACATGAGGGTTATTTATTAGAATTTCACTCAGTGGATTGCGACACCACCCTTCAGATTGGTCTCTGCGATTGGGCAATCCTCTAGCCCTATAAATAGGGTGCCACTCCAGCCTCTGGAAGCCTCTGAAAGCTCAGCCTCCAAGGAGCCACTCCCTTCCGGCACCCGGGCGCCCACCAGCCACCATGAGGGTCCTCTACCTGCTGCTGCTGACACTCTGCCTGCTCGCCTCACCGCTGGCCACAGGTGAGCGTTGGGCCTGCAGAGCACGCTGGCCCCGGGGCTGGGAACTCGGGCAGGTTCTGAGAGCTGCCTCTTGTGTCTGAGGACGGAGCAGCAGGAAGGCATCCCCAAGGCTGAGCCCTGCGGTGGCAGCAGGCGAGCCTACTGGGCCTGCAGGGTCTGGGGCCTTCCTGACCACTAGGAAGGAGCGAGCCTGCCAGTCAGGAGCATCCCCAGGCTGACTCCCCGGTGCCGAGAGAGGCCCGGCTGCAGGAGGGACAGACTCCCATCTCTCCCGGTCTGTCTCTCAGGGATCCCTTCGCTCTGTGCTGGCAGGGATGTGGGGCCAGTGCCAGGCAGCTCCCAGCACCTCCCAGCTCTGTCTTTGTCTCAGACACCCAGAAAGTATCCTGTGGGTAAGGTGCTCACCTACACCGTCTGCAAGACAGCTCCCCACACTGAGGTCAGCATCCTGGCTAGTTGGGAGGCCAGGCTGCTGCCCATCTCTCTCCAGCTCGCAGGGTGGGGCCTCCCAGGTGCCTCCCAGGTGCCTGCTGCAAGCAAGGTGCCGCCCGCCCCGCCCACAAGACCAGTTCAGCCGGAGCTTTGACTCACCTGCAGGCAGGCAGGCAGGGATCCACCCGTCTTAAGAAATCCATTCACATCCTCCAGGATAAGCCCTTCCCCGGTGCCCAGGAGGGGAGCGCTCTCTCAGGCCACAGGAGGCCAGCTCCTCTGGATCAAGGCAGTAGTGTCCATGATGCAGGAGAAGGTGGAGCACATTTTATCGCAGCCCCGTCACCCACTCACCAAGTGACCTCGAGCAAGTCACATATTCTGGGCTTATTCTCAGCTGACAACTGAAGGGGCTGTGGCAGATGGCTGTAAAAGCATTAGCGCTCTGGGGTTCCCTGAAAGGTCCAGGTGTGCTTTTCTCCCGGCCACGACTCTTATCATGCGGACATGCCTAACATACTCCAGGTGTGCCTCAGGACCCCCGTCTGATGACTGGGCACAGAAGCATTCCAGTGCAGAGGTTCAGTGGTTCCAGTTGGAACCCAGTAGAGAGGTGGAGAAATCAATTTAGTGATTTTTCAAATAGAAACTCGCAGCTGGGCAGGCCACACAGTAAGGGGCCCTGCAGCTTAGCGTGCTGTCGTTTCAGCTGCGTGTGCGTGCGTGTGCGTGTGTGTGTGTGTGTGCGCGTACTGAGCAGCTGTGCAAAATTCCTTAATGCAGCTCAGTTCACACTCAAAAATGTTTGAAAGCCACTATGTTAATGCGAAGAGTTATTCTCAGTTGTGACCTCTAAATATGATTATGAGCATCTAATCCAAAGCATAGGAAATAAGTTTCCAAGGATATGCAGGAACAGCTAAGCTCACTAACCGCGCCGCACAGAACTATCAGTGACATAACAGGGCACCCAGTGTGTACCCATCTCGCTGAGATACCCCCAGGAGAAGCATCTCTGACGACAGGCAAACCCTGTCCACAGAGAACCTTCCGGAAACGGATTCTCAGCAGGGGGCTCGGGACCCTTGGGACTGGTCGCCAACACCCGCTCACCTTCTGTGAGGGGAGGAGCAGCGCCCACGGCCCCCGCGGGGCTGAAGCCGGGCGGCCCTGAGCACCCGAGGTCCCTGCAGGCCCAGCACCACCTTTAAGGTGCTGCCACTGTCCTGACACGGTCGCATCTTGAAAGAGGCCACAGGGAAGGGCAAACTTAACACAAGCGTTTTCTAGGGGGGTGTCGGGTGCCAGGCGCCACTGTCTGGAGGGGAAGGAGAGCCCCAGATGTCTTCTGCCTTAGAACACGCGGTGTCCCCAGCCTGTGTCTCCCAGCCCTCACCTGCTCTCTGCTCGGCTTCCAGGCACCGTGTGGGGTGTTCTGTGTTGTTGTTGTTGTTGCCACTGCTGTGTGGTTGTCACTGCTGCTGCAGCTGCCCACAGGCTGTCCCCCCACTGCCGACCGATGGACAGCTCAGGGTCAGTGCAGGAAGCCGAGCTGCTCAGCCCAGCCTCACACCCTCCCCACCTGAGCCCCCAGGGTCGGGGGTGAGTGCATTCACCCCCTGTAGCCCCAGTCGTTTCACAGGTGGGGAAATCAAGACCCACACGACTGGACGAGGGTTTCTCAGTCACCGCAGGAAACAGTAAGACTGACGTTCCCTTTAGGAGTTCTCATCACTGAGAGAAGAAAGAAATGGGTTGCCCACTGTTACTGCACACAGATGGTCCTCTGTGAACACAACGATGTCACAGTGACAAGGCGGCCCAGGTCCCTTCCTCAGCTGGACGGCACCCCAGCCAAGGTGTCTAGAAACCGAGACAGGTGGCAGTTGTTCCCTCACAGATTCAACAAATACTTAGTTAGGAGCTACTGCGTGCAGGCATCGCCCTGGGAACGTGAGGAGGGCCAGGAAAACGCAGCCCTTGCGCTTGCAACCACACATTCGAGAAGCAGAGCATGATGAGAAAACCGATTGTGTGATTAATCACCTAATTACAAACGTGCTGTGAGAGGCTGTTAAGTGCACGGTGCTAAGAGGACCCCTGACAGTGGGGCTGAGCTGGTCTTGAGGAGCCAGGAAAGCTTTCTTGAGGAAGCTGAGAAGGGAAGGAAAAAGGGATGTCATTTTGATGTTCATGGTATTTTCCAAAAAAAAAAATATTCCTTCCCAACATTTAAGAGTCAGGATATGCTCCCCCAAAACCAGATTTCCATCTTCTCTTAAAAACACAGAAGATGTGGCAACAGTGGGCTGCAACTAAAGAGTGGCTGTGCCTCTGGACGGGCACCCTCGCCCCAGGCCCCAACACTCCCTCTCGCCTCGCCTAGCTGGTGGGTACCTGGACTTGCAGCCCTGAATTACATAAACTGGTGAAAGGGGAGAGGGCAAGGACAAACCAGATGGAAAGATGCGGGTATGAAAGCCCAGAGATGAAAACAAAGAAAACAAGAGCTCTCACTTTGAATTTAGTCCTCTCGGCGCCCCTAGGGGGCGTTATCCCCATTTTGTAGGTAAATAACTTAACTGGTAAACGGCAGAGCAGGGATTCAAACCCAGGCCACCTCCAACGCCACCCTGCCGGCCTCTCAAAGCACAGAGGGCCGGGGGGGGGGGGGGGGGGGGAGCGGGGGGGGAATCAAGTGAGTCCTTGAGTGGCAGGAAGCGCATCTGGGTCGGGGAGCCCCAGAGGGTTTGTTTTGAGTGTTTTTGTAACCTCTTTTACTTCTGTAGAAAGTGATATATACTTATTTTTGTTGTTGTTAAAATGTCTTCCTACTTTATTATTTCTTTAATTGAAGTCTAGTTAGTTACAATTTCTGGTGTGCAGCACAATGTCCCAGTCATGCATATACATACATATATTCATTTTTATATTCCTTTTCATTAAATGTTATTACAAGATATTGAATATGGGTCCTTGTGCTCTACAGAAGGAATTTGGGGTTTTTTTTACTCTATTTTTATATATAGTGGCTACCATTTGCAAATCTCAAGCTCCCAAAAACCTGGAGAGTGACACACTCAGAAACAGCTTCTCTAAGGGGCTGGTGTGCTGCGACACGGAGGCTGGTCAGGGGCTGGTCAGGGGAGGCAGCGAGGCTGCTCCTCCCGTACACAGAGCCGTTTCCCTTACAGCTGCACTTTTTTCCCAGATGATCAGCAAAATTAAACCAAAATTAGTGCCCCTGACAGAGACATCGCCCGCTCATCAGGACCCTTCCCTCCTCTCCCTCCGGGACACCACGAGCATTCGCAGGAATCCAGGCTCCAATTTCCTCACCTTTAAAATGAGGGATTCAGCAGAGTGACTCCCAGCCCTGATGCTCAGTGGCCCTCCACCTCCACCCCACCATGCCTTCTCCACACCTGAGTGCCTCACTTTAATCCCCACTCCAACCTGCTTGCCTGAATTCCTTCCACCTATCAGACCTCGGGCAACAGCCACCAGGAATGTGCCTGCTACGGCCACGGGATCCCATCCAGAAAAACATGCTTCCTTAGAAACAGGCCCCTGTGACCTATGAATCGGGCTTGACGGAGGCACCTGGTTAGCAATGCAGGAGAAACTCAGCCGGCCTCCAAAACACCGGTCCCAAGTGCCACCCGAGGCACTTCAGAGCAGACAAAAGCAGCTCCCAGGGCACGGTCTCACTAATTGTCCCCAGAATCTGCGTCACACGGACTGCTATTATCCCCACTTGATAGCTGTTTTGCTGTGAATCTCAAAGAGACTGACTTTTCCAATACCCAGCCTGCAAATAACAAGGACTCGAATCCAGCTCTGCCTCCAGACCCTATATTCTTTCCCCACACCTCCCAAAGACCTCTGGGTGTGTCACCGGGCGCATGGGTTTATCTTAAGGATAATGTAGATGAGATGGAATTGAATTAAAACTTAATAATAACTTATGTGAATTTAATAAGAGGCATTGCTGGTTGTCGACGGCCAGCATGGGTTTTGGGGCGAGCAGGGACTCCAGGGGTTACATGTTTGTGAAAGTGGCCCCAGACCTTCCGTTATATCCTGGTTTGGTTTGCAGTTTTGTTCTTTGTTTTGCAGGAGTAGCTTGTATATATTTGATTTCTTCCCCAGATAGTTTGAAAGAGGCGAAGTCCGTTCCTCTCGGGCCCCCACTGACCGCCTGGACAGCACCAGCCCCTCTCCTAGGTTGACAATTTTATTTTAATGCCCCCAGTGGGAGGGAACCCACATACCGGGGAGCAACCCTTCCCCCGGCAGGACTGCCAACCAACCACCTTGTCCTGACCGAGGAAAGAGCCTCGCCCACCTGCCAGGGCCCACGCGGCCCCCATAAACTTGCTTCCCCCAGACAAGTCTGAAGACGTGTCCGCACAGGTGTGGGGCTCCACGCCGGCGCGGAGGAAAGCTGGGCTGCCTTCTTCGGCTCCTGCATCTCTGCCTCCGTGTCTGCTCCCCCTCATCTCAGATCCACAGGTCACGTGAGCCCTGCCCTGACCCCTGGCGCCCTCCGAGCCTGTGCGTTCACTGCTGGCTCCGCACTGCAGCCCCGGCAGGAGAGCGGGTGGGCGTCCTGGCAGGGGCTCGGGCCTCATCTCCTCCAAGCCTTGTCGTCTCCGCAACTCGCTCTGCACTACCCGGGAGGTCTTTTCCTCCACAAGTGTATACACTTCAGTCAGAAGCTCTCCAACTTTGCCTTTAACATCGTTCTAAAACATCACCTGCAGCCCCAGTTGCAGGCGCCGGTCCGACCTCAGTGCTGCACGTGAGAGGGGAACGTTGGGAGCGGGGCCCACCCCCAACAGCCTGAGGCCCTCACTTCCAACCTCGGGGCCCTCCACTCCTGTCTCTCCTTCCCTGAAAGGCTCAGTGGGAAATTTTATTTTCGTGGCTCTTTTATATGAAGTTCAAAAACCTCTCTCTGTGTTTCTAATACATCTTCTTTATAGACTTACTCTTCCACCGACTCGTCCTTGATCCTCCACCGTCTGACCTGCACAGGCGGTCCCATCCCAGCAGCCCTGACAGCTGTCGGGGCCCCTCTGCAGATTCATTTCCTGACGACTCTGTAACCGGCAAGCTTCTCCTGTGCTCCGTGCTGCGAACATCCTTCCTCTCATTTTCTCCCCAGACTATTTCCCAGTTAGTTCCCTGCTACTTAATCACATCTGCCCTTCATTCAACCAACACCTATCATTACACTTGACTTAAAAAACGGTGGGTGTTATGGTCCCACTTGGGTGGGATTATTAACCGTCCAGCTGTAACTGGCCTCATAAAGGTAGTGTTTGAAAGAGTCACTCTTTTCACTGCAAGTGTAGACACTGCCTTCCCATCAGGCCTGCTCCCCCCTCCACCCTTCATTCTTACCTATAAGCAAGTCTCCTCTTTCCCACGTTCCTCTGGCTCACGGTGCTCCAGAGGCCACCACGTGATGTGTCGGGTTGTGTTTCTCAGGCCAGCTGAGTGAGGGCCAAGACAAGAATAAGCAAAAGTCCAGGCAAGTGCCATCCTTAGTGGGAAAGGGGAGGAGGAGGTGGGGCTGTGAGTTGTCTGAGGAGCTCCTGTGCCCGAGGAGTGGACGGAAATGGCCCAGTGCGCCGACGGGAGAGGACGCGGGAAGCTGCACGTAGCACAGGATGTCCTCGGCGCTAGGAATACACAGAGGAAACATTTATTTTTTTTTTCAGTTTAATTGTAAAATATAACATGCATCTGGAAAAGCACATGAAACACGAGCTTGACGAATTAGTATAAAAAAAGCACCCCAGTAACCCCGATGTAAGGCAAGAGCTGGGACTCGGCTGGCACGAAAGGAGCTCTCCTCCCCAGGCACGGCTCCCTCCTTCCCTCGAGGGCGAGCAGCCCTCCTCTTTAGGGCAATAACTTCCTGGATTTCTTATACTCTTACCAGGTGAACGTTCAATCACAGAGCCTGGTTTGTGCGTGCCTTTCCGTTGGCTGCATATCAAGAGCTGGTGGCGTGGCCGGGTGGCAGGATGTGCTCACGGCACTGAACCTCAGTGCACAAGGCCAAACCATTCTCCGAAGCCTTTCTGTGCCAACACACGCTCCCACAACCAGTGAACGGAATTTCCCGTCCCTCCACACCCTTGCCGACGACCCCTGACGATGTCAGTCATTCTTACATTTTAGCCATCTGGCGAGCGTAGTGGCATTGCCCTGGAGTTTCAATGTGCGTCTCCCCCATAAATAAGAAGTCGAGCACTTGTGTATATAATCACCAACCACCGGGATATCTTTTGTGAAGTGCCTGTTTGTCCTCTGCCTCTGTTTTCTGTCTGATTGTCTGTCTTTTCTTTAATGCTTTGTAGTAGTTTTTTTATATACTCTGCAGAGAAGCCCTTTGCCGGTTGTGAAGCATTGCAAGTATCTCCTCCTGTGTCGTGCCTTAATTTTTCACCGTCTTCATGGAAGCTCTCTCAGAGGTTTTCCACGTTATTTTAATGTGGCTAAATGTGTCACATGTTTTCCTTTAGGGTTACTGCTTTTGTTCCTTAAGGAATCTTTTGGGTTTTTTTTTACCCCAAAGGCATGAAGAGAGGCTTATTGTTTTCCTTTTACAGGCAGGCTTATGATCCATCTGGCAGGGGTTTTCCATGCGTGTGTCTGGTGTGAGTCAAGGGTAACGTTTTTCCTTTTTCACCATGAATATCCAGTCGTCCCAGAGCCGACTACTAAGAAACCCACTTCTCCACTGTCCTGAGCCACTGCTGTCCCACAGCAGCTCCCCACACGCGCACAGGCCTCCCCCTGCACTCCTTATGCCGTGAGACTTGCCTGTTTGTCCTTGCATCTTCACCGCATAGTCTAATTACAGTGGCTCTATAATTAGCCTCATAATGCAGGAGAGCAAGTTCTCCCACCTTCTCCTCCAGGAGTGTCCTGGCTATTCTTGGATCTTTGAATTTCCATATGAATTTTAGAATTAACTCATCAAGTCTCACTGAAAGAACCTCCTGGGATTTTCATGGATTTCGGTTAAATCTGCAGATTAATTTGGGGAAAACTGACATTTTTACAATGACCTTCCAAAGCTTAAATAGCATTTCCACTTACTTGGGGCCTTTTTAACTTACAAAAATACTGTATTTATTGATGGAGGTATTGCACATAATTTCTTAGACTTATAACTAAGCATATTTTATGCTATTCTATATGGTGTTTTTATTTAATTTTATTTGTTCCTGTTGGTTGCAATATACAGAAGTAAAATTCTTTTTTTGTATATTGATCTCATATATAGCAAATTTGATAAATTTTCTTAATTCCTTTCAGACTGCCTACATATAATCATAATCTCTGCAAATAGAGATAATTTTCCTTCTTCCTCTCTAACCCTTGCATTTTACTTTTTCTTATCTTATCCCCCTGGCTAGCACCTCGAGCACAATGTGGAAAGGCAATGACAATAGCAGCTGTGCTGGTCTGATGGTCAATCTCATGGGACATTTTCAGTGCCTGACCTTTAAGTGTACTGTTTGCTGCAGGCTTCTGCAGGTGTTCTTTGTCAGATTAAGGACGTTTCCTCCAGTTCCTTATTTGTTAGAAGTCTTATCATAAATCAATGTTGAATTTTTCCAATATTTTTCTGCCTCTATAGCGATAATCTAATCATTGACTGATCAGATTACAGGAACATCTAATCTCTCTGGGCCTCAATGTCCTGGTCTGTAAATTAGGGAAAAGGATAAAATGCAACCATAAATGTGTTAGTTCCCCACCAAGGGAAAGATGATCAGCCTCAGAATCTTGGAAATGGATCCCATAGTCTAGTCTCCTCAATTTTAAATTTGAGAAGCTGGGCTCAAAAGTTTGAGTGCTTTGCTAAAAATCACACATGTTCCTTCCAGAACACAGACTGTAACCAAAGTATCCTGACCCTAAACATGCTGCTATTTCTTTTGTGTCTTATAACACACTGGATCCTCGAAGATAATACCAGAAATGAGTTCTTGGTAATTGTGATGACACCATGATCCGCCAGCAGAGAGGGGGCGTGAGAACTGGGGTAGTGGTCAGGGGGTTTGCATCTGGTCCTGGATCTGCCTCTGGAGCTGCTTGCCCTGGGGGGTGTTGCCGGACCTCAGCTTCTTCATCTGGGGAGAAGATTATAGAGAAGTTGAAGTAGTTGAGCTCTCAGGTCCATCTGGTCTCTAAACATCTACAGTTAATTGTATTTGGCTACTGTAGTTTTGACTAACTCAAACGTAAGTCACCACGTGTAGCTGGGGCTACCCCACTGGACAGCACGACTATGTAGTGCCAGTGAGAGAGGGGAAGCCTCCTTGCTGTTGGTAGCTGGGACACATCTAAGGTACTCGGTATTCATTCCAGGACTCAGACCTCAGGAAATCTATCCATGAACCTGAACATGTCCGGAGGAGACTGAACAGGACTGTGAAGGGCCTGGAAACTAGGCACTGAGAAAAATGAGAAAAAGAAGGCTTTTAAAGAAGAAGAATGACTTAAAATGGGACTGCCTTCTGAGTGATTAGACTTATCTGTATAAAGCAGGAAAAGAGCCACTAGCTGGAAGTTATTGAAAGGACAATTTCAATTAGTATAAAACCCAGCTTTCCGGCAAGCAGAGAGCAGAATGCCTGCCTCCTAGGTTGGTAATGACACACTGCATTGGTCATGCCGGGCTGCCGCAGCAAAACGCCGCAGTGCGGGTGGGTGGCTTCAACAGCACACGCTTGTCTCTCACAGCTCTGGGCGGCAGAAGTTCAAGACCAGGGTGAAGACAGGTTTGGTTTCTTCTTGACTGGCAGAGGGCTTCCCTCTCTGTCCTCACACAGCCCTTCCTCTGTGTGCTCACACATCCCTCGTGTCTGTCTGTGTCCAAATTTCCTCTTCTTATAAGGACACCATCACATTGATTAGGGACCATCCATAAGACCTCATTTAACCTTCATCACCTCTTTAAAGGCCCCATCTCCAAACACAGTCACATTCTTATGTAACAGGGTATGAACCTGAGGGGGCATGTTTCAGGCCATAACACTCATCAACAGAGGCACACAAAACAAAGGCTTGGAGCAGTGGCCACTTACCAGGGGTGTCAGAGGGTGGCTTTTTCTGTTGGATACAGTGAAAGACGAGTCCAGAGACCTTCACATTATGGTCGGCAGGAAGACAAAATAAATTTTAACTGGGAAAATGATGAGAGCGTTACAGAGTAGCTATAATTTCAACCTGACATTAAAGGATCTTAGATTTCAGCAGACACAGTGATGGGGGAGGCAGGGGATCAGCGATTCAGGTCAGAAGGACTTCTAAATGGCACAGGAGTGAGGGGAGTTTGGGAATTCTCCTGGAGTTAGAGAGATGCTTCCGCACTCCTGGAACAGATGGTGGTGTTCGGGCAACAGTGCGATGTGGTAGGACGTCCATTTGGCGACTAACTCGAACGCCCTGCACACCTTAAGGCTCTCCAGGCAGGAACCCTGCTGCTTGTCCCTCGCTTTTGTTGGGCCAAAGCTGGCAGAGACCTCAGACAGAGGGGCTCTTCAGATGCCTCACTGCCTGAGCGGCCCCACAGATCAGCTGGGTGCAAAGACCTTGGAAGGGAAAACTGTGCGAAGTGCTTTGCTAAGGGTGCTCTGTCCTTTCACCGAGTGTTTACAAGTCCCTGCGGCCGTAAACCAAGACTCTGAAGTGCTTTCCTTCCCTTCCCACAGGTGTCAGCCTCCTTACAGGTCTCGGCCAGAGGTCTGACCACTACATATGTGCCAAGAAAGGGGGGACCTGCAACTTCTCCCCCTGCCCACTCTTCAACAGGATCGAAGGCACCTGTTACAGCGGGAAGGCCAAGTGCTGCATCCGTTGACTCTGAGCTGGGAGCCATGGCAGAGGACCCAGGGGCCAAGTGAAGTATTTGTACCCGTTGTTTTAATAAAAGAATTTTTTCGAAGCATACCCACTTCAAACCAAAATGATGCTCGTGTCTCCTTTTGGAAGCGTTTAAGAGAGTGTGATGGTCGGAAGGGCAGACGGGCCAGGCCCAAAGCCAGAGTAGGACAGGACTGGGGGTGATGACTGGGGCTCTCCACCTCGTCTTACTGCCGGAGCTCCAGAGCCACGTCTGCATGAGACCAAGGACGTGTGATGAGGGGGGGCTGCAGCTAAAGGCCTTCCCTGGTCCGAGCAGAAGCTCATCTCAGCAGCCTGCTCACTAAGACAGTTCATCTGCTGAGCCCGGAACTGCTGCCCTTGCTCCTTCCGGGGCCTGGGGCACAGGGGTGGTTAACCCCAGCATCTGAGAACTAGTCCCTGTAAGTTGCACTCTGTAGGCCTCATAGCTGGGTTCCCAGGTGACCATTTTTGACTCCACAACAATCACATGATCTATTTACAGGTCACTTAGAAAAGCATCCTGTGCCACCCCTGCTCCCGCGCGCCATCGCGTCCGCGCCATCGCATCTGCACCACTACCCCCGAGACGCCCACTGACAGGGGAAGGGGCCGCCCTCCCTGCTTTCCCCATTGACAAGCAAACAGATGAGGTGCTGGCTTGGGGTCACTGCCAAGGTCACTTCTACAGGAGCTAAAAGAAGAGGAGATTCCACGATGGGACAGGCTACAGGCAGACCACAGAGGTTCCATCCGGAGCTCACCCAACTGCATATGGAACCAGAGACCCATCCACCGCGGGGCTGGGAAGTTACCCCCTCACTGTCAGCCTCCCTCCCGGGTTCGCCCATCACTGCCTGCTGCCTGTGTGAGCTGGTCCTGGGGGCCTGCCTCATCACCCCCTGGTCCTGGGGCAGCTGAGCAGAGCAAGACAGGACGGCTGTGGGAGCAGCAGGAGCTACCAGCAGAGTCCCTTTGAGAAGGTGTGTTTTTGCCACTTGTCAGAAAGAGAGCAGTCAAGTCAGACATGCAAACCCTGAAAGCAAAGCAGGTGCCTCCCCCCGAAGCCTGGAGAGAGGAGCCCCTGTGGGTGGCGGCAGAGGCGGGCTGCCCAGACCCAGGCGTCACCACAAAACAGGTGCAGAGTAGAGTATGGGCCCTGGGGCTCGGGAACTGGCCCAGCGACTCTGCCCTGTGAAAGCCAGGGCATGGTGTGGTTAGAGGCTTCCTGCTACACGGGGCGTCTGCGGTCCACCCCGAGGCGTCTGTGATCCGCTCTGGACAGCAGTCCTCCCCAGGTGGCCGCCACACCACCACGTTCACCCAGACTTCCAGGTCTCTTTGTCCTCTGCACCCACATCCATTTCTTTCACCATCCCCTCACACTTTGTGGCCGGTGAGTCCATCTCCCTTAGGTCTTCTCCCTCCAGTCACTGGGGGATGCCTCGCCACAGCATCTGGGACCCACCACCAGAGTCGGTCCCACTGAAATCCACACTGATTTCCAAGTCATGCCGACCTGGGCTTTTGGACACACGGCTTAACCTCACTGATCCTTGGCTTTCTGGAGAACATGAAAAGGACCAGAATGAGTTCAGGCTCAGGGCTGACGATGAGCTCGCTCAGGTGCAGCACTGGCTTGGCCCAGTCCCCCGCCAAACAGCGGCTGCGAGAACTTGGGGCTGGCAGCTCCCTCCCTGTGCTCTGCCTGGTGCTTGGAGGTGTGGCTGTGGGGAGGGAGGCGTGTCATCGTCTTGCCCCGTGATGAGGAGCCTGGCTGGCCCCCTGCACACAGCTCCTCTGTCACCTCCTGCCCCCCATCACTCACAAGCTGCTTCCTCTGCTTCTGTGGGTTGAAGAGCTTCCCTCCGAGACACGGAGTCTGACTCACGGCTGAGTCAGAGCATGTGCGCAAGAAGAGAGAAGTCACGTGAGGCTGGCGGACCTCAGAGCCGCAAAGAACCACCGCCGTTCAAGCTGAGAAAGCCTACAGAAACCACTCACAGTGCAGGACAGGAGGAGACCCTGGGCTAAGCCCCCTCCTGCCAGCTCCCAGCCGTGCTAGGAAAATCCACTCAGTAGCTGTTACCCCCAGTCTGACTGACATGTTTCAGCTCACTGGTCACACACCTGAAATGCTTCTTCTTCCAAAAGCTGCTAACCTCAAGCAGTCCGATTCTGTGCCGTTTCCGTAACTCTCAGTAAAGAACTGCCTTCTGTCTATTTTGAAGCTTCAGTCTCATGTCCTATTTGATGCTGTCCTGCCCCCATGAGGCTAGACCTCAGCTGTGGGGGTGCGAGGGATGGAAGGGGGTGACCACATCGGCCCCTCCTCCCTCTCCTTAGTCCTTTGGACGGGGCAGGGGTGGGGCAAAATGCTTGCTCTCCCAGAAGAGCCACCTTTATTAAATCAGCAGGGTTTCTGCTCCCCTGGCCTCACTGATGCCTCCCCACCACTGGCTGCCTCCTCTGCGTTACAGGCATCTAACGCCTGCGTCTCCCGGGCTGCATCTGCTGGTTCTCCAGAGGGCCCTACAGAGCTCCCCCGACTCCACTCACGGCCATGGGACAACTGGTCCGGGCTCAGTCTCTCTCCCTACCAGCCCCCAGCCTCCAGCTTCTGATATCTTTTCACCCAGTAGGTGGCCCGCTAGCAAAAGGCAACCAGATGGCCAAAGTCCAGAAATTTCAGATCTCTGAATGCAAAGCAGTCGGTACACAGAGCGCGCACCCCATCCCAGCACCCAGCTCCGTCTGTCCTGGTTACTTCCCTTACTTTTCAAGGCGCCAGCAGAATCTGCACCCCATCCAGTCACAATTCAGTGAAGGCAGCACATGGAAACATCACCTCTAAACTTGTAGGGAGGACACACTAGGAGCTCCCCACTAGGAGAGGGAGGGGTGGGTGGTGCAGAACGCTACATGCGGCCCTGAGGACATCAGACAGCAGGCGCCAGACACACAAAACAGCATGAGGAGACTCTGAAGGGAAGCGGGAACCGTGTATGAAGTGACATGACATTAAACACCAGGTGTAAGTAATTAAAATGGTGCCACAGGTGAGGAAACGATCATCAAATCATTTTGAGGGGGAAAAAAGGAGGAAAAGGAAAGAAGGAAGGAAGGGAAGAAAGAGAAAAGGCATGAGTTTTAGAATCTAGGCTGGTCATTTCTACAATTATTCTTTTCTTTCTTTCTTTTAAAAAAACATCATCACTAAGCATTGCCACAACAAAGGAAACAGTCACAGAGGACGTTACAAGGCCCTTAATCTACAGGGGCAGGAACATGCCTACAGCCCTGTCAGTGGGGAACCGTCCTGCGTGAGGACTCCCCCAGCTCCCGAGCCCCAGACCTCACCCCCCAGCTCCGGGTCCGGGTCCGGGGGAGCTCACATGTCACTGAGCGGAAGGCTCGCCGGCACGTGGCAGCCCTAACCTCTCCTGCTGTCACCTGAATGACACCTTTTAATTTGGCTCTTAAAATGTTTGAGTTTGAGCCTGTTCCACAGAACCGAATTACCCCCGTGCGCTTCGATGTGAGTCCCTCAAAGTCCTTTTCTCTGTACTGGCCAGGGAGCAGCCCGAGAAAAGCAGCCGCAGCAGAGCAACCATGAGGAAAGTTTCTGAACATCCATCTTCCGAGGCTCTGCGCCCCCACCGCCGCGCCGGAAGCCCTCTATGTGAGTTGTCCACAGTAACCACCTCCTTGCGATTCTTTTTTACGGCACGTTTTTAAAGAAGGAGCCGTAGCTCTCAAATTCCGCCTGTTAACTCACTGCAGTTGTGAGTGAGCACCTGCATCCCCTGGTTAACACGCAGGTCCAGGCTCCTTGCAGAGGCTGAAAGAAGAGACCGGTTCAGCCTGGTCCCGAGGGAAAGCGGTTCGGACTTCACCTTCTCTGGCGCCACCTAGAGGCAAATGAGGGTAACGTGGGCACCACCTGCCAGTAGCATCTCTGGCGCCAGGACCTTCTGAGCCGCTCAAAGCCAAGCTCTGAATGACCATTCCATCATCCAGTTTTCCAAAACTAGCTCACTGCTCCTCCAGATCAAGCCAGTGGGGAAGACATACTTCAGACCACTGAGGAGCTTGATGGATTCCCAGCAGTCAAGCCTGAAAAGCTTTGACTTGCTTTGACTGTGGTCCTGCAGCCTGGGGGTCTATCCTGCTCCAGGCTCCTCAGCAGGTGTGGCCATGCCGCTGGCTTGTTACTGAACAGAGACAGTTCAGAAGCCTCATCCCATGGTGTCCCCACAAGGAAGGTCTAGCTGGAACAAGGGCTGGGGGATGGGGCTGCTTTGGGAGCAGTGGCCCTGCCTGGCGGTCTCTCTGGGCCAAGTTCGGAGATTAGATGAACAATGGGAAGTTTAGTGGCACTGAATGGGGCAGGTCAGAGCACATCTCCCATTGGCCCTCGGCAGCTGACTGCAGGGGTAAGTGAACTGAGACGCCCTAGGGAGCAACAAGGGCCCTGAGGGTCAGAGCCTGACGAAACGCCCACGATTTTACGAGAGCTGCGTCCCAGCACTGGTGTGGGTGGAAGCCCTGTCCTGCCCCGTGTGGAGGTGAGTCATTTTCCTTGGAGGCAACTCGGTGCCGCCCAAAATTCCTGGGCCTTGGGAGGAACACAACCAGAGGCTCATGTGACAAGAGACTAGTATTTAACATTTATAAATTAAACTGCTGAATAAACTGTCCTGTCCTCCCCCATCCCGGAACATACACACTTCTACAACAACCTGGGGGGCCAGGTGAAGGCAGATCCTGGGCTCCTGAAAGCCCCTCAGCAGAACGAGCCCCACCCCTTGCCCCAGGCATCTCCTGTGCCCCCGCGTGGGACAGCGGGCCCTCCTCTTGGGCATCAGTAATTCTGGCATCACTGAAACCCAGAGAATGATCTTTAGGCAGGAGGGACATAGGCCTGGTCAGACAGGAGACCCCCTGAAGCCGGGACCCTGGCACCTGGCAGGACTCCCTTTGCCTGGGTCTTGCTGGTGCCGAGACGGACAAGCCCAAAGGAGAGAGTTTCCAGTTGGCCCTAAAGGTTGAGCACGGAAAGCTCCCCAGGTTGAGGGGTAGTCAAGGAAGTGGACTAACCCTAACCCAGCTGGGTCAGGACAGACTCCTGTGAGTGGTGCAGACAGCCACCACGGCCCTGCATCTAGCAAACAGAAATCTAAGCTCAGGGTGTGTGCATGTGCGAGCAGGGGTGTGTGTGTGTGTGTGTGTGTGTGTGTGTGTGTGCATGTGCGAGCAGGAGGGTGTGTGTGTGTGTGATTTCCCCTCCTAATACCCGGCCCCTGGGCCCCTGGCTTCCCCTGCTGAGTTGTGTGTCACCAGCTGTGCAGAACCTGAGCCCTGTGGCCCAGGGGACACCTGACTTCTGCAGTGAGCCTGCCAGTTGGTTCTGTGAGAGGCCTTGATCGAAGACACCTGCAGACTCTAAAAATGAGAAGATGACAGAGACTTCTGTCCATTTTCTGGACCCCGCTGTCTGTGGGCTCTAAAGCAAGTTGAAAAACCTGTTGAACTGGACTCAAGGGCCTCTGGCAGCAGAATTCAGTTTTCCTGAGTTTTTTTTTTTTTCATAAAGAAGCACTTTATGAAGGGTTTTCACCACTCCCCTTTTCTGCTTTACTCTCCAAACCACGCTGTGATATGAGCCTCATGTAGCCGCTTCGGCCAGATGTGGGAGCAGAGGGCTCGGAGCGCCGAGCTTTCGGGCAGGCCTGGGGGCCACCGCAGCCACCCACAGCTGTGTCCTGCTCTACGCCATGCGTCAGGGACACATCTAGCGCCTGGTCATAGAAATGCCGTGCTGCTGTAGAGGGAAAAATCTACAAATCTACATGCTCACCACAAGATCTTAGAGGAGATCCCAAAGGAGCAGGAGGCCTGAATGCAGACGAGCCCAGGCCCCTCCCTCCTGCACTGACGCTGGACCTCATACAGGTGGGACATTCCTCCCCAAATCTCGAAGCACCTGCTACCCCAGGGCCTTATTCCCAGCATCACAAGGTGGCGAAGAACCTAAAACACAGCCCTCGCCGTCAGTGACCTTGCTCTGCCCTTGACGATACAATCCTCCTCTAGGTGCCTGGACGGAGGTCATTTCTCGCTTCGCTTCACTTTAAAACTCAAGCTGTAATAATCACCCACCCAAAAAACAGACCTTTCATTTACACATGGTAAAGGGGAAAAAAACAGAGTTCCTGACATTCTTGGGGACTTTTTAATGATGAGGGTAATGGAAACCTCACCTACCTCCAGCTCCTTGGAAGTAACAGGTCAGCGAGAAGTCTGGAATTCTGATGGCTGTGGGAAAAGCCGACTGCCTGCTTGAATAACACGATAAACATCATTCACGGTCTCCTGTGCCAGACACTGCCCACAGCAGCTGCGGCAAATATGTTCTCCTGGGAAGGACAGTCCAGTGAGAACCAGATAATTCAAACCAGAGGCTAGTCTCCCAGTTTGAGCCTCAAATAAGTGGACCCTCTGTGTCCTGATCCTTTCCCTGGGGTCCCACAACAGGAGGCCACCGTGTCCCTGGCAGGGGTGCATATTCTCTGCAGCTCCCACGCTCCCCACCTGGGGCAGGAAGGCAGGCCAGTGGGAAGGCTGCCAGTCTGGTGGGCGATGGTCTGCTGCCACCGTGTGGGGCCAATGCACCCCTGGGACCGCCAAGTGTGAACCTTGCTTCCTGACTGCTTTGCCAGGAAAATGGCAATTTCTGAAAGTCTCTGTAGCAGCTGGATAGTGGCACCTGGGGCGTCAGGTCCTAATCTCTGGGACTGGTGAATGGGAACTTATTTGGAAAAAGCTTCTTTGCAGATGGGAGTAAATGAAGGATTTTGAGCTGCAGAGATTATCCTGGATTATCTGGCTGTGCCCTCAACGACCATACACTCAGCACAAGAGAGTGGCAGGAGGTGAGACCCACACAGGAGGAGGGGTGACGGGGCCGCGGGGGCCAGAGCCTGGGGCGCTGCAGCCGCCAGACGCTGGACCAGGCGAAGAACAGATTCCTCCCCAGAGCTTTCGGAGGGAGTGTGGCCCTGCCAACAACTTGACTTCAGCCCAATGCGGATTCCAGATTTCTGGGCTCCTGAACCGAGGGAATAAATTCCACCAAGTGGAACCACCTTGGTGGTTTTCAACCACCAAGTTCAAGGTGACATTACAGCAGCGTCGGGAAACTAAGACAAGAAGAAGTGAGCTCACATCCTGCTTCAGAGGAGTCCTGTCCTGTCACTGCTTGTTTCCAGAGCAAAGAGGGGCACAGAAAGTGTGCATCCCCTCTTCCAAGGACCGCTGGTCCATGGCAGACCGTCTTATGCTTCAGACTTGAGTGGCAGAGGCGCCCCACATAGTCGTGCAAGAAAATCTGCAGCTGGGACTCCTCCCCCAAGCATCCCCAGGGTCCCCACGATTCCTAAAGGGAATCTGGAGCACGCACCCCACTTCCAATGTTGAGGTATCGCTGTACCTACTAGCACAAAAGCATGGCTCTGCTCCCAGGGCCCTCAGCCACCCCCCATCACGGCCAGGCTCCCCCAGGACACGGGGACACAAGGGGGCAAGTCCTCTGGCTTGGAGGCCCAACTCCTGCCCCAGGCCAACCAATACACTTGCAAATAACCGGAAACTCAGCTCAAATTAGATTGAAAAAAACAAGGGCTGCTGTTTGGGCAGTCCAGAGAGGAAGCCTAGGCGTAGGGCCTCTGGACCCAGTGTGGACACAGCGCCACCAGGAACCCAGGGCATCTTCCCCGGGGTCTGTTACTCCCAGACTCTCAGTGCCGAGGTGGCTGCTAAAATCCTGGGCGACTTTGGGTTTTGGTTTTGTTTGGGGTTTGGGGTCTTCTGTACCCTTGCAGGGAAAACATGCTTTTCTTTCTCCACCGATCAGACAAACAGTGGGCTTCACTGGAAGTCCCAGCCACAGCCCTGCCCGATAGTCACACTGACCCAGGAGATGCCCCATCTCGCTTGCTGGGCCTCAGGTAGGGGTCTGTTCTGGAATGCTCTCGGCAGTCAGGTGTGTGGGGAGCCGGAGTGAGGCAGTTCCCACCTAAGCCCTGTGGCCGGCGGGCGGGTGTGCGGCGGCTCCGTTGGCGAGGTTCCCACATACAGATACCAGTCATTCTGTCACAGCTGGGATCATCACAGCGGCATCTCTGCCCCACGTGCCTCGCGTGCGAGCGCCTGGGAGCCCTATACACAGAGGCCGCTCCAGCCTGGGCAGCCCCCTGCCGCAGGCCCACTCCTCTTTCTTCTCTGCCGCCCGCGCCCTGCCATGAGGAGCCTCTGCTTTCTGCTCCTGGCCACCTTCATCCTCTTCGCTCAGTTTGCCTCAGGTCAGCACGACTGGCCCTTTCGGCTGCCTTCTATCAGCCAAAGCAGGTCAGTAGGCCAGCCTAGACTCCAGAGCTGGGGAAACAGCCTCCGTCTGCAGAAGCTGCAAAGGGCCCCGTTCAGGGAGGGGTACGGTGGTGCCCAGGCTTGCAGACCACACAGGCCCCTAATCAGAACTGAAGAGGTCTCAGCCTAATTTTCCATCTGCCTCTTCCCCAGCCCTTCCCTGCCCCGTATGTACAACATGCGTGTTGTGGGGAGAGCCCTCGGACCCCCAGGGCAGAGGGAGATACGATGCCAGTGTCCTGAAAGAACGCCCGCTTCCTCCTTTTCTCACTCTGTGTCTGGAGTCTGTCCAGCCCTAGGCGGAGGGAGGGGAAGAAGACAGAAAAAGATGCTGCCGCCCAGCTTTCAGAGGTCTAAGGGCTTCCGTTTCTGCCCACGACGCTGCGAAGCACCCCCACGGAAACATGTCCCGCTGGAGAAGGACCTGGACAGAAGTCGGTCTCACCCGGGTCCTGCTCCTGGCTCTGCCACCTACCAGCCAAGAAACTGACCTTAAGCCAGACCCTCCTCCTCCCTGCATCTCAGTGAGCAGACACCGCACAGGCTTACGCGCAGGGTCTGTTAAGACAGTATTTCCAAAGCATGTGGAAATTACCCAAGACTTTCAAGTATAAGAGACTATTCTAATGGTGTTAAAATACATTTATTTTTACACCAAGTCATTTTCCAACATCCACATGACAGGTTTTGAAGACAAAGGTTTTCCACCTCCTCCCTCTGACCAGTCAGAATCAGAGTTTTGAGCTCCGGGTTCGGAACAGCTGGTGTGCTGGGGCAGAGGTACTCGCACCAGCACGAACCAGGCTGAGCTGCGGGACCTCCCTCCACCCATGCTCGCCTCTGTCTGCCCCCCATACACACTGGGAACTTGTGAGCGGCTGCGTGTGCCCACCAGAAAACATACCTGCAGGTGCCAGCAGGGCCCCAGTATTGGTGGGTTTGAGGGAGGATTCATTCACACGGCTCAGAGGTAGGGACAGAAGTCTCTGCGGATGGCACATGGCTTCCTCCCAAGCACTATAACCAAGTTGCTAAAGAAGCAGGATCTTAGGGCTCCTGGTGAACTGTTAGCAATCCTCTGATGAACCTTCTGGCTGGAGGCGCAAATCTGGTTATTTCCAACCACCACCATCACCTGGCAGGCTGCCTAAAGGAGCTGCCTCAATCAGCACGTTTCATTCTGTTCATGTGGGACTCAGATGAAGCCTGCGCGCCCACCGATGAGAAATACATTTATAAGCAGTCTTGCCGGTCTTACCTGCCCTATTTGGACTTAGGACAGAAAGCAGTCCCTGGACCCCACGTTGTAAGTGCTTATCAAATATGTTTACTCAGACATACATCATAAAAATGACCCCTTAAAGCCATTCCACTGGGGCCATGGGGCAAGCATGCAGGTGTGTGCCACAGTTCCGTTGTGCTCTCGAGGTGCTCCCCCCAGGGCACTGGCCATCTGTCAGGTCGGGGCTAGCGTCAGGCTGAGAGAAGCACAGATACAGGAAGGAAAACTGACGTTGTGGAGACATCCGGGCACACAACCTCGCTTCCAAAGCTTTATCTGCATTTTATTTCACTAAAATATTGGCTCATGATGGAATGAGCATTAAAACAAGAAGGTCCTTCATCACAGATAAAGGGGCGGCAGGGAGGGCATGGACTCCAGAGACAGGGTGTGGACCTGGACCGCTCTGGGTCCACAACTCACCTGTCCATTCCACCCACACCCAGCTGCCCCGGGGCCTCACCCCCAGGCAGACTGGGCCATTCGGAGCCTGGGAGGAAGCACCTCACTCCTACCTACGTCCTGTCCAGTCTGTATTTTCCCAGGAGTTTCCATCTGGGCCTTTCTGTTCACATTTAGGCCTCCAGGCCTCCCTCCTTGGATGCTCCCTAACTAAGAATCGGGCTGCCCCACAGGGTCGTAAGTGTCCCGGCACCCAGGAGCCGTGCGCCCTGTCCTTTCTCCAGAAGCGGCACTCAGCTCCCTGAGCCCTGATGTGCACTTCTGAAACATGCCTGTCACTCCTGCGGACACGCTGACCATCCTCTCCTCCACCTACAGGTGAAGTGCACGGACTAAGGAGCCTTTGGGCACAAAGCGAGCAGCCTCAGGTGCCCCATGAAGCGCTGGCACAGGGCCCGAGCCCCCAGCCCCTGGGCTCCACACGCGGGAAAGAGAACCTGGAGGCACGGAAGCTGCAGGGCCTGCGGACCCCGCGGGCCTCGAGCACGGCCGCGAGGGAGGAGGGTCAAAGGCCAAGGTGAGCAGTGTGGAGGGTGCTGCCCAATGTTTGGGCTGAAATCTCTGGAAACCATAAAGCACAGGTCTGATCGGATTAGGGACCCACCCTAAAGGAGTCACCTTAACCTAACCACAGTCCTAACTGCCCTACGCTCATGTACAATCACATTCTGATAAATTAAATGTTAGAGTTTCAACATATGAATTTGGGGGAGGGGAACACAATTCAGTTTATCAAAGTTGCTTCATTCTTTTTTTCATTTTTATGTTGTAAAAACTTATTTCATTTTTTACTGAATAAAACAATAATATCCATGAATTAAAGGGTACAAAAAAGAAGATTGTTTGAGGCGAGGAGAAATGGTAACTAATGGACTCTGTCCTCAAATTGGATTTAAAATAATGAGAGGTCGGCTGTTGGAAATAAAGGGAGTTCAAAATTTTAGCATTTTTATTTTAATTCAACCTTAAGTTTGGGTCATACTACATTGTATTTAAATGCTAAGAGGAGGTGGTTCAGAGACAGAGAGTTCAAAATAAAGTGTATATTGTTTTATAACTCACACAACTCAATATCAAAAACCAAACAATCCAATTAAAAAGTGGGCAGAGGATCTGAATAGACATTTTGGTTGAGAAGAAATACCATGGCCAGAGGCCCATGAAAATATGCTCAGCATTACTCATCACCAGAGAAATGTAAATCAAATCCACAATGAGATACCACCTCGCACCTGTCTGAATGCCCTCATGAAAAATCCTACAAATAAAATAGGTTGTCTAGGATACGGAGAAAAGGGAATCCTGGTACACTTGTTGGTGGGAGTATAAATTAGTGCACTGCTATGGAAAAGGGCACAGAGAGTCCTAAAAGGCTAAACATAGAACTACTAAATATCATCTAACAATTCCACTCCTGGGTATATATCTCAAGAAAATGAAAACACAGTTTTGAAAAGAAACATGCACCCAATGTTCACATCTGCATTATTTACACTAGCCAAGACATGGGAGCAATCTATGTGTCTATTAACAGATGAATGGATAAAGAACAAGTGGTGTGTATACAATGGAATATTACTCTGTCATAAAAAATAAAATAAAATTTTGCCATTTGCAACAACATGGATGGACTTGGAGGGTCTTATGATTATAGAAATAAAGTCTGACCAAAAAAAAAAAAAAAGACGAATATTGTATGCATTCACTTATTGTGAAATGTAAAAAAAGTGAAACAAAGAAATGAAATAAGAAAACACAAACCGATTTACAAATATAGGATACAAACTGGAGTTTACCAAAGCAAAGAGGGAAGGGGGAGGGGCAAATTAGAAATAAGAGATTGAGAGCTACTAATTACTATGTATAAAATTTTAAAACTTTTACCTCCATTAACAAAAAAGGGAAAAATTATATAATTTAAAACTTAGCTACAGGGGTAAATTTTACCACACAGGGAATATAGGCAATATTTTATAATGACTTTAAGTAGAGTATACTGTTTAAAATGATTAAATCACCATGCTGTACACCTGAAACTAATATAACACTGTAAATACTTAAAAAGTAAAAATAAAGTGTATTGGTTTTTAATTATAATGTACATTCTGACATGACAGGAGAGAGCAGGAAAGAACACAAACATAGAAATCAATTACCCAGCTGAGATTAAAAGCGACTCACTTCCTTTTATGAGGGAGATGGCATAAGTAATGAATGACAGGATAGGAATTCTGTAAATCTTGTGTTGGAAAGTATCCACCCAAAATTATCTATTTCATTTGTGAAATAGTTTACACATAATCTGACGAATGTGAGCGAAAAGTGTGAGTCCTCAGAGACTGAGTGGTAATAGTGAAGGTTGGAAATACTCTTTTTTCAAATCGAAGTATAGTTGATCTACCTTAATATTTTGGTTTCAGGTGAAATGAAATAAATACTCTTTAATGAGCATGGGCAATGGAACTGAAATGCATGGCATAACAGGATTTTCAGGCATTTTATGACAAATAACCAACATGTCCTCAGATATAGTGAAATACTATGCCCTCTGGTTTAAGTTTTTGCATTTCAGAACCAGGAATTTGTAGCTTAGAGAGCCATCTCCACAACCATGAGATCTCCTCTCAAAGGTGAAAGTCAACTGTGAATGACCCAGAAGTAAAATTATTCACTGTATCTTACTACATAGGAGCATTGTGTGATTCCCCCACTAACCAAGAAATAAAGTATAAAATTGTCTTCCCATTTTTTTTATATAGTCAGTAAATTCCTAACATGTTCTTGGAAGTACTACATGGCCAGTGCAAGTTCTCCGTTCCATTAATATACCTTATTTTGTCACCTCAGTATTTATATTTCAGATTTTCATTGTTCCTCACCTTTTATTTTTAATTCCATATTTCTCTCAGGGAATTCCAGCTTCCTTTCCACAGAATCCCATTGTGTCGGATGCCCTGCTTATTGGGAATACCTAGAATGTTTCCCAGTACCCAGGAGGCACTCAGAACGGAGACACGGATGGGTGGGTCTTTCCACCATCCCTCAGTAATGTCCTTACATCTCTGCTCTCCAACTTTGTGTGGGGGTTGCAATTGTGTATTAGTCTGGAAAAATCCAATCAAATTGAACAGGGCGTGTCTCCCGGGCTGAAAACCTATTGGACAGTTACGTACATCGATGCAGGGTGTATCCCTGGAACGTAGCCCAGATTGGATTATAAACGGTCTCCCAGGTATAAAGGGAGTTCAAACAGACATGCAATGCATTGGCCCCGAGAAGAAGAAACTGGACAGTCTGGGACATTGGAGGACAAGAAATTAGCTGCTGCTTGCTGTGGAACTTGCCTCAGAATCTATTTGGCTTCACTGGCTCCTCCAATTTTGGGTTCTGGTGAGTTCTTCAGACTGGGAGCTGGGAGCTGTCTTCATTCTGTGAAAATGTTCCAAGTCCTATCTGTCTTAGACCCTGGTCCTGTCAAAGCAGCTCCTTGTGGCCTCTGAGTTACATCGTGTCAGTGTTTCCCCATCTCCTCTTCTCGGATTCACTGTTCAAGCCCCTGTTCTTCAGTTCCAATGCTGCTGGCTTGAACATATCTATTTATTTTAACTGCCTAACCTAAGATCCTAAACTTGTGCTGTTCAATACAGTAACTAGCAGTCTCCTGTGGCTATAAAATGTAAATGAATGCAGTTAAATAACTAAACTTCACATTCTGGGGGGTGCTGTCGAAATTTCCAGTGTTCTGTCACCACCTGTGTGTGGCAGTTACTGCCTCGTACGATGCAGATACAGAGCCTGTCCTTCAACTAGGAAAGTGCTACCGGCACGTTGATCTACCGCTTCTGCTTTTATCGCTGTGTTTGTAAATACTTCCTTTTCTGCTTCTCCGAATTAATTTCCTCTTAGGGGTTTCATCAAGTGATGTTCTTCATTTTATTTCTTAGGTGTCTTGTGATATTTATTTTAAAATAATTATCTCAAGATACAATAAACCTCTTGAGGTTTATTTTAATTCTTCCCAAACAGCGATATACATTAACCTCCTCTGGTGCCTGTGACTTGAAAGATGGACGTAGCACAGGGCTGCCAAGCTTCCGTCTTCTTCCTACTTCCAGGGCTGCCCTTCTGCCTAGGCCTGGGGTTCCCTGGATACCAAGTAGGGGTTTACATGGTCCTATTTTCAATAGAAAAAAGATTCTAAGGGGAAAACAGAATGCTTCATCTGACTCTGAAATTTGCCTTGATGTCAAAACCAAAGGTATTCCGTAGCCAACTTTTGATCAGTTTTCCTGGACAGTCCTTCCCCTTTGGATTTTCCCAAAGGCTCTAGATAACCCAATCGTTGAACTGTTTCCTCGAGTGTTTCCTTAGGCGTTGTGAATTTTCCCAGGCTCTTCACAGGTTAGCAGATTCTTGCATTAATCTAGGGCTCCCTCCTAATTGAAGCTGGTAACTACACGATCAGTTTGATTGTGAGGAGAGGACAGGAGAGCAGGGACTCGTGAGCAAACATCGTCAGAGGAGATTTCTATTTCAAGACAGATGGGATGCAGCGAGGGGACTGACTGCCGCTATATAGAGGTTTCCCCTAAAACTGAGTGATAAAAATGAAGAGACATGACGATGTTTGGAAAGTGGGGTCGATACACTAGAAGCTCCCATGCGTTAGAGAATGGGTACAAGGAGTCATTTTGTGAACATGCAAGAGGAAAAAGGCTGTAATAAAAGGGAGCTCCTGATTATTAATGTTTGAGGTCACATTACAGTAAACCCTAGGGAATCTTTGTTATGCAAAAAGAATTTGAGCACAGGACACCAACCAAGCAAAATTAAATACTATTTGTTCCTTATCCTAGATGTGTAACTTTGTCATATGCTCAAGTCTTTGGAACCTCTGCATGTAATTGGAAATTTGTAAATAAACCAATTTCCTCTTAAACCTCAGACAGTCCCTGTTGCTGAGCATCCTTGGCCTGGAGGGTAGAGACAGCCCGTGGCAGTGACACCGTGACTCGTACTTCTGCTCCTTTCTGGTGCAGGGATGCTAGGGACTAGACTGGCGGGACGGGAGCCATGGCTCCTCCACACGGAACAAGTCCTTGAATTAACTACATCATAAGATAGATTCTTAGTAGATTGACTTCCAAGTCCACGGGAGACATCCCTAAAAGTCAGGGTTGAGGGAGAGCTGGAAGGGAGTGAGGTTCCAGAAGGCTGCCAGGGGTGTTGGAGAACCACTGTTGGTTTCCTAAGGCAGAAGTGATCTGAGGAATTCCACAGTGATTACCCACCGGAGAGAACCAAAAACTGCATGTGCCATGAGTCAAGTTTCCCTAGGTTTTGAATTAGGGAGGACACTGAATAATTCTGGATGCCACAGGAGAATTAACAAACAAAAGTGGATGCCTCGCACCTTCTTACTTGTAAGGTGTCTGTACGTTGAGTTTCTGCATGAGTAACCACAGCCTCAGCTGTCTCACATGTGACTCTGGGGGAGGAGAGACTGTGTGTTAGTCTTAGGATGTACCCCTTGTTTCTGTTTGTTGGGTGGGGGTCCCACCCAGGTGAAGGTCTGGGGCTTCAGGTGGGTCTGAGCTGCAAAAGAGGCTGAGTCTCATAACTGTTCTTCATCCTCAGATTTGACAGCTTGGTGGTTCGATTGGCTGTGAGTGACCCAGAGAACGACTCCGGGAAACAGTTGACAATGCAGCCACTGGTGAGTAGCGAGCGCCTTTCTCGGGAAATCACACCCCGAGGCCCACTGGATGGGCCACTTTTTCAAATTGGCATGTATGTTCCAAGTGCAATCAGGCAGTGTTCAGGCATCAGAGCTCCAATATAGTCGCCCAGGACTCTGGGATAGTTAACACGAGTCAGCACCTCATGAGTGAATGTCTCTTTCCTAACATTTAGCCAATTTAGGGTATCTGTGTCAACCTTGCGTATTTACAGAAGAGGTAAGAAAACTGCTTTTAACTCATCCAGCCCATGGCCTGACTGGCAAAAGATTAACTTGTTGACTGGTTTTGAATGTAATGGGATCAGGGGCTGGTGACTGCCAGCGGTGGAGAGGAGTGAGGGGCAGAACGTCGCGGTCCCCGGACTCCGACGGCACAGCCTGAGGATGACCGCTCCCCGTTACACCCCCCGGTGTGCACTGTTCCGTGCCGAGAGGAACAGGGCGCAGGTTTATTCTTTCCCAGCTTGAAACCTCTCACAGTTATTAGCGTATACCTGCACGACTGAAAATTTTGGGAAGATGTCACTAAAATCATCATTAGCAGTCTTTCCCTCCATACACAGTTTACTTCTTACTAATTAACCTTTTATTCCTATTTGATAACTGGAGGAATGTGATGGAAGTGGGGGTTTTTTCTTGTGCTTTTATTTTATTTTATTTTATTTTTGTGTGGAAAGGAGAAAGACTATAGTAAGTAGAGGAAACTTAGGCTCTTGTATAAATTTTTTTTAGTGGATAAAAACGAAACCAATAACTAGGCTTCTTTTATCCTCCAATGGAGGCAAGATGAGATTACAAGGGACACGGTGATAACTAGAGTCTAGACGCACTAGAATGTTGGGAACGGGGGTCCTGGCACCACGGGAGGTCAGGCGAGGACGGCCCTTCAGCTCAGCCACCCAGGGGCTCCCGGCCTTGTACTCGGAACCACCTGCCCCCAGAGTCTGCCATGAACCCCTGAGTCCTGCAGCACTAAGACAGAGGACACCTACTGGTGCCATGCTCTGTATGAAGCTTGTTCTGTTCTGAAGATGAGCGGAGTTCATTCATGGTTCTCGGACGTTTTTATGATCAGTAGCATAATGCATATACTATATTTTACTTAGGTTTGCTAGACAGGAAACACTTCATACAATCATACATTGGATGCTCCAATACTCATTACAAGTTACTAAATCAGCTCATATTTGGAACCAAAGATTCCTATAGGGAAATAATTTAAACAGCTCTCATGTTTTAAGTAGCACACCATGGTTATTGTTTGTCTCATTATGAATCTGTAGAGTTACTTAAAATCAATGGGGAAGAAAGACTTAGTTATGATTTTTCAAGTGAATATTTTACAATCACCTATCTGGAAGTCCTAATTACTAGGTTATTGAAAAACTTCTATGTTGTATTAAAACACACCTCATGCGATATTTCTATAAAACAAAGATTTATAAAGTCACAGTGTGTAGGTGTCTGTGAATGTATGTGGAAGGCAGATACCAGCTCGGCACTGACGGAGAACTGAGGGGAAACTCGCACATGGAATGATCTTTTATACGCCAGCCCCCTTCACCCCGTCATCCCAGCACTCCACTCCGGACATTGGTAGAACTGCTCTGTGTAAACCAGGTATCCCTGACGTTTTAGGAAACAGTCACCTTTGGGGACGTGGTGCTCGACTTCACCCAGGAAGAGTGGGCCCTGCTGGACACATCCCAGAAAAAGCTGTTCAGAGATGTGATGCTGGAAAACATCCACCACCTGGTCTCCGTAGGTGAGCCTGGCAGCACGTGTGTCCGTGTGGACGTGTCCTTTCCATTCACTCACTCATTCAACCAGTATTTAGAACAGCTTCCCTGTGTCCCATTCCAACTGCTTCCTGATTCTTTGATAATCGTCATCACTACATAAAAGGCAGGTGTCTCTTTCTGTTGTGCTTCTGGTTGCCACACTAAAGGGAATGGCGGCCACACTTCGTAGCTTTGCTGCTGCTCAGTCCCAACACTCAGAACTGGGGATTCAACGGATATTTTAATGCATAAACAAATGGATCAAACATTTTAAAGTAATTCTTCTGTTCTAGTCACTGCGTGAAGGCTTGAGAGCAAAGTGGTATAAACTGTGTAAAACTTGATTATTCACATGAGACTTATTAGTGATTTTTTAAAAATAATACTCAGCCCACTGTAGACCCTTCTCATCTTCCCTTTTGGAAAAGACTGAGGATGCTGTACTCTGTCTCTGAACTTGGGCAGAGGCCTCAGCCTCTCCAGGTCCTCGCTGTCTCTGCTGCTGCACTGGGTTTCCTCCTGGTCTGATGAGGCATCTTCACTGTTCCTTGTGTTGGTGATGTTGTTGTCTGTGGTGCAACAACCTCCAGTTATGTCTTTATCTGTCCCATTACCCAACCCTGGACTTGAGGACAGGGAAGGTTAATGAGCACAGACTAAATATCCACACATTTTTTTTTCAACAAACAGGGTATCAGATCTCCAAATCGGATGTGATTCTCCAGCTGGAGCAAGGGAAAGAGCTGTGGAGGGAAGGAGAAGGACGTCCCCAAGGCCGGGGTCCAGGTAAGCATCAGGGGCCTTGCTTCCACGCAGAGAGGTTCTGGCCGTGGGCGGGCCAAGCCTTTGGAAATGCCGAATGAGCGTCTGCGAAGTGAGTGACACAGCCCAGCATGTCAGTGAGGCCCGGGGAGGGTTCCGCATGCTGTCTTCACTCTGCCTACATCGGCCACAGCTTGTGTGCTGTGTGTGTGCACCCACTCTTTGACGGAGCTGATTCTTGTCCTGATCCTACCATTTAAGCGTTTTCCCGCCACTTGCTGACCTAGTATCTCTTCACCACATTACATTTTTATATTTTATTCCTGATTTTTCCCTCTAGACAATGATCTTTAAATGTTTCTGCTTCCTTGAGTATTTTTTACTTGACACAACATCCCCATCCAAGTACCGATTTTTGAGTCATACTCACAGGGAACTGGGTGTTGGACTACATTTTTATTCCACTAAAGGGATTCTAACTACCTAATTTTTTTTCAATTTCTTAGGTAGTGAAAGTCCCCTTAGACAACCAGAAATGATATTCATGCAACAAATCACCATGAGGAGCATATCCCCTACCATGTCAACGGTAAGTGTCATGGGTGTGAGCACCAGGCATCCACACGAAAGACCTGGCAATGAGATAAGTTAGCACCTGAGCACACCTGTCTCCATGTAATTGAGATTCAGCTCTCTCTGGGCGTATCTCAGATGGCTTGAAGTCAGTTAATAAACTAATATGAGCTCAAAACAATCACCTGAGATTTAAAAAATAAAAAGTCAACTGCATAAACACTGCTTATCACTTAGTCTTTAACAAAAACTGAAGTCTTCAAAATTAATCTGAGATCGCTGGGGCTGGGGTACTATAAAAGAGAAGCTGTTTGTGCCTGCAGGGGGGTAACACAACACGTGCAGGCAGCTAACGCTGGAAATATGTTCAGAGGAGACTGTTACTGACCGACACCCGAGGGCTCACATGTAGAGAGAGGAACACACACCAGAATGTGGGCCAACCATTAACAGCCTTTCATCTTCTCCTCCAAAGCAGGTTTCTCACACCCAAGTGGACCCCGTTGACTCTGCTGATTTGAGTGATGGATGTACTGACAAGTCTCCTTCAAATCAACATTTATCAATTCACTTAAGAAGGAAACATTACATCAGCAAACAGTCTAGAACATCTCTTAGCGAAGGGTCACTCGGTAATGAACAGGATCACACTCCCACCAGAGGAAAATTACGTGAATGTCCTCTGTGTGGGAAAGTCTTTAATAATTGCTTTAGCCTCAGACGACACGAGATGACTCACACTGGAGAGAAACCATATAAATGTCATCTGTGTGGAAGTGGCTTTTTGCAAATCTCCGACCTTAGAAAGCACAATCGAACCCACACTGGAGAGAAGCCATACCAATGCCAGCTGTGCGGGAAAGCCTTCGGTCAAAGCTCCTACCTGAAACAGCATGAGAAAACCCACTCAGGGGGAAAGCCATACGAGTGCCGCGTGTGCGAGAAGACTTTCAATCAGCTCTCCTACCTGAGAAAGCACGAGGGCGTTCACCGTGCGGAGAAGCGGTTCGCATGTCCTCAGTGCGGCAAGGCCTTCGGCCAGAGCTCGGGCCTGAGCCAGCACAGGCGGACGCACACCGGGGAGCGGCCGCACGCCTGCCCGGTGTGCGGGAAGGCCTTCGGCCAGAGCTCCGGGCTGGCCCGGCACAGAAGGGCCCACACGGGCGAGAAGCCGTTCCAGTGCCCGCGCTGCGGCAGCGCCTTCAGCCAGCTGGCCAACCTGAGGCGGCACGAGCGGACCCACACCGGGGAGCGGCCGCACCGGTGCCCGCGCTGCGGGCGCTGCTTCCGCCACAGCTCGTCCCTCCGGCGGCACGCGGGGACCCAGCACCGGAGGGGCCGCCAGGGCGGCGCTCGGGAGACGGCGCGCCGGGAGGACAGCGCGTTGCGAATGCGAGCGAGCGGGGAGGTAGCGCTGCGACACCCCGAAGGGCACGCCCGTTCAAGGCCCTGCCTGTGACCCACGCGGACGCGCTCAGGCATCGGCCCCCTCAGTCAGGACAGGCATGTGCGCGTGGCAGCGGCTCCGCGTGCCCACGAGTGACGGTGAACGCAGCGCAGGTGTCTGCAGCACCAGCTCTCAACCCTGAAGAACCCAGGCGACTTGAGCAGAGGAGAGCCCCTAGTTCCTCTTTGACACTTACTGTTAAGCATGAGCAGACTGCACTTTGTGAACCAGGAGGCCTGTAATCTCTCTGCAGGAGCATTCAGCCAAGCGCCAGGACTCATGAGCGTGAGAAACTCAGTGGAAGAGGAAACACTAAAGGTGACAATTGTGAAATACCAAAGCAAGCCGAGGAGCATCGACGCGTACTTGTAAATAATTCAGCCTGAAGAAGTGTAAACCCTGAGAAATACTTCACTCACAGAGCGACCCCTCCGGCACGTGTGAGGATCCAGACTGCACAAAACCCCCTCAGTGTCCTGAAGGAAGGGGCGTCTTCAGCGGTCACTTATTTCCTGGTCAACATAAAATACTCACGTGGAGGCTGTAGCAACCTTAAACCAGAATGGAACTAGAGGTCAATTTCATGTCAGAAATAAATCAGTATGTAGGAGCAGCAGGGAGAGCCTCTAAAAGAATCCTTCAACACACAATTAGGCAACTTGTGATTTGGGGGAAACACCAACTTATAAACACGTGGCATAAAATGGAGAATGAATTGATCTAGCCATATGGAATGCAGAATTTTGTAAGAAATCAAAATTTGTAAATGGAGTAATAGTTGCAAATATTCAAACAATGTAGTCCATTGATATAGAAGCTAAATGTTGGTGTCCAGTTTTCTTTGCCCCTCTAAACACAGGCATTCAGGTCTACACTCGGCATGTGGGGAGAGATTCAGCCCCAGACTCAGTCACCCTTTCTCAACAGCTCTTTCCACCCAGCTTAGCTCCACTCTCTCCAACATCCACCCCTCCAACCCCATCTGTCCCCATCAGGCCCTGGTGGTGACACAGCTGTGAGCTTCACCTCCACTTGCCAGGTTTCCCCAAATGTCATGGCGCTGGTCTGGCAAGGTCATGGGGGAAGTATAAAAGTCATCTAGTCCAAAGTTTTGGTGGCCCCTCAGCCTATGTCTCTGTAGCTGGAAACAACCTGGGGCCAGAGGGACATTCTTAGTTGAAACATGTGTTTCACCTTATTATTAACCAGGCAAAAATGGGACACTGAAGATTAAAGATTCAGAAAACAGTTCAGTTCAGAGGAACCGTTGTCCCCAAACACACACCTGCCCCTGAGGCTCCACAAGAGGGATGCTTCCAAATTCACCCAAATGCTGGACCTAGAAAGGGAGACTCCTTGAAACCAAGATGACAGGAGCATCAATATCCGCCTGGGTAATTTTTCTCCACTAATATAATAGTGTCATTTTAGGTCACAAGTTGCCACAAATCTGGGCACCAGGCTGGTTCCGAGAGTGCCTAAAAGCAACCAGGTGGATGGTCAAAAGGCTGAGATGTAGGGTCAGGTGTCCACACTTTAATCATACAGGATTCTCTAACTCCAAGATTTCTGCACGACCCCTTCCTCCTGACCCATCATCATCTATTTCACCCCATGGCTGTGATTTGGGGTGGGAACCACTATTTTCTGAGCTGAGGATATTCTCCTGGGACAATAAACCCCTTTCTCTATGACATTTTCTATCTTTCCTTCCAATAACCCACCCATAGCTTCAAGGCAGAAGACACTGACTGTACCTCTTATTTAAACTGCTGCTGTCCCAGGAGAAAGACCCTCTTCTGAACTTTTAAATCACTGGATTCTCTTTTCAACATATGAAAATGGAATATATGTTTATGCCTCAAATACCTCAGAATTAGGGGAAACATTTTTTTCTAAAACTTGAAATGCTGAGGGAAGTAAAGAATAGCAGAATGATTCTTCCTTTACTCCCAACCCCAATTTCTGTACGTGATTCAATTTCATATTCCTTTTCTAGTGGGTGAGAGTCCTGCTCCCAACGTGTACACATTGTGACATACTCCTTTTGCAGGACAACCAGGAAAAGGAGGATCTGGGGACTGGAAGTCAATAAAAGGGGAGATTGTAGAGGCAAGAGAGAGTGGGACTTTTGGCAATGAGGTTTTGTGGAAAGTGAAGCTGAAGGTATGGAAACCCAGAGTGCAAACCTGCTTCCCTGTATTGATTTAGAGGGAAGAGACTTCAAGGGTTTACACGGCATTTGACCATCTGTATCACAGAGCTGAGACTCTGAAATGGGGACAGACCTAGAAGATCAGAATTCATAGATCTGATGAGAAAACCAGAAAAGAGAAGCGAGTGGGAAGCTGGCCATGGGGAGGAGAGGGAAGCCTCTTAGGACAAATAAACATTACCTTCGATGAAATGAAGCATTTTATAAGAATCATATGGAAACTGTAGGGAATAACGAAAGATGTCTGACTTTGCAGTTTATTTTGATAAATGGAAAATAATCATGAGTTTTGCAGCTTCACTTGATTTATAGGTTCCTCTAGGTCATGCAACCCTATTTTTTTCCCCTTCAAGATGGTAAGTTCTTCAACTGTGACTTCTTCCACTGCGACTTCTTCCACTGCAGGGCTTTGGTAGGGAAGGAGGGAGTTCTCCACCTCGCTAAACCAGTGGGATCAGAGCAGCAAGATCCTTTGGAAGTGGCAAATCTCTGCCTCAGGGATGGAGGCAGAAAACTCCCCCAAAATAAAAAGGAGGGATAGTTTGGTTAATTGCTCACTTTAAAAGTTAAAGACCCCAACTTCATAACTGGCATCACCATGTCTAAATACCACTTCTTCCTTAAATTATACAGTAGGTAGGTAGGTAGGTAGGTAGATTAGATAGATAGACAGACAGACAGACAGACAATATCCTGTGAGGTTTTCCAGCGAGCAGTTTTACTTCTTGCACATTGGAATCTTGATTAACACTCAAGCCCCTGTGCAAAAAAAAAAAAAAAAAAAAAAACACCTTTTGTGGGAACAGAGATTGCGATGGATTCGAGGGTGAGATACAGGGAAAGACTCCAGTTAACATCTCCTGCAAGATTTCGGAAAGACTAATTTATGGCTCTAATCCAACTCCTTCCATTGACGTACATGTGCTCTCTGACTAGTGGTTAACCCGAGTGCCTTTCAGACGCCCCAGAGGCGGTGGCCAGTTTAACCACCTCCTGACCAACCCAGCTGCGGTCCCAAGACTCATAGTACTTTCCGAAGGCCCGTTATAAGGTTGAGGAACTGCAGAGAAACCGCTTCTGCGCAAATCAAGAGGCCGGGTCTAACCCGTACTTTCCCTGCTTAGGATTCAAAAAACACTGCCTCCCTCCCTCCCCATCTCCCCTCTAAGCCACTCAGGATAAACCAGAATGAGACACCTCACGCCTTAACGGCTCAGCCAAAAAGCATCCTGCAGTCGGGTCTCCGGCCGGAAACCTCCCCGACTCGGGGCGGCGGGAGGGGAAGGGGCGGGGGCCCGGGAGGCGGGCCGGCGGCGCGAGGCGCGGGCCTCGGGGCCGGCGCGGAGGATGCACGCGGGGGTCCTGGGCCTCTCCGCCCTGCTGCTGGCGGCCGAGCAGAGCGCGCGTGAGTGCGGGGCAATCCGAGGCTGGGCGCCTGCCATGCCCACCTCTCCGACACCCCAATCCATCCTGACGCCGGGGACCCACACACCACCCCGGCCATGGCGGCAGCCTGCCCCAGCCTGCGGCCAGCCCTGCGCGCCAAGGCACGCACGGTGGCCCCCAACCCGCGCAGTCCTTAGTGGATCCCCGCGAATGCATGATCCACCGTGGATGCGTGATTCCCTCGAGGATGCATGGTCTCCCTCCTCCGTGCATGAGACCCCCTCCCCTGCGGATGCACGATTTCCCCCGCGGATGCGTGATCCTCTCCGGGAACCTGGGCTCGTGTATCCCGCCCTTCCCTCCATAAAGGCCTCCTGAACTCGGCAAAGTGCCGCAGGTGCCAGAGGTGCTGAATGCGGGCCCCGGTGCGCCCTGCTCTTCATGCCACCCTGCCGGCCTGGGGGGTCTCAGCGGCGGGGGAAGCCGCTCGGGGGCCGGGTTCGGGCGGGACGGGGCTCGGCTTCGGCGGAGCTCTGTAGGGCTGTTCAGACCCAGGCAGGCTGCTGCTGGCTGGGGACACCCTGGCCCTGCGGGGAGCGCGGTCTCGCCAGCCGAGGCGGAGCAAGATGGCAAAGCCTTTAAGCGCCTTTTCAGTTTGAACTTGTAACTCCTTCGGTGCCGGAGCAGAGATCTCCTCCCACTTCCGCCGGGCCCCCTGCAGACGCGCCTTCCTTCGCGCGATCCCCACGGGTCCAGGGTAGCGAGGTGGATTTAATGCGGCCCCAGCAGCTGGACCCCCAGGGCTGCGCACCCCTCCTCAGCACGCACGCACTTGAGGACCCTGGGGCGGGGCGGCTGGCTCTGAACTTTGCGGCTGCGAGAGACTTGTCGCCCCCGTGTTGGCGGGGTTCCTGGTGTGAACAGTAGTTCCTTTGGGTCCCCCTGGACACTCCCGCCGTGAGATTTCAAAGGCGCACAGAGGAGTCGCCAGAGTGAGCTCCCTCCAAAGCTCCCTGTCCGGCGCCCCCACCGAGCAGGGCCAAGACAAGACAGGACCCCCAGGTCTCAGCACCCAGCCCAGGTGGTCCTGCGGCCGTCGGCCCCTCCTACCCAGCCCCAACCGGGAACGGCACGGGGCCTCAGCATGCCTCAGAGTGGGCAGGGCAGTGACTCCCCCAGAGGCTTTCTGTGCCTGAGGGCCCTGGTTTGCCGTGTGTTGCCTGGGTGATGAGAGCAAGGAGGAATGGCTGTGCAGGCCCTGGCTCCTCCGCGCAGAGCTGCAGGGTTCCTGTGTGTACCTGGGGCGGCGCTCTCCTGCTACTGATCACAGCTTTATGTGCCGGTACATCCATTTTAAACTCTAACATGGGAAAACCCAAGCAACAGTCAAGAGAAACGATCCCTGTGAATCTCAGTACTGGACAGATGCAACCACTCACCTCTGTTGTCATTAGGGAGTGCAGATCCTAACCTAGATTTGTCAGACTCTTTCCTCTCTTACCGTATCCTACAATTCTCAAAAATAAAATAAATGAAGAAGCAGTCCCCCGACAGGAGGTTTAACAGTTCTGAGCACATACTAAGTAACAGGTGGTTGCTGTGCATGCTGTCCTGGGTGATCCAACAGTCCCTCTACACGACCACGGTGTCTGGTATCTGGGATCCTTTGGAAGCTCTGGCACTTTCAGCCTCACTCCCGTCTAGACTGCCTGCTGGCTCTGCCAGCTCAGGCGCTGGGTCCAGCAGACAGCCCTGCTGGCCGTAGGGGCGGGAGGCAGTGTTGGCTGGTCACCCAGGCACCCCCCAGCTTCCCACTAATGGTCTCGGGCTTCCTCTTTCGTCCCCAGGCCTCTGCACCATGGTTTACTACTTCACCGCAGGCCGGCTCCTCTGGGGCTGGCTGACCCTTTCCGCGCTACTGCCTGGCTTCTTGGTCCAGGGCCTGAGCTATCTGTGGTTCCGAGAAGATGGACATCAAGGTCACGGCTTGCTGGCGGTGCTGCACCTCCTACAGCTTGGCGTGTGGAAGCGGTAAGAACAGGCAGCCCCTTTCACCCCCGAAGCGTGATTTTGTACGTGCAACAGGGCGGTTCTTCTGCCTATGTGTATTCCATCCTAAGGGGCACAGAAGTGCAGGGTTGGGAGAATATTTGAAGCCAACTCTTTGAATCTTTGCTCTGATCTTGGTCCCCTCGCCCAGCCTGTACTTTCTTGAGCATCATCAGGGGCTCCTTCTAGAAAAAGGTGTAACCCTTCACAAACCTTTTCTTGACTTGGGCAAAATTCTGTCTTGCTCTTGTTTCAATTCATTGGTCAACCATTCCATGTAAACGCCTGCTTCCTCAGTCCAGGAAGGTGGCACAGGCTTAACCACAGGCTCAGCAGTGGAATCGGCCTGGTAACATCTGTAACAAGCTTATATTGCAAAAAGAAGCCATTTGGGTGCCAGAGCTAATTTTTTCCATAAACGGGATGGGCCGAGTGCTCAGCAAGCTCACCTGTGGTCCACCACTGCAGATAAGGTATTGTTTTCACTGGGAAACCTCTCAAATGATGCAATGAATGTGAAATGTATTAGGAAACTAAAATGGTTAGTGAAGAGAGACATGAAAATTAGAAATTAGGAAAAACAACTAGCTGTCCATATCTCTTCTTATTTTAAAAAAAGTTAAGGTGACTAAACATATAATTTTAAAGGACAAAAAAAAAAAGAAAGAAACAAACAAAAAAGAAGTGAGAAAAGTCAGGAAATGTTGGAAAAGATGATAAAGACAAAATACACAATTATTCAAGGTGAACCACAAGGTAACTCTGAGTTCTGGAACAGTCAGTGCAGGCATAAGAAGCTACACGGTTTGCAGTGTTTCTGAAATTAAAAATGAAGCAAATAAATGGAAATCTACTTCCTTAGAAGAAAGCTTTGAAACTTAAAGCAGAAAACAAGAAATCTGTTCCTCATTCTGGAACCAGCATATTGGGCTCTCACGAAGAAAACACTGGGTAATAGAGTGTCTTTAAGCAAATCCTCATAGAATTTTGCAAGACTGATTCCCAATCAGCGCCCGAAAAGCAGCCTTTGAGCAAACTGCAATTCAGCTAAAGTGCCTGTAGGAGGAGCCAATTCTCTTTGCACAATCCCAAACAGCATTTTAAAAGGGATCACTTTAAGTGACTTCATAACAGAACGCAGAATCCACTTAATATCAGAAAAACCAAATAAAACACAAACCTTGTGAGGTGAAATAGCTTATAAAAAATGCAAGGCCTTAGAACATTAATGTATTCCTTTTTAAATTCCAAATAACACGGACTATATTAAGGTTAAGTGACTGTTCAAGACTGATTTAGTGACCACTTGTCTAAACAAAGTCACTTACTTTTTCCTAGTTTGTTTTTATACTTTCACTCTAATGCTATATGTTACCAACATTAAAAAAAATTGTAAGCCTATAAATCCATTTGAAAACAGCATGGGACGGCAGAAGAATACAGAACGCATCACATCCTCAGCATGTGTCTTGGAAGTTTTTCTTTAGTGAAAGCTAAAAGTTCTCAAAGGGAAAGCTGAGGTGAGCTTTAAGGATATGTAAGGCAAGCTTCCTATAGATGGGTGTAAATGTAATATTTAAAAGTTTGTAAAATTCAGCCCTATCAATAAGCACATGAGTAGATGCTCAACACCACGAACCATCCAGGAAATGCAAATCAAAACCACAGTGAGATACCACCTCACACCCACTGGGATGGCTACTATCAAAGAAAACCAGAAAACAACAAGTGTTGGCAAGGATGTGGAGAAACTGGACCCCTTGTGCACTGTGGGTAGAAATGTAAAATGGTGCAGCCTCTGTGGGAAAGAATATGTTGTTTCCTGGAAAAAATTACACATAGAATTATCATATAATCCAACAATTCCACTTCTGGGTATATATCCAAACAGACTGAAAGCAGAGTCTTGAAGATGTCTGTATACCCATGTTCGTAACAGCATTACTCACAATAGCCAAAACGTGAAGCAACACAAATGTCTATTGACAGGTGAATGAATAAACGAAATGTGGTATACATGTACAATGAAATATTATGTAGCCTTTAAAAAGGACATTCTGTTATGTGCTACCACATGGATGAATCTTGAGGACATGATGCAATAAGCATGCAGTAAGACAGATGCTGTATGATTCCACTTATATGAGGTCCTTAAGAGTAGCCAGAATCATTGAGACAGAAAGTAGAATGGTGGTTGCCAAGGGCCAGGGGAGGAAGGGGCGGCGAGTTACTGTTTAATGGGGACCGAGTTTTAGTTTTACAAGTTGAAAAGCGTTATGGAGACGGATGGTGGTGATGATTGCACAACATTATGAATTACTGCAAAGCGTTAATAATCTATTAAATTATGTTATTAAATTTAAATTATTAATACCACTAAACTGTACACATAAAATAGTTAAGATGGTTAAGTTGTATGTTATGTGCATTTTATTTACCACAATAAAAAGAACTGGAAAAAAAAAAAAAGTACAGCCATAGCGGAAACCTCAACTGTTCGCTGTCTCAGCTTTCACATTGCCAGAAAGCGTTCAGATGGAGAGAAGGATCACCATTCTTCACCTTGCGGGTCTATGATAGACTATTCCAGCTGAGGTGGGAAAGTCTGGTTTTTTATTTAAGCTGTTCATGAAAAGGGATTAGAGCTTGCTGAGAAACTTCATTCCGAAGACCGAAGTTAGTTTAATTAACGTGTTAACAAAGTCAATTTTCAGTTCACGCTGCCGTAGGGCAACTAGGTATCTCAGAGCACCATCAGCACGGCTTAATATGTTCGGTATCTATTTGTTCACATTCACTAACCTGTGTGTCACCAAAGGCGCTAGGGACACACGTGGTTAAGACACTGTCTGAGGCCAAATTGGGGGCAAAGCTGTATCAGAAGAACAAAAAGATGTTCACGGGATGCTGGAAACTGGAGGATTGCCACAGTGCATCCCTGGACCAGCGATATCTTCACCACGCGGAATTCATTAAAAACGCAAATGCTCGAGCTGCACCTGGACCCACATCACATCACGGCAAACTTCTCCTAGTTCTCCAAACACATCAGAAATTCTGGGCTGCAGCCCAGCACCCTGTCATTGGACAGCCCTCTTCGTGACTCTGATGCTGCCACTGTTTGGAACCACCACCCAGGCACAGAAGCCCTTGCGTGAGGGCTGAAGGATGAAGTGGATTTTAATTCACATGGGAGGAGGAAGAACTTTCGACCCAGAAAACAGCAACAGCTGTTGCAGAGGCAGAAAGAAGTGCCAGAAATGGTGTTTTGGGAACACTAGAAATTTATTGTCCTGTGAGCGCAGGGGAAAGATTTTCAGGATGAGAGCAATGTGGGCTAAGACAGACTAGGCTGGACCATGAGGGAATTTGTCCACTAGGTAAGGGGTTTGAGACCCACTGGAAAGGTTTAAGTAAAGGAATACCCTGGTGAAATGAGGCCCTTAGAGAGATGGCTGTGGGACAGTGAAGGACATAGAAGAGAAGGAGGGTCCAAGGACCAGGCCAGCAGCCAGAGATCTGGGCGGGAGCTGCTGAGGACCCGGAAGGATGTGGACCCGGACAGAGGCAGCAGCCACGAGGACAGATCTCGCCAGAATTTGATGGGAGCTGGTGATCCAGGCGTTCCCACTTCCTGCACCCACCGTGCCTCAGCTTTCACTTGGATTCCCCCCAACCCACCAGCTTTCCAGTGATCCCAGCCTGAGTTCCTTCCCTGCAACGGGTCCAGAAACCCGGTTCAGAAAACCAGATGAATCGCATTCCCACTGGTTCTCCGTCTCCCAGAGGGAAGCCTAGCTCCTCAGCTGGACCAGAAGAGGCCTCTGCTGTCCAGCCCCAGACCAGACCACCTCCTGCCCCGCTGACCCCACACACGCTCCCTGAGGCTTCATCTCCGTCCTAAGCTTGCCCATCCCTCCTTTACCTGACCTGGCGTCCTCTCTCCTCAGACCCCTCCCACCCTTCTCATTTTGTCACGTTTTTCTTCCTACTTAAAACTTTACACGTGCATATGGCTTTCTATCCACAACTGAATCTTGGGCTCCTGGGGGACTTCCTTCATTTCGTTTGCGCTTTCTGCCGCCTCCAGCAGGTGGGAGCAGCCCAATAAGGATGCTTATTGAATGAATGGAGGTGGTGGGGAGGGAAGGAAGGGGACCAGTCTGTCCCCAGGATTCCAGACCAAAAGGGAAGCTCCCATGTTTGGCTCCATATGCTTTTTCTTAACATTATGTTTGGGTCAGAGATCATGGCTTCAAAGACTCAGTAAGAAATCGGTTCCCTCCAGGATTCCAAATCATGAAAGAGGAAAACTGTTTTTCTCAAGCTCCTTTCCTGGGCCCTCCATACCGCGAATAAAGCCATTTCAAAGAGGACCCCCTCTGCTTTGGCTGCCGTAGAAATGTTGGCTGCAGATCAGAGGGAGTGGGTGTCTCAAGGGACTTGAAAGGTGCTTCAAGCTCTGATTCAGGAGTCAGTAAATTGAAATGAGTTCCAGTTTTCCTCCACTTGGACAGAAGTTCTCGACCCCACCTGGACTAGGGGGGCACTCCTGCTCCTGCTGCAGGTGGGTGTTGTGACCACCTTCTTCCTGCTCATGAGTGGACCCGGGGGACACATGGGTGGAAAAGGGGGAAACTGCTGCAAAAACCAGAAGTCCCCAGCACTCGAGTGTCCCCAGGGAGTCGTGTCGTTTTTATACAGGCACAATTCTCAAGGTGGCAAGGGATGGGGCCCCACAGCCCCTCCGGTGGCTCTCATGAGATGGGAGTGTCAGGAAGGGTTTCTAGGGTGGCTTCATGGGACGGAGAGTGAAGCAGGAACACTTCCTAATTTCTTTCTCTTGCGCTGACTCCTTTTCCTGGGCACAAGGAAGGTGGGCCCTCCTTGGGGAGCTGGTGTGTCCCGGTGGTCGGGCAGCCCAGTCTTGCAGACCCCACGACGATGCCCGCCCTTCCTGCTGGCCAGCAGGGCAAGCTTTGCCTCCCGATGAGAAGGCTGCATGGCAACTGGCCACCCCCAATCCCGGCAGCCTCCTGTTACACGTCTGCTGCTGCCTGGTTTCTGCCCGGGATGTCGGCCATCCTTCTCGGAGGGTGCTCTGCCCTCCTCACTTCCTGCTCCTCTCCTCCAAGCTTTCTGCTGGCTTCTCCTCGTCCAGGCCCCTCAGTGAGAACAGTCCCCAGGGTCCTGTTCCCACGGTCTCCTCTGGTCCCCTGGTCCCTGCTGTCTCCCTGTTCCCGAGTCCGAGTTCATCAGTGGTAGCTCCAGAACTCTCTCTTTGTGTCCCGCAGTCCTCAAATCCTCACCTCGGAGGACAGTCATAACCCCAGCCAGTCCGGCAGCCCCATGGTTTTAACACTGGCTTATTTCTGCCAGCAGCATCACCATTTCCAAGTCGTTCACTCTTGAAGCCCCAGAGCCATCGGTTACCCTCCCTCACCCTCCCTTATCAGTCACCAGGTCCTAACCTTCCCCCAATATTTCCCTCACCTGCACCTTCCTTTCCACCCATAATGCTCCTCCAACTTAAACTTCATTAGTTTTTATTCATTGATTATTGCTGGAATTATAATATTAGTTTCTTCCTGATTTTCCTTTCTTCACTAAGCACACACACACACAGTCTTACTCCAGGCTGAGATAACAAGATACCACAGACTGGGCAGCTTACAACAGACATTTATTTCCCCACAGTTCTGGAAGCTGGGAGCTCCAAGGTCAAGGTGCCCGCAGATGGGGTTCCTGGGGAGGTCTCTCTTCAGGGCTTGCAGACGGCCACCTTCTTGCTGTGTCCTTCTTGGTGCATGTGAGCAGAGAAGGACCTCTGGTCTCCCCCCTCTTCTTATAAGGGCACTAATCCCATCATGGGGGCCCCACCCTCGTGACCTCATCTAACTCATCAGCTCCCAAAGTGCCCACCTCCGAGAACCATCACACAGGGTCAGGGCTTCAACATACGAATCTGGGGGACTATGTTCAGTCTCTAATACACACACATACACACTCATCCGGTACCCCAAACACAACATACATATCTCTGCCAAATTCAGCTTTCCAGAGCAAAATCCAGGCCCCATAACCTGCAGTTCAGGGCCCTGGTGTACCTCCTGGGCCCCCTCAGCCCTCCCTCCCCTCCTGTGCCAGCCACCTGGGTCTTGCCAGGCCCCAGCCACTCCCCCTCTCCTTCTCTGTGCTGCTCTCGGCCTGTCCTGCTTTCAGAGGCACACGAGGTTCTACACTCTGTGAGGACGAGGATGAGTTTTCTCACCTCCTTATGGGCTAAAGCAAGGATGACAGTGTACCTAGCAACACACATTTATCGAGCAAATTAATTCCCATCCCAAGAGGCTCTGGAGTGGGGGAGGGGTTCAGGGTTAGCCCCAAACTTTGCAGGACTCAGAGAGAGCCCTCAGCAAGCCTGTCTGGTTCAGGCTCCTGACGCCCCTCCCTTCCCACACGTGCACAGTGTGGTCCACTGGCCAGGCCTTGCTGGGCAGGGTTACCTGCTGCAGCATTTGGATTAGAAGCTCTGTCTTCAGCCTGGAGTCAGAGCTCAGGGGCTCCAGTGTGGAGAGGTGATGGGTTCATCCCCAGAATGCTATCTGAAAAGGGGGGTCTTATTTGAGCTGTCACAGTGTGGTTCTGAGTCCCAGCGCCCTCCCCGCTCCAGGCACTGGGACGCCGTGTCCACTGTTCCATCGAGAGAAGGGGAAGCCTCCGGCCGGGGCCAGCTGTTGCTACAGGAGGCCGACCTGTCAGCCCTGCGCCTCTTGGAGGCTCTGCTTCAGGTCGGGCCCCACCTGCTCCTTCAAACATATGTTTTCCTCGCCTCGGACTTCACCGATACCGTGCCAGGTGAGTAACGTCCACACTAACCACAGACTGCCCAACTTCTCCCAGCGGACAGAAACCAATGCCTTATTTAGCCAAGACCAGCCATCTAAGATTTCCCCTGTTAGGGAGAATTAGGGCAGCCCAAGTTCACTATAGTACAGAAGATGATGGTTAATACTGGCTTTTGTTTGGGGCGATGAGTTCCCAAGGAGTTAGCTTCCTCCATGGGGGTCAGTCCCTGAGACAGAAATTGCAGATAGTCACATTACCTGAAGGCACCTTGGGAAGGTACCACATGCTGCCACTCAGTGAGATCAGTGTGTCCGTTTTTCAGGGGGACCAACTCAGCGCGGCCAGAGGCTCAGGCCTCAAGAGCCGTAGAAACAGAACAAGTGAGGCCCAGCAAGCGTGCGTCTCCCGCTGGCACTCAATCCGGGGCACAGGCTCTCTCCTACCGCCTGACACCATTGGCTGTCCTGGTCTTATTTCCTTGATTAAACCTCCTTCGTGTGGGGTGGAGGGCAAGTACATTCAGGATGGAACACCAGGTTCAGAGCCTTTAGGATCTGCTTCATCATAAACCAAAGGACTGAAGGAGCCATGACTTGGAAGCTTTTCTCAAAGGGCGACCACAGGGGAGCCCAGCCCACCGGCTGGGGAAGGGGCCCGTGTGTTGTGCAGAGGACACTCTCCTGCCCAGCCTTGTTCTCCTGAGCACAGGCAGACGTGCGTGTTTGCACAGAGGTGATGGTGCCCTCTGTGAAGTCAGATTTTACGAAGAGGCTAGGCGTCCTGTAAACACCACTGTTGTCCCTTCCCTCCCAGGGCTGAGTGTCCTGTGCTCCTGGTTGGCGCTGTCCTGGGCCCTGGTGTGCTACACCCGCCTCCTGGGCTCCATGAAGCCAGGCCGCCTCTCCATGTCCTGGACGGCCCTCGGCTGCCAGCAGCTCTGGAGGATGGGCATGTTGGGATCCCGCGTCCTGAGTCTGGTTCTGTTCTTCAGAGCTTACCACCTCTGGGTTCTGGTTGTCGGAGGTAAGCTGTGCTTGTGTTCCGAGTGTCTACTGCTGTGTGGTGAGCCACCCCACAACTTGATTCCTTCAAAAGAACCATTTGTGATCAATATCCCTGATTCTGAAAGCTGGCCAGGCTCCGTCCGGGCGCTCTTGCCTGGGAGGGCGGGCCTCACACTGTTGCAGCGGGCCCACAGGTGTCTGGATTCAGAGGGAGGTTCCACCAGACTGGCCGTTCAGACGTCTGGCACCCAGGGCTTCTCCACCCTTTCTCTTCAGCAAAGCCATCTGGAGTCAGATGTAGCAGCTGACAATTCCCACAGAAAGCGGGTGCAGACTGCCAGTCCTCTCATTGCTGGCCCAGCTCTGGATCAGTATGGCTTCTGCTGTGTCCTACCCAGCACAGCATTCTCAGGCGGCCCAGGCTCAAGAACGTGGAGGAACCGACCCAATTCCATGAGTGTCCAGGATGGGAGCTGCGGGGGCTCTCTTTGGAGATACGCTCCCACAGCTGAGCTGGCCCAGCCCTCAAAGGACCAGCCAGCTCCAGAGCACGACTTCAGCTGCTGTGAGGGCTGCACATTCTGTATCATGGGCTGAAATCTTTAGTGAAGCTGTCACCCAAACGGAGAGAGGCACAGGGTCCCACCTGCCCTGGCCCAGGACAAAAACCTACAGTACGTACGATGCTGTTGCTCATAGACTCCAAAAGCCCTCTGTTTTACTCACATGCCAAACTTTGGCTATTTTCTCTGTTTCAAACAGGACAGCTCCACTGAACCCAAACCCTCCCTCAGCCCTCAGTCTAGCCGAACCTGATTTAACCAGTGATGACAGGGAGTCTGACTAAGCAGGGTGCTTGGAGGGGACCTCTCCCGGTCCCCAGAGAATATGGTCTACACAAAGGAACAGTGTATTCTGTTTAAAGAGAACTGGAGGCACCACGAAATACTTAGGTTTGAACCTAAAGCAAGCATTGATACACTTATTGGCAGAAAAGAGAAATTTTTGAAAGAAATTGTATTCCTAAAGAGATTAGCTTTTTAAAAATTCATTTAAAAAAACTGGTTCAAACCCAACTATATTATTCCTCTTTAATACAGACATAAATATTACAGCTGGGCTGCTGCAGATGTTTTCTTTGCATGTGGAGGGTTTTAGCCCTTAAAGCAGCGACTTAAAAATAGTGGGTCACCAGTTTCGTAACTGCTTCCTTAAACACATTCTGGAGCTAAGTGGTCATAAGCACAGAATATTTGGTAAGTGTTACCGAAGCTGGTCTACGCGCCTCCCTGTTAGGTCAGCTACCTGTTGTGAGGACCAAATGAGATACTATGTGCCAAAATTAAGTGTTGGTTTCCTGTGCCCCCTGAATCTCTTCTGGGTTTTCACCAACCCCTCGGAGTCAGATGTAGTCATAACAGAGAAGACGGTGACGGGTCCTGGGTTTCCGCATCCTTGCCCCACCCCCTGCCCGTCTTCCTGCACCGAGGACCCTGACCTCCAAGGCCTCCCCTTCCAGGTGCCCACTGGCTGGTGATGACATTCTGGCTTGTGGCTCAGCAGAGTGACATCGTGGACGGCACCTGGCACTGGAGGCTGTTCAACCTGCTTGTGGGGGCCGTGTACATCCTCTGCTACCTCGACTTCTGGGACAGCCCTTCCAGAAACAGGATGGCCACGTTCTACATGGCAAGTGGTGATGACGGGTTTCTTTTTTTTTTTCCATTTATTATTTTTTATTGAAGTATAGTCGTTTACAATATTGTGTTAATTTATGGTGTACAGCATAGTGATTCTATTATATATAATATATATATATGTGTGTGTGTATATATATATATATTCCTTTTCTTATTTTCATTACAGGCCATTACAAGGTGTTGCATATAGTTCCTCATGCTATACAGTGGGACCTTGCTGTTTATCTGTTGTATATATATATATATATACATATACATATATGGGTTTATGTATATATATATATAGTAGGTCAGGCCACTGACCGGGTGGAGGGCATGGCCCTGCAGCCCAGACCTCAAACGCTCAGCCAAGCAGGGAGAACATGGGTTTCAGCTCCAGCATCTGAGGTGTGATGCAGGATTTCTTCCTCATGAGCTTCGTGGGAGGGACAGCTCCAGACTTTTCCCCAGTGCTCTCATCTGCCAAACAGCTGTTGCTGGGAATGACAGGTGACAAGAGCAAAGCAGAGCCTGGTGCCTGGGACATGCTGGCTGTGGGGTACTCTGAGAGCTAAATTATTTTAAAAAAATAAATGACAGGCACCTTCCCTGGTGTTGATGCATGAGCCCTGACCCCAAAAGAAAGTTACTCCTTTGGGGTAAATTGTGTTCTATTAGCAAAGAAAGTGTTAATGCTACTTTTTTTTTTTTTTTTTTTGCCTCAGAAGCAAAAAGACCACAGAATACACTTTCTAAGGAAGATGGGCTTGGTGGCTGCTTATAGTAGCTCTGTTTTTTAATGAGGAATGGTTTTGCTTATATGAGGGCACACGTGTCCCCGGGCCAAAGCAGTAACTTCTGGAGTCCTTCTTTCCTTGATTCATTCAACAAACGCATGAAGCATTTCTATTTGTCAAGGTTCTGCACTAGGACTTGTTCCCACCCTCCTATGCCTTCCTTTCCTCATCTTCTGGTCCAGAAAATCCTAGTAGATCACCTGTAACAGCTGACATTTGGGGCAGGATTGTCATGCACCAGACACTGTTCTAAGCTCACTTGTTTCTCACAGAAGGCAATGGGATGCAGCCCATTTTACAGATGCAGAAACTGAGGCACACAGAGGTTAAGTAACCTGCTGAAGGTCAGGCAGCTCCTCAGTCAGAGGCAGGATTCAAATCCAGTTGGTCTAACGCCACAGGCTGAGCCCATAGCCACCACAGCTGGACAAGTGGGAAGGGGCCTCGGGGGCCTCTGTGCAGCCACCCTTCAGCATGGCTGGCTGTCAGGGACACTCAGGGAGGTCTTCTAAAGATGCCAGATGCCTCATCGGCGATTCTGATCCCACAGGTCTGAGTGAGGCCTGGAGTCCGGGTCTGGGAGCAGGGTCCAGTGGTGCTGATGCAGCCTATTTGGGAAGTGCTCCCCTGTGCTCACTGCTCCTCTTCAGAGGTGGGAACCAGCCCCCATCACTTGTGAATGTCAGAGAGCCCGGCCGAGCCTCCTCCACCGTCACTGATTATTCACATAAAGAGGCACAGACAGCTTCCTGCACGTGCGAGAAATGTCCCAGACACCAGAGTGTGAGAAGGTCCAGGCTCAGAGGCCGCAGGGACACAGCACAAGAATGCAACCCCCGTGACTGGAGAAATGGTGTTATCAAACCCCAGAGGAATTCAAGAGGCTGACGGAGGAGCAGGGCCTGGGAAAATCGGGGAAGACTTTGCAGCTGTGACACTGGAGCTGGGTCCTGAGGGACAGGACGGTTGGCCGGAAGAGGAGATGGGGTGGGGGGTGCAGAGGGGCACTTCAGGCAGAGCTGATGAAGCAAAATGAAGACCACGGAGGATGGGGGAGGCCACAGGAAAGGAGATGTGGACAGTACCCAGACAAACCCGGACACCAGTTAAAGGCAGTGATAACAGATTTTACTAAGTCAGTTGCAGCAGGGAAAGGGGGTCCAGCGTGGACTGACCCCGCCCTCAATTTGTGCAGAGGTGACTGCAGATTTTAAAGGGAGAACGGAGGTGGGGAACAGGGGGGCTAGAGCAGAGTGGGGAGTGAACAGGGTGCTTGATGTGACTGCAGCGTCTGGCTCGCAAACTGGCACTTTTCAGGAGCACAAACACACTTCCCCCATCTTCATGACCGAAGGCAGTGCTCACGCACCTTAGCGCCAGGAGAGAGAGACTTGCCCCCTTGGTTTGTGTTTCAGAGACAGCTCTCAGGTCCTGGAGAAGACGGCGCTGGGTGATAGATTTCCAAGGGGCCGAGAAGGGATTTATAATTGCACGCTTTCTAAAGTAACTGCCCCTGAGAAGGGGCTCAGGGCCTATCAACCTATCACCAGATTGCGGCCAGAATAAACCAAGTGCACCCGGCAGCATGGAGCTTTCTTAGGCAGGAGCTTAAGTGAGGCCAGGCCATTGCCCTAGGGACGCTGCCTTGGAGCTGTCAGAAACTACGTTTGTGTTTGTTCAGGGCTCTCAACGTGGGAGAGGTGGACGAAATCATCTCTGCTACGAGTCTACAGTTTGTATACGCCAAGGCTGAGGCCTCGTCGAGAAGAGGGCTTGGAGGAGCCTGTCTGAGTCAAGTCTGGTCAAGAAGAGAGTCTGCATCAGTGGAGCGTCACTGCATTTGTCAGGGTTCTCCAGGGACACAGGACCAATAGGATGATGCACACAGATATGGAAGAGGAGGTTTATTGCAGGAATTCACTCAGGCAGTTACGGGGGTCTGCCTTCCACAAGCCGGAGAACCAGGAAAGCCAGTGGTGATTCAGTCCAAGTCCAAAGGACTAAGAACGAGGGGCTCCGGCGTCCAAGGACAGAAAATGGACGTCTCAGCACAGGCAGAGAGAAAGAGAAATCCCTCCTCCTCTACTTTTTTGTTCCATGAGGACCCTCCGCAGACTGGACGAAGCCCACCTGCATCGGTGAAGGTGACCATATTTACTCAGTCTACTGGTTCAAGTGCTAGTCTCTTCCTGAGACACCCTCACAGACACACCCAGACACACTCTTACCAGCTATCCGGCCCTCCTTTAACCCAGTCAAGTTGACCCATGACATCAGTTGTCACGGTGCTTGTGAGGTCAGCCTGCCGGAAGAGGGCTCTGGGTGGCAGAATCGGACATATTGTCAACAGGACACCTGCATCGTCAAGGAGTGGCCTCACCACCAGCGTGGAGGTGGGGCTATCCCGAGGTGCGTTAAGGCAGGCAACAAGGTCTGCTCTGCAGGTGAGACAGGTCACCCTAACAACAGCATGGAGGAGAGACTGCAGCGGGAGAGTGAAGACAGAGGCGACAGTCAGACCCTGACAGGAAGTAACGGGTTCAGAACCATGAAATGGCAGTAAGGACGGGAACAAGGCAATAGATCTGAAACAAACTTTAAGCGTTTGACTCAACAGGACCAGACGGCTGATGAGATGTGGGTGATTTAAGCAGAGAGGGAACGCCTCCAGGTTTAGCGGACTGGGCTGACGGGCAGTGCTGTGTAGCGCCGAAACGCCTGCTGAACCCTTGGAACACAGCTGTCCAGAGCCTAAGGTGTGGGGGGAGGGGATTCTTAGGATTTCTAAGCAGCCCCTAGTGCCATTTTTTACTGTCCCCTTATTTGACCTTTCTAGAGTAAAATAATGCCAGTGAGTGGCTGTGGCAAACCTTTGAAGACTTTTAACATAATCATATTAGTTTCGGGGTTTTTTTTTAATGTCTTATATACAGTATTTAAATATATTATCTTTGAATTACATCCAGTTTGTTTACTTAAAGAAATACCTGTTTATATTTAACAACTGGAAAGCAAATTCATACGCCCACCTAGCTGTGAGAGCGGCCACTATTTGGGACCACAGACGAAGGCCGTCCCGCCAGCAAGCCTGCCTCCCCTGCTGCCACCTGCTGGCCTCGGGCAAAATTTACCTTGAAACAGGCAAATACTTGGGGAAAAAAATTGAAGTTGTTATGAAAGTTCGCGACTCTGGCTTACCAGAATTCAGTGTCACCATGAGCTCTGCAGATACTTTTAATTTTTGCATTATAAAACACATACACTCAGTTAACATGAGACTATGAAGCATATAAAGTAGGAAATAGAAGTCTCCTGTCAGCCCTACCGGACTCACCAGAGGGAAACCCCCACCCTTGTGAGCAGTGCCCTCACACGTCTTGGGGGTTTACAGGTCTGCAGATGTTTCGGTGAGCTGCACTAAGAACAGGGAGAGTCCCCCTGTGCCAGAGAGGCTCACTGGACCCTGACTCTGCTTCTGGGAGGCCCAGTCAGCAGTGGGAGCCCTGGTGGGCACAGAGGTCAGAGCCCCCAGCCCTGAAGGACGCTGCAGAGGACTGCAGGATGGGAGCATCCCCAAGGCCATGTGACCTGACCAGGTGTGGTGACTCTTTTTGGTCCCACAGATTATGCTGCTTGAGAACTTCCTCCTTGTGCTGCTGGCCACAGACTTTCTCCAGGGGGCGTCGTGGACCAGCCTGTGGGCCATAGCAGGAATCTTGTCTGGATTTCTGATTGGTAAGACCCAAAGTCACCTTCCTATCCCCTCCCTCCTCACCCCAACCTGCTTATTTACAATAAACTCACTCCAAAGGCAGGAAACGGGACTCAGAAGCAGTTGGTGGAGACCAAGGAGGCTCCCTGCACTGTGGGTTGCAAGGCCGTCCCCACCAGGGCACAAGAAACTGAATCAGTCTTCATCTGCCTCACTTGGCTGTGGTCAGAACTACAAGCCAGCAGGGGCTGCCTCTTTGGGGGGGTGCCCTCCCTGGAGCAAGGGCAGGGGTCAAGGACATGACCTCCCTCTCTTTTCCCACAGCAGCAACAAGGGATGGGTGGGGAGGGAGCAAAGCAGGGGTCTTCCTGACCCCACACGTGTGCTATAACTCAACAAAAGCCCTAGGAGAGGGGGCTGAACTAGCCCCAGCCTAGGAGGCACAGAGGAAGTTAAGTGACGCCCACGGGGTCGGACCATCCGGAAGCTGCAGAGCTGGGATTCACAGCCACTCCAACTCATGCGTCTAGCACAGGGCCTGGTGGTTTTAGATAGTCACTTACATTTCATGATGAATGAATGACTTCAAGGTGTGTACTTTACCCACCGTGTTAACTAGCCTGATTTAACACAGCAATGTGCGCTCCCAGGCAGAATTCCTCCCATGCACTTGGAAAATAAAGTGAGACGCACCCCTGCTGTCAGCCTGCCCCCCACCCGGCCCCCAGCAGGTCCTGGCTCAGCAATGACAGCGCCCTCACTCGGCAAGCCTTTGCTGTGGCTGCCCAGGACGGCACCTGCATGTCTCAGGCTGGTCCTTGTGCTTCTGAAGCTCAGTCCAGTGCAGAGGTTCCCCTGCTGTGTCCAGCAACTCATGGCCTGGAGCTCCTGTGCTCGCCCCAGAGCATTCCCGGACCCCATCACCTGCAGCCTGGAGGAGGCATGTGGGAGGGGAGGTGCCAACGAACAGCCCCGGCCCCTCACACCGAGGAATGAGTGTGTTATCGGGGAGCAGGGCCCTTTTACTAGTCAGCAGCTGGGGCTGGACTAGCCTGTGTGGGTAGCACTGACCAGGGAGAGGAAATGCCCTGGAGTGTCCAAGCATTTGGAGAGAAAGAGACTATCCCGGGACAGAGCAGATTCACAAACGCCGCCTCAAGCCACCTGGGCCTTGGCTCTGGCCCCTCCCTCAGCTGTCAGGGGCCGTGGCTCGCTAGGGCTTGCTGAGTCTGCCCTCCTTTTTCAAATTAAACTTCTTGTTCTTTTTGAGATCACTGAAGTTTTAAGAAGGCATACAGAGAACTCTACATCAATAAATCTTTTTGAAAACGTTTTTAACAGCACAAAGCAAGAAATGACACAAGGACAAGTAGTATGACTGGAGATGTGTGACTAGTAATTCACCAAGGAGATAGCTTTGGAGACAGATTTAGGAGGATGAATGGAAGATATTAAGGTCAAGAACAGGGAAATTTTTCAAAGTTGTGCATGAAAGAGATTGAGAGAGGAGAGGGAGGGAGGAACAAGGAGACGTCCCTGCATCCCTGCCCAGTCCCTGCAGTGGTGACTTCTGACAGAACTGCAGGCAGAACATCTGAACCAGGATACCGACATGACCTGCAAGACACAGAGAATATTTCAGTGGCCATAAGGACCCTCTGATACTCTTATAACCACGCCCACTTCCTCTCACCCCCACCTGCTCTGTAATCCCCGACGACCCCTAACCTGCCCTCCATTTCTATAATTTTGTCACTGCCACTGCGTCACATGGCTGGAATGGTACATGTGCTCTGGGCGCTGGTTTGGTTCACTGAGCACAGTCTCCTGGAGACTCATCAGGGCAGCCCTTCCTTTGTGGCTGAGGCCGGGTCCGAGGTCTGGATGAGGCCCAGTCTGCCGGCCCTTGAAGGACATCTGAGTTGTCCTTTTCCACATCATCATTTGTACGCAGGGCACTAGTGTGCACATAAACGTAGAGCTGAGGACCCTGGAGCCCAGGTGAGAAGCGGCCAGCTCCCTCCCAGGGCCGAGTCCGCTGCTCCTGGCTCTGCCCAAGCAATCTTCCTGGGGGCCCGGGCGCTCGACACGTGGGGGAAGGGCCGTTGCAGCTGGGAGGCTGAACAGCTCGTAAGGACTTCTCGGTTCTCGGGAGGCCTAACTGAGCTCTGTGAGCACAGCAGGGTCAGAGGCAGAACGATTCCTCCCATCTACTTGACATATTTTTACCCTCCGATTAGAAAACCAGTGTTGGTCATCATTCCAAGAATGTGTGATGCTCCTGGGGGCCGCCTCGCTGGCTTCCCCGCCCAGTGTTGCTCCAGGGAGGAGGGATTTTCATTCTGTGTGTTTACTTGGGGATGGGGGGGCCAGGTCCGAGGGTCAGCACCCCAGGCTCAGGAGGCCTGAGGGGCTCAGACAGAGCCCAGCCTGCTGGTCCTTCTCCCCGGCTTCCTGGGGTGGCCCTGGACAGCATCCTCTGCAGGAAGATGGGGTGTAATTATCGTCAGAGGAGCACAGGCTTGAAAGTGTCTGGCTCCCATCTTGAGCCCCCTGACAAACATGTATTGAGTACCTCCTGCATGCCAGGGGCCTTGAGGGAAGTCTGTCTTCGTTGAACACATGTACTTGGGACGTGCAGGGTGGAGGGGGAGGCTCACTGTAGGGTAAGGCCTACAGTTGACTGTGAGGACTCAGAACCATGTGTAGAGGTGGTCTGAGCCATGCCCTCCCCCCAGAGGCAACACACGGTCACATCACGTGGGAATTCTGGCTGCATTCCCCCAAAGACACTCCGAGAGGGTGCGAGGGGATGTCTGGAGGTTCCTCTAGCTCCACTGCTATGATTTCCTGGCCCTGTCGATGCTTCCCTGGCTTTGTCAGGTTTCACACTCACTGTTTATAACAAGCGCCCTGAAACCAGGCACTTGGTCCAGTACAACAGGAAGCTGGAAATAACGTGGGAGGATTGCTGGAACGCTCTGTTAAATAAATTATTGCTGTAGTCAACACTTCTGATCAAAATAAATTAACCTGACAACAATGTGATTAAGATGTTTGTGCACAAAGGAAGTATTGCTGTTGCTCATGGAAATTCCTTGATATCTGGGTCTTGTTTTTGAAATGACTCCTTACCTACCCCTCCCCTCACTTTGGAGTCTGTCACCCGGCGTGTGGATGGTTGATTTCTGAGTATTTGATCCATCCAGCTGTTTGAAAGTAGAAGTAGCATTTCTACCAAATCCCTCAGTCACACATGCACACACACGCACACCCAGTACTTAAATGGAGCCTCCCTCAGCAAAGATGTCATAGAATGCATAGGATTTAAACTTTATTACATTTCCAAGACTAGAAACACCTGCAGTTTATGGGAGCTAGAGTGTACCTAAATCTTCCCTCCAAATATCCAATTCTGTTGCTCCAACAAGAGTCCTGTTTTGAATTCCAAATGATATTACTCCACTCAAAATTCTAGAACATGGAATTCTGCAAACCCCAGGGAGGATGCAGGATTTCAAAGAACATAACCTTGGGCTTTTTTTTTTTTCTTCTTTTGTAGGCGGTGCCTCGCTGGTAATTTATTACAACCTGCTACATCCTAAATCCACAGACATCTGGCTCAGCTTTGTACGGAAGTCCTGCGGCGTTGTGGGGAGTGATAAAGCAGAGGGAGACTCTTCTCCCGGGGCCCTGGGTCCAGCTGGGGAGAGACCAGAGAGCCAGGGCACAGGCCAGGAGGAAAGTTACGAGCTACCAGGTCTGGGGAGGCCCCCCAGCCCACAGTGGGGTCCCCCAGAGGCCGGGCTGGAAAGCCAAATTGCTGGGGAGGACTCTTTCCTCAGTCACCACCACTGGCTGTTGGTGAAACTTGCCCTGAAAACAGGAAATGTGTCTAAGATCTACGCAGTCTTTGGAGAAGACAATCCTAGCCATTTTTGTTCCGTTACGTTGGGGGTGAGCCAGCACTGCAACCAGCAGAGGAAGCCCTCTCTTCCCCAGCAAGAGCTTCCCTTGTCACCCCTTGAACCTCTAGCCTCAGAGAAAGGCTCTGAGTCTCAAGCTGCCCTGAGAGTGGAGGCTGACCTGTTGGAAACCTCAAGTTATGTCTCTTTTGCCAGCAATCATTATGACAGAGCTCCTGCCCAGAGGCTGTCAGCTACACAGCAGGAGGGCAGCCCAGGGGAAGGAGCCGGGGCTGTCTCTGAGGTGCAGGGGAGGGGTGCAGATGGGTGGCCCAGTGCAGGGGAAGGACAGGACAGCTCCACGCTGTACTTCAGCGCCACTGCAGAAGGGGCCATGTCCTCACACCAAGAAGGTGGGCCGGCAGCTCTGCAGATGTCCCGCTCTGGGAGGAGAATGGGAAGGCACAGCCCCACCCAGCCTGCCTCACCTCTGCCAGCCACTAAGCCCTCTCCTGTCACCATGGCCAACATCAGCCCGATCTTAGGCCCGGGCTCAGGGAGAAGCGTCCATCGCAGGGCAGGCTGCCCTGGCAGAGCCCCGGGCGGCTCACAGCACGGGGTGCAGCAGGAGCTGGCAAGTGACCTGAGCCACGCAGCCACGGCCGGCTCACAGACCTCACTGCCGAAGGTGAGCCTGAGGCCCGCAGACGAGCCCTGCCTCACCTCCACCCCCAAGTCCGAGCCCACCCACAGGGGCTGCAGCTGGAGGGACAAGTTTGAGGCAAGCTTCTTCATCTGACCAGTCACAGGGGAGCAAGAAGCAGGCCAGCGGATCAGGCTGGGCACTGGTGTCGGGATAGGAGGCATCACACTTCTGACACGTCCACCTGAGCCCCCCACCCCCCACCCCGACCTCTACTCGCACAGCCAGAGATGAGGGCAGCCCCAGGTTAGAGTCCTTCCCAGATCGCCTGCCGACACCACGTGCCACGCCTATGCACGGAGCCGTTCTCCAACAGTGCGGGAGGTGGAAGGAAGGCTTCAATCAGTATCGGCTGCTTCTGTTTACAAACTACATGTTCCTTTTCTCCCTCCTGTGGTTTCTAGGAAACTCAAAGGTAAAACCCAGAGTCCTATTTTATTCTGTGTTCTTGTTACAGCTAGCTTCTGACACTAAGTGATTTTATTAACTTCTCTGTTTGAAAATGTATTTTAACTACGTTATTTTATGAAATCTCGTGATAAGGTAATGCAAGCCCTGTCTGGAAGTAGAAGAGAAATGTGTACTTAAAGTATCACTGTAAACAAAAACGCAGGTGTCATTGTGAGGTTCCCTTGTCTCTTTGGCAGAACCTGACTGATATTCTGTAAAACCCACAGTCCTTCCTGCAGGCTGGCCTGCCAGCAGTTACTAGTCAGAGCCCTCTTCTCCACTACTGGCTTCAGACTCTGTCCCCTTTATTTCCAAACTCGGATCCCTCCTCCATTCAGTGTGAGACTGTGATGTAAGCTCAGCCAACAAGGGAATTAGTGCCCCTTACCCCTTTGCTCTGTTTCTTTCTAACTCTTCTCCTTAAAGATGCTATTTGTAGATAGTTATTTCCATCATTTTCAAGCCTTCCTTTATAGCTGGTTAAAGGGGTCCAATCAGAAACTATCGAAGCAAAAGACAGGGCACCTGGAGGGCAACCTGCTTGGTGCTGGTGCTTTTTACCTTTTCCAAACACCTCTGGGATCCAGGACAGTGTCTGAGCCTCAACAAGGAAGTGAAGAGTAACTCAGCTCAGTTCACACGTGGTAAGAGCTTGTACGTTTTCTGCCCTAAGCTCTCAGATCATCAGCAACCCTGCTGCCAACCACATAAACCAACCTGAGATAGCAAATGAGTGGCTGAGCACCTTTGTTAACAACAGGTAAATGCGAAGTACAGAGAGTTAATTAACAGGACAAAAGATGGCCCACAGTTACTGACTGTGCTATTACAGCACACTCGTTCCTCCGCAGCCTCTCATCCAACCAGGAGCCTGGGCCTATACATTGATTCCTAACAGACCCCCACCCCATGCTCATCCTCCAAGACTCAGCTCAAACTCGGCCTCTCCAGAGCCTTCCCTAGCCTTGCCTGCCCCCAGCTGTACTCCACAGTTCCCTGCCCTCTAGTGACCTCTTCCTAAACTTGAATGAGCCCTTGCACCAAAGGCTAATTAAGAGTTGCAAATCCTGACCTGTGTAGCTCCAGGGCCCAGCACAGTACCTGGCACACAGCAGGCACTGGGACACTGGGAGGAGCTCACTCATCAGTCATGACTGAGTCACGAGGTGCGGCTTTACAGCAGGTCTAGTCCTCGCAGTCAGCTGTAACCAGATGCTATAACCTGGGGGCTTAAACAGAAGACATTTCTTTCTCACAGTTCTCAAAGTCAAAAGTCCAACATGAAGGAACTTCAAGGACTTCCCAGCTCAACGTTCTCTTTTAGGTCCTGACCCGAGGGCTGGGTGTGGTGTGGTGAAAACAGATTTTATTCAGAGGCCTTCTCAACAGGGGAAGAGACCTCAGTATCAAACCCGCTCGACTCTGAACCCCATGCAGTCTCCAGAAGTGGGCTCCCCGGGCCCGGCAGCACAGGAAGCCAGTCTTGGGAGATCTGACAGTACCCACCCAGGTCCGCACAGCAACACCCTCGGCATCTTCCACAAGCCCTAGAGACTTACCGCTAAGCCGAGCGCCTCCAAGCTGCGATGCAGCTGTTATAAATGTGTCTGCTTTTCCCTGCTTCCCTCACCCCTCACACAAGAGGAAAATAAAGGGATTTATTTTTATCTATCTAGTTTACTTACACTCTGGATTGCTGGTTAATATCTTTCCATGGCCTTTGCAGGCACAGTGACGAAATTCACTGCAAGTTCTTCTATTAACAAGCAGGAAAAAAGGAAAAAAATGTGTAACTCTCTGTGTTGAAGGATGGTAATGAGACTCACTGTGGTGATCGTTTCACAATATGTACAAATACTGAACCATCATGTTGTACCCCTGAATATAACGCGATATGTCAATTATACCTCAATTAAAAAAAAAAAAAGAGAAGCAGAGAAACAAGAACGGAAGCTTTACATTTCTGCCCTCCTCTGACATCAGAAGAGAGCCTAGAATGAAGACAGCTTTGAAGATCTTTTATAACACACACGGGGTGGTCAAGGGGAAAAGAATCAGATACGATGTAATGAGACTAAGTACCTTCTTTAAAAGCAAGTGTATTTGTCAGCTTTGGATGCAAAGCAAACAGCATAGCATCTCAGTGGCATAAAACAATAATCACCTTTCACTCAGGGGCCTGGGTGTCATCTGGGGGCTCCTGTTCAGGCTGTGGGTCAAGGTCATATGTGCTCCACATCCCAGGGTTAAGGGGCAGTGGACACGTCGGCCAGACACTCCCAGAGGGTGGCTGGAAAGGTGACCACTGCCACGCCTGCTCATGTTCCGTGACCTCAACAGGTCACATGGCCAAGCCCAAGTTCCGTGGGGTGAAGGAAGAGCAGTGGTCTGCCCCAGCAGGTGGAAGTCCCCCCTTCCCTCCTGTCCTGTTCTCCATCTCACAGTCCTGGACTTCACAGCTGTCAAATCTACAACAGCAGAAAGAGTTAACACACATTTGCCAAAGGGATTTACTGAAATTACAAATCCAGAGATAGATTCAATTCTCCTCCTCAAGTCTCAGCATTTATAACTCCAAAGACGTGTGTAACATCCATGCCCTAAGGCATCTGGTTTTACAAGTCAAGAAGAGATCTGACACACATTTCCTCACCCCCTGTGCAGAGGTGTCACAGGGCTCCCTGACTCATGTTTTGGGGTCTTGTGTTGGCCACTTTTTCTAAGTTTTTCTTCCATACTCCTTCCTTTCTCCCTGCCCCAGTCAGCCTACCAGTTCCTAAAAGTCAGAGGTCTTCACAGTCCTCAGAGTGAACCCAGAGGAGACCCAGAGAGCCGGCCCTGGAGCAGGGCGCTGTGTGGAGACCCAGATGGGAAATCCGGCTCCCACATCAGCCCCCCGAACTGCTCCTCTCCCACATCCTCTCCCAGTTTGCTGAGCAGTCAAGGGCCTGCAGCACAGGCCTGGAGGAGAGGGGCCCCGGCAGCCACCTTCCAGCCGACCTGCACACCGAGAACTGCCTTGTTCCATCCCCGCCTCCAGAGACCCGTGGACAGATCAGCCTAAGAAACTGCTAGGCAAAGCGAGCAGCAGTGTCTTCGGTTCCGCCTGTTATATTCTGCTGTGCCGAGTGTGAGATTTCTCCATCCCTTTTGAGTCCTTTCCTGAGTCAGTTCTCAAGCGAAAGCCTGACAACATTCGGGTTTTTTAAGCACCACAAAGACTTTTCGTTAAAACTCACTCTGGTTGTTCAGTGTAAAATAGTCTGTTACTTTTCTGTCCTCCCAAATTTGATTTTCAATTTTTCATACTTTTTAAGATGACCAACTATCCTGGTCGACCAAAGACTGGGGGTTTCCTGGGATGTGAGATTTTAGGGCTAACTGGATAGTCCCAGGCCAGTTGGGACGGCTGGTCACCCTGATACCTGTCCGCCCTACTCGTCTTCTACTTTATGTCACAACACAGTCAGGGAGCAGAGGAAACACGCCTTGGCTAGAGCTGGGAGACCATGTGCGTTTCCTGAAGTAAGCCCCTCCACCACCAAACCCCTGTCCCTCATCAGTCTTGCAAAGATCAGTATGACTAATGTCCCCCTCGCTAATCACGACTACCGCAGCCAATATAACGGTCAACTTTAAGCTAAACCAATGCCAGGAGAGGTCCTGCTCTGAAGTCAGAGCTATAATCCAGATTTTAAGTTAACATCTCTGAGGGAGGAAATCTCCCATGGAAAAATACCATGGAAAAATCCACAACTTTGACCACAGAGATACATTCATTATGGCAAGACTATAATTACAACACTGCCCGTCAGGGTTTCCATTATAAATGGGGTCTAAATCTTGGTGGAACACAATTCTTTCCAGCTGGAGCAAACCATGGACAGGTTTCCAGCCCACTGGGGATTTGTCTGATTTGTTTACAAATTGGCAAGGCTATGGGTGGGGGAAGGAAAAGAGGGGAGAAGAATAAACAATATGGATTTTTGTTTAGTGTGTCCTTTAAACTGAAACTAAAAGACACAGACCAACAAAAAAATAACTCATTGAGGTCAATTAGGGATGTCATCAAGATCTGAGAATTTTGGATTTAAAGACACATTTTGCCTTTTACTTTAAAAGAAGGAACACTCGATAAATGAATACAGATTTCCTTTTTTTTTTCCTTATACCTGAAATTTGATCAACCATGGAAGAGATGAGCTTTGGCTCACCGTGCCCTTGAGGGAAGCAGTGTGATGGGAGACTGGGTGGGACTAGACCTGGGTTGTCCTCTGGCTCTATTTCCGGCTACTCTCTGATCACTTCTTTCTGACCTCAGGTTCCTCGTCTGTGAATCAGGGATACTGTTAGTCAGTCTGGCTAGTTTATAGAGTTACTTGTGTATGACCATAAGGCAATGGAGATGAACTGTGTTACCCAAGGGGCAGAGTTCTTCTGTTTGCGCATCCCAGCCGCCCCCCAAAGAGGGTGGAGCCTGAGAGTCACCCCGTGTAGTTGGGGGGCTGCTGTTCCCAAGGCCATGGAACAAGGGAGACACCACCACCCCTGGGATACTGACTTACCCCAGAGCAAGTGCATCCCGGATCCTGATGGGGGTTCAAGCTTGTTTTTACTAAAAAGTTTTACAGTAATTGCTCCAAAGCCATAAACTCACTTCGGGGCATCTTGCCACAGTCTTGTGACCTTGTAAGGCATAAGGAGCAAAAACCTCCTCCATGGAGCCCAGCAGGGAGAGGGGGTGAGGGCAGAGACCCTTCTCGGGCCTTGTAAGCTCACAGGGTGATGGTCAGGACCTACGATAAAATGGCCCTTATGAAACAACTAACAAACTAAACAGGAATTCCAAAAATGTTAGGTCCCAGCCTTCCCCTCTTATAACCCCAGAACTTCTAGGAATGCTGGAGGGAACGAGATTGATTCTGGTTGCCGATCACGTGTTTGCTTTAAGTGACAGCTGTTGCAAAACAAATGATAGAAAGTTTTCCTTAGATATTCAGACCCCACTTTCCTTTCTCAAACGTCTAAAGAATTTGGAGGTCAATATTTTTCCCCAGCAGTCAGGAAGTAATGTGGTTAATCTGAGTAATGGAGCTAGGTGGACAAAGGTCCAAGTTGCATTTTGTAAGGTTACAAAAACTTTCAGGATTTTGAGTCATTTATTTTAAATAACTATCAGCTAAAAGCTTAATCTGGCCTAGTTTTGACTTGGGTTTGAAATACATGGCCAACCGCCTTCTTTTCTCACTTAATTGATGACAAAGTTTAGCCGTAATTCTAAGTTGCAAAAAGCCCATTCTTAGTAGAGCTCCACATCCCACGGACATTTTAATGCATTAAGTGTCTGAAGATCTTGCTGACTTTTGCAATGAAGACGCGCTGTGGGGGCTATTTCCATAGATGTATGTTGTGGTGTTAAGCATACTTCACATCGTGTTTTGTTCTCAGAGCGAACGGGGCAGCAGATGGAGGACTCAAGCTGCACACTGGCTCCGCGCACAGGCAGGGCTGTGTGAACTCAGTAGGTGGCGCCCTCGCCCCTCCATCCACCCACATCCCAGCCAGGAGCCCCCCTTCTAGTTAATGCTCCATCTCTCATCCCTTGAAGTGTAAGTTTAGTGGGCCGAGTTTTCATTTGTTGATTTCAGCGATGCACACCAATGCCCCACATGAACAGCACCACCAGCTCTGAGAGTCTATGCAGGCAGGATCTTTGCATTTTTCCAGCCAGCTGACAGTCCGCCCTTGTGAGGCACGTACCTAAGGGTTTACTGGGATAAACTAGGTGTTGAGCACAGAGCTTAACTCCTTCCCATAGAAGGAGCACCACGAAGGTCCACTGTCAATAGCAAGTGCCCTTATATTTGAAGTCAGCATTTATGACACGTCTTATTCATGAAGCTTGTTCATGGGACAGACGCACACAATTCCTGCATGCCCATATTGTATATATTGCACCAAAGGGCGATTTTATCATGGAGACCCATGAGTCAGGCTGCCATTGCTACTGTCATTAAGGAAAAAAAAAAAAGCCATTTCTGTATCTTTTCAGGGACAGTGAATTTGGAATGTGCCACCAGTTCCGAGGTGTCCCCAGCTCCCATGATCAGGCTAAATCCCATGGATCTAGAAAGGGCTTTTCATTTCTATGAGGCAAAAACTATACTTTTCTCAGACAACAGAATGCTATTCAGCACTAAAAAGAAGTAAGCTACCAAGCCATGAAAAGACACAGAAGAGCCTTAAATGCATACGACAAAGGGACGCCAATCTGAAAAGACTACATACTGTGTGATTCCAACTCTGACATCTGGAAAAGACAAAAAAGTAAAAAGATTAGTGGTTGCCAGTGGTTGGGGGACGGAGAGAGGGATGAGTAAGTGGAACACAGGATTTTTAGGGCCGTGAAATTCCTCTGCATGATGCCATGGTGGTGAATACACGTCACTGTGCTGCTGTCCAAAGCCATAGAGTGGACAACACCGAGTGACCCGAGTGCCAACATGGACTCTGGGTGATGATGACATGGGCAGCGTCATCACCTGTAACAAGTGTACCACCTGGGGGGGATGCTGTAACAGAGGAGGCTGTGCATGTGAGTGTAGCGTGTACATGAGAAATCTCTGTACCTTTTTCTCAATTTTGCTGAGTCTAAAACTGCTCTTTAAAAGTCTGTTTTTTAAGAATTTCTTAATTATTCTCTCTTCTCAGCCATGAACCAAAACCTATTTTTAGCTCTCAAAATGTTTAATCAAGCACCTGTGTTTGCCAGGCCCCCCCACCAAGTGCCGGACACAGGAGGTCCCGCTCGCGAGTACTGTCAGGGGAGGGCAGTCGCACAAAGAGCAGTGGGCTTGTCCCCCTCACAGGCTGGCTCTGAGGGTCACATGGAGCCTGCCTGTGAATAGGTCAGCACCGTGTTTAAACCAGTACAGGTGCTTTGCAAATGTTAGACCTGAACCTATGAGTTTGTTTAAACTGGATCTTGGGTGAGTAGGGTAAGACCTGGCAAGGCTCCCAGGAGTCAGGCATCCCCCTCCAAGTCCAGTTTGGTGGTTAGTGGGCCAGCACTGCAGTCAGTCTACCTGGGTTCAAGTCACCATTCCATCCCTTGTGAGCTGTGTGATCTTAGCAGCAACCTAACCTTTCCATGTGAAACTTCCCTCTCTCAAACGAGGGCAATAGAAACAGCCCATGTTACAGGATTGTGTGTAGAATCGAGTGGGGTCAGACCCAGAAAGCTTTTAGCCAAGTATCTGGCACAGATTAAAAAGCACAAGGTTTGGGAAGATGACCTTCGCAGGTGGGGAGGCATGTAGGGAGAGCTGAGTAAGCCGTGAACTCGTTATGTTCGTGACTATATTTAAATATACATCTTTTCTCTGAGACCTTTGAAATCCCTCAAAATGTGCAATACGCACTTGGCAGCCTTTGTCTGCCCTGCGCCCCCAGGAGGCACGCTCCAGGAGAGGGCGCCCCAGGAGGGAAAAGACCAGGATTCCATTCTGGGTCCCGCGGCTCACTGTCAAACATTCAGACTTTCCTAAGCCAAAGGGGAAACTCCTACGAGGCCTTTTGGTCCAAAGGTAAAGGCCAGGAGCAGCTCACACAAGACTTTCTATAGGGGAAAAAAAAATAAAAGACGAGTTTTTTCCTGGTTCATAGTTTTTGACATGCTTCTTCTTGTTTTTCTTCTTACTTGGGGGCAGCAGAAATGACACACGGCCTCCCCATAATCACGGGGCTCTCTCCAGTGGACCATGATATATTTACTGAGAAATTTTTAATAAATAAACCACAGCCATGAACCCATGTGCCCTTATAAACCAGCCGGTTCTCATGGGGAGAGTTCAGGAGTTTTTATGGAGCAATTCTATGTTCTCATGAGAATTTTATTAGAAATCAGAGACTTGAAATGCATCAAGCAGGAAATTTATGAGGTTACATGGGAACCGTCCTTTCATTTTGTCATTCTGGGTTAATTTACTTCTTCATAATGTGTTGACATACTTTATAAATCTCAGTCATGAATTCTGAATCTCTCAGCAAACTGAAGCCAGTTCATCGATTTCTTGAACTTTTCACTTCCCATTTTTATCCTTAAAACAAGATAGAAAATTATTGATTGCCTATATAAGAAAGTCCCAGTGTCTAAGTGGAACACATATTACTGGTCAAAAATGTGTCCAAGCAGGTCTTTCCAAATGCCAAGGAATAAACAGAGCTTAGAGAAAAACATTTTTATAACCTCATGCAATTCTTTACGTCTCTAACTTTTCCACTTAATGGTTTCTCCAAATAATTTTTTAATTATGTTTTGCAAAGTACCCAGTTAAAATTTCACTGACAAAAAAAAACACGCACACAAAAACAAAAACCCCTTGTTTATTATCATGTAACCCAACTTGGAAAACAGCCCAAGCCCAGAATAGTTGTTTGTGCTGGTGAAGTGGGGAGGAAGTGTTCTAAACAAGATTTTCGTCTGGGCCTGTTCCAGCATTTCATTAATTGTGTGTTAATGGTGTGAGGAAAGAAGCCAGGCCAGGACCGGCCTTGGCTGGAGTCGAGAGTGAGCAAGTGACACAGGAACTCATCTTCTATTAAACAACTGACCTCTTTGCAGACATCTGAGCTCGATTCCTGGGTCAAGTCCCAAAATTAGGTAATTTCTTTTAATCTCTAAATTTAATTCTCAAGTTGTAACTGTGTTTTTCCAGCCAAATACTTGCTTCAGGAGCTGGAGCTGACTAAGCTGCCACCGTGGCAAGGTTGGTTTGTCTTAACCTTTTCTATTTGCTCATCAACCCAAAACTCCTAGGCACCCGCTTTAGAAAAAATATTCATAATGAAACAACACAAGAAGGCACCCTGGTGGCTGGCTTCAGACTTCCTGGTGCCAGAGAATGACAGGTGCTGCCCCCTCCCAGCTCAGCTCTTCTTTGGACTAACGGAACCTGGTCGTTCCTCCAAAATGCAGACTCAAGCACCGTCACCACCCACGGGTCTTTCTGGAGGGCTGCCCACACACGGGGCTCTGAGCTACTTTCTCTACACACCTACCGCTGGAGACGGCCCTCTAGAGAAGGCCCCAGTCCTCTCCCCACCTCACAGCTGATGAGCCTGAGGCTCCCCTGGGTGAAGGAGCCTCTATGTGACCACACAAGCGGACGAGCTCTCACTCACCCTGCCATGCCCAGACCCTTCAGGGCCACGTTCTGACTTAGGAGACACAATCTAATTTCAGAAATAAGGAACATGACAGCAAGGCCCATACCCAGATCCCAGTGACTGCCCAGGAAGACACTGTCACTGTGTGGGAAGAAAGATGCTCCGATGGCAAATGAACACATGAAAGAAGATGCTCCACACATCCTACGTCATCAGGAAAATGCAAATTAAAACAGCAGGGAGATACCCCACACCCCTATGAAAACGACCAGATCTGTACACTGACATCGCCAAATGCAGGTGAGGGTGTGGAGCAGTAGGAACACTCACTCACTGCTGGTGGGGATGCAAAGTGGTGCAGCCACTTTGGAAGACAGTTTGGTGCTTTCATTACAAATGAAACATACTCCTATCACACAAACCAGCACTTACACTCTTAGGTATCCACCCAGAGCTGAAAACTTATGTCCACACAAAAATCTGTACACAGATGTTTATATCCTTATTCACAGTTGCCAAAACCTGGAAGCAACCAAGATGTCACTCAGTATGTGAATGGATAATTAAACCTAGTACGCCCAGACAATGGAATATTAATCAATGATACAAAGAAATGAGCTATCAAGCCACAAAAAGGCATGGAGGAACCTTTAATGCATATGACAAAGCAAAGGAAGCCAACCTGAAAAGGCTACATACTGTAGGAGTCCAACTATATGACATTCTAGAAAAGGCAAAACTACAGAGACGAAAAAATCAGCAGTCTTCAGAGGGTGGAGGGTGGGAAGGATGAATAGGTGAAACAGGATTTTTAAGGCAATGAAAATACTCTGTATGATGCTATAAAGGTGGACACATTCCGTTGTACATTTGTCCAAATCCATAGGATGTACAACACCAAGAGTGGACCTTAATTATAAACTATGGACTCTGGGTGGTGATGATGTGTCACTGGAGGTTCACTGATTGAAACAAATGAACTGTCTGGTTCAGGAGGTGCTTGGTGGGAGTCTGTGTGTAGAGAGGTCAGGGGATACATGGGGAATCTCTGCACCTTCTACTCAAGTTTGCTGTGAACCTAAAACTGCTCTAAAAAAATAAATGCTATTAAGAAGAACAAGAACAGTCCAAAACGCCCTGGACTTAGGGAATGTTTACCCCAGTGGCCTGAGAGCAGGTTCTTGGAGGGAGGGTTACACTGTCTTAACAAGTATAAAAGCAAATCAAAACCGTGAATCCAGCTCATGGCTGTGAAGGACGCATCCTGTAGAGCAGAGTGCTGGTAATAAGATGGAGACCGCAGGAAGGCTTCCTGGTGGAGGAGGCCTTGAAGGGCATGAGGGCTTGTGGCCAGACCAGAAGGCAAAGGCAGGGCCTGGACCAGGGTCTCTCACTCAGCTGTGGTCTTTACCCTGGGATTTTGCCTCTAGATTCTACCCCTTACCCGCCCTGGCCTCTTTTTTTCTGAGAATTGTTAACAAATTGGTTTCCTCTACCTCCAGGCAAGCTGTGTTTTGGTGGCAGGCCAAGGAAAGCACCCACTGAATACAAACCAGTCTCACAGAACATGCCCAGCAAATGCACAGGAAGCGCTCTGGCTTCAGCAAGCAGGGCAGACGGCCTCGCCTCCGTCCTTCCTCGGAGGCCTGAGGCCAGAGAGACAGGTATCTCAAGGGACCACACTCTCCACAGGCCTGTGAGGAAGGACAGACAGGCGGGCCCTGGCGGGCCTCCTCCCGGCTCAGTTGGGACGCTTCCAGCATCACACACCGAGGAAAGTCTTCCAGCCCTGGGAGAAAGTTCGGTCCCCTGGGAGCGGCTCCAGCGAGCACAGCCTCCAGGGGTGGGGACCGCAGCGGGGCCAGAGGAAAACATGAGGCGTCCAAGTGGCCCCGGCTGCGGCTCCCGCCTCCCCCGCAGCGCCATTCCGGGCTGGGATGGCGCTGCTCCGGCCCAGACAGGAGGCTCAGGCAACACACTCGGGATTCCGAACAGGCCCCTGCTGGTGCCCTCGCTGCGGCCGTAACAATGCGGGCTGGGAAAGTGACTCCCTTTCCACCATCTCCCGCTTTCACCCAGCTGCCCTGCCGGGGGTGATGAGGGCCCCGCTGCCTTCCTTTCCCTTCACTTCGAGAGTCCCCAGCATTTGGAAAGGCTCCGACTAAGCGCCACGCAAAGGCGTCGGGGCTGAGCGCTGTCCGCTTTCCTCAGGCGAAGGTGCTGACTTCCCCCTGACGGCGTGTTATCTCCCGACAGCTGTGACCCGCCCGCCGGCCCTCCTCACCTGGAAGGTGAGCTGAGAGCAGGACGCGGGTCAAAGCCGCCCCTGGACGCCCTCAGCCCCGCCCGACCGAAAACAGCCCGGTCTGCAGTCAGAGCAGAAACCGACCAGAGCCCAGCGGGCGAGGAGGGAAAACCGCTTACCTCCTGAGACCGGTCCCTGCGCTGCCAGGAGCAGCGATGAGCTCCCAGAGCGGGGCTGAAGAACATCCGCCGCCGGTTCTCCGCGCCATGAGGGTGTCGCTGCACAAGCGACGGTGTCCAAGACAGGAGGGTCGGGGAAGAGCACAGCGCTGAGGTTCGGACGCAGCGGTTACCACCAAGATGGCGTGATTCACTCCCAGCAGGCCTTGCGGCCAAGAAGGCGGGAGATTCGACTCCCAGCAGGCCTTGCGGCCAAGAGGGCGGGCGATTTGACTCCCAGCAGGCCTTGCGGCCAAGAGGGCGGGAGATTCGACTCCCAGCAGGCCTTGCAGCCAAGAAGGCGGGAGATTCGACTCCCAGCAGGCCTTGCGGCCAAGAAGGCGGGAGATTCGACTCCCAGCAGGTCTTGCGGCTGAAGAGGGCGGGAGATTCGACTTCCGGGAGACCTGCTCTTCCCTCCGGTAATGTATTACCGTGGCGAGTGGGACGCCCATGGGCGCCGTGAGAGTTCAAAGGGGATCATAAAAGGCCCAAAAGTGGGTGGTGGCCCAGTTCCTGGGAATCTCGCCCCTTCCCCAAAGTAGCCCTTATAATCCTCCCACTTGTTAGCCTAAAATTTGCCAAGCCCATAAAAACTAACCACCCGCACCTGGTGGCCGCACTCTGTCTGTGGGGTGCGTATCTCTCTGAATAAATCTACCTTTACTCAACTGTGGCTCGCCCTTCAGTTCTTTCCTGCACAAAGCCAAGGACTCACACTTGGCGGCAAACATCCCAGGGATTCAACCAAGACCTGGGACACTGCCATCCTCTTGCCCCACATTTTTTTTCCTGTGTCACGATCTCTGCATCAGATGTGAGCCCTGGGCAGCCAGGGCCTCACCCGCCTTGTTCCCCACAGCACCCCAGGACTTCGGGCCGTGCCTGGCACTAATACCCTAAGCCCTCAATATGCATGCATTGAATAAATGATTTTTCAATGTCTGCAATGAAAAAGCAAGGAGGCCACCTGGGCAGTAGCATTTTTTTTTAAGCAGATTCTTCCAGTGAGGCTTATTTGTGTCTGGAGGCATCACAGTTACCTGCTGCTAAGACTTAGATATCCTCTGTTTAGAGAGCTAGTCAGAGAAGAATTTTTTTCCTTTCCCTTCCCGCATATCCAAGTCAGTCCTTACCCCAAAAAAGAAAAAAAAGCAATTCTAGGACATGTTCACTGCATTCTAATAATAGAAACAATAACACTTTCTGCAATAATGTATAAAGAGGTTGTTTAAAATACCATCTTTGTAACACTTGGCAACTTTCAAGATACTTTCTCATCATCCCTTGGCCATCTCACAGAACGATGCTATTTTTATCTGAAAATGTACACAATATCTATAAACTCAGGGTGGAAAATAAATGCATCATTGAGCAGCAGGAACCTTGACCTCCATAAGGGGCAGGCAGATGCAAAGGGCAGTGTTTGGCTTGCAAGCCTAGAGGGTCTGCTGTGACCTTGGCCGGGTTCCCTGCCTCTAGCCTCAGTCTCCTCACCCAAGAAGTAGGACAAACACTAACACCTGTCTTGCAGGGAGGTTGTAAGTGGTTTTGAGTTCACACAAGGAAGGTGCCTACCAGGGTGTTTAGTGTGTTAAACTGGCAATAAATATTAGTTACCCAAAAAAGGAAGAAAGAAAGAAACGAAATTGAAATACTGTAGCAGTAAAGTTCCTCCTAGTGGTTAGATTCTTCCCCTCTCTAGATAGTCAGCCCTTAACTCTTTTCCCAGGTCCCCTGCCCTTGCCGCAGGGCAGGTGCTCAGATTTGAGCCACCACGAGCTCCCGTGGCCCCCTCGTACATGTCAGGAAAAGTCTCTCCATCTGGTTGGGTTTTAGCTCGTCTCTCCCCTCAGCCAGATGCCTGCTGCAAAGTACAGCTCCTGCGATGCGATGCGATGCGATGCTGCTCAGTGGTCCTGACACCAGCAGCCCCACCTGGTCAGCACCAAGACAGATGCAGATGGATTTGCATAGTCAGCTCCCTAATCCACTAGTCTCACTCTCTCCAGGTGGGTAATTGCCTTTAGGGCTTCATCTCCCTCCGTGTCCCCAGTTAAAAAGGCCTCCTTGGGGACTGGGATCTGTGCCAAGTAACCACACAAACAGGCCTTTGAATTCTCACCAAACTGTCGCGGTTCCTGCGTTAAACACTTGAGTCAAGTGCACGGGGTGGGGGAGCAGTATATGCAAACCCTCTGCACCTTCCTCTCAATTTTGCTGTGAACCGAAAACTGCTCTAAAATATAAAACTGCTCTAAAATGCACCCCCATGTTCATTGTGGCATTATTTATAACAGCCAAGACATGGAAACAACCTAAGTGTCCATCAAAGGATGAATGGACAAAGAAAAGTATCTATCAGGAGGTGGGGGATGATGTAGCTCAATTAGTAGAGCACATGCCTAGCATGCATGTGGTCCTGGGTTCAATCCCCAGTACCTCCATTTATATATATATTTGTATTTTTAATAAAATATATATATATATTTATTTATAAATAATATATATATAATAATAATAAATAGACCTAATGACCTCCCCACAAAATATTTTAAAAATAAGAAAATTATCTATCTAGATTTATATACAGACAGTCCCCATTACAATGATTCTACTTAAAATTTTTCGACTTTATGATGGTGCAACAGTGATAGGCATGCAGCACAAATCATACTTCGTATTTTGAACTGTAGTCTTTGTCCAGCCTCATGATATGCTGCCCTGTCCTCACTTATGATGTTGGGCATCACCGCTTAGTCATTAAGAAAAATTATTTCCTCCTAATGACCGTAGCATCTGTGAGAATGAAGGAGTTAAGGCATCAGAATGAACTGTGGTTTTAAAAATCTGACTGGCAAGAATTCTAGTGGGGTTAGTCAAATCATAGTTTTCTTGGCTTTCGAGGGACCTGAGTTGACTCTTGTACAGACTCTGAAACCTGGAGAGAAGAGTGTGTGATGGAGTGAGAGATAAGGGATGGTGCCCACGTGTGCGTGTGAGAACAAGTGAGTATGAGACAGCATGGGAGCCTGTGTGTGTGTATATGTGTTAGAGTATGTTTGAGTATATGTGTGTGTATGTTTGAGTGTGAGTGAGTGTGTGTGTGTGTGAGAGCGTGCATGGTGGAGACAGTCTAATGGGCAGCCCAAAAATGACTGATCATAAAGGACTGATTTATGAAGGAAGACGATTCTGGCTAAATCTGCAGAATTTCACTAAATTGGGACCACGAGGGAAGGGCAGGTGATAACAGCCCACGAACACCTGATGGGCACAGGGAGCAGGAGAGGCAGCTGTACCAGAAGCTGTAAGGAGGAGGAAGGGTATGTCGTCAAGGAGGAGGCGGTGGGCTGCACCGGGGAGAAAGCTTCTGGCCAGCTTCACGCCCGCCAGTTGACCGCACTCTCCCGTCCAGTCAGATGTCCCATGGACCCTGGGCTGCAGAGGAAGCCAGGGCTGGGGACCACGTGCTCCTCCCAGATACCCAGGGCTGAAGTGTTCTTGCTTCTCTCCATGAAGCCAAGAACATGGGATGTGAGGGATGGGATTGAGGGCTCACAGGGGTGGTCACTGATGAGCCCAGAGGCCACCTCTCCAGAGGTGACAGAGAGTGGAGATGACCCTCTGGGAAGACCGCAGCCTGTGGCTGTATCTGAACCTGGCTGCCTGGGTACTGGAGGCTCAGCTGAGACTCGGAAAAGCGCAGTGTTCTCCAAGGGAGAGACAGCTGGGAGGGAGGGAAGACAGCCTCCCCACTCCGCCCACCTGCCAGGGAGCTCCAGGTGGTCACTTCCTGTGACAAAACTAGGTGAAATTCAGCCAAGTCTGTCCATAATCCATACCGTAACCTCAACTCAGAGCCAACGTGGAAAACTACTAGGCTGGAGAAATTTTCCCCATATTACTGCTTTCCTATTTGCTATATAAAAAAGGGGTGCACATGATACAGTGATCCCAGTGGGGCCGCTGCTTCCCCCGAGAGCTCGGTCCTCACCACCCACTTACACCCATCCCACCGCCCCCCAGGGCGTGACTCCACTCACAAATGCTGGCTTTATCATTCTCTTGCTATTTGTCTTTTTTTTTAGTTCCATGAGCTGAAGTCATCTTTAAGGAAAAAGCAGTGTTTATAAATGGCAACTTTACACTAGTAACCATACCTGGCAATTTGTGAAAAGGATAAAACACCCCAGAGCGCGCGGTCCTGGGGTGAGTGAGGTCTTCAGAAAGATACGCCACAGCCAAGAGGTGGAGCCGACTCACGTGCCCACCAAAGGATGGACAGATAAACACATGTGGTCTCCCAATACAGTGGAATATTACTGAGCCTTAAAAAGAAAGAACATTCTGACCCACCCTACAACGTGGATGAACCCTGAGGACATCACGCTCAGAGAAATAAGCCAGACACACAAGGACAAATACCGTATGATTCCACTTATGTGAGGTCCCTAGAGGAGTCAAATCCGTAGGGATAGGAAGTAGACTGGTGGTTGCCGGGGGCCGGGGGAGAGGAGTGGGGAGTTCTCGTTGAATGGGCTATGCAAAGGTGATTCATTCCTCTTCATTCCCTGAACAGCAGCTCCAGTGTGAGTGACGCTAACAGTGCTTTCTAACTTGGGTCGAATAGCTGCGTTTTGGGGAAAATTCTAGTTATATCGGATGGACTTGCCTTCTGGTGGTCGGACTCCAGGGAAAAGAATTAGGAAATGCTTCTGTCCATCATGAGATGCAAAGGATTCCACGACCGTGATCTCTCCCTTTCGACGTGGTTGGTTTTTCCATGTGGAAAGAAAGCAGTCATCTAATCACAGGCCTCAGGTTGGTCAGCGGCCAGTGGGAACCATCCTCCCAGCACTGCAGACATCACAGATGGAAAATGGGCCTGCATCATTTTGTCCACTCCCAGGAAGGGCATTCTCGAATGATTCCATGGGCTGGAGCAATGGAGTGGCTTCTACCCGGCCCCCAGGGAGGTTTTGAAATTTAATGACTCCTTGCAGTTGTAAATTTCCTTTATTTCATTTGCTCAAGTTTGGAGAGAGTTGGTGGTTTTTTTTTTTTTTTTTTCATGAAAAACCAAACCAAAATGATTCTTTTTTTTTTTTAGCCTAAAGATGATAGCTTCCTAGCCACAAAAAATGTATATACCAGCTTAAAATTTACATTGATTTCTTAGAATAAGTTATACTGTTTTCAGGTCAGAAGAGTAAACATTTATCAAGCACTTATATGCTGGACATGATGCACTGATTCACCTTGTCCTCCCAACAGCCCAATGGGGAGGGAACTGTTACCTGTTCCCAGGTTGCAAATGAGAAAACCAGGACTCAAAGAGACTCTTCCCCAGATGCACTCCCTAAGGGCAGGGGGCCCACGCTTCATGACCGTCCAGTTCATGCCAACTTCATTCAGTCTAGAAACAAATACATTTTAATAGTACCAAAAGAACTATGATGTGTTGCAGGTTATACACAAGACCCTAACCATTTTAATAACATTCCCTAATGCATTTCTTCCCAAGACATTCTTCACACCTTGCCATGTACTTTTAGGGGCACGATTTCCCACGAGTCCATGGACGGGGAAATGTGGAGGGGTGTTTGCTCCATGTCTCCTGGCTTCTGAAATCCCTGAGCACCACTGGCCCCCAGGGCCAGGCTCTCTGTGCGTCCCCTCCCTGCAGCCCTTGGAAACTGTGCCCTTGCTTTGTGTTTGCAGTGACTATCTTCCCTCTGGTGTCCAAAGAGAAAGTGGAAATCTCTATTTCTAGGTATTTGGACAGAGAGGAGACTGGCCTCTCCAGCAGATGTCCGGCTGGCCTCCACCACTTATCCCAGCAAACAGCCACTCTCCTCCTGAGAGAAGGAAGCCCCCGGCCACCCACGCAGGGTTGTGTCCCCACTGGGAGAGCTGGCCCCAGGTTACTAACGTGCAAGATTGTGAAAGTGAGAGGCTCCGGCCAAAAGCATGAGGCCAACAGGACACAGGTAATCTGTCATCGGTGCTGACCACGTGGAGCCATTTGCCTCCTCCACGGGCCTCCTTCCTGCATCCAGACACCACCTGAGGCAGAATCGCCTGGCAAGTGGTTAAAAAATCAAGTTTCTGGGCTCCTCCCAGGCCCACTGACTCAGTTTCCAGAGGATGGGCCTGGGAGATTTAACGACCAGACCTCCAGGGACCACTAACCCCTTGTCTCCCCAGACCGTGAGGCAGGAGTGACTGTAAGCTGTAAGCGCTGGGGAGCTGGCCTCCCACGGAAGGCAGAGCTGATGGCGAAGTTCAGTCCTGTTCTCCCAGCAGTTGGGAGGCAGGAGAGAAAAGGGGTGCAGAATGGAGCAGATCACCCTGGTGGCAAGCGAGGGCCCAGGAAAGAACCCAGGACCTGGGCCCGGCCGCGGGGCGGCTCCCTGTCCGTTCGCGTTAACAGGATGTCTTGCTGTTGTTACTGCTCTTGTTTTGTTCTCTCGATCTTGGTACTTAACTCATCGCTTAATGACTTGGATTCACGCCCAGTCGTCATTTCCAGGGACAGCTTCAGCCTTCAGTGGCCAGTCATCTATCCGCTGGCCACCAGGTGGTGCCCAATCCCCGGTCTGCGACCCTGGCCCCCTGAGCGCTGGGTGGCAGCTCCCACTTAGCTGGGAGGCAGGTTAGAAGAGAGAAGACGGCGGGGAAGTCCAGCCTAGGAGAGCATTTCAAATGGAACTACAAGAGAAGAGCCAAATGCAAATGTACTAAGTCTGGGAACCCATCTGGCAAAATAATTCTGGGGCCACAGAAGCTGGGAGGCTCACTGTGAGTCAGAACAAGGCCCCCAAAGGTGAAAATCTTACACAGACCTGGCGCCTCCACCCGTAGGAAGCAGCTCAGTCCGGGCCACCTGGAGGCCACAGTGCTGCCCACCAGCCTCCCTGACTCCCGCTTGCTCCCAACACAGTCACTTTCTGCCCGAGCTTGGCCAGTCTGCTGCTCCATCCCCCGCAGGAAATGCCTCTGAGCTGTTTGTGCCTCTGGGGCCACAGCAGGGGCTCTGGCCTCGCTGTGTTTAGGAGGCTGGGGGTAAAAATCCCTCTGGTACCTCAGCCAGGCGCATCCCTTGATGGGCAGAAAAGCTGCCACCTGTGTGGCTCGTCCTGTGGAAACTGTCTTTCCGGGCACATGGCTGTGACTTTTGACTGGGGAGCAGCAGGGCTGCGGCGGGAGCTGGCTGGGGGTTGGCGGGGCTGTGACTCGGACATCCTCTGCCTTCAGTGCCTGCAGGATGTGGCGGTCCCAGGAAAACAGGAAGGCCTGGGGAGAGGGATGAAGAAACAGCATCCCAAAGCTTCCCTCAACTCTGTGTTGATCACCTTTGAGAATGGCCTTATCACATGGGGGTAGAGGCTTTCCTCGATTCCTAAAATACCGCCAGTCTGTTTGATTCTGCCTCTGAGGTAACATGAACTGAAACAATAACACCCTAAGTTAGTTAGTTAGTTTGTTTATAGTGAAGCACAGGCAGTTACAATGTGTCAATTTCTGGTGTACAGCACAATGTCCCAGTCATACATATATTCGTTTTCATATTCTTGTTCATTAAAGGTTATTACAAGATATTGAATATACTTCCCTGTGCTCTACAGAAGAAATTTGATTTTTATCTATTCTTATATATAGTAGTTAATATTTGCAAATCTCAAACTCCCAAATTTGTCCCTTCCCACCCCCTTTCCCCAGGTAACCGTAAGATTGTTTACTATGTATGTGAGTCTATTTCTGTTTTGTAGATGAGTTCATTAGTGTCATTTTTTCCCTTTTTTTAGATTCCACATAAGAGTGATATCATATGGTATTTTTTTTTCTCTTTCTGGCTTATTTCATTTAGAATGACAATCTCCAGGTCCATCTATGTTGCTGTAAATGGCATGATTTCATTCTTTTTTATGGCTGTACTTTGCCAAGGATAAAGTACATAATAGGCCAAGGGAAAGGGGAATGCAATCCAAGTCCCAATCTTTCTCAGCTGTTCAAAGACTAAGACAATGAAAAAAACACCCTACAAATCACTCCCCCCAAAAGCATCTACTTCAGCTCACACAGATGACCCTCAGAACAGCACGGAGAAGTCAGTCCTCGGAGACTCTGCTAAGTGACCGTTCTCCTGTAATGGACCTTAAGAGATCTCAAGATGGAGAGAGAGTTGTTGAGTTGCTATTAGAATGTCAACAGTAAGAAGTATATAGATTCTAGCAATGATAGGATGGAAGGGAGATTTAAAAGCCTCAAGGTCATCTCAGTTCACTTGTCTAGACAGGTTCCATGTATACTCGACTGGCTGAGAGGGTGTCCTGGCCCCGCAGCACGGAGCTGGAGTGGAGCATCAGTGGGAAGCACGTTGCAGTTCTGATGGGCCAGGTGCGTCTCGGGTGCCAGGGTCTTCTGCTGGACGGGGAGGCTCTGAGCCCAGCCGTGATTCCTTGTTGATCTCTGTTGGTCTTCTCTGGCTGCCGTGACAAAGTGCCACAGTCTGGGGACTTAAACAACAGAGAGGCACTTCCTCCCAGTTCTGGCGGCTGGAGGTCCAAGATCAGGGTGCAGGAAGGAGTGGTTTCTCCTGAGTTCTTGGCTTGCAGACGGGCATCTTCTGTGTCTTCACATGGGGTCTCCTCTGCGCACATGTACCCCTGGTGTCTCTCGTATAGGAGCACCATCCTATGGGCCTAGGGTCCCATCGGGCAGATATGAGCATGGACCCTCCATCCCAAGTCAGGCTGAGGCCTCTGTTCCCTCCTCGCTGTCCCCACGGCCCACACGGCACAGGACAGACAGGCAGAGACCCGGGTCCAGGGCTCTAGGAGGGGGTGACCCCAGGCAGGCTCTTACCCACATGGCCTCCGGCTCACCTGACAGGCACCTCTGTGCCGTCCACTCAACTCCAAGGCTGGCGTCTGGCTGTGCAGGTCCCTCGGGGTCCCCGAAGGTTTGTCCACCAAGTGTTTATCCACTGGCCTCCAGAGATGGTTCCTCACCTGAAAGGGCCTGGAGTTTGGGGACCACAAACACATCTAACCAAGACACTGGGCCACAGTCACTGCTGCCCACTCACTGCCCATCTGTGTGAATGAGGATGTTGCAAACACCTCACCCAAAGGTGTGTGCAGCTGAGACCAGAGGAGAAGACAGTCCCCAGGGAGGACGGCCAGGTGTGGGTCTGTGGGGGCCACACAGGCCAGCAGAGGGACGACATCCTTAGGGCTGCGACACGGCCAGGAGTGGGCAGAGGGCAGCTGACTGCAGGTGAAGCCCTTCGAGTGGGCGCAGGGAGGGAGGATGCCGGCAACCCGTCTGCTGTCTCCAAACGTGTGTGGCAGCAACCTGGGCGTGGCGGGGCCCGAGGTCTTCCGCGGAGCGAGCCGCTTCTCGCCAGGTCTTTGTCCTGGACGGTGAAGCGCCATCCTGCCATTAAGTGGCCACCAGGGGGTGGCAAACAATCATGGGGAAGGGGCTGGATACGGAGGTCCTTCCTGCTCTGTCACACTTCACTTGACCCCCATCTCATAAATAGTCATCCCTGTGAACAGGACCCTTGCGGGACCACCATCTGCTTCACAGGGTTATTGTGAGAATTTAAGTAGAATGTATGAAAAGCACTTTGTACACTGTCTATCAGATGGCAAATACTCAGTAACAGAGCTATTCTAATTACTACAAATGGAGCTTTTATTGGCATACGGGCATGGCTGATACTTTGAGAATTTTGTCAGCTATGAGACACTTTATTGATTAAACATTGTTACGTAAAGTCCCGGTGTTACCCTGGTCCGGCGGAGACAGGTAGACATAGCACATCTTTGACTACGTGTTAGCACGTAAAGCCTTCTACAGGGTGTTAAGAATGGCAGTAATCGGGCACACGCGGAAATTAGGGAACGCAAGAGTAAGCCACGTGTCAAAGGCAGCTGCCTCCAAGTTAACTGGGAGGCGTCGGGGCAGAGGTTGGTTAAAGAGTTTTTTGTGCCGCTGAATCGAGTAGTGGGTCACCAGCCCAAAGAGCGTGAAGGGGAGGTTCCCCAGATCCTGGGTTCAACACTGAAGATGTAAAGAGAGGTGATTCAGCATTGCCTGAAAAATCCTTACCGTCAGTGGTAAATCATATATTTATAAGCACACATATTTCTTTCATATGTAAGCTTTCTTTATCCTGTACATTCTTTCTTTATCCTATATCCTTATAATAAAGCCCCATCAACATTTGATGATTACAGTCCGTTGGGCGGGGGACCAGGAGACCACCCCTCACCCCTCTGCCTCCAAGATCGGAATCCAGGTCCTCTCCCGTCACTGTCGCTTCTCTACAGTGAGTCCCCTCCCCCTCCTTGGCTTTTCCAACTCAAGGTTCCCAACTGCGCAATCTAGTAACTATTAGTCTTAACCTACAGCGTCCACATTATTTACTAGATTACAGGAGCATTCTTCTAACAACTCGGTGGGGAGGATTATCTTGTTTCCTATGCACTTCTCGGAATTAACTGCAACCTTGTTAAAAAGTCTCATTCTTTTGCTGTTGGCATTCAACATTTTTAATGTGTCTTCTGAGGCCACTAATAAACACACTGCCTTTCAACACGATTCAAACCAAGTAATTTCCTTTGGGAAGAATGAACAAAGCAGACAGACGTAACACAACTTAAGCTCTTCATTATAAGCAGATGCAACAGCAGACAGACACTTCCAATAATTCTATCTATTGAGTGAATTACACAAACTTCCCGGACATGCAGGGAACTGTGGCGGAGTCTCAGGACCCACAAGCCCCCGACCTCTGTCATCCTGTAGACCAGTCTGTCCAACAGAAACATAATTGCAGACACATATGCATGGGAGAGCGGGGCCAGCCGTCAGTAATAAAGTATCTCAGGAAAAGAAGCAACACAATCAGAAAGGTCAGGGAACCAGCAGGAACCTGAGTGCACGCGGGAATGAGAGCAAGTTAAGGACAAGCGCAGAGTTGTCCCACACAGGGACACGTGGAAGGATGCTTTGTGCTGGATTATTTCATTTTAGATCAGAATCTAAAATTCTTTATCTCAATTTCTAGAAACAGAGAGAGGAGGGAATACAGAGACAAACAAAAGAAGAAAAAGAAGAAAGACATTAGCGCAGAAGAGGGGGATACGTTGTTGGGTTGATCTTTTTAATGCACGTTATTTCACGTCATGATGTCGAATTTGTGCTTGTCATATGCCAAATTAGACCAACAAACCGAAAACCTGAAACAAGACTGTTGCTAGTTCTAGTGGAAGGCAGATCCACGTATGGACGTGTATGTGGACAAAGTAATTGAGATGGTTTAAAACAGAAAGCCCAGGTATAAGAGACTTTTGGATGGCTTAGCGGCCCACTGGATACTGGGATTGCAGGGAAGAGGGGCGGTGACCTGGGTCGTGGCACTGAGTTCTCAGAACACTAGTAACACAGCTAACACAGCGCTTAGGACGTGCCAGGCGCGGTACAAGGACCTCTGTCATCCTGGAACTTTACACAGGTTACTGCATGAATCCTCACAACCACCCGATGAGGATGTACCATCATAATCACTGCTATTTTGTAATTAAGGGAACCACTGCACGGAGCTTAGGAAGCGGACCGAGCTGGCGAGGGGCAGGAGGGCTCAAAGCCCCAGTAGCCTGGCTCCGGAATCCATGCCCTTACCCCTTACCCCACCACCCCTCCCCAAAGCAGCAGGTTTCAAAGACAGAAATGAACACTAAAGGGCCTGGTCTCCCCCATCTGGACAACACAAAGCCACTCTTCCAAGAGACACGCAGCATGTAACTGACAGTTGTCCGTGCTGTGACCCTGAGGTGCTGGAATCTTTGGGTGCCCCTAAGTCAGGGTAGCAACTGCTTTTACTCCTGGTTCCAGGTGAGAGTTGCCTCTCAGGAGAACACGCCAGTGATGGATGGCGTCACCCGCAGCTGTGGTCCACACAGGTCCTTTGAGCAGCGTGCTCTGCCGAAACCTGAAGGAGGGGCGTGGCAGGGTGACCACGCCCAGGGGCACCTATCTCCTAGTATGTCTTTGGCTTTGCTGGATTCACCAGCTTTCCTTACGCCCTAAGCAGGCCCCTCTGGAAGTAACTTAGCTCAGCCCTGGCAGGTGTTCAGTGATGTGGGGTGAGTGGGTGCAATGCCGGCTGTGGGTTTAGAAAACCTGCGGAACAATAACTTAACTATAACCCCAGATGTCCTTAAGTGACAATAATTGTACTGCTAGTTGTTTTTCCTTTCAACTAGAAGGTCAAACTTTAACCACCACCACCACCACCACCACCACCACCATCAAGAATAAAACCACCCCAGCTGAAGCAGGCAAACGCAAAGCCTGTAGGTATTTCTTGGACACGTTCTGGGTTCCAGGACACACTCGGTCAGCTCCTCACATGCGGTGCACGGCAGCCGGACGCAGAAATTCTCCTTTCCTTCAACTGGTACTCAGTCTGAAAATGTTCTTCCTTCTACGGTGGGTTCTTCCCTTCTTCATCCTGGCTTCCATCATACTGATAAGAAATGTTCTCCCATAGCGTTTACTGCTGTTTTCCATTCTGACCGATGATGGGATGGTGGGTGAGAAAAACACAACTTTCTCTGTCATCTTCCCTGAAACAAACTTCCAAGGACCTCAGAGACCATGGGTGCAAATGAGAGAGAACAGGACAGTCATGAACAGATGAGACTGGTAACGGTGCGGAAATTAAGAGTCTGACCTGTGACCCAGAAGGAAAGTAACTCAAGGATGCCCGGACAGAACACAACATAAATATGATCCGGAATGACTGAAAAAAAGTTTACTAATAAATATTCCTAAGAATTATGGGTTTCAGTTCCAAAACATGTCAGAAAATAATTATTTATTCACACATTACAGACAGTAAGTAAAGCTGAAATGATTTAGGAAGAATTGGAACAATCTCTTCACATTCATGAGCTTCATATACGAATGCACTCTTACAACTATTACCTCATTGGACTCTAATGAAACTCCATGAGGTAAGTATTCACTTCATTTTACAGATAAAGGAGGGATCAAACAGGGAAGGTAATTTGTCTAAGATTATGCACGTATAGGGACAAAGCAGATTATCGTACAGTATGGGGTCTCCCTTAGTAAGGGACTTAAGTTGGACAATTTCGAACACTACCCTGCCATTACGGGGACAACCTCCGGGCCTGCCACTACACGTCACCTTCACCAAGCGTGGGAAGGATTCTGTGCTGCCAGCTCCTGGGGGCGGGCATCTCCTCAGCCCTCAGGACCAATGTGGAACCAATCTGCAGAGACCATGAGATTTTTCTTATGAAAGATGGAGAATTTTTCCTTTTGAATCCCTGTATTATTTTATCTAGATTTCAAAAACATGTAATCTTTAAATAACTGTGATTATGGCCATGACTTAAGTTGAAGGCACTTAGGTAGTTTGAAATACTGCATTACATCTTCACGAAGCAGAGGAGTACTTTTTTCTGCCGAAAGTGTTAGTTATGTGACTTTGTGTATTTTATTTGAACTCTGAGCCTCAATCTCCTCATCGGTAAAACTGCGAGCGGGAGGAGAATTACAGGAACGAGACTTATTTGGCACCTGCTGCGTTTCCCGCACGACATACGGTGCTTCAGACGCACGGACTTCCTGAGTCCGCAGCACGATTATTACTGCTATTTTTTATGGATGAAAATAATTGGGTCACAAATTTTAAATAACTTGCCCAATCAAACACCAAGTGGCAAAATCAGGACTCAAAATCTGGCAGTCTGCCTGCAGACTCACTGCTCTCAACAAGAACCAAGATACCCTGCAGTCCGGGATCTGTTATGAGGACTGGATGAGACAGTGTCCAGAGGTCAGCAAGCTGCCTGACACCCTGTAAGCACGCTACACGTCTTGGCAAGTATCATGACAAAATGAGCTTTTAAAATAATATATAGTATTCTGTAGGTATATTTGTCAACAAAACAATACATATATATCACATATATATGAAAGAACTATCACCAAACACATCTTTTATCGTTACATGTATCACCAAATAACTACCTTTTGAGATTTATATCTTCCCCTTTTTTGTTGAGCATTAGCACCAATAAACTCAAGAAGATGTCAGAATTTATTCTGAACATTCTGTAAGGAGAGAAGACTGTTAGTAAATACTCTCTCCTGCTGGACACAGGAGACTATCAACAGTAGCAGCTTCTTCTTCCTCTGTTTTTTCAGATGTCAAGATTTATAAACATGAAACTGTAGAACATGTCTTTCTTACACATTCACATGTAAGATCAGGAACCATCCCTGATCTGGATGGAATACCGACCTGTCTCGTCACCATCAGTAAACATTTACTGAGAGCTTGCCCCACATATCAAATTTCCTTCAACACGGTAGAAATGACTGAGCTTTCTATTTATAGTGGCTTTCTGAACAACAGCTTTTTTTTTTCCTGCTCAGGATAATAACTAGGAAATCTTTGACCCCATGCATGAGTACCCCAAGAATGACTCCCTAGTTGATAGAGGGAATGGGGTTACTTTATCGCCCTCAAGTTGGAGAAGGTGTCAATGAAATCCTGGGGATAATGTCAAGTCTTAACTCCTCTAAGCCTAAATACCTTAGTGATTGCATACACGGCTCCTCGAAGTGTCTGAACAGCAAGTTTTAGATTCAGTCGAATCACATGGAGATTTTACCTATGTAATATCAAATATCTGAGTTTTCAGTAACGGTTTGACCAAGTATGGATTTTCATTCTAACGCTTGGATGTTAGGCTAATGCAGTGTGTTTATAATGCCAGTTATACTAAATGGTAACATAATACTCCAAGGTAGCCAGTCTTTAATCTGAAAGTATCTGTAACTAATAAAAACTGCCCCTCCCCCCAATTCCTACTTATAAGCAAAGATTTGTAAGTTACTACTAGGTGATGTCCGGAATATGTGCTCAGATGGCCGTTCCCTCCACCTAACACTTCAACAAATATTATTAGGTTAAAATTTACCTCTACTATATAGATTTTCAATCGTACACATGAGATCATGAAATACTACTACAACACACATTTCTCTGTTTTCACAAATGTGCACCTGATATACATCTGGCAGTTACTTTGTGACTATACTTGACGGGCAAATTTCTTAGTTTTAACAGTTAATTTATTTAGATCGCTTTATTGACATAGACCTAGTCAGTGAAGGTAAGTATAAAACCCGTAACGTTACAAAAGAAACAAAGTCTGCACAATCTGGCTATAAAGGAAATTGTTATTCTAAATGAAAAAAAAAATCACGTGGAAGTGAAACAAATGAAAGAAATCACTAGTATGTGTGATGTAAAGATTAGTCAGACTGGCACTTTACCCACTAACCTGGCTGATTTTAGGCATCTGACATGTTTCAGTGAGCTATCCTAATAATCACAGAATTAGTAAGCAATTCATATTCGCCATATACTTTGTAAAACATATGGATGAATTTATATAACCAAACTAATATACTGCTTCACAATTTTGAGTATTTTAATATATTTTTTTTTAAAAACGTGCTCTATACTTCTGACAAACTACTGTAGTTTTATATGTTCAGAATGCAGGGCCAGTCATGAAGCCTATTTTATGTAACAGGAGACTGTTGGTGAATTTTGAGGGTTGCAAAACATTAATAGCACAGACATTAGAGACAGTGAAAGATTTTATTTTTTTCTTTTACTTTCATCCAAACACCCTTTTGTGAAAAACATAAAAGCATGCACGCTGATTGCATTCTTTTAAAGGAAACCCAAGTAATAACTAAGCTGTAAATCAACAATAAAAATAGCACAAACAAAAGCTTAAATGATATCTATGTGAAATGATTTATAGGTAGACACAGGGCTCTTAATTTCAGAAAATAGTAATTCAAGTCATATCAATACATGTTAAAAAGAAGCTTCTAATTTTCCAAATATTTTGATACAAAATTTTTAAACAAATATATTATAGACCTTTTATGAGACAAATATAAGGATGGTTACAAGAAACACGATGTTCCAGTGATCTTATGCAACTCACTCTGCCTTCTCCAACTCACTTACAATCAACATCGTTCCAGTGGGACTGCTGCTTAAAATTTAAACTTAGAGCATGTCCATGACACTCAAAGTAAGTTACACAACATGGATTGATCTAAAGTGAACTTTACAAGTAAGAGAAAATTGCAGTTTGGCATGAGAACATGTTTCGTAAGTTCTACCTACAGCCCCATTCATAATTAGGCCAACTGTATCCCGTGGGAATGTGTGAAAATGTGTGCACACTAACGCACACAAACCAGTCCCTGCCACCCAGTTCTTGAAATGGCTGACTCTGGTTCTGGAAAACTCGACACAATTTCCCTTAACTATGAGTTCCATTTTGATTATCATGATTCAATTGGTGTGTTGCATCTGAGACACTGATATAATTTTGCAGCAAAAATCCATTACCAACAAGCAGAAATGTTATCTTAAAGGACTAGTAGCTATCAAGTTTGGATTGTAACATAAAAATAGAGCAGATCACACTTTTAGAAAAGTCCTCTTCCAGGGGATATATTGTTCCATGACTAAAAATTGTGTGATTGGGTTCCTGAAACACAGCTCTTCTTTTGAGGTGACACAGATTAACTGTATGGCTCCATTAATACTCATGGGAACTAAACAAATTCACTCCGTCCTGGTGGGTTAAGTCTGTATTTCACTGGCTTGAGGAAGGTGATTTCTTGACATAGACGAATGCAAAACGCCTTTGCCACAGCCGGTGAGCTGGCTCACGGGCACTTAAGTGATCCAGCTCCGCAGCAGGACACGCTGGCCGCGCGGGGAGCCAGGGAGCCAGCGACCCAGCAGCGCTGCTGCCGGGTAGCGGGGGGAAGAGGACTTGCGTACAGCGGAAATGGTGACAGAAAACATGATTTCTGGATTAAATGTTTTGCTAAACCCAGAGAACCAGGCGAAAGGCTCATGCTAGGAAATTGGGTCACGTGTGTGAGAGCTCCCACCATCTTGGCTCCAACAAAGGCTCACGCTGATTATTTTGATCTAAAAGTAACAGGACGCCTTATTAAGGTTTTCAAGTACTTATGGCACAAATGTTGTGAAGTCCCGGGAGCTTGGCTTCAATCTTGAAAAAGCTGAGCAATTTAAAGTTCGGCTGCAATGAATCAGGGCCGCAATATTGGCTTAAACTTAATTCTCGTATTTTATACATTATTCTTTTGTACAGGGTACAGGGTGTGCAAACGAAGCAATTTCAATAAATATTAGAAATGCTAATTACTTTGCAAATAGAACGTGAAAGCAGCTAATACCCCGGGACGATAAAAGCGCGTGCTGACCAGACCGCCCGCGAACACTTCTCGGCCCTCTCCTCACGTCCTCCTGAGACTTACCCACAGCATCTTTCATTGACTTGGAGAAATTAAGCAAAAAGCAAAATATTACACAGCTGCAGGATACTAAATAGTTTAGTGATAAGAGTTTGGACCAGTCGAGTTGTGAAAAATTGAAAACAACAAACACGGTGACATACACTGCAAATTAACGTTCCTGAAGGCAGCTATCTGAACGACAAGACAATAACAAAGTGCACAGTCCTAACAGTCGTCTGGAGTTGACATTAGTTCATAGGAAATGCCAAGTGTCACACAAACTCTGCTTATCTTTTCCCTTCCGGCAGCTTCCGCACTAACGTTGTGAAGCCGTGTATGTTTGCCCAAGACCAAATGCATATTGGCTTTAGTCAGAAATTCTATTTTATCCAATGTTCAGTCAACAAGGCTTTATTTACACTTCTCATTAAATTCAGGAACAACCGCAGGTTATGTGCAGCCGCCAATAATAAATAGCGCGGCACATCCCGCTGCCCGGAGGCAGCTGCTTGTTTACGCTTTAATACTAACCCACAAGCAGCCAATCAAGCTTCCATAAATCCACGTCTTTACGTACAGGTTCCTTCCGGTCTCGGTCATGAGCAACCCAGCAGTCAAACCACTTAAGATCAAGAGTGATGGTAAAGTCTTCTTGAGACTTAGTTTAGAAGTAACACTTTCTCCAGGAAATTTGTTTCTTCTTTCTGGATCCAGTGAATCATAGAATTCTATAAGCAATCTATGGCCAGAATGGAAAAAAAAAAAGTTTTAACTTGCAGGGTTAGTCATTTCAGTACTTTAATTTGACAAGTATCTATTGGGTGCCTATTACGTGCTGGAGAAGTTATAGGTCCTTATAAGGATACACCCAGGGACTTGGTTTAATTGGAGCTTCTAGACCTCAAAAATATCTTTAAAATGCTCTCAGATTAGTGTATATGAATTATATTATATGTAATATTTAAAAACAGATGGCTTTAAGTAATTTTATAGGGATGTTTTTGTTTTTAAAATTTTAGATCTTTAAAATTGTACAACGACCTGACTCACATGGGCTTTTTCTCCGCCTCTGCACCCTCACAGCTCCCGTCCCATCAGAAGTCAAAGATCCGCAGTTCCTACACAGAGAGCTGCCTACCAAAAGCCCTTATTATTATTAGATTATATGTATTATTATTATAAGAGCAGGTAAAAGGACAAAATAGCACCGTTTATGCATTTTCCCACCTTATTTAACAAATGTAAAATTATAATAGCAGAATATACTCAATATAAAAATCTCAAAGTACAAAAAGGGAAAGTCCTTCTGTTGCCTTGTAACTCACATTCCCTACAGAAAAATCACTGTTTTCAAATGTCCAGGCTCATTCTAAACATATGCAAACACCTATAACACAAAATACTAATCATATTGTTCAGGTGTTTTTTTCTGAGAACAGATTTTCATGTCAAAGCATGTAAGTCCTACTTTTAAAATTCCTTCCATAACCATGTGGGTGGCACTGAATGGCTGGGTTAATGAACTGTCATGTACAACGGAGAGTCAGGGAAACACAGAAATCTGTTCACGCACTTCATACAGTTTCCTTTTCAACACAGTCCATTTTCAGCAGTTCTCACTTGTAAAGTTAATCCAGGAGGGTTCGTCAGGAAATATTGTACTGTCATACAACAAGGGGCGGAGAAACAATGGCACTTTCCCAAGAAGAAGCACATTAGGAGAATAAAACACAGGTAACATTTCTGAACATGAACGAAACTTGGCAAGTATTTTTTAAGTCTTTAAAAAGCCATACTTTTCAATGTGGTCTTAGTAAATTTAAATGGTGCGTCTTATAATTAACAGATCCATTTTTTTTTCCAAAAAGAGGATAAAAAGTAGATATTTAAAACAGAGCTTTCAAAAACCAGGATACGTATTAGCAAGGATAAAATTTCCACTGATAGCAAAACAGACAGTAGATAAATAATACACCCAAGAAAATCCAAGAAAATGCAAGGTCTAAAAATCATATCGAAACCTCAGAACCCCGTTTTTATCTTCCTAAAAAGAAAAGAAAGCTCTAAAACTTCTGCCTTTAGAAGTTTGTATAAATCAAACGTAACACGCTCTCCTGAGGTCACCTGCAGCTCCCACCACTCTTCAGCAAGAGACAGAGCACAGTCACTCCCTCCTGTGACCCTGAGGCCACGCCTCACCCCACAGGCATCCAGACACACCTGGAAGTGACTCACAGGTAAGCCCCCGCAAGCTCCAACACCACAGCTTGCTCCGAAGTCAAGTTATTAGTGGGAGAAACAAAAGGTCAACCCAACTGTTTTCGGCCCCAAAACGCTAACAGCAAAAAGATGTTTTGGTTCTGAAAATGTCATGTGCTCCTTCCTCTTCTAACAAACACACCGGCATCAGCCCCGCATGCGCATCAGACACCGTCCTGGGGAACCCACAGCCCACTGTCCACGCACTGCGGGCCCAGCGGCCTGTCCTCAGGAGGCACACCTCCCCACTGACCTGGGAGCGCAGGCCTCGGGCAGCTCAATGGTGCAAAGCTTTCTGTGTGTCTCTCTTCTTTAAAAAACTTGACATCTTACACAAACTACTGAATGTGGTAAATAAAAATGAGCAGCTTCCCCTAACAAGGTCCTTCATGGTGACTCATAACAGCAATGTTTAAAACGTGAACAGATGAAACATAGAATGCGATTTGACCTGAGTCTCCAAAAAGCATTCTTAAGATAACAGAACTGTTTACATTCGTTTCAAATTGTTTAGTGATTTAGCGGCACTGAAGTTTCTGAAGAGCTGGAGCTGTTACTCACTTGTCTTTTACTTCAAAGCGCTCATGAAGCCATCTCTTCATATATACTTGCTCTTCTGGGACGTCTTTTTTGTCTATCCGATCAATGTGAATATGAATTTTTGGAGAATCTTTGCAGAGAAATTCTATAAAAGAAAAAGATCTCATTTTAATTATTCTAGAACAAACAGTTACATAAAATAACAAGGAAAATGAAGTTTAAACAGTTTTAAAATGATGAAAAGGTACAGAAGACAAAGGTATAGTTTTTCTTTTCAGCAAAATAAATTCAAAGAAAATGAAGACGATAAACTGGTGGTTTTGGGTTTCAGGCTGCAGTAGAAAAGCATATTATAATTTCCAAGTCTTCCACAATTATCAAAGTCATTAGTTAAATCAAACAGTATCCAATGTTACTTTTCATACAACAACCTAGAATTCTACAGGCAGCCAAGGACCAGGCAGCTGGACTTGACAGTATGTACCCATCCTCTGCAGGGCCCCCCAGATGCCAACCACAGCAGACCTACCAGTCACCTTCATGGGACCCCCAGCCCCCTATTCCCAGGCCGAGTGCTTGTCACACGTCGTCACTGCTGCTCCCCGTGCCTGGGCCAGAACACGGCCGCCTGCACGACTGTCTACATGGCAGGAGCCCACTCTGGAGGCCCCCCCCCCCCATGACCTGCTAGTGGTCTCCACTCCCTGCTGCTCCTTGCTTTCCTGGTCCTTGCTGTATTTTAACATATTCTACTTGGTTTGGGAACCAAATTTTTTTGGAATAGCCGTGAGCCCCTAAATCATGACAATTTCTAAAACATGCTAATTTGAAAAAAAAAAAAAGCAGTCCTTTGTCAGCCCGGGTTGCACAAGGGATGAAGTCAGGATTTATTTCAAGATAACAAAGACCTTTGAGTCTGGAAATTCTCTTTTTGGTAGGTGGCTTTCTGTGGAGACAGGAGAATAATAATGTACTTAAATTCCTGGAGAACAAGGAAATATTGCTAACAGATTTAAGAGAAGACTATGTTCCCTGGGTGGGTGGGAAGCAGGAGGTGGAGACCTTTGATCTCAAGTTGAAATGTGGTCCAAGACGTGTTCCAAGAAATGGTGGCTCATACGTTGTCCGTAAGGCACTGCTAATCTGAGAGGAGACGGAGCTCCCACACGCCACGTGCCAACCTTGCCCGCAGTGTGTGCCATGGGAGGGTGAGAGCAGGAAAGCCACGTGAGCTAGAAAGCAGGTGGCGGTGGGGGCCTTCCCTGGAGACAAAGCCCAGACCTGATGGGGGCAACGAGGGGGAAGGGGCCTCACGTGGAAAGGTGGCCTGGCTCACAACCCCCCACTCCAGTACAGGCCGTGCATGGAGGCGCGGGAGGATTCCAGTAACAAGGAGCAAACCAGTTCCCCCTGGGCAGCATTGGGCAGGAGCAGACGGTGTGAAGGAGGCACTCAGGGCAGAGAGCCGGTCCCTGGATGGCAGGCCAGACCCACAAGGGGACACTGCCTGCAGGGTCCCCAGATGGCAGGCCAGACCTGCACGGGGACACTGCCTGCGGAGTCCCTGGATGGCAGGCCAGACCCGCACAGGGACACTGCCCGCGGAGTCCCTGGATGGCAGGCCAGAGCCTGGGGACACTGCCCACGGAGTCCCTGGATGGCAGGCCAGACCCACATGGGGACACTGCCCATGGAGTCCCTGGATGGCAGGCCAGACCTGCATGGGGACGTGATAAAACCAGCACTTTAAAAAAGTTATTGTGGGAATTATAACTGGTTGTCATAAATAATAAAAACATGTTTAATCTTATTTTTAAATGTCTGATAAACGTTTGGCAATGTTGTAGAATAACTAAATATAAGTCTGTCTCCAAATGTGAACTAGGGCAATGACTCCTTCACTGGCTGAAAAAGAAAATAAATATATCATATGCCGCCTTTTTTATAAGAGGGAGGGGCAGTGGAGTCAATTAAATTTGCACCCATCACACCCCAGAGGTGAAGAACAGTGGCTGCCGGGGGAGGAGCGGTGGCAAGGCCAGGCGAGTGGGGGCAGGGTGGAAAGCCAGCTGTTCCACTGTGCACGTTACATAGTTTTGATTTTTAAACTGTTCGATGCATAATATACACCAAAAAAATCACATTTAAAATGAAAAAAAAAAAAGCTTCAGCTTCATACTTCACAGTCATTCTTACTTCAGATGTGGCTACCGCAGGCCTTACTTCCTCCCACCACGATCCGTTTTTGCATCACTTACCCCTCAGTGCCCACCCCGTGTCCTCTCTCCCAGACCTCCCGCTCTGGGAGCTACTCTCTCTGTGTCTGGAGCGTATTTGAACATCGGCCTTCGGAGCTCCCACTGACAGAAGCCGTCTGACAGGCACATTAGCTCCAGGTGAGATGCCAGGCCCACCGCTGCGGACACTTTGAGGCGGGGCCGGCAACTCCCCACTTCCTCGCTGCCCCCTCCCGTGTTCAGATTTCCCTAACGATCATGAGTGTCTTTGGTGATGCTTAACAAAAACATTCTGCTCATGTAAAATCCTGTTTTTTTCTTGCTGTATCTGACATACACGTAAACAACAGCTCAAAGGTTCTTAATAGTTAGCACAGGTTTGAAGAAAGAAAAAATCACACTTAACAGTTTTCCTTCTTGTGCGTGACACTAGATTTCATAAATATTATGTGAGAAGTACATAGGAAGATGCACGCTGACCATCAGCGCCCACCTCAGTACTGCGAGGTGCGTGCCGTTCCGCCTCACTCCTTCCTTTGATGTCTGAACCTTTCCATTTTCACGTGTGACCCCCGGGTAGAGAGAGGCTGAGTCAATGACAATGGGCAAGTCTAAAGGACTAACGTGACAGCCAAGAAGTACCAAACTTAGCAGGACTAGTGAAATGCAGCTGTTACAGATTCATAAAAAAGACAACAAGTATACATACTTGGAAGATATTGCCAAGTAAATGTAATACAGTAGAGTGCACTTACCAATTTTTAAAAAACAAACTATCCATTTGTAAATAGAGATGACCTACTTGATAGAGTTTTTTGTTTTCTGTTTTTCTTTTTGGTGGGGGGAGGTAGTTAGGGTTATTTATACATTTATTTTTAAAGTGGCAGTACTGGGGATTGAACCCAGGCCTCGTGCATGCTAAGCACGTGCTCTCCACTGAGCTACACTCTCCCCACTGATATGACCGACTTTGAAACAGACTCACCAGCCATGGATGGTGCTTCTTTCCGCTGCCCTTTGTCGTCCACAGTCCCTTCAAACGCCACCGTGACATCATAAATTGCATCTAAATAATCCTTCATAGACTCAAAAGCTACGTGAGTTGCCTTAATTCTTGGTGTCAGCACATGTTTTAATACTGGAAGGCCTAGAAAAGAAGTTGATTCAGTGTGGCCATAAATTAGTTACAAAACACCTTGACAACAGAATATAACATCTAAATGGTTTTTCAGTTTCCACTGAGAGACAGACCAGAATATACTGATACCATAATCTCTATAGGACTTCCAGTTTAGGGAGCACTTTCATGTGCCTTTCTCAATTTAAATCAACATTTATTTAATACACGTGTATTAAACAGCTACACATACAAGACACTGTAGGGAAGGGCTGGAAAAGCCACACTCAAGAAGCTTACAGCATCTCAGATACCCTCAGAAACTCCAACAAGAGCAAACACATGATCCTCATCTCTGGCAACAGAACAAAGGTGGTAGCATCTTGCCCATGGCCACTTCAAGATTCAAGAGTTCAATTCATAACTTCTGACTCCAAGTCCATGATTCCTTCAGTTCTATTTCTACTCAAATAGAAACGGGGTGGGATTACCCAAACGACCCCCACTGTGCATAATATCTGAACTCAGGGCTGATGTGATCTATATACCACAAAACACTGGCCTGATGCCTTTAGGGTAAACTGGAGATCTAGTTTCTTAGTACAATTTTTTAAACCTTTGAAATCAAATTCATATACCATAAAATCCTCCACTGTAAAGTACAAGATCCTGTGTTTTTTTTTTGTATATTCAAAAAGCTGTACCACCAACACTACTATCAAATTCCAGACCATTTTCATCACTCCAAAGACACTCATCACCCTTTGTGGACACTGCACACTTTCCTTCTCTGCACATACCACCCCCCAACCCTCCCAGCCCCCCAGTTCCCCACTACCACAATTCTACTTTCCGTCTCTTTGGATTTCCTGATTATGGACATTTCACATAAATGAAATCACAGAATTGTGGACTACTATGTCTAGTTTCTATCATGCAGCATAATGTTTTCAAGGTTCTTCCATACTGTAGCATACATCATTACCTCATTACTTTTTATGGCTGAATAATATTCCACTGTATGGATATACCACATTCTGTTTATCCATTTAAGAGTGGACAGACATTTGGGCTTTTCATCCTTTGGCTATTATGAATAATGCTGCTATGAACATTCATACATACTGCATATGAAAGCTGCACATTAACAAGTTTTGGTATGAACATAGAATTTCAATTCTCTTGGGTATATTTTATATATATAACACACACACATAATATACATACACACACACATGCACTTTTAAAAGCTTCTTTGAGAAACTACTGCAATTTATATAGAATAATTAATCACGTATTCATTAGTATTCCTGCTAGTGCTAAGAATTTGTTCTTCTCTCCTTCCTATTTCCAGCTGCCTCCCTTTTCCTGGATTGGAATATTTGCTCACAGTTTAACAGAAAAGTGTAGCTCTCTGAAGAAGTGACATGAAAATAGATGAGAAAAAAAAACTCGACTTGGATTTTCTACTGCCTGTCTCCAGGGAAAATCAGCTGCATGAGGAAGAACAGCAACCGCATGTTGGGATCTTCCTGCAGAAGAATTTTTAAAATGCAGAGTGGTGTGGGAAAGCAACAGATTCCCACAACAGCGTATCTGACTGAAGTCCCCAGGGCAGAAGCAGTTTAATTTATTCACAAACTTATAACAAAAATCTGAATAGTATACCATGCCGGGAAACATTTATTTGTCAATTAAATTAGTTGATACTGCCTTCTCTGCTATTGGAACTTGCTCAGTTTTACTAAGTCCATAGTTCCACAGAATCACTCTGGTATTCAGTAAAAACAATTAATTCTTAAAATCTAAGTAAGTTAGTAAGAAAATAAGAAGACAGAAAAGTAATACTTCCTCCAAAATGAGTCATAATGAAGGCATGGAAAACCTGGCTTGGTGGCGGACGAGTAAGAAAAACCCATCAGAAGGACGTAAGCAGAGCGGAGACAAGGAACGCACGAGGGGCGGCTCCCATCAACACGTTTTCTAGATCCAGTCCGTGTCCAGCACATTCCAGCTTTCACCTACCAGTTCTTGAAAAGGAAGCGCCAATGGGAAGGAAAAACATAAGGAGGCTGGGGTGACGCAGATGCCCAGAGAAGAAAACGTCTCAAGAAGGAAGTGGTCAAACATGCTCACTGGAAATCACTGAAACGTCCAGACGGGACCAAACTCGGACCAAATGGAGGCCACGCACTCCCTGGACCAGTGTTTTCAGTGGGTGGTAGGACGGAGGGGCAGAGAGAGGGTCAGCGGAGGTGTGGACACAACAGCGACCTGTTCTCTGTGTGTACTTACTAACACACGGGCTATTGATCTTCCAGGACTTAGCATAATATAAGATTCCCTCACCACTCCAATGAGTAGAATCTGGCTTTTCTTCTTTTGGGGGGGGTGTGGGGAAGTAATTAGGCTTTTATTAATGAATTAAATTTTAAATGGAGCTGCTGAGGATTGAACCCAAGACTGTGTGCATTCTAGGCACACACTCTACCACTGAGCTATACCCTCCCCACGGAATCTGGCTTTTCTTTGATGATCAGAAGTCACTTCACAATCCTACAAGCCCGTGGACTCCCCTAGTCCACAAAGGGAACAATTTACAGTCTCTGACCAAGCGGTCTTCAAACAGGGAAGAGGGCACTCACTAACCCAAAACCTTGGGTCATTAATATAAAACCAATTGCATAATAACACTACAGAGACCAACTGGAATGCCAACGCAGACATTCATAATGGACTGCTGGAGCTCGAGCCTGCCTTACTGACCTGACCGCCTCCAGGAGCCACAGAAAACCCCCAAGCTCTAAGCAGAGAACAGGCAGCTAGTCTAGTTCATTCTTCCTGGCCATTGTCCAGTCTCTACTTGGTTTCCATCTCCAGTCTCCTCGACTTCCACTCGGTACTGATGACACTTTACCTTCTGACTAAGCTTCTGCCCGAGGGCCACGGTGGCGGTGCTTGGTCTAACTGAAACTTTGCTGTCAGTATTATATTTAGGAAACATAAACAAATGATAAACTCATTGAATAGAAAATCTCTATTGATCCACGTAGGAAATTTTACATCACGTTCATCATCTCACTTGACTCCTGCAAACTAAGTAACTGTGGCTCAGAGAGAGAAAATGATTTGCTCCAAGTCACACAGATCACAAGACTTTACAATGTCTTGTTCAGCACCCTTTCTATTCAGTAATTATTAACAAGACACTGCTTTAGAACTATAAACATGCAGGTTAGAGGTTAATGAGGCAATGAAATAAACAGCTATGGTACATGGTAGAATATTCTAAAGGAGACTAAAAATAACCTCAGAATACAAAAATACTTCTCACACTTAAAGATTCTTTTTTTCAGTCACTCATCTGATTGGTAAAAGCTTCAGGAAAGAGAGAGCATTGGAGAGAGACCAACGTGGATGCTCGGAGAAGAAAGTGGGGACAAACCTGACAGGTGAACAAAGGGCCAAAGCAAGAGAGGTCAGAGGTAAGCCAAAAACCCAGGCTCAGAGGAAGGAAGAGCAAGGAAGAGGTTCGAGGCAGAACTGGCTACATAATTTGCAGGACCCAGTGCAATTTCGAGCCCGTAAAAGCAGAGCATTAACCCAACACTGGATCCTGTGCAAGAAAATGGATTTCCCCCCGGGAGCGTACAGATAGAACTACGGTTAGGACCCCATCTTGACTTTTGCCTGTGAGACCCGTTTCAAACTTCTGGCCTCCTGAGCTGTAAGGGGACACCTCTGTATCATTTTAAGACACCACGTCTATGGTACTTTGTTGCAGCACCACAGAGAACAAGTATGCATCTTAGCTCCCAGCAGACAGGTAAGTGTGACTTTTCCACCAAATCTGGACCAACGCTCGGCAGTAATTTTCTTTTTTAATGTTTGCGAGGTGGACCTGTTTCAGAGTGCTCATTTAATTTGTATTTCTTTGATTATAAGGGAGAAAGACTATTTGTTTATGTGTGTGGATCATTCAAATCTCTAAAATTTCCAATTCATGACCTTTTTTTCATTTTTCTCATTTATGTCTTTTTCTTACTAATTAGCAAGAGTTCTTTCTATACTAAGTTTATTAATATTACATATATTAACTTGACATTTTTCACTTAAATTTGTTTATGTGATGCTTCAGATACAATAATAACTTTTATTCAATTAAGTCTCCAAAGAAAAGAAAACATTCTGCATTTAGGGTTTTTTTTTAATGTTGGCAGTATCGTTTATTAAGCTGTGCCTTAGGACAGGCGCTGGGCTTGCCCACAGTGCTCTTAACATACAAAGCTTGGATGTTCTGCCAAATTTTCTTGAGCGATGACACCAGGAAGTTGACAGCTAAGTGGACGTTGTACACAAGCACATCATCTGTCATCGGCACGTGGCAAACAGACACAGCACCTTCTTCATCTGGAACGTGATCGTGGCCTTCACTTCATCAACTCTGGCCACGTGTTCTCATTGTGGGTCAGCAAGGAAGGGAACTTGCCAGCCTTATTCAGACCTGGGCCCAGGATTCTTGGGATCTGCCTGATCAGAGACTCTGAAGCCAAAAAGGCATCATACTTCTTGGCCGCCTTCTTAACCAGGTTCTTACGCCTGTTGAGTCTCTTCAGAGCCTTGACATCCACACTGGGGAGAGCCACAGCCTTGGCCTCATCACAATGCTGCTGGTCCCCGAGGACGTTCTGCATACGGAAAACCTGGGGCAGGGAGTGGGCGGCAGCCTGATGGTGTCCGAGAAGTGTCTGTCCTCCTGAGGGTCACAGTTCTCCAGGCTGACCTGTTCCATTGCCTCCCGAAACTTCCACTGGTTCCTGGGCAGGGCTTCTCACACCACCTCGCACAGGGCGTCGCGGGAGACCCACTGCCTATCGGGCCTCACACCGCGATAACCAGAAAAGAGACTGTTCTTAGGCAGTGCTAGTCAAAGGAGGAAGGCCAAATCCCATAAATCCTAGAGCCTTAAAACTACAAAGACCTTGCTCGGTAATGTATCTGGCTGAGTAACGTGGACACTCTAGGTCTTTGGTTGGCCACCACAGAGGGGTGCCCCCTACTACTACAGCTCTAAACTTCAGGTGTACGTCCCGCTGGTCGCTGGGGTGGAAACCACTGCGGAGCTCACTTTAACAGGGCCGGGAGGAAGAGTTAGACACGTGAGAGTCCAAATCCCCTAGCAACGCCTGGCAAGCAAAACAACAAACGTGCTTACAAGGAAAGTCAGCTCAGATGAAACACTTCCCATAACTGAGACAGGTCTAAATTAGGAAAGCAGCGCCTAAGTGTCCACAGGACCCAGGCGGGCAGCCTCCTCCTGGCGCCTGCGTCTGTTGTCTGTAATGGGTAAGTAACTGCTATTATGTTTTTCTTTTTCTTCATGAAACTGAAGTACAAAATGAAGGTTTACCAATAAATATTAGACCCACATGTTCTGGGCAAAACACTGACCCAACTAACCTGTTAAGCACATGACTCGTCTTACTCAGACCAGTGGTTCTAAACCTTCAGGAAGCATCAGGGGCATCTGGAAGGCGGAGCCTCAGCCCGAGGACGTCCACGGTCTTAGGTCTGGGATGGATCCTGAGAACCTGGGTTTCAAGCAAGTTTCCAAACGAACAGCACTGATGCTGTTGGTTCAGGACCAGTTAGAGAACCGCTGACTTGGAGTTTAGACCACAGCTTGAGCAGATCAAGAATTCACAAAAGGGCAGCTGGAAGGAGTGTGAAAAGGTAGGAGGACTAAATAGTAATATTTATTCTGGTAAAATTTTTGAGTAAATGGTATGGAAATGACCTCAAAGACGTAAAACAAAGCTCACAAAACCACTGACCATTTGGTATGTCCAAAGCCCTACAGAGTGCTGTGGCTGGTAACCTGACCTTCCAGCCCAGGACTTCCAGACCTACAAATCCTGCCCCTTGCTGCCGCCCTCCCCAGGCTGGGACCCGACCTGGGTGCCCGCTGGAGCCATGCTATACAAACAGAAGAGGCCAAAGCTGCAATTTAGACATTGAGGAGGACTTGATATGCAGAGTGAAGAACAGGTTTCTTGAGTATGACTATAAACATAATTCAAAAGCTTCCTCATTCCCTTTATTCATTCCTGTTCTTTTTCAAAAATGACAAGCATATAAGAATAAATGAGAACGTAAGGTTTGAGTGTAGTTTTCCAACATAATTCTTCTGCTTTTATATCCTGAACCACCTGTGGTCTTTGACTCAACAGTAATCGAGACCTGTGAGATTTCCTTTTGTGGCCTTACTTGGAACAAGCAGCCTTCTACAGCACTCTATAAATCACTGCCAAGATTAGCAGACACCTCACCACACACAACAGCAATAATTGGTCAACAACTGGCCAAAAATGAACTGCCTCGGGGAAGAAGTCACTTTGTGATAGGTTTGTTGGATTTAAATTAAAATCATCTAACCGGTCACGTAAACACTTTAGAAACACAACTAAAGAAATTTTTTTTTACCTATCATACCAAATCCTTCGTATTTATGCAATACTATTCTTTTTTTTTTTTTTTGCAGGGGGGAGGTAATTAGGTTTACTTATCTATTTGATTTTTCAGCGGAGGTGCTAGGGATTTGAAGCCAGGGCCTCAGGCATGCTAGGCATGTGCTCTACCGCTTGAGCTACACCCTCCCAGCTTGCAACACTATTCGTATATAGTACTACTATATTTACATATTTATATCATTCTGTACTTATATACCACTACTATCCAATATAATTCTCTTACATTTATATATTATGTTGAAGCTCTTCTTATTAAATGTTTCACCGTTTCCTTAAATGAAAAGTTCCACGTCAGCATTTCTGAAAAGACAATTCTCTTTTCCCTGCATGTACTATTACAGAATTGAGCAGCCTTCAATATATATACCTTGCTTAGTAGTTTTTTGAAGATTCTACCTATAGTTCAGACCTCTTAAAATCTTAATTTTTGTCCTAGAGAGGTTGTGTTAAAATTGACTAGCATTTAGCTTCAAGTAATTAGGGAATTTAGAGATCATTAATATGATCACTTATGATTAACACGTTCACTCTGAAGGGAACAACAGTAAGAGTTCATGACACGATAACACAGGTACACCTTCAATAACAACTCTTATATGGAATCAACACATTTTGTGCCTAGTATGTTTTCGAAGCAAGATACTTCTAGGAAACAGTGATAATCAAGGCCTTGAAACACTTAGGGTTAAAACAGACAGAGACACCTATACCTTCCACCCATAGCTCTTAGACCAGCCAATACCACCGTCAACAGAAAACTGAAGAAGGGTTTACAGCATAATGACTTAAACATGCAAACAAGTATCAAATTTTTAAAATCTCAATTAAAAAGGTTGGTTTGGGTTTGTTTTTCTATTTGCTTTTTAAGTCAGATTCAAATGAAGGTGTACCTTAGGAGTAAAATGAATGTTTTTTGAAGCAAAACATATCACAGATGAACAAGTGCTATTAAGTTTCAATTTTCCTGAAGAAAAATTAGCTTAACAGATGGAGAAACAAGTTTGTTTGCTTTTTATTTTCAAGTAATCTCATTTAGTTGTGACCTAAGAGGGAAGAAAACAGGAAACACTTTTTCTAGCTATACCGCTCACAAATCAATTTCCTTTGTGCGTGGTGGGAAAGAATTACCTTTACAGTCACAAGAAAACACACTCGTAATGGACAGCAAGTCTTCCCAGTTATATAATTTAAAGAAAGAACAGTTGGCAATTAAAAATTATTTGTCCATAAAACAAACTTTTTCATTTTTTTCCCTTTTGATAACTTTGAGAAAGACCTACAAGTCACAGGGAAATGACAGACCAATAATGGTCAATTATTGGTGATGAGGGTGTTATTAGGTTTAAAAGCTAGAATATATCTCATTATTATGCCATTTTAAGAATTACTTAAAAATACTTGTTTTAGCATTACAAAATTAATGCGGATTTTTAAAAATAAAATTTAGTAGCTATATGTAAGCTACTAAATTTATATAAGGTAAAATATTCATATATGGTAAATACTCATCTTAAATTATTTTTTAAATGATGAATTATAAAATATTAGCATTAAATGTAATTACACATAGAAAAATAATTTAAGGCCCTGTTATGGACTGAAGTGCGGTCCAGTCCCACCACCCCACACACACCCAACCCCATCCCCACTAATTTTGAAGCCCTAATCCCAAGAGGCCTTAAGGGAGGTACTTCAGGCTAAATGGGGTCGTAAGGGTGAGGCTCTAATCCAACAGGACTGATGTCCTCACAACAAGAGGAAGAGATGCCTGCGACCTCTCTGCGAGCACACAGAAGCAAGCTGTGTCAGTGAGCAGGCGGCTGTCTGCAAGCCAGAAAGGGAGGCCTCAGGAGAAGCCAGCCACGCCGACACCTTAATCTTGGACTTTCAGCCTCTAGATCTGTGAGGAAATAAATGCCCGCTGTTTAAGCCACGCATTCTGTGGTGCCTTGGGACGGCAGCCTGAGGTGACGAACACAGGCCCCAAAACCTGCATGGGACTGTAACGGCGAAGGACAAGCGTGACTCCGTGTCGGACGTGCTCCTTGTCTCTGGCCTTCCTGCTGCCGCCTGTGCTCAGCCATGCGGGCTCTGCGCCTCTTGTAGGAGAACGTGGCCTACAGCCTGAGATGCACACGGCAGCCCGTTCCCAAGGCGCTGGCCTTTCAGGGACAGCACACGTACACAAATACAGAGAGGAGAAGTTCAGAGCAGAGAATACCTTTTGTCTCGTTGGAGGTTTATAGGAACTTTGTGCCCAGACCTACGTGGACAGCTGCAAGAACAAAGGATTCTTCCTGGCAAGAAGTTTACAATAACCAGCCATACCCCTTCTCTCCTTTTAGTATAAGGAAGCCTGATCTCTAAATCGGGTAGGATGGTTCTGTGGGACACCAGCCCACCATCTGACTGATCTGCTGGCTTTCCAAATAAAGTTGCTATTCCTTGCCCCAACAACTCCTCTCTCAATTTACTGTCCTGTAGTGCCGTGAGCGGCACAGGCTTGGACTTGGTAACAAAGTTACAAATCTGAATAAATAATAACATAGTAAATAAATCTTTTTGCAAACAGACATCTGTTTTACCCATTTGAAAAAGGTACGTCAATATTTAAATAGGAATACACACACACACACACGTAAATTTTACAAGAGAAATCAGAAGTCTTTCAAAGCGAAAACACAATAATTCTATTATTCTTCACACAAACAATAATCTGAGATTATGCTCATTCCATCATGCAAATATATTATACCTCAACAAGTAACCAGTGATTTGACCAGTGACAAGACACAATAAAAGATTCAGGGCCAATTCTGTCTTGCTGAGTATATTTAAAATTAATGAATTGGTCCACCACTCCGAAAAGGGCTGTAAAGGTAAAGTTGTTGAAAAGCAGCGCCCTCCCGTCTTCGGAGAGCCGGCCACCCCTGGGAAGCAGGACGTGCGTCTGGACTGGCTGACTGCCCTTGCTCGGGGCCCTCCCCACCAGTCACCAGGAGCACCCTCCAGTTTCTCACTGCCTGCACCCCCCACGCTGACTGGTCTTGCCAGGGGAAAGCACTCCCGCCTTGTCAACACCTTGTCACATTTCCCTTCTCCAGGCCTGCACTCACGCCATCCTCTCCCACTGAAAGGCAGCCCTCCCCATGATCAACTCTTCTTCCCAGTGACAGTCTTTCTTGCCCAGCCCAAGTGCTTCCTCCTCCATGAAGCCTCCCTGAACCCACATCAGGAAATGATGTGACCTAAAGTGTACTTTGCTTATTCTTTTCTTTTCATATTCTAGTTGGATGTAACTTTATGTAAAAATCTTATTTAAATGTCCTTGAGGTAGGCAGCCTCTAGAATGGCCCTTAACAGCCCCACCTCTTGGTATTCCCACGCTAGCGCAGTCTCCCCTTGAGTGTGGGCCGGGCTCGGTGAATGTTTCCCACAAACAGGAGATGGCAAAAGTGACGGGACATTGCTTCTGAGATTAGGCTATGCGAAGACTGTGACTTCTGTCCCAACTCCATACCTGGGACACCAAAATCCACAGATGCTCAAGTCCCTTATAGAAAATGGCCTAGTATTCGCATATAACCTCCACACACCCTCCCATATGCTTTAAATCAACTCTAGATTCCTTATAATAACCAATACAATGCAAACGCTATGAAAACAGTTGTAAATACAGTGTAAACGCTATATGAATAGTTGTCAGCATGGCAACTTCAGGTTTTGCTTTTTGGAACTTCTTGAAAATTGAAAAAAAATGTATTTTCCATCCATGGTTGATTGAATCCACGGACACAGAATCCAGAGATCTGGAGGGCTGACTGTATGATTTTTAAGGGATGAGAAAACTGATGCTCAGTAACATCAGGCAGCCGGCAACTACATGGCTAATAAAGGTCAGAGTCTGGACTGCGATCTACGCCTGTCAACCATGGCACAGAACCCACGCTGCAGAAAGGTTCCATCTGCACAGTCAGGCACCTAGATAGACTGTCTCTAAATCCATGGTATCAAAGTATGTGTTGTAGCAAGCACCTGAGCTTCATCTCTCAGACATGTAATAACATGCGTATGAATTAAAGAGAAGAAACTTCATTTCCTAAGAGATAATACAGACATTCATTCAAGGAATAAAAACATTCATTCATTTCAACTGCTGTGAAACATAAATATCTTCTCTAGGAACAAAAATGTAAAACGTCATTGTCTCTAAAAATTATTTTTCCAAATCTGGTCAATTTTTCACTTACCTTCTTGAGCAGCAAATGCTTGACTAGCTGCAAGGACTTTTGTTAGTTCTGGATTATACCTTGTTCCCTCTGGAAAAATCACAAGATACATCTGCAAAGCCATAAAGAAAATTTGGTTTGTTTTGTGTGAGTGTTTTTGTTGTTGCTGTTAACTCAACAAGCTAACCCTATTGATGCTAAGAGAGTATTTCCTATGGTGGGAAAAAAAGTGGGTGTTCAGTTACCTGTGACCTTCATTGTAAGCAGAACAACCAAAATGCAAAAACTCAATTAAGTCTTAACATAACATACACTCTATTTAAAACACAGTCCTACATTCACCCTTGGTAGGTCAGTCATTAAGAATCTAAAAACATTTCTAATTACATAGCAATATTCACTAATTAAAAAATTGGTCATGAATTGCTGACTCATACAAAGTCTCAATTCATTAATGAAAGAGGTTTTCTTTTCCCCCTGCTAAGATTCTGCAAAGTGACTTTTAAAAAAGTGCAAATTTTAGACATCAGGGTCCTTATATATCAAAATTAAAAGTACGTCTCATTTGAGGGAAACCATATATAAATATATAAATTTCTGCAATATAAAAGGTAATAAGTGTTCATATTTCAAAAGACATGATATTCTTATTTTATAGAGCTCCCTTAATGCATTTGCAATGACTCAATTTATAAGTAGCGTCATAAATTACAATAATGCACTTATAGATGAAGTTATAAATCAAGCTGGATGTTTACTAAATAATCAGTCTAAATTTTACATTTTTCTGCTCTGGGAAGGTAAAAATAGAAATGGTAAACTATACAGTGAAAAACTCCTAACTTTAGAACTGAGTTACAAAAACTACACCAACATGTTTAATTGACAGCCAAAAGACAAAAACAAGACATTCATGTCAAATCTTTTCATATACAAACAGAACATAGGAAACAAAGGGACAGAGGAGCTCATGGGAGAAAAGTATGTTCACTTTACCCCTCCTCACCAGATCCCAGGCAATACCATCTCCCTGATGTCCAGTACAGAAGCATTCCCTTACCTCAGTGATCTCTGATTGTCAAACCCCTACTAAACGAACCTATGTGAAAATTCATATTTTTTCCATTAGACAAACACATGATCGATCTCTTCCAAATTTCAATCTGAAAGGCTGGTATAATGGTGGCGCTGCAATTTTGCATTTTCAGCTTCCACGCAAATACAGAAGCTTTTTATCCATCCCATATATATAATTTTTAGAACCTATTATCTTTGCCTAACTTAGGAATTAGTCGACTGTGTTACATGGGGAAAGCCACAGGGCAACAATTAGCACTCTCCCAAGAGCATGTTGAGATCTCCTCGGCGGGGAGCAAAGTGTTTTTATAAAATAATACATTGAATGATTCTTCATTTGTGGATATTCATACTTCTTTGGCTTTTCAAATAACTCAATACATACAAGAATCCAAATTAACTCTGACAGACAGAAAACAGTTGTTTCTTCTAAAACTCAATCTGACACAGAAGAAGCGGCATCAGAGGAGCTCTTAGGCAGCTCAAGGGTAAGGTTACATTTCTCTGTTTATAGACTGAAGACACCAAATGTTCTCACTCCCCCTTTCTAAGGTCAGTGGTGACCACCTCCAGCAGGCTTTCTGACGGCCAAGAATCGCTTACCCGTATTTAGAAGGTTTTTGTTGCCTCAACAGAACTCTGAATTATCTTTTACATGTGGCATAGTACAGTTTCAAAATAATTCTTAAATTCTAACTTAATTCTTAAATTAAAAAAATGACAGTTGATAAGAAAGATAATAAAAACGAGCGTAGTCTTACTGGAGTCCCTGCGTCCATGTACCTCTGCAGCTTCCTCCTCATCTCCTTTTCATTGAATTTGGCACTTCTCTTTACGTAGATTCCTCCATGCTGCCGTGTTAAAAAAAAAAAAAGAGAGAGAAAAAGTAGTTACTATTAAAATATCCAATGGCCAGTCATCAAAAGGGTAACTTTATTCCCAAAGAATAAAAAAAAAATTACATTTTAGGAATTCAGTGATATTTAAAACATTCAAACAGTAGCACCTAAAGAACATTAGCTGAAATATTTTTCTATATAATTCAAAGAAAACTGTGTGTGACATCTTATTGGAAAATGCATGAACATTTAGTTTTGTTGGTAGGTAATGCTTTCTTTCTTAAAATATGTATTTTTAAAATCAAAGACTCAATCGGATGGATTTAAGCTCTAAAGTTTTCACTGACTTATTATGGAAAATAATTTAAAATATCCTTACAATTTCAACAAACACTTTCTTTTGCGATTTTAAAAAAGGACCCAGCTACATATATTTTGGTAGCACTATGAGGAACTGAACTGTGTTCCCCCCAAACTCTTATGTTGAAGCCCTAACCCCCAATGTGACTGTATTTGGAGATGAGGCCTTTAGGAAAATAATTAAGGTTTAACGAGGCCATAAGAGTGGGCCCTGAGCCGATAGGAATGGTTCCTTGTGAGAAGAGATTAGGACACGGGCGCCTGCATGCACAGGAAAGACAGGGAGCCGGAGGCCGTCTGCAAGCCCAGGAGAGAGGCCGCAGAGAAACCACCCTCCTGATGCCTTGATCTTGGACTTCCAGCCTCCAGAACTGCGGGCAAACACATTCTTGTCGTCAAGCCACACACACTGTGTGATATTTTGCCATGACAGCCCTAGCGGACTAACACAGGACTCTTCCTGAAAATTAAGGTAACCGCAATTAAACCTCACAAGTGTACTTCACTGAAATCCTGCGTCAGGTCAGCAGTCTTTCTTCTGCATTCCTCTGTGCTAATTTGAACGCATCTGTAAAATAAACCGACTGACTGAATTTGATTTTTGTCTTCATGAAGAATATGAGTAAAAGGAACTGAAGAGGAGCGGGCAGGGGACAGGATAAAGAGGAAAGGAAGGGTGGCCTGGCCTGTTTTAAATACTACTGAAGGATAATAGTGACTTTTATATTTAAAACAATAAAGGAAGAAATAATAAATACAAGCAAAAATGTAAAACTACAACAGCTGGGAGAAAAAGCATCTTTCAATGAAGACAAGAAAATAATTTTTAATTCCTCTATTATTTAATAACCAACTATGATCTACTTAAAATTTCACCAGCTTCATGGCCCAAGAACACAGAAAGACACACAGTCATAAATGACACGGGGAGTAAAGCAGGGGTCAGCCACAGCTGCCACGCACATCTCAGGTTATCCTCACAGGTCTTAAACGAGCAAAAGCTCTCTACTGTACTTTTTAAAGAATTTAACACAACAACAAGGCTCCCAAGACACCTGCTTTTGGTTAGGATGAGAAAGCAAGCAGAATTCTGTTGTTCACAAGCTGGCAGTTTGGAAATGTTTCATTTTTCTGAATGTCTATATATCAGTATCTATTTTCTATGTATATGAAATACTTAATATTTTATAAACATAATAATTATAAGAAATATAAAACTTGGATGTCTGTTTCCTTATATTTTGCTTATAAGTGACTTTTTTTTAATAGCATCATTTCTGCTTTGTACAAACTATGAAAAACAAGTCTGTTTAAAAGGAAAACGTCCTGACACATAAAGCCCACTACTCTATTCCAGTACCCAGTAGTTTAAAATACCTTTCATCAAATATATGTGAGTTTTATTTTCCTTTGAAAGACTGGGTGGGGGTGGGGGTGGGGGGTACAGCTCAGTGGTAGAGCGTAAGCTTAGTAGCATGTACAAGGTCTTGGGTTCAATTCCCAGTACCTCTTTAAGTAAGTAAATAAACGTAATTACCCCCAACCCCCCCAGAAAAGGCTGAGGAGAAGAGGACAGAGGAAACGGGCAGTCCAAGGCTCTACCCTCAAACACAGCAGGAGCGCCGGTCCCTGGACTGTGGGCCGCACAGACGGGGCCACCGCTGTCTTTCGTCCTCGAGGTGACTTTCAGGCTCACGTGTTTTCAGAACCCACTGTCACTTTAGCCTTTCTTCTTTAATTGATTATTAAAGTCTTACTGACAAGCATGTGTTCCATAGAAACTTCATTTTTCATATTTAGAAAATTAAACAGCAATTTATTCAGAAAAGGCATAGAAAAATGCTAGTAATCCCATTCTGAACTCTAAAGAACCTGTTGTGTAGTTTCATGGTCTGACACTATGTGATTTTTTATTTTTACTGAAGTACAGTCAGTTATAATGTGTCAATTTCTGATGTAAAGCATAATACACCAGTATATACATATATATATATATACACACACACATATATATATTTGTTTTCATAAAAGGTTATTACAAAATATTGAATATAGTTCCCTTTTTTCTTTTCTTTCTTTCTGTTTTTTTTTTTTAAAGATTCCACATATGAGTGATATCATATGGTGTTTTTCTTTCTCTTTCTGGCTTACTTTTAAAGGACATTTTGTAAAATAACATATATTGAATATTATGTACCTGACACTCTTGCTAAGCACTTTACATACATAGCTCACTATTTTTTTTATGTCCTACAGATCATAATTACCTTTATTGTTTGTGTCTTAAGATAACTATCAAATTCTATGCCTTTAAATGTTTCTACTTGTTTGATTTTTGTGCATTTGCATTTTTGCTATTTAATTTAATGATCTGGGTAATCAGATATGTATATAAAATCACACCACTAAAAATGCCAAATAAAATTACTTCAGTTTAGAATAAGCTATTAAACCCATAAAAATAAACCAGGAAACTCATACATTTATATTAAGTGTATGTTGAATTTTAAAATTAAAATTTTCATAAGCTATATATATATATATGAAAAAAGCAGCAAGGAAAAACGTTACCTGAGAAAAATAACAGCCATACAGTGGAAGCCATTTCAGCCCATCTTTCAACACGTAGCGCACGTGTCCCAGAGCATTCTGCCTGATGGCCAGAATATCGGCAATAATCCAGTCAACTGCAAAGACACAACCCGTCAGTGCGCCCACACGATCCCTGCGTGAAACCCAGCCCTCCCTTCAGAAAGCAGGAAAAACCTCTTCACAAGGCTGTACGAGGAACAGGCTTGGAAAATATTAGGATTAGAATGTTAAAATCACTTAAAAAAGAACATTCAACAACCCCAGACATTTGAAAAATATAAATTCTAGTGGTTTTTTAAATTTGTTTTTTGTTGGTTTCTGTTCATTTTTGCATTTCTTGAAAAGCTTCTTATTTTGAGGATAAAATGCAAAAGTCACAAACCATCAAAGTAGTCCAAAAGCAGCATGAACAAAGAATAAAATAAGCTTCCCCAATTCTTCTGTTGCTGTTGTTGCTGACTCTCTGTTTTATTCTTTGGGGAAGTACACTGATGTCCTATTTATCCAGCATGACTGGGGTTGAGCTCTTCCACTAAACAGATTTTTTCCCCAGAAATTTCACCTCTTCAAATGCAGCCTTCAAAAACTTACAGCCAGACTCTTTGTGTATCTTTCTAAAATATATGAAGCTTCTCTAATTCTTAAAGTCTAGAAAACATGAGGAAATTATAAGCAAAAAATGGCTAAATGAAACTGCCATGGGCAACTAAATATTCTGTACATACTAATACGTTTAAAAAAAAAAAAAAAAAGAAGGCCAGGACACTTTATCTCTACCAATGAGTCTCAGGGCACAACAACAGGAATTCAAAACAAAGATCTCTCAAAGCTTACAACTATCCTGGGCACAGATGTGCTCTTTACAAAACCAAAGGACACGTAGCCAGGCTGCTAATAACCCTGATTACATAGATATGTTATTACCAAAGCGTCAGTAAACAAAAACAAGAAGGCATGAGTGAGTGGGCAACAACAACAGCAAAAAACCTGTAGGAAGAAATAAGTTGTTAATTGACCTTCAAGCAGAAAAAAATCCGATCAGAGGGATCAGCCCTTCCTTGCCAAAACAAAGAAACAGAAAGCAGCAAACTGTGCAGAAGATGGTAAACAGAAGAGACAGTGTAAAGAGATGAGAGGAAATAAAAGGAAGAGAGCAACTGGTGAAGGGTCTTGAAGACCAGAGATCTGGATTTGAAAGTAAACGCTGGCCAACCTCCCTAGTTCTTCATAAGAATGAAGATAATAAAAATGAAATGTGATGATGACTTTTTGGTACTACAGATGAGTGGGAAGATGAATACTGGGGAAAAAAAAGGATATGCAGCCCTACAGTCACAGGTATATTCAGGGCCAGGGAAATGAGAACAGAAGGGGCAAATCTGAGGAGGAAAATGTTAAAAAAAAAAAAAAAACTTGTAGAAAATAAAAGCCAAGAAAATGAAGGAGATACAATAAAGTTTTAACCAAAGGGGACAGTTTGCCACAGGCTCATGCGGTGATTAACTCTCAGCTGTCTGAAATCCTTTTGGTGATGCACCCTACTGGACAGAATATCCCAAAGAAGATTTAGCCAATTTAGACACTAAAAAGCATCCTTTTGGAGAAATACTTTATCAATTATTATAAATCTCTCTTTTTAATCTTATCATTCGTAAGTTAACTATTTCTTGATGACTTAAGAGTTACAATTATTATAAATAAATTCTATCAAGGCGCCCTTTAAATAGTGATGCAAAGATTTCCCCTATAGTAAATCACCCCACAGCTAGACACCTACACTATGGAACCATCAACGACACTTTTCTCTAAAGTATCTCACTTCCTCTAGAAGCCCTCTCCCTATCTCCTTCCCTCTAGTTTAAATCATCTAAATGGACACTGATAAACACATTTCTCTCTAACCACATCTTGGAAACCAAATAATCAAGCTTGTTATAACGGTACCTGATGTAAAAGTAAATTGACTCAGAATAAATTGTGAGAATTAAGTGTATGGTTTCCATGCTTAAGTACATCCTGGAAGATATGTAGGGGTACAAGGCTAAAAGCAAGATTTGGTATCTTTTCCTGGAACAATCATTTTTTTTAATTTGGAGGAATCTGAAAAATGCATTTTTATATTAAAACACACATGGTTATATTATAGCCTAGGATACATCTTCCAAGGATTTTTAACAGAAAGTGTAAAATTTATAAAACATGTAATGTCTATAATGGACTGTTCTGGCCTGAGCCCTTTAAACTTTTGGAAATTTCAGTGGAAAAGTTTTAAGAACTAACAAGTAGTCAAAAGACATGAGCTTTGTACCATCAATTTTTGCTATTCAATAATCTTTTTTCACTTTTTTATAATTCTCAACTAGGTTTCAGATAGGAGACCCTAGACTGCAGCCGAGTTACTGACAGCTGAGGTGTTACCTTATAATAACTATCCACATTTTGTTTTCTGGCACAAATAACTTAATGAAGATATCAAGGGATGTGGCTGGATAAGAATCCTTCCACGGTGATCCAGCCAAAGCAGTGCCACTGTTCCCATCAACTTGGGAGAGAGGAAGGGGAGGCAGTGAGGTGAGGCAGCAAGAAAAGCGAGGCTTTTCTCATCTATGTTACTAATGTAAGGACAGTTCCCAGTTCCTAAGGGTGTTGTGCAGCCTCAAAGAGATACAGCACACCAAGCCCCCGCCTATCAGAGCCGGCACGCCCTCCTGACTGGCTACCGCTCCTAAGGTTATGAGCCAGGCTCTCTAAGAGATTAACGAGCTAGCCTATGAAAATGCCTAAAAACCTTGAGCCGTAGTGATTACTCACACCTGACCAGTAAGGCTCAGAGAGGCTAAGTCATTTGCCCACAGTCACACAGCCTATTGCAGAACAGTATATAAACCAGGGTCTGACTCCACAGCCCATGTCTTCTTATGAAAGTCTAATCACCATGCATGTTGTCAGTCAAGAAAAATGTCACCCATACAGCAACGTGGATGCTCCTGGAGAATGTCATTCTAAGTGAAGAAAGCCAGAAAGAGAAAGAAAAATACCATATGAGATCGCTCATATGCAGAATCTAAAAAACAAAAACATAAACACAAAACAGAAACAGACTCACAGACATAGAATACAAACTTGTGGTTGCCAAGGGGGCGGGGGGTGGGAAGGGACAGACTGGGATTTCAAAATGTAGAATAGATAAATAAGATTACACCGTACAGCACAGGGAAATAGATACAAGATCTTGTTGTAGCTCACAGCGGAAAAAAAATGTGACAATGAATATACGTATGTTCATGTATAACTGAAAAATTGTGCTCTACACTGGAATTTGACACAACATTGTAAAATGACTATAAATCAATAAAAAAATGTTAAAAAAAAAAAAAGAAAAATGTCACCCAAACCAAGAAAAGGGAACATTTCGTGAAATGTAAAAGGTTCATAGTGTCCAGAGCAAACAGTATAAGAAGGCTGAGAGGAAGGAAGCCTGGCCGCTGTAGCCTTGCTGGCTCTGGATGGAGAGAAGTAAGTTAACGGAGACTAAGGACGTACAAACAGCAGGGCACATCCAGTGAGAACACGGAGGAGAGGGACTAGTTACAGTGCCAACTCTCCGGAAAACAAGACTTGTCCTCTGGCAGAGGGTGAACCAGGAAGTCAAAGCTGAGCAGCAGTCCCTGAAATGTTCTTCCTGCTACTGACATTTTTCGATTACTCAGTTGTGATTTTTAATATCTCAGAAGGGTTTTTAAAAAGGGCACCAGGACACAATAGGCCAATGGCCCACATCCATGGACGAGCTCTAGGGGCCTCTGGAACCTCAAGCTACGGGCAAATTTTTATGTGCCCATGTTTCTGGGAAGAGGCTACATATCTTTTATCATTTCTAACTGAAGCCTGCAATTCTAAAGTAATTTAAAATCACTATCTAGTTTTGTTCTTAAGTTACATATTTTTTAAAGACGTTGAAAAAAGTAGCCTTCTCCAATTCTAAAGACCGACTAGGGTCGGACCTGGTACCAGAGAGTCAGGGTGCTCCGAGGTCGGGGAGAGGCTCTCCGCAATGGCAAAGGCGACCTCTGCAGGTCAGCCGTGGGCTGGCTGTGGAGCTCACGCTTTCCTATAATCCTTCCAGTTCCAAACACAGAAGAATTTTTAAAAATCTGCGTTCCTCCAAGTGTCTTCCCAGAAGTCCTCACTCTGAAGTAAGGCATATGAACGCCAACACACAGGAAGTACACAAATGACAGCGGTGGTGTAATTTTTGCAGTATTATTACTACTACTATCACCCTCAGCAATGTTCAGAGAGCACTCACTCCACATGCTTGTGCTACTACCGAAGCTCTGTTAACAGAACACTATTTCCACTGAAACCTAGAAAAAGGTAAGTTGGCAGGGAACCTGAACAAGGAATTTTAAGAGCGAATCCTTTAAGCGGAAAGAAAGTTCTAAAACTTCTAAATGAAATTAGCCACGGCCTCCGAATAAAGGAAACTGGGCTATCATGGGCCACTCCCTGCCCTAGACCCACAAATCCGCTTTATCTGGATATTGGAACCCTGGTAGAAATACGCCGTCAGCAACGACAGCCAGACTGTGTCAGCAGAACAAGCCCAGCATGACTGGAGAAATGGTCAAAATAAAGGAGGAAGTCAGGCTGCTTTATAGGCCCTAGTTAGAAGCAGACCCTGACCAGAGGGCTGGCTGGTTTGCTGAAGTCAAATGTAATAAAAACAAACAGTCTTAGCAGTCATGGTAATACGGTTAGGGAAATAACAGATACATCAAACTCTAGTTCACCCTTGGCAGCATCAACTCTTGACCTAGAAAAGTGAGTGCAGTCATTAACAAGCTAAGCTGAGAAAGACGCATTTCAGCTTCTCTCCTCTCCTCGCCTCCCCTAAGGGAGAGGTAACAGGTAACGGAGAGATAAGGTAAAAGAAATCGTGAAGAAACCCAGGGGACAGGAGGAAGATAAAGGACGGCCCCAGGCACCAGTGATTTCCCCATCAGGTGTTACCACTGATCAGCCTGTTTTTAGCTTTAAACTTCGGGGTACAACATTTTTTTAAGTAATAAAGACGGAATTTAGGAAGTGTGCATCAAAAGCAGTCACAGCTTTGAAAAATATGAAGTGGGATGATTCTTGGACTGGATGACCCGAGAACGGAAGAGCACCTTACGCACTGTTCATTTCTTTGCTGTGATACCGTACAGCAGTTACATAAGATGCCGCCATCGGGAGAAATGGGGTCATGGGACTCTATGTACTATTTTTGCAAATCCTTGTGAATCTATAATTATTTCAATATAAAAAGTTTTTTAAAAGTACCTTGACCTAATTTAAATTCTATAGTGTGCTATTTTAAAGACAGGAGTCTTCTGTGATTCCTTTGATAGAGTAGCAAGCTATAATTAAACCACAACATTTGAAGAGGTAAAAGGAACTGCAGACATCAGAAATTAATACTGTGTTTAGGAAATAAGTACTCACAAACTGGTACAACCTTTCTGAGATTAACAATCACTTTATAAAAAATATAAAGAGTATATACAGTATGATCCACAAATTCCACTTCCAGAAACGTAACTCAGAAAGGAAGAATGCATAGAGCTAGTCAAAGAAAGAGAAAAAAAAAAGTTAAGAAAATAGCTTATAGACACCCGGCAGAGGGGAAAGGTAAGTTTAGGGAAATTCATAGCTTTCAGATCCTTCAATTTCCAAAAAAGTAAAATCACAAAAATACAAGGTCACATATAATATCTGCATTGAAAATTCATGTTTTAACAACAAAAAAATTCCATTTAAATATATCAGGACATTACTCTGAATTACTCCTCTACTTTGTGTAGAGAAACATAAGTTTCATGCAAACGAGATACAAACCTGTGCTTTGATGATTTGCTAAATATATTATATTTTCTTTATTTTTTGGCAAATCTCCATATAGTAATATCTAAAAGATAAAAAAAGAGAAACATTACTTTGGTATTTTAAAACATGTACTACTATAACATAGAAAATATGACAATGTCAAAAAATTGGCAAATACATGATGTCATGACTATTCCCATCTGTGATCAACAAACATCAGATTTCTCTTAGGAGCCTCAGAGACCAGAAAAGCACGTTCATAAAGCAGTTGCGCGTAGGGCAGGTTAATGGTCAGGAAGTAAGACAGAATGATCAGTGTCCTCATGACTTTTGGCTGACTGCTCACATCTGAAACACTGTTCATAGGCGACATGGTCCTTCAAAGAGCCGACAGTGTAGTGGAAGAGCCAGGCATGTAGATACTGACTGTGATGAGACATTATGCAAATATTATTAAAATACAGTATATTTTACTTTAAAGAACTGGCAACTGCAGAGCAGCAGCAGCATTCTTAGGTGCGACTTCAGCGGATGAGATGAAGGAAGGACCCATGAAATGAACAAAGGACTGGAGGTGTTTGGTGTGTCTGAGGTGCCCCTGGCAGTGTCACAGCCAGACACAGGCTGCCTGCAGCGTCGGTGAGCTGGACCTGAATGTAAACAGTCTTCTGAATGCCAAGCTGAGATTAAAACTTTACTTTCTACTGGGGACACTTGGTTCCATGATACAGAACAGAGAGAGTTAAGGATAAGGGGTTTCTAGGAAGGGAGGGCACTGCAAGACTGGGGGACACAGTACGCCTCCACTCTAGAAGTCATGTTTTCTTTACCTGGGTGGTGGGTACACAGGTGCTCCTTATACGAGTCTCTGAAGTTCTGTGTGTCTGAAATCTTTCACAGTAAATTATTTAAAGAAAATGGCAGTATATTTTTAAAGACTTCAAAGGAAATGACTGCTAACAGTGGTATTTTTTGATTCAGGGCATTTTTGTTTCTGTACCTTGCCATCACAGATCATTCAAGATTATGGATTAAATAAGTTAAGGTTTTTCAGATCTATCTTTTTAGATCTCCGCAGAGACAAACTTTTGGTCACCAACACTACTCATTAATATCTTAACAACAGAACAAAGAGAAGGACATGAAGCCAACATTGCTGGAGACAAACAGGACTAGGTGACAAAGGTCTGAAGTCCAGGCACTCAGACTGAGATTTCTATCATCTTCCTCAGAAAACTGTGCAGTGCTATGCAGGTAATGTGTGTTTAAATATTTGCTCAATGATTTTTTTAAAATTAATAAAGTTTATCAGTGCCAAACCCAAAAAAACCCCAAACTAGTAGCTTTTGATCTACACAGAGTTAAAAAGTGCAGTCCTGGTTTGTGAGCAATCGCCATTCTTACCAATGAGCCAGAAAGGCTTCGGGACCATTGGGTTTAAAGGGCTGCAGCTATTTGAGCTTAAGTTCCTTGGCTGGATATTCACAACGAACAGCTGTATGTAGTTTATTTGATTCAACCTGAATGAATCCACTCTGAAGCCCGCCTGCCCCGCGCTGAAAGCGGCACTGGAACCACCCAGGGCACTCTCCTTCCCCTTTCTTGCTCCGAGCTTGATTAAAAGACTACAGCCTTTGAAGCTGGATGAGAAACAAGCTATTAAACATTATTTTTTAGTTTCATTCTGGTAATTACTTCATAACACAGACCTATACCAAAACATCACGATGGACACATTAAATAGGCATCATTTTTTATTCGTCAAAAATATATAAACAAACTATTTTAAGTAGTAAAAATTATTCACAGAACTATGGTATCAGTTGTATGGAAAACAGCGCTGCAAATTGTATCTTCTGTAAAACTAAATATATCCATTTTAAAATAAAATAAGCATGGCGAGGGTAAAAAGGAAACCATAAAAATAAGCACAGTCATCTAGTGTCATGATAAACAGTTCCCAGCGGAGGGTGCAGTCAGTGCACGCACCGGCCCCGGCCAGCGTCTGGCCGCTATCTGGCCCCCGCCCTCCGCTCCACACCTCAGGAGGCGGAGGCGGAGGCGGAGGCGCGCCCCGACCACGCGGCCTCGTGCGATGGCCCGTGATCAGCCAACGGCACCAGCAGCTCGAGGAGATTCCACACCTCCACTGTCTGGGCTCAGTCCACATGCTGCGTACCACGCTGGCCTGGAAACGCCACGGTTCGCTACTTTCGTGTAAACATGAGCCGAGAGGCTGTGCAGGAAAGCCAGCCCTGCAGTCCCTCTCGGGCCCGCTGCCCTTTGTCCGGGTGACACCTAGCCCCCCGAGGGACTCCAGCCACCTCTTAGTTTTCCCTTCTTTGCTGTGAGGCCCCGGTAAAAGTATGAACATGTAAAACATTAAAATACTTTAAAAATATTGACATCAATAAAATTTGTATGCCTTTTCTCCTGTTAACCTGGCTTTTGTTAGTATAACTTGCACGCCCGGCCACAGAACATTTTACCTCGTCTAAGCTGCAGCATAAAAGTCACTAAGGACACTGGCAGGGGTGTTCAACTTAAATTACGACGTGGCTGTGAATCCTAGTCCATCACCTTACTGACTACGTGAACTTGAGCAAAAGAATCTAACCTCCCCATATCTATTTTTCACCTGTAAAATGACTGCAGTAATAGTGACTGCTCCCCACAGGGTTGCGGTGAAATAAATGAGACTGTGTAGACTACTTCACACAATTCCTGGATCATAGTAACTATCCCCCCAAATATTCAGTTTTATTATTATTATTATTATTATTATTATTATTATTATTATTACTATCCAATAAAATGAAATCATTTACACAAAACTGTTAAATTAATGGATACGAGAAAGAGTTATATAATTTCTCTTCATTAAAAAGGGTTGCTGATTATGTAGAAACGCAGCTCTCGAGAATTTCAGTGTCAATAAGATTGCATATATAATTTATACTCTATGTTTATACTCATTTGAAATGAACTTTTAAGTGTATTTCTGTGCCAATGAAATCCATCATTTCAAGATTAAGTACAAGATTTCTACTGTTATGCACACAAAAACAATGGTCTTTTTCTGACCAATCTGAAACATTTCACTGAAGAGGAAAGTTATGAAGACCCTCTGAAACAAGGTTAAAGTCATTTGTCTAATAATCGGTTATGCAAAAGTAATTATTACACGACACCTCAGCCGGACCCCTACAAAGCACAAAGCTCTTGTTATTCATTCGTCATGTTCAGTCTCTTGGTACCGTGCTTATTCGCAGGGTGTATTTTTCCTGAGCATCTAGGATGGACCAGTCAGTGAGCTAAGCAGCTTCACGTATTACCTCATTTCGCCATTAAAGCAACATGACAGTAAGTATTCCAGCTAAGAAGGAGACTGTGGAGTCGAGAAGCTGACCTATTCAGGTTGATACAGAGTACAGCAAAGAACTAGGAATTACACCCAGGTTTCTCACCTAAGACCCAAAAATCTTTTGACTCTAACAAACTATTATCTGCAAAAATTCCAAATAAAAAATGTCAAATGAGAAGGTTTCTCACATTCAGAAGCTTATGTAATTTTTTCACTTTGAACATTAACCTCAAGGAGATAAGAAACTCATGCCAAAAAAAAGTAAAAACTGACATAAAATACTTTCCTACAGAAATAGAAATTAAGAATGCGGGCAAAGCATTATGCAAGCTCAGGAAGGGCTGGCATTCACATCCAGCCTGACATGCACGAAGCAACTCACTAAGTGACCACTTGCACTCAGCTGTGGTTCTCCTGTACTTCCTCAGTTCTTTGCTCATTTTGGTATTTTGTAACTTATCCTGTTGTAGTCAGTTAAAAAACAACTGACTTCTTTCTAACTGCTCAACTATGTGTGTTACTTGAGATGAGAGGCATTTTCATTTTTCTTTTTTTAATAGAGGTACTGGGGATTGAACCAACACTGCGCATGTGCTCCACCAACTGAGCTATTCCCCACCCCCAAAAGACCGTTTCATCCACCTAAACTAGCTCCCAGCATGTGGTTAGCACTAACATGACCCTCCTTTCCAGGTATCGCCCCCCTCCCTTCTTTCTGCTTCCAGATATCACACTTAGACACGCGCGCAGCCCTCTAAATTCCCAGGCAACACTTGCTTACTTGCAGTTTTCATGGCCAGTTCCTACAAAGAAGCAGAGGAAACAAAATAAACCTTACAGAATCACTTACTTAAAAAACTGCAAGAAGTACAGGTTTTTATTGACAAGTAAACAAAGGTTTCTCTGTATTGCCTGCTGTCCTGGAATTCACTTCTGTAACGTCTCTGACCTTCTTCTCAGGCTGACTGCTAAGGGTGGAGCGCATGTTTCTTCCTCCTTTATCTATTAAAAAGGCAAACTGACTCACTAGACCTGTAGACCCTGTTAGATCAAAACCTGTCGACTAGCAAGGGCATTCAGAGCCTCACCTCTTAAAAAGTGAGATTCACCTACATTTCCAGAAGCACAGATCAGTACTGCTGTCCAGTGCTCTGCCCTTTTGTTGAAAGGGAACAAGCAAGCCAAGTCACCCCCCCCCTTAATTGCCGCCTCTAAGGGGCTACAATCTTGGAAATGGGACAATAACTATATTTAAATACGTTAATGTTATGTTAATATTACATATGAATGTTACATATAAGTGATTCTGACTTTGAGATGGGGTGAGATCATGACAGATGAGGAAAAGCGGGGCCCTGAGTTGGAAGAACGCATACAGAGTGGTCCAAAGGTATGCTGTTGAGGATGTGTGATTTGGGGAGGGCTGGGGAGGAAGTGGCTGGGCTACAGTGAAACCAACAAATGGAAAAGCTGGCCAGGGCAGAATTTAGACAGCCTGGAACGCCATGCTTAGGAGCCTTCATGTTTACTCAGTTATCCGTCAAGAACCTCTTCTCCTGAAACACACTATAGTACTCCCGCTTGAAGTAAAAACTCAAAAAGTAGTTCATAGCAATTGATACAGCCTTCCTGAATAACCAAGTCATATTATCTTTGTGTCATAGGGCTAATAAACGTAAACACTCCAAGTTCAGTACTGTCCTCCACTGTAACTGCCAGTGTGTTTCCCAGTGTGAATATCTTGAGAGCAGGGATGTTATTTCAACCAATGTAACCACACCACCTAGCAAAGCATCTTTGGAAAACAGACCCTGAAGCTAGGCTGCTTTGGACTGAATCCTGGCTTGACCACCACAAACGTGAACCACGCGTGCCTTAGTTCTATGGTCTGTAAAATGGGAAGAATGGTGCCTATCCTGTGAGGATGAAATGACTTTACAAAATACAGAGGTACCCGGTACACAGTCAGCGCTCACTAAATGCCAGGTTTGCTGCTCACCCCATCCTCTCCACTCCCTACCCAAAGCCCCATCAGCTACCTCTACATACATCTCGGATTCTCTTCAGTCCCTCCACGCCCACACTTTCCCCCACTCTGACCATCACCTCTCGCCTGGATTACCACAATACTTCCCCAACTGGCCCTTTTTCAGAGCTCAAGGCATATGTCACTTACTTGCTCAGGGAAGTTTCCCCAAACTCCAACCTCCACCCACTAGGTGAATGAAGTCACAGAGCACAGCCCATTTGAGCCTTCGTGTTATTTTTTGTGTCCCACTAGAATGTGAGCGCCATGAGGCCAGGGACCTTGTCCCTGTGTTTCTTCACTCTATCCCAGAGTCCAGCACAGGGCCTGGAACACGGGGCACACTCCGATACCAGACGAGGGAATGAAGACTGGGTTCTGAGAAGTTACTACTTTGTTTTGGATTGTCTATTAACATTAACCTCTGTTTAAGAAACCATAATACAATGAGAAAATATTAAAGGAAAAATTAACTTCTAATTCCATTTAAGAAGGGCCAACTCTTAGCGTATTCCCTCCTACAAAATAAGGCATATTTATGTAAGAGGAAAAGTAAATTCTGTACAGAGAGAGAGTCAGATTTTCTTTTGTTTTCCTACATCATGGCGCAGAGGTGTCCCCATACGTCACGAGTATATCCAGTGCTACTGTGGAACCCATCCAAGAAGTCAATTTAATGGAGAAGGAGATTTCCCACAATTCATACATTTATTTAAAAGCTCTTGGCAGAAATCTAAAGTTACACACCTAACTGTTGCACACCTGGGAAAGGCGTGTGTAGGTCTGGGAAAGTTTAATTTTCTGAAAATATTTTGGCAGTGTTTGAATATTTTATTGCACCTGTGACATAAAACAGAAAAATAAGATATTTTTAAAAATCATATACAGATGCAACCTAAAATAACTGTCTTGCTCACAGTCCAGGATTTATATTTATAGAAAGTATAAAAACAAGGTTCTAATTACATTCCTCTAAGATTTTCTTATAAGTCCACACCTACTCCCTGGCCAGACTTACAATGTGCTAGACTGGAATCAGATTTGATTGAGAAATGTTTAATTTCCTCTACCAAAGGTTTGTGTCATTCTACTTAAATGCAGCAGCACCCCGAAATCTGCTCCAATCTGTTACCCCGAGTTAAACTGAAGTAAGTAATCGAAAGACCTTTAAGGTCTTCATGTGGTTGATAAATAAGGAGAGGGGAAAAAAAGATACAAGCAACAACAATTTATATTCTATTTAGAACTAAATCTATTTAGGATTACTGATATTTGAGAAGCATCTGGGCAACATTTCAGCAGAAATGCAGAAAGAATTCAGACATGATAAAAAAGGGCTGGACTTGTGAGGTCTCTTCTCTGATTTTAAATAAACATGTTTCATTCTAATAGTTCAGCTGCTTTTACAGCAAGATACAGAATACAAATTTAACTCATTAAGAGTTTAGGACTATTTTGGAGGAAACAATACCACCAAAAGAAAGAACCAGTTATAAATGGCCTCTAGATATGAAGGCTTTGAGGGTTTCTGAGGAACTTGAAACAATCTTTCAAGTAAAAGTATGAAATATTAGAGAAGTTCAGAATATGCTAACTGAACACATCATATAAACATCAAAATCTTAGACTCAAATTCTATTTCTTCCTTCTAATGTTATTAGAACTATTTTATACTTGAAGCCGATCAGTTGAAAAATAAATTTAGTTTATATCGAATTTCACACTTGCTTGTTATCATGTATGATGTTAGCATTTGGGGAAGAGGGAATTAGCAGACAGAGCCATTAGTGTAAAACACATTTTAAAGTAAATCAGTTGTCACCAACTGATGTAAGCAGGAAGCAAATGGTGACTAAAATATTTAGAACATATTAAAGAGGAGGTATGTTTCACATCACTAGATACGTCGCCTGCAAATATCAATGACCACTTTTTGGTATATTCTAGCAAGAGAAAGAGCAACCAAAAAAATTTTTTTAATAAACAAAGAAAAACGAATTCTGACATTTAGAAGATTATCACTGGATACTGGTTCTTCATGCATTTATAAAAGGATGTCTGATGGACCTCAAGTATAATTTAAAATTTTATTTAATGTTAAGTCCCTTGATGAAGTTTGTTAGGAATTCTAGAACTGAGGGCCCACTCATCATCAACAGATTAAACTTTTTAAAAACCACGTGCTGAGAAGTCAACCAATAAACTGGAGGTCTGTACTGAACAGACATGCAGTTAAGATACAGAATTTCAGAAACACTGAAATTTTACATCATTTTTTAAAATAAGAAACTTGCTAAATACAAATTACTTCAATGGTATATGTGTTACATGACATAGGACATGTTATATGCTATTATCTAAAATAAAATAACCCACCATATGTAGAATTCTTTTTCTAAGAATTAAATGACTTTGTCATATGTTCTGAGTCTGTACCCTAGCCCACGCCAGCTGTCATATGAAATTAAATACTTTTCATGATGAAAACCATACATTTAGACAAATGTGGCAAAGAACAGAGTGGGGAAATGATTGTTCTGAATTAGTGAAAATTTTAAATAAGGACAATTTTAAAATTCAATTATCAGGAAACCACACGATCTGGAAAATCTTTCTTTCCTAGGAAACACTTACAGATACTAATTTAAATGGAGGCCCTGGCTTCTCCCGGTTCCCTTCCCCCAAACCTCCAACTGGGGCAAACTCAGAGTCTTCTAGGATCGTCAGCAATGTAACTGCAAATTCAAAATAGTAGCTGGTGGACAAGAGGGTGAAAGCAGCTGCTCTAGGGAAAATAAGACGACAAAAAAAAAAAAAAAAAAAAAAAAAGAAGTCATCCCACTCAAACCACCCCACCCCCACCAAAAAAGAAGAGGACTAACTAGATAAGGAATAAACAAGAAATGGACCTTTTTTTCTTTTTCCAAATTGGGAAATAAAAGGAAAATTCCCAATTGTTTTTGTGTAAGAGACTTCAAATACTTAAGAAAGTTAAGGGGGCCCTCGACTTTTGCTTGTTTTACAAATTTAATCTACAAATCCAATCTCTATAAAGAAAGTAACAGAAAGAAAGTAATCAGACAAAAGATTAGACACACATTTAAGCCTAGTCAAAGTTGGCAAGAATTTTATCTATGCTAAGGCTTCTACAGAAACAAATGTATTAATTTCCTCGCCCAGCTTTCACTTATACTGGAGAAGAATGCAACAGTTGTACTTTTTGTCCAAATAGAAACATCAGTCTGTTTCAAGAGGTCTCCGATTTCTAAAAGCGCACTTTTGAGTTCCATCAATACCATTTTCTTGGACTAAACGCCAGTAACTGTCAACTGCTTGCCCTACTTAAATGTTCATCTGCACTTAACTTCTGAGCACCAAGACAGACAGCTGAAAAGGAAGGGAAGAGGGGGCAGCTGACCTCACTTGTACCTCAAAACAATGTTACTGAAACTACCTAGTGATCTTGGGGTACCTGTAAGGAAGCATCCGGCCGAACCCTAAGTAAGAACGTGAAACTCGCCCCAGGGTTGGAGGATGGGGTAATGGCACGTGTTCCTGGGGCCGGATCTGCCCTGGAGGGCCGAACGATCCCACACTAGTCGGAGGCGCAGGCTGGTTCGGAGCTGGGAGGTGCGCCTGCGCCCCCGTGGGACCGAGAGGGAGGGAGGGGCGGCAAGTGCGGCGGGCGGGCGCGGAGGGCAGGCAGAGCCTCACCTGCACCCCGGTGTAGTTCTCGAAGAAGAAGAGCACCATGCTCTGATAGATGCAGTAGAGCCGGTCGTCCACCGCCTGGTAGAAGCGGGAGGGCAGGAAGGCGGAGAGCAGCCGCCAGGCCCCCCAGGCCAGCACGTAGGTGGGGGCTGTGCCCAGGAGCACGGCGGCCGGCAGCACGCAGCGCATCGAGTACATGTGGAGCACCAGGGACAGCAGCATCTTCCCGGTTCCGCGCGCACAATGCTAGCCGGCTCCTCCCAGCCCGGCCGCCTCGCGGCCCTCAGCTGGCGGCCAATCACCGGGCCGGGCCGGGACCCGCCGCCGCCGCCGCCGCCCCCTCACCTCCGCGGGCCGCCGGCCACACCTGAGACGCCCCGCCCGCGCCGGATCCGGCTCCCGCTCCCAGCCGCATGGGCCGCGCCGCCGCCGGGGGGTGGACGGGCGGGCGAGGGAGGCGCCGGCGCGCTGTTCGCGGCTGCGGGGCGAGGGGATGCCGCGGCCCTCGGGGGCTCGGTCGCTCAGGATCGCTTACACCCCATGACCCTCGCCCGTCACCCTCTGCCCCTGCTGGGGGCGGGGCTCCGCGCCAACAACACGCCTCCTGATTGGGCGTCCGTTACCATAGTCCCCCCGCCGGGGGCGGGGCTTCGCGGCAAGGTCATGTCTCTTGACTGGTCGAGTGCGGCTGACGGTTGACGCGCAACTGCCTCCGGGACGCGCGGGCTGCCCGGCTCTGGCTACTGCGCATGCTCCAAAGCCTGGCGTTGCTGCGGACGCGGGAAGGGAGGTGGGGCCTGGCGGGAGGAACCGGGTGGAGGTGGGTGTGGGCTCACGAGGGTCCCCGGCGGCCGTGACCCCGTCTCGGTCGGACTCAGCGCGGGTTAGCTGGAGGGGTCGCCCCAGTTTTGTTTACACACTTGGGGGCCCCTGGGCCTGGGATGCGCCCTTTGGCCGAGGCGTCCCCTTCCGTGGGGCGCGTAGGTGACCCGGGGGTCCCTGGGCTGAGCGGCAGCCTGGCCTTCCCGCCCCGGAGGGCTCATGCCGGCAGCAAGGGCTTGTCAGGCCTACTGCGGGACCGCCGGCAAGACAGCCGCTGGAGCAGTTACAGCAGTGCGGTGAGCGCTCTCAGCTCCCGTCCTGGGCATCGGGCCAGGCTCGCCTTCCTTATCAATGGGCTCCCACCCGTCCGCCTTCCCGGCCCCTTCCTCTTCTCCTCTCCCCGGCAGGTGCATGGAACCCCCCATTCCTTCCCTTCACTCGGCGCTAGGGTGTTTCCCAGTCAGGCCCCTTTTGTCTTCCATCACGATAATGATAATGACAAGTTTACGCACACCCGGACAGCCGTTTTACAAGGTTCTCCCCACACTGTCAGATTTTTTCAAATTCACTCTTGCTTCCCTTCTCCAGGGTCTGGCTCTTTAACTTCTTTCTGATTTTTTATGTAGAGCCTCATATTTTTGTGTGGTTCTTGAAAGTACTTTGCCTGTGCATGTAGAATAAAGTACTGACATGCTTTTGTGACCTTGATAAAAATGTAGGAAGGCAGGGAAGCTACTTTATTGATGTAAAAACAGATCCAAAGGCCTTCTGAATCCTACTGCCCTTTAGCTACAGTGGTGTAGATTACTGTGTAACCCTTTGCAGTGACAGTTGCGCTTCAAAAGAACGCCAGATGCTTTAAGTGAGAAAAAAAAGTTTTCTGAATGTAGCTTTATGCAGGAACTCATTTTAGTGGAAAATTCGAATCAGGGCCAGGATGGCAGCTATTTTCTCTGACTGCCTATACTTACTTGACATCATGTGACGATTGGTAAATGGTGACCTTGCCAATGGGACAAAGCCAGGTGAATAGAGAATTTGCCCAAGAATTAAGTGTTTAGATAGGTATGTTGCCAACAGGAAGCACTACACAGTAGAAACGTTTTTCAATGAGGTTTCCCCTCTTTCTGGGGAAAGTACTGCCCTGTACCGTGAGACCTCATTTTGGAGGGAAGAAGTCATGGGTGTGGATAATGGACACAGCCAGTGCTGTTCATGCTTCCTTTATCTAAGTGAGACCAGACATACCTACAGTTAGAGTATTTATGAACAGATAAAGTCAGTTCAGTGTTCACATTACAGTCTGTATACATGAAGTCAGTAAATGTGTGTGATGTGTGTAAATATGTTACTTCCTGTGAATTACCCCCTTATTGCTATTAGTTACCGAGCTGTAAAGTTTTGTGCTGTGTTTTGGCGCGGGACGCTGAGAACTCACTCTCATATCTCTTGTTAAATCCAAACCCGTCCCCCTCCTACTCGATTGTTCCAGTGCTCTCCAGTCTCCTTTCTCCCTTCTGACAGTCCCAGACTTACCCTCCTTTCTGCCTGCCCACCTGCCCCAGGTTGTAATCAGCCCACCTCCTCTGCCTCTACTTCCTTACCTTGTACATTTTTTAACCCCTTGCAATCTGACTTCCTTTTCCACCACTCGACTGAAACGGTTGTTTTCAAAGAGCACACCTAACTTAGCCTGCACACAGTGGCTCTGGGGTCTAATGGTGAAAGGCTGCATTCAGCAGGGAGTTACGTGTAGGGTGAGTTTTGTGAAAAAGGGGAGGTTCATGGTACTCTGGGGAAATATACTAAGGAGATCTCATTTAGTTTGGGCACTTATCTAAAATTACTTTTATCATAAGTTTAGTTACAAAAGAAAGAAACTCTGATGAGTTGTAAGTGAAATTCTAAAGTGATGACAGAAATCTTTCAAATGGACCCCATAGTGATTTCATACCACCATCCCCATTTAAAAACTACTTCTGGATCTGTTTTTACATTGATCTTTTGTCTCCTTGAAAACATTCGCATTTCACTTCCACCACATAATTGTACCCTAGTGGAATATTAATTATGCTTCCAAATCTTTTATTGACCAGACTGTATCATCAGGGTCCTAAGAGTTAACATTTCTTCTGGATTGAGCTATGACCATTGTTAGCAATATGCAATTTAATCAATGTATATCAGAAAATCTAATAATTATTGTAAATAAAGGTAGAGTTTTATTGGAAATGCCTTTCTTAGTGGTGACTTAGTTTGAAGAAATTGTCAAATTAAGCTTTGGTGTCCTAAGGTTATTACATTTTTCCACCTCAGTGCAGGGCAGTATAGTAAGATTGGGCCAGGCCAAGTGGGCAGGGCCTTTGGAAAAGGCAAGGTGGGTCTGGGCTCCAGGAGTCTGCTCAGGCAGATCCATTTTAGGAAAGTTGAGCATCTGAAAATAGAGTCCCTTAAACTCCTCATTCTTACATATTCTCAAGGATACCGATGGCCCGATTTGAAGGTTTGAAAGTAGAGAAAGTATGAGGGACCAGGGGAGGAGCTCGGGGCGCTGGGCGTTGAGCGAGGAAAAGGGAGGCAGGCAAGAGCCAGAAGACAGTCTTAGGAGACATGAAAAGGATTTTGGACTTTACCCCAAAGATCCTGGGAAGATACTGAATGGTTTTAAAGAGGGAAATGAATGATTAAATTTGATTTTTTTTTTTAAAGGTGTTCCAGGCAGTGTGGAGAGTAGATTGGAAGCAGTTTCAAGATTGTTGCTAGACCCCCAGCTGGAGACAGTGGTGGTGTAGACTTTGATAGTGACCGTGTATGGAGAGCGAGAAGTGAGTTCCTCGTGTACAGCTTTTTTGGAGGGAAATTTGGCAGTATTGCCTAAAAATGGACAGATTCACTCTGAATCAAGAAGTCTGCTTAATTGCACATCAGTAACAACAGTTACGTGAATACACAAAGATGACACATAAAATGCTATGCAGCAGTTAAAAGAACAAGTAAGCCTGAATGTAACGTCAGAGATCTCCAGGTTAGGTGAAAAAAGCAAGTTGCTGGATAACTCATGCACTATTATCCCATTTCTGTAAAAAAACAAAACAATGTCTTTCTAGATGCAGACGTCCAGAAACGCCTGATGACATTGGTTTTCTCAGGAGAGGGGAAGTAAGGTCACATGAAGGTCAGCTAGACTTCCTGTATTTTCAAGTTTTTACAAAGAAATACTGATTCAACAAATATGTACCCAGTGGTACACACCCCACCCACTTCTCCCTGGTGTCAGGGATAGAGAGCAGATAAAGGCCCTGAGGTCACGACACTTTCGGTCTAGGGTGGGGCGGTGGGATTAATTTACTACCTAGGCAAATACAAAATGAGTAAAGGAGAAAAATAAGCAAAGAGATGCCCTGTGCAGGAGACAGCTAGCAGGCGGGATCCAGGAGTTACTTGACCTTGGTGTTGAGGAGGGGGAGGGGGTGAAGAATGCCTTCCCAGTTTCAGGCTTGAGTAATGGGGGAATTTAGTTTCTGCTATGATGGGGTGGAAACAGGAACTTCCTCAGCTGGTGCAGAGGAGCGCCCTTTAAGAAAAAGGACACGTTTACAAATACAAAATTGGATTTGAACATGCATATTTCTTTAGAATGCAAAGGGGCAGTGGGTAGAGTACATGCCTAGCATGCACAGGGTCCTGGGTTCAATCCCCAGTACCTCCATTAAAAATAAACCTAATTACCTCTGCCCCCTGACAACAAAATAAAAAAATTAAATTGCTTGATAAAAAAAGAAAAATTCACAAAAAATAGATGTTTTTCACAAGCTGACATACCACAAAAATAAACTATTCAGATAACATTTTATTATGTAACTATCATGGATCAGTGATAAAGTATACCTTTGTTTTGATTATGAAAACCATTTTATATTTTCTACACAGAAAAATAACAGCCTTTCTAGCACGATAGATGGAAACTTGGTTTTTAACACTGATCGTCAGGGTGCGTAATATTCAAACTCACACTATGACTTTAATATGTACTCAAGGAAATTCCAGGTTTACTTTTTGAGGGGGATGGTGCGAAGGAGAAGACCACTAGTGGGACCTCGACAAAAGCATTCTAAAGTTCATGTAGGAAAAACAACTCAAAAGTTTTGGAAGAGGAGGAATACTGAGCCTTGCAGACAGAATGATGGCCATCCCATCCAAAGGCGTCCACATAATTTCTGGAACCTGTGAATCTGTTAATTTGCCTGGCAAGGGAGCATTTGCGGCACAAATGGAATTAGGGTTGCCAATCAGATGACTGTAAGGCGAGAACCCTGGGTTATCCAGGTGGGACCAATGTGGTCACCAGGGACCTTCAAAGTGGGGAGGGAGGCATGGAAGGAGTGCGGACCAATGCCCAGCCTGCGAGGGGGCCTGGGCTCACCCACTCGGGCTTTGAAGATGGAGGGCCAGCCCGGGCCAAGTAAGGAGGGCAGGCTCAGGGCCGAGCAGACGACAGTGCCAGCTGTCACCTCCAGCCCCGGAAGGACACTGCCCCGCTCCGTACCTTGGCTACTCCAGAAAGACCCGTTTTGGACTTCTGACCTCAGAACTGTAAGTTAAACTGATGTTAAGTTTCTAAATATGTGGTAATTTTTGTAGCAACAAAAGGAAACATATACAGAGTGAGGGAGTTTTCCAGTAGGTACCAAAACACACTGTAAAGCAGTAAGAATTGAGTTACTAATGAGGAAACAGATGGCTCAGTGGGGCAAAAGAGCCCAGAAACTCAACGTGTGTGTGTGTGTGTGTCTGTGCGTATTTTGTATTGTCTTCTGAAGGCAGCATTTAAAAATCTGAGGGGAAAGAATGAATTAGTCAAGAAATGTCAGTACATCTGTATATTCTGGGGAAACGTTATGAACGTTGGGGGATATGTTATAACCTACACCAAAATAAAAGCCAGGTGGGAGGTAAACAGAAATGTATCTTAAAAAGTAAAAACAAACACAGGAGAAAAAATACAGGGTAATCATTTTATAATCTGCACGTGGAGTTTTTTTTTTTACGTGGCATGATACTAAATAAATTATTGATTCTCAAGATATCTTGGAATCTCCACAGAGCAATCTGACAGCAGAGTTAAATAAACTAGTGTCTGTATGACAAACCACAGAACATTTGCCCTGAACACTGTGAGGTCTCGGTGTGCCTGCGGGCCTTGGCACAGCCAAGCTGATTTTACCTGAACTCAGGTGTGGATGTAATTAAAGCTGTAACCTAATCAGTGATACTGTAAACTGACTATCTTAGTGGTAACAGAAGGGTGCTATCTGACTGAAGTACCCACAGAAGGGAAGGGAAACTTATTCATCTTGGCGTGAAAGCATGGAAAGGTCTGGAACAAGAATGCCTCCTATTCACTGACAGCTTGGAATTGTGGCCCAGTACTCTGCCTCTATCTGGTCAGTCACCATTCAAGTTTTTATTTATTTGTAAAACTAAAATAAGAAGGCATTCTTGTTCCAAAAGATTTAAACAACCCTGTTCGAACACTGAATGAAATGTGGACACCTTCCTTACTTGTGTCTCAAATCCAACTTGTTTGCCTAGGGATTATGGTTGTAATAAATTAACTTTCTAGTTATTTTCTTGGGCTTCTGTTATAGGTTGTTTGTGCATCCACTGCCCCCTTCCCCTCCTGACATCCCTAAGATTTCCATTCAGATCAAATAGCCACCCCCAGCCCAACACAGCTCCCGTGCTTTGGGGGAAGTTGACCCCCCCACTCTCCCAGGATGGGCCATGATCCGTGTAAGGCAGTGGTTAGTTCTGAGGTGTGTACGTTGAACCTTGAAGCTCCCCAAGACCCTTTGGGGTCTAAGGTCAAAAATAGTTTCTTAATGACCAGAAACGTTGGTTATTGGCACTGAATTTGCAGTGATGACAGTGGGTAAGCCTGGCAGCCCCTTGGCACCAAGGCAGTGATACCAAAGTGCGGGGTGGCCGTGCGTTCATGACCGTGGACTGATGGTGAAAAACACTCGTTTCGCTTAATTACCTCAACAAAGTAATAAAAAAAAAACATGAATTCTATGAAATCCTGACCCTTGAGCACACATCCTTTACCATTCTCTGAGTCAAAGGTAAGCGAGCAGAGGGCGTGCTTCTGAGGCGCCCGGGTTGACGTACAATTGTTCTCTGGAGGAAAAACCTTCGATTTGTGAGTTCAACTGGCTTCTGCTTCGTAGAACATAATTTTTACTTGAAAGAATGACAGATAAGCTATTACTATTCTGGCAGATATTTTCTCAACAATGAACAGAATAATTCTGTCACAATATTGCTGATAGCAAAGCTCAGTTTTTAAATGAAAATTAAGAATTTTGAAAAACCTGAATTTACTCTCATGAACTTGACACGTTTCCAATACTTGGACTTAATGTAACAGGGTACAAAAACGTCATTGATCTCTCAAACTTTCACATTGCTAACAACCTTTAAGAAATTTCTAGTTCCTGTGTTTTAGTGTAATGTGAGAGAATATTCACATTATCTGAAAAGGCCATTAAACTTCCCTTTCCAGTCACATGTCTGATTGAGGCTGGATTTTCACCATATGCCTCAACCAAAAAAACCAAAAAACCCAACAAAACCATGGCAACAGACTGAATGCAGAAAATCCAGCTGTATTCAATGAAGTCAGACATTAAAGAGATTTACATTCTGTTAAAACAATGCACTCTTCTAAGTTTTTTGTTTTTGAAATTTTTTTCATAAAAATAACATAATGGGCTTTACTGTCTTTTAAAAGAAATTATAGAGTATTTTCTTGTCATTTTAATTTCCACTATAGGAAATAGCAACGGTATAAGCTGGATTTGAAAAAGAAACAAACCTCCTCGGGTAAAGGGTTCCTGAGCCATTCGTTTAGGACAATCAAAATAGCCTTACTTCTGTCGCCACAAAAACTGGTCTAGGATGAGCCCCCTTAGGACACCTGAGACTCCAGTGGGGGTGACTGGGGTTTCCGGAAAGGAAGCTGGCTCACTCTGCCGAGGGAGCTCCTCCCTCTCCCCAGTTGGTGACTTAATTGGGGTGAAAGCTGAAAGTGCACAGCCGCTTCACTGTGATGCAGACAGTGTCTCACCCTGAAGGCAGAGCTGAGAGAGACGAGAGGCCTTTGAAATCCTCGAGCTGTCGAATCAAACCAGCTGGGAAACACACCCTGTCTCTCCACCTTCTAGTCCGTGAGCAAACGCGTCTCTGTTAAAGCCAGGTTGAGGCAGGTTTCTCATCTCCATCTGCCCAGTCATCCACCCTGGAAGCCTGCAGGTTATTAGGGTTCCCTGGGCTTCACCTGCTGTAGCTGTTTGGCACTAGGTCACTTATTCACTCAGTTACTGAGTGCTTGCTTGGGCCAGGCCCTGTTCTCTCGGACCTGGTGGTATAAGTGACCGAGGCAGATAAGGCCCCTGTCTTAGTGTCACTTCCATTACCAGTGGTGAGACACGGATCAAATTAAAAGGGTGAGCAGTGAATTAAAATAGGGTGATGTGATAGCTGTGGAGTGGCTTCTTTGAATCATAAGGTCAGGAAATGCCTCTATAGGGAGGGGACATTGAAGTCAAAATAGGAATGATGAGCAGATGGAAGATGAGACCATTTCAGGCTAAGGAAACAAGTGCAAAGGTCCTGAGGCAGGAAGGAAGGAGCTTGGTAGCAGCAGATCTAATCTACCAGTGGCTAAAAGTTCTGTGACTCTGCTCTTGCCCACCCTGTATCCTGTCCCTCTGTAAGCGGTTACTTTCACCACCACAACACCCAGAGGCTATGCCCTCGCCCTGTCTCACCTGCATGACTGTTGCAGCCTCCTGCCAAGTGTCGCTGTTTCCCACATCAAGCCCTTCCCCCTTCCTATTCAGAAAGAATCTTCTGCGTAGCAGCTGTTGTGGGCAAACTGTCCCCTTCAAAATTCTTGTCAAGTCCTAACCCCCAGGACTTCAGAAAGTGACTGTATTTGGAGCTAAGGTCTTAAAAGCAGTGATAAATGAGGTGCTTACAGTGGGCCTTAGTCCAACATGACTGGCATCCTTGTACAAAGGGGAAATTGGGACACAGACCCGCAAAAAGAGGAAAACACAAGAAGGAGACAGCCATCCCCAAGCCAAGGAAAGTGGCCTGGAACAGATCCTTCTTAGGAGGGAGCCAACACCTTGATTTCAGATTTCCAGCCCCAGAGCTGTGGGGCAGTTTCTGCTGTTTAAGCCCTCAGTCTGGAGCCCTGTTAGGCAGCCTGAGCAAACACACAGCAGCCAAGGTGAGCCTTGTCAGTTCTCTGCTCGAGACAGTTGACCCTTGGACCGCTCAGGGGGTTGGGGCACTGAGGCTCCACGTGGTCGAAAATTCGAGTGTAACTTATAGGTGGTCCTCCAGTCCTGCAGTATTTACCATCAGAAAAAAAGTCCAAGAATAGGTGGACCCTTGCAGGTCAGACGTGTGTTGTTCAGGGGTCAGCTGTACTCCCACCTAAGTAAAATCCAAATTAAGTCCTGCCTGTTCGACCCTGCCCTGCCCAGGCCTCCCCATGCCCCCCCCCTCCCCACCATGCTCACCACGGCTCCGCCTGCAACTCCAGCTTCAGCCATGTAACTGATCCGGACACCCCCCCCCCCAAGTGCGACTTTACTCTTTGTCCCAGGAAGATAAGGTTGTAAACCAGTAACTCTGCTGTTTTCTTCGGAAATCTCTCAAAATTCCACTGATGTGGACGACAGTGAGCTCAGCCAGCCTTTCAGAACAGCAGGTGGTTCATCTGGGCAAAGCCCTTCCCAAGACAGTAGAACCCTCCACGGGGGGCTGAGCAAGGGTAGCTTGTGCCTCAGACTTGCTCAGAGGCCCTTGCCTGGCTGTGTACACCAGTTGAGAACCCCTGTCACAGCTGCCCAACCCCTTAAGTACCATCTCTGCTCCCATCTAGGTGATAACATTCCTTACTAAAGTGAGGAACTGCTTCTGCTTGATCCATGAGTGACTCTGGTGGTCATTTTAAAGAGGCAGCCATCCTGACCTCTTGCTGTTCTTCCTGTGCATGGAGCAGGACAGGCCTTCCCAGAATCTGGAATGTTCCTCCCTGTATATGGACATGCTTGTCCCCTCACTTCTTTCCCAGTCTGTCAGATGTTAAAGAGCCTGTCCCTTAACCATCCTGAATGACACGTGTGCTCACCTTGCAACAGACACTGCTAGTTTCCTCCAGTATCACACTCCCCTTTGACAATGATTAGATCCCTAATTTTCACCTAGGCATGTGGTAGCCTAAAATAAAGCCGTTTCCCAGCTTTTCTTGCACCTAGATGGTTTGACTAGTCAATGAAACATAAGGAAATGGTATGTGAGGTATGGGGTGTGTGGTGTACCTTTCCTTTTTACTGAGTAAAATCATACGTGATGGCTGGAGCTCCAGCAACCATGTTGGCAGTCACACATGGCAGAACAATCATAAGAAAGGAATTTGAATTCCTGACACTATAGAGCATCAGACTAGCATTGGACTTACTACCTCCTGACTTCTTGAAAGCAAAAACAACAACCCCCCCAAAAAAACAAAAAACCTTTTTAACTTGTTTAAGCTTGTTTCAGGTTTTTATTTGCAGCCATGCCTAATCTTCATTATTATAATCCCCCTTACCTTGCCTTATGTTATATTTATTTCTGTGATATAATATGTATTATCTGTTTTTCCCTCTCTAGAATGTAGGCTCCTGGAGGGGAGGGACTTTTTGTTTTTACTATATTTCTACAGCCTGAATCAATCCCTAGCAAATAGGAAATCAATACATAGTGAATGAATTAAAGGAAATTCACACTCTAGGAAGACATGTCATGTTTTTTCCCTAGGACTTACTGGCTACCCCTAGCCCACTGCCACTGTGTAGAAGCATATGGGGTGCTTTTCTAATCTAAGCCCTCTTCCTTGGCAGTGCTCCCCCGAGGCACCACTAAGTAAGATCTATAGAAACAGGTTTGTACAAGGGAATCCCTCTCTCCAGCCTCCAGCATTGGATCCAAAGTAATGAAATCACAGACCATCAGATACAGATTATGAGCCAGACAGAACTGAACACTAGAGTATTGAAGTCAGGTAGACTTGCAGTCATAATTGGTTCATGGAAACCCCAAACCACACACATGCTGATGCTTTGGGAGTGCAGGAACAAGTATTGCAGAGAGGCAAATGCAGCAGGCACACAGCCCATGTGCCCCAAAAGATGGGGGGTGGGGGGAGAGGCACAGCTGCCCGCTGTCTATCCTGTGATTTCTAGCTGACTCCCAGCAACTGAGTTAATGGAAGTTCCTTGATTCTTTATGATAAACTCTTCTACCTAATCCACCCTGAGTAGGTTTGTATTCTTGGTTTCGGAACAGTCCTGCTAACGTTCCCTACATCTCTTTGGGGTATGTGCTCTTAAGGACAGATCTGAAGCTCTTCCCAGGCTGGTCCAGACCTGCATTTCTGCTGCCATATTCCATTGCTTGCCGCCTTCTAGACTAAGCTTCAGTCACACAAGTCCCTTTCATTGTCTAAAATAGCCATGCTTTCTGGTACCTTAGCATTTCTGCAAGCTCTATCATTTCTGCTGGAATTTTCTTCCTCTCTGAGTCACCCATCCGGACCTAACTCAAGTTTTCTTTCTACTGAAAGCACCCCCAGACCTTGTGCCCTTCCCCTTCCCCAGAGCATAGTAAACGCCCTTGGCTATGCCTCTGTTATAGGACCTACCATAAGTTACTTCACTTCTTGAAATATTTACCAGAAAAGGTGCTCCTGAAGTCATCTCTTCCTCCTCTGTGTAGCCTCTGCCCAGGCCATTGTCCCCAACATGCCAGATGCTCGGTCCTTCACTCAACATTTTTAAGGTTGTCTGTGATTTGCCTACTGACAGTGCCCCCATCACATCCAGCCATCCAGTTCCCCAGACGTCCCTGAATGAGTCTATTTCCATGTACAGGTTTGGCTAATCCACTATTTGCTAATGGCCCCCACATCTACAGATTCCTTCTCCCAAGCTACGAACTTTAAAAAAAAAAAAATTCTGAGCCTGGAAATTCTACAAGGATTTTGCTTGTTCTTAGCAGAAGCACCAACCCATCACCCTGCTCTTTTCTTTGAATCCTCTCAGTTTGGTGCTAAAGACTTGAAGTTGCCCTTCGATCTTCCCTTGGCTTCATCCACGCACTCCCCACGCTGTATTGTTACCCAGTTGGCTGGTGGGCTTCCTTTATCCCAGTTCCTTTTTAAAGAGATGTCTTTCGGCTTATCCTGCCTTCTCCACTGGCTGCAGCTCCTCTCACCCGGACGGTTGTGCTGCGACCTAGTTCGAACCCTTCCCACACTGCTGCCAGCGCCGCCTTTCTAAAATCTGATCTCATTCTTCCCCTTCTGAAAATCCTGTTTCAGACTCCTGTTTTCTGGGATTAAAATCGCACCCTCTTCACGGTCGCCAGGGCCTTTCACAATCTGGCCCAGCTTGCTCTGCACCTGTGCCAGGCAAGTGTAAGTGGAGCAGTCACTGGCTGGGCACCGCAGCGCTGGCCTGACCGACAGCCGCCTTCCAGCCGTGCAAGCAGCCAGCCTTCCGTGGACAGTAACGCCCAGCCACCTGTTTCTCCTGGAATCCCAGTTTCAGATATGACTCATGCTGTTGGCAGCCGGTTTTGGTTGCGACTCTTCCTTTCTAATTTTGTCTCTTTGTGAAGTATTTAAACTTGACACATGGTAATAGCTTGTTTTTGTTAGTTGCATGTACATTTCAGTGTGTTACAAATAAACTATACGGTAATTTACAATGATGCCAGCAGAATAAAATAAGTAATAAAATAAGAAAATTGAGGAGAGGTGGATACCGTGATGGCAAGATGAGGTCAGTCCCTGCAGACCTCCCCATGGTGAGACCATAGCTTTATCCTGAAGTCGGCGCCCAGCTTTCAGAGCCTGGTGTGCAGAGAAGTGCAAGTGATCTACGTCTAACACCAGAGAATAACAATGATACACAAGTAACAAGTAACATCAGAACAGCTGTCTTTAATGCGCATGGCTTACAGTTCCCGCGAGCAGCCCAGGATGCTGACCAAGCAGAAGGCTCTTGAATGGTCTTGCCAAATTCAGGTATAACTGGGCACCTGAGGCAGCTGCACTGTGGCTTACATACTGATAAGGGGTACAACCATTTTTTTTCTCCCACACTGGAAGAGCAAACACACCCTAGCAGCTGCACTAACAACTGCTGGCACTACTGATAGGCATGGAAATATTATTTTTGGATTAGAGTAGTAGCAGAGATTCCTGGTATCAATTCTCCCCTTCTTTGTTAAAAAAAAAAATCCGGAATTAATGTGGGATGGCTGCCATGCAGCACAATGACTGTCTTTCCTAACTGCCCCTTATAGCAAGTGTGGCCACGTTGACTGCGTTTTGGTCAATGAGACGTAAGCATAGGTGTTGAGACCTCCAGGAAGTGTCTTGAGTGGGCGCTTCCTTTCTCTCCCGTTTATCTCTTCCGGGTGGTGGAATGAAAAAGCGGTGGCTAAGGCTTGAAGAGTGACTCTGGGCCATGTGGCAGAGGATTAAGATGGAAAGAGTTGGGATCTTGGAGCTTCTAGGACCACTGCTGAGTGTGCATGTGTGTATGAAAATTGTAGCTAAAGTTAATCCTGACCGAGAGAAAAAGAGGATGTTTGGAAGCTGGAGTCCATGACCTGCTTTTGCAGTTGCAGAAGCCAGGGCATCCTTTCAGGGAGATACTGGAGATGTGGAGTGGGCAGAAGGAGAGTGGAAAGATGGTGCCCACAGCCTTGCTGGTCTGCAGAGATCCCAGTCAGCCCCTACGTGTGTGTTAGATTAGAAGCCTGACCATCAGACTGCAGTTTTAAAGACACACAAATAGGCCTATATCATGGAAGGACTGTGAGCTGGGCATGTCAGTCTGTTGCTTCTATGCTGAGTCTTGGGGGGATAGCTGTTGTGAGTCCTGCGGGCCCATTTGTTTCCTCTACGCTGTGGACGCAAGCTCTATTGGCCTTCAGAGTTATGTGTTTGGGGGCCTGCCCAGGTTGCAGTTTAAAAGTTCGAGTGCTAGGTTTTGAGTTCAAACCCTCCACTTTTTAGGGAGAAGCTGGGAGCTGTGAGTCACTGAACGTGGGTCACTGTGCCAGGAGTGGGGTTTATGCTGAGATCGTGTCTGCCTCTCTCCTACCCATTCAACGTGGGCTTTTTCTCATTTGCTCAATGTGTAGGACTTGCTCAGCTAGTTTCTGGATTTCTTTCAGAGGAAAAATTTTTTTCATTTGTCGCTATAGATTCAGTGTGCCCATGGGAGGAGATGAGTTCAGGAGCCTCCTATGTGACCATCTTGAACCAGAATCTGTCTGTTTAATGTTTTTAAGGAAACTCAATAGTCTCTTCCACAGCATCTGTACCAAATTACATTCTCCAAAACAGTGCCCAGGTGTCCCCTTTTCTCCGCATCCTTACTAGCATTTGTTATCTTTTTGAAGATAGTCATTCAACAAGTCTGGGGTGATACCTCATCCTGGTTTTGATTTGAATTTCCCCGATACTTAGTGGTGTTGAACACATTTTCATGTACTTTCTGGCCATTAGAATATTTTCCTTGGGAAGATGTCTATTTGGATCCTTTGCCCATTTTTAATTGAATTATTTGTTTTGCTGTTGAGTCGTATGAGTTTCTTACGTATTTTGGATAGTAACCCACTATCAGATGTTTGCAAATATGTTATCACATTTGGTAGGAAACCTTTTCATTTTGTTAATCACTTCTTTTGCTGTGTAGAAGAAGCTTTTTAGGTTGATGTAATTCCACTTGTTTATTTTTTATTTTGTGGCTGTGCTTTAGGTGTCCTATGCAAAAAAAATCATTGCTGACTCCCATGTTAGAAGATTTTCCTATGTTTTTTCTATGGGAGTTTTATGGTTTCAAATTGTAATTTAAGGAACTCCATACTGTTTTCCATAGTGACTGTATCAGTTTTACATTGATTTTATAAATCATATTGATCATGGGTTTTTATCCTTCCTTTTGTTCATAAAGTTGGGTATTATATTGACTTTGTGGATATTGAACCATCCTTGTACCCTGAGCATAAATCACACTGATTGTGGTGTATGATTCCTTTAATGTATTGTTGAATTCAGTTTGGTGATATTTTGTTGAGGATTTTTACCAACTATGTTTATCAGAGATTTGTAATTTGCTAGTGTCATCCTTATCTGGTTTTGGTATCAGAGTGATGCTGGCTTTGAAAATGAGTTTAGAAGTGTTCCCTCCTCTTCTATTTTTTGGGAAGAGTTTAAGAGGAATGATATTAATCCTTCTTTTAAAGTTTGGCAGAATTCACCAGTGAAGGCCAGATTTTGCTGGGAGATTTTGTTACTGATTTAATCTCCTTACTAGTAATCTTCCTGTTCTTGTTTTTAATTTCTTTCTAATTGAGTGTTGAAATTCTTTTCCACTTCTTCTAGATATCAAATTTGTTGGTGTATAATTTTTTATAGTATATAAAATTATAGTATAAGGTATAATTTTTTATAGTAGTCGCTCATAATCTTTTGCATTTGTGTTATCAGTAGTAATGTCTCTTTCATGTCTGATTCTTTCCATTTGAGTCTGCTTTTTCTTGGTGACTCTAGCTAAATGTTTGTCAATTTCATGTCTCTTTTCAAGGAATTAGCTATTAGTTTCATTTCTTTTTTATTGCCTTTTTAAACACTGTTTTATTCATTTTCTCTTTGATCTTTATTTCCTTCCTTCTAACTTTGAACTTTGTTTAACCTTCTTTTTAAAGTTGTTCCTGAGGTTTAAAGTTAGTTTATTTGAAATTGTCTCTTGATGTGGGTATTTTTGCTGTGAACTTCCATCTTAGACCTGGTTTTGCTGCATTGTAAGTGCTTTGGAATGCTGTATTTGTATTTTCATTTGTCTCAAGGTGTTTTTTTATTTTTCTCTCAATCTTTTTCTTTGATCCATTGTTTCTTCAGTAGCTTGTTGTATAATCACATATATGTAAATTTTCCTATTTCTTTTTGTAATTGATTTCTAGTTTTATACTATTATGGCTGGAAAAGATGCTTGATATATCAGTCTTCTTAGATTTATTAAGACTGGTTTGTGAGCAAGCATATGATGATGTATCCTGGAGAATGTTCCATTCACTTGAGAAGAATGTATATTCTACTGCTTGTTTTGTATATAGCTGTTAAGTCTTTCTGGCCTATCATGTCATTTAAGGCCAATATTTCCTTATTAATTTTCTGTATGAATAATCTATCTACTGATAAAGGTAGGGCATTAAAATCCCCTATTATTACTGTGTTGCTGTTTCTCCCTTCTAGCCTGTTAATATTTGCTTTATATATATTTAGATGCTCCTATGTTGGGTACATAAATATTTGCAGTTATATCCTCTTGTTGGATTGACCTTTGTATTATTTTGCAATGCCCTTCTTTGTCTCTTTTTAAACAGTCTTTGTTGGAAAGTTTATTTTGTCTGATATGCGTATAACTACTCCAGCTTTCCTTTGGTTTCCATTTAAATGGAATACTTTTTCCCATCCCTTTTGTTTTGTGTATGTGCTTACATCTGAAGTGAGTATCTTGTAGCCAGCATATAGAGGGCCTTGTTTATTATTTTTAATCCATTCAGCCACTCTGTCTTTCAACAGGATAATTTAATCCATTTACATTTAAAGTAATTATTCATAGTTATGTACTGATTACCATTTTAATTGTTTTCTGGCTGTTTTGTAGTTTCTCTCTGTTTCTTCTTCTCTTGCTCTGTTTGTGATTTGATCACTTTCTTTAGTGGTATGCTTAAATTCCTTTATCTTTTGTTTACCTACATTAGTTTTTGGTTTGTGGTTACCATGAGGCTTACATAGAACAATTTCTATTTTAAGTTGATAATAACTTAAGTTTCAATGCTTTGTAAAGCTCTACATTATTTCTCACTCCCCCTATGTTTTGTGTTTTTTATGCCCCAATTTACATCTTTTTATCCTGTTTATCCAATAACAAATTATTGTAGTTATAATTGTTCTTACTACATTTGTCTTTTTACCTGCATAGTAGCTTTGTAAATCCTTAATCTACCACTGTCACTACATTAGATTATTCTGAAGTTTGCTATACACTTACCTTTACCAGTAAGATTTATAACTTTATGTGTTTTCTTGTTACTAATTAGCATCCTTTCCATTCATCTTAAAGAAGTCTCTTTAATGTCTAAGGCTAGACCTAGTGTTGGTGAACTCCTTTAGCTTTTGCTTGTCTGGAAAACTCTCTCTTTCTTTCAGTTCCAAATAACTTTTTCAGGTAGAGCATTCTTGGTTTGTGTTTTTCCCTTTCAGCAAATTGAATATATTGTGCCACTTCCTCCTGGCCTGTAAAGTTGCTTCCGTAAAAGCTGATGATAGTCTTCTGAGGGGTCCTCTTGTACATAACAAGTTATTTTTCTCTTGCTGCTCTTAAGATTCTCTTCTTGTCTTTAACTTCAATATTTTAATTATAATGTGTTTTAGTGTGGGTCTCTTTGGGTTTATCCTATCTGAAATTTTGTGGGATTCCTGGATCTGTATGACCTTTTCCGTTTCCAGGTTAGGAAAATTTTTAGTCATGATATCTTCAAGTAAGTTTTCTGCCCCCTTTTCTCTTCCCCTGTGGGGCCCCTCAAATACTAATGTTGATCCACTTGATGCTGTCTCAAAAGTCCCTTAAGCTATCGTCACTTTTTTTCATTCTTTTTGCTGCTCTGATTGAGTAAATTCCACTGCCCTGTCATTGAGTTCACTGATTTTGTTTTTCTTCTGCGTCATCTAGTCTGCTGCTAAACCCCTCTAGTGTATTTTTTATTGCACTTATTGTGTTCTTCAGCTCTTTGACATCTGCTTGGTACTTTGTGTTTTCTCTTTGTTGAAGTTCTCGCTGTGATTATCCATTCTTCTCCCGAGTTTGATGAGCATCTCTTCTTAGCCATTACTCTGGCCTCTTCATCAGCTAAATTACTTACCTCTGTTTCATTAAGTCATTTTATGAGATTTTATCATTTTTTCTTTTGCTTGGAACACACCCTGTGTTTCTTCATTTTTCTTGACTCTGTTTTGGTTTCTGTGCATTAGATCAAACAGCCCCTTCTCCCAGTTTTGCTGGAGTGGCCTCATGTAGATGACAAACCTTATTGTTCAGCACTCAACTTGTTCTTGCTTGTCTCTGAAATGTTTTGAGTGTGCAACATGCTATTTTATTTTTAATGGTTCACTCTATTTTATTTTTATTTGAGGTTGTGTCAAGACCTGTCAGTGTTCCAAAGCAGAGGCTTTCAGTCAGCACCTAGATACAGGCTGATTATAAGCCAGACTCTCTGTTTTTAGCAGCTTTTAAAACATGCAAACATATCCAGTACTATGGGACCATGACCCTGGCTACCAGTGCCAGGTGAAGTAGAAGTGTCCTCTGGTCTGGAGGATACTGAGGAGCTATAGTGAGAGGGGTGCGGAGGTGGTGCGCACCGGTCTCCATTCCCTGCCAGCACATCTGCAGGCCCCTAGGTGTGTCCCAGACTGGAAGCCTGCCCCCTGTTCAGAAGCTCCAAGATGAGCAAATAGGCCTCTTTTAAAGAGACTGAGGATCTGTTTCAGTCTTGTTTTTATGCAGTGCCCTTGTGGTGGTAGCCTGCCAAGAGCTATCTCTCAGACTGTTGCAGTCCCCATGGGACCCAGGATCACAAGGCCCTGAGGCCACCAGAGCCAAAAGATCTGGGGCATCCCCTGGGTAACACCTGCAAAGACTGGGGCATTGGATGTAGAAACCAGGGCACCAGTTTGGTGTAAATGCTCCCCTCTGGGAGATACTGGTGCTCGGAAGCACAGCAGAGAGAGTGTGTGAAGACAGCACCTGCCCTCTGAGGTCTCTGGAAAGGATAATAGTTAGATGTGTATTTAATTCATGTAATGGATGTGTCTATAATGATAAGCTAATAAGCTTCTTTCACAGAAAAAGCGAGCTCCTGGTTCTGTTGACCCTTGCCGTGTCATAAAAGTGTAGCCTTTTAAGACCTTTTCTCTGTTGATTATAGGTTTGTGGGACCTCTGAATGTAAGCCCCATTGGAAAATCAGAGCCAGGCAAAATAGAGATGTCTCCTTGGTGGCAGCTGCAAAAACCAGGCACCAGACAGAAAACTGGGCCACCAGAGTCATGTAAAAGCTCCCCTCTGGGCGTAGCAGGTGCTCTGGAGTGCAACAGAGCAAGAGTGCAGAGGTGACACCCACTGGCTGGAGTAAGGCAGAGGGTGAGTGTCAGGACAGAATCCACTGGGAAAGAAAAATGGAAAAAAGAAAAAGAAAAAACATATGCCAGCTGGTGCACAGTGGAGGGTGAGTGTAAAGATGGTGCCCACTGGCTAAAGCAAGTCGGAGAAAAAGTGTAGACTTGGCAGCTCCAGGAAAGAAAATCGTAGTTTTCAGTGTATAGATCTTTCATCTCCTTGGTTGAATTTATTCCCAAGTATGATTATTGCTATTGTAAATAAGATTTTTAAAATGTCTTTTTTGTATAGTGACTTGTTAGTGCATAGGAATGCAACTTTTTGTATGTTGGTTTTGTTTCTTGCCACTTTTCTAAACCTGTTTGTCAGTTTTAATGGTATATTGATAGCCTTTAAGGTTTTCTGTGTGTAAGATCGTATCATCTGCAAACAGACAATTTTACTTTTTCCTTTCCCGTCTGGACGCCTTTTCTTTGTCTTGCCTGGTTGCTCTAACTAGGGCCTGCAGCACTATATTGAATAAAAGTGATGAGAGTGGGCACCCTCGTCTTGTTCCTGAAATTAGAGAGGAAAAACTTTCAGATTTTCACTGTTGAGTATGATCAGCTGTAGGCTTGTTATTTTGGCTTTTATAATGATGAGGTACATTTCTTTTATACCTAATTTGTTGAGAGTTTTTACCATGAAACTGTTGAATTTTATCAAATGCTTTTCCTGCAACTATTTCTTTTAACCTTTATACTAGTCTTACATGTGATTTACACACCACCGCTACAATATTAGTGTCTTATGAATTTGAGCATTGATTTGCCTTTCCCAGTGAGCTTTATGCTTTTGCGTGCTTTCACACTACTGGTTAGCATCCTGTGTTTTTGGTTTGAAGAACTCCTCTTTGTGAGGAACTCTTTCGGCTTCTGTTTGGGAATCTCTCTCTCTCTCTCAATTCTGAAGGATAGTTTTGCCAGCTCAAGTGTTCTCGTTTGGCATTTTTCCCTTCAGCTCTTTGAATATGGATCATCCTGCTCTTTCCTGTCCTGCAAGTTGTCCACTGAATAATCAGCCTAAAGACTTAGTGACGTTTCCTTGAATGTTACAAGCTTCTTTTCTCTTGCTGCTTTCAAGATTCTCTTTTATTTTTGACAGTTTTATTATAATGCATCTCAGTGAAATCTTTAGGTTGACACTTATCTGGAACCATTCAGCTGCATGGCCCTGAATGTGCATGTCTTTCCCCAGATTTGGGAAATTTTCAGTCTTTGTTTTTTTCTTCTTAATTTTTTAAATTGACTTGCAATTGGTTTACAATCTTGCATTAATTTCTGGTGTACAGCATAGTGATTCAGTTGTACATATACTTGTACATATATATTCCTTTTCATGTTACTTTTCATCATAGGTTATTACAAGATGTTGAATATATGATGTTCCCTGTGGTTTACAGTAGGACCTTGCTGGAGGGTGGGGGTGTAGCTCAGTGGTAGAGCACATGCTTAGCATGCACCACATGCACGAGGTCCCAGGTTCAATCCCCAGTACCTCCACTAAAAAATAATAATAATAACAGTAGGACCTTGCTGTTTATCTATTTTATATATAGTAGTTAGTTTCTGCAAATCCCAAACTCCCACTTTATCCTAGTCTTTTTCTTTAAGTAAGCTTTCTGCCCTTTTCTCTCTCTTCTCTTTCTGGGAGTTCTCATAATGCAAGCATTTCTCTTGACAGTGTCTATCATCTCATTTGCTTCTTTCTTTCCTTTAATTTTTCTTTTTTCTCCTTTGAGAGAATAATTTAAAATGATGTGTCTTCAAGTTCACTGATTCTCTCTTTTGCTCAATTAGACTGATGTTTAAACTCTTCATTGCATTTTTAGTTCATTCTGTTTTTCAGCTCCAAAATTTGTGTAGTTGTTTTTTGTTTTATTTTTTTAAACTTATTTTGTATTTTTATTTTTTTTAATGTAGATAAATTATTTATCTGTGTTCTCTTGTACCTCTCTGAACTTTGTTAGATCAATTATTTTGGATTCTTTATCATGCAATTTGTGGGTCTCCGTTTCTTTGGTGTCAGTCACAGGTAGTTTATTATGCTTCCTTGTTGTAGTGTTTCCCTGACTCCTGTGAGCCCTGTAGCCTTCCATGGGTGTCTGCACGTTTGAAGAAGCAGTCATGTCTTCCAGCCTTGATAGGCTGAGTTTAGTAAGGAAAAGCCTTCTTCTGTAGGTGGGTGTGCATGTTAGCATATCGTGGCCCTGTGTCTAGTGATGCAGGATGCCAAGTGTGAAGACATGTGGCAGTTCTGAGTTGAGAGTGGCGGAGAGATCTGCATGATTGGTCCAGGCTACTAGGGTCTATGACATTGACAAGTGTGTGAGCCTTGGCATCAAAAGCAATGGAGCATCTGTCGTAACTGCAGAGATTGTTGGAGTTTTCATTGACACCCTCAGATCCGGTGGTGTGGGACCCAGGTAGACAGAGCCAGCAGTGTGCACACGCTCAGCCAGGGAGGCTGGTTGCAGGTGGCTGTGTAGTGGTGGCGGCTGGCTGCTGGCACCCATGCAGTGGTGAGGGCCAGGTCCAGAAGCAAGGCCTGGGGCCAGGGCAGGTGTGTCAGGCAGCTCCAGGCACCTGGGCTGTCAGCTTGCACTCGTAAAGCTGGAGGTGCGAGATGTAATATGTGCATGTGCAAATATTTACCCATAATGCAAATATTTCTCTTGATGGTGTCCATAATCATAACTTTTTTAGAAGACAAATTTCCTATTTTGAATTCTTGATTTTAGAAACAGGGAGAGGGGATAGCTCAAGTGGTAGAGTGCTTGCTTAGCATGCATGAGGTTCTGGGTTCAATCCCCAGTACCTCCTCTAAAAATAAATAAACCTAGTTACCTCCCCCCACCAAAATAAAATAATTAAATAATAAATAAAACATAAAGCTATTTTTTTAAAAAAGCAAGAAAGAAACTTTAGAAACAAATTGGGCCTTACACCATGGATAAATGACTCATAATTCCAACCAAAAATAATACACACACACATAAACTCTAAATAACAGAAAGATGAACACGTGTAATTTTAACTTTCAATTACCACTTAATATGTAATGACAGTGCCTTAAAATAGATGTGCCTAACAGCCACAGGTTAAAGTCACATCAGGATGCTACAATGACGTTCTCCAATTCCCCTGTCTGGGCTGGGCTTGGGTGATTGGCCATCTGAGTGACAGTGTATCCCCAAACACTCTCTGGAAGGAAGATGTTTTCTGTATTTTGAACTCACTGACAAGTTAAGATACATAATGCTACGGCATGGTATATTCTTGTACAGTGGATGCTCAGGTTAGGTTTTTCTTTCATTTTCATATTTGTCAATGATTTATACATTAGTTACTGCTTGGATAGGCAGCTGACATTTATTTTAAAACCTTTTGCATTTGGACTTGGTTCAAAATAAGACACGACTGAAGAACCCCTCCCCACTGTCCCCACCGTCCCCCTCAATGTAAATACCTTTGCCCCAACGTAAACTGGTGGAAATTGATTTTCTGCCACATATCAGAAAATCACCAGGAAAGCACAACATAAAGCAAACATTTACCCCAGTGGGGGAGGATGAAACTCGGGTGTAAAATGGACATCAGCAAAGTTCCTGGTTTAAATTATAGATTAACAAAGGGTTCGAGCACTCACAACTGTCTTGCTTAAGATCAGTCACGGAGATTGTCGTTCCTCTTACTGCTTTGACTTCATAACAAAAGTTTAAAGTCGGGTTTTATGTACAAGTAAAGAATGTTGAGAGACGCTTTTTTTTCCAGACTTGGGTGGGCTAGAAGCATAAATGTATAAGCTATTAATGTAATTAGAATGAAAAATGTATTTTTCAAGGGAAGTAAATCTTCAACAATAACAAAAAAAGTCACCCATCCACAATTAAACTATTACCTGAAAAAGGAAATAGTAAGGAATAAAATATGGGGTACTTTTAAAAGGCACAAGATTCATAGGTGCTGGAGTCATTCTGAAGACACCACACAGGAGTCTGGGGTTACTCTTTTATTTTTTATTCAGGTATAATTGACATATAACATTATATTAATTTCAGGTGTGCAATATGATTTGATATTTGTATGTCTTGCAAAATGACCACCACAATAAGTCTAGTTAACATCTGTCACCATGAAGTTACAAAATATTTTTCTTGTGATGAAAACTTAATATCCACTCTTTTTCCAACTTTCAAATGTGCAATACGGTTTTATTAACTACAGTCGCTACGTTTCCTTTATTCATCCATCTAATGGACACTCGGGTTGTTTCCGTGTCTTGGCTACTGTAACTAATGCTGTAATGAATATGGGGTCTGCATATCTTTTCCAGTTAGCGTTATTTTCTTCAGGTAAATACCCAGAAGTTGATGGCTGAATCATGTGGTAGCTCAATTCTTAATTTTGGGGGGTATCTTTCATGCTGTTTTCCATGGTAGCCGCACCAATTTACATTCCCACCAACAGTGCACGAGGGTTCCCTTTTCCCCACAACTTGTCACCTCCAGTCTTTTTGATGGCAGCCATTCGAACAGGTATGAGGTGATTGCTGATTGCGGTTTTGACACGTATTTCCCTGATGATTATGACGTTTAGAATCTTTTCATTTACTTGTTGACCATCTGCACATGTTTAAGAAAAATGTCTATTTAGATCCTTTGCCCATTTTTAAAAACACATTAAGAATTAGGTAATAATAGAGGTTTTTGCTTTTGAGTTATATGAGTTCTTAAGATTAATATCTAAGGTTAGTCTCTAAGATGCATTATTAGATCTATGACATGAAAATACTTTCTCCCATTCTGTAGAATGCCTATTCTTTTTATGGTTTCCTTTGCTGTGAAGATGCTTTTTAGTTTGATACAGCCCTCTTATTTATTTTTGCTCTTGTTGCCTTTGCTTTTGATGTCAGTTTTTAAAAGTTATCAACAAGACTGATGTCAAGAACCTTATCTCCTATATTTTCTTCTAGGAGTTTTATGGTTTCAAGTTTTACACTCAAGTCATTAATCTACAGTGATTGAAATCATAATCACTGTTCATAGTGTTCTTGTGAGTCCTTACCTTCCCATGGTATCATTCGTAATCTTTCCTCTTTCATGTCTGATTTTTTTCTTGGCAAGTCTTGTTAACGTCTTGTTTGTTAATCTTTCAAAGAATAAGCTCTTGGTTCATCTTTTCCATTGTCTTTTAAGTCTCTTTTCCCTTTATTTCTGTTCTTACCTTTATTTCCTTCCTTCTAATTTTGGTTTCTTTGTTGTTACCCTTCTAGTTCCTTGAGTTGTAAAGTTAGGTTATTTATCTGAGATTTCTTATTTGTAGGCATATTTATTACTGTGAACTTCCTCTTAAAACTGCTTTTTGCTGCATCCTGTTAGTTTTAATGTGATTTATTTCCATTTTCATGTGTCTCTGGGTGTGTTTTAATTTCTCCTTTGTTTCTTCATTGACTGCTGGTTGTATGTATGTTGTATGATCTCCACATATTTGTGAGTTTTCCAGTTTCCCTATTGTAATTAACTTCTAGTTTTATACTATTGTGGTTGGGAAAATGTTTGATATGATTTCACTCTTCCTAAATTTATTAAGACTTGTTTTGTCATCTAACATGTGATCTATTCTAGAGAAGTTTCTGTGTATACTTGAAAGAATGTATATTCTGTTGATTTTGGATAAAATATTCTGTATATATTTGTTTAAGTATCTGGTCTAATGTGTCATTTAAGTCCAGTGTTTCCTTACTGATTTTCTGTCTGGAAAATGTATCTGTTAATCAATGTGAGATACTAAAGTCCCTGACTATTATTGTATTGCTGTTTCTTTCCTTTCTGTTAATATTTGCTTTATATATTTATGTGCTCCTTTGTTGACTACCTAAATATTTATAAATGTTACATCCTCTTGTTGGCTTGATCCTTTTATCATTATGTATTGCCTTTCTTTGTCTGATATTATTGTCTCTGATTTAATGTCTGTCTTGTGTGATATCTGTAAAGCTACCCAGTTCTTTTGGTTTCCGTTTGCACAGAATATCTTTCCCCATCTATTCACTTTGTGTGTGTGTGTGTGTGTGTGTGTGTGTGTGTGTATGCTTAAAGCTGAAGTGAATCTCCTGATGGCAGCATATAGATGGGTCCTGTTTTTTAACCATTCAACTACTCTGTCAGTTAGAAATTTACTCCATTTACATTTAAAGTAATTATTGATGGGCAGTTACTCATCAGCATTTTAATTGTTTTCTGGTTGTTTTGTAATTCCTTTCGTTTTCTTGCTCTACTTAATAAATATTAATACATTTTGTGTTCTTCCTTTTATCCCTCCTTCCTCTGAATCTCCCTCTTCCAAGGCTTATAACTAAGATTGAACACACATATGCACACACACACACAAGCTGGGTGCTGGTTGTGACTATGTCAGTGAGTATGCCTATATTTTAAGGCTATTTTTCTTAGGCCAATTTTTCCTCTGTAAATATATGGTCATTCTTCTTACTATTGCTCAATTATATTGGGATGGAAGGCACACTGTGGCTTTGTATCTTTCTATCTTTCTATCTTTGTATCTTCCCCCAACATTTTGGGAGTATATATGTGCAGGTCTGTCAGATATGGTTTGAATGGCTTAATTAAATTTTGCCCAATAAAACAGAAGTACTTTGGAAAAAAATAGGAGAATTAACTTTTACTTCTTAAACAGTTGTCTCATCAATTGTCTTAGACAGTGATCCTTATCCTTCAAAAAAGTCCACTTAATATTTTTTTACTAAAACGTATGATTTTAAGAATTTGATTGGTCCAACAAGTATCACTGTGTAAGTAATCATTTGTCACTGCTCTTTTAAAATTGCTAAACTCATTTTTTTTTCCTTCCAGTTTTGTTCTGTTGCAACTGACACGCAGCACTGTGTAAGTTTAAGGTGTACAACAGAGCTTTGACCGACGTACATCATGAAACGGTTACCACAGTAAGTTAAGTGATCACCCATCATCTCTTATAGATACAAAATTAAATAGGAAAAATGTTTTGTCCTTGTGATCAGAACTCTTAGGATTTACTCTCTTAACAACGTCCGTATGTAACACCTACCAGTGTCAATTACACTGATCACGTTGTGCATGACATCTCCAGCACTTACTTCTCTTTTAGCTGAAAGTTTATACTTTTGACTGCCTTCCTCCAATTCCCTGTCCCACCATCCCCTGCCTCTGGTAATCCAAGATCTGATCTCTTTCTCTATTAGCTTTTAGTTATGGAGTCTAATAATTATTTTTGAATGTTTTGCTTTGAACAAAGTAACTTTATCATACTATCTAGAATAAGCTAGTTCTTATACTTGGATAACAGATTCAGTTGCCTCGCTCTACGTGATCATTACCTAAACACCAGTTACAAGTTGGGAGGTAGCTACCAGAAATGACAACTTCTGTTTTAGGGTAATTGATCTCCAGCTCACTTTCTAATGGTAGTTGGGTTGCAGGGCTAGTTACCCATTTGGATTCTCCTCGCGTGTGACAGGAGCCCTCAGCCCACTTCTCCCAGCGTTACAGTAGGAGGAGCCGGGAAGGACTGCTGGAAGGTTGAGCTAGTCTAGCGTCTTAAAGGTGGGGAGACTGAGCCCGAGACATCCTGCGTCTGCCCCGGGCACATGGCTAGTGTGTGGCGATGCCGGGACCAGCTACACGGCACAGCCTCTGCTCCCCGTTCCTCCCACTCTGACGTGTCATTGGCATTTGGCTTACGTGTTTATGTGGATGCTACATCAATACTACTCTTCATGCAGATTTAAATTTGGCTTCCTAGGCTTCTGTTGATCTTGGCAGATAAAAATGGACTTGAGAGCGAGCAGTCAGATTTCTTTCTTTCTGGCTTAACTTCAGCACATCCAGTAGATCAAAAATCACACTTAAAGACTTGATTATAAGTTAGTAATTTGCAAACCAAAAGAACATACATGTAAGGCCCTTTCCGCTGGTCAGAGTTCACTAGAGTGTGGGAGGTTTTCCCCAGCTTTCCTTGTGAGTTACTGGGCATCTTCACAGTTTGTCAGTGTTGTCACTGCTGTTGCTTTTCTCTCCCCACCCCCTCTACTCATGATTTATTTTTTATGTATATAACCCAATAATAGTTACATTGGCTAGAAACGGGGACAACATTGTTATATTCAGTGTTCATGCTTTGAAACAAATGTTGAAAATTAAATTATTTTTCAAAAGTCTTTCCTTATAAATAGCTTCAAAATTTCTGAAATAAACAAGATTAAGATTCCACCATACTGTTTTTCTAATCGGGACTCTTCTAATAATTTATGTCATTTAAACACATTATTCTTTTTCTGTTGAGAGATATACATTTTGGAAACGTTCCTTCCCCCCATTCCTGTCATTTCTGTAAAGAAAACACTGCCATTGGGGACAGATGGTTTGAATGACCTACAGATGCTTGTGACTCAACATCAATCACTCTTCCCCTCTGCTAGAGAATCCCCGTGTTAACTCCCCTGTCATCTGCCAAGGGGTGTCAACGGCCGCCCTGTATAATGTGGTTCCTTCTGTGCCGATGACCCTTGATGTGTGTCACTTGCCTTGACCTGTGACCATTCTATTATCCGGCATCCGAATGTCTCTCTGATAGATTGATTTGGCCGGGCATGCTACCTCATAGGACAGTTAGAAAGGACGGCTCCCATTGTCTCTGGCTTTCAAACCTTTCATTATGTATTGTCCAGGGTGGGTAATCAACTTCCTCTCTTCCTTTATTTTCTATACCACTCACCACACTCTATATTACTGTTTTTCTTATCAAAACTTAGAGCTTAGATTTTTAAATGATTGTTTTTTCTCTTTTGGAAATCCAAGCCAATTTCTTCTGTTTACTGAACAGTATATTACTTTCAGATATTTCTTCTCTGCCAAGAACTTTATTTATTATTTAATATTACAACAGCAAAATCTTCTACTTACAGCCTTTAAAACCCTGGTGGGTCTACAGAGTTTTGTCATTAATCTCATGTCTGAGGCAAGAGAGACATCATTCTTACATCATTATCTCACATTGAGACTCCCAATACATATTCTAGGTTAAATTCTTCTTCATTAATCACTTCAATATTTTCTTATTTATTCTTCTTTGCCCAATATTGTTTAATTCAAAAATCAGTTTGCTCTCACCATGTGCCACACTGCACCAGGCATCAGTAACATCACATTGGAGGAGCCAGACACAGTCCGTGCCTTCACGGAGCTAATAGTCCAGTAAAGGAGATAGAGGAGGCTTATTTTTTTTCATTCAACAAACATTAGATAGTGCTAAGCTCCCCCACTGACTGTAGTGAGCATCTCCAAAAAGAATACAAACAGTAGCTGCCTGAAGACTGAAAACTAAACAGCCTCAGGTAGCTTGAGAGGGAAATAAAAACTTGAAAAATGACCAGTACCAGGGAGTGCTCAGGACTTTTTTCGTTCGTCTCCTGACTTTCACCTGAGTGCAGCCTGGAGATCTGCACTGCAGAACCACACAGTGTGTACGGACAGCAAGACTGCCAAGAGAAACCCTGTGCTTCTGGCCAGAGAACCAAGAAAGGGGGCCTGGGGGCTGAAGAGTGCAGGGGATGGGGCAAGTGTTTTCTTCTAAACTCCTTCTCTCTTGGTCCAGCCGTAAAGCTAACTCACCTTGCAGAGGCACCACAGCTGTCGTGGTGACAGAGGCGCCCAAAACCCAAGAGGAAACTCTTTAAGGCCAGAGGAACTGGGACAGGAGACCCCAGAGAGTCAGAAAATGTCAGGGAAATCCCAGAGAGGCATTGAAGAAGGTCACGCCCTGAATCTGTAGGGATTTGCACAAGCCCCGTGCTCACCCCAAGCTGCGAATACACAGAAGAGGCCCAACGAGGAGCAGAAAGCCTTGGAAAACCGAACCAAGATAGGAAATGCTGCCCACAGAAGGCAGAAAGGAGCTGGCAGTCTCAACCCCACCAGGCTGATTGCCTACAAAAACAGACAACACAGAATTCTCAGAGGACCTAAACAGGACCCAGAGTTTCACAGCTCAGTACTTAATATGTCCAAGAAATAATGCAGAATTACTTAATACAAAACAAACCAGGAAACTATGACCATTTCTCAAGGGAAAAGACAATCAAATGCCAGCAGTGAGACGACTCAGATGTTGGAATCAGTGGGTGAAGTCTTTAAGCGGCTGTTACAACCATGCTTGAAATAAACTAAGGTAGAAATAAGTTAACAGAGAAACAGAAACTGTTTTTAAAAACAAAATGGAATATTTCAGGACTGAAAAATACAGTATACTACAAACTTTAAAAAGATTTACTGGTTGGGTTCAATAGCAGAAAGGAAACACCAGGAAAAGACACACTAGAAAGCAATCCATTGAAAGTATCCAATTGGCAGCATAAAATGAATAAAGATTTGAAACAAAATTAACAGAGCCTCAGGGCCCTGTGGGACAATATCAAAAGTTCTAACATTTGTATCATTGGATTCCCAGAAGGAGAAGAAAAAGATCAGTGCAGAAAAAAAAAAAAAGGCATGCTTAAAGATTACCAAATTTGAGGGGAGAAGATAAACCTCTGAACCTCAATCATGAAAAACTTGAAGGAAAACCGTGCCAAGACACATTATAGTCAAACTGCAAAAGGAAGGAGAATGGCATTGGGGCAGATAAGGGAGAAGGGGAGAGGGAAAAGAAAGACTAAAAGGACAGAAGGACAGAAAGACTGAGAGACAAAGAGACATAGGGATAGAGAGGAAGAAGAAAAATGGAAAGCAGTAGATGAAAACAACACATTATATATAGACAAAAATGGTGAATGAGCAAAGATTTCTCATCTGAAACCAGATGTTACCAATGTACGTAGATGTAATACTCGTGACAGTGACACAAAAGGGATGCAGTTAAAGGGACTGATGTGGTTGTAAGGCTCCTATGTCTTGCTTATAACGAGAAATTACCTATAGCTAGACTATAAAGTATGTACGTTGTAATGCTTAGAGCTACCAGTAAAAGAAAAAAATGGAATAAAAGATAGCTTTTTAAAAAAAGATAAATTTAAATGGAATAGTGATAAATTTTCAAATGATACATTCAAAAAAGTCAGGAAAGGTAAAGGAAAGGAAAGGAAAGCAAGTGAAATGATGAGCCTAAATTCAGCCACATCAGTAACATTCATGTAAATGGCCAAACACACCCAGAAAGTGACAGAGGTTTTCATGCTGGATAAAAACAAGATTTCATTATTACAGGAGACCCAGTTTAACTATAGTGACATGTTTAGAAGTAAAATTATGGGAAATGTAATACCCAAACACTAATCCATAGAGAGCTGAAGTGGTCATTTTAATAAGAAAAAAACGGATTTCAAAGAAAGGAAAATTACAGCAAATAAAAACAAAATACATAATCATAAAGGGGTCGATTAATTAAGAAGACATAACGACCTTAAATGTGAATGCGCTTACTACAGAGTATCAAAATACATGGATCAAATTCTGGTAGAATTACACTAAAGGTTCAAAACTAACAACAAAAATCTGTTAGAGCTAACACACAATTCAGCAAAGCTGCAGGATCAAAAAGTAACACATACAAATTGGTTGTATTTTTATACCCTAGGCAACCCAAAAAGGAAATTAAGAAAAAAATTCATTTATGATACAATCAAAAAAGAATAAAATACTTAGGAATAAACTTAACCAAAGAAACAAGACTTGTACACTGAAAACCACAAACATTGTTGAAAGAAATAAAGACATAAATAAATGGAGAGATAGCCCATGTTCATAGATGGGAAGATTTAATATTGCTAACATGACCTACAGATTTAATAAAATCCATCTCAAAATCCAATGGTATTTAAAAAAATACATAAATAGAAAACCCCATCCTAAAATTCATATGGAATCTTTGAACAGCCAAAATCTTAAAAAAGAACAAAATTGGAGGACTCACAATTCCTGATTTCAGAGCTAAAATAAGATGGGTACTGTCATAAGGACAGACATATAGACCAATGTAATAGACCAGAGAGCCCAGAAATTAACTTTTGCACGTATGGTCAGTTGACATTTGACAAAAGTATCAAGACCATTCCACAGGGAAAGGATAATTATATTATTAATGATGCCAGGAGACCTAGATATCCAAGAGCAGGAATGTGAAGTTGAACCCTCCCCTTACACAAGATACAAAAACTAACTCAAAATTGGTCAAAGACCTAAATGTAGGTGCTAAAACTATAAAACTCTTAAAAGAAAACATACAGAAAATCTTTATGACATTAGATTTAACAGTGATTTCTTGGATATGACACCAAAAGCACTGGCAATATAGAAAAATACATTAAAATACATAAATTGGAATTCATCAAAATTTAAAGCTTTTGTGCATCAAAGGACACTGTCAAGAAAGTGAAAAGATAGTCACAGAATGGGAGAAAATATTTGCAAATCATGTGTCTGATAAAAGATTAATATTTAGAACATATACACCCCCACAACTCAACAACAAAATCAGCACAATTCAGAAATGGGCAAAAGAATTAAATAGACATGTCTTCAGAGAAGATACACAAATTGCTAAAAAGCACATGAAAGTGTGCTCAACATCACCAGTCATTAGGGAAATGCAAATCAAAACCACAGTGAGATACCAGCTCACACCCAATAGGATGGCTATTTTTAAAAAGAACAACAACAAAAAGAACAGGTATTAGTTGAGGATGGGAGAAATCAGAACCCTGTGTATTGCCAATGGGAGTATAAAATGTGCAGCCACTGTAGGGGAAAACGTTCCATTCCTCAAAGTTAAACAGAATTACCCTGTGGTCCAGCAATTCCACTTCTAGGTATATATTCAAAAGAACTGAAATTAGGGACTCAAACAAGTCCTTGTACACCAGTGTTCACAGCAGCATTCTTCACGATAGCCAAAAGGGGGAGGAACCCAAATGTCCAGCAATAGATAGAGATTCTTTAAAATGTAGCATATACATACACAATAACAATTCATTCTTAAAAAGGGGTGAAATTGTGATGTATGATACAACACAGATGAATCTCAAAAACGTAATGCTAAGTGAAATAAGCCAGACACAAAATGACAAATACTGTATGACTCCATTAATATGAAGTACCCAGAACAAGCAATTTCCTAGAGACAGAAAGCAGATTAGAGGTTACCAGGGGATCTGGGGAAGGAGGAATGAATGGGGAGTTAGTGTTTAATGGCTAAAGGCTTTCTGTTTGGGATGATGGAAGAGTTCTGGAAATGGGTAGTGATGGTGGTTGGATAACAGTCGTGAGTGTATTTAATGCCACTAAATTGTATACCTACAAGTGGTTAAAGTGGTAAATTTTTATGTATTTTTTTTTACCACATTAAACAATACCTTTTAAAATATGAGAGAATTTTTAAAGAGCTAAATCTGCAATTATACTTAGAGACCTCAAGACCTCTCTCAGTAACTGATAGAACAAATAGACCAAAAATCAGCAAGGATGTATAAGGCCTGAAAACATTACCGACCAATTTGATAAAAATTGATATTTATAGAACACTTCACCAAAAACAGTAGAATGCATATTCTTTTTAAGTGCATAGAAAGCATTCACCAAGGTAGACTATATTCTGGGCCATAAAAAATACCTTAAAAATTTTAAAGCATAAATAGAAATCATTCCAGTTGTTTTCTGACTGTAATGGAATTAAATTAGAAATCAGTAACTGAAAAATCTCCAAATACGTGTAAATTAAGCAGTGTACTTCTAAATAGCCAATGGAGCAGCATTTTCTAGGGCAGTTTATAAAGTTTGAACTGAATAATAATGAAACTGCAATACATCATATTTGTGGAATATAAAAGAAATTAGAAAAAGAGGACTAAATTAAATCCAAAGCAGGAAGAAGATAACAAAAAGAGCAGAAATAAATGAAATTCAAAACAGATAATAGAGAAAATTAAACCCAAACTGGCTCTTTTACAAGATCAATAAAACCAATAAATTACTAACTAGGCTAACCAAGAAAAACATGAGAGAATGTACAAGTTACCAGTGTTAGGAATGAAAGAAGGGCACCAGTACTGGTCCCATAAATACTAAAAGAACAAGGGAACACTACCAAGAATTCTGTTCTCATAAATTCAACCATTTAGATTAAATGGACCAATCACTGGAAGGACACAAGCTACCAAATCTTGCTCAAGAAAAAGTAGAAACTGAATAGTTCCATATGTATTAAAGAAACTCGAGTTACAGCTTAAAAAAAAACCTTCCCATTTACAAAACGCCAAGCCTAAATGCGCTAATTCAATGGTGAATTTTACCAGTTTCTCCATAATAGATGATCCGTTCCCAGCATATTTTGTAAAGCATAATTCTGATGCAAAGTTCATAAAAAGACGACAACAAAAACCTCCTGGAACTAGTAAGGAATTATAGCAAGGCTGAAGGATGCAAGGTCACTATACAAAAGTCAACTACTGCTAGTCTATACACTAACAATAAGTAAGTGGAATTTGAAATTAAAAACACGACACTATTTATACCAGCTCTCCCCCAACATGAAATACTTAGCTATATATCTGGTGAAATATGTACACGATACATAGAAGGAAAAGTACAGAACTCTGAACAAAAAAGAACCAAACAGTTGAAGAGATATTGCATGTTCGTGTTCCGTGTCCTGTAGGTAGACTCAATGTTGTCAAGATGTCAGTTCTTCCCAACTTGACCTACAGATTCAGTGCAATCCCAGTGAGAATCCTAGCAATATATTTCGCAGATATTGATGAAGTGATTCCAAAGTTTATATGGAGATGCAAAAGACCCAGAGTAACCAGCACAATATTGAAAGGGAAGAAAAGTTGGAGGACTGAGGATACGCAACTTCAAGACTTACTGTAGAGCCACAGTGATCAAGACAGTGCAGTATCGGCAAGAAAACAGACAAATAGATTAGGACATGATCGACAGAACATGACAGAGAGCCCAGAAATAGACCCCCATAAATAGAGTCAACGGATCTTTGACAAAGGAGCAAAGAAAATACAATGGAGAAAAGATGGTCTGTTCAACAAATGGTGCTGAATACACACATAAATAAAATCTCTATGTTGTACAGCTTAAACTTACACAATGTGGTTTGTCCATTATATCTCAAAGCTGGGAAAAGTGATGCTGGAACTACTGGACATCCACTTGCAGTGAAATGAACCCAGCCCCAGAAATAATACCCTTCACAAAATTTAACTCAAAACGGATGACAGAGCTAAATGTGAAATGTAATGCAATAAAACGACTAGAAGACAACATGGGACAAAACCTCGTGCTCTTGGGTGAATCGATCCTTTTTAGATACAGCCCCAAAGACACAGCCCATGAAAGGAATGATAAGCTGGACTTCATTAAAGTCTTTCACCCTGTAAAAGACAATAGATATTAAGAGAATTAGAAGACCAGCCACAGACGGGGAGAAAGTATTTGCAAAATACACATCTGATAAAGCGCTGTTATCCAAAATATACCAGAAAACTCTTAAAACTCAACACTAAGAAAACAAAAAACCTGGTTTAAAAAATGGACAAAAGACCGTAATAGACACCTCACTGAAGAAGATAACACACATGGCAAATAAGCACGTGAAAAGATGTGCCACGTCATGTGTCCGCAGGGAAATGCCAGTTAAAATGAGACACCACTACACCCCTATTAGAATGGCCAAAATCAGAACACTGACAGTGTGAAATGCCGGTGAGGTGTGGAACAACAGGAGCCCTCATTCACTTCTGGTGGGGATGTAAGATCGTACTTTGGAAGACAGGCGGTTTCTTACGAAACTGAACATACTTTTACCATATGATCTAGCAGTGGTGCTCCTGGGTATTGACCCAAAGGAGTTGAAAACTTATGTCCACACAAAACCTGGACACGGGTGTTTATAGCAGCTTTATTCATGACTGCCCAAACTGGGAACGAAGATGTCCTTCAGGAGGTGAGTAGATAAATGTACAGTGTAAATCCGGACACTGGAATATTATCCAGTTAGAAAAAGAAATGAGTGATCAAGCCGCGAAAAGACATTGAAGAACCTTAAATGCATGTTACAAAGGGAAAGTAACCAATCTGAAAAGGCTACAGACTGTATGATTACAACTCTATGATATTCTGAAAAAGGCAAAACTATGGAGACAGTGAAAAAAAAAAAAAAGAAAAATCAGGGGTTGCCCAGGGTTAGAGGAAGGAAGGTATAAATACGTAGACCACAGGGATTTTTAGGGCAGTAAGACTATCGTTCTGTGTGCTACCCTAATGATGGATACACGCCATCATACATTTGTCAGAACCCATAACGTGCAACACAAAAAGTGAGCCCTGGTGTAAACCACGGACGTTAGTTAATAGTAACGCTCATACTGGCTCATCAGTTCTAAAAAACGTACAACACTAATGTCAGATGTTAAAAATAGGGAAAAAGGGCTAGTATGTGAGGGAACATATGGGAACTCTCTGTACTTTCTGCTCAACATTTTCTGTAAATCAGAAACTGCTAAAAACTGCCTCTTTTTATTTGCCTGTAATTTAGAAAAATCTTACAGCCTTTCACTGCACCCTCCTTTTATTTTTTAACCAAAATATAAAGCAAGAACATAAGTTTTACTGACATGACCTGTTTCCATCGCTGTTCTTTCTTGGTTAATTCCCCTGCCGTTTAGAAGACTGGCCAATTCCGCTTTCTCCCCAGTGAAAAATAACCGCCAGCAGAGGTTGCTAGAACGCAGGCACCCTCTTTGGAGAGACGCCGCAGTGCTGTGCTGTTCCGCGCCGACTGCCGCAGGCAAGCACCATGGGAAAGCAATTAATGGCACCGAGTTTTCAAAGAATTTGGGGTCTGTGTGTGTGTTCCACAGGGTTTCTTAACAAATACTCTTGAAACAAGACGACACGTAGTCTAGATACCTGAACAGCTGAAGTGAACTCATAGCTCTTTTTCTGGATGTTAATATGTAAAGAAAGTTGAAAGAAATTTTTTCCTTTTGTAGCCATCACAGTTCCCAGTCTAGCTAAGTTCTCAAGAAAATTAGAATAAATTTCACTCCAGGTAAATTGCAACTGTAAGTGAGGGGGCCAGGTGTCGGCTCAGTTTGGTTTTAAAACAAAACTCCCAGTAACAAAAGGCAATAGATGTTAAAAGCTTACTTTAAAAATACATTTCTGAGGACTATGTAGTTTATTTGTAAAATCATTTCATTGTCAGCATCTGAGGAATGTTTCGAGTTGCTAATACGTTCATTAAGAGTTTTGTTAAACTCCCCCCATAAAGTTCTGAATGTGATTTCGCGTTATTCCCAGAGGTTATCCAAGAAAGGAAGTGGAGAATGTTCTTTTAGAAAGCATGAAGTGGGAAAATGTTTAAAACTATTTATAGCAGCACTTAGCTGTGGAAATCCCAGACTCTACCGTCTATTTATAGTTATTCTTTGGGTTAAAAGGGTGAAACCAGAAATCTTGAAAATGCTGCCTGCTTTTATCCAGCAGTTGAAACTCATAAGCTGTCTTTCTGTGGTTATGATAACCAGATACTTCTAAGAGCAATTCTGGAAATGACAATAAATACATCTTGACTAAGGGGGCAAAAAAGTGTTTAAATCTAAAAGAGTAATGTTTTTCCTGATTCAGTGACTTTTGCTTGGTTTCCTTATGTTTTCTAGCCTACTGAAAATTGGACTCTGTCTGTAGTAAGTGGGTTTATTTAGTGAAAAGGAAGCAGGAGAGAGTGGGCTTATGAAAATTTGCGGATGGGCTGACAAGTGAATTTCCAACACTGGTTGATTAATCTGAGTAAAAAGAGGTCCAGGTAAGACTACCAGGCTTCAAATGGCAGATTGCAAACACTCCTCTGAGGAATACTGAAGTCTGGAAATGCCAGCAGACCGGAACAGCAAGCTCTCCTCCGGCCTTTAACGTGGGACACAGGATTTGCACACACGCAGTGTGAGCTGCATTTTCTATCGACCCCTAGGAACTTGGTTGTTGTTTTCCTAATCTGTTTTTCTGGAGGAAAAAGACCAGTTAGGAGCTGGCTGCAGTGGAATGTTTAGCGCTCCTGGGAGCCTGGCCCCGGGCAGTGGCTGGGAGCCTGGAGGGAAGGGAGTGACCGCGAGCCTTTGAAGTGGACTCCACTGGGCTTGTTGAGGTGTTAGACTGAAGAGTGAACTTAAGAATGAAGGGAAAACTTGGCCTCCATCATCATGTGATCTTTGGCTGTGTACAAAAATCCTAGCGATGATTAAGAATGAAGAGGGTTTCGGGGAATAGCTGGGGGGGTATAGCTCAGTGGTAGAGCGTGTGCTTAGCGTGCATGAGGTCCTGGGTTCAATCCTCAGTGCCTCCATAAAAAAAAAATAAAAATTTTTTAAAAGCTTAGAAAAAAAGAATGAATGATTGCAGGCGTGGGAAAGCAGCAAGGGCATGTTGCTTCCTCAGCTTTCCTTGCACATGCCTCACACAGAGTCCCACCTGACTAGAAGCTGTTAATCCTCAGTAATGCAGACCTATAAGCAGAATGTGCAGAACCCAGCGTGCTCCTGTGTCAATCAGTGTAGACAGAAGAATCAGGCTCCAAAAGCACAGTGCGCTGAAGCATTTCACATCCGGGCCCCAGTTTTAACATTAAATTCCATTCTGTAGCCTAGGTAACACACCTTCGCGTTGCCTGAGAGCATGGTCTGCACCTCCCTGTGGCCCTGGCACGTTCATGCCTTTAATTCTGGAGGATGAACTTACCCAGTAACTCCTTTCTCGCCCACCTATGCCAGTGATGCCACCTTTTCAATTCTCAAAGCACTCGTTGCTGAGGTTGTCTGTCACTTAACCACACGCTGCCTTGGGCCACCTCTGGTGCCATCGTCCTTTCTGTCCATTCCTGTCGAAGCCCCACTGGAGTGCTGGCTTCCTGCGGCCGCTGCGTTCGTCTGTGCGCACCCCTGGAACTCAGCCTCACAACCTCGTTGTCTTCTGTTGGGGGCTTGGCTGATGTCCTTGGAAACCATATATGCTGCGTCCACCGGGGGAAACTGGTGACATGTAAGGGCCTGGGGTACCCACCCTGTTTCTGCTGTCAAATTCCAAGGGAGTCTGCACGATCACTTAATTCCCTGGCTTGAAATGGAAGATTGGGCCAGATAATCTCTAAGGTCCCTCTGGTTCCGAACAGCTTTGTTCCCTCCCTTCTTGACTGGACTGAACGCCCAGGACCAGCAGACGACCCGGCTGACCACCTTCCACCAGGCCTGCGGGGCATCTGCAAGCCCACGCCCGCACCCACGTGTTGTCAGGGGGTCCAAGTGTGTCAGGGAGTCAATGGACGGTCTCGCCTTGAAGCTGTGGGGCCCCGAAGGGCCTGAGGAGGCCAGAGACAGCAGCCCCCACGTGGGCCTGACCTTCCTGTGCGCTGAGCCTGAGTACTGTTTCCACACTTGGAGGAGAGGAGGGCGCAGAGCACTTGGCCCAGGGGTGTCACAGAGCAGGCGCTTACTGGATGGAGCTGTCACTATGACTACGTGGGTGGAACACGACTCTACCTCTCTGTGCCTTGTGCTTGAACCTTGGCCACTCACACCAGCTGACGTTGCCTTGTCCTGTCAGGACAGGCAGGATGCCCTTCTGCAGGGCTGCTCACGGCATGGTTCTTGGTAACAGTGCGGCAGAGTCCAGATTGCCAATGGGCAGGAACCCCAAGTGGAGTGCGGTGGAGGCAGGCTTGGGGCAGGATCTGGGGTCCTGGGAGCTGAGGTCCGAGAACCACTTCCCATCCTTCCTGGATTCCAGCCGTGCTCCCTGGTGTTGGCCTGGGAGTCACAGTTCCCAGCTACCAGGGTTTGCCAGCCACGTTCCCCAGGTCATCAGACAGACAGAGCCCTGGGGACCAAACAGACCCCTCCTGATGACTGTCAGTCTCTCTGGGCACGGCCACACCCTCCGCTAACCGACTACAACCCCTCCCTCGTCCCTTAGCCCGGGGTTGGGGGTGGTACCTCCCACCCGTCTCGTTACAGCACGACTGCTGTCTTTGCGTAAGTTTGGTAATATTTTTTCAATGGGGAGTGGGAAGGTGGGCCAGCCTGTGTTTAAGTCATGGGAGCTAAGGCCTGATCTCAATTGCAGCTTCAGAAATAGCTGGGGAAATCTTGAGGGTGTGAGTTGCCTCTCAGAAACCTGCACACACCGAGCCGCACAGGCCTCATTCCCCACTCCCTCCGACCCCGATACGCCGAGCATCCACCTGAGTGCTCACAAGTTGGCTAAGTGAATGCACATTTGTGGTCCTCTTCAGTTTCTTCATAGATCAGTTTGCATGGGTTATGAAAAAAAGACACCACAAAAATGAATCACTTAAAAGTGCCCATGGTGGGCCTTCTGACTCTCTGGGACTGAGGCCCAGGCACAGTATTTTTTGGTGGAAAAAAATAATCTCAGGTGACTCCAATCCACAGCCGGAGCTAAAATTTACTATGTTAGGAATAAGACAGGAAGACAGATGATTAAGCTCTCCATCGGCTGTCCTTGGCCTCATTCATGTTTAATCTCCCAACAAATCTTGTTTCATGCTGGATTGATTTTTCATGTGTTCTACCCTGGTGGCTGCTTTGGCAGAATCTTTGAAGGAATCATGTTGCTTACCGTCCTCAGATCAAAGTGGTCGGATAACCACCCTCACTGTATATGGGAAATTTGATTATACGTGGTGCTTAAATATTTGTGGCAAAACTCTTTTGCGTGCTCAGATAAGAAAGCTTTTTTTTTTCTTTTTCTTTTTTGAGCCAACAAGCAGCCAGGCACAGCCACGCGGTCATTGGCAGCGCCGGCGGAGGCCTGCTCTGGGGTCGGGCTGGCCTTTCAGCGGGAAGGCTTGCCTGGCTCGCGGAGCCCTCCTGTGTTCAGGCGGGTCTCGTACAAAGGAACACGTTGGAGGCCGTGCAGCTGGGGGCCTGGAGTTGCCTGGGGAGCCACACGTGGCCAGCGCACGAGAACAGAGAGAGAGAAAGGGGACACTCACTAAACAGAGTAAGACAGCTTATCCACCGTGTTTTTCATAGACTCTGAAAGGATGCCTTGTTGAGGAATCAACCAGTTGGCGCCTCCTCTGGGAGGTCAGCTGGAGACAGCGATGGTAGCGGTCTCACGGGGTTCTGCGAACTTAGAGACTCAGCAGAGCCCTGAGGTGGCGGGAAACTGAGAACCGAGTTACAAACACAGCGAAGCACACATCTTCAGACTTCTCAGCTGGTCTTGGTGCAGGGGGTTTGCAGTCTTTCAGTGTCTCTTTGCAGACTCCATGTTTAACGCTGAGCATCTCTGCTGCTGAGTGTTGTCCGGTCACTAAACTTTGCATGGAGCAAAATGCTCTTGTGGGAATTCAGTCGTGTAAGGATCCATCCAACAGGGCCTTAGAGACTAACATCTGGAAATCCTGCTAGCTCCTCAGGTTTACCTAGTGTCTCTTCAATTCGTATTCTTTTCTTCTGAGCCTCTGACTCCTTCTACCCTCCCTGTCTTGTGGAAGTAACCATCCCCTGTTCACCTAGAACCCCTGCAGTCCAAGTCAGGACGTCAACAGGTCCTACCCATCCTCCTTCAGAGAGACTCACGAGCTCCTCCCTTCTGTCTCTTCCCGATGTTGCCACCCCAGCCACCTCTCAGGTCTTTTTGCCTCCAGTCTTGTCCCACCCAAGCCACCCAGGAGGCTCCTATCAGGATGACCTCCCACAAATACAAATTTGATCACACAGTTGTTTTCCTGCTTTAAAACTCCTGGCGGCTTTCCAGTGCTTATAAAATTACAAACTGCATTAGCGTGAACCGTGCACTCTAGTCTGTGTAGATGGTGAATTACTGCTTCTGGTAAGTGCTGTGTACGTTCATCTCTCTGCCTTTATCAGTGCTGCGTCCTTCTTTCAGAGTGGTCCCTGCACCATCCTCCCTGTCCAGAAATCTCATTCACGTCTTCCAAGGCGACTTCAGGTGCCACCGTCCCCATCACTCTCCCTCCTTCCTTTTGCATCCCTCAGCCAATTTAATCCCTATCCTCACTGTACTTTAAATCCGACTCTTGTGTGGTAGACTTAATTATAGCTGTTTATTTAGCCTGGTTTCTGAACGTCTCAAATGCACGGATTTTTTGAAACCTCCACGTCAGATAGGTGCTTAGTGTGTGTTTGCTCCAACTGCAAAATTGAAGGAGACCTTTATTCGTGGAGACAGGACTCAGTGGCACCTGAACACAACTCAGTGAAACTTCAAGTAAATTCCTTGGCTTGACTTCCTACTTTTTTTTTTTTTTTTTTTTTTTTAACTTGGAAGCATTTACTCACAACTCGGTGAATCCCTACCAGACACTTATCAAAAAAGCAGCAGGCTGTTTTCCAGGGTGGTCACAGATTCAGCCCAGTCTCTTAGACTTTCCACAAACACAGCATATTACGATAATTCTGAGGTTCTGGATTAAAGACTCTCTGGTGAGAGCATTGTACTTACGAGGACAGGAAAACAGAAAAAAATGGAAAGATTTTCAAAAGGAAGGACTGACCTCAAAAAGAGTTTCGGGTTAACCATTTTAACCAGGGAATTCAGAGAACTATGACATTCCTGTCTCTGAATATCATTGTTAGCTGAAGGTTTATTAAATTTGAAAGCAGTAAATAACAGGATGTATTTCTTAGCAGGCTGTAGAGTTACAATTATGAACGTACGTGAGTTTCTCAACTCCGTGTCCTTCAGCAGATCTCTATGGTTTCGTTTTACTGTATTAACATAATCCAATTTAGATGGGATCTTTAATTCTTTACATGATTTCAACTTCTCTCTCGTCTGCGATTTTTTTTCCCACCTATATGCATGAATTTGAGAATCTCATCCATTTCATGAGAAGTATGCAGCCATGATACTTAACTCATTTTTTTAATCCTCAAGGGATAATTTATCTTGTTTGGCAGAGGTAGCATTATATTATTAGTTTAATTCTAAAATCATCTCAAAATTAGCATTTTTGTTTGAGAACTTTCACATGGTAACAACTAAATGGACTGAATTGGTTTAAATTCTCCCATTTTCCCTTTTCCTTCAGAAGTGTGGTTAGTTCCTATGGTTCAGTTGGTACCTGCTGGCAAGCCCTCTCAAGGAGTTCCTCCCAGAAGGGCCGGGCACACCAGCCTGGCTACAGCAGCCACTTGGGGCTGGCACATTTGTGACTGTACTTTTCTTGTGCCAACCTCCCCCCCCCCCCAGTAATCCCTCTGTTACAGAGACTTCCCGGGGGTGCACGGGAGCCCAGTGTGGCTGGAGTGCAGACCCCATGCAGTCTTTCCATGGCAAGGAGGGGGAACAAGAGGCAGAGCACTTTGAACCTGAAGTAGTGGGTACGCGAAGAGCCTTTTCATCCCTAAGGAAAGAGTTCTCGCATACAGTCGGTCTTGGGAAGATTTATTTGGAAAGATGGTGGGTTTTGGAATCAGACGGGTGGAATTTGAATTCCCCTTCTGCCCTTGAGAAGTGGGTGAACTCAGCAGGTTACTTCTCCCTCCAGAGCAGCCATTCCTTCTGTCACGCGAGTCCCTTTCATCGATGTTCTGTCTCTTAAAAAGCAGCCAACTTTTCAACCGTGCTGTGAGTTACTTTACTCAGATCACAGATGAAGAGGGTCAAGGATTGCAAGTTCTGATTTGGGAACAGAAATCTGGGCGTTCCAGGCTGACCCGAGCAGGGTGGTGACGTTAGAGCGCAGAGAGCCCGCAGGGCTGCCCGGGGCGGTGGGAGGAGGCGGCTCACACAGGGCCTCGCGGGCTGACTGGGGACGGACGGCGGCCGAGCGGCAGCTGTGAGCAGGCGCCTCTCTGCCGGCGGCGCCACTGGGTGCGGTACGTTTTGAAGGCCAACAATCTCCTTTCGCCCCCTCCCCCTGATTGTTCTAATGTTCTTCATCTGAAGCTCAATCCCAAGGAGGGGGAGAAGGTGAGGATAAAGGAGAACAGAGTCTTTTCTTGGGTCTTCAGCCCCCCTTCCCCCCTTTCTGTCCATCCGGTGCTGTCCGGCGCTCCAGGCACGGAGGATTTCCCTGCATCTCAGACAGTCGCTCACACTGTGACCTTCCATCAGTTTAAGCCTGGAAAAGAGAAGGCAACAAGGGCTCCCCTGAGCTGAAGCGGACCCTCTCACCATCACAGACTTTATGAGCCCTGGCAAGTGGGATGATGACAGTGGAACAGACGCGCTCCAGCGCTCTGACTGCACGCGCAGACGTGCCGAGAATAGCACAAACTCACAAACTGAGACATTCAGGCCTAAGATCCCCTCCCGGCTCCACAATTCTAGGACTAATGTCTGGCTGCCTTTTGGGGCCGCTCTGGAAGCAGGGGACTCTTTCCTTCTCTGGCTCCCTCACCCACCTGGCACCACCCCTGGGAGTCCTGAAGCTCTTTTCTGAGGAGCCAGCTCAGTAGTTGGGACAGATAAGTGGGTTGAGGGTCTCAGAGCCAAGCTGGGTGGTGGCTCCCTGTGTGCCACAGTTGCCCGGACCTGGGACTCGCAGGGGCTCTGGACCAGCAGCCCCTGACTTCCCTTCCCAGGCCCGAGTCACTGAGACCCCTCATGGAACCTTCTGTCAGCCTCAGATGCCCAGCTGTGAGTGGGGAGGTGGGGGGTCCTGGCTGAGGTGGTCCTGCAGTCTTTGCTTCCGTGGAAGTCGGCGTGCTTTTGCTGGCAACCCACACCTTCCCCATCACAGCTGCACGTTCCTGGGAACCCTCAGCCAGGCACAATTCATTTTACCTCCGGGGAGGACGTGGAGAGGGCAGAAAGAGACTCCGGGGTAGCCACACTGCAGTCTGAAAGTGCCCTGATGGCATCCATCGTGGAAGCTGGAGAGCTGACCTGGGACCCGAGGCCCACACCTCACCCCTGCTGACCGCAGCCTCGCCGCCCGCGGCCTGCCCGCTGCCCCCGCCTCTGGAACGCTTCCCGCCTCCCAGGGATGCAGAGTTCTCGTTCCTTCCCCAGGCATTTCCTCTGCCCTCTCCTCTTCCCACAGCCACGGGGCCTGACTCTTTCTTTATCCCCCCAAGTCTGAACCCCCTCAAGCTGCCATCCCAGGGGTGCCCCAAACAGGAGTCCCACTGACGTGAAGTGTCTCAGCTAAAACTGAACACTGTGACAGGACTGTGAATCCTGCCCAGGGAGGCAGGAGGGGCCGGGCTGGGTGAAATACTTGGTGGCTCCCAGTCTTCAGATCCTTGGAAGTTCTATGAGTTGTCCTGTGGGAACTGACATTCCTCTTTCCTGCTCCAGGAAGGGAGGGCGCGGCCCCCCAGGGCTGTCTTTGTCTGCCCACTGGCTGGCCGCCCAGCAGGCCACTGGGGCCCCCCTGGCCCTTTTCCTCTGCCTTTCCCATTCCTTTTAAAGGATGGGGAGCGCTCCGGAGATAAGTGCCCCTTCCTTGGGTGGAGACCGCAGATCTCCCCTTCCCTCCACTGAGAGCATGCTCGCCCCTTCGGAGTAGGTCCTACAATTCTCATACCCGCCCCTTGGACCAGTGGTCAGCTGAGAACAAAATCCAAATTGCCTGGCCAAAAAAAAAAAGGAAAGAAACAGAGCTTAAGACCAGGTTGGCTGTCCAGGGTCCTGTGAACGATGTATTATAAGATGTTTAAGAAAAATGAACGCTCTACACCATCATTTTCTACTTCAGATACATGATGCCCCGGTCACGCTGTGTGTGACAGCTATGTGATGGTCAGACTGGGAAGCAAGCTGCAGCTGAGACCGTGTGTACAGAGTCCCGAACACCTGACCCACAAACTCACAACACACTGTGATTTGGGGGCTATTGGTGTGTCGTCAAACAGAAGTGATTTCTTCTGAGTCGTGTTTACTTCTGGAAGGCGTCTGGAGGTGCTGTCTGTCAAAAATGATGGTATCCCACTGGGCAGTAAGAGGTGGAGATTTATAACCCTGTTTTGTGGTTTTTCTCCAGAATTGATGAAATAAGAACCTTGTGGTAAAACCCAATGGTTCAGGAGTTAAAAACAAATTGCCCAAATTACAATGTAAAACTGGAAGAAAACAACAGACAATTTGGTTGAAATTTTTAAAAAATACAAAGGAATCAGTTTGATGGACAAGGAGAAAAACAGTGAGGAAACGTTCCCCTTGGAACTGCCGGCAGGGAGGGCAGAAGTGAGGGCCGTGCTGCTGGCGGAAGAAGAGATGCTTTCCTGGCATCGTCGCTGTTGACCCCCAGTCACAAAGCATCTTTTCTCGCTGTTAAATCTGCGCAGGCTCTGTGAAGTATCCGAAGTGAAGACCAGAGCTGGGCCCCGCCAGCACCTGTTCCCGACACACGGGCACCGTGGTCAGTGGCCACCACGTGGTCCCCACACCGGCGTTGCTCAGGCAGGAGGGGCAGTTGGTATTGAGGGGACAGAGATGCGACTGCTGTTCTGAGGAGACCGCAGTGAGGCGAGGATGTAACCATCCAAATAACGCCCATTTTCCCTGCAGGAGATTTTATACCGGATGCCGATTTTTAAATTAACCTAAAATATTTTAATAATGAGGGAGTGGATCAAATGTTCATAAATTATAGCTCCAAGTAGGAAAGCGTAAGGAATCATTCCTTTCACTTCCTTTTCAAACTCGCCTATCAAAGCAGCAGCCACTTGCCTTTTCTAAATGGTCTAATACTATCCCAGATGCCCATGGAGAATCTCAAGAGGCTTGTTGGTTTAGTGATTCTAAGCTCTGCTCAGTGCAGTTTTCAGCTTCAGCTGTTCAGCTGCTTTAGCATTCCATTTATTTCTCTTCACAGATTTAGAAGATGCTTGCACAGTTCTATTCTTTTCGTGGTTGCCTTTGAAATGTGTGTATGTGTGTGTGTGTGTGTGTGTGTGTGTACACTTAACTGTCTAAAGTTAAGGGCTGTTTCACCACCCTCTTGAATAATACGAGGATTTTAGGTCACTCCATTGACCACTGCTTCTAGCTTCCATACTACAGGGATACCGTATTTTCAATGTTGCCTTGTTTCCTTGTTTCCTTGTTTCCTTCCTTCCTTCCTTCCTTCCTTCCTTCCTTCCTTCCTTCCTTTCTTTCTTTTCGTGTGGAGGTGCTGGGAATTGAGCCCAGGACCTCATGCACGCTTAGCACACGCTCTACCACTGAGCTCTACCCCAACCCCCTATATATCTCTGTTGCTGGCCTCTCAGATTATATTACTGTTATTATTAACTTAATGTGTATTTAAGTTTACCAGTTTGTTTACTTGCTAGATCTTTCATTTTAGACTTTCTTTCTGGGATTGTCTCATTTTTTTCTGAAGATACTCCTTTACTGAGTTTTTTGGTGGTAAACACTCATTTTTTTTAACATTGTTTTTTATTGAGTTGTAGTCAATTTACAATGTTGTGTCAAATTCATGTAGAGCACAATTATTCAGTTATACATGAACATACATATATTGATTGTCTCATTTTTTCACTGTGAGCTACCACAAGATCTTGTATATATTTCCCTGTGCTAGACAGTATAATCTTGTTTATCTATTCTGCATATGCCTGTCAGTATCTGCAAATTTTGAACTCCCAGTCTGTCCCTTCCTACCCCCCGCCCCCTTGGCAACCACAAGTTTGTATTCTATGTCTGAGTCTGTTTCTGTTTTGTATTTATGTTGTTGTTTTTTTTTTAGATTCCACATATGAGCGATCTCATATGGTATTTTTCTTTCTCTTTCTGGCTTACTTCACTTAGAATGACATTCTCCAGGAACATCCATGTTGCTGCAAATGGCGTTATGTTGTCATTTTTATGGCTGAATAGTATTCCATTGTATAAATATACCACATCTTCTTTATCTGGTCATCTGTTGATGGACATTTAGGCTCTTTCCATGTCTTGGCTATTGTAAATAGTGCTGCTATGAACATTGGGGTGCAGGTGTCATCCTGAAGTAGGGTTCCTTCTGGATATATGCCCAGGAGCGGGATTCCTGGGTCATCTGGTAGGTCTATTCCTAGTCTTTTGAGGAATCTCCATACTGTTTTCCACAGTGGCTGCACCAACCTGCATTCCCACCAGCAGTGCAGGAGGGTTCCCTTTTCTCCACAGCCTCTCCAGCATTTGTCATTTGTGGACTTTTGAATGACGGCCATTCTGACTGGTGTCAGGTGATACCTCATGGTAGTTTTGATTTGCATTTCTCTGATAATTAGTGATACTGAGCATTTTTTTCATGTGCCTATTGATCATTTGTATTTCTTCCTTGGAGAATTGCTTGTTTAGGTCTTCTGCCCATTTTTGGATTGGGTTGTTTGTTTTTTTTCTTATTAAGTCGTATCAGCTGCTTATATATTTGGGCGATCAAGCCTTTGTCAGTTTCATTTGCAAAAATTTTTTCCCATTCTGTTGGTTGTTGTTTTGTTTTACTTATGGTTTCCTTTGCTGTAAGTCTATCATTTCTTTTTCATTTATTAGTTGAAAACCTTTTATAAAGATATACTTTCCCTCATAACTCTTTACCAAGTGGTTCAGTTTATAAAAGAGAGGCAAAATATATGTCTAATTGCTTCTTATCAGTTTTCAGGGTAATGAACTGGTTCCTCTTCATTCCTGTAATTTTTAAAATATTTTTTTGTTAGTTTAGTTTTTTTTTTCCTGGAAGTGGGTTGGAGGTAATTAGGTTTTATTTATTTATTTGATGGAGGTACTGGGGATTGAACCCAGGACCTCTTGCATGCTAAGCATGAGCTATACCCTCCCACAAATTCCTGTAATTTTTAATAGCATGTAAAACTCATGGATTTAAACATCTTTGAGGGGTCTTAATCCATTGCAGTTATTATTACCAGAGCTCAGAGAGTCTCAGTCTGTCCAGTGGGAGCCTCTTCCAGTTGGCTTCTAGGTTTTTTTGACATCACCGTAACAGTCTTGGACGGCTTCTGTGCTGTTTGGAATGACAAGAGGTCCCACACTCATCTCAGACTTTTCTTTTGCAGACATGAAATCAGCCATTTCTCCAAGAGGACTTGATTTCTTTCAGTGAGAAATGGTATTACAAGACCACAATTTTGTCACTAACGGATATTTAGGGAACAGAGCTAAGAAATACATACACAGATTAAAAGTAAGATACCCCATGAATCCCACTTAGATTAGAGTCTGTGGAGCTTAACCTCTTCTCAGTTACATCTGCATCTTCTTTCTTTCATACTTGAGAACCTAATTCACAAAGATACAAGAGGTCATAGAACATCCTGTCAAAAAGTCTTGGTTTTATGCCATACTACACACACAGTAGACTCAGAATAATAATATGAATACTAGCACCAGTATGATTCCTGAAAGCATGACATTTTGCCCATTCTCCCTCCATCATTTTTGAAGTGGTTGCACTAGAGCCACATTGTCACAGAATGCAGCCATTACACACCGTCTCCCTCTCAGCCGTAGGTGAGTGTGTGTGTGTGATGCATATACATTCATGTGTGTATTATATACACACCTCACCCCCGGTATGTAAGTCAGTTCTTCTTTAGTCATTTTGATAATCTGAAGCTTGATTTCTAGTAGACTCCTCAGGAGAAGCTCATGAATAGTCATTTTCTGAGTTCTGGCATGTTGGTAACAGTTGGTGCCTTCGATACTGAAAAGTCAGTTTTGCTAGATATAAAATCCTTACACATTTCTTCCTTGAGTATCTTAAATATGTTAGTTCATATTCTTTTCATAAAGCAGTACTGTCAAAAAGTTTGCTCATCTAAATTTTTTCTTAACAGTCACATGCCTTTTTTTTTGGAGGTCCAACACATTTTTTTCCTTTTTCTTTAAACTGTAGTATTTTTACCATTTGGGGTCAATCTTCTCAGGTATAGGGTGTACTTTTGGCTTCAACTATTTTTTTTTTAATTCAGAAAAGTTTCTTGAACTGTGGTTTTTAGTATTCAGATTTTCCCCCCTCTGATTTGGTTTAGTTTTCAAGAGTTCCTGTGTCAAATCTCTTTTGCTTGTCTTTAATACTTGTCTCTTTCTCTGACATTTTAAAAACATATTTCATATTTTTTAACTTTTCTTATTTTCATCTTCTCTCAAGAATTACCTGTTTTGTTTTTTATTATGTCCTTTCTATTTAGGTCTTTGCTTCTGAAATTGATTTTTCTTTTATTTCTAATTATTTCCTGAATTCTGTTGCCTCATTGGTGAGTTTTTCTAGTCCTCATTTATGTGTTATTTTATGTCTCACATAATTTTCTTAAAGTCATTTTAGTTTTTGATCTGTTTTCTGGCCATGACTTTGTTCATCTTTTTATTGTCTGTGCAGGACTTTTCTACTTCTTCTGTTTCCTATAATAACTTGGCATGGGACTTGACCTTGATAATTTTCTGTTGCTTATTTCTTTGTGAAAATAAGTTTGCCTGAGCTTTTTGGATGAAGCGTGATTTAGGGTGGCTTTTCTGACTTCATGCTTTTCCGTTGTTTTTTCGGTAGACTTCAAAAGTAAGTTGGCTTGCTTTGTTTTTGAATATTTACATCTGGTCCTTTCAGAAGAAATCTGTGGATCCCTGACCTTGACCCTCTCTTTCTTTGGTCTCTGTTGTGCGTGTCTTGATCAATTTTGATTCCACTCCCAGCAATTTCTCCTCACTGTAGAACCCTCATCTAGAAAGGCACTCAGGTGGGTCAGGTTTGAGAGTCCGTAGGGTGTAGACCATGCCAGCCAGGGCCCTTCTGTCCTTCCTGTGGGCCCCACGTACTCACATGCTGCGGAAGAGGGCAAAACCCAGGTGCTGTTCTCAAACTGGCCCCACTGTGCTTTCTAGTCATGACTTAGCTAGTGAGGGATTTTTCTGTTCTCAAGTCGTCAGCCTCTACCCCATACGCTCCTCCTTTTCCTCCCTGTATAGACATAGGTACCAAGTAGATCTTGTGGCTGAGGGTGATTTGTCTCCATATACTTGTGTATTGGAGTTCATGAGTATGCCTTGGTTTGGTTTTGCTATCCACAACACCTACTTTTTGTGGGGATTGAGAAAGATCTAAACACTTAATCAAAAAAGAAAACTTCTCTAAGTTCTATTTGGTTCTTTTTCAACTCTCGCTTTCATTTTGTGGCATTTCTTGCTCCTTTCTCTTGCTTCTAACTCCTTTTATTTCTTTCAAACTGTTGAACATTCTAATTTTATAATCAATGCATGAAGAGTCAGTATCTGAGATCTTGGTTGGTCTGGTCCTATTTGCTTTTCCCTACAGATGGTCATGAGGGTTCATTTGGAAGTGTGTGTGCATTCAGATTTGGTCCCTTTCTCTGTGAGCATTATCAGAAGCCCAGGTTAAGGGACGCTCTTCCTGGAAGATACGTGTTGCTTCTTCCAGGTGCCTAAGGATGTTGCTGAGAAAGACAGATATCATTGTTTGCCTTTGCAGAGAAGTCATCTCCCCCTCCTTAGCCCTTTTCCAGGAGCATAACTGAGCATCCATCCCAGTTCTCCCTTGCCCTTACACTTCCACACACACACACACACACACACGTTGCTAGGTCAGTAAGGTCTTTCCAGTTTCAATGCCGACCCCCCTCTCTCCTTTACTTCCAGCCCTAGAGTTAGCGGGTTTATCCATCATTCCAAAGGAAATTTCTCTGTGTTTCATTCTGCCTTTTCAGATGACCATCACAATGTTCATTATCTTGCTGAAAATGGAAGTCACTTGTTTACTTTTTCTGAATAACACAAAGGCCTATGTGTAGAAACCTGACAACTACTTTCTAGAATATCTCACAAGCCTAAAACAGAGTTCTGAAACAGAGTTTTGCCTTTCGCACCCCCCCTCCCCCATCTTTCCGATAAACGTCTTCAGCAGCAGGAACTTGGCCTCTTTGTCCGCTGGACGGCACGCTCCTTTCCTGGCTGAAGCCCTCCGACACAGTTTTCCCATTAGCTTGCGGGTGTGATCCCCGCCACCACGTGGGTCTTCCTGAGCGTCCTGACGCCGCACGCCTGCCCCGGGGCACGCAGCCCCTCTCAGCCCCGGCTCCTTACTCTTCTGACTTAATCGGCAAGCTGGGTTCACTCCATTTCCTACATAGCCCTCAAGTCCGCCTCCTCTTTTTCATCTCCGTGAGCATTTAATCCAACGCCTCAGCACGTCCTGCCTGGAAGATTGCAGGCGCCTCTCGCAACCGGCGGAGGCGCCCACCTGGCCTGCGCGCATCCGGCCTCGCCTCTCCTGCATCGTCCCCTGCAACTCAAAGCTCCGAAGCTCCTGGAACCCGGCGGGCTTCCCGGCATCTCGGCGGCCCCCTCCTCGCCGACGTGGCCTGTCGGTGACTGCCCCGGCTTCCTCCGCCACCTCGCCCGGGGGTCAGTTTCTCCGGGAAGCACTCCCCACAGCCATCCCTTTTCCTAGGGGACCAGTCGCCCCGGCTGGGCGTTCTCTCCTTCCCCCGCCTTCCGTGAGCTCATCACCCCGCTTTCCAGTCAGGCTCCCTCCCGCCACAGCTGGTAGCTCTGAGGGTGGCCGCTCTGTCGCTCCTGGTCCCCAGAGCCAGGTACGACGACGTAGCCATACCCGAGCGAGGCTGCGTGCTCAGGAAATGCCTTGCGAACCCGGGCTGTCTGTGTTGGGTGCGACTCGACCTCGGGTTTGTGCTAGGAAGTAAGTGTCCTTTGAGTAAGCGCAGCAACACTGTGAACCCAAGGCGGGGAAGAGCAGGTGCACCGGCCTGCGAGCAGCAGCAGCAGCAGCAGCAGCAGCCTTGCCTTGAACATGAATATGGAAAAGATTCTGCACCCTGAGGCCGTGAGCCCTGGGCCTCCGGGGACAGGCCAGCTTCACGCGGGCCCATCAAAGGTACGGGTCACAGGGATCATTTTATGAGCCGGAAGTGAGCTCTTAAGCCCCAGAGCATGGATATGTTATGTGTTAAATCTAATTTGGTCTCAAAGGACATGGGTACAAGGTGGCCCCTGAATCCAATCAATCATAAAAAGGGGGGTGGGGGTGGGGTGGGAATTGCTCGAGAAAAGCAGTAAGTCAGAGTTCAAAACCACCGAATTCCTCAGTCTCCAGCCGCCCGGATGGCTGCCTCCACGATCCTTCCTGGGCTCCACGGCCCCGAAGATGAGGTGACAGTCTTTCACCACCCTCTGCAGTGGGGTCTGTCTTGAGCCTTCTGCCGCCTGCTGTGCCCTTGGCCCCAGCCCCGCAGAACGTCCCCGGTTCTGTTTCTGGAACAAACCTCGTGGCATCGTGAGTCACAGCCCTCCCCTCTCCCGCCCTCCGCCATCGGCAGCCCCGCTCACTCAGGACAAAGAGTCTTTCTCCTTCTCTGACCAGTCCCCCCAAAACCCGGTGATTGGGTTTCACGTCGCTGGCTGAGTACACTATCTGGCTGACAGCTGGCCCTTCGTGCCAAGCTTTGGGTCTGGCAGTCACTTCCTCTCCCGCCCTCTCTGCGCCCCTGTGGCCGCCTCGGGCTGATGGAACGGCCGCTAATGCGCCCCATTCCTGCGCTCATGCTGACAGAAGGATGGATGGACGGCTGGATGATCCCCAGGACGGGTTCCTCCTGACAACTGCTCTCTCTGGAGGTTTGGCTGGATTTCATCTGCTGGCTGGCGGGAGGGGATATTAAACTCTTTGAGTAAATCTTCTCTGTGAAATATTAAATAGAGCAAACCATTTGTTCCCATAGATAAGCTGTGAATCCAAGCATCTAAAAAATCAAAGCCAGATTAATAAAGGAGTGACCAGGGGCCAGTATCTTCGAGTTCTAGGTGGAGCTTAGGACTTGGCAGGTCCCAAGGCTTTGGGAAAACATTAACGCCTATACTGGGAATGCGCACCAACCAAAATACGAGTTTAGCCTGAAGAATCTTTGCATGTGCTTATTTAGTTTCAGTTCAATACTTTCAATTAGTGTCTCAGTTAACAGTACAAATATTAGGAGGATAAAAGTAGATACCATTTTCCTGGCACAGAAGATAGGCTTTATAGTTTTAAATAAAGTAAAAGATGAAGCAAAATTGAGGGAAGGGAAACATAGATCTTTAATTATAACCACAGGTCACTTTAAAATAGATACATTTCCTTCTTACAGTTTGGTCAAGAAGGTTAAATAATTGCCAAGCACGTGATAGTTGTAAGCAAAGCCTTTTCTATTTCTTTAGCGTTTCAGTTGTTTGGAGTGAGGCCTTTTGGCCGAGCAGCGTGTCCTAATCCGTGCTGGGAATTCCTATCAGCTGGTGCTCTGACGTGTGTTTGGGGGAAGATGCGACTCCCTGAACAGTGCGAACTGAGCTGCGTCTGCGCCCGGGCTGTTTCAGAGGGGCCTCATCTCACCTGACCTTCATCCTGGGCTCTCAGGTATCCAGACAGGAGTCACCATGACTACTGACAAGGACTCCTTGCTTGGGCAAACTTACGCTAGTCTCCTGAACCGGCTCCGAGGCCATCGGTCACCTTGTAAATCCAGTTTAGCAGGAACCCTGCAAAGCCAGTTTAATCAGAACCTACACTCTTGATACCTGATCAAGTTTCTAATCCCTCAGGTGATGGTTGAGCACCTGGAACCCCCAGAGGGGGCTGCATCCCTGGCCACACCTTGATGGGAAGCCTGTGAGACCCATTCTGACCTCCAAGAAGGAAAGGGGAAATGAAGTGGAAGAGAAGGTACACAGAATGAGCTGAACATAGAAAAGCAAAATGAAGGAACAAAGAGACATGAAGGAGAGGAAGACAGACCAAGTTGGAGGGAGGGCAGGGGAGATAAGAGGTTGATGGGGTCTTGGATTTTGGTTTGCAAAGAGCTTTACGATCTGAGAGACTTGACCCCCTAGAGGAGTTCTGAGCAGGTGTTTGTACCCTCATTTTAGAGAGGAGGAAATTCAGGCCTTGGATGTTTAACTCAACCAAGGAAGCTTGGGTTAACGTGTACATGTGGAAACAGGAGATAGCCAAAACCCAGCATGCAGACCGCTGTGTGCAGGAGGCTTCGAGGACAATTGGTTTTGAGTAGGTAGGTGCCTGAATTTTTCTTTTCAAAATGGTTGGTAACATTACTGAACAAACATACAAACAAATATCAAAGAAATTAATCACAGTCCTGCTACCAGACTCAAATCACGTCTGTTACCTTCCTGTGTTTTCACTATACGTGTGTGATTTTGCTGCCTTCTGATTGTAGTCTAAATGTAATTTCCTGTTTTTTTTACTTCATATCATAAACAGTTCCTGTACTGTATCAGTCTCCATAATTATAACAGCTACCCGACATTTCATTAGGCTTCTACATAACTTACTCAGTAACTTCCATATTGTTCAATGTTTGATTGTTCCCAGCTTCTCTGCAGTATAAAGACTGCAGTGAGCATCTTTGGGTACATGTTTGAGAAGAGTTGTTATTAAATCTTTAAATCTTTGATAGCATCCACCAGTGAAGCCTTCTGGTTCTGAACCTTTGTTGGGAGGTTTTAAGTTATTGATTCAATGTCGTTACCAATAATGAGATTGTTATCTGGTTCTTTCTAACTCAGTCTTGATAGGTTGTATGTTTCTAGGGATTTCTCTGTTTCTTTTAGGTTGTCTAATTTGTTCGCATATAATTGTTCAGAGTAGCCTCTTATGATCCGTTGTGTTTTGTGATGTCAGTTGTGATGTCTTCACTTTGGGTTTTATTTGAGTCTTCTTTTTTCTTAGTTTAGCTAAAAGTTTGGCTATTTTGCTTATCTGTTCAAAAATCATCTCTCAGTTTCATTGATCTTTTCTGTTGTCTCTTACATCTCTATGTCATTTACTTCTGCTCTGTAAGTATTATTTTCTTCCTTCTAATCTTGGGCTGTTTGCCCCTATTTTTGTAGTTCCCTGTGGTAAAAATGTTGGTTGTTTATTTGAGATCTGCCCTATTTCGTAATGTAGGCATTTATCACTACGAACTGCAAACCATGAGTTTTGTTAGTGCTGCACACAAGTTTTGGTATTTTTTCTCTTTTCATTTGTCTCAATTAAAAAAATTTCTTTGATTTCTTGTTAAACTTATTGGTTGTTCACTAGCATGTTGTTTAATCTCTATAAATTTGTGAATTTTCCAGTTTTCTTCTTGTAATTGGTTTCTAGTTTCTTGCCATAGTGGCTGGAAAAGACGTTTGATGTGATTTTGGCCTTGAGACTCATTTTGTGCCATAATATATGATCCCCACCCTGGAGAATTTTCCGTGTATGCTTGAGAAGAATGTCTCTCTCTTGCTTTTGGATGGATTGTTCTATACGTACGTGTTAAGTCCATCTGGTGTAATATGTTGCTGAAGGCCAACGTTTTCTTCATGATTCTCTGTCTGCATGATCTATCCATTGTTAAAAGTGGGGTATTAAAGTTCACCACTCTTATTGTAATGCTGTCTGTTTCTCCCTTTAGATCTGTTAATATTTGCCCTGTATATTTAGATGCTCCTTTGTTAGGTGCATACATATTTGCAATGTTATATCCTCTTGATGGATTGACTGCTATACCATTATATGATAAAGACTCTTCTTACAGTCTTTGGCATACAGTCTGTTTTGTCTGCTACAAGCATAGCTACCCCAGGTTTCTTTGGTGTCCATTTGCATGGAATATCACTTTCCATTCCTTCTCTTTCAGTGTGTGTGTTTGTCCTTACAGCTAAAATGAGTTTCTTGTAGGCAGTATAAAGATGGGTGTTGGTTTTTTATTCATTCAGCTCTGCTACATCTTTTGACTGAAGAATTGAATCTGTTTACACTCAGAGTAATTGTAGATAGGTATGTACTTATTGCCATCCTGTTAATTGCCACCTGGCTCTTTTGTAATTCCTTTGTTCCTTTCTTCTTCTCTTGCTCTGTTCCTCTGTGACATGATTTTCTGAAGGGGTATGCTTAGATTCCTGTATTATGTATGTATGTGTGAATCTACTCTGTTTGTCTTTTTGGTTACCATGAGGCTTACATAAAACAACTTATGTTTATAACAATATATATTAAGCTGATTACAATTTTAGTTTGAATGCATTATAAGGCTCTACATTTTTACTCTTCCCCACCACTTTTTGTGTTTTTATGTTTTTGATATCACAATTTGCATCTTTTTATATTCTATATCCCTTGACAAATCATTGTAGTTATAGTGTTTTTTTACCACTTTTATCTTTTAATCTTCATATTAGCTTTATAAGTGATTAACCTTAATTTTACAACATTAGATTTTCTGAGTTTTACTACATATTCACCTTTACCAGTGAGATTTATATTTTCATACATTTTGCTGTCACTAACGAGCACCCTCCCATTTCAGCTTAAAGAAGTCCCTTTAACTTTTCTTGAAAGCCTGGTCTAGTGGTGATGAACTGTTAGCTTTTGCTTGTCTAAAAAACTCTCTCTCTCTCCATTTCTGAAGAGTGCCTTTGCTGGATAGAGCATGTTTGGCTGGCACTGTTTTCTTGCAGAGTTTTGACGAGCGTGCCTCTTCCTTCTGGTCTGCTGTTTCTGCTGACAATTCTTATGGGGACTGCCTTGTATGTAACACATTGTTTTTCTCTTAGCTGCTTTTGAGATTTATTAACTTTTCACTATTTAATTAAATTGTGTCTTGGTGCGGGTCTCTTTAGGTTCGTCGTACATAGAGCTCTCTGGGCTTCCTGGGTCTGGATGTCTCCCTCCTTCCCTAGTTCGGAGACATTTTCAGCCTCCTCCCGCCCTGTTCTTGAGGGAGCGTCCTCGTGTGACGAACCTTCTCATTCAACCCTGCCAGCTCTTGGTTGTAACTCAAACCTTTGTGATTACTCAAGAAGCCTATTTTATTTTTAGCGGCTCCGAGGAGTTGAGGGTATGTCAAGATCTGTTGGTTTCCCAAAGGGGAAGATCTCAGTCAGCACCAAGATCTTGGTGATTGGAAGTCAGACCCTTAGGAAGCAGCTTTAGAGTACGTATACACCCCTCTTTCAAAGGGCAGACTGGGATATGGGCATCTCTGTCTGCTGCCTTTGCACTGAGCCCTGGGGCAATGATCAGTTAAGACCTGGCTCTTTGCTGCTGTCGTATTGATCCTGTGAATGCAAAGCCCCACCAGCCACCAGAGCCGGGCTATCAAGGGCAGTAGCCACAGGCAGTGGGCCACTGGGTGAACTTGCAAGCTCTGTTCCGGGAGAGCTCAGAAGATGAAGTGAGGCGGAGGGAGGGAACCAACGTGGTGCCCGCTGGCCTGTGCGGTCTCTGGAGAGAATCATGGCACGTCCCTGGACATGTGTGTTTAGCTAGAAGCCTGCCCCTCAAGCCACAGCTATAATGTAAGCTAAGAGGCCTCCTTCACAGGATGATGCGTGTGTTTGATCTACATTCTACCTCTATGCCAGTAAGTTCTGAAACCAGGTGGTATAAATCCCCCAACTTTATTCTTTTACTAAAAAATTATGTTTTCTACTAGGAGTTCTTTGCATTTTCATATAGATTTCAGCATCAGTGTTTCAAGTTGTGTAAAAAGCCATCTGGTATGTTGATTGACTACATTGAATCTATAGATCATTTGGAGGAAAACAGCCATCTCATCAACACTGAGTCTTCTAATCCATGGCCTGGGCGTATTTCTCCATTTCGATTTTTAACTTTTCTCAGCAGGGCTTTGTAGGTTTCAGTATACAGCTCTTACACTTCTTATGTTAAATGTATTTGTTCAGTTTATCTTTAGATGATATTGCAAACGGAATGGTATGCTTAACTCCATATTTGAACCGTTTACTGAGAGTGTACAGAAATACATTTGGTTAGCTTTGTATTTAGATTTTGTTTCCTGTAATCTTGCTAAATGTGCTTATTCTACTTTTTCTTTGATTCCTTATAATTTTCTACACATAGTATCATGTCATCTGAGAATAGTTTAACGTCTTCATTTCCAGTCTGTATGCCTTTAATTCCTTTTCTGGCCTTAGAATCTCCAACACAGTGTTGAACAGAAGTGGTGAGGGCCAGATACCTTTCAAAACTCAAAAAAAAAAAAAAAAAAAAAGATCAGAGTCCCGAGGAACTCCTTAGGCCTGTGTGTTTTGGGTGAGAGACTGCAAACCTGTACTAACTAACTGTGAGAATTGTTGGGGGGGGGGGTTAAATGACGCACCACATGGAGAATGCTTAGTGTAGAGCCCGACTCGCAGCAGCATCCTGATAAAATATTAGCTTTTAGAAAGAGAATCCTGCCCGGCCTCCGGCAGGCCGGCGCCGAGAGCTGGGACTCGGCTCTGAGGATGCCGGCCCTGGTGGCCCCTCGGCGGGGGAGGGCCTGTCCTCCACAGCCAGCGTGGCGGGGATGGGAGTTCTTCATGGCTTGTCCCCAGCGCAGGTCAGCACAATGCCGTCGGCCGCCGCAAGAGTTTTGGTGTGATGGGGGCTCTGCCAAGGTACCCGAGCTTCCGCGCAGCCAAGCCCCGGACGCCGCGGGTGCAGCGCGACAGGCTTCCCGCGGTGGGAGGGGTGCAGCCGCGCCTGCCGAGTCGTGCGGAGGCTCAGCGGCGCTTGGGCGTGGATCCCCTCGGCGTCCGGGCGGGGCACGCGTCACACCGACACCGAGAGGAAGCCCTGCGTCCTTCCCTCGTGCAGTTGCCTCCTTTCTCGAGCATTTGTTCTGGAAGTTGATCCCTTGTGTTTGCGGAGGGACCTGACGTTTCTTTGCGCAGAAACAGCAGCTGAGATGGCTAACAGGAGGGGGACAGCACCTTGAGGAAGTCGCAGTGGGACCCGCAGCCTCGCTGGGACTTAGCATTTCTGTCCCTTAGAAAGTGACCGGTCAGCGTGTGTATGATTTGGTCGGAACGTCATCTCCTCCGGGGGACGGCGACATCCTGGCGGCCGACGGAAGCCCTGCCCTCTGCTCGGTGATGCGCTCTCGCCAGAAACTGAGCTCAGAGCAGCAGGGCTACTTCCAGGGCAGGAACGATCGTTAAGTGCGGCTCCTCACGGCTGTCCTCGGTGAGTCGCAGGCACAGAAAGAGATGACTGGCTGCCGTCCTGCACACTAGTAGCTGGTGGGTCAATGACGATCTTACAGCCTAACCAAGAAACATAGGGGCTTCTTTGTTCTCAGTAATAAAACAATTGAATCCCTACCCTTTATTTAACAGTACGGAGCTTCAACGACAAAGGTCGTGACCTCTTCATTACATCATCACTAAGACACACAGACTGGCATTACTAGAAAGGGCCCAACAGGGCTGGTCAGCGCTTCCCTGAGACACTTGGGCATCAGACAGTCACGCAGAGAAGCTTCCTCATAGGAAAAGCACCACACGTGCGAGGCGGACATGTGCCAGTAGGAAGGGCACCCGTCCGGCGTCTGCCCCGTCCTCCCAGCTGGCAGCAGCCGCGGGCTGAGTGACGTCCGCGTCACCGCAGCAGGTAGCTGTCCACGGCGCAGACTTTGTGCTGAGTGACTGAATCTGCAGAGAGAGAGAGAAGCATTGGTCGTGGCCGGCTCACAGTGAGACGGTAACCTTTTCATGCACACACGAAATCACATTTAAAATCAAACCATTCAGAGCTGCACTGTCCCAGGTCCACGTGTCCATACGGCGTATGTGGCTTCTTAACATGACATTAAATAACAAGTGAAATAAAGAATTCCGTTCCTCAGTCACACAAGCCACATGTCAGATGCTCCAGCCACACATCCTGCAGGCACATGGGGCCCGGCCTTCCTGGCAGAACGTCCCGTTAGGTGCACGACCCGGGAGCGGGGCTCTCATCTCAGCCACGAGTACCCTCCGGTACCAGGTGGAGCACAGATAACACGAATCCGTTTCAGCCATGTCACCGCACGTTCCAGCCCTGTCACCCCGTCCACCTGGCTGAGTGTCGTGCACAGAGACAGAGCCCGGAAGCACACTTCCGAGAGCTCGGGTCACTGCTCTCAGCCCGAGGGATGAACAGGTTACATGTGAAGGAGTTTAAGTCGGAACGATGAGCACTGGAATGGGGAACGCGGTCGTGAGGTGCAAGCAACAGGCTCCAGAAACCCACCCGTGCGGATTCGGGGTTTACAGGGTGATCCAGTAGGGCAGTAAAGAATCAGTGGAGTAGGTGACATTAAAGTGATGGCAGAATCCGTCATATCCCACAAGAAGTACATCACAGATGGGCAATGAAAAAACTAAGTTTTAGAGACAGGAGACTAGTTTTAAAGCTCAGGGGCTGAAACCTAAATTTAGAAGCCATGGAGGAACTCAGGCATTTGATTCCATGAAGGATAATAATTAAAAATTATTATTTTTAATAACCACACAAAACACCATAAATAAAGTTAAAGATGCAGATTGAGAGGACTTCTTTATATTTATCACAAAAGGTTAGAGTCCACATGGTGCAGGAATTGCTGTAAAACAGCGGAAAAGAGAAACAGCCCGATTTAAAAGCAGACACGGCCACGAACAGGCAGCCAGTGAACTAGCCCCCTCGGCACTCGTGCTCGTCAGGGAACGACGTCATCGGGGAGCACACGTATGTAACGAGACCTCCTTGTTTTCATCCATCAGCTCACCGAACGCTGAGAACACGGTGCTGGTGAGGGAGCGGCGAATGGGAGCATCCAGGTATTAGAGTGTCGGCTGGTGCAGCCGTGTGATCAGGACTTGGCCACACACACCCTAGTTCAGTCACTCCCCTTCTGTGAATCTGTTTCACAGAAATACTCCTGCCTGGGATTGGGTGAAACTCATTACAGCTCGAGACAGCCTCTCAAAATTGAGTTCAATCATTCCAACTAGAACACACATGAATACACACACACACACACACATACACACACATGGTTCATAACAGCACCCACCGTGGACATAACCCCACATGTCTAATTATAAGGAGTAGGTAAATTAATCACGGCAGATCCAATGGTTAAAAAGAATGAAGGTAATTGTTTTTATGTCAAAATGGAAGGATCTCCTAGACACAGATAAAAACTCATGAGCAATACGTGAGCCACCATTCATAGAAAACAAACCCTCAATGCATATGTTTATATACATTTCTTTCTATGTGTGTGTTTAAAAAAAACCCTGAAAGACACAGTTCCATCTTTGCTGCAGTTACTTTAAGTAAGGGTAGTAAGGTTTTAGGGTTTTATGTATTTCTCTGTTGTCTGAATTCTTTGACGAAGAACTCAGGTGTCACTGTACATTTGTTCGTCCATCTGTCCGTCTGTCCATCCATCCACCCACCTGGAGAAGTATCGAGTTTTAAATTCAGATAAAACAGAAGCCACGACAAAGCCTGCGGCCGGCCGCTCACACCTCTCTGGCGGTGCTGCCGTGGGAATTAACGCCCTGACCAGCAGAGCGCCTGGGCGCTGAACAGTGGCTGCGAGCCAGGACGGCCGTGCCCTGGGAGCCCCTCCGCGGCAAGTGCCCGGCTGTAAACACACACGCGGAGAATGATTTCTGTGTGAATTCATTTGGCATCTGAAGACAGCCACGTCCCCGCATTCCGAAGTCACGTCAGATGCACGATCCTCAAACAGCCCCGTAAAGCGTGACCGCAGGACAGCTGTGAGCGACGCCAGCCCCGGCAGCACATATGCAGCCCCCACGGCACTTACGCTGAAGAGAACAAACGCCAGGTCTACGCGTCTGTTGTCAGCACGGCTGCTGAGCGGGGCCAGTCCGCGCCGCCCGCCCGCGTCTCCGTGTGGCTGCGCGGAGCCAGCCTGCTGCCGGCGCTCCTTTCTTGAACCAGCGTGACGGGCGAGTCCCTTTACCGAGCTGGGACTCCACTGCCCGTGGCCGGCGGCTGACGGGACTACGGGCCGAGGCAGGGGCCCCCGGGGCCCTGCTGGGAGCCTCCTCTTGGCCAGCAAGGCGAGCGGAGACTCTCGGGGCCGGGCGCGGCCGTGAGCCCGCGGCGACCCCCGGCAGCGGAGGGGCCGCCTCCCTGAGCCCGCCGCCTCCGCAGGGTCCGGAAGGCCCTCCTGGGGGCGAGCCCGCGCGGCGGCCGGTCCTTGCAGCCACGCGAGCAAGGCTTCCCCCCTTTCGCAGGGCAGCTCCTCTTCTGAACTAACCACAGCCCCTCACGGCGGCCACGCAGATCCTGCCTCCAGCACGGTGTGTACCGTGGGCCTGACATAAATCGTAAACCAAGACTTTATTGTTAGATAAAACACATGTTTTAGACCCCTTCATCGTGTTCAGGCTCTCTTACTCCTAGTGTGTGAACTTTTTTTTTTATGAAGACTGGGTACTGGGTTTTCTCTAATGCCTTTTTAACATCTACTGAGAAAAATCAATGGATTAGGAAAAATATGTAATGATACTTATTTCCACATTCTTCGGTGAAACCCTATCTGATGTTTCTGAACACACTGATAAATTTAATTTGCAAATATTTCATTTTGGATTTTTATATCCATATGCACAAATGAGTCTGGGCTAGTCCTGTAAGATGAGGTGAATGGCTTCCCTCTGTTTTTCTCTGCAGTTATTTGCAAAGTTCGGTAAAATCTACTATGTTAAAACTATCTAGGGAAGGTGTCTTAAAAACCTTTTTTTTTGTGGTAAAACAGACACAACCTAAGATTTATCATTTGAACCATTTTAAGTGCACAATTCAGTGGCATTAAGTACATTCATGAGGCTGTGCAACCATGACCACTATGCATTTCCAGAACTTTCTCCCAGTCCCAAACATAATCTCTGTATCCATTAAACAGTAACCCTCCATTCTCATTCCCCCCACTCCCAGACCCTGGTAGCCTCTGTTATAATCTGTCTCCATGAATTTGCCTATTCTAGGTAACTCAAAAAAGTGGAATCATATAGTATCTGTCCTTTTGCGATGGGCGTATTTCACTCAACGCGATGCTTTCAAGGTTCGCGCACGTTGTTGCAGGTTTCAGAATGTCCTTCCGTCTTAGGGCTGATAACGTTCCCTGGCGTGTGCATCACACCTGTCAACCATTCATTTGTCGACGGACACCTGGTTGCTGCTACCCTTTGGCTGTTGTGAACAACACTGCTGTGAACGTGGGTGTGCAAATCCTTGTCTGAGTACCTGCTTTCAAATCTTTTGAATGTATGTCTAGAATTGGACTTCCTAGATCATACGGAGTTCTATTTTTCAGTTTTTGAGGAACTACTGTACTGTTGTCCACAGGGGCTGCACCGTTTTACATTTCTGCCAGCAGTGCTCAGTGTTCCAGTTTCTCCACATCCTTGCCAGCACCTGCTGCTTTTTTGTTTTGATGGCAGCCATCGTGATGGGTTTAAGGTGGCACCTCTGCGATTTGGACATGCACCTCCCAAGTGGCCAGTGATGAGCGTCTCTTTATGTGCTGATTGGCCACTTGTATGTTGTCTTCAGAGAAATGTCTAGCTAAGTCCTTTGCCCTTTTATTTTTTGTTGTTGAGTTGTAGAAGTTCTTTTTATTTTTTGGACATTTACTGCTATTTGCAAATACTTCCATTCCATAGGTTGCCTTTTCACTTGGTTGATTGTGTCCTTTGATGCGCAAAAGCTTTAAATGTTGCTGTAGTCAATTTTACCTATTTTTATCTTCATTGCCTGCCCGGTAGCTTTTCAGTGGCGTGCACCTTGCTTCCTGCGTGTGTCCAAGCCCCTCAAGGTGTCTCCCAGGCAGATCAGAACAAATAACGTCTGCGTTCAGGAAGGGAACTGGGAAACCAAGACTGTCAGGGGAGTCAGTGGCTCCAGAACTTTCCTACTGCCGTGCACATGGCTTTGCCTGACGGGGCGTCTGTCGGGTGCTGTGCACCCCAGCTGTGCTCCTGAGCCCCTGCAGAGCTGGTTCAGACCATGGCCTCTGGTTGACTTTCTGATGTTCCTGCGGGGAGACGAGAGCTGGAGCCGCCTCGTCTGCCGCCCTGCCGGTGTCACTCTCATGGCGTGCCGGTGACTTTCACAACGAGGAGTGAGAGGCAAACCTTAGACGACAATTCATTTCTTAAAATGGTTGAAATTGTTCAGATTTTCTATCTCTTGAATTGATTTTGGTAACATTTTCCTCGAGATGATCCATCTTATCCATGTTCACATTTATTGGTATAAAATCACTCACCATGCACTCACGACTTTCAGGCGTCCTGTCTGTGTCTGTGGTTGTAGCCCCATTCCGTGCTCAGGACTGTCCGCGGGACTCTTGTCTATTCCTGTCTTTATCAATATTGCTAGGATTTTGACTATTGGTAAGTAACCCTCCTGAAAAAGAGCTTTTTTCCTCTCAAAAACCATTTTTTATTTACTTCAATTTTGCTAATATTTGATACTATCTTTATTATTTCTCGTCTCCTGCATTCTTTTGTGTTGTTAATGCTACACATTCATTCATCTTCGAGCACCAAAGTTTAAGAAAAATTGATTTTAAAAATGAGGGCATTTAATCCAACGACTTTTCCCCTTCCTGCAAATTGGGGAAAGCTTCTTGGGCCTGTGCTCTGAGGTGGGACATGTCCTTCTCGGTCCAGCTCTTGGGGTATGGGGTGCCGTCAGGCACAGCCTGGGAACCAGCACTGGCAGTGGGTGCACACGTGAGGAGGTGGTGCCCCGACCAGGGCGGCATGAGCGCTGTTTACAGAGGCAGACTCTGGGTTGAGACGTCTAGGCACTCGGGTCCTTAGTGCCCCACGTGGCTCTGGCCACGGGATTCAGACCCCCCAGTTCCCCATCTACAAAAGGAGTGGATTTCGTCAACGATCTCAGAATTGATTTAGGGCAGCACTAGTCTTCTGGGGCTGACAAAACACCACACATCGTGTGGCTTAAGCCACAGCCCCACAGGCTGGAGGCCAGAAGTCCAAGATCAAAGTGTCAGCAGGGTTGGTTTCTCCCAGGGCCCCTCTCCTGGGCTCGTGGACGGCCGCCTTCTCCGTCCTCACCTGACCTGCGCTCTGTGCGTGCAGCTCTGGTGTCTCTTCCTCCTCTCATCAGGACGTACATCCCGACGCATCAGGGCCCACACTTACGAACTCCTTTAGCTTTTGTCACCTCTTCAAAGGCCCCATCTCCAAACGCAGTCACATTCTGGGGATTAGGGTGTCAACACATGACTCTCTGGGGACACAGTTCAGTCTGTAACACGAGCTCTGTCATTTAGGTTTCATGGATTTGAGCACTAACTGCCTAACATCTGACAACAGCAAAAACCCCTGAAGTCCCACAGGCTCTGAAGACACACGGAGCTCTCCCTATGTCACATCCTGAGGCGTGGGTACCGGGGGCTGCAGGCGACGGCCGTCGGGAGGCTGAGCTCTGAGGTTTTTCTGTCCAGCTCACTAGCCCCCCCCTTCCCCCTCAGCCATTGCGACCCAGACCCCCGCAGAGCAGCACGCCTGTGCTGGGGGCGCTCCCGGGGCTCGGCACACGTGCCCAGGACAGTCCTGTTCACCCAAACGCTCAGCACTGGCGCGTGAGTGGCCGTCTGATCCCCACGCTGACGACTGCATCCCCGGTGAGGGACATGAGATGCTGCCCCATGTACAGTTGTTCCCGTTCTGGGTGGAATACACAGCGGCCTCCTGCCTAGGGTCTACTGATTTTGGTCTTGTTTCTCTGTTTCCAAGCGAGGCTGAGGACTGTGCCTTGGCTGGGAAGGTGCAGTTGGTCCCAGCTGGTCCGCTTGCCTTTAACATGCTCTTTAACGTTTACATCACTGGTAACGTTCACACCCAGTGACTGGAGTTCAGCTGGTGTAAATGTAACGGGGTGGGGTGGGGGGGCAAGTGAGCTGAGTTAGGAAATTTCAATGACCAGCCAGGACCACTAGCTGACCGATGAGTACAGTTCAGGAGAGCACTTGGAAACCCACTTCCTGCACACACTCTTTCCCTATCTTTGCAAGGCAAATGCTAAAACACTGTTAATTTTTATTTATTTATTTTACAATTTAGATTTATTTATATAATTTATTACCGTTAATAACCACTAAATATTCTTAAGTGCAGCTAGCAGTTAATTCAAAATAACCCCATTAAGATGTTTTTAAAAAAACACATGAGATGTTGAAAGGATAAAAATCCATGAATCAGTTTTGTTCTCATGCACTTCTGTCCTGGGAGATTCCATCCGTGTGGAGAACAGCTCAGACAAAAGTAACTCTTCTTATGGCCCCAAATTGCTTCCTCGATTCTGCGGGCGCTTTCTGAACGCTGCCGGGCTCTGGGGGCGAAGCCAGGCAGGCCTCCCTCCGCTCTCCTCCCCTCCCCTCTCTGGCACCGGTTCCTTCTCTGTGCCCTGGAGATGGGGACCGAGATGATCTGGAGGAACCCTGACATTATCTACGTGATCATGAGACCCCAGGGTCTGCGGCCCCCCTGCACGGGGCGTGTGTTTCTCTGGGTGGCTCTCCGGTCAGCCCTCAGCGGGAACCAGCAGGCACCGGCCCACCGGCTATCAGTGACCTTTTTCCTGAAAACACTGACATGGGGACACATTCACTTCAGATGCTTTTTTGTAAGTTACAAGGAAATCATGCAGAGGCTAGACTTTTGTTTTGGCAAAGCGGTTGAGAATATTACATTATGTTCCCACAATAGCATAAAATGTATATTTTATCACTTGAACGTAGCCCAGACAATAAAAGGGCGCCTGAGACTAGAAATATGTCTTATGAGAAAGGCCGAAGCAACCTTCAGTGATAACACCGACCGGGACAAACAGAGTGAAAAACAGTCACAGCCCGAGCAGCTGACCCGTGAGGGGCGTGCCTGGGCCCCGTGCACCCACCCTGCCCGGCGGTTCCCCGGACCCCGGGGCCTTGGTTCCTTGCTGGGTTAGATGGGAACTGTACTCTGTGTGAGCGCCGCGCTCGGGGGAGGGGGAATAAAATGACTGGAAGATGCTTTGAAATAGAATACGGATTCCCAGTATCAGGTAAAGGTAACATTTTGCTTCCTAGTGCTGGGAATTTGAGTCTGTTTTCCTGTTTATTTTTTCCTACATATTCAAGCACACACAAGTGTGCTCTCTCTCAAAAATCCCCATTCCTCCTTCTGGGTGAATGATTCATCAAGAATCTTGGCCTAAGTACGCTGCCGTTTCAGGGAAAACAGGCCCTGGGGAATGCGTGGGGAACACAGCCCGACCCTTCCAGCGGCCTCGTTGTAAGGCAGCCGGCATGTGTGAGATTCTGCTCGGAGCAAGTGAGGGAGACGTGGCTCGGACCTCACACGTGGCGCCCGTGGTGGAGACTCGGGAGCCCACACCGCTGTGTGCCCGCAGCACCGGCCAGGCGGGCAGAGGAACCCCGGAGAAAGAGCTGCAGGTTAGAAGGACTGCTTCCAACTAGAATAGTCATTTAACAGTTTTTTTTTTTAAAATTCAGAACCATTGGGTCATTGTTTTTAAGATGCAGTGGAGGGAGAAAAGGCTTATCTGGTGGATCAGAGTGCCAGGATGCCAGAGGTCCTGGGGGGAGTGCCCACCTTTCCCTCTGTCCTGGGGAAGTGCCTTGTGGCCAAAAAAAAAAAAAAACTGCGTCTCCATCCCCCGTGACTATTATGTCTGCAAAAACAAAGACCTGATAAAGTATAGGAGAAAGTGTGAAGGTATTTAAAAAAATCCCCAGAAATCTTTGTTTTGAAAGGTAAGTCACAAACCTGGAAGTGGGGGCACCAAGCTAGTTCCAAGACGTTTAAGTCCCAGGGACTCTTCCTCACGCAGCAGCTGATACTTCAGTGGGACATCTTTAGCTGATAAACTCTGAGTGCTGCTTTTCATCATTATCACAAAATTTTTTTTTCCTTTTAAGCTGGGGCTTTAACATGGTTTTAATTTTAACTTAAAAGTGGTTTTATTCCTAACTTTAATTTTACAACATTTTGAGAATAAAATATTCTCTGGACGTGTTTACACTGAAAGCTAATGGGAAGGGGAAAAGTTTTCAGAAGAGAAAATGTCGCTTTGCCAAAGGGTCAGGAATGATTTTTCTACACATCAATGGGTTCCTCGCCCAAGGATCCTGGACACTGCCTGCGGCAGAGGGAAGAGTCTGCTCCTTGTGTTCCCTCCTCTGAGCACCACGTGAAGGCAGCAGGGCAGAGGTGACAATTAGGGCCAGAGAGAACCGGGTGACTCACGTCTGGTGAGCGAGTATGCTAGTGGCAGACACTGTGATGCCCTAGGCTGTCATTTCTGTAGGTCTGCACACGTGTTTAGAGACATGAAGATGTCATCTCCATCATCAGCACAAAGCGGGGTCTTTGAAGAATATAAACTAATAAATGCTTGAAAACTGCATGTCCTAACAGCCACGGGACCAGGCTGGGAAGGACCCAGGGCAGACGGGGCAGTGGGACTCCTCGGTGGGTGAGGACTTCACCACGTCGAGAGCCAAGGATTCCAAAGCACACAGCACCTGGATGCTGCCAAGGGCACACGCAGATGTGTGACCAATGACAGATCAGAACCAGGACATGAGTTAGGGGAGAGGAGAGAGAAGAAACCTGGGTCCACAGCTCCAGCACTGAAACTCAAAGAATTCTGAAGGGCCTTTGGAGATTACACTCTAGGTCTTCAAGCAGGTAGACATTTGCCTCCTAAAAGCCCACCAGCTGGGGAGCCGAGTGACAGAACACCTGGAGGAGCCAGGCAGGCAGCTGACTTGTGCGTGATCTGTGCACAGAAACGCCGAGGGCCAGGAGGGAGTCTGTGGCTTCCCCAAGCTGCAAACAATAAGTGTGCAGACCAGGCTTCAGCTCTCTGCACGGAAGCCGATCTGCAGGCTCTGGGAAGATACCAATCACGTGCAGTTCCGTTAGCTGAATGAGACCTTTTATTAAAAAGCACAATTCTGGTCTCCCCTTGGTGTCATTTTGATACATAAACTTTTCTAAAACAATAAAACAAACAAACAAAAAACCCCAAGAACTTCTGTTTCAGAACGTAGGACGTTTTGAAGGTTATATTCTTGACATTTGGAAAAGAGTAAATGGCCTCTCTTGGCTTTTGGACTGTAGCTAACATCATAGAGTTTTTTTGGAAATTAGATTCTAGGCAAAAGATAAATTACTCTGCACCAGAAAGTAAAAATCTATTTTTGATCGTCATAGTTTAAAAAATGTATCAAAGGATGACCAGCAGTCATTTAAAAGAAGCCCATAACATAAAATATCTGTGGTTATATACAAATTCACCTGGACAAACACAGTATCTGCTAATCTGTTACAGGATAATGTTGAGAAGGGGTGAAAAAAGCCAGAGGTTTGGAATTTAGAGATGAGGGGAGGCAAACAGGAGGAAGACTGAGAAAGAAATGCAGCTGGAGAGGACACTTAGGAAGCTGGGTAAGGATCTCGGCCAAAGGTGCTAAAAATGGGGTAGTTCATTGTTATGGGTCGAACTGTGTCCCCCAAAGTCCACTGGTTGAAGCCCCAACCACTGCAGGACCTCAAAATGGGACTGAGTTTGGAAATAGGGCCTTTAAAGAGGTAACTAAATTAAAGTGAGTTCATGCGGGTGGCCCGAATCTGATGACTAGTGTCCTTATAAGAGAGGACGAGGACACGGAGGAAAGGCCACATGAACACACATGGAGAAGACAGCCCCTGCAAGCAGGCCAGCGGCCTCAGCAGGCACCAGCCCTCCTGGTGCTCCGGTCTCAGACGTCTAGCCTCCAGGACTGTCAGAGAATAAACTGGTGTCTAGGCCCCTGGTCTGTGGTTGGTACTTGTTACAGCAGCACTGGGCCAACTGATACGTTCGTCAAAACCCAGTGAAGACGTACAAATGGCCAACTGACACATGAAAAAATGCTCAGTGTCGCTAATTATCAGAGAAATGAAAATCAAAACGACGATGAGGTATCACCTCACGCCAGTCAGAATGGCCGTCATTCAAAAGTCCACAAATGACAAATGCTGGAGAGGCTGTGGAGAAAAGGGAACCTCCTACACTGCTGGGGGGAATGCAGGTTGGTGCAGCCACTGTGGAAAACAGTGTGGAGATTCCTCAAAAGACTAGGAATAGACTTACCATGTGACACAACAATCCCACTGCTGGGCTTGTATCCAGAGGGAACTTTAATTTAAAAAGACACCTGCACCCCACTGTTCATAGGAGCACTATTTACAACAGCCAAGACATGGAAACAGCCTAAATGTCCATCAACAGATGACTGGATAAAGAAGTGTGGTGTATTTATACAATGGAATACTACTCAGCCATAGAAAATAATAAAATAATGCCACTTGCAGCAACATGGATGGCCCTGGAGAATGTCATTCTAAGTGAAGTAAGCCAGAAAGAGAGAGAAAAATACCAGAAAACACTCATATGTGGAATCTAAAAAAAAAAAAAAAGATACACAAACTTATTTACAAAACAGAAACAGACTCACAGACATAGAAAACAAACTTACGGTTACCGGGGGGGAAAGGGGTGGGAAGGGATAAATTGGGAGTTTGGGATTTGCAGATACTAACTACTATATACAAAATAAACAACAAGTTTCTACTGTAGAGCACAGGGAACTCTATTCAATATCTTGTAGTAACCTATAATGAAAAGTAATATGAAAACAAATATATGTATGTTCATGTATGACTGAAACATTATGCTGTACACCAGAAACTGACACACTGTAAACTGACTATAGTTCTCTCTCTATACACACACACACACACACACACACACACACACACACACACACACGAGCAAAAACAACACAGTGGAGGAAGAAGTCAAGTTTAACCCAAAGTGGAGCCCGAGCTCACCCCGCCATGTTCGGCTCTGACTGCCCGTTTCTGCCTCCCCTGCACCTGCTCCTCCCGGCGCCCCCAGAGCCGGCCTAACAGACGGAGCCCACATGTCACCCAGTCCGCCTCCAGCCTCCCAGAAGTCAGGGTTCATCTTGTACCACCTCCTCCCTCCAGAATTGAGGGAGGCCTCTGGCACAGGTCAGCTGAACTGATGCTGGACACACATCACGTTTACACCACACTTGGTTTTTGAAATAAAAGCTGTAGCTCCTTTGGCACTAAAGGAGAACTGAGCATGTGGACAAATGAGTATTGGGAGGAAGCCCTCCAACCAAGTGAGAGCGATGGTGGGGGGTCCTGGCAGCCGGGCACTGGCCGAGACCCTGGAAACAGAGCCAGGCAGGCACTTGGGAGAACTGAGGAGCGGAGGGTGGACAGGCCGGGGCCGGGCCCCCCCGGCTGGGGTGGCCTTGGGGAGACTAGGTCTTTCCCACAACCTGGGACGTGAAGTGACAAAAGTCTAATAGGATTTCCTTTGCCTTGTGAACTACGCTCCGGCTGACAGTAAAAAGCAGGACTGTCTAGGAGGACTTGGGACGGATAATAAAATGTTCAGGCAGATGCACGGACACTGAGACGTGGACCAAAGGCCCCGGGCTGCAAGGAAGGGGTGTGGGCGTGATGCTCCCCTGGGAAACCTGTCCGGGTCCCCGGGACCACAGTTCAGTGGCTCTGCAGGGGTGACCAGAGGGCGCCTGCCCGCCACCCCCGACCCCGCGCACTGGGTGCAGATTCCCACCTAAGATCCACGTTTCCGACAGGTATTGGATGGTGGCCTTCTTCTTTCCCGGGGAGGGTCCGATGAAGATGCTGGCCTGGCGAGGGGCCCGAGTGACCTGACCTCCGCACAGCAGCACCAACTCCCACAGCTTGGCTCTGGGCGGGTTGCTGCCCGGGGCGATGAACATGGTCGGCTGATCGGCAAACAGGGTTCCCTGGTACAGCCCGGCAGACGAGAGGCGCTCCCGGCGGCAGAGCTGTGGGGCAGAGACAGGGAGGGTTACGGTGGCGCTGGACTGCCTCCTTGCTCAGGAAGCCGTCTCCTGATAAAGAACAGGCTGAAGGTGAGGGTGCACGCTCTCCGTGAATGCTGAGCTCCCAGGCTCCCAGGAGAGAGTGAGAAGGACATTTAATGAGAATGAAAATAATGAGCAGATGACACTTTCTGAAGCAGACTGCAGGTGAGATTCTAGGCGAACAAATTTACAGCCAGAAAAAAATGTTTGGGCCTTTGAATTATTACAAATTCTAAACCAAATTATTGAAAGTAATCAACAGATCAACGAGTGAGGAGAGTGTCATCTGATGCTTTGGGTCCTGCCGGGTCCGCGGGACCAGTGTGGATGTGCAGGCGGGAGCCTCACAGGCACGAGTGTCCGCAGCGCTGGGCCAGGGTCCTCCGTCCCGGGGCTCGGGGCTCCCAGCCCTGCGATGCCCGAACGCCAGCCCCAGAGCGTCCACCAGCAAAGCCAGGACCAGGCAGCACAGGGCAGAAGCCCCGGCTCCTCCCCGACACATCGGTGGAGGGGGACACGTCCTTCTGGACGTGGGATGCGAGTGTGGAGACACGGGACACGTTTCAGAAACAGGGGCGTTAAGCTGCCTTCCTTTCTGGTCTGATAAAGTCCTGGTTGTCTGGCTGGCCTGAGGGACGGCGGGGGCACGGCTGTTCTAAACACACTGTGCGTTCACTAACTACAGACTAGTAAAGACTGAGTGCAAACACCCTCTTGTTATCTGTCCACGTGGAGTGTTCTAACCTGCATATTTCCCTGAGGACAGAGCTGAACATCTGAGGTCAGTGGCTCTGAGAAATTAAGGATTTTAGGGGCAGGTTTATGGGAAAAGAGATGTAGGGTGCTTCTCAGAGGAGGGGGTGGCTGGGGGATTGGCCCAGCACCCCGAGGACAGTGGACAAGGGGGGCTGACCTGGGGGGTGACGGGGGGAAGGCCGCAAAGAATATAGTCCTCAAGTCCTCCTCTCTGACAAAATCCGACAAAGGACGAACTGTCCCCACACTAGGTTTTCATACTACTTTCTGGGTAACGCGCTCAGTCACTGACCCGACCAAACCGGGAACTGTCTGCCTTTTGTCCTGTTACTGTCAGGGAAAACAAAATCTTAATTTTTAAAACTACTTCTTGTTGAAATTTTTGTATCCAGAAGCCCAAGCTTCCAATGCCTCCGCCTGGAGCCCGCGCTCCGCTCCGAAGGCGCAGATGGTGAAACTGCTCTCCGACCACAGGTGACGTTGCCCAGAGGCTGCTGACCATGGCTCGTCGACTTTCCTCTCCAGTAAAGCATCATTTTGTCCCCACTGGTACCTGTGCTTGGAAGGCTGAAAAGATGACAGTCTGATGTCAGGGAAGCTTCTACTCTAGTTAGAGGAGCCAAACTTACTCCCCTGGAGGAACCAGGGCAGCAGTGAAAGACAGAAGGACCCCAAAAGAGGGGCAGAGCTCAGGATGGGCGGGAGCCCTGGACAAAGTCCCACAGGCAGCAGGGCCGTCAGCCAGCCCGAGGGAGGAGGAAACGGAGAAGCAGCAAGATGAAAGAGAGTATCTCCTGTCCAGGGACCGGGGAAGGTGCAGGGGGAACGGCCGGTGAGCGGGGGAGAGAGGGCCCCAGACAGAGAGTGGGCCAGCAGAGGATGGACGGGGCTGCAGGGTGAGGGGTGGAGGGGAGGATCCAGGACACTGGAGGGGAAGTTGACACGACGCACTGGAAAGGGCAGGTTCCGGACATGCAAGGAAGGGCTGAGGGTCTGGGCGGGCCGGTCGCAGGAGTGGAGAAGGCAGATCTTAGCAGATGACACAGGAACCACTCATCTTCCTTTGTGGGGAGGATGAGGAAAGGGAGGCTGCAGAACCACTCTCCTGGCCAGGGGGTCGGCGAGGGGGCAGTGATTCCCTGGGATAGCTGGGGTGGCTGCGGGGCTGCAGGCTCAGGTCTGGAGAAGCAGCATCAGGCTGTGTGAGGCCAGCCCAGGAGGGCAGCTCACAGCTGGAGAGCCAGGCCCAGGATGCCTTCCGTGCTCGAGTGTGATGTTCTGGAGCTCCAGCTTTGGACATGGTGATCTGAAACACTGTTCGGGAAGCACTTTTCGAAAGAGTAAGAAAAACCAGTGTCTCACGTTCTTACACTTGGGGAAAGGGACTAAGGGATCCCTTAAGCAGCCCTGGGTTTGCCCACGCCTGGCCTGCCAGCCCCACGGGCGACGCGGAAGCTGAGTGACAGCAAACGGGAAGAGGCTTAGCGGGCTGTGCTTTCTAAGCAGATGATGTTAGGTTTTTTAAATTGTGAGGAAAGAAGAAGGACTTAAACCAGGGAGCTGGAAAGGAAGAAAGCAGAAGCAAGCGTTCCCTCCTACGGGCAATTCTGTCCTCGCTGAGAGGACACTGCTTTGACCAAACGCTAACTCGTAAGGCTGTCAAGACCCGCTAATCGCACACCGTGAATCTTGTCCCTAAACTCTGGAAGGTCCGGAGCAGAAGCAAGATTGAGGCTAGGTGACAAAGGAGTATTCACAACAGCAACCGAGAGCACGGCCTGCAAGGGTTAAGAAACAGTCCCCCAGATCATGAATAAAGACACCAAATCGCAAGGAGCAGTTTCCTGGTTTAACTTCACGGAGGAGGCTCAGGTTCCCCAACCCTCTCGCCTGGCAGGGCAGCCTCTCGGGCAGCTGGCAGCCTGTGTCACAGCAGGTTTCCTGTCGCTCCCCACACAGCTATTCTGCCCTGTAACAGACCTGCTTGTCTCACTGTTAACGTGCTTTAAATTACTTCTCAACAAGTAAACATAACGAACACGAGGAAGGTCAGGGTCACAGCTCAGTTTCAGAAGCACACAGCGACATGTAAACGTACATTTTAAAAAGCTGCTCATGTCTAGAATGAGGCACTTCAGCCCAAGAAGGATTGTCCAACTTTTGCATTTTACTGGCAAGCAGACCAAGGCCTAGAGAGTGTGGGTCCCCGAGGCCACATTTGAGTAAAACGAACAAAGGAACAGGGTCCAAATTCCCAGGTACCTGGCCAGTGACTGCCTGGCTGGGGCTGGGCGGTTAGGCAGGAGGACAGGGGACGTGGGACAAGGAGGCGCCCTGCAGGCCAGTCCTTCCTGAGCCGTGTGGACAGGACGGGAGCCCGCGGCCCTGCGGTTAAGGCGCCACGAACGGTGTCTGACAGAGGATGCCGTCATTTCGGCTGAATCTGAGTGGCTTCTGACACCATTGATGACCTCCCCTCCCGGCTTTGAACATCGAGGCCCTGGGACTTGTCACCCCTGGTTTTCGCCCTCTGACCCTGCCTCTGTCCGGCCTCATCCTCCTCACCAGGCCATCAGGTCCCGAGGATGGCTCCCAGCCCTCTCCTCTTCGCCACGTGGGCTGGGCTCACTCCCCAGGCGGTGAGGGCACTACCGGGAACAGATGACCAACACGACTCACTTCTGTCCTCAGTGCAGACCTTGCCTGAGCTCGAGGACCACACGCCACCCGCCTGCCTCTCTCAGCTCTGGGACCAGAGGGCCAACCACCCGCCGGCCTCTGCTTTCGGATGACTGACAAGCACCGCACACTCAACACTACGTGTAAAACCTAACTCGCTCCTGCTCGTCCCTCCCAAACCCTGTGCCATCAGACAACAGCTAACAGTTGCTTGGAGCCTACCGTGCGCGGGCCTGTCTGAGCATTTGATGTGAGTTAGCTTCTCAAGTCCTTGAAATAACCTTACATAAGGGATGCCGTCACTGTTTCCAGTTCACAGATGAAAACCAGGCAGAGAGGGTGACCTTGCACAAGGTCACGTAATTAGGAAGTGAAAGGCCCTTGGATTCTAACTCAGACAAGCTATGTTCTTAATAATGACATAATACTGCTTTCGGAATCTCAGCCAAGGGAGCCAGGAATTGTCCCCGACTTCTCGTGCCCTCACCTTCTGTATCCAATTCATGACTGAGTCCTGAGGGTCTGCCTCCTGAACACCATTCTGAGTCGGCCCCAGCATCCTCAGGGCCCCCTCAGCACCCTGGCCAAGCCTCAGTAACTTCCCGCCTGGGTGCCTGATGCAGCTCGCAGACTGGATTGGGTGTGCGCCCTTGAGTCCTCACCACTTTCCTATTTTCCTTTTTTTGTTTTAGATTCAGGTGTTACCTGCATGCAGTTAAATGATAAAGTACACTGGTCTTGGGTTCACGGCCCAAGTTTGTACACACGTACCCGCCTGGGCAACCGCCCCCGTGGAGGTGTTGACAGTCCTCAGGCCTTGGGAGGCCCCCATCCCGTGCCTCCCACAGGGAACTCGCCCCTCCTCCCAGAGACAATGGCTGTTCTGAGCTCTGCATCGTCAGAGCGAGGCCTTCCATCTATAACTCAAGTACAACCCTGGGGGCGTACGGCACTGACTCTGAAAACCCTCCGACAGATTCCTGTTACTTGGAGCAAAACCCCAAATTTCTAGATGGTTTACAAGACGCTCCAAGGACCGGCACCTCTTTCCACCTGCAGCTGAATCTGCACCCTGCTCCCCCTCCCACTCTGTCCCACCACACCTGCCTCCTCCCAGCCACAGGGCCTTTAGACACGCAGCTCCCTCTGCCTGGACGATGAGCCAGTCTCTTCCCCGTCAGGTTAGCTCCTACCCACCACCTGAGTTTTGGCTCCATCTCGAGTCTCCTGGGAAGCCTTCACCAAACCACATCTTGCCTTAAAACACCCCACCCCAGCACCCGGGGGGACCAGCAGCCCTGGAATCCCGAAGCAGAGCCACAGTTCTACATTCATCAGCTCTTGTGACAGTAATCACCTGAGGACATCACAGCCCTCTATGCTAGAACCACCGTTCTCTTTGGGATGCGTCTGAATTCACGAGATCTCCCTTGCCCAGCTCCGAGCTCAATTTCCTTGCTAATGTGGGACTGGGATTTATGAAGACTGCACGTGGAGTCCGGGCCCCCCATCCCGTGGCCACGTGGTCCCGAGATCTTTCACGCTGCTCTGCTTGGCGACACCCGCAAGCCTAACCAGTGCCGTGGAACTCGAGAGAATTCCTTGTAACCGATGGACCCGCAAAACGTGAGGGCTGGACCAGGCAGGGCGAGGGAGGTGTGGTGGGCAATGGAGGACAACAGGGTCTGGGCAGCGGACAGACAACGGTCACCCACGTGTCTGAGATTTCCCAGGTCTGACTTTGGGGACGGGTGCAGCTCCTGAGGGGTGAGGCGGCCCAGGGGGAGGTCACCCCACATCTGCATCCATTTAGGAGAAGTGGGGGCAGGCAGCTGTGACAGTCTGATGGCAGGAGACCAGAGCAACACAAAGCAAAGGGGCTCTAAAGACCAGTAAAAATGGTGCGAGTGACTCAGGAATCTGTAGGGTTCTCAGCAGAAAACGCCTCTGGCAGAAACACGTGTTGCCAGGCACCGAGGGCGGTTTCCATCATCAGCTCTGGTCTTTAAAAATTTTACTTTTCACCTTTCTCCAGCTTTTTTGAGATGTAACCGACATGTAATCAGTACTGCTTTTTAACACTACACTGTTTTAAAGTGTTTCAGAAATAAATATCAAGAGAAATTCCAGAGAATTTAGCCCGCCTTGCAAAAAAAGAGGTAAGGGGAACCACTATATATAAAAATAGGTTAAAAAACAGATTTCTCATGTACAGCACAGGGCACTATCCTCAATATCTTGTAATAACCTTTAATGGAGAAGACTATGAAGACGAATACGTGTATGTATATGCATGACTGGGACACGGTGCTGCACACCAGAAATGGACACGTTGTAACTGACTGTACTTCACCAAAAAAAAAAAAAAAAAAAAAAGAGTTAAGGGGAGAGAGGAGGTATGTAAGACGACCCCCTCGGGGGGGCGCACCTGGCCCCAGCACAGCACGGGTGGCGTCCTCGATGATGACACTCCTGGTGAGTAACATCTGAGAGGATGAACTAAAAGCCTCGGCCGGAGTGAAGGGCTCACTTTCCTAGGACATTTCCCCCAAATCCTCCTTTCATGCCGACAGCGAAATAAAGTGCACGAGGAGAGACACCCCGGGGTCTAGCTTCCCCCGAAGTTACACACCAACCAGCCTTTCCGTGTGCTCCCCACGACAGACTGCAGTTCACGCAGAGGCGGAATTCGTTTCCCCTTTACTTCTGCTGAATTAGGACGACCGACATCGGGGCTCAGTGTGTGCCAAACTTGGATTTTTTCAAAGCGTCATTTGAGTTTTAAAAGTTACATAAGTGATGGGAACATAATCGTCTAGGGAATCCACAAATAACTTTTTAAAAAGTCATAAATCTGGATTTCATGCCTCATAGTTTTCAACAACTGCAAGAAATAGGTCAGAGCTCGAACACGGTGAGGTCTTTTTCTCTCGTATCTGAGGCGGGCTGCTCCGAGCCTTTTCCATATGCTGCGGTGGGACCGACGTCAGCTTTCAGCCATATTTGGTTCCGAATTGCTTTTCATTGCTTCTAGCATTCATTTTTCAAAAATCCTGATAAAACACACATGGAAATAACTTCTTAGCTTTATAGGACTTTTTTATTTGATCCTTTACAAACTGTCAGGTAGTTGGCAAGAAATTTGCAAACTTGTATAAAAACACTAGAGCAAGTCCGTAGTGTCATTTAAAGTTGGAGGTTCTCAGCAAAATTTTGGAAAGGGCTGAAAAACTGACCGCCGGGCAGGGGTCCGGAGGTCCTGATTCTCGCGGCAGTCTTATTCCAGCTCCGTGTTAACATCACCTGGGAAGCTTCTAAAACACCTCAAAGCAACTAGGCCGGAACACCTGGGGGGCTGAGGCCTTGGCCTTGGGAAGTTTGAAAGCTCCCGGGTGACCCTGGTGGGCTGCTGGGCTGAGAGGATTATAACCCTGGTCTTTAAACTGGATGGCATCCTGTAACCACCTGGGGAGTTTTAAAAATACCAGTGCCTGGGTCCCCATCCAGACATTCTGATTTAATTAAAGGGGTCTGGCCCGGGTAGCAGGAATTAAAAATAAAAAATCCCCCAGGTGATTCTAACGAGTGAAAACCACTGTGTTATAACCCAAGAGGTGCCGAAGAGCACGCAGTTTCACCCAGGACAGGCCCACGGGCAGCTCCAGCGGCCGCGGTCTAAGAAGGCAGCTGCGGTATGTGCTTCCCAAGTGAGTGCTTCCCCAGTGGGGACCGGCTGCCCTGCTGGGATCCATCACCCAGGGAAGACGAAAGTATGGTCCCTGGCTTTAAAACAGCTTGAAAGATGCGGGGGAAAAAAATCATGAAGTCAGTCAGTTCAGCTAATCAATTTCAATCCCCAAACCAATCAGCACCCACTCAAAGATGAGCTTTCTTTTTAGAGCTGTGTGCTGGGCTCTGCCTGCCCTCCCTTCTCGCTCCTTTGTCCGCAGGGCTCAGGAGATCAGGCTCTTTGCCAGCAGCAGGGACAGTCCAGGGCCAGTCGGTCCGGGTTGGGCTTGGCTCCGAGCTGCTGCCCCAACCCTGCCCTCCTGTCTGTCCATCTGTCCGCCCGTCCGTCCTGCTGGGGCTCCAGCTTATCTTGCTGGGGAGGAGGGAGCTCTCAGCACCTCCAGCCAGCCCTCGCATCCAGGGGCTGCCCGAGCAGTAACCCCCCGGTTGGCCTTCCTCACCCAAAGCCCGCCCGAAGCCCAGCCTCCCCATCTCCGCCAGCTTCTCACGGGTGCACTGGTTGCTCTACTGCCAAGCACATCCTGGACAGGACCCAGCTTTATGACACGGGCCTCCTGGTTTCCCATGGCTGCCAAACCTTTTTTGGGTTTTATGTTGGTCTCCACAATTTCTCATGTGCACCTTCCTGCCTCCGAGGTAGCCCCATCCCACACTGCTGCCCAGTATGGAGGGAGGAAGAGGCATTTCCTTCTGTCCCCTCCTCGGGGTGACAAGCACTGGCCGTCTGACTCAACGCACAATTCCATTTTCATGGGCAATGACCACGACACCCAGCACAGGTCAGGTGTTCTAACGAAGCTTTTATTCAGAGCTGTTTTTTGGATTGAGATTTATAACATGACCTACTGTGAATTTTATTTTTAGGTGTAATTCTGATTTCTCAAGTTTTTTTTTCTCCCTCTTCTTTGACGGTTGCTAGATGTTTTAGATATTATATCCTACATACAGGTAAATAAAACAACTTCATTGTTTCAAGGTTTCAAGAATTTATGTTTCCTTATACTTATAATCAGGCATGTTCTTCAAAGGATGAGGGAGAAAGGCACTTTCCAGAACCTTGTAGTGCTTCTGGATTCAGCAACATTGGGCTGCCCACAGGCGCCGCTGAACTTGTCAAATGTGTAAAAACTTGCTTGCACATTTTTTCCCCTACTTAACAAAACCTGCGATCTGTATTTATTTTTTTAAGCAAATTAACATTCTTTTTTAAAAATTACAAAAATAACTTCTTTAATTCCCAATGCTTAACAATGAAACCTGATTTCTCTACATCCTACAAATGAAGGCACAGGCCAGTGGCCATTGACTCCGTCCCTTCCAAGACTCAGCTTGGAGGGTGGACTGGCGCTCGTGGCCCTGCTGCCCAGAGCCCAAGAGGTTTGTCACAAGACACTGGCGCTTTGCAGCGCTTCATCTCCATTACGCATTGTTCGCATCTGTGATTTATTTGCTGCTGAGCCTTTGGTCAGAACTGCGACCCCAGCCGTAACATCTTCCTGATGCTCTGCCTTGTCGTGTGGTTTCTGGGAACAAATCACAGTGAAAGGCCAGGGACTCCCTCTCTAAGTTTCAAAACAATGTTTTGAACGCGCAAAACACGTTCTTTTTCAATTAATGTGAAGTCCGGAGGGAGGAGGGGCACAGGGAGGGAAGAGAGAAGGGTAACTGACAAACTCCCAGGAAGGAAAGATTTCCCTAAGGATGCTGACATTTGGAAAAGGGGATAAAAAAGTCCCAAGTGACTGTTCTAGACTTTAGGAGCCTGGGGAGCATGGGGGCTGGGCGCTGGGAGCCCCGGGTTCCTTCTGGTCCCCCGCTTGCAGCTGGCTGTGGGCTCCGGATCACCGGGACCTCACCCACCCCTGCGACCTCACAGGGGAGATGTGAGCACGGAAAGGAGGGCTGGTTCTCCGTGGAGTAACAGAAGGGGGTGTTGCTGGTGTAACCTAAGTTTTTACCTATAAAGTGGAGGGATTTCTTTCTTTTTAAAAAAACAAATTAACACTTTGTGCTGGATAATCTCCTTATGCTCTTTTTGTGTGGACCGTGTTGCTGTGACGGTTCCTTCTCACTAACGTCCTCGCTGCTACTCTTTTGTGCTGAGCAACTTGATTCCCACCCCCACCCCGCCCTCCGGCCAATTTCGAAAGCTTCTACTGCACTTAAGTTTATAATCCTAAGACATTTTGTCCATGTTACAAAAATACGCTGGGGAACTCAGACACTCACTGGAACGCTCCATCACATTATAACCCACCCAAACAAGCAGTCCTGGGGGCTCATTAGGGATTTTCCTCTCCTTCGGGGCTCAGCACGATGTGCCGGAGGTCCGGCCAGGTTGCTGTGTGTTCGGGTTCGTTCCTCCTGACGGCTGTGCTCATTGTTGTGCTACTGGATGAACATACCAGGATTTTCATCCGCTCACCTGCTGACGGACATCTGGGTTTTTCCAGCTATCAGATATTATGAATAAGGCTGCTTTGAACAGTTGCAAGTCCTTTTTGCAGACAGATGCTTTCCTCTCTCCTGGGTAAGCACCTAAGAAGTGGAACTCCTGGGCCATCGGTGAGTATACGTTAAACTGCAGGAGGACGCTGCCGAATAGCTCCTAACGGTGTCCGTGCCATTTCATACTCCCGACGGCAAAGTGTGTGTTCTGCCTGCTCCGGGTCTTTGCCATAACTTGGCATTTTAGTTTCGGCATTAATTTGGCCGCAGTGGGTGAGTGTAGCAGTAGCTTGCTGTGGTTTTAATTTGCATTTCCCAGATGACCAGTGTCGTTCAGCATTTTTTCACGTACTTCTTCACCATCGACAGAACTTCCGTAAGGTTCTTACGTCTTGCCCACTTTTAAGGAACTTGATAACGTTGAAGAATTCTTGATATATTCTGAATACAAATTCCTTTTCAAAATATATAGAGTATGAATGTTCCCTCCCTGTTGGGGGCTTGCCTCTTCATTTTCTTAATGGTGTCTTTCAAAGAACATTAACTTTTCTCCAGTAAGTCCTATTTATCCATCTTCTTCTTGTGGTCAGTGCTTGTGCTTGGGTTTGTATCCTAAGAAATTTTTGCCCACCCCAAAGATCACAAAGATTTTCTCCTACTTTTTTTCTAGAAGTGTTTTCAACCAGTATTGTTTGACAAAGCGTAAGGTCTGGGAAGCTCACTAGAGACCCGGACATGGGATGGGGAAGAGGAGGGGAAAATGAAGGAGAGAAAGGATGAGAAAACTGAAGACAAAGTGGAGCTGGCCCCCCTTGGTTATTACACATATTGACAGGCTCATGAAGAGAAGCGCATTCCTGGAAACCGCAAGAGCTCCCAGACATGGACGTGACCTGAAGGAGGTCCAGGCGGTGCTATTTATCACTTTCTGGTTTTTCATCCTTTTAAAAAAAATTTATTCTTGAATATTAAAATTTTTTTCACATGTAGGATGGATTCATTCCTGGGGCAAGTGGGAGAATACAGGCAGCAGACTAATGCTCATGGTCACAGGGCCACCGAGAGCAGCGGTCAGGAGCTGATGCCATGGGTTTACCGCACACTCACTGCACAATCACAGATGTGTGTCTACTTCAAGACCGTACTTGTCAGGCCATGCTTAGTTTACTGTATCTCTTAAAATAATCCAAACTGAATAAAACCAGAAAGCACAAAAGAAGAATCCTTCAGAGGGTAGCGAGAGGTCAGACCCAGGCGCAGAGTTTAAAGAGTAAACTACGCAGACTTGGGCCAAGAGGTGACTAAGAGGGAAGGAGATAAGATCTGTCTACAAATACCTGGAGGCTGTAAACAACAGGAGAGCAACAAACCCCAGCAGCCCACACAAAGGCTGACCAGGAGTCTCCGGTGGCGTCCAGGAAAGGAAGTGGACGGCAGGGAAGCCTTCCCACTGGCGCTCCCGGGGAGGGGCGACCGCGGCCCCCCGCCCCCTCCATCCTCCGGCTCCCCTCCGCCCCCTGCCCCAGCGCTGCAGGTCTGGCTCTGCCCCCTTTGCAGGGCCACCCTCCAGGTCAGGGCTTCACAAGGCAGGTGGCGGTCAGGCCCCCTCCCGTCAGGGTCCTTAGATTTCACTTCCCCGCCCAGAAACCCTCACAAAACTCAGAGACCATTTCCCTCTCTGGCTCCAAACGCTGTGGATCGAAGTATAGAGACCTTGGTCATGACCTTGGTTTGGTCTTAGGGCCGCTACCATGTTGCCCCTTACGACCTTCCATCGTTTCCAGCAAGCACCCTTCCTGAACCTTTCTGCTCAAGGAAAGCAGCCTTCCAGACCTCTGTCTACACGGCATCTACTCCTTGTCACCTCCTTCCAATCAGATCCATCTGAACCCAAGAAATTACTGGTGTCTTCAAGGTATGATCCAAGGGATTAAAAAAAAAAAGAACACAAAAATGTGGGCCTTGCCTTCAAGAAGCTCATTATCTAGCAAGAGAGACATATCTAAACAAGTAATTAAGCTAAGTTATATGAATTATCTTTTTATACCACAGTATTTAGACCGGTGATATGAAAACAATACTGTAAAACCATAACAGAGGGTGAAATTAATTTTTCCTGGAAGGTCTGAGGAATGTTCCCAGAAAAGTTTGTCCCCAGGATAATTAGGAAAAGGATGTGTGTGTGTGTGTGTGTGTGTGTGTGTGAGAGAGAGAGAGAGAGAGAGAGACGGGGAGGCAGCGTGATGGTGGTGAGGCCTGGCACAGGAGAGACCACCATGGACAGCTTGGTTTCAGGCACAGGAGGCAGCCCTGTGGAGCCAGCTGGCATCTAGGGGCTGGGAGGCGACAGAGCCGGTGGGAAGGTGTGCTGAGCATGAGTTTGGGAAAGGTTTTGAATGCTGTGTTACAGAGACTGAACTCCATCTTGCAGGCAGAGGGAAGGCACCAGAAATTTCAAAGGCTGGCTCATGAAATGTACCAGACTGTATCGTGGTGAGAACTGTGTTTTCTAAGGAGAACCAAAAGGGACAGTGGACGTGGAGGGAAGAAACCTCTGGGATCCCAGCTGACGTGCACGCAGCCCACAACGGTGAGGGCTGAAGGTGACTCCAGGGCTTTGGGACCGTGTGGCTGCAAGGCTGGCGACAGGAAGCTCGGAATGAAGAGGGAACTTAACTGCGTCCCCGGGGGGCTCGAGCCCACGTTCCTTCCTTCTCGCCGCTTCCCGGCCGGCTGCCTGCCTCTGCGTGGGCCCGCTGAGCCTGCAGGGACCGACACGCCCTGCTTGTTCCTCACCTGGAGGCTCGCTCGTGAAGCTGTGTCAGCAGGCCCCATGCTGCACCTTTTTCCGAGTAATGTGTGCGTCCAGTGGTCGGTCAGTGTGAGACTCAGTGACGCAACCCCCTTTCAGTGGGGGTATCTGGAGCTGTGACGGCAACCAGAGCCGTCTGGGCTGAGGGCGGGCAGCCCCCGCCTCTCCTGCTGCCTTGTGGCACTTCTCGAGTGGCCTTGTGTGCCTCTTACTGACCCAATGTTACAAAGAAAAAAAACAACCCTGCACTTATACAGACTCACACAGGCTTGCTTCTCTCACATCATAGGGATATTGTTTTGTTCAGTGTTATTTAGTCAATGAAAAAAACCTAATGAAAAGACATCTTTCAGCACAGAACCCTAAACCCACTCTGCCTGGCCACATTCACAGTCTCCGGTGAGTCTGGAACGTGGAAGTGCGGCGTGGCAGGCCCAGCCCTTCCTCCCGGGGAGGCGTGTTGGCGGCCCGGCTCTGGGGGGGCGCGCCGAGTGAGCCGGGGGAGACCTGGCGACGCAGCGGCCGGCTGGCAGTGCCACCCGAGCCCGGGGAGCAGGCCCGCGCGCTCTAGTTTGCACCATGCGGGGCACCACCAACGTGCCTACAGTGGCAGGCTTGTCAACTTCAAAAGGAGGCACTGCCTGGATGGGAAAACAGGTCAAAGACCTTAACAGACACCCCACCAAAGATGATCTGCAGATGAGGACTGTTCCACGTGATCTGTCGTCAGAAAGATGCAGACGAAGGCAGCAGGGAGAGACCACCGCACACTGTTAGAACGACCGAGACCCAGACGCGGACAGCACCTAGTGCTGACAAGACCCCGGGGCAACGGGCGCCCTCATTCCCTGCTGGCGGGAAGAGAAAACTGAGCAACCACTTTGAAAGACAGTTCGCTGCTCTCTTACAAAACTAAACAGGCCGTTACCGTACAGCCCAGCAATCAATGTCCACGCAAAAACCCACGCACAAGTGCGTTTAGCAGCTGTGCTGATAACTGCCAAAGCTTGGAAGTAACTCATATCCTTCAGTGGTGAACGGATAAACCGGGGCACACTCAGACACTGCAATATCATTCAGCACTAAGAATAAAGGAGCTATCAAGCCCTGAAAACACATGGAAGAAACTTAAATGCACATTCCTATGTGGAAGAAGCCTATCTGAGGTCATACACTGTGTGATTCCAACCCTATGACATTCTGGAAAATGCAGAACTCTGGAGACAGCAGAAAGGCTGCTGGTTTCCAGGAGCTGGCGGGGAAGGACCAGGTGGAGCACGGAGGGGATCGGGGGCAGGGAGACTGCTCTGTATGACACCCTAATGGTGGACACATATCACTGTGCATGTGCCCAAACCCAAAGGACGTACAACCAGGGGCGAACCCTGATGTAACCGTGGGCTCTGGGTGACGGTGACGTGCCAGCGCAGGTTCGTCACTAGCGACATGGGTGCCGTCTGGTGCGGATGCTGACAGAGAGGCAGGGAGTCTATGTGAAGTCTCTGTACCTTCCTCTCAATTTTGCTCTAATCCTTAAACTGCTCTAAAAAGAGGTCTTCGTTTAAAAAGAGAGAGACAGAGAGGGGGGAGGGACGGGGTGGGGGGGCAGCTGCTTCTGGGAGGAATACCACTTGGTTGGCACCTGCCCCACCGTATCTCTGCATCTCTCTGATGCGTCCTTGAATGGATAGTGCATTTGTAATGGTCCTAATTTAGCAGAGGGCAGGGCCCAGGACTGGGGAGCACCGGCAGGGACCCCGATTCCCGGGCTGTCTCCGGGGACCCTGCCCCGGGCTCCTGGCTGAGTTCCCCTGGAAGCAGCACCGGCCTTAGTGCACCAGCGAGCCTTCTCCATGCTGAGCTCTTGCCAGGGTGCCTGCAGCTTTTGCATGTTTTAAAGACCCATCCTGGCCTCATCTTTCAGAAAAAAGATGGGAAATTAAACCTAAAGATGTCTGTGTCGACACAAACTCAGCTCAAGTCATTCCTGTAAGTTTTTAATACTAGGAATCAAACTGTTATCTAGCTTCTGCTGTTAAGTTTACCAAACAACAGCGATCAGAACGTGAATCCTCCGTGTTCTTCATCTTCATTCACCTCAAATCCAGACCCCTGACCGACAGCTGGTTTTGAAAGAGTAAGGGCACTGAGGTTAATGACTGTTTCACTTTGCTGTTTCTTGTTTTGTACATAGGTAACTACAAAAAGTGCACATATAGACACATATAAGGAGAGGACCCCCCACACTTTGTTTATTTAATCTTAATAGCGGATATTTTTTAAAACGCACACAATCTCTAATTGAATCTCTCTGTAATTTCCTGCACCCATCCACTCCCGTTGCCTTAAAAAAATACCAAAATGAAGATAAAAAGTAAGTTCAGGGGAAAACTACCAGGAGACTATTTCCACAACAGATGACTCAGCTAGCACCTGAGAATTTGTTGTGCTTGTGTGTGCCGAGGTTTTGAACTTCCTGTTTCAATAAAATACCAAACAAGTTGTGTTTCCTTTACAAATAAGCTATTACATCAAGCCCTGTTCCTATAATTTCAGGGTTTTGTCTCCATTCCAACATTTTCTTTGGCAAATGTAGAAACATTCTAATTAAAGTGGAGAGGAAAACAGGCATCATTCATCACGATAAGAATAATGCACAAAAGAACATCCTCGGCTTTTCATTCCCTCGTGAAGTTACGCTCCACTTTAAACAGTTGGGGGCCTGGCGTCAAGCAGTCCCAGGCTGATTCCCAGGTAATGACCTAAAGTGGGCCTGACTCACTGGAGAATGAAATTCCAAAGGTATCAATAATTCCTGTCCCAGGCCTAGCAGTCTCTTAAAAATATCCTTCCGGGCCGAAGAGGAAGGCATTCCTTTAGGTGATCACGTAACAACATGAAGGTTTCTTTTCAAGATTCTGAGATTAGACGAGGCCTTCCTATTTATAGCCACGGGAGCCCGAGTTGAAAGGAACAGCCTCACTTCCCTGGAGTCTTTAAATGTTCACGTTTATCAAGACTTTTAAAAGCCACATACTTACTCTGAGAAGTGGCATCTAAATAGGTGAACACTTTTTAAATCACACGGTTGAATCACAAGTCATCAGGGTCTTCTCTGCTGCTCCTCCCCAGTTGGTAGGGGGTGAGTGCGTGTGTGTGCGTGTGTGTGCGTGTGTGCGTGTGTGTGCATGAGCATGTATGCAAGTGTGCACATATTTTATGCAAACGAGAGCCAAAGCTCCTTCTCTTTTAATTTAAAAGAACCAGATTTGGGGAAGTCAGAATCTAAAATGCACCCGAGGGGAAGCTGTAGTAAGAAACAAGCAGCTCTGGAAAGTATTGAGGCTTTTCCAGCCGCAACCCTGAAGGTCCCCGTCAGCCCACCGGCTCACTCTGCACCTGCCTCCACGCTCCTTCCCTTGGGGATGGTTGCAGCAGCAACACCCAAGACACGGGTGTCCCTCCGACTCCACCTGCAGACTGACAGCTTACACGCGGTGCAGACGCGGGTGCTACAGCTGAGCAGAGCTGCAGACACAGGCTCGTGGAGGGCAGCCAGCACCAAACGCCTTTCCAAAAAGCTTCCCTCTGCTCTAAGGCAGTGAGTGCGCTGACCTTTGTAGGCAGTCTTTCTCCAGGGCGGTACCCTCCGTGGTCTGCTTTCTCTGTTGGACCCCACCCGGCCAGAGTGCGCGGGAGAGGCCGGGTCGATCCTGCTCACCGCTGACGCCCGAACTTCTCAAGGTGCGGAGCCTGGCCTCCTTTCCTCTCTCTGCTGTTTGGGGCTGGGGGCTGAGCTGTCTCAGGTTTCGGGGCCTCTGCTCTGCCAGATTCTTCACGATGGTGGATTCCCAAAGGCTGGCTCCTGCACCCTGTCCCAGAGAGAACAGGCTCTCCAACCCTGACCCCCAGTCCAGCATGGGACCCTCCATCTCTCAGAGCGCAGAGTCTCCAAGGAGGCACATCAATCCACCGCCTTCAGGTCCCCCCTTCCTGCCCCTGCAAGTTTTGTGTCCTGGGGACATTCCTGCTATGGGCGACTTAGGGGCAAATACGGGCACACCTTGGAGACTGCAGGTTCGGTTCCAGACCACCGCAAAGAGTCACACGAATATTCAGGTTTCCCAGTGCACATAAAAGTTACGTTCACACTACACTATAGTTGAGTAAGTGTGCAATAGAATTATGTCCTAACCCCCCCAACTTATGTACCTTAATTAAAAAACACTTTACTGCTAAAAAATGCTGTCATCTGAGCCTTCAGCAAGTCATCATCAAAGGTCACTGATCACCATAAAAAATAACATAAGTTTGAAATATCATAAAAAGTTTGAAATATTGGGAGAATTAATCAAAATGTGGCAAAGAGACATGAAGTGAGTAGATGCTGTTGGAAAAACGGTGCCAACAGACTCGCCCAATGCAGGGCTGCCCCAGACCTTCAACTTGGAGGAGCGGCAGCACAGCGAGGGGCGGCCGCACACGCCGGCAGACGCGCTGAGCTAACGGCCGGGAAAGGGCGGCATCGCGGGGAAACGCGGCGGCTCACCCGGCCTGCGCTGGCCGGCGGGCACTGCTGTGCGTCTACGCACGGTGCTGCCGGCGCAAAGGCGGAAAGCGCAGAACGTGGCCTTGAGAAGCTCACACTCTGCTAAAGGGACAGATGAGCGCAGGGTGAGCAGCCACCGAGGCCGGGGTGACGTGGGTCCCCTAAGGGAAGCACGTCATGTGCAGGAACGCAGTGAGTTCGGAAGCAGCACAGCAGCGGAGAGGCTGAGGGAAGAGGGTTCGCTGTCCTGAAGGACATGCTGTCAGCAGCGGACAATCAGGAAGAGAAAGGAGCCCCCCCCCCTTCACTCCCGCCCTTCCAGGCGCCCCCAGCACTGGGATCCCGTCTGCGGCTCCCGGACAGCCCTGGCTGGATGGGGGGACGCTGGGCCAGGACTGTTTGCGGGTGTGAATCTTTCGGGTCTCAGTGCTGAGAGGCACCCGCACACAAAGTCCCTCTGACACGTCAGGTTTGTCCCTGGTGAGCAAAGGGACCAGCCCTTGCTCTAGAGTCACCCTGCAGACCGGCCACGAAGGAGGCCTTTCCAGACGTGCAGCACCGCCAGGCACAGGAGGACAGCGGACGAGACCCTGTGTCCCGCCTGCTTCCTTTCCTCAGTACGTTCCCCATATACACGGTGAGGAGGGGAAGGATAACTTCACGGAGACTTCCCGGGCTCCCAGTTTGCCGCCCGGACCGGACTTGCGAGCTTAATTCTCACGGCAGGGGTGGGCATCGCACGCCCTCCCGGGATGCGGGCAAGTGCCGGGAGGGCTGAGTGCGGCGGCCCGACCCCACCTGGGGCTCCGGCCACTGGCACCATCACTCCCTTCCTGCCCCCTGGCGGGTCGAGAGGATTATTTTAGGATCTCTGCCGATTCAACTGACCTCTGAGACCAGTAGGTCCCCAAATCCTACCATGTCATCCACACATTCATTCTCTGCTTTACTGAGGGCAAGTTGAGAAATAAAAATTGTATACACTTAGCTCGGACATTGTGATGTTCTGATGGACGTACACACGGAGATGACAGCCACCAGGAAGTGGACTGACACCCCCATCACCTCACTCAGTGACCTTTCTGTGAGTGGTGGGACCACTTAAGACCTACGGTCACTCATCTTTCCCTCCTTCTGTGGCCTCACTTGGGCCTCAGCCACTTTCCGGCTGACACTGATCGTCTTCCACTGCAGAACCACCCTTTCGGAAGACTGGGAATTCCTGTGCAGAAGGGACTTACTGGCCTGGATCTGGTTGGGTCGTTTCAGTTCTAGTTTGTTGGCGTCTACTGGGTTCCAGACTCCATGCTGGCTGCTGGGAATACACATCAAGTGTCCCAACCCCATCTCCTGGGAACCTGTCTGGGTGCCCCATCCACACGCAGCTCCCCTGCACGCCTGCCCCTCCCACACCAGCTCCACACACAGGCTCCCCTGCCCATCCTCAGTCCCGGGTGGCTCCTCTTCTGACGCCCGGGCTCCATGGCCCGTCTGAGCCACGGAGCCAACTGGCCTGCGTGTGGAAGTGCCCCCCTGCGGAGACAGATTCCTTCAGCTCCTGTGCACCCCGAAGCTGGCCGGGCTACAGCTGGTGGGGCTCACTGCCTCCCTTCCTCCACCTCCAGGGGAGTGAACCCAACCCAAGGTGATGAAGGACGTGGCAGAGGGCACAGATCCAGTTCGAGGCAGAGCTAAGAGCTAAGCCCAATAAAACTATCAAAATACTTTCCAAACTCCTTTCCATTTAGATGAAGAACGTGTCACTCGGCTTACTCTCTTCAGGACGTAGCAGAAGTGGCCCTCTGTGAACATATGCTGGCAGCATGTGAAGGACTGTGCCTTGAAGGACACAAAAACATGTATTTTTTTCTTTTTTTGTAAAAAAGGAAAAAAAAAAAAGAAAGAAGGAACGATTCACTTCTGACCACTGTTTCAAAGTGAACTGGACGTGATCAGTGGCCCTTGTTTCCGGGTGGCGCGAGGGTCCAGCGGGATGTGGCCCACCACCGTGTTCTCCCCGGAACTTGTCTGTCTGTCTGCGCACTGACTGCAGAGCCGGCGGGACCCTCCCCACCAGAAGCCACTTTCCCACAAGAAGAAAACAACCAACAGAGTTCTGTTTTTATCGAATGACTCCAATCTCAGCAGAGAACCACCTTCACGGGGCAAGGTGATCTCCTCTGCTCGGGAAGCCCTGAGCAGCAATTCTGAACATCATGCAGGCTCTAAGCACATGCTGACAGCATCCCCCAACCTGGGTTCATAAAGGTGCCTGGGACCTTCACAATCCGAGCAAAGACAGAAATCCTCAGTGAAAAACCACATCTGAACCGCAGGCTGGAGGCAGCAATGTGAGAATAAAGCTTTAGAAACATATAGAGAAGAACAACGGCCTGGATCACTTTAAAAATAAGTAAGTACAGCCTGGACATTAGAGCAACTGTGACTTCAAAAGAGGAAAGAGAGAAACCGACAACTGAAGGGAAACCGTTACGTATTTGAATTAAAACCAAGTGAGATGACAGCAAATCTTTACGCCCCGGGACGAGGCCCACCGAAAACCAGAAGCAGAGACGGGCGGGGGGCTCTCAGCAGACGTCCTCTCCATGGCTGCTGGGAGTGGGCAGCTCGGTGCCGGGCGTTAGAGTCCTGGACAGGGGTCACTTCCATCCTGCAGGGCCACCAGCCCAGGTCTAGCGAGACCAAACCCTTCCTCTCCTGGACTCAGTGTCCTTTCCTGCAGAGGACAGGGCAGCTTGAGGACTCTGAAGCTGAGAAGGCTCCTCGGTGTCCTTTTGAAATGACTTTAAAGACCCCAGGCTTTGACCTCCTACTACTTACCAGGTGCTCCTTCTCATCTAGGAACTGGCCACGTGCCTTCAGATGCCTCCTTTAAGCCTCACACCAGCCTTGGGAGGTGGGGTTACGATACCCATTTAACAGATGGAGAAACGGAGGCTCTGAAGAACCTTACTCATTTTCTAGGACCTGCTGACATCTGCATTTCTACTCGGCGACACTGGACTCCAAACAGCACCCTCCCCACGCAGGGACCCACCTTGTTCGAAAAGTCACAGAAAAATTATGAGATAAGAGGCAAATTCCGGATCACTGTTACCTTTAGAGGGGGAGGGAGAACGGGATGGAATTGGCGGGGGCAGGGGAGAGAGTTTGTAAGATTTTGTAAAATTTGCAATATTTTATTTATGAAAAGCAAATGAAAAATGGAAGCAACGATACTATCAAGGTGTGACCAAGCTAAGCAGCAGGTATATTTATCGTCCTATTTTATTTCCATGTGCTCGAAATACTTCATTAAACGTATGTATAACGGGGGATAGTTACTGGCGATGAGACTCTGGGAGAGGTTCACAAGGTTTTCTGTTCTCAGTTAGCCTCACAGAACTTTCCCCACTTCTGTCCCACAGGTCCCCCCTCCAGCATTTCATTATGGAAAATTTTAAAACGTCCGGGTTGTTGAAAGAACTTTACAATGAACACAATTTACCCACTACCTAGATACATATAAAATCCCTTACCTCTCTCCCTTTTGCATTTAAATAAACAAAGAGTGTGCCACACGGATCAAAATGAGGAGTTCTGTGGGTTTTAGACTAAGCTGCCCCTAGTAGAATTCGAATGCCGTCTGTTCAAACCCAAAGCAGAAGCTATGAGTCTCTGGGTGTTATTTCCGTAAAATCCAACCCTCAATCTTCGCCAGTGATGCTGAAGCAGGAGGTACTAGAATTATTTGCTTCTCTCAGGACTGTATGTCCTGGGATGTAGTGTTTATAGCTCGTTACCCAGCTGACAAAGCACGCTGGCAGGGAGGCCGCCAAGATGTTTCCAAAGGGCTCTTGAAATACTGTTGTGTTTAAGGACTTTAATGTGTTTTTAGAAACTAGAGGACAGGAGAGAAAAACACGTGCCAGCCTAACCATGCATCCCACACAGGGGGTGATTTCAACGGGGAAATTCCCATCACGGACGCATATACTGACGCCATGGGGCAGGAGTGAGGAACCGCTGTCCCTGAGGTCTATCACTCAACATTTGATAATCAGCAAACGCCAGGGGAGATCAAGACCCCGGTGGACAACAGCCCCGGAGCTCAGCTACGATGTAGCCATGACACAGAGCGCTCGCGAACGCAGGCGCGCAGACAGTGCGGATGCGTTTGTAACCGGTCATCGCACTGAGCAAGGTGGCCGTGGGTCTGAAGCCGGCCTCCTCTGCCCCCAGGAGGGCCCCAGTGACTGCACGCAGCCTCGGTTTCGTCCTCTACAAAGCCGAGAGCACCCTAATACCGGCCTCACAGAACTGCTGTCAGAGTGGAGTCAGTTAACACATGCGAGTGAACTTTGGAATCTCTCAGTGCCTTTAAGAGACTACGACCGCCAGCATCGCAGTTCTGACATCAAATCCTTTCCTTATGCTGTTTTAGCCCACTTTGTCACGTTTCTGTGATAAATTATTGCTTGTGACACGTCTCGGCACAGATTGGCATCCAACACGCCACACGAGAACAACTGGTTTTAGAGCCACATTCCAGATTAAGCCCCTTGTCAACCTGAACCCAGAAACCAACAGACTCTCCAGTGGCTCAGGGCCAAGTGGACTCGCGTCTGAGAAGGAGCCAGCCTCTTCCACTGCGCACCCCGGGGGGTCTCACTCTTCATGCTCACTGCTTCGTGTTCGGCTGAGCTGCCCTGTCAAACATTTCAGAAAACGCAAACCGAGTTCTGCTTTCCACCCTCTTCGGGCCTGCAGCGACTGCGGGCTGGTGCGCGTTTAAGACGATGTTGTTCCTCCACCCTGCCCTCGACAGTCATTCTTGCTTTACATGGCGTCCTTACTTCTACGTACAGCGGTGACACAGTTGGAACCTTGAGTTTTTTCACCTCCTGTTGTAACACACTCTCACGCTATTGAAAACCCTCTGTAAAAACAGTTTGTCAAACTCTGCATAACATACGGTCATTCTCCTGGTACTGAATGTTGGTTCCTCACCACCCAATTTTTTGCCATTCTAAAGAAATTTCTAATGCAGAAAGTTTTTAAATGAGGGTAGCACGTGAAATGCAACAGAACAAGATAATTCTTGGGGACCACAGGTGTCTTTTCTAGGCATGCCTCTGAGGTGCTTTAAAGTAAAAACAGTTATTTATGAATGGAAACTTCTCTTGAATTATTTTCATTTTAATGAGCACAGGTATGTAGAATTACCCAGTACACACTGCTGCATCTTCACATCTTGGTTTTATGACAAGTAAGATGTGAAAGCATTCAAATGCTGCACATTGACTTAATAATTGATAAAGCCTGAATGAAGACTACACGTAATTTATTAAATTACAACAGATGCCACAGCAACGTTTGAAAAAAAAAGTCACTGAGGAAAACAGGGTAAGTAAGTGTTTCGCGTTCTGAACGCACACCTCAGCACAGCGTCGCAGCCGGACCACGGCACCTAGCAGGGTCTCACCCAAGCTTCCTGTGCCCCCCTTCCCCACCAGCGTGTCTTCCTGAAAACAAAACTTTGTTGTTCAGGATTTCATCATTTCCAGATGCCTGCTCTTCAAATGACATCCAGAGTAACCCACGCTGATGTCACACAGCCTGGAATTTCTGGTGGGAAACCAGTAGATGAGCTCACTGGACACTGAGATCCTGTTTTCATGTCAATATCCTTGGTAATAAAATATGAGGAAAGAGAGGAAGTATAGCGTATAAATAAACGCTCCTCAGTCACCATCCCAGCCTCAATTTATACCGAAAAAGGTTCCCATAAATTGAGGTGTCAGTTGTTCAAGAAGGAAAAAAAAAATCCTTAATAAACGAAAAAACATTAAAGTTTGAATTCTGTAAAATGACTCTATTTCTGCGTCACTACATTTCTCGAATGCTGATCACCAGAGGACAAACCTGCCTTCCTGAGACTGTGGCTGGAAGATAGGTGTCTGGGGAAAATTCTTGTAAATTTATCTAGGTGGTTTGATGATTTTTATACTCCAACTTTCACATATTGATTAAGAAAAATCTGTTTGTAAAAGCAAAAGTATATTTTCAGTGATCACTGTTTCATCCTTCCAATTTTGTAACTTCTGCCCTTTTTTCACCCTTTCCATCATTTTTCCTCATGTCCTGTAAGTATCAGCTGATTACAAACTACATGAAGTCTCTTCCACTGGAACTGGGGTTCCAGCCCGTCCAGGATGGCACCAACAGGTGGTGCAGTGAGGACTCCGGACAGAAAACCGCGGGGAGGAGACAGGCAGATACAGTGATGATGAGCCCAAGGCCTGACCGGACTTACACAGTGTCCCGGGAAGGCCAGTAACCACGACCGTCGAGTGGACTGATGACCCCGCTCAGCGCCTCCTTGGGGGCGGGGAGAGCAGCCGTGCTCAGGGTGCTTCTGTTCGGCTAAGCAGTCTGGTGCTGGTCCAAAGGGATGCGTCCCAGCTCACAGACAGGACCCTCCCTGGTCATTCCAGCATGCCCCCCAGGAGGGGCTTTCCCCTACTCCTTGTGGGAAGGAGGTGCTGATCAAACATGGCTTGTTTCCCCAGGGACATTCTCATGAGCACAATTTGCTTTTCAGAGCTTTCCTTTTTAAAAAAAAAAAATTTGAAGTGAATTTCAGTTCTTGCTCCAATAAAGGTCGATGCCCTTTGCAGGCTGACAGCTTCATGGTTGGCCCAAACCTCCTTCAGGGTTAGGGTTAGGTTTAGAACAAGTGCAAGGCTGAACCACCCCCACCCTGCGGGGACGAGCCGGAGGTGAGGGCCCACGTGCCACGCCGGGTGGTCAGTCCGCTCCAGGACCGGCCCGAGCAGGGCTCAGCACCCCCTCCCTGCCACGGACAACGCTTCACCCTCCATCCCTTCGTGCCCGCCCTTGGCAAAATGAAACTTCTTTCGCATCTGTTTCCCCCAAATGGCCAGACTTTGGAGAGCTTTAGACAGCATGGTTCAGAGATGCCTTGGAAGGGAGCCTGAACTCTGTGCACCTCTGTCCCGGGGAGGCCTTCATCAAGTGGGCCTGAAACACCTCGGTCAGAGGACACGTGCTCAGAGCTCAGACTCAGCACAATCACATCACCAGTTTAGGTGACAAAGCAGCTCCATCACACGTGTCTGGGGACGGCTCATCCCCGGCTCCCTGGCTCATCCGTGTCTGGCTCTCCGGACAGGGCCGCCACAGGGTACTTGCTTCCTTCCTCGTTTACCAAAGCGTCCTCGTCAGTAAGCGTGCGTCCTCACAAAGAAGCCCTGGGCTGCAACCTTATTATTGAAGACTTTTTAAGACCACGATAAACCGCGCAGGCCCCAAGACCGCAATTCTCCTGAAAAATTACCAAGTGATATGTAACCATACACAACTGTATGCCAAAAATTGTAATCAGATTCTTAATAATCAAAACTTGGAAATGACTCAAAAGTCCGCCAATCACCAAATGAGGAACAAACAACATCCTGCATCTTGGCGTGGTGGGGATCACAGAACTGTGCACAGCTGCCAGAAGTCATCCAGCAAGACACTGGAAGTGATGAATCGTACGGTATGGAAGTTGTACCTCAGTAAAGCCGGGAGGAAAAAAAAAATCTCGAGCTGAAACAAACAAGACAAAATCTAAACCAGAAGCAGATCTTGTGATAGCAAAGTCAGAGCACGTCCAGCTGGAACCCAACGTGGCCGAGTCAGAAGTCGGCTCAGAGGGCTCTCTATCTGCCAGACTTCGGTGAGTCATTTTTCCTTTCAAATTATATTTTGTAAAAGAATGAGGCATCGTATAGAGTTCTGGTCTCTACAGCTGAGACCACCAGCAGAGATGTTCAAGTCTGCTCACACCAAACCGAGACACCACCGACAATCCAAATCAGTGGGACCTGAACAGGTGTGCGGGCTCCGGGCTGATGAGAAGTCCTGGCCGTGCAGTGAGGGCATCGCTGGTCCCCGGGCTGCCCGCTGAGAACGCCCCACTCCCGGGGCTCTCAAGTGGGGAGTATTTCCATCAGATAGGATCTCAAGCCAGGATGCCCATGTTACAGGAGGATGTGGGACAAGACAGGTGTGTGTACGGTAGGCTAACACTGGTGGGATTCGGAGGCAAGTTTCCAGATCTCTCATCCCTCAGCCCAGTCCAGAACAGTGCTGCCGGATGACCTCACTCCAGCTCACTCACGGGTTTTCCATGGCCACCACTGCCTACAGATGCGAACGGCCATCATCTTCCTTTTCCAGATTTGTCTCTGCCCCTAGCTCCATACTGGGGAGCTCACGGTTTCTTGTCTATACCTTGAACTTTTCCTCCTGTTTACTTTTACTCTGTGTTTTCTCCCAGAACACAAAATAAATTGTGCGTGTCCTTCTAAACCCCATGACCGATGTACAGCAGACGCTCAGTAACTTTCCTTGGAAACTAAAGGTCGGTTTTGTTTTTTAAATTTGCCTTGCACACCCTGTCCCCCATAATTGCTCATGAAGAATAAAATAGAGACCAAGGCGTCCGGCCACCTTCATTTCACAGAGAGGAGAAAGCAGCAGTAGTGACATGTCATCCCTCTCTGCGGACATCACAAGAGGAGGGCCAGGAGCAGCGCACGGGAGTCCCTGCAGCATGACGAGGCGGCGGCGACACCTACTGTCACGAGTACATCTCAGTAAAAGAACAAAAGACATTTCCGGGGCACCCTTGTTTTGCTACATTGAGAAAGGCAACCCGGGGGCGGGGGGGGGAAGGTTTCCAGAACTTGAGGATGAGGACACTCGGATCACGGGTCCTGCTGCAGAAAGCAGCGCGGAGGTGGAAACGTGGGCAGACAGAGGCCCCAGCCACGCCTGCAGCAGAGGGGCCGGGGTCCGCGGATGGGCCCCCTGACAGCTGTGGGGACCACGGTCAGATCGACTTCCCCAGAGCATCCTCCAGAAGGGCCCCGTTTAAACAGGAGACGCGGGACGACGGCAGGCCACGTGGCACAGCCCTCCCTCCACACGGCCCGCGCACCGCGTCTCTCTGCATCTGTCCGGGTCCCCCCGCACCTCCTCCCTGGCGGAAGAAGACCCTTCTTCGCGATGCCCATGAGTCACTTATTTGCCGCAGGAAAATTCAGACACAGAGACATTGTGTCCTACTTTGAAAATTCTGGAGAAATAGTTTCACTCCCAACCCTCAAAAGTGAATTGCTGGAGGGCAGTTTATATTTCTAAAATATCACTCCTTTGTGCTGCCAAGAATGCTGGAACTGGGGTGGTGGGGAGGGGTCATCTACTGATTCCTGTGGCCGGGTTAATCAAACCTGCCAATGAGACTCAGCAGGAAGCTTTCTATAGTTTATTTGGGCTTTCAGACTCTCAGGCCCTCCTGAGACGCTCGTTCTGCTGTGTGTTCACCCAGCATGGGGGCACAGGGTAACAGGGGACACGGCTTGACCCAACTTGTTCAGCAGAAGAAGCACGTTTGCCCGTGCACTGCCCGAAAATAGCCACATCTTGTCAGAACATGACTGTGTCTGGAAAATTCAGGCAGGACAGGACCGTTTTACGGTAAAGTCGCTACACACTGCTTTGAGTATTCCAAATTTTGGAAAAGATTAAGTGATGCTGTAGCCAACACTGAGAAAGGCCTTATAAGATAACCTTCAAAAACATTTCCTCCCCCAGTTGTAATGGTCTGAAAGGGTTAGCGCTGGAAGGAACTGTGTCCTTGTAATAAGTTTATGGTAGATTTGGACGTATCAGTACACACAGGCGAAAAGCACTGGGATAAGAAGAGATTAAAATAAAAAAGAATTACTCTGGTAAGAGTTCTTTAACAACAATCTCCATCTGCTGTGTCTCCTGTTACGTCAGCTGAAATATTTTTGTGGGTGACTTTGTTCGCACTAGCTTCTAACTTTTCATGGTTCACTGAACCCTGGATGGTGAGAGGAATACAAGCATTTAGGGAGAGGAGGAATTCACATCTCAGAAGAACGTGGAAGTTCCTTCCTCCGTGAGGTTCCAGATCTGTTGTATTATTTTCAATGTGTGTATTAATTCTGCATCCAATTTGTAATTTTAAGGACAAATTCAACATACGGATCTGAGGGTTTCAGTTACAGAGGAGCCTGGGAACTGGCAAGCGTCTCCGAGGAGTGCCCAGGGCAGGAGGGCTGGAAGGGTCTGAGGGCCACCAGAGACAGCCCTGCGGGTCTGGCAAGTCTGGCAGAAAACCCAGTGCAGCCGTCGGACTGGCGAGGACTTCAAAGTACAAACAACTTTACCCAACAAGCCTCCAGACAGCCACCGAAACGAAGCCCGCCCGCCCCAAGTGCTCACAGCTCCAAGCCTAGGCCGGCGGATGGCACGCACAAGTGCCAAAGACGGCGATGCTAAGGGCCAGCAACCACCCAGCAGCATGGCTCTGACAGGGGCTGCCCGCACCGCCGTGGTGGGGCCAGGCCGGCTGCGGACCCGCCCCCAGGGCAGCCCGCCCAGACGACTGTGACACCTTCTAGGTGACCGGGGGGGGGGGGGGGGGGGGGGGCGGCCAGGCGTCTCGGAGGCCTGACCTCTTCCCTTCCCATCGTTCCTGGCTTCCCCGGCTGCCTTCTGCTCCCTGGTCCTCCTTAGAGGTCCTCTTTTGAGAACCCCTCCCCCATGCCTCACTCCTGTCCAGCAGCAAGTGTCCTTCCTGAGACCCTGTGGTCACACGACACAGATCAGCTCCTACCTTCGTCCCTTCCAATCCCGTCACCAGCTTCGTTTTACCACGAGGATTCACCATTCTTGACGTTACCTGTACACAGATGTGCATCTTCATCCGTGTATCCCCTGCTGCACAATAGCACCACGCCCGCGCCAGCAGGGGTGCTGTCTGCTCTGTGCACCGCGCCGGAGCCTGCACCCCGCAGGTACATCGACGGTGGTCAGCGCGTGCGTGTGGTCTAAGGAATCTTTCACAGGACACTGTCAGTTGTTATTTGCCTCAACCCTTTCTCCTTGGATCCTGCTCACAGAAGCACGGGGCACCGTGGAAAATCAGGCATCAAACACTGAACCACACACAGTGAGGGTGTCTTCTTCACACGCCTTCCTAACGTCCTTGTGAGAATGTGTAGTAAGAACTGTCAGGAGATGCTGTTCCGTTTTCACACGCGCTCCTGACGCCTGCCACACGCTAACGATCACAGCCGAAGCCGAGGGGGCCCGGGGACAGGCTGCTTTTACCCTAAGCTCATGCTCTTCTTGGTCCCGCAGTTAGGAACGGCGCAGGGCCATTCGATTTCAGGACAGCAAGTACATACCTGCCTCTGTTTTAAAAGTGATGCAGTTGCTGACTGCGTGAATATTTACGTTCAGCGTACGGAAGTGTTACAAGCACACAGCTGTCTACAGGAACAGGAATCAGCAGACTGTTCACGCCATACGCGGAGCAGCGTCGTGACCTCTGGGGAAGTCACTCTGCCTTCCCTGCATCTTCGTTTTCTTTCTGTAGATGAGGGCTCCTTCTGAGTCCCTCCCCAGCTCTGAGCTTCCTTCGCTTTGATGTGATAAAGGACCGCAGGTGGAATCAAGAGTGCGAAAGTCGTAGCACCTGACTTAACGCAGTTAGTGTGTGAGTCACAGCGCAGTGATGCGGGGAGGTCCCGGTGGACGTCTCGCACCGTCAGCAGGGTGGGGGGACCCTCTTCTGTGGTTGGCTGGCATTTGAGCAGCCCTGTTTGCTGGGACGAGGCTTGGTGGGAGGCAGAGCTGGTCCCCCCCCCCCCCCAGGGAGTGTAAAAGGCCAGGTTTGCACCCTCCCAGCTCACTTGGCTGCTAGGACCCAGGTGAGCACCCAGACTGAGCCAATCAGACCCACCCACCTCGGGGCTGGGATCTGACGCTGGAGACCCAAAGCCGCAGGGAAGGGGCGATGCTCTTGGAGGGGCCCAGTGCTGACAGTGCAGGTCCTGTCGTGCTGGCTGCAAACCTGTGGCTCCTGCTTGCCCGGTGGGGAAGCAACCTCCCAGGCCAGTCTGTGTGGGAAGTGGCTGTGGCTTCAGCTGCACAGCCTCCTTACTACTGTTATTTTTAGAACTACCCAGTATGTTTTCAAAAAATTCCACTCTTACATAAATTAGAAAGCAGCAGTTTCCCTCACTTACAGCTAAGAGCCCTGCTGGGACCGCTGTCACATCTGCTCTGGGCACATGTGAGAGTGGCTGGGTGCCCTCTGCTTATTTCCTAAAACTGTCTCATTATCTTATTTCCTCAGACAGGATACTGTGCAAACCACTTTGTGCATACATTAAGTACTAAATTAAGGGGCTAATTTCATGCATGTAATAGCAATGAAAGTCTGAACAAAACGTCCAAAATCTACCTGTTAATTACACGCCCGGTGCTTTTCATCAAGAAACTCAGGAGGAACATTTCACTTACTGGCAGGTGTGACTCGATGGTTCAGTGCTGCCAACGTGAGGACACAGGGTTAAAGTGAGACCCATGGGCAGGCTGACCGCAGTCACTTCTCAAGGGGATGGGCCTAAGATGTCTCATTCACTAAAGCCATCTTTCCTTGATGTTAGTCAGATGGAGAGCGGGACCGAGGAAGGGCTCTCACAGCACGCCCCAGACACTGTGCCCGGGCTCAGTCAGGGCCACTGAAGGAAATGAAGGGGGTTCTCCTGCCCTTGGAGGCAGCTCCCAGGGATCTGGGGCATCCGTGGTCCACTAGAGCCGTGAAATTCCATCTCGGTGTGAAACACCCCAGACCTGTGACCCAACTCCCATGCTGGCTCTGGGAGGGCTGGCTCACAGCTAGGATTTCTGAGCTACTTACGCAGAAAACCCATGGACTTGGCCCTGTGAAGTAGCTCCAGGAATAATCAAGTCTGTGGGCCAGAGAAGCAAGCAAACTCTCCTCCCAGCCCCTAACCCATCTCAAACGAGCTACAATCAGAATCTGAACCTTACAAGGCGTCATCTGTCTTTTCGGTTAATCCACTCTGCTTTCCCTGAGAAGCCACACATCTGCTTGGGCCCTGAAATGAGCCCAAGTTTGTCACCAAGAATCTTTCAGATGGGTCTGTTTACCCTGAACCCTCCTCTCTGTGGATGACGGAGCTTTTGAAACTGTCAGGCAACGCCCCTGGGTTACAGATGTCCAAAGCATATGTCTTGCACGCAGTTTCAATGGCTGGCTGAACTGCACTGAATTCTATTGTATTTTCTCTCAACCATGCTGGCATTTTGGTAGTAATGAAATAGTCTATTCTGGAAAACAAAGGTGAAAACCCCATTACATGGTGAGTTTTAGATGTTCATAACATGATCAAGAAGCACTTTCCTCTTTTAATCATTAAAACATTTAATATGTTTCCTAAAAAAAACCCCAAAAACCAAAACAAAAACCCCAGGCTTAGAAAAGTCGATAATAGCTCTTATGTTCTGAAAACAGGAATATTTTAAGCCCTGAACAAGCACATTATGGAAAGGGGTTTCCCAAAGTCTTAGGCGTCGAGCTTTATTGTTTTGTCACTTTTCTTTTGCCAACTAAAATGTTGTCTAGAGCTGATATTGGATACTGAACAGCTGCAGGTTCTGGCCGAGTGTTTTCTTAGAAATACCAGCTTGGGAAAGAATTCCCACTTCCCTCCCCCACGAGCCTTCCCAGTGGCTCAGACTCACATTCTTCTCAAAGATCGCGGCCCAGATGCTCACCAGGACAGCCCAGCATCTGGGAAGCAATGTCAGGGTCGGTATTTTTAGCTGCTGGTGAGAGGGGAGACCACTTCTGATGCACCCAAAGGGGGAGTGACGCTCTCCCAGACAGGGCAGGAAAACCCCCGTTTCCAATTCAGAAATGCAGGAGATACTTTGCTATCTCGTGGGAGGGTTTTCATGCAAAGGAGACCTTGGTCTCCATGACACCCAATCTTGGACTGGTTTGATGTTTTTTTAGAGCTACTTTGGTGGCAGCTGGAAGACAAGAGATCCTGGATCAACTGGGCTCTGGACCGCTTAGATCTTGTGAATGAAATTAATGAGAGTCATCTTCAGCTCTTTCTAGATTATAAGATTATTGAGAATTCCTTGATTTGCATTTTTTTTACAACCAACACGGTCTTTCATATTTGTCTAATTGGATAAAAGGAAACAACACTGAAAACCAACAGGATTATAATATTACTGTGTTTAGTCACCTATTAAACCTAATACAAAATGGAGATTTGGGGGGCATATTAAAAATCATTCTGTCCTTAAAAAGTGAAAATGGATTGTCACGGGAGGCGGTCAAGGGCAAGCCTTTTGGCTCACAGCAGCTGTCCAAAAGAAGTTCTAGAAATGTTCTGAACAGGGTCAGCTGGGCAGGCGTACAAGGTCTCAAAAATTACCCCAAAGGGCAACGCGTTCTTTCAGAGGTAAGTTCTAGCATGTTTGCAAGACACTCAGCTGCGCTCTGTAAGTTCAGAATTTGTGAACGCACTCATCTGGGGACAATTTACTCTGCATCAGGGGCTGTGCATTTGATAATTTAATCCAATTTCTAGTTGTTGACCTATATTTTTAGAGGCTTCATTCAAAGGCAACAGGCCCCAAAGCAAATGAGGTGATCAGATTTGGAGGACCTCAGTGTAAAGAAAAGCAGCCCTGGGGATGGGGAGGAGGGCAGGCTACAGCTCAGGGGTAGAGCGTGTGCTTAGCGTACATGAGGTCCTGGGTTCCATCCCCGGTCCTTCTGTTAAAAATAAACAAACCTGATTACCTCTCCCTACCCCTGCCATTAAAAAAAAAAAAAGATGGCATTTGGAGGAGGAAAGTAATGAAACTATTTCTCAAAAAAAATAAAAAGAGAAAAAAGGAAAAGAAGCCTGCAAACAGGCGGCGCGGCAGGAGCACTCCAGACGGCCTCGGGGAACCACTCGGAGAGCTGACTTAACCCAGAGACGCGCAGCCAACTGCCCAGCATCCGGGCCACCCTCACCACGGCAGGGGAGCAAGGGCGGAGGGGAGAACCCTGCAACCTGCCCAGAGCGGGCGCCAGGGCAGGACCCGCGGCTTGGAGGGGAGGGGCCGTCCAGGCAGCGGCAGCTGAGACAGAGGATTGGCGGGGTGGGGGTGCGGGAGCCTGTGCTGGTATCGCACAGATGTCATTTGCAAACAGACAGGAGCGGCACTCCAAGGACATGTGGCCTCGGGCGTCAATGAGCTGCTGGTTAGTGGAGCTAAGGAGCCAGTCAAGGAGCCTCCCAGCAGCGCCAGCACTCGGTGTGGACAGGTGAGGGGCCTCTGCGGGGTGGTGTCCTCCGTTCTTTCTGCAGACACGAGGGAGGCCTCCCGTAGGAAGTGGCACCGCAGGGCCACCCAGGAGGTGTCACAGCGCCGTCCCTGCGTGCTGGAACGTGGGTCTCCCTCACTGGACTGTGGCACATTCGTTACGAGCAGAATCAGGTCTCTAAACTCATCCTTCATGGAGACAGACAGCACAGACCTCTCTTCTTTTACTGCTGCAGTGGTGCGGTTACCTGGTGCGGGAGCACCCTGATCACCAGATGATGTGGAAATAGCTTCTGGCTCTGTGTGCTGAACGAAGGCTACGCGTATCTTTTCACCGTGACTGTGTGTGTGTTTGTGTACACACGCACGCACACACGCACGTGGAAGTAGGTGTTGTGTTCTTTTGCACTAAAACTAGGATGAGAGCCTTCCAGGTTGTGTGCGAACTGCTACTGATTTATGTCCTAAACTGCGTATCATGTCTATTAATGGCTTTAATAAAAGCACGGCCAGCGTTGCCTGCTGTCTGTTTTGAGTCCAGCAGAGGGAGCCAGTGAGTATTAACAGCAGATCTGATGTTTGTGTCTCTCTTCTAGGTACCATTTCTAGCAGTTTTTTGTTTTGTTTTAATTTTTATTGCAGTCAAGCAATACTTTTTGACCTATAAATTAAAAAGATCACTAAAATATGCATAGGATTTGGAGGGAAAGGTAATTTTTTTTTCCTGTAAATATTCTACTGTTATAGTTTTAAGGCTTTCAAAAACTATTGTTGAATTTTTTTTTTTTCTTGAGGGAAACAGATGCCAGGAACTAGGTATCTTAATATTGCTATAAATGTCCTGTCTTCACAGGCTTTGTATGACTTACTTCCTTTCATTTTTCTCTTTTGTATCAGTCTTTCTTTGAATTTAGACCCTTTCCTTAAAATGCAACATTTTGGGAAGTACAGTTTATTATTAATGGAGTGCCAAAGAAACTGCTTGAGACAGGGGTTAAGAAAAAAAGCAGAGTATATACATATGAGATTATTAGAAAAGACGTAAATCATAGGCAGACCCCATACTTAGATTCCTGAAGGAACAGGAATCGCATGGAGTATTTTTATACTCTCAAATGCGAACATCACTTCCTTTTATGCATAGCTATTTATTACACTTACAATTCTTCAAAAACTATATATAATTCTTCAGAAATGACTTTCAGTACACATAACCCCATAATCAAGCCTAATTTCCCACAGGAAGATTTTTTTCTATCAAGTCAGTTAGATGGACAGGAGTATCCAAAGGGGGTCATATGCTTTTATATTTTTTACTTCTTTGACAGAAGCAATTTTATTTATGTTAACCTATAACCAGGAGAGATAATATATCTTAATGGAAATAACACACATGACATTTTTATCTCTTCTTTTAAAAGGTTTCTCAGTAATTAAGATAAAATTTTTTTATAAATTTAGGTTAAACAAAGATTAATCTAGATGGCATTGAGCCACTTTGAAGAGAAAATCCACCCTGAGAGGAATTTACAGAGTCCTTTAGTAGAATGGTTATGACAAAGAGACTAGACTCATTTCTCACAAGCAGCAGAATTTGAAATCTCTACCACCTTCCTGAAATGAATTTAGTAACATTTAATGTAAAATTATAACTCATCAGCCCACTTCAGAATCTCTAATGACTAACACAACTGTGTTAGTCAAAGGAAAGATTTTATTGACTTTTCACTGGTCATGGGCAAAACACTAATCACTGACATCAACCCACTGAAAGAGAATGTTTAGCATTTTTTTTCTAAGTACGGGCAGAAAACAGGACACAGAATTACTGGCAAAAATATTATCAGGCTAATGCACTCATCTATTGTTTTAGAATTTCATCCACTGCCTCTTTAAAGTTATGACTTGTATCTTGACCTTTTAGGCATTTTTTCTGATGGAAAGATAAAATATTCCATTAATATTAGAGGATGAAAATATTTAAAAATCAAACATTTGCAATAACTTCATGTAACAGGAGAATTCTGTAAACTAAAATAGTCCTAAAAATTCAAGGAATTCACGATGAAATCTTAAAAAAAAATAGTTACTTGGATATTTCCCAAGCTTCTAGTAAATAAAAAGCCTTTTCTTTTCAAAGTCCTTAAGGTTACATACCACATACAGTGCGGCTTCACAGCAGCACAAACTACACAAGATTCAGGGATCTTTTAAGTTTCCTTAAAAAAAAAAAAAAGAAATCTGTCCTTGCTAAACGTCTTTCAGACATAGAGTTACAGTAAACACTCAGATAAGTTAGAGCGAATGTGTACTTGGTAGCTTTTTAACTGAACTCACGTGCATAAGAATGACAACCAATAACCTAAATAAGAATGAAAAATAAAGAATGTCTCGATAGGGACTCTGACTCCCACCAGCGCTGGCCCCCTAGTGACCGGTGGGCCCCGGCCAGCGGGAGGCAGGCAGCTGCGAGGAGGCCGGCCCGGCCCCAGGTGAGGCCGCCAGGCCTCTGCCCCGCGGTGCCCGGCCCTTGCTCCAGCTGCTCCGAGAACGAAAACACAGGGGAACGCAGAGGAAAGGGCTGTTTCCCAGGAAAGGAAATTGCCTGAAAACACATTTGGCAAAGGCCTTTTCTCCTCCTCTGGCAGTCAGATACTTATTTCAACAAAATACACATCTCCTCACCATCTACAAAGGTGAATTCTACGGAGCCAGTGCCCCACTCCTAGTGGAGGGCGTGTAATTCTTCTCTGAATAGAACGGGCCGGCTATTCTACGGCGAACGCTATACACACACGTAACTGCAGCTAGGACGGGAAACTGTGCCAAGCGAGGCAGCGTGCTTCACTTCAGAGGCTGTGTACGTTCTCCAAGGTACACCGCGCTCTCCCAGCCATCTACATCGGATGAAATTAAAGAGGCAAAGAAAGATGGAAAAAATTATTAATGCCAGAAAACTGGAAAGGTAGCAGCAACGGATATATAAAGCGGAACTGATACAGCTAGACTCGAGGCGGGATCTCTGGACATTCCACGCTTGGCTAGTGAGTACGAGTAGGTTTTAAGTCTGCACCGATGTGCGCACTTCTGAGCAGACGTCCCCACTTACAGATGCCATTGGTCTAGGATACTGCAGCAGGGCACGTGGTGGCCCCATATGTGACTGGCTGCTCCAGCTCCAGGGGACCGGAGGCCACAAAAAGTCTTCAGCAGTGAGACGGGGTATGTTACTGGGGATGCGTGTCTGTGTGGCACAGTGGTGACAGCCAGTGTGAAATGGAGATGCTACACTGTCTCCAGGCGGTTGAGTTTTGCCGTGTTAAAATCGGGGTAAAAAACCCACTGCTTTACATTCTCCTTAAATCCATTACCATTAATGTAAAAGAGACACAGAAACGCATGGGGCAGGCAGAATCCGAGTCCTCTCGCCTCACCGAGCCTTGGTTTCCTCACCTGCCTCAGGGGCAAGATCGACCTCCTGCAGCTACACGTCTGCGTGTTTATATTCACACATTTCCTCCTCCTCCTCTGTCTTTAAGGTAACTTTAAGGGGCGTTCCCTTTGATACCGTTTTCAAATCCCAAGGCTGGGAATTATCTTTCGCAAACTCCACGTCTCAGGTTCACCACCGGTTTGACGTGCGCAGCAGCGCTGGGGAGCGGCCACACCAGAGCTTCTGCAGGATGGCTCCGGACCCCACTTGCGGTTCTTTGGGTTCAACAAACATCGAGATGGAGTGAAAATAGAGCCCTTCTGTGAATGACCACCCAGGAAGCCTACTTTCGGAAGCTGAAATTCTTTTTTTTTTTTTTTTCCTTTTCCCTTTCTCTCTTCCTCCCTCCCCTCCTTCTTTTCCTTCCTTCTTTCTTTTCTGGCCCCTTCTGGCTTCTTTAGCTCTCATTCACTGTTGCATATAATTTGGAAAAATAAAAAAGCAGTAAGAATAACTTCTTCTCTGGGAACAATTTTATGGCCAGTGAACTTCCTAACAGGTTCCCCTGTGCACTGAACACCAAGTTGTAAACATGTTGACTGATTTAATTTAGCCAATTTAAAAAGGCTGGAGACAGGGAGGGAGATGGACAAGACGTCTCCAAAACCCCTGCTGGCTCCAGCCTGCCAGGTGCCCCGAGTCCTGAGTGCCCCCGACTGCCTGAAGTGGCCCCAAACCGACCCCAGCTTCACTTATTTCAGCAGTGAGAGTTCCTCCTACACCAACACAGCACTTTCCAAAAGTTAAGGCCACGCTGGCCCCACGAGCTGGCCCCCAGCACCGTCTCCGAGGCCTGCAGCCAGTGATGAAGGTCACTGCGCTGCGTGACGGTGACCTGGGGGGTGCGAGACTGACCCCAGAGGATCTGCCCAGATGTGATGGAGAAAGACGCCGGCACAAAATGTCAATAAACGAAGGGGACCAATGTGCCTCCAAGTCTGTCCGCGTGGTTTCCATCTATTTTCCAATTAGCTACGGGTTTTCAAATGGACATTTTCCATGTACGCTCATTGTTCAGAAGGCAGTACCCCTATCCCCAGGCCAGCTGGCCCACTTCCATCCCTTCCTTGGTCCAACAATATAACTATGCCATTAGAAACTGAGGGTAAGACCGGCTCCCTGGACAAGAGTAGTGGTCACACAGGCCTCCTCGAAATCCTGTTGGACCATCTACGGCTTGGGGGCTCCCCTGCTTGGCACTGATGGAAAGCTGGCATCATTTTTTGGTTTCTGGCTTCCGGAGACATCATTCACACAGAGTCAAATGAGACAGGGCCTCACAGGTTGCTCCGGGTGACCTGGGGCCACGCAGAGTCCATCGTCCAGACAGAAGCAGACGCACATCCGCAGGGACCTGCGCTTCTCCTGGGGCAAGGGAGCCCCGCCCAGGGCAGACCCTCAGGCCTTCCCCACAGGTGGGGCTTTTGTTCAACAGGACAAACTGAAGCAGAGGGGCCCCGGTTTCTAACGCCAACCTCCTCCTTTCGGGGAGTAGGTCCACGTGCTCTTTGGTGCCATCAGAAGAGGATTTACAGGGGAGAACTGGACACAGCTCGGCCGTGAGTGAGTGGGACCCCCGACAGCCCAGCTGATGATATACAGGACGGAGAGAAAACAAACACGGTTAAGAAAATAAATCGCACCGTGCACAGCTGTTCAGCAGAAGTAGAAAAAAAAAACTGGCTGGGCAGGAAAGCAGCTTTTGGGGAGGCTGTAATAATATTCCTTGTTTTATAGCTTCATCTGCCGTTAGCTGTCCTGTCAGCACATCACTGACCAAAACCCAGGACCCCCTTTGAAAAGGAACAGTCTAAGAACCACAGTCAAGGCTGCGCCGAGCCTCGGGCTCTCAGGCCGGCCGCAGCACAGCTCGCTAAACAAACCACCGCCGCAGGCGTGTCTGTGCCTGGAGGGCTTCCCCCACCCGATCTGCCCCTCGGGGTCTCCCGCTGGTCCCCCGATGTGGACCGGCGGACTCGCCCATCTCTGCACCTCCTCAGTGACCCATCACTTCGGCCCAGCATGCAGCTCTGACAGCAGAGGACGTCTGCCCTGCGGGGGCACTGCCCGCTGCGGGCCCTGCACAGGTGGGATGGTTCAGTCGCCACCTGGGCATGTCTTCCTCATCTTGTCATTTAGAGCCAGTTTCAAAGTGGCACTTTCTTTTTGCTCAGATGTTCCCACCCCTTTCCTAAGTCCCTTCTCCCCCCCCCCCCCCCCCGGCCCGTCTCACGCTTCTCAGCTCCTGGAGAAGCCGTGTGGTGCTCGGAGGCATGCGAGAGTTCGCTGTGTACGCTGGCTGCGCCGTTGAGAGTGGCCTCGCCGACTACATCACACCCGCCGTGACTTCTGCATGGTCCATCTGGAACAGCCAGTGAGCTAAGAACCGCTTTCACATTTTAAAAAGGTTGAAAGCATCCGGAGAATATTTCATGACATGAAAATTACAATCAATTCAAATTCCAGTGTCCAGGAAGAAAGCTTTGTTGGAACACAGCCACCCCCCATCGTTTGGGGATCGCCTACGGCTGCGTTTATGCTACGACGGCAGAGTTGAGCAGTTGTGACGGCCCGTATGGCCCACAAACCTGAACTATTTACTGTCTTACCCTTTGCAGAGAATGTTTGCTGACCCCAGGTCTAACTAGAGCCCCCCCCAACTCTGCAGTAATAGTTCCCAAAGAGCTGCTCACTGCACGTTCCGACCTTGCGGACGGATCAGGAGCATCCACGCCGCCCGCCTGCGGGGCTGGCGCCTGTGAGCAGCGCTGCCCTCCTCCTCTGTGCTCTCACCAGCTCCTACCACACCCCAGTAGTTTGCAGGTCTCCCTCCCTCACTCCGTTTGCTTCTTTATGTCTGACACACCGTCCTGCTCCCCGGCACCCAGCAGACAAGGTACTTGAGCTCCATGCTCCTCCTGTGACTTCTTCTCAAACTACCACATTTGTCTGGAAGGCAGATGGATGATTTTTAAAACCACACATGCAATATTAATCCCGTATACTGTGTGTTTTCAACGGGAAGACACTTGGGAGAAAAACATGCGCACCCCAGGTTTCTATTTCAGAATCAACCAGAGAACAGCACAGTGATCATATCTGATGGTGAAAGATGATTTCCATTTAACGAAAAAGTGCCGGAAAAGAAAGGAAAGCAATCTTCCTAAATAACGTGCACTGCTCCGTATCGTTCTAACCCTAAAGGCATTATAGGGAAAGAACCATCTTATTTCACAAGTGGGAAACTGAGGCTTGGAGAAGTTTTAGATCTGCTCGGGATCTCAGTGGATCAGCGTTCTAACACAGGTCCTGTCTTCAAACCTATATGCCTCCCTCCACAGTTAGTGGTCCGAATGGGTATATTTTCCTTAACTTGTTCCTTTAGTGGAAACCACACATCAGAATCGCGGTGGAGTCTTCCCAAACACCAGTTTTGGCTTTCCTGAGCCATCGACCCCACTGACAGTCCGGGCAAGTCTACAAACCCCTTCTCAGAAAATGACATGTGCTGTTTTATTCAGAGATTAACTAACAGGATCTTGGGATGGATCAAATAACAATGAAGTGCTGAGTCCAAGTAACAGCCTGAGACACGGTCACAAAGAACACAGATATTGACCACCGTTGCCTGTGACCAATTCATAGCTAAAAGAAAGGCTAGATTTCTGTTAGACTTTGGTGAAAAATAAAGTCGCTTTTTCCTATCAAAGTTCAGGGACCCCACAAATTCTGTCTGTGGACCTTGGGTTAAAAACCTGGGCTTTGGAGGTAACCTGGGAGTCAGCCCATGCACAGGAGGGGCATTTTTAAACGTCTAGTAAGATCTCTTGAAACAGAATTCACTATACACATCTCACATCCACCCAAGAATTAAAATCATAAAATCCCCTGAAATCTGACCTTGCATGATCAGACCGACACTGGCTTTACGGCAGATGACATCTATCAGGTCAGTGCTGGACAGGCCACCGCTGTCTGGGGAAAGCTCTCTGCACCAAGGAAGGCACAGACCACGGCGGACGCTCCAAGTCCCCGGGCCCACACTGACTGGTGACTCAGCATACTGTCAGTCTCTGAAGTGTTAAGTTTCAGCTACTGAAGGAAGGAACCTGGCGGACTTACGGAGCGACGAAATAGAACACCCTTGGGAGTTAATGCAACCCTTGAATCTTACAGATGAGGACTTTAGAGTTTAATTTAAAAGCCTGAGTCCAACAATGAATAGGACTGATTTAACTGATCCTGGATAATAGGTTGCAAAATGATGAGATCTGAGCAAATCCTGACCTAATAAAGGAGAAGTTTGCATATGTCTCTCTCAGCCTCCTCTTACTTAAATTCTGGTTTCTATTGTAACTTAGCAGGCCATTAATCAGCCCAGTATACTTTAAGTTTACTTTGAATATCAAAGTGGATATTTTGCTTCAAAGATTAAATGCCAGGGCTCAAAAACTGATTTTCTTAACACAGTTTAATAAAGTGAGATGTTCCTATCCGACTGCTTTTAAGATGACAATTTTGCACGCTTAGCTAATGGTTCAAAAAGCAACTAACACCAACAAAACTATTTTCCCTGTAAAAGGCAAAGAGTTTACAAGAGCAAGACTTCTTCCTCTGTGTTTGTAATAACAGAAATAAACCAAAGTCCTGACATATTTGTAGCATTTTTATTCCTAAAGGAAAAAACAGGAACTTTCTTTGTACTTTAAAGTTGTTGCCCCAGATCGTTTACCAGCTTAGCACTGTGAAATCAGTTTCAGACACAAGAGACCGACCAGCTCTCTCTAGGAAATACTCAATTAGGGTGGTGTCTCCGAAATACCCAGGGGTCCTGTGACTGATCGGCTTTTCCCAGAGGGTTTCTGCAGCTTATAGCCCTGGTTGGACGGCACACATCACGCTGGGATTTTTCCTGTTGCCTGGGTAGTGACCCCCTACAGGAAGATAACGGACAAGCCGGGAGGGCGGAGCAGCCGGCTACACATGTCTGACTGCTCTTATCAACTTATCATATAAGGAAAGGAAAGTGATTGATTCGGATTCTGACACCGCAGGATCTGGGGGAAGAGCACGAAGCAGCCCAGCTGATCAGCAAGGCGAATGCAGCCCTCACCAGTGAGCAGGGCCGTCCCTCCCGCTGCAGCGTGACAGCTTACTGCGGGAACAGGAGAGAGGAGACGGCGTCGGAAGCCGAGGCTGCCGCCAGACAAGGAGCGAAGGAGGCTTTCATTGATGGACCTTGAGCCGCGGCAGGGGAGCCCCGCGCGCGAGAGCGCAGCTTAGCGCCGAGTCTCATGCGCCCTGCAGTCTGCTAGGCTGGTGGCTTAGACCGAGCGAGCGGGAGAATGTGGCAGCTGCTCCTCTTTACTCTGAGCTGTGACCTCGCCGCAGCCGCAGCCTATAACAGCTTTCGGAAGAGCCCGGACGGCATAGGGAAGAGGCAGTATCAGGTTCAGCACGGCTCCTGCAGCTACACGTTCCTGCTGCCGGAGACGGACAACTGCCGCTCTGCCTCCAGCTCCTACGTGTCCAACGCGGTGCAGAGGGACGCGCCGCTGGACTACGACGACTCGGTGCAGCGGCTGCAGGTGCTGGAGAGCATCATGGAGAACAACACCCAGTGGCTGATGAAGGTAGGGACGCGGCCACCCCCGCTCCGCGCAGTTAGCCCGCAGGAGGGCGGGGGAGGGGCGGCGGGGGGAGCGGGAGCCAGACGGCGCTGGCGCCTTTGAACGACTCCCTCTGCACTGCGCGCTGCCGCGGAAAGCGGCCGTGGGCACCAAGGGCGAGGAACGGCTGGGCGAGAACGCCAGGGTCAGCAGAGAAAAGCCTCTAAGGTTAGGAGTCGTGCGAGCAGAGGAAGGGCACTCTTCTGCACGCCGCTGTGTGGGCTGTTTTGTTTGTGTAAGTAGCTTAAACTCAGCGACACCCATCGCCAAGGATGTAAACCGGTCGCAGGCGCGGGAGGGAAGCGGTAAGCGACTGCCGCCGGAGCCAGGAAAAACGTGACAATCACGGTGATTACTGATACACAGCGGATGGAGTCAAGTGCTTTACCAATTTCCTGAATTTATTTACTAAAATAGAGTGGGACTCTCGGTAAATGAGAGGAAATTAAAGCAAGCAAGCCTTACATTTCTCAGAACCCACCACCGGGGGTGGCTTTTCCAGGGGGTCTGCCGTTGTGAGCAGGCGTGGGTTTTAGGAGGGGAGGCAGCGCTGCAGCCGGTGCTCCCCCGCACCCCGTCAGTGCGGGACGGGCTTGGAAGGTAGCCCCGCGGGGCGCGTGTGCAGGGCATTTTGGTGCAGTTTTACTGTGATCTACGTGATCCCACTGTTTGAGAGTTTTTACAGAGTTTAACCCAAATAGGATACTAAGAGCTCAGTTTTTCTTTCACAAGTGATCATTTTCACATGTGAAGCTATTTACACAAAACCTAAAATCACCCTGGAATTTTTCCTTGATGTGGACTATATATCTTCGAAAAGAGGTCTAAATACATTGCACACATTGCAGATAAAGCATTAACTGCTACAGTGACATCATGTCAGAACGCTTACCCGGGAGAGACTGTGATTGTTTAACGCCACATGGGAACTTTAACAAGCAGGTTCCCCCCATTCAAAACTTTGCCCCAGTCTTTCATTTCGCCGTAAACCTTCTGTTAGGACACTTTACCTTAATCTCAGAATAGATCTCAGCTCCTAATCTGTGTTTCTCATTAGCTCTCCTACCTTCGGAGAGGAAACGGCCAAGTTATTACTTTGGTCCTGAGCCGAGATGAATGAAAGCCCTCGGCACTGCTTACATTGTAACAAGAGGGGTCGCTTCAAATCAAAGAACAGAAAACAACAAAAACGTATCAAAAAGACGCGCCCTGTAATACAAAACTCATTAGTCATGTCTTTATAAGCACTACCTCCTCTGGGTAAATTCTCCAATAATTTTCTCTGAAGGACCCTGATGTGCAAGTAATAATATTCAACTTAAATAATATAAGGAATCCAGGAAGACAAACTGTAACCTAAATATCTGCTCACCCTGACCTCCCATTCTTCCTAAGTCATCATGCTCAGGTTAGCGCCAGGGCTAACAGCCACGGTGAGCGATGAAAGATACGTCACATGTAGTAAACATTCTAATCTGCCTGACTGGTAAGTCATCTCTTAAACAAACAGTCAAGAAACATGTTTTGCCAAATGCAAGACTGCTAAATTGTATTTGCTGAATGAAGCCCACATTAGGTGTACCTGAGACGCCATATGCAAAGCTCATGTTTCTTTCTTAGATAAACAACCCCTTTCTCTTGGATCATTGAGATCCTGTTTAAAGAAGGAAAAGGACAAGGAATTCTACATGAGGTGACCAACATTTTTTCCTTTCCAGGTTCAATTAGTAAATATTTGAACAGGAGCACAATGGTGTTTCTAAATTCTTTCTTTAGCTATCTAGCTAAGAATCACCAAGAATGACTTAATGTTTATCTTTTTATTGCTTCAGCACCTGTCCTGGCTCACCTGGGTAATGTCCGCCTGAGAAAGTCAGTTTGTGCTCAGTAGGTTTACTGCCTTTTGGTTTGGGAAGGGAAGCAAAAAGGAGACATGAAATGCGCTTAAAGTGATTGAATGTAACCTCTCTGCTTGTTTTTTATTTCTGTGCTTTGTCACCTGTGATAATAAACATTGCTTTTCTCATAAGGGAGAAAAAAATACATAATGGAGTGATAGATAAGCCACAGGATTAAAGGAAGGACACCACAATCTAACACTATCGATAGACTGTCATAGAAAGAAAAGGCACCGTTCTGTGTTTTTCATTGTTTTGCACAGTTCCTATTCTTCAGGGCTGTTTTTATGAATTTTTTTTTATGATGCCATATTTCCTTTCTTTCCCTGATCAACACTGAAAAATGAAAGTGGAAAAAAAAAACTTTTCAGGTTTTAAGAAAATTTGTCAAGAAGGAAAATGAGACCAAATTTCTGGTTAATTTCAGGGCAGATGACTGGCACCTCCACTCCGAGTGGCTAGCATCCCGCCAGGAGCCTGGACTAAGAAAGCTGTTTTGCACGTGGTCAAACGATGCCACACGCTGCCCCTTTAATCTGCAAGGCAGGGGAAGTGTCAGACTTCTGAACGGGCGCAGAGGAACACGAACGGAACAATACAGGGAAGGCGCACTTTCTGCTCCGTGGTTAGAGGTTTAGCTGAATCATGACAGTTAGGACCCCACATACACCACGGCGACCTAGAAAGACACCCCGTCACATTCCCTTACCAATCCTGCAGCCATTCTAAACCTCTGCCCCAGTGACAGTAAACACACTTAGTAAAAACTGACAAAAACTTAGCAACGTGGACTGTGTCTTGCTAGGACACCGAATGTATTTTTTTTTTCCCGATGAGAAAAAACAGGGAAAGGAAATAAACAAGTGTTTCACTCTGATGACCACTTTAAAGCTACAAACAGCTGCAACATCTACTGTGCTTTAAAGCAGAAAATGTTTTGAAAAATAAAGCTAATGCCTATTAAACCGATGTAAACATTTCCTCACAATCTTACTTTTTTTTTTTTTTTTTAATGATAGGAGAACAGGCTGGGAACTGCAATTGAGATCCTTTTCTTTAAAACTAATGACACTAAACCCTTTGAATAAGGTATGAGAACTACTGTTCATTAGCCGACACACAGGGAACAAGCCAGTTTTGCTCTGAAAAACAAAACTGCTGTCAATGGGGAAAACTGATGGTGAACTCAGACCCCTCCCAGGGACTGTGTGTGTGTGTGTGTGTGTGTGTGTGTGTGTGTGTGTGTGTGTTTAATGTGTGGCTGCAAAACACTCCTTAGTTGTATATCCAACCAACCTACCAAACATCCAAACAAACACACCAGCGCTTGGTTCATTAAAGAAAAGGGAAAACGCACCCCTGTCCATTCCGGCACTGTGTCTGTGTGTCTGCATCACGAACCATGCCTGCGTCCAGTGGTAGAAGTGAATTCTGTGCATTCAGATAAGCTGACTAACCCTTCCATTTAAAATTGCAAGAAAATCGTTACTATTATTAGTTCATTATATAGTAATACCATTATAGTAAGGAAGGAAGGGATGATTAAAGTTTCACTGTGGTGGGGAAGTACAACACATTTAAGTTTGGAAAATGCAAATATAACATGATGTTTACTATATATTATGTATGATGTACAGTGCACTATGTGCTTACTGTATGTATTACATAAAATGTAAATGTTGACTATGTGTACATGCATATACACACACACGTATTTGTTTCCCATGGTCAGGTAGCCTCTGCTTATCAAGCGGGGCTGTCTGATGTCCTGGATTAACTCTGCAGGTGTCACACTGTGGAGAGATGACTATTTGCCTGCAGGGTCTTGAACTAGGAAACGGACTTCAGTATGCAACTTTCATGATATCTGACTTCCTGTTTGGACGCTGCATAATCCATACAGTCTCCATACTGTACTCTGAAAATTGGTTGATTTTAACCGAAATGGTTCTTTACAGTTTACAAATGGGTTGTTATCCAGAAGTTTATCTGTAAGCCAGTTCCTGTACTATACAGAACTTGAAAAGGATACTGACCTTATAAATGGTGATCAGAGGCTCAAGCTGGACCACAGTGCTTATTTTAATCCATAAAATGATTGAAATTTTGTATATTTGTAATTCAAAAAAACAGTTCCAATCAACCCTACCACCATATGGATAACTTAAACATAAAGCAAAAATATGGCGAGAGTAATATATGGACAATGTAAAATCTAAAAGTCAAGCCCTCAAAACAGTAGAAAATAGGAAGGGAGTCCTGCTCCTCCTTAAGCTCCAGTCCTTTTCTTCCAGATGAATACCTGAGATGTGTCCTAGATCTATACTGTGACAAACCTAAGATCAAAACAAATGAATTTCCTTCTCAAAACATGTACAGGGGCATTAGACAGCGATCAGATTTTTTTCTTTTTTCTTTTTGGCTTACAAGTGACACAGAAAGGTTCAAAGAATGATTTTATTTAGGGGGAAAGAGCAAAATTTGGAAGACTGAGGTAAAGGAGAACATGGATTAAAGGGGTGTGTGTATGTGTCAGAGGGAAAAGGAGAGAGAGAGAGAGAACTACCAGTGATGGAATTTCTCTGCCTAGGGAAAAGGGGCAGTAAACGTAAGACGATTTTGACAGAAAAAAAGTGGTTTATACTGTTTCATATTCTGGGCACCAAATGATACCAGGGCCTGGACAGCTTCGGGTTTCTGGGGTTGAGACCAAGAGGGCGCAGGCAGTGCACCATGAACATGGACAGACTGTTTCCAGATCAGGTGCTCACAGTAAGCAGAATATCTATATTAGCTACTGACAATGACAACTCAGCAAACTAGTCCCTCCCTCATAATGACTGTATACATGTATATACTTATTATAATAATTATAAGTACACATACTTATAAGTGTATATAAAAAGTATTGCATAACTTATATACATCTTCCTATAAAATATAATTTATATTTTTATAAGAAAACAAGTGACTCATATATATATACACTAAATACTGTGGATTGTGTAGTACTATAGTATTAACTGAAAAAAATCTGAGTATATGTGGATACACACAGTTGAAGCCCATGTTGTTCAAGGGTCCACTGTGTGTGTGTGTATATATATACACACACACACATATATACATTTTTTTTCTCTTTTCACTGCATCCTCCTTTAACTTGAAGGAATCTGACGATAAGATTTTTCTTCTAAATTATTCTAGAACTTTTCTGATATAAAGAGAGCCACTCAACTTTCCAGTGGTGCTTTTCATCACTGAAGTAATAGCAGTAACATAGTAACTGGGGACAGAAATGAGGCAGCACTGAGTGATTTTAAAGCACTTTCCACACCTTACACCCCATTTTGTCCCCAGAAGACCTCTGGAACACAGACATGGTAGATGAATCTCACTCATTTTTCATCACTTATGAACGTGGTCAGGGCACCAGCAAGCTCCCTGCAGGTTACAGGTCTTGCATGGATCCCCTACAGAGGAGAAACAAACACGGGAAGGCACGCCTCTCCTCCTCTGACACAAAGCAGAAGTTTTCATGGGGCTGAAAAGACTGCAGGAAATTGTTGGGAGAAGTGTGAGTGAATATGAAGATGGTGTTCTCTCTGAGCTCACTGACATAAATGAGTGCACACCACTCTGCCCTCCCGCGCGCTTTGGGGCATTCTCGGATCAGGGCAGGCCTCATTAAAGCTCATGTATTTGTCCAGCAAACATTTATTGAAGGCCTGCGTGTGTCCAAGCAGGACTCTAGGTGCTTGGGTGAAGCAGTGAGGCGAAGACGAGGGCGAGGGGTCTGCCCTGGAGGGGACATGCTGAGTTCCACCACCACATTCTTGTCGCAACAGGGGTCAGGAGGTGGTGAGTGCTACCAGAAGCGGGGGCGAAGGAGAAGGAAATCCAGGTGGGAGAGACGAGGAGTGCTGGGGAGCAGGGGTGAAGGGAGTACTGCCAGGCAGGGCACTCACTCCACCGAATCCTTTTATAGAAGGAAAAAATCAGGGGGAGGGCAGAGCTCAAGTGGTAGAGCACACGCTTAGCATGCACAAGGTGCCCTGGGTTCAATCCCCAGCACCTCCTCTAAAAATAAATAAATAAACAAAACTAACTATCCCCCCCTGCAAAAAAATAAAATTAAAAAAAAACACGTAACCAAAAAATTTTTTTTAAGTATCAACTAAAATAAATAATAATAAAAGGAAAATCAATGAAAACTACTCCTGAACAGTCATTTTTTCTGACTACCAAGTAATACACAGTTGTTGTAGGAAGTAAAGCATATGCAAAACATGCATAAAAACGCTGCATGTAATTCTAGCATTCTGAAGTGACCATCCTTACTCAGCCTATACAGGCAAGAGTATTTTTAAAGCGTGCAGTATATACTGTCCTGTTGTATACATCTGCACCTGCCTGGTAACTCATGCCTTTTTTATTAAAAATGAAAAAGAAGTGGGTCTGAGAGGCTAAGGAACCTGGTTGACATCCCAAGTCAGGAACAAGGCAGCTCCCACCAGCTGAGTCCTGTCTTGAGACCAGCACAGGCGTCCCGGGGCCCCTTGGCCCCCGGACCCCAGGGCACGCCAGCAGTCCTGGTCTATGACGGCTGCGTGTGGACCACCTGGTTATCAGGTAATATACACAACCCCTCCTCTGTGGGGACGGAGCCAAAGCCGCTAAGCCAAAAAAATAAAAGGCAATTGGGAATATCTTGTGTATAAAGGAATTACATGAGATTCCACCCTGTAGTTCAGAAGAGTAAAAACAAATTATATGATAACCAATAGAAAAGTACGGAGATTCTTATGAACCATACATATAGTAACAACCCTTTCCTGGAAGTCGACTGAGGCTGAATTTCACAGTACCACTCGAAAGTCGAGGCAAATAAAATTCAGTCCCAGGAAAGTGATGCATGACCTGCCCTGCCCTCTCTTTGATCTTAAGACACGCCCGGGTGCTCTCCCAGTTTGCATTCTACAGGCAGATGCAACTCAGAACACCTTCACTTGCTACTGACGTTTACAACGAGACAATAAGGTCAAGCTCAACAATCTGATGTAAAAAGGAAACTGTAAAAAGAAAATTCCACGGGGAATGTTTTAGAATAAAAGTTTCCACATTAATTGGGATTAAAATAACTGCTTTATGTATGGTTTGAAAGTAAAGAGATGAATTCTTCTCCACCACCTGAACTGAGAGTCAGGTGTGTGAGCTATCCTTAAATTAGTATTTTAATTAGCTATTTCCCCATGAAATCACCCTTCTCGTCCTGATCTTGGCATGCACCGTTGACTAAAGATGTGAAATCTATTAGAAATCTCCTGAGAAGTGGGCCTAATCCTTTTACCAACATCACCCCTTCTATCAGCTAAAACCATTATCTTTGCAATTCAACTAGAACCTAATTAAAATCTCTGTTGGACCCGCCTGGACCGGTAATTACTTTCCTCCCAAATCAGGCTCCGTCCTTCCTTTGAGCACCCGTCTGGGAATTGCTTCCGGAATCTTTCCATTATCCTGACAACTTCACACTACCAAGCACTCACATCCAGTGTCTAATACTCACAAAATCAGCAACCAAGCAAACTATGCACATGAAGAATATAACCTGTCATCTTTCTAGTGTGCGATTTTCCTTCTTTTCATGGACGATGATGGTTTTCAAGGAAAGAGATATTCAGACACAGAGGTCTTGGGAAATACGCTATTTTATCGTGTTGACACTTTCTCAGGGCTTCCCATTGTTTATATATGCGCTGAAATATTTACAACAGTTACTGCTCTTTTAGGTAGAGAATACTAATAGTCTTAAAAGGAAACGAGCATTCAGCCTCTCCATTTCTCAACTTTGTTACATTCTGTCTGGACCGCGTTAACACTTGCTCCCACAGTAACAGTCTTCTTGACGTTGGCGGGGCTAGTCCACCAGGGTGACGTAATCTGGTGATCAGCCTGGTGACAAAACTCACCACCTGCATCCCCCAGTCTTAAGTCCTCAGCAGTATTCCAGGACATCCATCGGCACCTTCCTTATGACTGTTCCAGCACATTCTGGGGATGAAGGTTAGACTGAACTGTGGGTTAGCCTGTGTATGTCACTGATGGGCATTTAGTGATGGGGAGAGCACACGTCACACTGGAGATTTCCACTCTGGCCACCAAAAGCATACGTTGGTGGTTGGGTTTGAGAGTAAAGGGGAAAAAACGTGTCATGAAGTTGACTTGGGGAGAGGGCCCCGGGCGCTGGCCATTTCCCTCTTTTGAGCCTCTGGGGCCCTCAAGACCACCTCCCTGAAGGGAAAAAAAGGAAGAGTGAAAAAAATTGAGACAATTCCAGAGGTTTCGTTTCTGGCCCAAGCCAGCCCCAGGAACGGAGCCAAACTACAGCGAAGGGAATGCTGCGTTCCTTTCTCCCGAGTTTGGGACAAGGGCATTCTATAACCAAAAGAAGAGATAGCGTGACACAACTGGTCAGATGTAAAGAAATCCAAATATAAAATAAACTGTGTTTACACACGAAGTCAACGCTGCTGACGTTAACAAGCCTGCCTCTGGGCATGCTGGCCGTCTTCTGGGCTTTAGCGTCGCGTTAAACTGCAGACAACTGCGTGACCGGTGGGGGCTGACTAGGGTGACTGGTGTGATCTGAAGCTACAGAACAAAAGATTTTTATTTCATTTGTTCCTCCTTAAATGTAGTGAATGAACTTTGGGAAAAAAAAGACCTAATTTTTTTTTAAGAGCAGTTTTAGGTTCACAGCAATACTGAGCAGAAGGTACAGAGATGTCCCACATGCTCCCTACTGCCCCCCACGCACAGTCTCCCTCACTATCCATGCCCCCCACCAGGTGGTACATTTGTTACAATCAATGGACCTCCACAGACTCTCATCGTCACCCAGACTCCATAGTTTACAATTAGGGTTCACTCTTGGTGTTGGACGTTCTCTGGGTTTGGATGAATGTATAAGGGCACGTATCCTCCACTATGATGTCATTCAGAGAAGCTTCATGGCCCTTAAACTCCTCTGGGTTCCGCCTGTTCATCTCCACCCCCCCAGCCCCTGGCAACCGCCCATCTTTCCACTGTCTGCACAGTCCTGTCTTTTCCAGAATGTGATGCGGTTGAAATCGCATAGTATGTAGCCTCTTCAAATTGCCTTCTTTCACTTAGTAAATGACTTTTTAAAGGCATGACTAGCTGTACATTTGTTTAGTGACCTCTTACACTTGATTATTCAGCTACATTAACTGGCTAAAACCTCCACTGTGTCTCTTCAGGAACTTAAGGTCTTCTTCCCCATCAGGGGATGAGTGTGGGTTTCAAATAAGATGATGAATGCAAAAGTGTGCTGGAAACTGTAAGATGCTACAGCATGGCAGGGACTGTCATTGCAGTTAATCTTAATAACCATATTAGAAACATCTTATCAAGATCTGTATAAATCTCACAGTAAAGCTTACATTCCACACAATCTTCTCAGGTTAAATGGTCTGACTTTATACCTCAAGGCACAGCTTCACTGTGTCAGTGAAGGGCAGTTACATCGAAAAGGACAGTTGTAAATGCACCTGTAGAACGACCTGATTTACATCAGATGGCTGAGCGCCTCTGCAGAAACACCTTGCCCCACAGCCCTCCTGGCATCTTCTCCTAAACCGCCCTACCTGTGCCCCGTCACACATGCAGGTAGTGCCGGGAGCCCACTAGCACAGTCAGACCTTAAGGTTAAACTTACTTTTTATCGCTTCAGCTTTCAGTAAGCCATGAGCATTGCTACTCTTTTGTATGTTCTGTTCTTACAGAAGACAGCAGGAGCTAAATGAATATTAAAGAGCAGGCATTCTGGGGTTAACTGGTCAACCCGCACATCTTGGTAGAAAAGATTCAAAACTCCTAAGAGGTATTGTTTCCTCCGGGCTCCTGAAAGCATTTTCTCTGCCATTAGATTTGTGGATCAACAAGATATTATCAACTCCTGGTTATATGCTGGATAATCACAAACATAAATCTGAAGATAATTGAAGTATTCCTTTGAGTTTTACTAAGTACTATCTAGTCTTTGGAATCTTGAAAAATTATTACATACAGATGTAGCTTAAAACTTCTCCAAGCAAAACGATCTTCTTAATGGGAAATCCTGGTACAAAAATGCTGCTAGAGAGAAGGTATTTTGCTGAATAACATAAAATAATCAAACTCTGACCACAAGCCAATTATCTGTATTTAACATTTGGTTTATGTGTATGAAATTCCTTATTATTTTTAGCTACTAAGACATAGATTCTTAAGTTTCCTAATAAAATAAAATAAACTTATCCAGTCTTAACAAAGTATTAATAACAGGAATTCCTAACCTGAATTGGTTTTAACTTAACTGCAATAGGGAAATGCTCTTAAAAGCAGTGATGGTTGGGATAATTATGTTACAGTTTAAAGAACCAACATTAATCAGACCACCATCCCCTCAAAAAACGACTGTTCATTCTGTGATGTACAATTAATTGTCCATGTTTTCAAATACGGTTCCCTTCTGGCTTTGGACAAGCACAATAAATCTATATGCTCTTCCTCTAATTGGACCATGTTTAATATGTATCATTTATTTATTGTGACGTGACTAGCCTGCCTTGTGCCAGGAAGGTTTTCCAGCTGTAACGGACAGAACCGATAGTGTGCTGCTCTTCCCTTCCCCATCTTCCCCTCCAGACACCACTACCGTTAAGAATAAATGGTCTCTGGATGAGGGGGAAAAGGATGAAAATATCTGATGAATAAACAATTCTCTCTACTTAATTGGGGCACTTTCTCCACCCACTTCAGTTTTAAGTGACTCAAAATCTGAAGAAGGGAATACGGGTCAACTCTAGCAGCCACGGAGATGACCCAGCACCACTCCCTCACCTCTTCCCAAACAAGGGGGCTCTCAGCTCGTTACTGTGATGCAGCATCCTTCGCTGGTTTGTTTAAATGTCTACAGAGTTCTTGCAAAAAAAAAATAATAACGTTCATATGACGGCAGTCACAAAGGTCAAAGCAGAGAAACGCTCTTTCCGCCCTTGTATAGCTGTTACCGTGCAATGACGGACGCAGGGTGCTGCCGGTCGTCAGCACAGCGGCTGCCATTTAGCAGGTGCACGTGACCTGTGACACTGGCTCACTGAGTTTCATGGCAGCCCATTAAAGGAAGAGACTGTTCTCCCTTTACTGAGGAAACTCAGGCTCAGGGTGGTATCTGACGCCACACAGTTGACAAGACGACGATCGAGTTTACTTCAGAGCTTCTTACAATAACACAGATAGTTCAAAAGATTTAAATAGAGATCCATACATCTCTTTGTGTGGATCAGGAGAGCTAACAGACTCACAGTGGTCCCTAACACCTGCCATTCTGACACTACACACAACAGTCTCACCCAAAGCACACCCACCACTAGGAAGAAGAGCAGGTGTGGGAAATACAGGGACAGTGAAAAGACCAACTGAGGTAGATACTGTTTCCTTTTACCCCAGGGGATGCTGAGAAGTGTGGACATGCTAAGTGACTTGCTAGGTTCCAGAGATACTCGGCTGCACAGCAGGGATTTAAACCCAGGTATGACCTCGTACCAAGCCCTGCAGTTAATGGCACTGTTGCACCTCCTCCCAGCTCTGCTTTCTCACTCTCAGGACTGGACCCAGAGCAGTGAAACCCAGATGATTAAGCCTCCATGTGATGGTGATGTTGCAAAAGCTTAAACAGCAGCTGCCGTCCTTTGGCGTCTCAAGATGCACATCCAACAGCAATACGGCAGCCAGTGGCTCTGCACACAATGGCGCCCCGTTGCCCATGTTTTCAGACATAGGGAGGGACTCACGAATAAGTAAAACTGGAATGTAACTCTTCCCAAGACAGCCCTGGAGGAATAAGGGGTGGCAAACTGAGAAGCTGTGAAGAGCAGGAACTTACTCCATTCACGCACAGATCTCTGCCCCCCGAGGTCAGCCACTGCCTTTTCATTTATTCAGATGCTGGTTTAGACATGACTCAGACTCTGTGCCGTCTCTGTTTAATGGAATGCACCATTTTTTTTTTTGAGGTATAACTTAGAATAAAATGAACAAATCTGAAGTGTGTAACTTACATGCAGATACCTGTATAATGACCACCAGAGGGCGCCCTCCTGCCCCACCCACTCCATAGCCCCTCCTCTCAAGACTGCCCTCTGCCACTATAGGTTAATTTTGCTAAGTTTGGTACTTCACCTAATTGGAATACAGTATGTACTCTTTTTTTGGCGTTTTTAATTATCTCTGCGATTTTCCCATGTTGTTGTGTGTATTAAAGTTCACCCTTTTCCATTACCGCGTAGTGTTTCATTGTGTGACACAACTTATGTGCCCCTTGTACCACTGTAGCTGGAAACCTGGGATCTTTTGTGGAAGTCAACATTTCTTAATTGGACAAACCCACGTGTTGCTCTTCTTGTACTGTTATCTTTGGAATCTATCTTTGGAATTGGCCTGACTTAAAGCTCCCATGAATGACTTCCAAGACTAACCTACCTTCTAACGGAACTCGCTCTTCAGAAAACATATTGCAGAGTGGTTTTGGTGTTGATTCCTGAGGAGCCGAGAGAGAACTTTGAGGAATATGTTTAAGTACTGGTCGAACATAATACAGCCGCACTAAGGTTACAACAGGAGGTCATCCAGGAGATAGTAAGTACAGCAGACAACTAAGGAAAGGACAGGCTGTGTAAACAGGGAGTGGAAAAGAAAGTGGGGCTAAAACATCGACCTGACCAGTGCTCACCCAGCACGCCCTGTCCCCTGACACTTTGTTTTCCAGCATCAGAGATGATGCTTCACACACACAATTTCCCTGATTAGAGCTTGCTTCTGGGGGCACCAGGATTTTTTCTTTTTCAAACCTTTCTAAATGGTTTACACTTCAACATATGAGTCTTATGGTCATCATTATGAAAACCCATTAGGTGTACTTTCTGCACCAGGGGTCATATCAGCTCCTCCCTTGACGGGGGCAGGCTGTTCCTGCTTTGGAAAGAGCTATAGGGACCACCCAGGCCCCAGCAACCGGGCCATGAACGACTGAGAGCTGCTTCCCTGAGGCCGGGGTGGAGCTAGTGGCCACAGGGAAGAAGGGTTAAGATGAGGGTCACATCCCAGTTCTGAGTTCACCACTGCCGTTTTCAGGAAACTTCCCAGGCTAGTGTGGACTTCTCCCCCCAGAGCCATCCATGCGCCAGGAGGTTTAGGGGTTCAGGAACATTTAAAAGAGGTCTACACACACCACGTCAAAGTGCTGGGATGCGGGACGGGCGTTCTGGGAAAACCTTCACTGAAGTTCTAACTCTGGCCTCTTTAAGCCAAAGTGCCTCTAAAGTCACTGCAGAAGAGCGCCAAGATTCCAGCAGAACCAGCCACTCATAATTTGATTCCCAGAGAGCAGCCAAAACTCCAGCGTAGGTCCTCCCGCTGAGGGGACTCAGCAAAGATGCCGAGCCATAAAGTGTAAGCTGGAATGTGGACCACGTCAACTCACAACCAGATTTCTACAATGGAGGGAACCGTCGAGAATTCACTAGCACTGACGGAATTAACCTGGCTTGCAGGAGTCAAGACCAAGTCACAGCAGTGACCACAGTGGTTTTTGGTTTAAAAAATGGGGGCAAGATGACTCTTATTTTGATTGAAATAAACAAATGAACTCTTAACAACAGGAAAACCTCTGCCACAGCTCTCTGCTTTGTGTGTGTCCTCATCCCTCATTTCCACTTCCTCTTTCTCTTCACCTCCACTTCCTGTTTCCCCTCACCCCTCATCCCCACTTCCTGTTTCCCCTCACCTCATTCCCACTTCCTGTTTCTTCTCACCCCTCATTCCCACTTCCTGCTTCCCCTCACTGCCACTTCCTGTGTGTGCCTTCATTTCTTATTCCTAATTCCTATTTGCCCCTTCACTCCTCACCCTCACTTCCTATGTGTGCTTTCACCCCTCATTTCCACCTCCTGTTTTCCCCTCACCCCTCCTTCCCACTCCCTTTACACCTTCACCCCTCACCCCCACTTCCTGTCTGCCCCTCACCCCCATTTCCTATTTGCCCCTCACCCCTCACCCCCACTTGCATGTGAGCTTGCTGTTCCCACTGAATTAGTTTGATGTGGATCTAAGTGACTTGTGTGAATGGTTTCATGGGGCTCTGAAGACAAGGAGGCATGCTGCACTGTCAGACACCCCTCAAAAAGCACTTGATGACATAAATATTTGCCCCTAACGATGAAGCAAAGTGAGCCAGCCGTTCTGTGGTGGCCCAGAGTGATGCTATGGCACCTCACCCCGTTGACAGAGAACTATCTCTTGAAATTATTTTTTTTCCCCTTCAAGTTGTGAGTAAAAATTGAAGCATGCAAAAGAAAAAGTCAGTTCTGAATGGCATGCTTTTTATAACTCGCGGCAGCGGAGTGAAAGGGGAGAGGAATTTTCCACGAGCTTCCATGGAGTAGACATGCGTGCAAGGCAGCGGGGTGAGGGGCAGACTCCAGAACTGAAACTAATTATGGGAAAATGATTCACGTCCCTGTACTTTTACCACAAGCATTTGGAGAATCACCCTGAAAATTTATTTCCCAAATTGCTCTGGTGTTCAAGTAAATTTGGCTTTTCTGTATGTTATAAAACTAGTTCAGCTTTGAACAAGTGAGGATGGCAAGCATGCAAACTATAAATTACATGCAGAAAGGGACCGTGTTACTTTTGTAAAACTGGCGCAGAGCCTGTACTTCCACTACACCACCAGACACACAGCAGCCCGAGGCCGCCACGCTCTCCCGCAGAACGTGGGCACGTTGCTCTAAGAACGTTTCTCCCAAGTACATGATGCTTAGGAAAGTCGTTGGCCTGAAACGAGATACTGCGCCAAACGATGAGCTCGCAAGAAGCGCGGTTGTATTTCTTTATGGCCAAAGTTAGGAAATATTCACGTGTACGTCTTAATGAAGATCTTGTATGTTTACTAGTTCTTTTTGACTTACTGTTTTTCCAATAAGCATTATCCAATCACAGAAATAGCAAATACAGACAATATCTGGGTGGGGGGAAGGGAAGCTGCGCAGAGGGTGCACTGGGCGTGCACCCTCCTAAATGCTGGAAAACTAAAGTAACCCGTTACTTACAAGTTGTGGAATGTTTGCTAGTTAACTAGGCACTGCTCACTTCTCACACTCAGGAATCAGCTCCGACACCACCGTCCCATTTCAAGTTCCAGGCTGAGTCTGTGCAGTACTTGCTTTTTACAACGGCAACCACCCAAAACCCAGCCTTGCTCAGCGGCACGAGCTAACAGTGTTGAAACCAAGCTTCTCTGAGCTACTGTTTCTTCCAGTGGCTGACAGATGTTAGGCATTGTTGGCTTTCCCTCGAAGAGTTAAGCTATCTCCAGTGCTCCCAGGAGTTTGCTGCAGGGACCCAGGCTGGCTTGGCACACAGTCTGGGAACTCTGCTCATTGGTTCCATTTAATTTTCAGACTAGCGTGCTACAACAGTCACTTACTTATATACTGCTTTTACCAGTGAGAAATCTGAGGTTTAAAAAGTTGTTCTGGGAGCTAGTATGTTGCTGAGCTACGATTCACACCCAGGTGTGTCTGCGTTCCACAACCTGCGCTGTAATGAAGACTTCACAACAGCTTCCCATCACAAATGTGACTTCCTTCCCACCTTAATCCAACACAAAGCTACTTTATTCATGTTTCTACACTGCCGCTCAAAAAGCAAGAGCTACTTGAACTGGAGTAACTCAAAATATCGTTAAATGCGGTAGCTAATTCATTTATTTCGCTTTTCTCAGAGTAATTTTGTATTCCTTCCAGTGGGCTATGGGCAGCACAACTCTGCAAAGAGTGAATCATTTTCTTGCTACACTCGCCACTGAAGATGCAGTCCATGACTCAGGCATTTATTTACTTATTTATTTATTACTTATTTTTAGACTAATGGGAACTGGACGAATTCTTTCTTGGTCTTCCAAGAGCAAATGCCTTTTATGCTTGATCCGGAAAGAATTAAGTTTAGGAATGTTAAATTACTAATTTACCTAATTGAGTACTTTTAACCCTCTTTGGGCAGCTGGAACAGTTTAATCTATGACTGTCTGCAGACAGTCACTTCAAAACTGCTTTTTGAAAGTTCATTTCTTTAGGTGGTACCTAGGTACCACAGGATGAAAGCTACAGAAACAAGTAAATAAAATCAGCTGTAGCAACTAGGGTCGTAGTGTCGCAGCAAAATTGGTTGAATATTTCATTTTTAATGTCTTTTCCATTAAAAATATTTTTGTTGCGGTCTCAAACACAGGAAGGGTATAAAGTGTACTAACCTTTAAGTTGACAGCTCCGTGAACTTTTAAAATATGAATTTACTCGTGTTACTAGTGCTGGGGTCAAGACAGAAAACGTTTCAAGCACCCAGAGCGTCCCCTCATGCTCCTTCTCCATTAATAACTCTGGCACCCACTAAACGCCTCCCAACCAGAAATCACTATTCTGGCTGTTGTCGCCACCAGCAGGCTTGGTCTAGCCCTGAACTTGAGATGAATGGGGTTGTACAGTCAGTGCTCTTTTGCGTGGGTTTCTTTCCCTCCACGGGATGCCTGGGACAGCATTTAATTTGACTAGCAATCTGTTGTGTTATTTTAAAAAATTGAGTTGCAGCGCACTAGCACAGCAAGCCAGTCCCCAAGGAGCAACGTTCACACGTTGAAATAATAATTCTATCGTGAGACAGAAACCACTGCAAAATGCTCACCAAGGGATGCTGCTCAGCAGTTTCAATTTGGTGTCACATACTTGGCCACAAAACCTATTTCAAATCCTCATGATTTGGGCAGCCCAACCGATTTTACAGAGCAAGTGAGTCTGTAAGAAAGGTTCATCTCGTGGCAACGCGTAACTCTGGATGCCACATCGGTATCTTTGTTTAAATGGATGCCTTCTTTGAGTGAAATTTTATTCAAAAATTACTTTAGGATAAGTAACTAATCATACAGAAACGTAATACTGTGCATTTGAGCTCCACCTGGGGCAGCGACATCTCCACTTTACAGCCCAGGTTTGCAGATCTGTTTTTACTCCACCTCTGGAGAGAAAGCGACACCCCTTGCGTGTGAACGGCGTGCCCCAGCAGTGAAAGATCGAAACGAACTCCCTCGAAAAATGAGTCAGGCACAGCATCATCCCTAGGGCGGGTATTCTGTAGAGAGAAGTTTGATACAACATATACTTTGTAGTCAGACACGCTCTTATTTCGGGTCTGGAGGCCTTGGAAGACATAACCAGATGCTCACTGATTTGTCCAAAGTCAGAATCACCAACTGTGGTTCCCGGGGGAGGCTTTCTTCACGGGGAGTCAAACTGCAGTCACCACAGTTCCTCGGGACTGCGAGCCACAGGCAGACAGGGACACGCACAAGGCTCTCCCCTGGCCTTCCAGACTGAACCGCGGTCCCAGCTGGGCTAGCAAAACATTTCAGCGGTGAACAGTAGGTGCTTTGGTATATGCTTGATACACTTCTTATCAAATTTCAGACCAAGAGATAAAGAAAAGAATTATAATTAGTTAAAAAAAAAAGCCATACTATTCTATTTGCCACATAATGTAGGTATGGAATATTGTTCTGTTTTTGTTGCATTGTTTCTGATTAGAAAAAAAATTACTAATGATCAGGTTTAAATTAGTTGTTAAAATGCTTAAAAATGCATTACAGCTTTAAAAATTAACCTGCAAAACACAACCTATTAAAGAAAAAAATTTATATTTCTCATGTGAATTAAAAAAAAAAGGATCGATCACTTTTAGGATGCTTTGCTACATATGAGCACACAGGCCACTGACTTACATAAACTAATATGAAAATAAAAAAAAAATTACAGCTTTAAACCCTTGTGAGGACTGAACCAGAGGTCGAATTAGAGATCGTCTAATACAGTAGAAAAGGTAGACTTTCTGTCCTTTGTGGTTCAGAAAAGCATGAACTCTAGCTGTCACAAAATCATAAAATTAAAAAAGCTGCAGCTACAGCTTTATGAACATGAAAAGCAAAATGAAAAGAACAAACTTGCCGAAAGGTTTCCTAGCATCCTCGCAGTTCGGCCGGCCAGAGCATGGCGTGAAGGAAGCTCCCTCAGCTCGCCCCCACCCCCAAAGCACCGTGGGAATGTCAGTCGCCTCCGTGGAGAGAGTTCGCAAGTATATGCTGTACCCAGTTATTCAAATCCACCGGCAAGTACCTAGCATGGTGTTCAGACAAGAGAACGTGAGCAGTTCACAGAGAGCTATCGGCCATACTGAGTAAACACCGTAAAACGCACGTTTGCTGGGGGTGGGTCAGTATATGATCGTATACAAGGGATGGAATACTTCGTCGTTAAGTTCTCACGCAGTTAATCCCGTGTCCTTTGGGCATCTTCCGCTGCTATCCCCGAGGCCCTCTCCGCTGGAGCTCTCCCCCTCCCAGCTGGCTAGCAGACGGGAGCTGCAGCGGCAGAAGGGCCTGGCGGGAGGTCTGCTCTGCTGGGCGGCGCTCCGCTCAGCGGGGCTGCACGGCCCCTTCATTCCGCGATTTCTCAGGCATCCCATCTGCATTCCCACCCCGCTTCTCTTTCTTTTAAAGAAGCAACACCAGCTTCCTGCCTTCCTTATAAAGAACTAGTTTGTCTTGAAAGTATCTTCAAGACAAAAACCATTTAAATTAGTCTTTTCCCTTTCGCAGCCCTACAGTGGAGTCACTGCGACAGTGTACATGTATTTCATGTTAAAAGGAAAAAAAAAAGCCTGCTTCAAAGATGATAACACGGTCTTGTTCCTAGAAATCTACCTGGGATTTTGGCAAACCCACATAAGGCAGAAAGAGACAGCAGAAATGAGATGCATAAAAGGCATAAATAAGCTTTGGGATAAAAGACATAAATAAGCTGTGGGTGAGACGTGTGAGTGCTCTGACCTTGGTTTTCTGGCAGTGGGTCACTGGGGTTTTAACGTTACTCTACTGTCAGCTGGTGCTGGGGTCCAGGGGCCGGAACCTCATTCATATGAGAGTTCAGCAGTGTTATTGATTTATCAAGTCTTCCCTTCTCCCCAGTTTTTGAAGGTCTGTCACCCCAAGGAGAGGTGACAATGGATGGACGTATCTGTCTGTATTCATCTCCACACTCGACCACATATGTATGTTTATACACATGCATGTGTTTATGAATACACAATGTTTCAAAGATTCTGCCTGCCACAGAAAGACACTGAAATATTTACTCACTTATTTCTCAGCACACCTTGATTTCAGACAGGCAAGAACACTTTAGTTTTTAAAAAGTAATCCCCAGTATTTTGTAGACTAAATTCATTAAATCTCCTTCCCAGAGCTGAATGTCTGCTCACACTGCAATGGCTGACAAGTCAGTTGCTTTTATCAGGGAAAGAATAGTCTGGTGTTCCCTCTCTACCTCTGCAGGAAGCATCACCTGCCTCTCCTAGGCTGCGAACAAACTCTCCCAGGAACCAGCCCAGTGCAGGAGTCTCGGTGCAGCCGAGCATTGGCTGAGGTGAAAGAAAAGTTCTCCTCAACTGCTGCAGCTGCGACAGCCTGCCAAGTTCACGTTCCGTCTTCTGCACATGGGGATCGTGGCCTCTGCCTGCAGCCTCACCCTTTCTCCATCCGTGACCAACACGGCCCTTTTCAGAAGGGCCTCCTTTACAACAGCTCTCCCCCGGCAATGTCAGCAGGCTGCAGGTGTCAGGGCTGTGACCCAAGCATCTCAGGCGACCTGGGTCCTGGAGCCACACCATCTTGGCCTCAACCCTCTGTCACAGTAGCGGCGGGGCCGGGGGGCTGTGCGTGAGACCTGACTGCTCTGACCTTGCTTTTCGGGCCCTGCCGTGGTCAGTACCCCAGACCCCTGCTTCCTGCCCGGGGAACCCTGCGGGGCTCCTGCAAGCACAGCCCAGCAGCAGGGGGAGCTGATGCCGGGGGCCACCCTGGCCCAGCCAGGGACGGCAGCACCCTCTTTCTTGCCCAGGTGGACAGTTCTGAAACACGTTTCCTAGGGCTCCTCAGAAGGTTCTGTGGGACTTTTCACCGGTTGCCAGAGTGGTGGTCAATGGAGTCCGCGTGTCTGAACTGGCCTTCTCCTCCCTGCTTCCCCCTCCGTCCTCCGCGGCTGCTCCCTGGACCACTTCCTAAGTAAACTTCCTGCACGCAGGCCTCTGTATCGGGCTCTGCTCTGGGGGAAACCCAAGCTAAGGCAGAATGAGAATCAAGTGAGATCTAAATATGTATCTATATAAGCACTTGGCGACTCTAAATTGCTGTAATTATTCTTGCTGTATATAAACATGCTCATAATCTTACAGTATCTGCTGCATTTTATCTGCTCCTTGACGTACAAGTATCTGTAAGGTGCTGCAAGCCAGAACTCTAGCAAATATCTGGCTGAGTTTATATGTACCTTAAGAGCCCTCTTAAAAGCTGCACGTGTGTAAAACATGAACCGCTTTTCCCATGTGAAATGCCCTAAGTTTTGCTATACCAGCGTCGTGAAGCTTGCATATATTTAAAAGGGCTGCTATTGACTTAAAAAAACAGCCTTTTTATCAGTAGGCAATGACTGGAACATTTTGAGGGGAAAAATACACTTTCTGCTAGATTCTGGAGTGATCATGAGGGTGTAACATACAAAGAGGCAAAGAGAGAGTGAATGCATGTGATTTTTAAAAACCCCATTAAATAATGAAAAGGAATATGCAGTTTTACTCACAGATAAAAGCAGACGTACGCCCTGATGGGGCCCAGATGTACTGGTGTTCTCAGGTAACTTAAAATTTCGTTTGTCACAGGAGGAGGGGACAGGTATTAACTTCAGTCTGGCACCAACTGTCCCCAGTCGAGTCTTCAGGTTACTAGTCAGCACTGGGCTCGTCTGTTTATACTACTGAAAACAGGAGCCGGGTTATCGAGACCCGGAATCAGATAACAGAATGTCGCTCATACACGGTTAATAGAAAAAAGTGAAAAGCAGGCCAGAAAAAATGAGTTATCGGAATTACTTGAAAGATCCCACGTGTGCGGGTTGGTGGGGGGTGGAGGTCCACGCAGTCACCGTGGATGGAAATGGATTTGCTTATTAACCACAACAGCTGTGCTGGCAGAGCCACGCTTACCCTGACGGCCTGTCCCCCAGACTTGGACGAGGACAGAAAAGGCCCAAATTACGGAGTTGGTGGAAGGCAAATGGCTCTGATGTGGGCTTTTCTGGATGTGCGAATTCAGGCAAGGCCTCAGCACAGAGAGGAAACGGAGGGACTCCCCAGCTCACGGGGCATCTGAACATCACCTCCAGCGCACAGGTGGTGCCCTCAGCCTCCGGCCCTGCACACCTTTCCCCCTGTAACCTCTGCATCGCCCCTGAGACACTGCTGGAGACACAACTGCTTGGGCAGTGAAACCTCTGGATTAAAAACCAAAACCAAACAAAACATTACGAGGAGGGGGAGGAAAGCCGTTTTACCACTTTTCTGAAGACCCTGAAGATGTTTCAGTTTCCTCATGACAGGGAACCAGGAGCATTAGGTCACAAGCCCTTCCAGACACAATATCCCTCGATTTAATAACCTTGCATTCAAGCTTTCCAACTAATTTCAGGAGCAAATGTTTTGCTCATTGTTTCTAGGGCGTATGGCTGGAAAGTGGAATTTCCATATCCCAAGCAAATGAGAACATAACCCTGTAGTATTTTAGATTTAAAAATCAATAGACAAAAACAAAATATCTTGACATTGAATTGTCACACACAAGGCAGCCTATCTGAGGTGACCACACAGTGGTGTAGGGCCTGGCTGCAGGAGGGGAAGGCAAAGCAGAGGCAGACAGAGGCCCGAGGGGTGAAGCGGCCTCGGTGGCCAGGGACACCTGGGAGGCAGCAGTGTCCAGGAAGTGAGGCAAGGGGATGACAGAGCACAGGTCAGGGAGGGAACCCAGGGCCCACCAGACAACCTGCCCTTCATCTCACGGCCACTGTGCAGGCTTGTCAAGCTTGCTCTGAGGGCCGCCACTCAGGTGGGACGGAGGTGGAGCAGGTGGGGGCTCCGTGACAATCTAGAAGATGGGAAGTGGGTTGGGGGGAGGCTTGGGTGGGAAGAAGGGATCAAGCTGGAGGGGTGACGGAGGTAGGAAAACACATCCTTTTAGGGGTGTGTGGGTGAAAGAGAGAACAGTTATAATATTTCGTTTCTAGACTGAAATGTTAGAGAGTACATTTCCAGTGAAACCTCAAGTTGTCTGTTAATTTCCTATGGAAACTGGGGCATTCAGATGGACAAAAACTAGTTTGGCCTCGGGACATGGAGCTCTGTTTAAGGAGAAGCGATCTTTGAGCCAGGATCTGTATGGTTGGTAAGGGACCAGCATCAGAATCTCCAAGTTAGGGATGGTTGTCCGGCTCTATCTATGTTTTCCTTCCCCCAGCCAATTTCAAGATTACTTTCTTTTTGGTACAAAAAATAATGATGATAATCTTGCTGAGAAGGAAGATAGCCAGGGAAACATTTCAGCATGTAATCAATCTGCCATAGTTGCTTCGCAAATTGACTTATTTTTCCTGTCAAATGTGATTTTTCCAGATGCTGGGGGAGTAATAAGAAACTTCGTTTCAAATGCTGGGGGAGCAAGGAAAACTTCAGGATATATTTTACATAAAATATATATATATATATACACACATATATATGTCTATGTTGTGTTAAAATATTTTCTTCTGTTACTTGAGTTTTGCTGTGTTGATAACTTTTAAAGATGGTGTTTAGGGTGTAATTCTTTTTTTAAGCAAATCAAAATAATACCAAGCAAGGATCTATGTAACTATAATCACAGCGATGGCCTTAAAATGTTACTTTAAGTTTGGATGAGTCATTTGAATCCCAAGGAAAGAGAAACAGCTCAAGGACCCACACTTAGAAGAGCGCTTGGACCATCAATTAAGACAAGGACAAAACGAACGTCCACATGGTCCTTTCAGACTTGTCATGGGAGCCTTTCCCAGGCACTTGGACCCACAAATCAGAATCACTGCCTAATCATCTTCAGACCTGGAGGCAACGTCAAACGTTCCTGCGAAGCATGAGTAGTGAAGCCACCCTTGTGAAAAGGGAAAGAACCACACCCCTCCCTCGGGAGGTTCAAGTGTCCTGGAACAGTTTAGATAAGAGCTGCTAAGTGCAAACAGCCAGAAGGGAAGCATTTGGGAGCAGGGCGCTGCCCACAGGAGGAAAGATCTTATTTGCCACGTGTTTCTTCTTCTACTAAGACTTCCTTACACTGGAATGAAATTTCACTGGGCAGATTTCTGTATTCCTGGGTTTCAGTCACAGACCATAAAGACACAAGATAGTGAACAGAAAGACCTTCTGGGTAATAAACTGGGAAAGAACTAATTAGTCAAGGTCAAGAGACAGAGATTTTAGGGCACCTCTTCCCATGTGGAGCAGCTGAACCATCTTCATTTCCAGGTTTGGTCTTATGTTCCTTGACATGCAGTGATTTAGGGAAAGGCTGCATTAAACGGGAAATCCTCACTTGGAAAATGTTCATTTTTATACTATGTAATGAATGTCCGGAGTCTTTCTCTTAAAAATTACTACTAGTCCTGGGAGAGAAAAGGACTCTGTCATGATGCTCCCAGGAGATGAGACTGGCACTGCTTATCTTCAGGTCTGGTCCCCTCCCCTCCCTCAACTGTGTAGTAGGTGGTCTATCTGTTTTTTAGGTGGTCTGTTTTTTTAAGGAACCCAGGACCTTGGAAATCGCACACTCACAGCAACTTTGGGATGGACCACTCTTGGCTGTTGAAAGGCAGGAAGTGGGCGTGGCCTCTGGGTGAACGCCAGTGCGCCTGGGGCCCCCAGCCCAGAAGTGCGCGCACCCTCGTGATGCTAGGCACGTGGGGTCCCCAGAGGGAGAGGACCACGGTGGCTGAGGCGCGGAAGCCACAAGCATCAGCTGTCGTCACTGTGGCTGTTACCGCTGTGACTGTTTCGGGCGCTACGCACATCCTTCTCTGTTCTGAAAGGGCACTCGACTACGCTACCACCCACATCTCTTAAAACCTTAATTCCCTTTCGCTCCTTCCAGTCTGAAAGGACAAATCTTGCTGAGAATCAACACAAAATCCTGATACTTGATATTCCTGTTTCTGTTTCACTTCTCTCCTAGAGACTTCAATCAGTTAGCCGTTGGGTCAGATCACACAGAATTTCACTTTATTTAGTTACATTGTATATAGAAACTATACATGTGTCTACTAGATATATAATATCTAGATGCACACATCGCATGTATACAGAGATCTATAATTTGCTTCAGTGTAAGATTAACCACATACACCTTACACACATGCTTGGTCATCCTGAAAAGCTGAAAAATAGTGAGACTTAAAAAGCATTTTGTATTCTGTCGTTCTCAAGCTTAGAGAAAGATATGGCCGTAAAGTTAAGAAATTTTATTTTTAAAAATCAGGTCTTTTATGCCTTTTAAAGTTCCTGGGTCTAATTTTAAATTGGAACTTGACCTTAAAATGTCAGATTACAAACAGTCCTCTCGTGGCTCTCCACGGAGGTAACCACACTGACTCAGCATTCTGGAATCAGGGTGGGGGATGGTTAAGGATTCATCTTCTCCTCTAGTGAAGTGATTCAGGGCAACAAAAGACAGAAATGTTTTTATTTAGCTCTTAAGCACTGAAATCAATAAGAAGATTAAGGCTCATTTATACCAGTTTGTAAATTATTACTTCAGAGTATGGACTTAAACCAAACTCCAGCTTGAGTCTATCTTTACTTGTTCCAAACTTCCCAGAATAATTCTTTCTAAATATTATCTTTGCTGGGTGTTAAGACTAACTCAGACAACTCTTCTGGATGACTTACACAGCTTTAACTTTAACCTCAAGAATTCCATGACTCCCATGGTAATGAGAAAGTGAGAGTGAGACAGAGTGAGGGGGCGGGGCGGGGGGAGCAGGAGGGAGGGGAAATGACAAACTTCTATCTGTGAGTGCTCTTAAATCATGTATTTAAATTAGAAAAGCTACAATTTGTAAAAGGTGGGGGAAAGGAAAGAATGAATCAAGGAATAAAGGGCAAGCTAGTTAACAAAGGTTAACAAGGGTATCACATCTCAGGTTTCATGCAGTCCGCATTAGGGGTGGTTGTTGGAATGCCAAATAATAGCACCTGAGCTTTTTTTTTAACCAGTGATCTAATCTATTTTGACTCACATTGAGAACCAAAGGCTTCAACTGTAAGACTTTACAAATGATCAGAGGTCTAGTAATTGTCAGGTTTCATGCTACATTTGATCTGCCCCAAACAAGGGAGGCCACGAGCGACCGTGAACCATCAAGGTAACCAGCCGGGAGGAACACACCAGCCCAAGGGGCGGAGTCCATCACAGCAGCAGGAACTCCGCTCCCACACTAACCGTAAGGCCTCACACCACCACTCAAGACGCGGTGTGCAAACTGCGCCAACAAGGAAGCCCTGGGACTCCCAGGGAGAAGCCCCGCCCTTCCCATCCCATTTCCTTACTCTTACAGGCAGAAGCACAGAATCACTCAACGGTTAACATTTCAGGAGAAATTAAGTTTGAAGACTGGCTCTATGAATGGTTTCTTTGCAGAGAAGGACAAGTTTTAAAGAAAGGCACTATGGGCAGGTTTTTCTTTTAAAAAAAGCAGTTTTATAATCTCAATTATTAAACTTAAAAAATTTTTGAGTCCTAACTATGTGAAAAAGAAATAAAAACAGGGTTTCTGCCCTCATGACCTTACAATTCAGACCAATGAAGGGGCTTGTGGTCCCACTGCTGGGCCATTAAGAAAAACAAAGAAAGGAAATTAAATTTTAAATACCCAAAGTTGTGCGTGCACAATGACTTTAAACGCAAAGCTTAATTAATCCTTAAGCACGCCTGACCAAACAGAAACACGCCTTACATATGAGGACTGTGGCTCCCAAAGTTGAGCAACTTGCTCAGAGTCCAAGGAAGACGGAGCAGTGTGCCTGGCTGAAGCCCACGTGCTCTTTCCACACCTGGCTGGCCTGCATTTGTGTGTAATTACATAATTCTACTGCCAAAGACCTAGGCAGCGAAGTGAGCCTCGCGATGCTCTTGTGCTTAAGTGAATTAAGACGAGCTGGCATGCCCACGGTCCGCAGTGACTGGCGGGAGAAGCAGCAGTCCTGCCTGGCATGTGAAATGCTGAGCCACTCAGCAGAGTCCCTGCGGTCCTGCCTGCTGGACTGCACAGCCATCTGCCCACCTCTGAGCTGCGGCCCCTTGCCGGCCACGGTGCGGACTTCCAGGAATCTAAACAGTTATCTTCCACATGTGATGTTACTGGGCTGCCAGACTCCGAGTTAACGTCAAGTCACACTGTATTTTACTGCTTGTGATTAAAAAAAAAAAATCCAGCAAGATTCCAAAATCAGAGCAAGGCATGAGTCTTTCAACAGATGTTTTAAAAGACAGGAAAACGAATTAGGAATGAGGTTTCTGATCATTCGACTAATGACTGTCTTTCTGATGCCTGTTCTTTTCTAGCTTGAGAACTACATCCAGGACAACATGAAGAAAGAAATGGTAGAGATACAGCAGAACGCGGTGCAGAACCAGACTGCCGTGATGATAGAAATAGGAACCAACCTACTAAACCAAACAGCAGAGCAAACCCGGAAGTTAACCGATGTTGAAGCTCAGGTGGGTCGTGACAGCCAGACGTGCAGCAGCACAGCATCGTGCTGCACGGCTACTGGTGAGACGATGGGAAAGCAAAGCAAGCTTGAGTAGAGGAGGGGAAAAAAGGATGTACTGACAAGAAGTTAAGAATCTGCACCCAGAGAGAAATCTAAAATCAGGACTAACTGGATGAATGAATCGAAGCAAAGCACTCGGCTTCCCTGGGCCTCTGGGGTTTTAACCATAAAATGGGGAGTTGGCTGGACTGACTGCCAAGTTCCCTTTTAGCTTTAAGATTCTATAAGCTATCGATGAATAGTAGTAGGAAAGAAGAAAATGAAATATGAAAACATTAGAAGAATAACAGTAAACCATTAAAACAAAATTCACCCAGAGCTACGCTGAATGACACAAAACCTGGTAAGAGGAGCCCAGGTGGGGAAAGAGTGCCGTTGGAGCGATTTACGGAGATGCGCCAAGTTCAAGCCTCATCATCGGTGAATCAGCTTTCTGGTTCCTAACCCTGGCTTTTTTTATAGGCTTATGAAGTTATACGTCATACTGCTCTGAGTTATACATAATGCTCCCCCCAAAAGTAGATTTAATCGTAAACGACTCCCATGACACACAATTCCACTTCGCTACTCAAGCTAAAGGACCGAGCAATGCCAAGTGTCAGCCAGGAGGGGAAGGGAGGTGGGAGAAGGCCCGAGCCTTCCGGCTGAGAGAAGCCCGCGTGGGGAAGGGCCCAGCGTTTCTCCTACCACCTCCCGGCGAACCGCCCGGTGAGGCAGAGAAACAGCAGGGGAGGGAGGTGGGAGGGAAGACTCTGATCTGAGGGTAAAATAAGAAGTTATTTGTTTACTGCACCTTTCCACAACAGCAGAACAGCTTAGGAAAAATAAATATTTCACACAGTGGATCACAAGTTACTGAAAATTGTAATCCCAAGAGGCAGTAAAATCCAAAAAGCTGAAAAGACACAAAAATCTAAAAGTAAGTGTATCAATATATCCACTATCAATTATTAAAATAAATTAGTGATGTCTAGGTGACATTCCCACCTTTTGATAGTAAAACTGAGCAATCAAGCTCTTCCAAAAAAAAAAAAAAGTATCACATTGCCTCTGCTTCAGATAAGAGAAGCAAAAATGGATAAGATACAGAACAATGGTGTGAATCTTTGCCATCCTGTATGTCAGACTTATTAGCATTTAATGAGATTTTGTGGGGTCACATGATTAAGGAAAAAAAAAAACCATTGCAAAACCAGATATCACAAGATCCAGGAAAACAGGAAAACAGGAAGGTAGCTGGCAAGACCGGACCCTATAGGGCTCACCCCAGCACATTAAGACGCTCGAGTCTAAGCAAGGCCACCAAGGGACGGAACTCCGTACCAACTCACTCGTCGCATCTGCTGAGCAAGCTCTGTGTGAAACAGGCTTAAATCCAAATGGGAAAATTTCCAGCTAGAAAGTTCTTCTAGCCTGTCAAAGTTCTAGCCTGTCCGAGTGACAAACTCTTCAACTGGACCATGAGGGATAGTCGGAGGCCTGAGATCTTACAGGCAACCGACGACCACGTGACCTGGATAATTTAGACAGTCACCTGCAGCTGGAGGCCTTCAGAAAAGTGAAGGAAAAACACCGCAGTGGGTCCTGGGTCAGTCGGGACCCACACACCATCCCCCCTCTCTCCCCTGTTGTACTTTTTACAGTCCTTAAAGAAAAGGTCGAGTTTCCAGTTCCTTTTATCTGAAACCAACATAGAATGTTTGGGCCCAAAGAAGCTGCAGCAAACCTGCATTCCAGGTCTTACTATTAAAAGCCTGCCCTCAGGTTGGCCAGTGGCCCTGCTCATTCCCAGGAGGGCGTTCACAGTCTGAGGGCATCCAGCGCTGCCCTGCCCTGCACGGGGGCAGGGCCGGCTTGCAGGAATGACCCAGACCCGGCAAACAATGCTTCCTTCAAGGACCCTCATTCCTGGGCAACAACTCTGCCTCACGCTTACACGTGGCGTCACATCCTGAGTAGCCGCGACCCAGAGGATGTGAGTAATGGGCTCTTCCTGCTAGAAGGCGGCCAAACACGAGAGAGTCCATTCTTTACGCTGTTCAGACACAATGGGAACAGCCACACAATGTGTCACAAGCGGCCACAGAGCAAAACCCAGCTCCCACCTCACATCCATGTGACCGTTTCCGGAGGGGCTGTCAGGAGCTTCAAAATAGGAAAAAGAGAAAAGGAAAAGAGGAAAAAGAAGACTAAACAAGTGAATACAAACCAGGAAATGCCAGGCTGAAAACAAGCCACATTTTTACAGATGGCAATGTGACTTCTAAATACTTTGTTGACTGACAAACAAATGTGAGAACAGCATTTTGTTTTGAGCAGAGGAAAAGCCTCATTTCGCTTATCAACAATTTCTGACATTAAATGTGACCGTTTTATACTCCCACTTATCTCACTGTGGAAAAGAAATGACAAAATGTGGCAGAACAAGAACATCATATTATTTGACACAAACACCACTGTCCAGAACTATCATACACCTTCCGAAACAAAGACACGGTGAAAAAGTGTTTAACACACTCTGATGTAATCCTGTTCTGACACAAGCCTGTTCTGAAAGTGAAAAATAAGCCAAAATAAGCCACTTGGGTAAATAAATAACGTTTCAGTTATGTTTTCCTATAATTTAGGAACTTAACATCTAATTTAAACAATAATTAATACAGAGGAATTTTGTTTTGTTACATTCAGGTATTAAATCAGACCACAAGACTTGAACTCCAGCTTTTGGAACATTCCCTGTCTACAAACAAGTTGGAAAAACAGATTTTGGATCAGACCAGTGAAATAAACAAACTGCAAGATAAGAACAGGTAATAAAAGTACAAAAAATATATAATCCAGAAGCATATACTTTCTAGATACGAAAGCCTATTTCATTTGACTGTTAATCATAAGCGTGGCTTTCAAAATGCTGTGTTTCTTAATGCACAAGAACCTTGAGGGGGAAAGGGGAGGGAGAGCTGGGAGAAAGACACCGAGGAGGCATCACCTTCTCATCTTGTTCCACCTCTGTCCTGCCCCCACCCCATCCCTTAAAGAGTCTCTTACACTAATCCTCCAAACCCCACCTCAATATTATGGATGAATCTCTGGAAAACGACTGCCAGGGTTGTGGTTGTAACAGCCACGCTGCCCAAGGCATCTCGGTATGAACCCCACTGAGTGCCTTTGCCTCTGAGGCCTCAGTTTACTCCAATGCCAAGTGGTCTACGGCAGGAAGACTACACTTTATGGTAAACCACTGCACGTTTCATAATGCAATGTTTACTCTTACAGCATATGATAAAGTAAAAACAAAGTTAATATTGAATGTGAGTATATTAAGTAAGGTTTTTAAAAATCCTAAGAAAAGCAACAGAATATCAAAGATTATGATCAGTGGGACTGTTTTCATAGGTTTATTCCGGGGGGAGGGGACATATATGAGGATAATCATATTCGCATGTCAGGTGTGCTTATTTCCTTGTTCCTGTTCAAGACATGCATGTGTGACTTGGGGATGGTCAGGGAATACACTCCATGTCACAATTAAATAATTCCTTTGGGGGGTGGTAATTAGGTTTATTTATTTATTTATTTATTTCAATGGAGTTACTGGGGATTTGAACCCAGGACCTTGTGCATGCTAGGCATGCACTCCACCACTGAGTTATACCCTCCCCTTACAAATGATTCTTCATTCTTAACAAAAAATGACAATAAGTTTACTGTCTTAAAATCATTCTTTCTTGTTAATCAAGAACTAAGCTGAAATAATTCTTTTTGTTCTTTGGGTAACAAGTTCAACTCATTATTGATTGAGGGTTTTGAAAAACAAGTACATTTTTAATCCAAATATTTTTCTTTAATGTTTCAATTCTTCTCGTCTAAAAAGGAATAAATTAAAAGTCTGAAACCAATCATTGAGATATAACAATCTCTCTAATTTCGTTTGTTAAAATGGCCTTATTCAGTGTTGTCTACAGCAGGCTGCAGCTATGCTGGGATGCTCTGGTACTGAACATGGTTCCTGCCTCAAGTTTCTTTCCTTTTCTTTTCTTTTTTTTTTAAATAAAGTTTACTTATTTTTTTGGTGGGGGGACGTAATTAGGTTTATTTAGTATCTATTGATTCTTAGAGGAGGTAGTGGGGATTGAACTCAGGACCTCATGCGTGCTGAGCATGTGCTCTACCACTTGAGCTATACCCTCCCCCCCTTAAGTTTCTAATTTAGTACGCTACGATGCTAACACTACCATTTACACACGTCGATTATGTGACCCAGACACCACCTTTGTAAATATTTGTCAAATCGTATTGCCTTTTGCCTAGAAAAGTGTGCATCTTCTTCCCAAGTTCAGACACACTGCTTAATATTTTCATTTACCACAATATGCAAACCTTCTTACACAAAGTCAGCTTGAATTGCTGTGAAAAACAATTGACAACTTTTACTATATTTTTTGATCATCCATGATTTGGTGAGATTCTTTTCTATGTTAAAGCTTTACAATGTTTAAAATAGTAACTCCAGCCACATGGAAACCTGCCCTGTTTCCTGAGCCTTCACATGTTTTTTTTTAATCCTCCACGATTTTTCTCAGGTTAATTTGCATTTGACCAATAATGTGCTTTTCCAATAATTCAAATCCAGTTTGTATGACATTATATTTAAACTTCACAATATTTTCTCCATAAAACCACCATGTCAAACATATCTAACGAACTGAAGTCCTACGTGACTTGCAACAGCACAGCTCCACAACTGGACTGCATGCAGGCACCTGACTCAGACTGGGGTCACATAAGAGCTGTTTCCGAATGACTCGCCCTAGTAGGGGTACTGAAAGGTGTGACTTTTATCAGCTGACTTATAAAAACCGTATGTAACAAACCTGTACCTATAGGAAGAAAAATCTGCTCAGCAGCTGTAGAAATCACGTTCTCTTTTGTCACAAACATGAAATAATATGGTAATAATAATGTTTTTTCATCAACAACTGTAAATAAATAAGAAAACTGTGTTGATGAGTTTACAACTTTCAACGAGTTTGGCAGACTGTGTTTTCAGGTGTCTTAATTGTGACTAGCCTTTGTCATTTGCAAGAACAAAAATACGTGAGTGCATTGCACATTCGACAAACCATATTTTAAATTATCTTCAATAATTCCCCCAAAGTGAAACTGCTTTCTTCCTGAAACAGTTTCAGTCACCACTATAACACGTTTAGATTCACCAGCTGAAGATGAAAATTACTATGCATTTTTTCATGTTATTCTTCTTTTGATTAAGTTAGGGGCTGCTTGTATCAGTTCAACTGAAATTGTGATTACTGTTATAGTGGTTATTGTTGTTGCTAAGTACTGTCATTGACACTGTCCCCTTCTGAAGAGAGGCAATAAAAACTTATGAAAGAAACATGATTCATCCTTGATATTTCTGCCAAAAGGAGTATTTCCCCACACTTCTCAATGGACCATGAATTATGTTAACATAAAGTTAAGCCACACCCAAGTCCAGCTTCTCAGGTGATGATCAAACACAGCATCCTGTATCAGTAAATCAAATAAGCTGCTAACACAACACGCCAGGCAATGCAGGCACCCCCACTTCCTCCCTCCACCCGCCCTCACTCCTGACCACGGCACTGGCTACACTGGCCAAGCTCTTGCCGTGAATTTACACTGTATTCTCATCTGTTTTATCCCATTTGTTTAATGTCCTTCCACTAAGAAATGCTGATTTCAACTCACTAAATTGATTCCACAAGCCAGTAGTGGGTCCCAACGTGTATTTTTCAAAACGCTGCCATGGAACCTGATCTCTGAGACTCCTCACCATGCTAGTGTGGCTGGCTCATTACGCGGCGCTGCGCACAGCCAGCCTGGTCTGGGATGACCGGAGGCTGGGCTGCACTCTTCAGTCCCTGCTTACATTTAATCTTAAGATTAAATCTTTTCAGTCAGGATGTGACTGCCCTCTAGGTTATACTGGTACAGGTTTGGGAGAAAGAAATTAATGTGTTTTTTTCTTTTTAAATATCTGCCCCAAGAGTGTTCGCACCCTCATTCACACTCTCAGCCGTGGGATCATTATATCTTTTATGTCTCTCCAGAGAATATTGCAGACAACAGAAGATTGGTAGGATAACAAGTTTCAGCAACATCACTTTGAAGGTGGCATAGACTAGTGGCTTAAAAATCCCTGTATATTTCCCTTTACTTGTCAAGCATTGTAGGAGCATTTCCAAAGAGTACTGCCTGTACACTGATGGTACTAGAGATGATTTTAGGTAGAAAACAAAAATGTTATGCATTTATTTTTAGGTTATCTTTTGCTTATGGTAAATCATCTTGGTTTTCAAATTAATGAAAATGATATACAAGTTAAAAAAATAAGTAGGTTGACAAGAAAAATAACAAGAAGTAATAGTTGAAAAATGGATGTGGTAGAGTTGATGAAAGTCGAAAGCAAATGACTGCATTGCACTCATTTCTCGACTTGAGACTTTGGCAGGATACTTACTGTCATACACAATGGCTGGTTGACAATGGCTGCTGGGCTGGGATAAATTTAAAAGCCGCAACTAATAATTTTCTAATAACTTCTAATTTCTAATAATAATTGCTAGTACTGATTGTTAACGCTTCTAGGTTAAGACCTACAGTGGGTAGACAGCCCCTTGGCTGAGTAATGTTTCCAGGCTCAGAAAATGCTACTGCCCCAAAAAAGGAGTAACAGACGCACGGATTATGACTAGAAGGGGTCTCAGAGATAGTCATCTAATCTCATGCCTTCATTTTAGATAGAGATTTACTTCTAATGAAAGGCGGACTTTCATTAGGATAGAGATACACTGAGATCCAGCGAGGAGACACAGGTGGTCATGTGTAGAGGCCAGGTGCTCAGCCCCGGGCTCTCCCCAGGGACCCACAGGTGTCCCCAACACCAGAGGCACCGCCTCATTGTCCACAGTCCCCTGTAGGGAAACCATGGTCTTCAAACGCCCTGCATGTGGCAGCTTCTAATCATGCAGCTTACATTGTCACCGGGGTATTTTCCCCTCATGTCTAAGTAACAGCTGTGTCACCTGTCTAGTCTTCTCAGCAAGTTCCAGAGCTTCTGCAGGGCGGTGGCAACAATGTGTTACTTTGTAACTCTTTTAACATCATAAAGGATGCCTTATGGTGCCGTGGTCAACTAGAAATTTTAAAAATATAAACAACTGTATAAGGATTTCGCAAGTGTTTACAAAGCATGTGCCTTTGAGCGGACTTAGAAAACCGTCTGCTAACCAACCATCATTTCCCTTTACAAGTTTCCTGGAAAAGAAAGTACTGGATATGGAAGATAAGCACATAGTTCAACTTCAGTCGATAAAAGAAGAGAAAGATGAGCTCCAGGTGTTGGTGTCCAAGCAAAATTCCATCATTGAAGAACTAGAGAAACAACTGGTGACCGCCACGGTGAATAATTCAGTCCTCCAAAAGCAGCAGCACGAGCTGATGGAGACAGTTCATAATTTATTGACCATGATATCGACATCAAACTGTAAGTAGAGTTTATAGGTAATTTTCTCTTCAGTTTTAATTGCTGCTAGTCGACGACACTTTCGTAATGCTAAGAAGATCCTCACCCTTCAGAAAAGGCACTATTTCTCTTCCATAATTCATATGAAATTTTTCCAGGGTCTCAATATGGAACCAATTAAAAAGGAGGAAGCGGGGAGGGAAGTTTATATTATACTATTATGAGGCAAAACACCCCAAACACATTTTGACTCATGGGCTCGAAGAGCCTACTGTGAGTTAGTTCCATCATTAACTAGATGTATGGGGCTGGGCAAGTTACTAAGCCACAGTGGACCATTTTATTTTTCAAGTGGGAAAAACATCACTAGGCCCACAGGGTTGTTGTGAAGATTAAATGAGATACTATTTGCAGTAACTGGCATTAAACGGGCACCCAAGAAATGCCAGTTTCTCTCACCACATCCTCAACTGCATCTCGCCTTCCTTATTCCTGTTTCACCTTTCAGCTTCTCTTAGGTATCCGAGGGAAGAAGGGATGCCTCCTCAGTCATTAATTACAGACGGGATACACAACCTGCGTGGTGTTTTCACTCTTAAACACTGGGTCTTGTCCTTACGATGGTCTGTCTCATCATGCCCTTTCCACTGTATTCTCTGGACGCAGATGTACTTTACACAGGAATGATGTAGCGACATCCTTCCCTTCCGTAAGAAATACGCTCTCGCGTTTCCCTTGAGTCGCAGTCATCCTGGCGTTAATAACAGAGACACGTAAACAAGGGTTCTACTTAAACAAGGAAGCAAACAAACAAAAACAGCGGCATAATCTTGATGCCAAGTGTAAGGTGTCACGCCAGGTGCCAGGTTGCAGCATGTGCCTTCCAGCTAGAGTTTCACTCCTGTAATTTAGAAAAATCATATATACTTTTTTTCACATTCATAGAAAAGGCAAAGACAATCATCTGGCGCCTGGTGGAACCAAGACAGTGTGAAGGGTGAGCTTTGAGGAGCAGAGAAAATCACGTGGCTCAGAGCCAGGCAGAAAATAGGCGTGTGGGGGTGGGGCGGGGGCAGAGCAGCAGCGGAGGCCCCGCCCCGTGTGCCTCCCACACCCCACCAGAGACCTAGACCTCCGTGGGCCTCTAGAATGAAATAGAAATTAATACCTGCAAAAATACATTTTTTTTTAATGTGGCAAAAAAGGGATTGGGAAATCTAAATGCTGAGAGCAGAACTGGAAAGAATTTCAGTCCTAGACTTTTTAGACTTAAAGGAAGAGTTTCAAAGACACATAAATGAATGTCAGGTTCCTCTTCAACACGAGCTATTAGGAGACAGTCGCTAAAATTCCAAAGAATGCCAAATGTCTTCGCCCAACAGTCTACAAAAATGTATAAAGACTTGGCCTCACATACACAAAAAGAAAGGAAACTACACACCACGGCCTCCGTAGGGTAGTGGCTAGTGGGCCACAGGTGCAGTCTTTGTTGAGCGAACACTGTTTCCAGTAAGTTCTCTTTCATTCTTCCGTAGGAGCTTTATCTGAGTCTACTCAAGATGGAAGATTTTTTTTTAGAAGTATTATTTTATTTTGCCTGATTGTGAAGTGCTTGCATTACATACAGTTGATGAGAGAAAGAAGGAACCATGGATAATTGGCAACCAGTCTTTGAGAATTATGATGAAATAGGCTGAAAGAGTAGCTTTTTCTGCATCTCTTTTACTTACTGTAAGAATTCAAATGTAATAAGACTTACCAAATAGCTGCATCTCGAAATAATAAACCTTTCTTTTCATGAACTCCCTTTAAAAGCTTTCCTATTTTTAAAAAGCAGCTAAGAACTCCCTGGTTGCTAAGGAAGAACAAATCATCTTCCGAGACTGCGCGGACGCGTTCAAAGCGGGACTGACAACCAGTGGCGTCTACGCACTCAGGTTCCCGAACTCCACCGAAGAGAAAAAGGTAAGGCTCCCAGCCACCTCCCTGGCTCAGCGGAGGAGCCGCTCGTTCACACGCCCCCGCGGCTTCCAGCTTCACTCAAGCAGAGCGAGGCACACTGACCCCACACAGAGGACCGGCCGAGGGCTCCGAGTCCAACCACTGTGCACAGGACACTGACGACGCAAAGTAACGATGTAGGCAGAGCTGTCTTATCACGTCCCTGTCCTGTGCAGAAGGTAATCTGCTTGTATTCCCCTTGCATTTGGCTTGATCGTGCATCCTGACAGTTGTTTGCCTTGAAGTGTCAGACTCACTTCATTCATCTTAAAGAAAATATCTTCCAGATACCAGAGTTCAAATAAGCAGAGTTTATCTTTCAATCGTTATTTCAAGTAACAATGGGATTCCATCCATCCACCCTCCCACAAAAAAGGCTCATTCAGCTGGCAACTAAACCAATCACACACACGTTTCTCTGAGATGACCATGGCACTCTGAAGTGCAGAAGTGATTGACACACATCTCCCACTTCATCAGACAGAATATGAAAGACATGCACTCAGCAGTAGAGGTTTAATAAAATGAATAATATTTACTGCATTGTCAGAGACATCCTGAAGTGAAATTGGCTTTTTCACCCCAGTTGCAAGCCTATGACTGAAGCACACAGTGACCCCAGCACGGCTGGTGCCGTTTCCTTGGTTCACTCTAGGGGTCTGGTCATGTCACTCCCTAGTGCTTCTGCACCATCAGTGCCAAGGCTGTCACAGCACCCAAGGCCAAGGACGTGTGGTTATGGAGACAGTTCCGGCCCATGGACCTGCTGGGGTGGGGTATTCTGACCCCATCTGATGGGCTGGAAGACTCACATCACATCATCAGAGATTTGTGACCTCAGAGATTTGTTACTTCAAGATGTAAGCACAATCACTAAGCATTAAGTGAACCAGCAACCAGAACTCAGCATCGGGAGGAGCCAGTGTACAGCCTAACTCGGTTGTTCTTGGTTACCCCGGATGTCTCAGGGAGCATGGCTCCCGAAGTTGCTTTGGGAGACATTCAGTTTTAGATGAGAAAGAAAAGTCATTTCCCAGGGGAATATCTCAATGTGGCTTCTTTTACAGGTTTGATAAGGTAAAGGAACGTTATATGAGAATGAGTGTGAAGTGTTTAATATTGGATGACTGGTATGTTCAGTGTCCATACATATGTTTACATCTAACTGTAAAAACAGCCACCCACTGAACAAACAGAAACACTTAACGGAAAAGGCACCCAATGGTCTATTAAAATGGACATTTCAGAGGGTCCTGAAAGCGTTATCTCTTTGAACTCAGAACTGCCCTCAGTATTTAACGTGGTAATAAAGACAACACTTTTAAGATACAAACATTAAGGATTTAAAGACATGAAATTTGAAACAACACACACTTGATTATTAATTTAAAAGACAAATACAGTGCTATTCAAAATAATACTTTCCAAAGAAGTCTTTCTAATTCATTTATGCTGCTCTAAATCAACCTTGAAATTCAGTTAATGTCCCCAGCACCGTAGAAGCAGTGCATTAGGGGGAGAGAAAACCCAGACTGTTGCAGATGAAAAGGTAACGAACACACTTTATAGGAAGCCTTTCACTCCCTTCTGCTATCCAGTTTTCACGGCAACTTTTTGTGCGCTATTGTCTGTCACCAGGTGTTGGTCTCTTCCTGGCCTGAAAGTAAGGGGACAGTGACAGGGCGGGGGGGGGGGGCTGAGTAAGATGGGAACGCCACGGATGCAAGTCCAGAGCGACACTCACCATCCTGCTGTGCGAGTGTTTCCTGACTTAGTGCCGTGTGCCCCAACCCAGTGCACCGTCCCCACCCGATGGCCTTACCACGGCAGCGTTCTGCAGGGAGATGAGAGTGCACAGCTCTGGGCTGATGTCTCAGGTCACGGCTGGCGGCGTTAGGATTTATGTTTTTTTTACACATATGCAGGAAAAATAACTCATTTACACAGTGGGGAACAACAATCTTTGAAAACTCGATTTTTTCATCTCCAAAATATACAGTCCAGGTGAAGTTACCTCTGGAGTCCCTCCCAGACTTCAGACTCCATAATTCACAGTCTGACTGATCTAAGGCGAGAGAGTCGGACAGGCTTGGGTTTAAACCCTGACTCTGCCAATGTGCACTTCTCAGCAAGTCAGCTCAAGTGTGTGGGGTCTTGGCTTCCTCACCTGTCACGTGACATGATGTGCCAGTCGTGGAGAGAGGTTTCCAGGTGAGAAGGATTCAGGACTTACCGTCCCCTTGGTGCATGGCAGTTGTCACATGTCGGCTGCCCCCAGAGACTGCCAGGCGAGCTCCCCGCGTGGGTGAGGGATGAAGGCACCCTTGCCTGCCCTGTTTCATCTGATTCAAGAAAAGAATGCTCGGCAGATCTTTGGGCAGATCTTTTCCAAAAGAAGCCTAAAGATGTCAAGTTTATTTTTGAAGACCTCATTAGGTTTCTGCACAAGATAGACACTTCAAGATGGCACTTACTGGAAGCATTTGAGGTTACGTTTTTGCTAGTTAGAGACGAAACAGTCTCCTTCCCTGAATTTCATAGAATACCTGACTCCTAACGTTTATCTGTGTGCAGTTTAGCCTCTCACCACGGCCTCAGAGCTTTTAAGCCTGACATGTAAATCAAGCGTTATTTGCTGAAAGGCCCAAGCTGTGGAGCCAGATCTCAGGTCCCGGCACCGCCAGAGCACGCGCGTCCAAGGCATTTGCCGCCCTCGGGTTTGCTGTGATTGGCGCGGTGAGGTCTTGGGCATTATCTGCCTTTTGGACCTTGCTACGATCGACTACATCATTTTTCATCAGTCCCTTTGGGCTACGTGGATAACTACTTGAACACTGTCTTCCTCTGGAAGCGTCACGACCCAGCTAACCGTAATATTTCAGTCCTATAACTGCTCGGCTCTTTCTTCCTCATCTGGACAGAGTAATACTAAGACAGCGTTCTCACGATCCTATCCTTGTCCCTAATGGGCTAGAGAATGGTGGGGCTCAGACCATCCCCACACCAGCCCCTAGTCTTGACTGATGCCCCTACCAGGATGAACTCCTTCTCTGATTTAAGTATCAGTGACTGCATCAGGGCGATTCTGACCAGGAAGAAGCAAGTGTTCCTGGAATGAAGGCAGGCTCGCTGGGAACCGCCCAGTATGCCGTTCAGGGGACGGGCGTTAACGGGTGTGCCCAACTCCTCAGGCCAGTGGGCCTTATTCAGTTTACCAAATGGAGCTTTTAAGACAGACAGAGAGACAGACAGACACACACACACACACTGCCTGAAGGGAGCAGTACTGACCGTCTTGTGGACCAGACACAAGTAAGGGGCAGTATCACTTATGAACTGATTTCAACTTGGAGCTGCGTGCAGGGACTTTCGGCCTGTTAACAAGAGTCAAGTTTCTCTGTAGCAGCAGACACATCACAGAAGTAGGAATTAGAGAAACCTTATTCAAGTCCTAAATGCCACTTAATTGCTGAATGACTCTGATCAAATTAACCCACCTTTACCCCATCTTTTCTCCTTCTAACAACACAGGATTACAGTATCATGGCAGAGCTGCTGTGAGATCACAGGTAGCATGCAGAGCATGGAGCAGCACTTGGCCCAGAGGGCTGCTCGGGGATGGAGCGATGATAATGCACGCCATCAGCACAGGAGATCCACTTAGCAGATCTGTGGGGTCCCCGTGTATCCACTTAGCAGATCTGTGGGGTCCCCGTGTCTGACTGATGTGAAACAAGGGAATCATTCTATTCTTAATCAATGTAACTTTCTTTAGTGGAACATATGTGTCCACACACGAGGATCTTCGGGAAATCGATAAGGGCCAAATGGCCTTCCCAAGAGCCTGGACTAGCAAGAGGTCTACAGAGGTCTAACCCCAGCTCTCTGTCCCCTGGAGACGAGACCGCAGGCAAGCGCCGAACATGAAGGGGCAGGGCTCGGCCCCCATGGGTTCTCCTTTTGCCCCCGCTTCTAGGATTTAGCTCACAAATGCAGACTGGTTCACATCTAAACTTACTCTGTCCAAATGGTCTCCATTATTCTCCCTAAAAGACCATGGAAAATGACAAAGGAAGAATACTTCTGGTTGGTTTTGAACCTTAACTTTCGCATTTATACCTTGTAGGCTGTAGGTAAATTTATCTTAACTTTCTGGAAAACATCTTCGTTCCACTATAATCTCATTATTTAAAACTAGTTGTATAATCTTGCTTTCAATCTTGCTTTTTTAATTTCATAATAATAAAACTCCAGCTGTGCTGAAATTGAGCACGCATGCTCTTAGCCCAAGAAAGAATTTTTTGTCCTGAAGAGTTTAAACCCACCAAGCCAGTTTAAAGCAGAAATCAAAAGAGCTGGGAAGAGAAATACAGTGGGCAGTGAGCAAAGTGCAAAGATGCATGACATCAGGACGTGTGGGCAGAGCTGTGGGGACCCGCTCGGGTCACACACACCATAGTGGGTACCCGGGGCCCCTGCCCCTGGTTCTGAGGGACAAACCAGGAAACCCGACTTGGATCCCACAGGGGACGCTAAGAGTCCCACAGCATAGCAGGAGTCTTGGAGACCCTACAAGAGTCTCCCTTTACACAACTCCCTGGAGAGCTGATCGGGACTGGTGACCATCGTAAAGGTCTCCAGGGCTGTGAACACGAGTGCGTGGATTTCTACAGGCTGCAGACGAGAGTTGGAGCCAGTCGGCCAACATGTCACATCTACCATGACTCTCTCAGGAACAGCGATCTCTGGGTCAGCCACTGGGGTGGGGCTTTAGCCTGGAACACATGACGACCAGGTCACATGCTCATCGACACGTTGTGTTAGGTTACTGTTTATTTTTCGTCATCATTTTAAATTCATGGTTTTCACTTTCTTTAAAATCCCCTGTTTCTTGGAAGACCACAGAGATTTACCCCAGAGAACCCCATCAGCCTGGTCTTATTATAGGTATCTCCGTTCATCCCATTTCTGTTATTTAAGACCCAAGTGAGGGACGGTTCCCAGGCAGTAATTACGCATTCCCGTTGCAGGCTTACTGTGACATGGAGACTGGCGGAGGTGGGTGGACGATTATTCAGCGACGTGAAGATGGCAGTGTCGATTTTCAGAGGACTTGGAGAGAATATAAAGTGGTACGTACGGATATTCTGTAAACCATCTGAAAATAATTTGCTTTGTGAAAACTAACTTTGAGAATGTGCAGAATCTTTGCCACAAATCCAAAACTAACCAATGACTTCTGACCTTTTTTTTTTTTAACTGAAAGATTCTTTTTAACTGGTGTTTCAGTCTCCCTGTTAAAGAATGGTCCTGTCAATATAAGATGAACTATATATCAAACAAAAGGTGTGCTGTGGGGAAGTATAGCTCGGTGGTAGAGTGGGTGCTTAGCATGCACGAGGTCCTGGGTTCAATCCCCAGTGCCTCCACTAAAAATAAATAAATAAAATAAAATAAGTAAACCTACTCACCCCTTCCTCCCAAATTAATTTCATAGATCAAGTACAAAAAAAATGAAAAAATGCACTCGAATGATAGGGTTACTTTTAACGGCAGGATCAGCATTTTTTTTTGGTAAACTGTCTCATGGGGACTCACACAGCCACAGACTAAGCTGTTTATGCTTATGCTTCTGTAGGTGGTTCCCCAAGCCGTTCTAACTATTCCAAAACTAATTTTCGTCCAGTAACAGCTTAGTTTCTTAAAGCTGACCTCTTAAAAAAATATATTTCTTACATGGAAGACTCCAAATTTTCAGAGTACAGGAAGGAGTTTCAGCTGAGTATTTGAAGGTTACCCTGTGCTAAACTGATGGACTGTTGATTTCAAATACGTGAAGAAAAAAATAAATAAATGAAGTCAGTGAATTTTAACACTTGGGTTACAGGGATTTGGGAACCCTTCAGGCGAGCACTGGCTGGGAAACGAGTTTGTTTCACAAGTGACTAATCAGAAACGCTACGTGCTCAAAATACACCTGAAAGACTGGGAAGGGAACGAGGCCTACTCACTGTACGAGCACTTCTCTCTCTCAGGTGAAGACCTCAACTACAGGTAAGTCACTGACGCGGCACCGAGAAACGCTAAAGGGTTTGCTGGGTGATTATTCCAGCAAGTGAAAACCCCACTGTGGTAACCGGAATCTAGACCACTCACAGCTGCCTTAAAGGGGAGAAGATTCTGCTTCTCAGGGTTCTTTGCTGCCTTTAGGGAAGTTTCTTTAGTTTTAACATTCTCAGTTTGATTTTAACAATATAAAGGAAGCTTCCTGAGGACAGTATTTTGGCGTTTTTGTTTGTTTGGTTTTTATTGCATTCATGAAGTTTTGTTTTTAGAATAAGAGCAGAATAAGAAAGCTGAAGAGGTAAATATTAAGCCTAAATTATCCTAATTTTCATTTACCAGGAGGCTCCTTTTATGCATTGGTAGTATATTTGTTAATTTACTTTTATGGAGGTATAGTCGATTTATAGTGTTGTGTTAGTTTCAGGTGTGCAGCACAGTGACTCAGTTGTACATACATATATAGTCTTTTTCAGATTCTTTTCCATGATAGGTTATTACATGCTATACAGTAGGACCTTGTTGTTTACCTGCTTTACATATAGTAGTCTGTACGTGTTAATCCCAAACTCCTAATCTGTCTGTCCCCCTCACCTGAGGACAGTACTCTGCTGCGTTTGCTGTGTATCCTCAAAGTGCAGAGGAGCCCTGCCCGGTGGATGAGGGGCATTCAACAACTACTTGTAGAACAGGCGAATGTTGTGTCTCTGTGATAAAATATCTCACCAACATCACAAAAGATGCATATGTATGACTATACTCTTTGCTTCCAGAAGGGTTTGAAAAGTTAAATCTGTCTTTTGGCAGTTGAAACACACTCAGTTGTTATGTTCCACCCCAAAGTCACAACGAGGTGCCAAGTTCAGAAGTGGCGGGATTAGGTGGGCTGGCTGGGCAGTCTGGTCCTGCTCGCTGCTGTAGAAAGACTCGCCCATTCACAGCACTCCATCAGTAGCTGCCTCCTCCCAACCATTTGGTGGGGCTAATCTTGAATGTTCCAAGAAAATCATGGGCAACTCTGCCTGGGAATGTACCTCTGGCTCTAAAACGCTGTGAGAACAGAGACAGAGGGCAGCAGAGGGGTCCTGACAATCCACTGTGCCAGCACAGTAAAGGCTCGTACGTCTGCACTGTTACGCGGAGAGATGCTCAGAAAAGCATGTTATCGGCGGGGCAGAGAAGGGAGCTGCAGTGCCAGATGGCAACGCAGGAATTGGTCTGAGAAGGCACAACACAACGGTTCACTCGCCAGCATGGCCCCAGGGGAGTCTAGAGAGCAATCAGTGATTCTGGTGGTCATGGAGCACACATTCTGAAACACCCTCTCCAAGGTCAGACATTAATGGTGAAGTTCAATAGAACATCACAGGAGACAGGCGTCAATGGCCTACAGTCTCATCTAAATCTCACTAATGCCCAGCTCAGACCCTCTGCTCAGGAGCAAATCCAAGAGCTGAGTCGTTTGGGGAAAAACCATGATTTCGAAGTCCTTGAGCTGGTTTCCTAGGAGTGGCTCGTGATGGACAGAATGGGAAATGGGCTGAAAGCCAGCTTGCTGAACCGCTACCTGAGAACTGTCTGGTGTCCAGGGTCCTGCTTTATGAACAGTGGGCCAAAATTCAGAAACACATTTTGAAAACAGATAATGTACGGCAAACACTGACACAACTTCTAAGAAGGCAGGGAAACACAGCCCATCATCTCAGAAAGAGCAGGGCTCTCCGGGAGATACTGACTGAGATGAATGAACAGACAGGTGTTTGGGCCTCACTGCAGCCCCAGATTGACTCCAAAGAGATCAAAACTTCACTGAATTTTCAGACATGAGTGGTTGGTCACTGTTTTACCTCCAAGCTAAATATTTTTTCAACTGGCAACAGTTAGGAATCTACAAGAGAGGAATTTTTAAAAAAGGAAAAAAAAAAAAAGAAAAAAGAGAAAAGAAACACAAAAATTAGGGATTAGACTGTTTATATAAGATTTTACAAAATGGGTCATTACCCTCGTATGCTGACATTATAAAAATATTTTAAAATGTGACGGTTCTCAACAGATATTTCCCTTAGAAATGCAGTCAACTTTTAGATATGCTATTTTTAAAAGAACACATTTGTTTAAAGCTCAGTTTAATTTACTTGGCAGTATAGGACAGATATTACACTAAAAAAATTATTATCCTAATAAAACATGTCAATGTGATAAGAAAACTGCTAATGTGACTAAAACTTAAAACAGCTACAGAGGTTTCATAATGCCAATTGTATGTAGTGACTAAGTTGTTTTTTCTAAAAAAAGTTTTCCCCAAATGCTGGAAAACTGAAAGATACATGTTATAAGAATGGATAAATACATCAGTAGAATATGATTCTTTTTACTAAAACTGAAAGCTATTTGTATATGAAACATTAAGAATTGGTCACTTTTCACAAACATTCTGGCAGTTCTATACAAACACTGAGGTTTAATTATTAAATGCGGCCACTACCTCTCCCTTTACTCGGCTGTGATTACAGAAGCAACAGATGCCAATATAACGCTATTTCAAGAACGTGACCGTTCTTCATAATCAAACTTTAAAAGAAGGCAACTTTAAACCAATGGGCCATACAAATAGAGGTGTCTTAAAAGATACAACCTTTCTAGTAGAGACTCATAAAAAAAAATAGTATTCTCCCTTATTTTGCTTTGGGGAAATTTAATGAGTTCCACTAGAACTGAGATTGTTCAGAGGAGACAGGAGAGTTAAAAGGGGAGTGGTTTATCTCAGTTCAATCTATGGTTAATGAGAAGGGCCTGGATGGAAATTCAAGTGTTTCAAAATCCAAATGAAGAACAGAACTTTCACAAACGCTTCGCAGCAGGTATACTGAGGCTGTGCCGGGACCAAGGGTCACTTTTGAAAATGAGCATAACCTTGCAATTCAGAAACTCAGTCAATGCTTTATGATGTGGTTTCCAGAGCTACAACATTACAATCTTAAACGAGTCGTTAACACAAAAGTTACTCATGACCAACACTTCATGGAACTCGTTTGATGTGCTGCCCTCTCACCTTCCACAGCTACCTCCTCAATGACCCAGCTTCCCTGTTACGGTGTGCACCAGGGTGGGACCAGAACATGGGGGTCAGCCGCCTCCGGTGCAAACGCCAGCTCCACCACGTACAAGTTGTGACTTGGGGCAAGTTTCTACCTCCGACCCTCAGTGATTTTAAAAGTAAAAACAGGGGTAACACCTGCCTGTTGGGGTCAGTCTGGGCGTTCAGAGGACTCGCCGGGCACAGCCTGGTTAGAGCTAGTCCCCTGGTGAGCCTTCCCTCAGTCTCCACTCTCTGTTCCAACATGAATTCTAGGAAGTTACACTCCTTCCACAATAGTAGTTAGCAAACCCGAGCAGGTGTTACCAAGAGGAGCAGTGTGTGTGGGGCTTACAGCACACTTCTCCCCCCCCGACGCTGCTATCGCCAGGAGGGGAGGCTCCACGCCCCGGGCTCCCATACTGCACGTGGCCCCCCAGCACCCTGCTCTGTCTGAAGGGGGCTTCCCTGGCACGGGGCTCAGGGACCTGCCCCTTCCCCCTCCCTCCTCCTCGGCACGCGCGTCACCGGTGCAAGCCAGATTTCTGCAGGCTCCTCAGAGCATGGCCACTATTATATTATTCAGAGTCTGGCCTAACTTCATGTGACATTCTTTTCTCGGAGTCTGGCAGGTTTATTACAATCCTGGTCAGAAAGGAGGCAGAGCAGCCATGAGGATTTGTTTTCCACATAGTTCACTAGATTTCTACGCCAAATCCAGCGGCCATTCCTTGTCTGCTGCCCTCTCCACCCCACCAGTCACCTCAGGCTCTTGTTTCTACATGAATGACGCCTGGGGACTTGGAAAGAGGACCCCTCTTGCCATGTATTTTCCCCTCTTCTGTTTATCTGAAAGCAGCAGGAAAATAAATTATAGGGCCCCAAAGTTCCTGCCGACGCTTGTGCAAGTGATATGCGTTGAAGGTTTCATGAAAACATTCCTCTTTGCCTAAGGATTTGATGATAAGTTGGTTCCTGTTTATACCAGCGCAAAAACATTCTGTCGGAGTGGAGTGTGCATTAGCGCACTAACCAGCACAGAAGGCATCTCTGCAGAATGAAATTCTTCACTGTGAAAAAAAACTTTCCACTCTGGTAAATCAACTGCCCAAGCCAATAATGTTTTGCTTCCTTTTTTTTTTCCCTTTGCTCGCTCACAGGATTCACCTTAAAGGACTCACGGGGACAGCCGGCAAAATAAGCAGCATAAGCCAACCAGGAAACGATTTTAGCACGAAGGACGCGGACAACGACAAATGTATCTGCAAGTGTTCACAGATGCTCACAGGAGGTGGGCTGACTTTTCTCTCTTCCTATTTGTGTTGGCAAGGGAGGACCTCAGAGTGTGAAAGGCTGGCTGTTTGGACTTCAACCTGTGATTGGTGACAACGTCCAAATTTCATAAATAAGACTCATTTGCTCAGTACAGGGAGATTTGTTTTTCGCTTTTTCAGACTGAAGTTTTACGCACAAACGTGACATTGAGCTAGAATTGTCAGCAGGCCAACTGTGTCTCTTCAGGACCCACCCCTGGCAGGGAGAGGGGCCATGTGATATTCAGCAAGCTCCCCTGGGTCTGTGCTGAGTATCAGATCTTGGAGCGATGCTTTAATTCCATTTTGCTTTATTAAAAAGGTTAAAAAGTCAAAATAGCAACCAAAACAGTGATACAGAGTTATTCCTATAGAAATGTTTCCAATTAATAATTTATTATGCAAACAAGGAATTTTCAGGTTTTTTTAAAGGGTTTCATTAATATATAGCAAATACTTACAATGCAAAGAAACAAATTAACCAACCCCCTTTTCTATGCATCAAGTTAAAAATCAATGATTGTCCAGTTTAAATTAAGTTCTTTATTTTGAGGCTCTTTCTGCCTTTTGCCTTTCATGTCACACTTCTTTAAAAAAAAAAAAAAGGAAAGCATATCCCTAAGCAAATGTGATGTCACTGTCACAACGGCTAGGTGAGTGTTCAGTGCCAGGAACCAACTGTTAGAAAATTTATTGCTCTAATTCCTAAAAGTTCAAAAGTGAAATAACCAGAACCCGTTCATTGTGACTGAGACAAGAAAAAAGTCTGGCAAATGCTGTCAAGTTAGTTTTTAAAAACACTAAAAGATTTAAATCAGCAACAAAAATTCTGCCAACAGTGCAGACGCAATGTAGAGACAAACAGGAAACTGGCAGAGTTTAATTTGTAGGGACCATGAATTGTGTCACCAAAAATTCATTCATTTACTCACCCCAGAAAACCAGAGGGAAGAGCCGTGGTCAGTTTGTCTTATGAATATAACATACCGCGTAAACAAGCAGAGATCGAAGCTTACCGCGCGTTTACACCGCAGTTAAGAATCGTTTACAAGTTATAAATGTACCTACCATGTGAGCCTACCATTCTACTCCCAAAACAAATAAAAGTATATAGCCATACAAGAAAAAGAAAAGAATCACTTACGGATAAAAGGAAAGATTAATTTAAGAGATAATTTGACATCCAGTAATTTTCAAGTCTCCAAAATAATACCAAGAGAACCAGGCTCCTGAGATCAGCTATTTTATGTATAAACACACGTTGGTAACACAGGTCTTCCCATTAGCCTTGCTTACTTCGTCATTATTTCAACCAGAGGACACTGACTGTGTAAAAGCTGCTTGTCTCCCTCATTCTACCATAATGATTCTTTTTAAAGGCTTTAGAAATCCTTTTAAAACCAGGGGGAGGGGGCAGAGTGGGGGGAGCAGGCCGTTCCCACACCGGCGGGCTGTCCACTCGGAGGGCGGCGGTTTCCAGGCCACCCGAATGTCAAGAGCGGCTCGGGAGAGTATCAGTGCATTAATAACCAAGGAAACATCTTTATTTACGCAAATCAAGATTTAGGACTGAGAGTGGAGTGGGAAGAGACTGGGGAGAAGAAATGCAGCCCGAGAGAGAGTGCAGTGGTCCCCACTGTGGAGGTCAGATTCCAGCCCGTGGTCTGGACCACGGACAGGCCAGCTTAATGATCAGCTGGAGCTCTGCATGGACCGTAAATTCCGTAGTTGAGTCAGAAAACAGGCTCCAGAATGGACAGACCTGTAAATCTGTCTGTGGATATTTTGAAGGACTGTGAATCACACACCCAAATGTCTTATCAAATCAACACTGATCCAAACCTACTTGAGTCACGGAGCTGTTACCATCAGGAAAGCACCAAGGCACCCGGATGAAATAACTGGTGATCACAACCCAGTGTGTAAATGTTGTAATATAGTAATTGCATCAGATGCTTTTAAAAGAAATAACACATGTCCTAGCAATGCCTGCCCCTGAGGTAACATTCACATTCTTTCTTTCTTTCCTAGGTATGGAGAGACTCTTTCCCTGTAGTTATTAGGTGTTCTTCTCTTATTTTAAATTTTTACATAAATGGCGTCATACTGTATGTGTCCTTCCAACACAAAGTTTTAAAGATTTACTCAGATTAATGCACGTAGATCAAGGCAATTCCTTCCCCTAACAAACCCAGGGCCTCTGGGGAAGGGAGTTAAGACCCCAAGCCTAGTCCTGGACAACCCCCACCTGGTGCCATGCAGGGCCCCCCTTTCCCTTAGTGGGCACACCACTAGAGCTTTAAGTTCCCTTTTTGTGTCTGGGACTTAAAGATTTCCTTTGTATCTAGCTCCACTGAGTACTTAAAATTCAGGGTTACGTTTTAAACAAAAAGGATGTCTTTGTTGGAGGAGGGGAGCCTGAATCAGTCTGATCCCATGTTGCTGGAACAGGAAGGTAACCCCTGCCCGGTGACAGCCACCCAACAGCTCTTGGGGTTTTGGCTTTTCCATTCACACCGTGGGTCTCCTGTTCACATCTGTGGATGATGGGCCCTTGCAGACGGCACAGGAGGAGTGAGAAAGCCCGGAAGCACACGTGCCCTCAGGGGACCACGGTTCAGCCAGCGCAGAGGTGGAGGCCCACAGCCCTCGGCTGCCACGCAGCACTCTACAGCCGTGAACGACCACCTGTGCCTTCCTAAAATGCTCGGAATGCGGCCGTCGGATTAGCCAGTACTTGTAACTCCACGGTAAGATGGTTAGGCTTACCTGGGTCCTCATTCCTTCTGTGTTCTACTTTCACAGGCTGGTGGTTTGATGCGTGTGGTCCCTCCAACCTGAACGGAATGTACTACCCGCAGAGGCAGAACACAAATAAGTTCAACGGCATTAAGTGGTACTACTGGAAAGGGTCGGGCTACTCGCTCAAGGCCACGGCCATGATGATCCGACCAGCAGACTTCTAAATGCCTGCACGCACCTGGGGGACGGGCTGCTGTCCTATTTTCAAAGACTTACTCCCACAGCTCTAGAAGACACAGCTGCCTACTGCCTCGTCGTCCTCCTCAGACAGACAGCACTCTCCCAGGGCCGAGGGGACCCATGTGCTCCAAATTAGAGCCCCGGAAACTTTGTCACTTAAACCTGCACCACTTTGCGAACCAAAGCACAACCCAAAACAAGCAACAGTCTGCTATGGTGCCCTGGTAGAAAGCCCATGGGGAGATAAATTTAAGCTGGAGAATGAGACTGACAATTTACAGACTCTGTTGTCACAACCAAGAATGTCATGTGTGAGTTCATCAGTAAATAACTGGAAAACAGAACACTTATGCCATGTAGTAGAGATAACCTTGGAACTGCATTCTTCTGAGCACTGTTTATTGACTGTGTAAATATCCATACGTCCCGAATTCAGCATCGCTATCATAATTAAAAGGAAGGAAAAAATTCTCTAAGCCATAAAGATATATATATTCAGGGATTTTTGTCAGAAGTGGTTATTAGCAGTTTAATATTTGGAGAAGGAAAAACATAGTTAATGCATTTTTAGTCCTCCTCTTATGTGCTTTAAATTTTCATTTTGAAAACAGCATATTTACATATGTGTTGTCAGCTTAGTTTTAAGTTAATGCTCAAATATATATTTCAAGTTTCTATGGTGAAAACTTCCAGGATCTCTGACATTATTAACAGAAATATGTCCTTTTAGTATATTTGAAGATTGTACTATTTTTTTCTGCCTTGTTGTTAAATATGAAGGTATTTTTAGTAATTAAATATAACTTATTAGGTGAGATGACTACATTTAACTTTTATGATCATATTTACAGCATTGTCATTTGATTCTGAAACAACAGGTTATGACTCGTGACAAGGAAAATCTTGATTTTCTTAAGGAAAAAAAATTATACATTTAATTTCACAACAAAGAGGCGTTCCTATCTTTTACCCACTATTCTAATACAGGAGTCTTTTTTCTCTTCTACCACAATGTATTTTAGGGAAGTAGCCTACAACAGATTGTGGTTGAGAAAACTCTTCCACTTAAAACACTTATTAACAAAGCTATACTTGTCCAGTTAGATTCAGCCCTGAATTTATTTAAGGAAAAAAATAATTTGCATTAGTAAGATTAACTTAAATCATCATCAATCTTAAAAAAAAAAAAAAGGTATCCTGGAGTACAAACACCAAACCTGGTATTTACAGCATATTCAAACGTTTACAGAAAATTTTGACAGCACGGATTTCAGCTCAGGACTGCAAAACCTGAAACTGCTCGAGTTTCTACTCTGTTTGAAGTTTTCATAGCACGAGTAATACTAATGAACATTTGTGCAGCGCTTCATAATTTGGAAACAATTTCTTATATATTCGCTTTCGAGTCAGCTGCCAGGAAGCTTAGAGACAAATTTGCAGCCAGCATTTACCACGTACCTGTCTTCACCTTATAATGTTCTACCAACATTTTTGTTTCTTTACTCCATTTTTCTTATCTAATTTATTCTACTCCCATACCAACCCCCGCCCCTTAGTTTTGGAACACTTGGCTGATGCTACCTGTTTTGAGTCAATCACGGGCCCCGGACGAGGCAGGCCCTCTGCTTCCCCGCCACGTGGCACGCCGTACACACACATCAATGAGCAAAGCACCACCGTCTTAGGACAGCTCGTCTTACCCCAGGTAGGAAGGCCTTACCCACCTAACGGAGGCTGAATGTACACACAGCTGTGTATCAAGTTAAAAAGCATCAGATAATAAGGAAATATCACCACGTCAAAAGAAACAGTAAGTTTCCAAGATATCTCAATGACGACAGGACAGATACTGAGATGGGGAAATGACAATACAGGAAAAACTGGCAACGACATCTTTGTAACACTTGCCCACGTAGGGAGATAAAGCGTATTTCAAAGGCAAACCTCAGGATGTCAGTCAGAGTTATATGTACTCTCTCATGACAGAGAATGGGAGAATTTTTGTTTTTACTTTACACTTCAGTTCCTCACCCAGTATTTTGGAGTCTTGCTGAGAAGAATTTTTTTCTCTCCTTGAGATAACATTTATAAAGTTGAGAGCAAATCAAAACAGTCATCTCAAAAATGAATACAAAAACAACCCAACAACTAAACAAACACAGTGACTGGAGGGCAGAGTTCAATTTCCAGTTACATGATAGTCATGTGGCATCCTCAAACAATTAAAAAATCTAGAGACCAGTCACAGACTGAAAATCACCATTTATCTATCCGGTATTAATCTTTTGAAAGAATAAAAAGTCACAAACCGGTTAACATTCAAAAATGAAAGCCAACTTCTGCACAATCCTGCTTCCAACCAAATTACCTAGTTCTTAATCTTTAAAAAATTAGAACCTGGAAATTTCCCATTAAGAATTCGAAATACCTGAAAGTCAGTAAAGTTAAGTTGAGTTTTAGAGATAGAACATCAAAATAGAAAGGCCATGTCACAATGCTAGCAGGCCACAATTTTTATACCCATCAGTTCTATCTCTGTTAACAGTCAGTGCGTTATTTTTGAAGCAGTAAGCAAGATATACTACTACCTTCTCAAGAATCCAGTCTTTTTTCATTTCTGTTTTTCTCAATCCTGAGGACTTTAATGGTTAAGATTTTTGAGACTACAGTCCTCACAACTTTTTGACTCACATTCTCACATTTGTTCTTACAAATACATAGACAAAACGTGTTGAGCTGCAAATATGTCTTTTTAGTTATGGTCATAATTGCTCTTGATTTAATAAAAAACTTAAGCCAGTATCTATGCTAATAATAACTTCCTGAGAATATCAGACTGTATTTACCATCATAAAATAACATTTGACTTACAGGAGCTGCAGGGAAGCAGTTAGACAGTTCGAACGGTTCCTCGGAAATCCAATGGCCAAATTCCAAAGACCACAGTACCTACAAGTGACATAAGAAGCAGAAAATGTTTTATAGATTTATTAGGCTCTTAGTGGACAATAAACCAGTTTGAAGACACAGCAAAACCAAAATAAAACAAACAAAGGAAAACCCAGCAGTTGACTATACCATTGATCTGAAGCAGGTGTGCATTGAACACCAGAATGCCATCACTCTTCAGACTGCATAAATACTACATTTTGGAAGAGTAAAATGTCTCACAAACAAGCTTTCATCATCATCATTATTATAAGAACCTGCACATTTTTAGATCATCAAAATAATGTTTTCATTTTTAACTCAACAATACTTGAGATTCTGCAGTCATCTCTACCATATGATGAAACTCCCTAAAAATCTGTATGCTTCTACTTCCCAGAATTTACAACTAAAATAATCAAACTGAATTATGTAACTCACACTTACCTTTTCATCTGCAATTTCCTTTCCTACATTCAGTGAATGTACTCTTGTTTTCTAGGGTTGCTACGTAAACCTTAAGGAGCTTTTGCTGAATTACTAGGAATGAGGTCTAGGTCTTCTTTTTTTGGTAGTTTGTAAAGTTAAGAACCACCTACGGGATTTCAGTCTGAAATGTTTCCTTTTTAATATATTAAACCTAGTACTTACCCAACATGAGACAGCAATTTTTTGTTTCTAAGAAAAAGTGAGCATGATAGTGGAATAAAGACAAGAACAGAATAGAGAATCTGATCATTCTCAGCAGTGGCCTGGATCTTACTTTCAACACCTGCAGTTACTTACTCAACAACTATTTCTTTCTACTCACTCTCCGTTCACCTGTGAACAACTTACTGAGAGCCCACCATGAGTAAGATCCCAAGCTGGGTCCTGGAAGCCCACGCCTGAACCTAGAAGGGACATGATGGCAAACCACAGATGCTGACTTCTCCAGAGTGGTGCTGTGTGAATCCACGGGAGAAAGCAAACTAACTCAGGCGAGGAGGACCAAGAAAGGGTCCACAGGGGCTGACATTTTAAACTGAGTAGAAGTTCAACGGGCAAAGAGGGAGGCAGCCGGAAGGGGAGAGGGCGCTCCAGCTCAGGGAGAATACCATGAGCCCAGACGGGTTAAAGGAGGTTCTTCTCTGGGCTGCAGAGGAGGGAGCTCTGGAAGGAGTGGTAAGAGAACAGGGTTGGCCAGCTCCAGATGGTAGCAACAGAATGACAATAACCCTGTTTTTGTCCCTGTGTGCTCAGGGCATCCGTGCATAGCAGAGCTGTTGGGGAGGAGAATCAGGAGACAAGCCAGGAAAGACAGGAGCAACAGCTCCATGGGTGCTGGGCCCAAGATGACATAATGAGAATGCAGTACAACACGAGAAATCTGTCTCCATCAGACAGAGACAGAAAGCAGAGAGTTGGGTTCTCAGGGACCCTGTTCAACCTTCAATTAGATCTGTGTGTACATGAGCATTCTGTCATCAAAGTCTGCTTTCATCTCTGCCTAGTTTTTACTGCCCAACCGACATTACAAAAACAGAAAAGAAAAAAAAAGATTTATCTTAAGTTCAATGAAAGAAGGTATTAGAAAATTGGTAACTGGTAACTCTACGCTGAAATGTTTGTCTATGGCTCTTTACGGGTGGTTAAAATAGCCCATTTAAGTCACACAGTGTTTGCCTTACTCTTATCAGTCAATGTACATTATCAATTACAGAGGCACACTAGTTCCCTACAAACTCATATGGTTAGCCCAGGAAATAAAACGCGGGACGTTTCCACATCAGGTTCATTTCAGACACGAGGCATGCCAAAGAACAGCAACAGCGAGAAACACAGCGTAGCCGTGAGAGAGCCCAGGGAACCAGGCTGAAAAGTGCCTGTGGCATCTGAGGTCAAATGCAATCTGCATTAAAATGTCAACTGAAGTCAAACAATCTCTCGGAGAAAATTTGTGTTCTCTGAATTTGTCCCTTTCAAAATGTCATGAAAATGAAGCCGTAAGGCTTCTACAGTAGCATTTTGGTAAATGGGTTAATAAATTTAATTTACGTAGGCATCCCAGGAATGAACACTGTACAGAGATAGCAGAAAACACTCCTTTGATTATGACAGAATCATCGAAGAAAGAGTGTAAATTTTTTCATTAGCCAAACTTATCTTTACCTTGTAGAGTGTTCAAAATAGGGAAAATCTACTCTGCAAGACAGCAGTTAAAGCAGTAAGTGAACTTAAAAATAAAGTTAACCCGACATATTTCTCATAATATATACGACAAGGAAGAAGATAACTGAGAAGCTGTATAAAGCAAGGAACGGCGCTGCATGAACACAGAGGACCAAATCCCTTGTGTACAGCCCGTAAATGAGGGCTGAGTCATCTCAGTACCCAGTGTGAATATGATGCTTCTGACATTTTAAAACCGTCACCCATAAAACTTGAACCCTGTCGATGAATTTAAATAGGGCCCATTTTCTTGCCTTATTACGAGACTGATAACTAGTGAGACCACTTTCCCTAATGTAGGACTGACTACACAACTAATTCCAGACCAGGCAAAACCCAAATGTTTCTCTCTCACTTTATACCCACCTAACCATCCTCCTTGAACAAGGTGAGGGGTGTAGCTACAGTGAGCCCAAGCCAGAAAATGGTGCTGGGATCAGATGCAAGTCAAGGACAGCATCACACACAAGGAAGAGAATGAGGCCAACTAGGGGTGAACACAGCAAAATGAGCACTGTGCGTCCTCACCATCTCCCAATACACAGCTGAAATGACAGAACTAAGAGGAATGGGAGAGAGGCCAGGGCAGATAAAATACGATGATATTCCGAAAGCTGCAAAGCAGACGGAGAAATGGTAACTGACTCAGAAGGGCAAGGAAAGCTTAAACGTAAGTGTCTAGAGAGGGAGTCAGTAGGAAGTGTCCAGTTCCCTGCACAGATTACCAGCATGGCAGACAAACAGGTGCTACTAGTAACCTCTGAAAATGCAGAACAGGCTGTAGGGAAAGCTCCTACCCCACCCTCCTGCCCACCCTCCCCTGCAACAAGACCAAAGTGCAACCAGACGGGCTCCTCTGGGAGCAGTGGGAGACGTACTGGATAAAACCTCTCCAGCGCCGCCCTTCCCCCAGGACCCAAGCACAGAACCCCATGGCAGGACACGGCCCCTTCTATTTGGTGGGCGCGGATCAGCCCAGGGGGAAAACGACATGCTGATACTGATGCTCAGACTTCCCTCAATCAAGCACCTCCATCATGTCAGATTATCTATGTGCATCACTCAGGCAGACAGGATTTCAATCAGCTTTTCAGTCTTCACTATTAAACATAACTTTATACCCATTTGATAAAAGCCTCTAGCACGAAAACAGAGACCAAAACAAACAAAAAGGGGACTCCTGGGATCCGAGTGATGGGAAGTCCCAGGAACACAGCTGCTCTGTAGACCCAGGGAGAGCCAGCCTCATGGGAGCATCACAGCACAGGGGTTTGTGGGGCGTCTCCAAGAAAAATAAATGGGATTGGAAGATTATACAGTGTGTAGCTTTGGAGAGGAATTACAATGCCTTTAGAATTTCCTGCAGTGAGTTAGTGATGGATACACAGAAAACTAAGCCATGAAAATAACTGTCAATGATTCGCTCAGGAAAAACAAACAAGAATTGCTGGAAATGAAATAGAATCGTAGTACTTTACACGGCTCTACTCAAGCAGCATCCACTCGGTCCCCCGAGCGTGTGTAGGTTTAAGTGTGCACGTGTTTATATGCATATACAATATGCTAAACAAAAATCAGAATCTTACTGGGTAAATGAGGAGGGAACGTGTATGGAGTCGTGAAAGCTATAGTCGTATTTTAATCTTCCATAGAAGGAAGCCTACAGACAATGTCTAAAAGGGAAAAATCCAACAACAATGGCAGGAGAAGCATTTTATTTAGAAATATATAAATAAAATATCAGACGGGTATTTTTAGGAGTGAGACTCCAGACTGGGGAACAACATGGTAGGGACTGCCGTTTTCTACTAGAGGCCTCATAAATTATACTTGATTCTGAAAACATTTTATTTGGGGTAATTTTATGCTTACAAAAGGATTGCCAAAACAGTACAGAGAGTTCCCATTTACCCATCACCTAGATTCCTCTATTGTGTGATCTCCAGCTTCCCTCTTCTCTTCCAAAAGCGTTCTGCAACTAGGACTGGCCTGTCAGTTATCTCCGAAAACATCTGGCTGGGCCTCTCACTGGAACTTAGCTGACTGTATAGATCAAAATGCGGAGAACCGATAGCCTAAAAATTAGGAGTGTCCCACTTCATGAACATAGTATCTCTCTCCTTTCATTTAGGTCTTTTAAATTTTTCTTCAGAATTTTGAACTTCTCAGCATCCTGCAAATATTCTGTCAGATTTAAAGTTAAACATTTCAACTTCTGGGGCTGCTAATATAAACAACATTAAAAAAAAATTAGAATGCCAGGTGTTTGTTGCCAGTACACAGAAATACAACTAAATTTTGTATATTAACCTTGTATGCTTAAACTTGCTGGACTCAACTTACTACTGGTTGAAGGAGCTTTTCTGTAGACCTGTTGATGTTTTCTATGTAGACAATCATTATCTTATGTGAACAGTTTAATTTCTTCCTTTTCCAGTCTATATGCGTATTTTTTTTCCTGCCTGATTGCACTGGCTAGAACTTCCGATACAATGTAGAAGAGGAGCAGTGAGAGTGTTAAAGCTGCTTGGACAATTTTGTGAGGCAGATAAATTTGGTTTATTATAATAGCATAGACCCAACCTGTTCTGCATATAAACTAATGTATCTGTGGAAAGCACAAGATTTCTTTAAGTAAAAAAAGTGTCTGTTGTTATTCAGTACTGATGCTAGCTAGTTCTCACAAGCTTTTATTAGATTCTTCAACACTATTCTTCAAACAATAATTAGAAAATTCTGAGGGATCAAAAGAACTATAGCTCAGGATCAATAAATGCCACTTTCTAAACCAGAATGAATCAAATTGATTTTCCTTAACATTCACCTTAGTTTCTTAATATTTTCTTAATTGCCTAAGAAATTTTCTTCAGCAGTCTTAAAAAATTGTGATCATCCACAGAGTATTTAATAAGCAAAAGCACTAGTTTTTAGTATCCTTAATTTTTGACTTCCCAAAAAAAAGTCAAAGAGCAGGAAAACAAGTTATTCCCATGTAAGCGATGAGAGGAGGCTGGGATGAGAGACAAGGCAACCCGTGAGACAGTTTTTAGGTTGCCTTTGAAAACCTGAATGAGCCCAGGTGATAATGATCCGCTTCTAGTGTTGATATGTTGATAATTACATTGCAACAGGAGGCTGGTTTAACTCACTTGAGAGTATCACTGATTGTGCTGAAAACACTAATTAACATTCACCATGTCTCTCAGTCATTGTAATATTGATTATTCCAAGTTTTAAATAGCCAGACTAACCACTGTTTTGGGACCTGTCTCCAGAGCATACCACCTACCGTATATAACTACTAAATTCAGCTGCAGTTCGGTACCAAGGATACATGCGAGAACATAGCAGCTAAATGGGAAAAAAAGTCGCGGGGGGGGGGGGGTTCTTTGTGGGAAAAGTCAACAATATTCTTTGCATACAAAAGACTTCATATTGTATAAAACATCAGCTGAGTAATTAAAATTCAAATCTTATGGTTAGAAACTTGGACCACAGATTTAACCCATGGGAATCTCACTAATTTCAAACAGTTCAAAAGGATCCAGTCTTCTCTACTGTAATCACTGAAAAGAGACTGGGCTTGACTTCATTACTCCCTGTCTCACCCTCTTTCCCTGGACCAATTGTGGTAAAAAGAAACTTGGTCGTAAGACCCTGTGGAGGTGTGGAAACACAGACTCAGCATTTCCAGATTTCTTCTTTTCTATCCAAGAGTAACAAAAATGGCAATTATTAATTTTTTTTGCTATTTTAAGCTAGAAAAATTATAAAAATAAAATTATAAATATTTTTCTCATCGGAATTTATAGATTCTTTACCGCAGTTATGAGAGTAATTGGTTTTCTCAAGCAACAAAACCTTAAGAAAATTTGCTGCAGACCCCAGGCGACGAAGTTAAACCAACATCCATCTCTATAGCTTTGTGACAAGAGGCTAGTTAGTTACCTTTTTGTCAGAAAAGAATATTATACATCATTATATATTATGAACCCATCTATGTGTAGTTAATGAAATAATTGTGGTGATAAAGTTATTTCTAGGTTAAGCTTCAGGAGGAAAAAATGGGGGCTACCAATATTATAATTTTTAATAACAATATAACAGGGTGCTTATGTCCCAAACACTTTGGAGCCAGAAAACAGAGGAGGTCTAGTCTTCCAGAAAGCCCAACTTGAACTGCCAAAGTCTAAAGGCAACAATATTTGTTCCAAAATAAGTATTTCCAACACATCTCAACTCCATCATTTAAAAAATACAAACCTATTCAGTAGTCTGTCTCAATGAGGCAATTTTCCACATGTGGTTTTTTTAAAATTGAGGTGAAATGCACATAATACACAATTAAGCATTTTAAAGGGTGCAGCTTGGCGGCATTCAGCTTGTCCGCAATGTTGTGCAACCACCTCCTCTTTCTAGTTTCGAAACTTCTGAATCAGCCCAGGAATACACCCAGAGCCCACTAAGCAGTGACGACCCCTCCTCTGCGCCCGCCGCTGGGCACTGCAGTCGGCTCTCTGCGGACCTTCCCGTTCCAGATGCAGTGGATGAAAGGAATCCTGCAGGATGGGACCTTCTGACTTCTTTCAGTTGGCATCACGCTTTCAAGGTGCACAGAAGTTATGAACTGAATGAAGACCAGTGAGAGGTGCCCCAAATGCTTGCTGAATGATAACAGTGCTTGATATTTACTGAGTGCTCACTGGACACTTACTGCCCTAGCGTCACCCAGCTGCTAAGTGGCAAAGTTTGCATCAAGTCACTCTCTTATCCATTAGTCCTTTAAAAACACACAAGGAGGTGTTGCAGTCACAGGAAGAATATATCCAAGTTTAAGGGAGCAAAAGATAAAGATCTTCGCTAGGCTATCTCTGGAAGTAGATATGCCAGAAAGCAGATGGGCTCTGAATCGAGGAAAAGCTGAATTCAAAGTCAAAATCCACCATTTTCAAGCACTGTGACTGCGAGCAATTAATTAAAGCTGTTCAAGTCTCAGTTTCCACGAGGGCTGGTGCACTGACGAGCTGAGAGAGGAGTATGTTAAGTCCCGTGGCGGGATAGCACCACATCACTGACAGTTCTGCGTGACTAACATCGTCTGGAAGCATGGCCACCTCGGCCCTGAAACGCGCCAGCTGGGCGCTGGCTCCCCCAACATGGTCCTGGGACCAGCGGCCCGCACACCACCTGGGAGCTGAGAGCAGAGGAAGGAGCTTGGGACCCAGATGCCCCGAGTCAGAATCTGCATTTTACTAAGATCCCCCAGTGATTCGTGTTATTAAGGTCTAAAAAGCACTGCTCCAGCTGTCTCAAAAAAGTCTGGCGGGTTGGGGGCAGGAAACCAAAAACTTAACACAACCTGTTAACCAAGACAGAGAAAATAAGCAATAAAGTACTAAAAATAAGTAGTTAAGAATTCTTTTCCCTTTTTAAGAGATATTAACGGACAGAGACTAAATACCAGATGGTAAGAAGAGAAAGAAGCTACATGTTGATGTATGTTTGAATATCCTTACAGAACATTTGGCTATAGTGTTTGCAAACATTCAAGTTAGATTTATTCTGCTTATATTTCACCCAATCTTTTCTAGCCTGCAAAAATGAAAATGGATTGTTCTTGGATTTTAGAGCTTAACTGCTCACGATGAGCCACTTTTTACATATTGCTAAACAGAGATCAGGGTGACCCAGCATTTCATCAGCGGACTTAAATGTGAAGTCCAAACATCTTTATAAATAACACAAGCTCTGCTTTTCTTATCAAAATGAAAACAAAGAAATAAATATAACACATTCCAATGTAACTACAATAAATAGCAGAAACAGCACTTCGCTGTACGAAAACAAAGCAGAACTTATTATTACCCCCACAGATAATAAACCAAATATTATGGCTACTAAGAGTAACCACTGTTTTCTGTTCTTTTCATGAATCTGAGTTATAGTTTTTTTTTTTCTTAGATGAGCAACAGGTCATCTTATTTTCATGAATTTTGACAGGAAACACATGAACTATGTGGGCACTTTTATCACTTCGAATGCTGGACAATAGTTTCATAGGACCCTTTCAGCCCATCAGAGGCAAGAAGACATTCCAAGATTTTTAAAAGAAATAACAATTATTAGTCATCCATCTGATCAATCATCCATCCCACCAGTCAGTGCTGTGGCCCACGTTCCATCTGGAGCCCCGGGCCCCCTAAGTACAGGCAGGCTCAGCCTCTGCCCTCAAACAACCTGCAGTCACCGAACAACCAGCATCACCTAGAAAGGTGCTGCTTTCACGTCTCACAGTCTTTGCTCTGCCCTCGTCCCTCGTGCCAAGAGGGTACGGCCATCTCGACGTGAGTGTTACCACGAAAAATGCTGTTTACAATTTAGCAGTTGAAATAAACGTTCTACTTCATAAGGTGTCCATGGAATACTAAAAATGCCCAAAGGGAAAAAAAGGGGCCTGTGCATGACACTAAGGCTTGTGTTCCGGTCTTTCTTGTTTTGCTGCCGTCCAGCAAACTCAAATCAAAAAGAGTTCCAGGAAACAAAGTTCGGTGGAGCGCTTCTCTGCTCACTGAGGGACCCTCCCCGATGCTGTCTGACACGGCAGGAAGCGGGTGGCCCGCCAAGGGAGCCAGGGAGGACTGTGCTCAGGACAAAAGCACTTGGTCTGCTCAGCTTCACGAGAGACACAACCAGGGACCACACAACCAGCTGCACTTATGTGTCAAGGCTAACGTTCTAAGCCTGTGAACTCCCTGGGAACCATCACTGTTTGCTAAATTATGACGTTATGGAGAACTTTAATATTCAAGCACAGGATATTCGTTCTTTCAGCAGAACAAGGATCAGTTCAAAAGAACTAAGAAATAGAGCTACGGTGTGTCCAAGGCAAGCGGTCACTTCAGCTGACAAAATCACTTTTAGCCACGCATTTCTTACTATCTGCTAAAAAGCCTAAAAGGTTTCCTGCAGAGAACCTCCCAGAGCAATGAACTTTAGGAGAAGTACATCGTGTAGCAAAGTGTTGTCAATTATAATTTTGAAAAATGTACAACAGTTTTTTTTTAAATCCAGTATTTCTTACATCAGCTCTCTTCAAAATCTGATATTCCCACTAAAGCCCCATCACAGAGGGTGCCTGTGCAGACCTGAATAGAGTTCAAGTATGATTCTGCTTGGCAGTCTATTCTAACTCAGGAATGGAGCTTAGAAACAGAAAAGAACAGACAGCTAACAATGTCCCCAAGGTCACCAACAGATGTCTAAATGGGGGACAGCTGGACACAATTTTTGAAAATTTCCAGAGAATGAAATCAAGGTTGCATCTTCTGATGATAACCTGAAACCAAGATACTCCGTGCTACTGTTTAAACAAGAACTGCTTCACTGGGATGTCAGAAACAGAAGCAAAAGTTTAGGAAACTCAACAGAAAGTTGCAAAGTTTAAATAATAAAGATGTACCTTGAGGAACAGCTGGTCTTTTTTTCTAAAAATGAGCTTGGAATTTGTGAATCAATTCCACCTGGACTATCGAGGTCTTGGAATTCTTAATCATAAAGCCAGGAAGAGATCATTTGAGGTTTAAAAAAGTGGAGAGCTGGCAGCTCTACTCAGTTGCCCAAGTTAAACAAAACAAAACAGAAACAGTGAGACCCCCCAAGGGCCGTATTTAGAAAAGGGAGGGCAGCCAGATGCACGGAACCAAGCGGAGTCACTTCATTTGTGCACCCGTGGTTTTCTGTATTTACAGTTTGCCAAATAGAGGAACTTCTGCTTTAACGTCCATAACTTTCACCTAGTTTCTTTCTGCTAAGCCAACAGATTCAGGTGCTTCACCAGACCACCCCCAATCCATCAGAGCAAAACCAAACTGTCAAGCCCCAGGAACGCTGTCTCTCGATTGGCCCCGCTGAGCTGTATTTCATGCTGCCGCTGGCCAGACACCCAGAGTAGAGACAGCTCGACACACTCAGTCTCTTCACTAGCTGTAACCTCTTCCACGCCCTTATCATTCAACTTCATGTTTTCAGGTCTCTGACCACATCCACCTGGTCAAACCCAACTGTCATCGCTCTGTCCTCAACCTGTTCACCTCTAAGTGGAATTCAACACAGTCTCCTCCTGGGACTGCTCCTCTTCGGCTGAGCGTCCGTTCTCCTGCTGGTCTACCTCTGTCACTACCTGGCTCTTCTTGGTTTTGCCTGCCTGCTTCTGTTTCCTCTCCCCAACTTCTAATGGCTGCACAGCCCAGGGCTTGGGCCTAAACTCACTCCCCAGGGACCATGGCTTTAAATACCACCTGTGCATTAATGGCTCCCAAATGGGTATTTACAGTCCAAATCTTTGCCTTGAATAAACAAATAAACACTAAATTATAGAAAATGCAATTTGGTATTTATTTTATAATTTAATGTGATATCTCTAGGTGAATGTGAATGTTTGAGAAATCTCAAACCCAGCAGGTATAAATCCGAGTTGTGTATTGTTCCCCAAACCCTGCCAAAGTTTTTCTCCCCCAGGATCCCCTATCTTGGTAAATGGCACCACTGTTACCCTCCAGGATTCTCAATCATTTCCAGGTGCTCCAGTACAGAATTTAGACGGGAGGCGTCTTGACTTCTCCGTTTCCACATATCACACGTTACCAAACCCCGTTAGGGTCTTCCTACAAAGCACACCGATCTGCTCTCTTCTCTCTCCCTACCTACCGTGGTCCCAGTCATGGCCAGTATCACTTCTCACCCAGATGACTGTAACTGCGTCCTTCAGGTCTGCCTCTGCTCCTTCCTCCCTGCAATCCATTCTTTACACAGAACCAGAGAGAAAAACGCCAGCCCCCCTCGGGTTAAAACACTCCCAAGGTCCTGACTGTGACTCTCAGAGCCACACTCTGGTCTGGACAGGCTCCTCCTTCGGATTCAAAGAGCCTCTGGGCTTTCTCTCCTGTGTCTCAGCTTCAAGACCCGTGGCCTGGCTCTTCCATGTCAGGTGTGCCGAAGAGATTCTGCTCAGCACCGTCACACAGCAGAAGAACCAGTCATCACTGTCAAGTTACGAATTCCAAAATGATGGTGGACCCTCACTGACAGCAGTCAATGGCTGCATTCCAGGTCACTCCACAGCCCCCACCCTGGACACAACTTGCCTTCCTCCAACTCTACCAGTCACTGTGAGGGGACAATCAGTCCTGCTCACGCATCTCTGCAAATGTTGTCACGAAGGGCGACACCGAAGCCCTGGATCTTCCGGGTGAATCACTTTCCCTATCTGTCCTCAGACACGAGACTGCGGAGCGGGGCAGGCGCGGCGGCCCTGGGGTGGAGAAAGCGCGCCGGGGGCGTGGCCAGGATGAGCGGCCTGATGGCAGGGGCGGGGCCGGTCCAAACAGGCCGCAGGAGGGGCTGAGGGAAGGGGCTCGGGCGGGCGGGCCAGAGAGATGTTCTGCAGGCTGCACGTGGCCCAGGGCCGAATCTGCCGTTCTCCTCACGAGTCTCCCACCAGGCGCACCTGCAGATGCCGGAGGGGAACCCCTTTACCGAGGCTGTTTCAAAGATTCACATCCAAGTCCGAGGAGCTATTTTTCCTGGGTGTCTCCATCACCAAACAGAATAATATTCTCCATCTCTCCAGGTCCTTGAGACAGTCAGATGTGAAACTGCTTTTTAAAGTAGAAGACTTTACCCGGGGTAATCCGCGGCAGAGTAGAAAGGACTTTGGAATCGAGCCAGTGAAGGGCCCAATCCCCAAGCTGGAGACCTCAGTCAGCTTGGTGTCATTGGCGCCCAGCACGCAGCTGCAGCCAAAGACTGTTCGCTAGAGAACTTAAAACCCTGGTGACAAATGTGGAAGATGAAGTACATTCTGTCCAAAAATTATTCCGAGTTAATGCGCCAACTTCAGGTTCAAAAAAGAGAGAAGGAGAATGTTCTCAACAGTCCACAGTCTCGGAAAGGCCGGAGTCCCAGCGAGAATCCCGGATCCCAGGCTGGCGCCTCCAGGGCTTGTGACTCCAGGAGAGTGACTGAGCAGTCCTCTAAGTGAGACGAGGGGCACGGACCACGTTCCACTCTAATTCTGACGTTCGATTCTGTGCTCTCGCCAATAACATACACCTTATCAAACTGGTCGCTCTCCGAGTCCAGCGTGAGAAAGCCAAATCTGACCCGCACTGCTCCAAGGAAACGGACCCGCGGTGATACCACTTTCTTCTGATTTATGAAACACTTGATTATAAGATGTTTTTCTGTCCTAAGAGTTAACCGCCTTGTAATTTGGCCAAAGAATTGAGTTAGCCTCTATGCCCTATATTTGCATTTAGAACGGATTTAGCTTTAAAACCCTATATCAAGCCTTATTCAAAAGCAGTCAGAACCAACGTTGTTTCACCTGAATGCAGGCTGAGCCGCTCCTCACTCCTCTGCACATCTTTGGGGGGGGGGGCAAAAGGGAGGAGGGGTGGCAGGGTCACCTCTGCCCCTGGACGGAGGTGGTATGTCGGCGGCGGAGGTAAGTCAGGAAGTGTGTGGGAAACGCTGCGCAAAGCGTGTGACAAGGCAGAGCAAGAACTCAAGGGGCACCACACGTGAACAAAGTATTACAAGACTTAAGTCTAAATGGACACTTCGGTCAAATCGATCTGTTTTTCTGTTGTGTTACTTCCTGTCTCCCGTGAACAGGACACAGTCCTCGGCTTCTGTGTTTCTGACAGGCAGTTAAGTCACGAAGCAGGAAAAACATAAGCTGTTCCCTTTGCTGAAAACAGCAGAGTTAACAAGGGAAGTAGGAACTGCTGTAAATAAGGAGGGATTGCCGACACCGTTTAAAAAAAAAAAGATTAAAAAATTCAGACTGAATTTTGTTATACAATCACCATAATTTTTTTTGATGTGACTAACCGGGCCGCATACAACCATCTAATTTTGAGGAGCTGCTGGAACTCTCCTTTACAAAAAATTTCCAGAGAATACCACACAAACCCTGAAATAAAAACATTCTCAGTGATGTTTTTCTTGGAGGCGAGTGTATAGCATTCGCCAAAAGGAATATTTTAAGAATCCCCCAAATTGCATTGGGGACAAGGAAGAAGGGGGCGGACCACAGGGAGAGAGTCATGCCTGTTACACAAAGACACTGCGAGCCTTCAAGAGAAAACGCAACTTGCGGGTGGGCGTTAAACTGCGTCTTAAGCTTTAGGAATGACCCGGAGTGGCTTCACAGAAGACAGGGGCAACTTTGCTCCCTCAAAAGGTCATCACCTTTGCTCGACTGAATTTCTTGAGAAAATTAAAGGAGGAGGCCATTCAGAAAGAAGCAGTTATCTTTGTTTTATCTAAGATGCAGGTGGACAGGGAAAGGGATTCAGTTCATTTTTGCACTTTTTTTCCTTAGGGCAATCATCTGTTCACATCTATGAACATGACACCCCCTCGAGGGGAAACGTGTGTGTCATCACAGTTACGTGAACAGGCATTTTTCTTTAAGCCACAGTCTACCCGGTGCTTTTCGATTTCCTGGGAGTTGGCGTGAGTGCAGTGTCTGGGCATCACGGGTAAGCTGTTTCATAGTGAGACACAAATTCCAAAACTCTTACTCAAAATCTGAGAGCGATCACTTGCAGTGATAGCACTCTTGATGGTTTTGGAGAAATTTAAATTATACGAAAATCAGTAGTATGGCGGCTTTAAGAGAAGAGGTGTTTCAAATACACTGAAATCTTCCAAAGGAGGGGCATCTTCTCAGGTTCCTTAAGGGCAGATGCAGACACCCCTCCTGTGGCCCACCCAGACATGCCCGTCCCGCCCCCTCTCACGCTCTCCTTCCGCACGAAGGGGCCCCGGCCGTTCAGACTCCACAGAGCCTCTTCCCCAGCGAGTGCCAGTGGCGTTTATGAGCTTCTGGGACATTCCCCAGACCCAGCCTTGGACGGGACGCGTCCACGGCCAAAGTGGTCCAGAGCAAGTGTCTTTTTTCAATTTGGGGGTTAAGGCATTCTTTCCATATGTAAAACTGTGGGGACAGGATGTAGTAGTTGATTTTTATAGCTCTTGCGGGGGATTAAGAAGTTATTTCTGTTGCAAGGCTAACGTGCGTTAAGTTCTCACTTTTGGCCCGCCTGCCACGAGCACCGCACAGTTTTAGCTCTTAGCTCTCACACGTCCTCCGGAGGACACCCCATCACTGGATCTGCTTCCTGGAGGAGGAACTGCAGCTCAGTGAGACGGAGCATCTGACCTAAGGCTGCCCGGCCGGAACACCCCCGCACCCAGGCGACTCAGCACAGTTGGTTCCCATTTTCTGGGGGGATGGGGGTTCACTTTAAATCCCCACATATGGGGGCAGCCAGGTAGCTCAGACCATTTATCCTGCACTGATTTTTTTGTTTCACGTTTTCATCCTACTGAGTCACAGTGGAGGCCTGGGTCTTGTTTGGTGAATCTTCCTCTATTTCAAAATAATTTTAGTGTAGGTGCACTGCTGACTTGGACGCTGGCAATGATGATAATATAAGGGAAACACACGGGAGCTCCTACGCAGAACAAGCACGAATGGACTGAAACATGCGGGTCTGAGCTCCCCGTTTCCACTCTGTTCTCTCGCTGGGCAGCCGCCCCTTGATTCCTGTCTTCCTGGAAGTTGTGGGATGTATGAGACACTACAAACAAAATAGATGAACCTGTCAGAAGTCACATCTTGCAGCAAAAACTGTTAGATTTGAGGCGGTTGCTTTATCACTACTGAAAACCACCATGTGGGACATAAAATGTGTTGAACAGTAATTGAACACCCTCCCGCAATGTCTTGCTAGTGTCAGAACCCCGAGGAAGGCTCCCGGCTTCAGCACCACGACAGCTCAGCCAGTCCTGCCTTTGCCCCTGTCTTGGGGGTCCACACAGCTGCCCCCCACCGCCCCAGCGGGCCGGCCTCGCTCCGGGCCAGCGTGCCCACCAAGCACCACGCCAGATCGCACCAGGGAGGAGCATGAAAGGCTTGGGGCGGTTGGAGGCCCAGGGAAAACCACTCTGTTCTTTCCGGAGGCATCTCCTCTGTAATTTTTTTGGTGTTCTCCATTTCTGACCCATCTTCCTCCACATTTACGATGACCAAACCCGTTCTGAAGACGAGAAGCCGTACAATGAGGCTGAGGCGCGGGCAGGACTCCTCCTGGGGCTCCGAGAGAGAGCCTGTTCCAGACCCTGCTCCAGCTTCGAGCGGCTGCTGGACGTCCTCGGTGCTCCTTGGCTTGCAGACACACCGCTGCAAGCTCTGCCCCCTCACGTGGCCTTCCTCCCTCTGTGTCTTTCTAAACTTTTTGAAAGCCTACCCTTACAGAATGAAAACCAATGAAAAGTCATCAACCTGGGACACAATAAACTGTGTTATGTGGCCCTTATGGAGTTAATGCATTTGTACTCGTGGGAGCAGCAGAGCAGGGGCCCCACAAAGCCGTCCACAGGCGAAGCCCCAGGATCTGTGAATATGGTAGCTTCCACGGTAGTAGTGACTTTACGGATGCGATGGAGTTAAGGACCTAGCGATAGGGAGAGACCCTGGTTATCCAGGAGGCCCCCGATCAGACCACAGGGTCCTTCCTAGTCAGTGAAGTCAGAGACATGAGGATGGAAGCAGAGGTCAGAGCGACATAACAGTTGGAGGGGGCAGCGAGCCCAGGAACGTGGGCAGGCCTCCAGAAGCTGGGAAGGGCAGGAAACAATTCTCTCCCCAGGAAGGAAGGCAGCCCCGACAACACCTGGATGTGAGCCCGGGGAAACCCACTGTGGATACAGGCCTCTGAAACTGCAAGAAGGTAAATTCGTGGGTTGTTTCAGCTTCTAAATTTGTAGTCATTTGTTAGAGTGGCCAGAGGAAGCTAATTCAGTACCACGGACCCTGAGGCAGAAGAAATTATTCACGGAGGTGCTGCCTCGCACTCATTTGAGAAAATCGCGGCTGGCCAAGTGGCTGACCATCTGACAAGGTCCCATAGGTGCTACCCTCACTCAGTGCTCGGCTGGTGGGAGCCGGAGGGAGCAGAGGCCGCGTGTGACCCTGGCGGAGCTGCCCAGGCCAGATCCGTGGTTCGGGCACCTCTGGGCACTGGTGGGCAGCTGTCCCTGCACGGGCACCTCGCACAGCTTCACAACGCCTGCCTTGGCGTGCAGGAGGAAAAGAGCCCCCACAAGTACCCCTCTTAAATCACTGCAGGGATCTTTGCTAAACTGTCTTCTCACCAACTGTTATGTCCAAGTCAACGGCCCCAGGATCGACTCCCTCCTCTCAGAACCCGCAGCCCGTCCGTCCATCCGTGGATGCCTTGGCCTCCCCCTTCATGACATCGTCTGAGCAGAATGCGTCTGGCTGGCTCTTCCCCTCCTGCTGCCAAATGAGAGCTGCAGCCCCTCTTGGTGGGATAGCAAGCCCAGCAGCAGGCCACCCCCGACGCCACCCTGCTCCCCGCAGGGCGCTCCCCCACAGCAGCCACATCCCTTGAGAAACACTAGTCAGGGCTCATGTGTCCCAGGGTGTCTCATCCTGACACGAGGAACAGGGACTTCAGCACAGTTCCCGCCCCGATCTCGCTCTCCCCTGGCATCTTCTCTGCACAGACCCCCACCCGGCCTTCTTGTCATCCTCAAACACACGGATCCCACCAAGGGCTTCTGCCCCCGTGTAGCAGTCCGGCGCACCCCAGTCTCGGTCCGCAGTACCAAGTTCATAGGGACTGTCTGGGAACGCCCACAGCCCCACACCTGGAGCCCCACACCTCAGGAGAAGAGGGCCACCCTGCCCCAAGGAGGCTGGCTCACTGGCGGACAGCCCGCAGCCAGCGACCAGCGAGCGCCCTTGCTGACAATTCTGCTCATCCCAACACAACTCTGTATGACTGCTAATAAGGAGAGAAAAAAAAAAACAAAAAAAAAAAACACAGAAAAGAACAGGCTAAACCGAATTGTATTTTTAAAATGCCAACTCAGTATGGAAAAAGCAAGAGGTTGATTACCATGAAAATCAAGACAGTGATTCCTTTTAAAGGAATGGGGAGGGATTACCCAAGGGGCTTCTAGAATGTTGAGGGTTTTTTTTCTTGGTGAGGGGAGGAGGTAATTAGACTTATTTACTTTCTAATGGAGGCACTGGGGATTGAACCCAGGATGTCTTGCATGCTAAGAGCGCGCTCTCCTACTGAGCTGTACCCTCCTCCTAGTGTCGATAATGTCCTTTTTCTCAGTTTGGGTGGCAGCCCTACGGTGCCAGCTTTCTAATAATTTGTTCAGCTGTACTGGTGTTTACAAACTCTGTGAGTGCAGCGCACTGCACAGCTAACTGAAGTGTGCTGTGGACACTAGTGACCTTGCCAAGAATAGTTTTGCTGTCCTTGAGCAGGTAGGAGCAAGATGGACTAAAAAGTGGACAGAAGCCAGGAAGAGGAGACAGACAGACAGGAATGTGTCAAGTTTTGCCGTGAAGGAGAGGAAAGGAAGAACAGATGGCAAGAAGAAATCCAGGGAACGTTATTTTTCTAATTGAATTTTTTTTTTAAGATACAAGAGATGTCTCAGCTTAAATGTCGGTGGGAAACCAGCAGAATAGAGACAGAAGTTGAAGACACAGGAGAAACATAAATCTGTTCAGCCCGCAGCAGGAAACCAAGGCGATGAAGTGTCAGTTCCGCCCGGCCCGCAAACATCTTACTCAGAAAGCCACACTAGATAGACCTTCAACATTTTTCCCATCGGTAAACTCCTGTGTGCGGACACGCATGTGTGCATGCAGTGCGCTGTCTCAGCAGACGTGGAGATTCTGCAACCACCACCACTCACAGAGCACAGGTCAGTCCCCACACCAGGAGCTCCCCGGGCTGGGTCTGCAGACAGACCCCCTCCCGCCCTTGTTCTGCGGGTTGTTGGGGACCCCTCCCCTCTTCCCCTTTCCCAGGGTAACACGGAAATGGGGTCTTGCGGTCCTCATCACATGACAGAATGCAACAGAGATGCGTTCAAGGTGCTTCCGTTACCGAGCGGCATTCCAGCGGAACAGCTGGGGGACATCAGTGCTGCTTCCAGGTTGGGTGGCCAGAAGCAAAGCTGCTGCAAACACTCACAGATTTGGGGGTGAGCAGAAGCTTTCATTTCTCTTGGTAAATACCTGGGAGCGGGTCGCTGGGTGGGACGGTAAGTGGACATGTAACTCCAGGTGAAACCACCAAACTGTTTTCCGGGGTGGCTGACCCCTCCTCCGCCCCCTGTGGCGTGGGGTCCAGGTTCTCTGCAGCCTCCCTCCCTAGAGGACACATTTTTACATGCTATATTTTAGACTCTGGCCATTCTACTACACCGGGGAGCTCCTGGTGTGGTTTTAAATTGTCCTTCTCTATGACTAATGGTGTTGAGTACTTTTTAGGTGCTTTCTTGACATCTGCACACTTTTGAAAAGCGTTCAAAAAGGTTTTTTGGACAATTTTTGTTTGGGCAGCTCATTTCCTTCTTTTTGAGTGGAGAGTTCTTTGTATACTCTGGACATACATGATTTATCAGATAAGATTTGCCAGCATTTTCTCCTGGTCTCTTCAAAATGTTCTTCACAGAGTAAAACATTTTAATTTTGATGAAGTGTAACAATTTTTTCTCTTATATATGTTTTTGGTGTTATCTAAGAACTCTTTGTGTAAACCAAGGTCATGAAGATTTTTATCCTACGTTTACTAATAAGAGTTTTACCATTTTCCATTTTAGTATGTGATCCAGTTTGAGGTAAGTTCTGTGCACAACATGATGTCATTGGGTCATTTTTTTCTGTGTGTACAAATGTCCAGTTGCTCCAGCACCACTGTCGAAGACTGTCCTTTCTCCAGTGAATGGCCTTCCCACCTCTGTCAAAACCAGTGGCCACGTGTGTCTGGATCTATTTCTAGACTCTCCATCTTCCCCATCACACCTCTCCTTTTGCTGAGACCCCATCGTCTTGATTACGGAAGTGTCTGAGGACACCCTGAAATCAGGTAGTGTTATACTTCCAACTATTTTTTTTACTTTTAAGTTCTATTTATTATACAAAAGCCACATACAATCATTGTAGGAAACTTGGAAATTGCAGAAAAGCCAAAGAGGAGAATTACAGAATTACAATTACTCTGTTCCACCATCCACAGATTAAACTACTATTAACATTTTGGAGGATGTCCTCAGTCTTTTTTTTAATCTATTTTATGTACAGAAATATTTAGCTGTATTTTTACAAAATAAAACTGATATCACATAATACACACTATTTTTATAATCTTTTTTAATTATATGTTCAAAGAGCATTTTTCTTTCTAGTCAAATGCTCTGTGTGACTTCTAAGGGTTGTGTGATGCTCCGCTGTCTGGGTGGGGGGACAGTAATCCACTTCAGCAATCCTCCATTGCCAGTTTTCAACATAGCAGAAAAGAAACGAATTCCCAATCAGTTGCTTTCCACTTTTCCCTACTGCAATGCTGGGATGAACACCAAATAACTAAATCTCCAATTACTTCCTATGCAGAATTACTACAGCCAAGGCCATGGACATTTTAGGATGTTGGATGCACATCACGAGACTGCCATCAGGGAGGTTGGACCACTTTGAACCCCTCCTGCAGCGTGGGGGGCGTCGTCTTAGTCCTTCTTTGCAGTAACTGCGTCTCATTTTTCCCGTTACTGTGTGCCACGGGAGGAATGGTTTGCCTTTCATGAATTACTGAGGAAGCACACTTTGTCCATGTGGCTTCCTTCATGAATTGTCCTGTCTGTCCTTTCACAACCAGCCCCTGCTTCGTGAGGCTGCTCATATGAAAATCACAGGGTAGGAACGGGGGGAGGACACCTGGATGTGACCCACATTTGAGGGAAACAGAGAAAGAAGTGGGTGGCTGGACGCTGGTCCCTGATGGTGGCTGGCTGTCGCCCCGCCCCCAGGGTGCCCCTGCCCTCCATGGGCCCTGGGATCCTCGGCCTGGTCCTCCACTGTCCTCTGCCTGCCTCCATGATCCCAGCTGCACCCCCTCATTTCTGCCCCATGATGGGTGAGGATGGCGGGCCACACACCCAGGGCTGGAGGGGGACCCTGTGGCCAGTGAAGCGAGGAGGGGAGAAAGGACAGAAGCAATGTCCAGGGACAGAGCCATGTCTGTAGCCCAGAGTGGACTCGGTCTGCCCACCCCTCGACCATGGTCCCACACACTCCTAGCGCAGGCTGCAGAAGGCTGGGCTCAGTGACCTGCTTGCCCCTAAATCTCCCCGTTTCTTGTAACTGGAGAATAGCACCCAGCTCCCTACACACCTCCTGCTCCCAAACAGAGCAAACAGCTTCCTGCAGCCCCTGAACTGGGTCACATCAGGCAGGGAGCCTGGGCCAAGGCTGAACCACGCCAGAGACTGAGCCCGAGTGAGGCCGGATCAGGAGCTGCAGGGGAGGTTACACAGCCTGGTGCCCCAGAGCAGGGCACATCGCACAACCCCTCTCCCCTGAATGCTGGAGGGGAGACTTTCCTGCCTGCACAGGCCTAAGCTGGGCCGCACACTCCACCCTAGAAAGTGAGGTGAGCAAAGAAAGCGAGTGGGGCGGCTGGAACCCACAGAGGCCGCGTCCTGCTGTGGGGGACAGGAGAGCCCGGAGCCCCTCTGCAGCACACTGGGATTTAGCTCCCACCAGCCTGGTGCACTGTCCATCCCCCGCAGCCCCCAGGGTCACGGTCAGGGATGGGGTGCTGTGTTCCCACCCGCAGTGGGGGGAGCGCCCGGCTCTGAGTCTGCACACTGGCTCTCCCTTCCTCAGGCAGGCTCTGCGGGGTGACTGCCCATCTCACAGGTGGAGAAGCTGACACAGGGGTCAAGGGTCCCACACACAGGTGAGTATTCCTGAATCTAGATTCTGGGCTAGACTGAGGAAACACAGGGAAAGCTAAGAGCAGGGGAAGGTGTGCTCAGATGGGAGTCCCAGGGTGACCTCCTCCCTGAAGAGGAACTCGCTTTAGGACTTCGCCTGGAGAGGCCCACAGGAAGGAATGGAGGGCAAGGAAGGAGGGCGAGAAGGACATCGGGTGAGGGGGAGACGGAGTTTTGAAGGAGGCAGGGCCCTGCCTTCCCCGATCAGCCAGGCTGTCTACTCCGAAGGTGTTCCCTCCTGCCGATCAGTCTGGGTGAAGGCTGTGCAGGGGGGCAGGGTCCCTTCCCAGGAGGTATCACCCCACCGCTGTCAGCCCTTCCCGGCCCAGGGTCTGTCACGTCCCGACCAGGGAAAGCAGCCCCTCCGCCTGGAGGCCAGCGGCAGAGGCACACGCCCCCAGCTCCGCTCTCTCGCAGAGCTGTCTCGGCTACGCTGCTCCTTCTCCTCCACACAGACACCTCGGGATCAGCTTGTCTCTGTCGTCTGTGATTTTGAGGGGGGATGTTTTAAGTCTGTACATCATTTTAGGGAGGAGTGGCACTGTAACTCCATTTGTCTTCCAATCCATGCACATAGCATGTCTCTGTTGTTTTAAATCGGTGCTTTGTCGTTTTCAGTGCACAGATCCTGCACACATTGTTATGTTAGATTTATACTTCAGCATTTCAACGTTGACCTTGTATTACTGTAGCCTTGGATCCCAACGATTTGCTGAACTCACTTATTACTTCTGAGAGCTTTTTGGTAGATTTCTGGCAATTGTCTACACAGACGATCACGCTGTCCAGGAACAGAGGTAGCCGCACTTCTTCCCCTCTAACCTGAATGCCTTTCATTTTGTTTTCTTGCCTTACTGCACTTACACTTAATCCATTCACTTCTGTGACCGGGTTCCAGATTCCTCCCCTTTGGCCAGGGAGGTCCAGGTGGGGAGTCCCGTCTGAGCAACCAAAGTGTGTTAAGTACCATGTTTTACTTCCTGCCTCACTCACAGACAGTGCTTAATCCTGGAGAGCGGTTCACCCCACACACGGTTACCCAAAGTTAAATTTGCATCGGGTTCTGTTTCTGTGTGAATGGTGGGAGACCCCTGGCAGGATGCTGAGCGGAAACAGGGCAGCAGTAAACGCCAATCCTCACGTCCGTCCTCTCTGCCAGCTCTAAGTTCCAGAAGGACAGGTTGGGTACAGAATCAAGTACAGCTGCACGTCCTCATGGAAGACAGAGAACATCTTTTCCTCTGAAACACGGTGGAAGGAAGAGGTGGCTGATAAAGAGACAGACACTGTGAGCCGGGAAGAAAGCAAACAGGCTGTTCACTCATGGAACCTGGAGTTATTCATGACCCTTCATACAAGTAAATGTGGATCGGTGCTAACACATAATTAGGGGAGGTAACCCCCAATTGCTGCCTATGCAAATAGTGCTTTTGGGGAGCATTTCAAGCTTTTCCACTTCACGACTCTAAGCACTCATGTCTCAAACCTGTTGTACTGGGAGATGCAGAGTTAAATCACGACCTGAGAAAAAGACCACTGTCATTCTTAAAAATACACCTGTAGTTTGTTTGAATATTATAATTCTGCTTAGGGGGAGAAGGAGGGAGGGTGGACACTTAGCAGAATCAAAACAGCAACACACGTAACAGACAATGCAACCCGCATCAGACGGCAACGGAAGAGACCACAGGTTGGGGATCCAGGTGAAAACAGAAAAAGTAACAATTTCAATTTCAAGAATAATGAAAACAATGACTAAAAAAACTACAGTTAATGCACAGAAATAAGGGCAAGTAATGCTAGATAGACATACGTAAGATAAAGCCTATCCAAATAGGATTAAATGAGCATGTTTCACCCTAAGTAAATCCATCTGTAAAAACAATCACTGAATTCTTTTGGCTTTTTAAACCACCGCCAACATAGGTCACATTGTTTCTTGGTCAAACGCAGAAGAGAGTGCATTTGACTGTGAGAACACGCGTTCTGCCTTTCCAGTCCAAGTCTGCGCCAAGCTTCTTTCTGCCTGCGGCTGCGAGCTCTTTGCATGGAAGGCACCCACCCGTCCTCCGGGGACCGGCCGTGGCTGAAGGACGAGAGCCCAAGGAGGGACCCCGAGCCACCACCAGCCAGCCGACCCTGTGCGGACGCCCCGTTTCAGGCCCCAAAACCCCGCGTATTCTGCCGGCACGGCTGCTTACCCACTCGAACGAGAGGACCCAGCAGCCTCGTGCGATGCCCAGCAGCACGTTCAGGGTACGGCGCGGCTTCCCCGCCAGCACGTGCGTGGTGCTGCCGCACACCTCCCGGGCCAAGGAGAAGCCCTTCAGTTTATTCACCACCTGGACGACGACGTTCTGCTTCCTATCAAACAGGAAGAAAAGTCAGCACGGAGGACGTGTTTCCTGTCCATCAACATCAAGGTCATCACACTCAGTTTAAAAAAAAAAAAACCTACAAAAAAATTCTACATTGATTTTTGGCTTTGGTGCTCCTGTCAATTTCTTTGCAACCCATGACTTGAAATTCACGGAAACAGAACATTTCAGATCTTGACTCCAACCGTCTGTTCTAACAGCTGAGAAGACCGTGGCCCCGAGGCTGTAAGTCGCTCCCCAAGTGCCCGGGGTTGAGGGGGCCGCCAGCATCCCACAGCCGACCTCCTGCCACCACCCAGCTCTTCCCACCGTGGCAATTATCTACTTCCGAGTCCTCCGTGAACCAGCGTGTGCATGGTCAGGACCACGCCTCTCACGATTTTGAAAACAAAGCTTCTCACTTATTTTGAAACGTAATATTTATCGAGAGTCAACCACATAATTTTTCTAAGAGGGTAAAAAAGCCCTATTGATTAAATTGTCAAATGGAATCTCAGGGCAAACCTGGAATCTCAGAGGTGCCTTAATTTCACAAACCTCATCATTATCATCATCGTTTTGCTTCTGGTCTGTCATTCCCTCAGTGCCTCAAGTACCTTTTTTTTTCTTTTTAAATATTATTCCTCTCTAACTTCCTTCATTTTTCCTCTCTTCCTTTTACGATCACCTCTCTATGCCTTCTGTTCTCTCTTCCCTTCCTCTCTCCTGGCAAGTTTAGGAGATTCCCGGTAAAACACAAACAACAGGCAGGCTCCCTGAGCTGCACTACAATGTACACAGTCAGGAAATAAACTGTCCTCTCCAAAAACTGTACTACAAAGGCAAGGAGCTGGTTCTTGCCCATGCTGACGCAGACTGTCTCTCACAAACCCCTGTCCACTTCATGGCATTTCTTATTTTTATCACCAATGATCCTGGGTTTGTCCATCACAAGACCCGTTTCTTCAGTTGCACAATGAAGGCTTGACCTCTATCCTGTGTGACGTTCTCAGGGATCCCAAGGGCATGGAAGATGGATGAGTCAAGATAGGGCCCCATCACCACTTCAACCAGGGGGACTGTGCTTATTGGAAAATATTAAATTTGGGGGAACATAAGGCAAAAAGAAGTGAAACCCTCTAACCCAGATGCTCTCTTCCCGCATGTCTGTGACTCTCATTCCATGTCTGGCAGCAGCCAGCTATTTCTGGATGTGCTGATCAGTAACAATCATCTTTTCAAGACAAGGCTCATTGAATGCAGCCTCAGAACACTGAGGTCTCGCTCCTAACTTCAGACAAGAAGTACACATGGGGCAAGAAAGACTAACAAAGAAAATATGGACTAAATAGTCCAATTCTCAAACCTTTGATTGAGCAAATAACTAGCTATTAAGTTCTTTTTTAAATTTAATTTTAAAATATAGACTTTAAAAAATACTTGTATTCAATATTCATTTCTGTATTAGACTATTCAGGATGTCCAATATATTTCACAAGACAGTGATAAAAACTGAGTGTCTCCCTTCTCACTAGGAAACGTTGGGTGTTTGAATTATCAGTCCCTTTAATGCCAAGCCACGACAGGAAAGGGACTTTGCTACCGGAAGTGTTGGGAACGTGTACTCTTTTCGCAGCCTATTTTTCACTGAAATGTCCCTGTGTTTTCATGAACCTCTTGAAACCCTTAAACTTAGGATTGATGCATAAAAAACTTTTCCCCTTTAAACAAGAATTCAAAAATCTGTTGCAAAGAATATGGCACCATATTTGTGTTGGATGTGCCATATTGTGCAAAATGTCTAAGGAAGACGTCAAGAGCCCGTCAGCAAGCTATGAACTCTCCTGCAACGTGCAGAGAGCTGCTTTAATACCACCAAAAATGTTTCTTTAAGACCTTTAAGGGAAATGCTGCAGCCAGTGATGCTCCACTTACAGGACATTCACGGGGTGGGGGTGGTAGACACGCAGAGCCATTAGGTGTGAACCAGGCAAGAGGAACAGCCAATACCGTAATACCTCGTCATGCCTCTGAACCACTCAGAAGGTCTTCAGTGCTAAACTCCTCAACCACCTCTGTTATTTCCAGTGATCCTCTAACTCCAATGTTAATTACACACAGAAACAGCGACACACCACAGCTCGAGGAGCTGCCCAAAGAGCCCGGCCACACAGTGTGCGAACGAAAAGTCTAAAATTTTACATTGAGTAGAAAGTTTTCAAAACAATGCGTACTTACTCAGATGGCATGCTCGTCATGACTAATGTTCTTGTTGGCTAGAGATTTCAAAAGAGAAGGAACAAAAAAACAGTCAAAAATATAAAAAATATTTTTCCCACAGAAATAAACTTTAATACGTTTTTCTGAAAAATTACATCACTTAAAAATAAACATTTAAGTATATATCAGAGGGAAAAAAAAAACCCTTTATATTCCTAGAAAAAAAAAACAGCCCAGGAGATAGAAACCCAGATATTGTTCCCAAACCAATCCAAAATAATCCAGGACAGGAGGTAGAGGAGGAAAACAGAAATGCTTCCCTCCGGAAGTCCATCTAGCAGTTAGAGAGCAGACCCCTTCAAGGAAGAAGAGGGTGAGAAAGGCATTTTTTGTTTCACAGGCTTAAAAACCATTTTTCCTAAGGCTTCTGGGCAACCGTGTTCTGTCTCAGACACAGGTACACAGTAATGCTTAAGCTTCTGTCATCTGAGTCAAGCAAACTCCTTCAGCCCTTGCACACAGAGCACAGGTAATGGGACTGCTTATTTATGTGTTGGCATCTCCTATTAATTGGAATTCTAAATTTTTTTTTTAAATAAAGGCTTTAAAATACTTTTTACTTGTATAAGGAATACACGCTGATGGCAAAAAATTAAATGCTTTAGAAATCTACAGTTAGACACACAAACCCCCCTGGAGCTCCACCAGCCGGAAACGACTACTGTTTAATAATAATTCGGTGCATGTTAAACCAAAGCGAACGTGAACACACATCACTCACACACTCTTCAGCTCGTGTGATGTATTCAAATTTGACCAGCTGCTCAGTGTAACCACAAACTCACCATCACACACGTCCTGGTGTCCTGAGTGAATGAGGAGGAGGAACCAAAGGCGCCCGAGGGACCCCAGGGGACACAGTGGCAGGACTGAAGGGTGTGCCACTTGGGTGCGCTGAGGGGAGGTGGAGGAAGAGGCCACACAAATCAAAAAGACTCAAAGGAAGAATGGTGGGAAACGCAGGTGCGCTCGTGGCCGGGGGTGGCCGCCCTGCCCTCTGGTTTCCCCTCAGAGCGTCCTCCGCTGGGTCTCCCCTGTCTCAGACCCGACTGGAACGTCCTCAGCACAGCTCCTGGGCAGAGTCTGGAGACCAGCCTCTCATCATCGAGTGAGATCCTGACTGCAGCTAATCCCGGGTTTCCGTGTCGTCCTCGGATGAACACGACACAGGCCCGGCGGTGCGGCCCCAGGTAAAACCCAAGAGGAGGCCGTTCCAAGGCGTCTACTTCTGTGGAACCATCTCAAAGAAGCCTGTAGGACTTTCTCCATGGGAAGTGCCCATTTCTAGACTGAAGGGAGGAGGGAGCAGGAAGAGGAAAGCCTCTTGACTTCTGCGATGCTAGGCTTCTCCATGACTCACCCTCGGGTTGTTTTTCTTCCTCCTCTCCACTTACCCCCCAGGCGACCCTCACACTGGCTGCATGCACCAGCAACACGTGACAACCCCCAGTTCCACATCCTAGCGCACCACCTGCTCCCCGATGCCCAGACGCAAAAATCCTACTGCCTGCCTGGCATCCTCATCCAGAGGTCTGATAAGGATCTTAAATAAGACGTGTCCAAAACTAAGCTACTGTTCTAGGCAGGCAATCAGGCAAGAAAATGAGAAACAGAAGACACCATAGAAACTATCTATTCACAGATGAGAAGGCCTTACACACAGAAAACCCTAAAGAATCCAGAAAAACTGTTAGAACTAACAAAAGAATTCAGCAAAGTTGCAGGCTACAAAATCAATGCACAAAAAACATCAGTTGTACTCCTATACATTAGTAACGAACAATCAGAAAAGGAAGCCGAGAAACCAGTTCCCCTCACACAGCATCAGAAATGGCCCGCAGCAGCTGAAAAGATGCTCCACACCACTAGTCAGTCACCTGGGAAACTCAAACCAAAGCCCGAGGAGCTATCCCTCACAGTACCTCCAGGTGCTCTATGGAGTGGAGTAAAATTTCTATACACAAAATTCAACGTAACTTTCCTCCGCTTAGAATGCTATCACTCCTGGAGAATATTTTATAACTGTCAATTTTACAAAGAGAAGCACAATAAATAGAATTAGATGCTAGTATAAGACTACCCAGAATAAGACTGAAATTCGGGACATCTTTGTACAGCTCACGTGTTCGTGATTTTGTATTTGACAGGCCACTTGGCCTTTCCTGACCTCATGTGTCTCATCTAAGAAAAAAAGACAATGAATTACTCCCAGGGTGCTATACGATTAATAATTTTGTTGAAAGCAAATATTAATCCTAGCAGTTTTGTAAATTATGACCCTCACGGTATGTAATTCCGTGAGAATGCAAGCCATTTTTAATTGAGTCATTTATCTATGTACCCCCGGCTGGATGTCACATTTCACTGCAGGTAATAAAAACGGGGAGCAAGTTCGGCCCCTTCACTCCCTGCTAGTGACGGTCACCAGACCCTCCTCCATCCGCACCACAGAATTTTTATGTGAGGTGACAGTCACAGAGCACAAATCTAATAACAGCCAGTAAATCTTGTTTAATATTATTGGAAAAGACCAAAAGGGACAAGCCAACATTTATTAGAACCAAACGTATTCAGTGTTGAAAAGTGAAGGGGTCCTTGAGGACCGAGACCTCGATCTTCCCGTCCTGCAAGGCACATTCCCATTCTGTGGAACGCTGACTCTCCACCACAAGCCTGAACTTCACCTGAGCCCTGAGCCCCAGAACCTAGAACAGCGGTCAGGAAACCGCCCCCCTCTCTCCTTTTCTTGGAAAAACACAACTGAAAGGGCTGCCTTCTCCTGCCCCCAAGAGAGGCCCCACCAGCGCTCCTCCTCGGTGACTCAGAAGAGACCACCTCCACCCTCTGCGTGCTTCCGACTTGCTGGCAGCTCCTTGTCTACCTGCCTCCCCAAAGCCCCAGGCCGCTCCTCTTCGATGGACGGGCCCCTCCTACAACCCTTCTTACTTGTCTCGTGCATTCTGTCGTGTGGTTCTGGAGCAGCGACTTGGATGGGGCTGGCCCTGATTCCCCACCCAGGCAACCAGGGCTGAAGGAGTCCCCGTGCGCCTTTCCTGAGCGGTGGTACAGGGTCCCAGCACTGAGTCCAGCTCCCGTCCCGAACTCCAGACTCCTGTCAGTTGACACCACAGTAAAAATTTGATTTTTATTCTTTCCAAGTATTCCCTTGGTTTCTGGTGCCAACTTTCTTCGTTTCATGGTCTGACCACTTGTGATCTCTGGTTCATAGTTCACACAGATCTTGACTTTGTTGCCTGAAAGATGACAGAGGATCTGCCTTCTTAGTTCTCTGTTTATTTTTCTACTTTCAGCTCAGAACTATTAAGAATTTCACGCCACCAGGGAGTAGATATCTGGACTGGGTTTTGTATTTCTGTGTTTATGCCATGAGAAATTTTGAGCCGTGAGTGAAATTTTAAAATTGAAATTACAAGCTCTGGGTGTGTGTGTGGGTGTGGGTGTGTGTGTGTGTCTGTCTCTGTCTGTCTGTCTGTGTGTGTGTGTCTGTCTCTGTCTGTCTGTGTGTGTCTCTGTGTCTTCCTGTAAAGGCCATTCTCTCTCATCCTGAGATGGTGTTACCACTTGTTACTATAAAATTTCTTAAAGAAGCTCTTGACTTAGAAATAATTACCTATAACCTCAATATTCCTAAAATTCCCAGATACTAACAAAACTGAATTCCCTGTATTTTAAACAGTGCTTAAAAAAAAAGTATTCTTTAAAAAAATTTGATTCCCTTGTTTTTTTAAATTGAGGTAGAGTTGATTTATAATATTGTATTCATTTCAAGTTATAACAGTGATTCAAACTTTTTATAGATTCTATTCCATTTTAAGGTATTATAATACGTTGGCTACAGTCCCTGTGCAGTACAGTATATCCTTGCAACTCATTTACTGAGCGGCTGATACCTGGCTTACAGGGCTGGCAGACGTACAGCTGAGAAGGGAGGTCACTTTTCAACAAGCCCTAGAACTACAGGATACGGTGGGGGACTCAGAAGAAAGGAACTCATCCACATTCATAAGCGCTACAGGTGAAATGTGACAGCAAGCTCTTGGCTTGGCTTCCTTACCCCAAGAGGCTTTTAAAAGTGCAATCTAAGATTCCTCATGAAAGCGTCCACAAATCAAACCCAAAGCCTAGGTGGTAAATTACCTTTCTTGCTGCACCTATGTAAACACATCTAAGGAGGCCAGCCTGGCTTTGCGATCATAAATAATCTTTCTTTGATTATTGGGGGAGGGACTACAGGAAAAAAAAAAGTCTGTTTCTATGGGAAACTATGCACTGTTTACAGCACACCATTCCAGGACTTCAGATTCTAGCCCCGTTCCCCGAGTTATATTCTGTGCCTCTTTGCACACTGCATGGAACTGACAGATGCAAAAATTCTGTTTCGTCCTGTAGAGATGTACTTGACCTCCTTCACCTCTATGGGAAGACCAGTTTCCATCTCCATCTGCCTGTTGGCCCAGATCCTGTTACCTTGCCCAAACTGCCAATCCTTAGCAAATTTCCAGTTCTTCTGGTTTCCTTCCATATCTGGCTATCACCCCTCACTCACCACTTTAGAACTTCCAGAAAGTGCTTTTCCCTAAATTGAGCACAGCATTTCACGACCGTGAGTTGTCCCTCCCGGGTCAGTGGATTCCTTCACGTGACGACCTCTCAGAGCTTTGCTCTGATTACCTTTCGGTGTCGTATAGCTGTATTTGGACAAGTGTTTTCTTTTTAAGGAACAGAGTGCTATGTTTTCTTTTTTTAATGAACAACAATGTTCAAAACATAAAAGGACTGTTTTCCTTCTTTCTGTAATGGGCATTCTACGACTGAAGCCCTGAAATGCTTAACTGTGTACGTAGATGTGAACAGAGTAAGATCAGGAGTTCACATTTGATATCAATACATTGTGAATATGAGTATTTGGGAAATAGTCTAGTTGATTTTGTTTTAATTAGATCAAAGGGAGGGCAAATTAAACAAAGGTACCTGTTTTATTAGTGATAAAAGAGAAACACTTTAAAAATAAAACATTCTTTGAAATGTTTCAGGTTTAGGTACCATTTCGTAAG